>NC_090663.1:69972593-71222593 GCF_013368605.1 Nyctibius grandis | reverse complement strand
ACATTCTTCCCGTTTTTCTTTTGCAAGAAGCTTTAATTACAATGATGGTGTGGAAAAATAATAGTTGAACATGATTTGTCTTAAAGATGTGTAAGGTAATGGAGAACTGTGAAGTCTCCACCTGCAGGACTATTTGCAGCAGATGTTCTCTTACCCTAAATTTAAAATTAAATATTTTGATGGCTTGTAAATGAATACAGCATGTAACAGTTAAAAAGTTGGTTTTCTTACTGGGCACTTGGCCAACCCTTAGAAAAGTGGTCATAGGTTCCCACTAAAGCACAGAACATCTCCTGAGATTAGAGGCCTATCCATCATGAGCTCATATGAATTTTATGTTCCAGTTCTCAGAAAAATAATTTTGCTTTCCTTGCTCATTGTCTACCCCTTTACTACATCAGAACAAAATCTCATTGTTTTATTTGCTCATAATTACAATCTTGGATTTAAAAGAAACATTTTTTCAACTAAAATTTGTATTTAAGTTCCTTTCTGAAGCAGAGGAAGAAAGAAAGAGAAAACCAAGGCAGAATAAAGAACTAAAGAAAATTATCATGTATTGATGTTCATATAGCAAATAAAAGCCATCACTTGCTTAACATTAGCATTCACTTTTCCAAGTCAATAACCTCACTACTATTGCTATCTGCCCTTTCCTTTCTTCTAAAATGGATTCTAAATGATTGACTGTAAATACATGAGATTGATCAGGTTTGCTTTGAATCATTTGCTTTTTCCTTCAAGTGAAACAAATTCATTTGAGCTACCTGGTAGTGCTTCTTGAGTAGGATATACTTGGGAAGTGACTGTTCTGCAAGTCAGTGAGGAAAGTGTTCCCTAAGTGATAATTCTTTCCTGGAATATTTGTGCTGATAAACAACTTCAATATATTTGAACCAATTTCCTATGCTAAATGATGTATTAGTCTCCAGAAAAATGTTTTCTGATAAGGCTTCCACCAGCCATGGTAAAAGAAACAAATTTTTTCTTGTTACAACTTGGAAGTAATAAAAAGGTGGGCAAGAACTATTTTCAGTATCACACAAATACCCTATACAATATTTGGCCAGACTCCACCTCTCCAGTCTGAATGCAATCGGTAAAGTGGAGGTAAATCAGGACTAAATTCCCAGCTACATACAGACAAATTAGAAGAGAATTAGGCCATAAAAGTGTATTTGCTTTGTCCACAAACTCTGGAATAGCGGTCATTAAACATTCAACATTTGCCCAAAATTACCAGATATTACAGTGATACGCTACTCAGAATGCAGGAGTGTCATATTGCAGCTATAATTAGTCTTAAAAAAAAAAAAATCAGATTTCATTATTTGTAAATCACTAATGAATGATAATCTCTGAGGCAAATTTCTCTCCTCTATGAATAGGCAGGAATAAGTGGGAAGGGATCTGTGTGATACACTTCTAGGTACTTGGTCACATATCCATAACAGGGCTGAAGCATATTCTGGGTTTATGTGATAAGTAACAGCTCCTCTTCTAGCATTTGCCACATTGCATCTGCTAAATATAGAGTGGGACAAAAGGATAGTTCAAAGAGAAAAGATAAGAGGGTAAAGCTGTAACTGCTCTCTCAAAATGCATGTTGGTATTTTCCATATCTAACTGGGCACAATTCCTTCCATCTGCCTTCAGAAAATTAACTACTGTTGGAAAATATTTTGTGCTCACTTTCTTCCTCATCCTTTCCTTGCTTTTTTCTGTTCTTGATACCTACTGAACCCCTCTACCTCCAAGGCTGCTCCTATTTCTTCCTCTACTACAAAAGATGTAAATTTCAGCTTGCTGTTTGAGGCACAGAGAGGGGAAAGGGGTCAGGGAGTGAAGATGGTATAAGGAAAATCTCACATTGCAAGCCTTTCTGTTCCTGAAAAAGCCATGGACAGGAGAGAATACAGGAGCTGTGATTATTTCTTCTAAAAGAGGTTATCTGAACAGCCATAACCCATACATTCAACCTTTATGTCAGTAGCAATGGCAAGAGGTAGAGATGAGTTTTACCATCTGAAAGTCTTGTTTCCTTACACATAAGTAAGCTAGGTTGTTTGCTAGTCCCTACAAACTGCTGCCTTATGCAGCCAATTACTATGTCTGTTCTTTGGGACAGTCTATGACTGACCCAACCTGGTACACATCCCTTCCTTCCTTCTATTCTCTATCCAGGTGTCAACTGTTAAACTACCCTAACAGCATCTTCAGTGAAGACAGACTGCTTTTAAGCCCTCTGATTTTATTGACACCCTTATTCACAGCCAACCA
Source organism: Nyctibius grandis (assembly GCF_013368605.1). Lineage (NCBI taxonomy): Eukaryota > Metazoa > Chordata > Aves > Nyctibiiformes > Nyctibiidae > Nyctibius > Nyctibius grandis. The sequence continues at coordinate 71,220,313 of NC_090663.1, read as the reverse complement.
GCATCGAGGGAAACCTGTTTAGCAGTTCTCTACCCCACAGCACTACTCTAAGACATTAGCAAGGCCTGTGGATACTTACACAGGAGGTGCCAATGAAGTGAACCCACTCCTCAGTTCTTCAGTTCTTGTGGATCACAGTTCATTACCAGGCAGAACTTCTAATTCTTGTACCTTACATTATCCTTTTTCTAACTGCCATAAAAGAAGCTTCTACTTTCAGGTCACACCTGAAGGTCTTAGCCAAAAGCTTTCTCAGCTGACCCATCCTGGCATCAGCCATTGACTTAGTCTGCCACCCATTTTGAAAGTCCAAATACCACTCAACTAGACCAAATGCCCCAGCCAAGTTCCCCAAGCAGTCTGGAGAACCTCCCAGAACTGGTCAACAAAATAGTCAGAAACTACTTAATTACTTCAAATGCACTTCTTGACTAGCAGCCCTATCCAGACATAGATGCCTCACAGACCTCTCCAAAGATGCATCTTCATAAAAAAAAGGCTAAATTCCATATTTAGACCTACCTTCTCTTACTTCTTACATGAAGTGTAGTACCCTCCCCCGATGTGGTCAAGAAGTCACATGAAAAACCTGTTTACAACCCCTCGTGTACTTCATACACTATTATCCACAACCAGCCTGCACACCAGACTTTACAATCTACTTATGCCATGCTCTATCCCTCCACAAGCCATGACTGTATGATCTTTTCATGACCTGGAACTAAAAAAGGTCCCATCCAGCCTACAGACATGTGGCAGGTTGTACTGTTAAGGGAAAGAAGGTTGAAACAATGTCCAATTATTTTTAGGTGAAACCCAACCCATAATCCCTGAGCCAGACTTCAGATTCTCATCAATATTTGAGAAAACCAGGAAGCATTCATTCACCCTCGACTTCCCTGCCACTGCTCTGGTACAACACGGCTTCCTGAAAGTTGCTAAGCTGTATTTAAAAGAGTTAGCAACAGCTCCTCTGGCTATTTCTTGCTTTTAGAATTAGGGGTTTTTAAGTATTAGGCATAGGGCTCAGGCTAGTACAGGCTGCGAGGATTGATTAGATTTTGGCAGAGGAAGGAATGGGGGAGTAGTGGCATAAGAACAAGACTTCTTACTATTTCCTAGTCAGTAGTTGATTGCGTGCCTGAAATATAGGGCTGCACATTGGTTTGGGCTTAGACTGAGTATAGATGTCAAATCATTACGGAATGGGTGGTAAGATCAAAAAGATCTGTCAGGGTAGGTGCAGTCAGCACCTCCACAGGTTTCGTAGCCATTTCCCTGCTATTTCCCCACAAGGGGCTGGAAGGAGCCCTGCTTTACAATCAAGGTTGTGTTAAATTGTCAGGGACCTAATCTCTGGCACTGGGATCAATCCCAGGAAACAGCGCCTTGTCTCCCATCCTGGCAGATCCACGTTTACGCATAGCCAGGCACGTCCTGCCTGTGCCAAGCTACATCCAAATTCAGAAGTCAGCATACATTATCAGCCACTACGTATCTGAACACAAACTTGAAAGACAATTCTTATCTCACCCCTAACCCTGGCTTCATGACTCCTGGTGTCTCTAAAACTAAAGTTTGCAAGATCAAGACCCCAGTATACCAGCTGTTCTACAGAGAAAAAAAGCTGCTCCTGACCCAAAAAGCTAGCAGAAAGTGCATATCAAAAAAGCCATCATAATTCTTCTGTGCTTTTATTCCTAACACCTGTGAAGAAGTCCATAGAAATGTTTTTGTCATAAGTTAGATCAAAAAGAGATGTCAAGGGAAGAAAAATAATCAAAAGGAATGGTCACAAGCAAGCAGCTATGAAAACAAAGACTGTTTTCACCTCAGCTAGAGCTGATGGAGGGATAAGAACAGACTTCTTCAATCAGTCACATGGTATCCCTACGCTAAAGCTTAGATCCAATAAGCCAAGAAAGTGACAAATTGGGTACACTTGCTTGCAATATATGTAATCATGCAACATCAATAATCAGATTACAAAAAGAAGTGCTCTGCTATTAGGAGCTGTCCCTTTAGCTCATGTTTGTTCTGAGGTTTCCCAGCTGTGGGTGCAAAGTATTCTTGCAACTTAACAAATGAAGTCAGAGCAAAATTTATCCCTAAACCACTGGGCACCAGTCACCATTTCTTAGCATTATATAATTTCATGAAAATTTCAGTGTTAAGAATTTTTTGTTTGAGTTTTGGAAAGTTATCCTACAATTATTGCATGAAAGAAAAACATACTTATTTGCTGCTTCCTCTCATCAGTGTTTTCAGCAAACCATTAAAAATCAGGTATTCTTTTTACTTTGTTTCCCTGGAGATAGTTCTTTGAACTTTTTTGCTCCTTAGCTTATGTCTGGCAGTCAATAGAAAGTGCCCCATGCCAGAAGCAGACCTATAATTAGCCTCGTGCCCTGCAAATCTTCGATTTGAGAACATAGTCCTTAGATAATTCAGTTTAGAAATACATTGTGAAGTGAGGAACTAGATTTTCAGATGTTTGTATCTACTCTTTTAATCCTGCTCCACTCACAGAATTAAATCTCATAATACCCAAAAGAAAGCAGTAAAGAACAAGTCTGAGAAAAAGTTTTGGAAGTAGCTACTGATTTTAGACTCACTGGAAACCACATTTACCCGATTTTTCAGATGAGATACACATATCCTGCAGCAGAAGCCCTCTCAGTGAGACACAGAGCATTCTCAGGATTCATCCCTCAGGAAATAATATTTGCATTTGGGAATGCTTATTAAAGTCTTCTCCTTAGTCACACATCAAGTTGCAATAAAAACTATTCCTGTTAACTAGCAGACACTGCTTTCTTCCTGCAATTTCATTTTATGTTATCTAGATGTAAGAAGATTCACGAAGTTGAGATCATAATAAATAATATGAAAAGTAATTTACAAGATGCCGGGGGCTGGGTGGGGGGGGAAGATACCTTCACACAAACACATGACTATCAGAAACCCCTGCTTCAAATTCTCACTTAAAAGTTAACCTGAATTATCTCTGCAGATCCATTTCCAAGAGTTAGTACTTAAAAACTAAAATAAATCTCATTAGTATTCACTCCTATAAAAGCAGGCTTGATGAAAATGTTCCAGCTAGTTAGGCGGCCAAGATTTCATTGCAGTGAGAAGGGATGATCACACACACATTCAAGGACAAATCTCATGAAACTCATGTTTGACAGGAAATTGTACAGGAAGCTAATTTAGAGAGATCAAAATGAGGGTGGTATGTTCCCAGGACCCAGGGCAAGTCAGAAGTCTTGCAGCTGAATTTTGTGCATATGGTAATTTGATCAGAGTGGATACAGCAGAGAAGGGAAAGAAATAGTTGACTGAAAATGTAGGAAAAAAAAAAAAATCAGCATTTGAACAAGAATTCAGTATCTCTGTAAAGAAGACACAAAGCCCCTAAATCAAAACAAAAGCTACTTTATTGTAGCAGGGTCAGAAATACCATAATTTGGAATACATGCATCAGACACCGGTCACTTAAATTGTAGTATTTGAAGCTACTATGCATGTGTTTTCATTTCTCTTCTAGACAGTGAACTAAATGCACTCCTGCCTTAACACTGCAAACTAAAACAATGGAGCATGAGAGCAGAACACAGGGAGAAACCAGCAGATTTGAAGGTAACTATGCACTTTAAAGCTTACTTCATTCTTATGTGTCCAGCATCAGATGATAAAATGCTTGTATCTTCTATATGGGTATTAGAAACATGGAATGTGACTCTTTGCTACACCCTCTGTATTTCCAGAACACTGAGAGAAAGGAATTTCAAAAGTCTGTAGGAAATGTATGTGGGCTGCAGCCTGCAGATCCCACAACGACTGTATATATCCTTTCAGCCAGCCATCTGGTGATTTGTGGTAGCATGAACTTTGATCGTAAGTCAAAACAGTTTAATAACATGAAGTACAGCAGTGTTCAAGTAATCCAAGTAAGAGCAGAGAGCAAAGCATTCATTTGAGCTATAACATTGACTTTTGTCTGGGAAAATTTGCCACTTACAATGTCCTTCTTGATGACTAAAAGAATAAAATTTGGTATTTAATTTTCTGGTTTATATCAAAACCTGCATCATCTTATTTTGGATCTTTTACCCAACTGAAAGTTATAGTTGCTAAATCATAATCCGTTTGAATGATTTTTCCTTTACTGTTCACAAACACAGGCAGCCCAGCTAATACCAGTATGTGTACGGGAAGTAATTTGAACTTACGCTCATTTGTTCTTTCAAGAGGCATAAAATCCAACATTGCGTCTATGCTTCTGTACACTTGTATTAAGAGACGTGTCTTGGGTTTCTTTGGGGAGAGTCCCAGAAGCCAAACAGGAAAGAGGAGGAGCAATTAATGGGAAAACACAGAAAAGTTAGATGTTTCCCACACAGCTATAGGATTTCCCTGGGGCTTTACGCAACATAGGCCAAATTCTGCTTTCAGTTACATTTGTAATATCTGACTGATTTCTGGAGAGTTGTGGATGCAAGGGAGCAAAATTTGGCACTCTGTTTTTATCATAAGAAAAATAAGAGAAAAGTAATTCTAAAAACCAACTTAAAAGCCATATTCTTCTGAAAGAAAACAACCACAAGTGGCAATGTACAAAGAATGAACTATAGCTTATGTAATTCCTCAAAGACATTTTAAAAACTTTCTGACAAAACCATGATGAATCTATAAAAAAAGGAAACCCAAACTACTGAAATCTGAAGTTAAAGCAAAGCAAGTCAGAAATCTGAAGGAAAAAACAGAAGTGGACAGTACAGCTTAAAAAATCCACGAGGTCATGGACCTATAATGAATGAAATAAAAGTCCAGCGTGCATTTCTAGGCTCACACACAGAGCATGAAACTCTACCCAACACTGAGCACGCAAGGCAGTCGCATCATCAAGGCTGAAGGGTGTCACAGATTTCAGCAGGATATACAAATAGGAAGACCCAGATAACAAGGCAGAAGTGTGAGGAGAGGCAGGCTGAAGTCACTTTCTTCCACTCTGATGGATGATTCCCTCATTTCTGCATTCCTGTAAAATATGTGATACTTCTCATTCTTGATGATGGGACTGTATTATGTGGTCAGACACTTCATCCACTTTGTCCTACATTTTCTAATGTTATTGAAGTGACTTGGCTGAAAACATGAGAAAGTCATTTCTGTGTATATTTTGTTTTTCATTTTCTTGGGCTTCTGCTGTAAGTGACATAAGAAATAAACTCCTTCAGTTTACCTGATCTAAAAATGAACAATCACTCTCCTGCACATTGTCAGCAGCAGCACACAGTTCTCCCAGGACCTGCCAGCATTACAAGGTGAACTGTAGCTGACTATTCCTTAAAGTGCTCCTTAATTTAGAATCTTTGGAAAGGCTTAAATGGTCTGCACACATACTGATGAGCTTCTAGGAAATTAAAGGTGGCTGAAGGAAGGGAGAAAGAAAGTGTCTAAGATGAGGAATCTCAACGTATTTAAGGTGCATCTGCGTTTACTTTGTTCTCTGTTTCATTCCGGGGCCCTATTTCCCAGTCATTAATACTAATACAGGTTCATAATTACATTCACTCTGAATTGAACTGAACTTTGTAACAGGCAAGGCCCAGAAGCTAAACTGCACAAGAGTACACACTATGTAGACAACACGGGCATGAGGTATACCAAATGTGTCTCCCAACACAGTTGTTCCAAGATAAACCATCAGGCTTCTCATGCCTTATGGCTCCCAGACCACTACTTTGATATAACAAAGCAAAAGCACAAATCTGACAGACCAAAAGCCGTCCTCCCACTTTAGTTTCTGCTTCTCTTCCTTCCCTGATATGGGAAACTTGGGGGTTTCTCCTAGTGATAGCCTGCACACGTGGTTTTGCTGCTGGCAGAGTACCATGGCAAGTGTGAGGAAGTGATCTGACAACAAGCCATAGCAGCAAGCACCACTCTTACGAGTTTATAAAGCTGAAAGCAGCGTAGTCAAAAGCCCATATCCTGGATCACTGCCATGGTTCAGTTCCACACATGCTCAGATTACGCACAGAGTTTTTGACCGAGAAACCACAGCACAGCCCTCATCCTACCTTTTTATTGGAAACTCTCAAATGTCTCTACAGAGACTGAGGCCTCATTTCTTTTTCAGCGTCTTTAGTTATAAAGACAGCACAGAATCAATAGAAAAGGCCTTCCTACCAGCCCAGAACACCACCAATCTTTACCCTTTTTCCCTGAGGCATCAAAAGTACCCTCTTTCTCAAGCGTAGGCAGGAACCTTGATATTTGTCTTTATTTGTTCAAACATGTTTGTGGAAAATGAGGGGAGAACATGGGTTCTCCTCTTCCCTGTGCTTTTCTCCATGTTCTGTACCACCTACACATCAGGGCAGGAAAACGCTAGTCAAATGACTCCCATGACCTGTATGTTTACAAACCAGCCAAATAACTTTTCTACACGAGGAGCAATTGCAGTGTGACTCACTGATGGCTAATCACAGCACACTATTGCAGCAATAACTACTATGTGAGCATCTCCACAGGAAAATTGACCCTTCCAGTATCTGGCCTTCTGTGTAACCACACACACTGCCCACATGGCACCTCTTTCAAAATGGCATTGCACTTGGAACACAACCACATCCTACATTCTTGTAATGAGCAATAGCAGGCACAATGTCCCTGCTTGCTTTTGCATACAGAGTTGCTAATAACTTATTGGGGTACTTATTTCAAGGAAGGTTTGAACCCAGCTCTTAAGAGAACATTGTGGGTATTGTAGCAGAGGACAAGAACAAATGACAGTTTGGAAATGCTGTTGAAAAACTATGATTTAATTTGCACTGGTGTTATTTTTCTTCATTAAATTCACAAGCAGTTGCATGGAAGAGGAAAGTGCATCTGAATGTAGTCATTTAGTAAGAAAAGAAGCAAAGTCTTTTAACTCTAATAACTTATTTACAATGTAAGAGCTTCCTGAACTGCAAAAAACTGTGCCTGGTTCTGGACACTGCTCTTCATGAGAGCATCAAGAGTAAATCAGCTAAGTCTCACGATTCACTGATTCTTGGAAGCCTTTGCCCAGTATCCATCAGAAAAGGAGATGACAGAATTCCATTCTTAGGAATATCCCAGTAGGTATGAAGATGTTTGTGTTGGCAAAGTCATAATAAAAATAAAAAAGTAATAATGTTTGGAAACTGGCAGTGATCTTTCCAGTAAAATGCAGTTAATTTTTTCTTGATCACAAATACAGCTGTCTTAAAACTACAGTTTCAAAGAGATGTTTTTAAGACTAACATATATCTGCAAGGAACTAATTACTCACTCACCCTGTTCTACTTTTCCCGAAAGAGAAATTAGTTACTGTTTCTAAATGAATACTCAATATGAAGTTTTTTATAAAGCATAAGGAGGAAGGGAGAGAAAAATACGTAAGACTGGAGAACCAGAACTTCAGTTAATGATGTAGGATTTTTGGTTTATAGATTCAGACATTTCTCAAGAATTCCTTTATATTATTGCCTAACAGTAGACTTTATATAACATCAGTTCAAAACTACTGTAATACAAGAGGATAAACCTCATCTGGAAGTTGGGAAACATAATTCATGTTTCTTCATCAGAAGTGCAGAGCTAAAGTTACCATGAGTAACAGGAAGTTTAAAACAGCTTTAACTGGGCACTTAAATAAGCTTTTAATCACCAGGATGAGCTGAAATTAGTAGTCAACAAGAAGTCTGGCATCACTTTTTTAGGAGTTGAGAATTCAGTGAACACTTTCTGAACTAAAAGCAGTTATCATGAATGATATCGTCCTTCATCCAGAAGGTATAAATATAAAGAGATTGAAGAAGTGGCAACTTAGCTGATGTCAGTGTATAAGGGAAAATTCCTCTGTATTCAAAAATTATGCTTGAGATAGACCTGGTAAGAAAATTCCGATAAAGTTTTTATTCACTGGAAAAACACCAACTAAAAAACCCCAAATATTTCAAAGTGTGCTGATTTCAGGAAGAACTCATTTTTACAAGAACATTTTTAAAAGTTCTTTCAGCCTCTGCAGAACAATTAATTTTCTAGTTTGAAGTTTTATAAAAGCTATTCCTCTTTTCTTTAGTTTTGCTAGTGCTTTCCAGCTCTATCTTTCACAACACAAATGCTCCTTAGTATCTACTGCTTTAAAAGCAAACACAAAAGACCTCACCTTTACTTGCCTTTCAACAATGTCTGTGTATCTGTTCTCCCTTTTATCACTAGTCTCACTACCTAAAGCTGCTGTTTCAAGCTGTCCTTCTTCAATATGCACCATATCTTGCTCCTGCCTCTGGATCACCAGAGTCTGCAGTCATTAAAATGCCTAGTGACTCCTGGTGCAAATCTTAGAAAAATCTTAGAATCAGCACTGTCCTTATTCTTCACCAACAATCAGATCCTTCACTTTTTATGACTCTGCTGTTTGTGACCTATTCCATACTGATTATCCCTTGTTCATTATCCAAATGTCATCTTCCACTTCTGATCAGCCATGGATATCTTCTGATACCTTTACATACTAAAAAAATCATCACTGGGCTTTTTCTCATGCTGCCCTTCACACTTGGGTAGAGCTCCCCATAAATAGCCATAAAGTTCTCACAAACATCTCCAAGGCTCTCTTTTGCTATGCTGCCCGTAAAATTATTAGTGCTGCTAACTATTAAGCTCTCCTGCCCTGCTACCACCAAGTATCATGTTAGCCAATACTGTTTTATTGCTCTTTTAGGCTCCTTATCTCTTATTACCTACTTTGCCTCTTTATATACTGACATTAGCACCTTTAAATTAGCTTTCCGCTCTCTGTAATTTGTATACTGCACAGCACAAGCTGACACTAGTTTCTCACTACAGTTCATAGCAATATAGTACTGCACAATAAGAGCAATAAAAAAAGAGGAGCTGCAGCAGGAAAACGAGTTCAGTTTTCAGAAAGACAAGCAGGCGAGATGCCTACATCTCGAAGGAATTCAGACACCTACATGCTTCCACAGAGGTCATTAGGAACCCATTGTCATCTTTAATGGTCCTCAGAACCTTCTGCAAAAATCAGTTGCTCAAGATATGGCTTCTGAAGGATGCCAGAAAAGATCAGTTATATAGTTTTGACTCAAGTCCATGTTGTGACAGTAGAAAAGGATTTCATAAACAGGAAAATTACTTCATACAAGCTCTCCTTGAGAACTAAAGCCGAAAGCATACATTATACACATTTCAAAATAATATATTGTTCTCTCTGAACCTTCCCCTTTAAGGAATATGCAAAAGATGAAGTGAAAGAAACATGAGAAAAAAGAATGTGAGACAGAAAGATCGTGAGAGAGGTTACTCTCATAGCACTTTTGATCTGTCTGACACAGAGAGGTAATAAAAATTCATAAGAAGCCTGTTCTTGCTCAATTTCCAGGACAAAAACGTCTGGATATCTATCCAAAGCTGATTCAACCTTGACACATTTTGATCCCAAGTGCCCTATTTCTTTGTAACCAAACGTATTGTGAAGCATTCACAGAAATGCATACATTTCCCAGTGGATTTTGGTGTAGCCTCATCAGAGTGGAATGGGATGAAAACCAAAACCTAGAACAACCCTGGATACAAAACTAACCAACCAAAAAAAAATTCCCCACCCAACCCAATACAGGAAGAGTTAAAACCTTACCATTTGTAATAAACACATAGTTTTATTTATTTTTTTATTATTATAATTATTATTATTTATTATTTATAGTTTTATTTATACATATATTAACATATATTATTTATATATCTCTGCATGCACGCTCTACACAGTGTTTGCCTTGCACTCTCTCTATTAGAACTGTCAGTTATTATCAATAAACATAGGCAATTTTTAAAAGTAGGATTTTTGTCATACAAATGAAAGTGAGAAATGTGATATGACTCAAACCAAGGAAAGCTACAAAGCAAAAATCAACATTGCCTGGAGAAGAGGATGTAGGAGGTAGGAATTTCAGAAGTGCACACATGGAGTGTTTGTAACGTGCCTCAACTGACTAATTATACTTTACACATGCCAAGCCTCTTTTGATTTTATAATAAAATCAAGAAGGTAAATATATGTTCCATATATACCTGTGTTTACGATTTAAAAGACATGGAGCTAAAAAAATGTCTTAACAGCATCTGATATATGCAGTTGTATTACTATAATACCTATGAGCTTTTATTGTGGAAAAAGTCCCATTCTACCTGCAGTACTAACACAGAATAAAAGAAATTAACTAAAGAAAGTATTACTTTGGTAGAACTATTATAGAACCCCTGGTGCATTTTAAGTTAGTAAATCAAATGTACTCACAGTTCTTGATTTCATGCTATTGGTCAGCATAGTCATATTTTGCTCTGACCCTTAAAGCAGTGAGCTGAAGTTTTCATAGTTATCCCTCACATTATGTTCTCCAAGTCAGTCTAAGAATCAGGATAGTATGGCCTAAGTTTTAGAGATGCTGAGCATGGATAATTTTCACCTCCAATGTCATTCTGAAAAGTTCATCCCATCTGATATTAGGTCATTTAATCAAGATACCTAATATTAACTTTCAAGTTCAATTTTAATTGACTATCTGTGAAATTTTGACCTAATTCATTTCAGCTTCAATTAAAATCTATTTGATATCACTGTAAATCCAGAAATAGTGCTACTTCACACAATCTGTGCCAATGAGATTGCAACCAGAATCTAACACCTGGATTGCATTTAGACATGTACTGTTGTTTTTCAAATATTACTTCAGTTTCCACTCTTTAGCCATAAAGACACACACACTACTATGTATTATTTACACATTTGTATTTGCTGCGTCTCATACAGCTATGAACTTTTCTAACATTGGATTTATTGAATAAGGAAGGAAAGTGAGAAAGCAACGAATTATAGCAAAATTTTCACATAGCACCTAAGTGACCTTATAAATACAATGGAAGACCAAAGACTACTGAAGGTAGAAAATGATACAGCATCATCCAAAGTTTACGTCAGTGACTAGAAACAGTTTAGTTTCAGAAGGATCAGGCTGTTTGGCTAGCTTCCAACTAACTTTTCATATACTGGGAAAGCAACAATTACATAGCCAGGAGTTTGCACACGTATTGACTGGTATGCTTACATTGAAGACTCCAAGAGTTTTTACTACTTAAAGCTACCGTGGGTGAGCTAGAATAACTGAGACTATCTTGGAGAGTTATACCTAAAGTGCAACCCTCTTCCAAGCACACTTAACTCTACATAAACTGTGAACAAAGCATGGAGCACAGAGAAAGCCAGTTCTTCTTACTGGTAAGCTTTGTTCATGTTACCATGAAACTTTTAGGACAAGCATACCCTGGGTTTCCCTCTGGCTTACACACAACATCAATTGAGCACATTTTGGTTGCCGAATTTAAAACTGCCAAAGTGAGAAAGAACACAACCTTGGGGACACATGCCAATTTGAGTTCACAAAGCTTTTTGTTTTCTATTTGCACCTTTTACTCACATATTTCTCTGGAAAAAAAGAAGCCACAGAGGGAATCAATACAAAATTCACAATATCCCTTTTAACTTTATTATTAGTGCTATGCACAGCATACCTACACTTTGATTTCTTTGCTGTGTCCCCTTTTCAGAGAATAGAAGCATTTGTTAATGGTGCTGTGGGGGCAAAAGGATGTCCTGGAATGTTTCCATGGGACAGCCAACTGTGAGCTGACTCCTGAAGAAAGTGACAGGATCTAAGTTATCGCAGTTGTTTAAACTTGAGCTGGGGGCATCTTACAGAAACTATTATACTAACACCAGCAGAGAGATGAAACTGGTTGTTTAATAAGTATTTCCAGCTGTTTTTTCTAGTCCTTTCAGCTTGTGTTTGAGAGTTGAATACTTCAACCACATTTGTTCTAGATCAATTAAATTAAAATCTAGTAAATAACTGAGAATGAGATATTATTAATATTCCTAAGTGTGGTTATGTGGTTCTTTCACAGACACTTAGAGATTCAAAATACAAAGGTTTCGCAATAATAACCTGCTGTTTAAAGTTCCGAACACTATTCACAACAAATAGTTTGAAATATAAATGCTATTAATTGTCAGGAAATACATCTGAGACAACCTATGACTGTCTGGACATGGTCCTGAGCAACGAGCTCCAGGTGGCCCTGCTTGAGCAGAGGGCTGGACCAGATGACCTTCAGAGTTGCTTTCCAACCTCCACCATTCTGTGATTCTGTAATAGTGTGAATCTATATACACAGAAGTGGATATACAAGTACCTATTTTGTTTGGGAATTTAACATCTTGAAGAAGTCCCTCTTTGAGAGTCCAAATATTAAAGACATAAAGGGACTTTCAATACATTAAGAACATTCAGATGACAGGCAGAATGTGAAAACCATGCATTATTAAAATACTGCATAAGGAGTGGCAAAGGGAAAGTTACATGTTTTGCACAGAGATGCAAATTATTGCTAATAAAACCTCTAAAGTATATATACCAACGTTTGTTTCTCAAAAAAATATCATGACATAAGAGAGTATATCAATTGGATCAGTTATCATATTTCTCTATATTCAGACTTCTCTCTCTCTCGAACTCTCTCAGTCTCTTATCAAGATGCAGTCCTACCATGGTACCTATACGAAAAATATTCTCGTAAATTAAGAGGCAAGCATTCATCTATGCACATATTTTTATTAATATCTGCACATGCCTAATTTCAGCTACACAATCACAAGGACTTTAAAGGTCAACTCCCTAACCACTGCAAGACTGAGGCACTTTTAAAACTGACACTATGTATAAGTAGATAACATCATGCATGTATCATTTTGTATCCCTCTTCTCCACTCCTTAAAGGCTCTAAGTCTTTTGGAGCTAGGATCAGGGCTTTTTATGAGTTAGTAGACACGCCTAGCAAAATGCCTTTTCACACCAAGTTGGACACTGAACAAATAAATTCTTATTCAAAGTAGGAACATGTTAATAAAGATGGCTGAAGGCGGAAAGGAAGGTATTCAAATCATCACGTTTAGGTGCCTAAGTTAGGAGGATGATTTGCCTTTACAGTAGATGAAAAGAGATCTCTCTCCCCAGTGACTAGGAAAGATTCTAGACAGATGACCCTTCTAGTTTAGGTACATCAATTAGGTGAGCTGAAATACCAACACCTCTATTCATTCATTGCTTACATTTAAACGTTGTGAAAACACTTTTCTTGATCACACAAATCAGGACATTAGCTATGCCACCATAGAGATCATCTCAGAAGGAGAACAGATAACCTTTCAATACAGAGACAAACAAATAAGGTTTAAATGTAATATGGACAGCAAGAACATGCATTCTGAAATAGAACACAGAGGATTTCACTACTGCTTTGTGCAATGGCATTAGAACTTCCCTGTACCCTTGGGATACACTCCTTCCTGCCACTGCATCTTAACACTGCATTTTCTGCACTGATTTTTTTAAAGGTCCCTTCCAACCCAAACTATTCTATGAGGTGATGATTTGTGTCAAATTGATGACTAAATACTGCTAGATTTGGGGGGTTTTTTTTGTCTTTTCTGCCTGTCCCGGTTTACAACAGAAACTCCTGTCTACTCATTAATTTTGTGGTGAATTTATTATTACTTTTAATGCGAGTTATAGTTATTCTCATTAACATAGCTTTTACTCATTTTAGGACAGCAGTCACACAAACCAACTGGAAATCTAGGATCCAGAATCTCCAGATGACTGGGATCAGGCTCTGCTGTCACTGACAAGAGTATCTTTTAGTGCATTACAAGAATTTAACAGTGGTCCTGCTTGAAACCCGTTAGCTTTCTTGCCCATCCTAATTCCTTATTAAAGGGTGTTCTAAAATAAACTCTTCCAATTTTTGGCTTAAATTTATTTAGGGTTTCATTGAAGAAAATTTCTCTTACACTAACATTTTATTTAACCTCGGTCACTTTACTTCTCTCTTTCTAAACAACACTGAGGAAGAAATTCCTCTTGCAGACTTTATTTTGCTTGGCTAGCAAACTAGGTTGCCTTATATGTTGTTCTTACAATAGGTTAAATAGGAACCTATCATTCTTCTTTACCTCTTTCTGCCTGACTGACTCTTTCCTGACTATGAGTAATGGAAACTGCGGACAGGAATTTGTTGTAAACTGGGACAGGCAGAAAAGATGAAGAAAAAAAAAAAAAAGCTAGCAGAGAAGCATTAAGAAGCTTTTCAGTCAATACTGGTTCTGGTAAAGATTTTCTTTTTACTATTTTCTTTGTAGGTTTTCAGTAAGATCACTTTATGTTGTTTCAAATCTAAAACTTAAATAACAGTAAAGATCAGTCTGAAATGGCTTCCCATGTTTTCAGACTACATATGCTACATTTCAACTCAATCCACTCTGTATATTTCAGTGTTGACATACCCCCAAAATGTGCACGACTGCCACTAAACCTTTTGTTGAATTGGAATCTGGCTGGTAACAGAAAGTTATGCAGAACAAGGTTTTCAAAGGCAAAGTCAACCATTTTTTTAAGAAAGGGACCAAACCAGAATCTTCCATCTGCTATCCCTGTGAAAGTCTACAGTAAGTCTATTAGTGTCAATGTTGACAGAATCGTGAACATATCTGCAAAATCAGACAATCAGTTTAATTGAAATCAATGGAATTTACCAGGGTAAAAAAAAAACAGATGTGTCCTGGTATGAATGTGATGTGCAAGGCAGAATTTTGTGACTTGAGGTCATCGCTACCAATTTTTCTTACAAGTCACACAGTACCATCTTATCTCTACATCCAGGGCAATGCCACTGCACACTGGACTAACCGGAGAGATGAATCTAGACCATTGAAAACTTTCTAATCATTGGTTCAAACTGACTTTACATGATACTGTTTCTATGGTTTATAAGAAAATTCCTTTTTTTCTTTTTTTTTTTAAAAAAAAAAATCCAGTTAGGGAAACTTTACACATATGGGGTATGTGCAGTGATATAGTCATTATATATATTATCTCTAATACAGTAAAGTAATATTTCAAAACACTGTAGAAAAAGCAATCCTCTTCTGAGATGCAATATAGTATTGGCTATCAGGGCATGGAGTAGTTAGACCAAGCAGTTAGGGATGGTCTTATCAATATCAACAATAATAAAGGAAATATTGGAAAAAAAAGCACTGTATATTTTGGGCAGATATGTTGCACATAACATACTTCCCCAAACCAAATGCAATAAAACTCAAACAGATGAGATGAAAACATCCTACAGGTCAAACTCAACTCTAAGCACACTGAGGAGAAGAGTTCATTTTGTTCAGTACAAAGCAGAGGCTTTGCTGACCACACACATTGCCCATTGTTAATGTTACTAAGATGTAAATAACTTTCGGTAAATTCCACTCTTCCCAGGAGAGAAAGAAAAGCTTTGTGATCCATGAGCTATGAAGCTGCTTTATTCAGGATTTGCATGACAGCTTCCCCATTAAATTCCATCTGTTTATTTACATGAAGCAATCCTAACGCAGCTCATTAAAAATTCCTCAATAGCAGCATGAGCCAAGGTAGAAGCACATCAGGTGGGAATGGGAATATAAATTGCTGCTCATGAGCTTCTTCATGTCCCTTTGCTTTAATTTGTTGCATTTCCAAGCCTATCATCACAATCCAGAGCAGATCAATTGGCCTTACACTAACTCATTGCTACAAAGGCAGGTGGCAGCTGATCACTTCAAATTAGTTTGAGGATCACCAGTTGTATACTTAGCACAGTTCTGAGATGCTGGACTTGAGTGCTACTTTTAATAAAGGTCTGAACATAATCTCTCAGTGACAATGCTAACATGTGATGCTACTCACATGGAAGCACTCCTAGAAGCTTTTTCCATTCTTCTGTCATCCCACCATATACATTCAGCTACCTTTGCTTATTTGTTTATAAGTCAGAGACTGGCTGATGTTAATAAAAGAAAATGACACTGTAACTCCTACCAGCAATGGCAGAACTAGCATGGCAAAACAGCACTACCTAAGACAGAATAGCTTTAGAACTGCAGAAGTTTGGGGTTTATATTTGTGGACCAAATTTAATCATTCCATGGTTACATCTCTGGCTCCACGAAGTGTTAGTACCAATACAGCAACACACAATTTTTGCTTTTTTGCATTAGGAAATTTGTTTCTTATTGGTTGTGTGCTGTGTTAGTTATCTTTCTGTGACAGACAAGAACAAAAGTATAAAATTTACAAGATGCAAGCTGCTTATGTAAGGGCATATATATAAACCAGTACTTTACTGGAGTTTGAACTTATGTTGTATGATGGCACAGCAATTTGCCCAGTGATGATGCAGGTTTTTAATAGTAGGCTATGGAGAATTTAAGTTTAAGTTACAGCCCAGTACTGATGATACAAATCCATAATGACAGACACTGAAAGATTCAGCCTTCATGTTGAGTTGAAATGTGAAATCATCAACCAGAAAAAGGTCAATTGCCTCCTATGATGTACACACGTCTTTCTCAACTCACCTTTCGGACTGTTTTACTATATATTGTAAAAATACACATTAGCAATTTAATTACATTATCTGCTTCCTTCCTATAAACAAGGTGACAAGAAGCAAAGGAAAATATATATTGGCTGCGAGCCTGGCATCTTCTACTGAAGAAGCATACACTTTGTACAATAATCCAGGTACAGGGATAAAAAAAAAAAAAATGTGTTCACCTCCACAGGGATTACATATTTCTGATGCCATATAAACATTCAAATATAAACTTGTTCTATAGATTGAAAGCTATCATTTATTATCTACCAGTTTTACTTACTCTAGTCATACTTATTTGTGGACTATATTATTAGATACACTCTACAATATGTCTCTCTGTTGAACAGAATTTGGACTGAATTTGTAATAAAGAACATTTTTTCCTTCTTGTAGTTCTGGAAATATAAATAATTTTTCTTGGCAATATATATCCTGTGTTTTTCACCCTCTTTCTCGGGGGCTCTGCTATCTTTTGTCTTAACATCTGTATTCAGTCCAGTATTTTATCCTGTGCACTTTCAAAAGTGCTACAATTTACTTTCATGGCAAGAAAAAAAAAAAAACTTATTTGTAACATTGACATGGGCTGGATGCCCGTACATCTGTCCAAGACAAGCTCCCAGTTCGTATCCACAGTATATTTGATGTCAGTCAGGCACAGGAATGGGGAAGAGGTTTAGAACTAAGTAATCTAAAACACACCAAAAGCTCCATGAAAATTGCTGAGATTTTTAAGTCCTACTGACAGCAGGTCTCTAAAGTCATCACTTTGATGGCTGTGACTTCACTACACATCTTTTCCAACGCTGAGCTCATTACGTCTGTAGAGTTAGCGTCAAGCCCCACAAATCATGGATGCTGTGTGTGATTACCATCAGAAAGCAAGCACAGATATTTTCTTGATTTAAAATGAATTGGTAGCAAATAAGTGGAGGGAAACTAATCAGCACTGGAAATGCACAAAGAAATAATCTTAATGTGCCCCATCCCTATTCTGCAACAGGGTTGTGATCAGCAGTGAGAAACCCTAATGCTTCTAATGTAATGTCAGTGAAATAGCCACTATGACTCTCTAGAAATAATGACTAGTAGACTTGCTGTTTTTCTGTTGATGCAGCCAGCATTCTTAATTCTTCACAGAAAAAGTCCTTCTGTATATAGTCTTTACTATACAATCACAGGAGCATGGACCCTTATGTGGCCTTCTGTCTTTCAGTGTGAAAATTTTGAAACTCTGTAGTGGCTCTCAGGCCTCCGTGACTAGGTAGAAAAGCCGAAGAGAAGCAGCTGTTCTTTAATGCGTTCGAAGAAGATGCCAGTTGGAATGAATTTTAAAGTTTAAAACACGATAATATAAAATGGCAATCTGACTTCCTCCACAAAAATATTGGTCTCTAAAATGCAATTCAGAATAGTGTAAGATTTGAGTCATTTGGGGTGAAATTCTAGTTTCACCAAGACAAAAACAATTTTCCAAATGACTTCAAAGTGGTCAGAATTTCATTCCTTATATGCTTCAGATATTTTATTCAGAGGAAGAATAAGCTGTTGAAGTTTAAAAAATATGCTTCATTTAGTTAATTTTCAAATGCACCCAGATGCTGGAAGTATACCAATTCTTAAGTCATAAATGGGGAAGAAAACCTTTGAAATGTCACTTTAAAGAGAATAAGCAGGCTTCTTTTTAAAGGGTCTTATTTGGCAACAACAAATTGTAGCATGCCTTCCCATTCCTCATTCTCCTCTTATAACTATTATTTATTGCCATTACTGGGATGTGTTCTATAATTGGATTCTGGCACAGACCGGTGGAAAGAGAAAAATCTTTCCAACCTGATTCAAAATAGGTTTTACTTCATAAAACACACATGCAAAGAGTGAAAGATTATCTCTTTGCTCCTCAGTAGTTATTTAAACCACTTAGACATTTTAGTCTAGGCAGGCTTTAAACCTGCAATTTCTGAAGTTGTTTTTATAAACTGTGCAATTTGAGGTTGGGGTAATTTTTTTCATATTTGTTGGATAGCTTTCTACTAATGGATTTTGGCTGAGCAAATAGAGTGTTCCTTTCAAGGAATACACTTTGAACAAAACTTGCCTCTCACCAGAGAGTCATATACTCCACAGTCATAAAAAAAATAAATGTGGTACTTTACAGCCAGACTTAACAGCTGGAAGTCAGGCATGTTGATTAGGCAGGAATCGGTGATTCCACTTCAGTGTCCATTCAGAAAGCATATTGAAGGAATTAAGAAAAAATAAGAAAAGCATAAAAAAGCATAATACTATAACATAATAACAAATATAAATAACAAGAAATAAAAAATAGCACAAGGAAAAGCTAAACCTTCTTCCTCTGTTTAGAAGAACTCAGTTGAAGAACTTTTTCAATCAATTGATTACAATGTAAAATGACCATCTGAGAACTCAGCAGCATTTTCACATACTCTTCAGCAAAGCGCACACTGCTTGGACTTTATGCTAATCAGAACAATACTCAGACAAGGGAATTAGAAAGAAAAATATAAGGAAAATTCAAACTGTACAAAACAGGAAGATAAAACACTCACAAATTAACAAATCAGAAGTACTCCATAGTTTTGACATAAGAAGAATTGAAAACTTTCCTGAGCTTTATAGCACTCTTAGAGTCATAGCCACCAACTGATACCTGTTTTGCAAGAAACTGTGCTTTTGAAGACTACTATGCCCTTACCTGTTTATCACTGACAACTTCTCTCTACAAAGGAGGCCTGCCCAAGGATCCCTTTATTTGTTTCAAACCAACTCAGCTGCCCTAGTTTAATGCATAAGTGCAAGTGGCTATTATTATCAGGTGGCCTTGGCATGAGGTGAATTAGAAATACATACAGTATTTCTTCTTCTAACAGAGCTTTAGGGGAGGGATATGTTCAGCTTCTGATTGGTGACAAGCAATGGATGAGTAGCACCATCTTAAATTTGGGCAACTAAATTCAGAAGATGCCTGTTTGTGGCCTACTTTGAACTAGGAGAGAAGAGCTATTTTACTTCAAAGCAATCAGAGAGCAGATTCTGTATACCAGTTCCTCCTACTGAAAACTCAAAAGAATACCACAAACTTGCAGAAATGCTCCAGCTTCTGCGCAAAGATTTTTTTTTCTAGTGCCAGCCATTTTGAGTCTTATTTTAAAAGCTTAGTACCAGCTTGTTTTTATTAAGTGGTTGAAAACATTTGATTCAACCATTTTGAAAGCAAATAACCCTAAAACCTTTTCTTTCTTTAAAAAAGCCACAGTACTGCCACTGAGAATTTCATATGCATCTACGCTGATGTTACATACAAAGAGTGTATTTTTTTAAATATTGATAGTTTTAATTCCTCTGGATGTTTGTGAGTACACAGAGGAGAGAAATAGATATCCAATATATCTGAAAATATAAATGTTTAATGAAAGATCTGGTTAAACTGACAACTCAGTCTTTTGAATGTTTTCCAGAAAAAACACAGCCCATGAGTATTTCTCTGAGTATGGGTTATCACATATGCATAAATAAAGAAAATAGCAAAGGACCCTCAACCCTTCAGATACGTGCATGCATATCATGATATGTGTTGTCTTCCAAACAGAACAGTGGCTTTCATTAGAATTTTGGACTGATCTCAGCTGTTTATTATTCAAAGTTAATCTTAAGAATTTAGTTTTCTGAAACTCTAGCAGGAACAATGAAGCTTAAAACCTTAGCAATAAGTATAGTGCTCTAGGAATAGGTGACCTAAAGAAGATACTGTAAGTCACAAGGACTGTCTGTAAGGAATACAATAACATAACATTTTTTTCAGAAGTGCATGACCTCTAAGAAGCATAGACTTAATCAAAGCAAGCAATAATACACTACAACAGTACCTTTTGCAGCAATACCTCAGCAAACAGGGTAAAGTAATACATACTTAAGTACAAATCTTAAAATATAGTGTCTAGCCTGTAGAATACTGTAATTCATGATAGGGTATATAACCAAGTGAAGTAAGGAAAATATTATAAGCATAAATATGCACAAGCAAATTAGAGAATAAGAAAGCGGAAGAGAGAGCTGCTTTCTTTGAAGAATATCCTTCCTAAGATGGTAACTGATTGATGTGATGGCTTGTTTAGCAAGCCAAATGGTGTTAACCTCAGCTAGGGTAAATATTAGAACAGAATAATGCTCTGTGTCACTCCCTCTATTTACCTCTGTTTACAACTGTTCCAGGCATGTTTTCCATAAAGGACTATTGTGATTTCTATAAGAAACTTGTCCCCCACTAGGCCTATGGGTTTTCACATAAATGGTTTGATGGTGGTTAAATGAGAGATCAAAAATTGCTGTACTCTACCAGAAGAAATAGAAAACTTATTAGTTAATATCATTTCATACCCAAAGTCCTAAGTGAAAAGGAGGCTGTCTCTGGAAGTATTATTCATCTGCCTTCCTGAGCATTTGAGATGCTCAGTCAAGTATAGTGTTAGTTGGCAGAACCATCAGGTGACAATGGAGGGCAAGGTGTACTATAATAGAACCACCTTATACAAGGAAACAGCCTGAATCTGAGTGTCATCATTTTGATATAAGTTGCCAAGCATATCTGTTCAAACTAGCATCTCTTAATATGCCAAGTCATACCAGCCCTTCAGGGCAGAAGGAATTAAACTATCAGTTCCTATTCACACTAAAAAAACCCTTAAACTTTGTTTCATGTTGAGACACCTCATTAGGGGTGGGTACTTAAATCTACAGACAGCATTATAATAAGTAATGATTAATTAAAAATTTTGAAAAACACAACAACTGAGAATTTGAACCCTTTAGAAAATTGCAGAGACTAGGCATGTGACTATCTGGAGGCAACAATTATTGTTACTATCTCTGGAGAGTACTTGGCCCAGGCATGTCTATTAATACCAGACTTATTAGGTCTTGACAGCTTATAGGACATCTGTTTGTTTCATTTCCCTTTAGTCTCGCCAAATGCTAGCAGCGAAAATCATACAGACTTTTCTCCTACTTCTACATAACTTGAAAGACTTTTTTGCATATATGAATTTTGACAATAAACAAGATCTTCTAGTGTTCTGTATCTGATATATATGTACAGGCATGTGTATTCAAAGAACTGCAAAAGTGGGTAAATTTCTTTAATCTGAGGACATTTATCTAGGAATAAAGGTGCAGTTAGTGGAGCTAACAAACATTCCTCAGAGGTAGGACAGTTTTAATAGATTTGGTTTTTAACTTGAACTAAAAAAGGTTGCAGAGACCAAAATATCTCAGCAGAAGTTTTTCACAAGCAACTCCTTCAAGTATTTCAGTATATTGCAAAATTCCAAGAAAGCATTACAAAATTTTGGAAAATAATATTGAGGCTTTTGGTATGGCTTTCCCCATTTTTCCACTTTTTAACATAAATTGAGGAGAAAAAATCAGCATGCAGATCCTGACTCAAATAAAGTTCAGTCTAAGGTATAAAGTACAGGTTCTAAGCAAAGATGGAAGCAGTTTTTTAGTTCATCTTGCATTTTGGTAGACTGTTACAGTATTCTAAATCTAAATCCAAAAGGCATTTCTTTCCCATATTGTTCACGATTCTTGTAAAGCTTCTATTGTTCTTGGCCATTATTTCAGAAGTAATAGTACAGATGAGATTTAAATAGCACCAACTGAAAAAAAAAATAGGAGATAGCTACTTGTATATTATAAATCAATCACAGGCAGTTGCTGATGCTTTGATCCAGATATTTTGCTATGAGCATATGCCAAACAGCTAAACTATTTAATTTACAAGAATCGAGCTTTGCCCACTTGTTTGATCTTCATGTGGCCACATAACTTGTTTAAATTTTTAAAATAACTTTTTCTTTGATTATAAACTTCATGCGAACAATATAATGTCATACATATACATTATTTGTAAGTATTTAAAAAAAATTAGCCTCACTCAAGCTTTGAGTAAGGCCCATTCACAGAGTCAATACATAGGGTTTTTATTTCAGTTTAAAGCTTGTTTGGATGCAGATTTCCTTAAATATTTTAACTCTCAGGAACCTCATTTCCAGTAAGAATGTTTTGGATTACAGATTATTTCAGAATCAAAATTTGATTTTCAACTATTTTTCAACACTTATTGTAAATGTACTGATATAGTCACTAGTGAATTAATAATCATTAAAAAAGTCAGGAAGTACTAAAAAAAGTTACAAAAATGAATCAAAATTCTTAACAAGCAGAAATAGCTTTTGCAAAAAATTGCAGCAACTGTGCAGTTTCAGATGTTTTTTGAGATACATGTACATGATGGCATGATTCCCTACAAAGTATATTAATATGAGTCAGAAGGAATTACATCATTTATGATCACTCCCTGACAATACAAATAAATGTACTTCCATTTCCGTCAAGAGATTCACACTCACTTATGCCAGCTGAGAAGCTGATCTAACAGCGTTGTAAAAATCCCACAATATATCTTTGATTTCAGTGGGTCTGAAGTAAGTAACATTTGATCACAATATTGATATGTATGTTTGCAGCATCTGTTTCACAACAATACACATGTTTTTTAGTATATTCATAATACACTATTCTAAATAACTACAGAGCTTTCATCATGCAAAAGAGAACATTACATTCCCACCATCTTAAATCTGACCTAATTAATATTTAGCATTATATCATTTACTTATGGATTACAAAATATGAGTTTTACATCCATAAGGAAGTGGAAAGTGTTTTTCCAGATGTTCTTCCCTAGAAAAGTATGATGCAAATTCTAAACCCACTAGTTCAGAGAATACATAAACTTATATCTGCATGTATTTATTGGTTGTATATTTTAACATACATAGTTAAATTGAATAGCACATTAAATCAATTAAGAGTTGACGAAAGTTTGTGACTAGGATAAGTAGTAGTTAAAAATTTAAAAACTGAGCTATACTGATTCTTGTTACATAAAATAAATTATTTTATTTAATTACTAACAATTGTTTGCTTTTGGCTATATTCATAAGAACGACCACAGAAAGCTAATATAATAATTTACCCTACTGTGCCCAGGAATTGCATAGGTCTCAGATTTTAATTTTTTTATCTACACAAACAGAATAGTCTTGTGTTACAGCTTGATACAAAGAACTGGTTGTAGGACTTTCTTCTGTATGTTATTCATGTCCTTATTACACTGGATTTTAACATGACAGAAGTCCAACATTATAAAATGAAAGTCCTTATAACTGTAGTGGAATATCAGACAGGAAAGGGAGACTGCCAAAATTTCTCTTGTTCATTTTCATTTCACATTCTGAAAAATCTGAAAGTACTAACTGTGACAAGAATGAAAACAAAATAATACACACATAGTATTAATATGCCTGTGTATTTTAACAGCATTATTAATTTATCTTTCCATAATTTCCCTTTATTTGAGAGGACAGCTTAATTCACAGTGGCTTGACACACAGAAATCAGCTCAGTTTCAAGTTATTTTATAAGGCAAAGTAAGTTTACTATCACCAGAGATAGAAATATTTCTGTCTGAAAACAGCAGAACTGAGTTGGATCTTTTGTCTAGGATACTTGGACTAGACAAAGACAAATAAAATCACTCCCTGTTTTCTTTCTACCGTGCCATCCCTCTGTCAGGGAGCAGCAAGGGCCGGCTGCTCCCTTAGAGCTGGGGATGAAGCAGTCAAGGAGGATACCATTGACAGCAAGGTGGGGGCCAGCCAGAGGCTTGACATTCACCCCGTTTGCTTGTCTGTCTTTCCTCTTCACACCAAACCACACCACTGTGACTGGGATTAAGGGTAAACCAGGAAAATTCATCCATTTAGTGTTTAATATATGAAGAAATGGGCACACTACCAACTGTGTGAGAAAGTACAGCAGATCATCAGCGGTGGGTAGGACAAGGACTGGTAGCAGGAAGATGGGTGATGAACACTGCTGTCAGTGTTCGATGCCTACCAGGCACATGCAGAAGATATGAGCAGTTCTCATTAGAAAGAATACAGCAGAAGAGATAAGGCTCTCTATGAACAAGCTGGGATGGAAGAGGAATGAAAGGAGCCAAGGTTAGTTGGCTCCCAACCCTCTGAATCCTCAAGACAAGTTCAGATTTCTTGACAATTCTGAAACTTAGTATGACTGAATTGTATTAACACAGCCAAGTACCAGTAAAAGCACTTCTTCCACAGAGTGTCTAACTTCAGGAAACACAGAACAGTTCCCAGTGATAAAATGGGTCCCATAGCACTTTCATTGTAAGAGAGAGTTTTGTGAGATTGGATTCTGTTGAATCAATCTATGTTATTTTTATGGAAAACACCCAAAATATAAATCTGAATCATGTCTCTGATCAAAACGCGGGATTTCAAAATAGATCCTTAACATCAATATGTTATTATTCATTGTGGATCTGTATATGACTGTTAAGAAGTTCCTAGTAGTTTTATATCAGTCATGCAGAAAATGCTGGATTTGGTCTAATAAAAAAGTTTAGTATGATATTATCCTGGATGTTTTTCAAGAGATTACTGATATTTCTTTACTGAATGAAGTAAAAAAAAACAACCACAAAACATGAATTTAGATACCAACTGCAAGGAACTAACTTGAGGCCTTAGCATAAGGACTTTCATTCATCTCTTGACATAATAACATTCATGCTTGGTTTTTCTCATCTATGTAAAAGAGGGTGAAAGTCATCGCAATGGAAGTTCTTATCATAGCACAGTAATTAAGGTAACAAACACTATCGCTATCTCTAATCAGTTTTAAGTATCACAATTTGGATGCTCATTTGCCTCATACAAAGGCCATGACAATACATGATAGCACATCATACCTATCCTATACCCATGAGTCCAATCATATCTTAACCCAGCCCTCTAAACATGGGATAGGGCCAGCTGTACTGTTAAAAACAAACGAACAGAATACTCCACATGCATAAACATAAAAATAGAAGGATCATTCTTGGATGGTTGGAAGAGTTTTATCACCAAAATCTAAAGAGCTGTCTGCCCCTTCTTTCTCAAACCTAGATTTTTCTATTGACGCTGTCTTAATGCTGTCCTAGCTACCTAAATGTGTGCTTTGGTTTCCAATAAAGAATGTTTTTCTAGGTAGCAGAAAGGAATGGTGCAACCTTTTCCAGAAACCTTGATCGTTCGAAAAGTCTTTATACTAAAATTGAGTTGCAGAGCATTCCTTACATCTGTAAAAACATGCACAAGTTTGTAGATCTATCATTTAATGATAAGTCTGTAAAAAGGCCTATATGTATCACTTACAGTAAGATAATATGTGGAATAGTATATGCTAATCATTAGACATCGAATAATATAAGAATGGGAGTTTACTGTATCAAAGTAAATGTACAAGCAGCTTATTTCAACTTAGTTTTAGTCAGGCTAACAAAAAATTAGATAACTTAGAAGCGTTAGAAATAAGTGAGATGAGTCAGGGTTTTCCACAAAAAACAGCTTCACTGCAGAGTAGCCAATAGAAATAATTTTAACCTTATTTAAATTAAGATAAAATGGCATTCTAATATCTCACTATCTTATCTAGGTAATTTTATTAGTGCTTAAGATAATAAAAGAAGCATCTGGCAGCAGAACAGCATTACTCTATCACAGAACATGTGTTCTGCACAGGTTCCCATCTGCAAATGCAGATTGAAACTTACTTTTGTGAACTAACATAAGTTATGAAAGATTTTCTAATCTAATACAGTGTCTTCCTCTTAGTGTTCTTTAAATCAGATTTTAATTTGTCTTTATATCTGTTATTCCTTCTTCCATTTTTTTCTTTAGTATGCATATAACCACTCATTGCATGCATAATTTCACTCATTGCACAATTACATAACAGGCATCTTCTGTGACATATCTCTATTTCATTGTTCTTTATGTATACATTTTTACTGCATATTTAAGGTTTTATGTAAAAATCTTTTTATCTATTAACATTAAAGACTGGTCTTTTTGGAGCAGGTTCCTTGAACTCCCTAGCTCACAGCTAGTTTCAGGGTTGCCTGAAACAATGGGGACGAAGAATGAGAACAGCTGAAAATCCTCAAATGCTCTCTACAGTCAATCACTCTGATGTCTTGGCCTCAGAAGAGAAGAAGAAGAAAAAAATTTCTTTATAGAGCTAATGTTTAAAAAATACAGTCTTTGCTAAATATTTCAATAAACATCACACATTATTCTTTTGGACAATATCCAACTTGCCACAGAATATTAATTTACAAGTACTCTTTTTAGTGTAGTTCATGCTCGATTCAATACCATATCATTTTCCAATAAAAACAGTATAACTCGAAGTATTTTGAACACTATAATTCTAAAGCTCAAGTCAAAACACTCTTGACATAATGGAAATTTCATCTGAATCACAGAATCCCAGAATTGCAGAGCCACTGAGATTGGAAGGGACCTTTGGAAAACATCTAGCCCACAACCCTGCTCAGAGCAGGGTCACCTAGAGCATGTTGCTCAGGACTGTGTCCAGTTGGGTTTTGAACATCTCCAAGGATGGAGACTTTCCATCCTCTCTGGGCAGCCTGTTCCACTGTTTGATCATACTTATAGTGAAAATGTTTTTTCCTATGTTTAAGCCGAATTTCTTGTATTTCAGTTTGCACCAATTGCCTCCTGTTCTGTCACTGAGCACCACTGCTTCTGTCTTCTTTACTGCCTTCCACCAGGTATTTATACACATTGATAAGATCCTGCCTGCACCTTCTCTTCTCGAAGCTGAACAGTCCCAGCTCTCTCAGCCTTTCCTCATATGACAGATGCTCCAGTCCCTTAATCATCTTTGTAGCCCCTTGCTCTACTTGCTCCAGTAGGTCCATGTCTGTCTTGACATAGCACTCCAGATGTGTCTCATCAGTGCTCAGTAGAGGTGTACGTTCACCTTCCTTGACCTGCTGGCTTAATGCAGCTGCAGATCCCATTGGCCTCCTTTGCTGCCAGGACACATTGCTGGCACATGGGCAATTTGTTGTCCAGCAGGAAACCCAGGTCCTTCTCTGCCAACTCCTTTCTATGAGCAGCCTTTTCATGAGTAGCCTTGCAATGACATTGGCCAACTCCCTCAGCACTCATGGGTGCATTCCCATCAGGTTCTACGGAACAAGAGCTTGAAAATTAGAGTTTCCACCTATGGAAATGGAGACCAACATTACCTTTCCCGGTAAATCTTTCCTGAAATGTTCTTAGTCTATTGCATTTAACATAGTAGAAAAATGCTCCCCAGAAGAAGCTAAAACGATCAGTAGTTGAAGGGAATTAACAATACATGTTAATACTTCTCCAATCTGCACACTAAAGGTTGAGTAACCTCACATAGAAACATAGAATCATAGAATCATAGAATGGTTTGGGTTGGAAGGGACCTTAAAGATCATCTAGTTCCAACCCCCCTGCCACAGGCAGGGACACCTTCCACTAGACCAGGTTGCTCAAAGTCCCATCCAACCTGGCCTTGAACACTGCCAGGGAGGGGGCATCCACAGCTTCTCTGGGCAACCTGTTCCAGTGTCTCACCACCCTCACAGGAAACAATTTCTTCCGAATATCTAATTTAAATCTACCCTCTTTCTTACTAAAACTTTTCTATCATGATTCTGTAAAATTTATATACACCCAATCCACAGTTCCTGACTAATATTCCCACTTGGAGTGCAACAGCTCCTGCAGCTGTTCCTATATTGTTTGTCACTGTGGTCTATTTTGTCCTTTAAACTTCAATCCTTTTTCCCTTTTTATTCCATCACGGTTTCCCATAGTCGAAGGGCAGGAATATTTCAGTGGTTCTAATACAAATACCTTTCCAATTATTGGAATAAACTAATATAAAAGTATTATCCCTATAATTCTCTTTGAATTATAAATTCATATTGTAAATTGCCAAAAATTTCTAGCAACATGAAGGAAACAAAAGAGAGACAGAGAAGGGGGGAAGAGAGATGGAGGGAGGAGGGAAGAGAGGAAGGAGGGAGGGAGGAGCAAGATACTCTTGCCAGAAAGAGGATTTATTTGTGCTAAGCACATAAAGAGAGTTATAGATATGTCATTACTAGAGATACAATTTAAATAAAGCAGCTACTGGGAAACAGAAATGTTATGTAATAGAAGCAAATAAATAGCTCAACGACCACTAGAAATAATGGGCCCCGACTTTCAATGAATTTACGTTTTCTTTTTAACTGAATTTATTCTAAAGCTGCTGCATAACTGCATCTCTTGTCAAAGAACAGAAAACCTACACAAGATAGAAATACTCTCTATGGTTTGGATTCCTTTTTTTTTTTCAGTGAGGCACAACTTCTGACTGAACCATGGTTAGTAAAAGTTGAGAAACCTGCCCACCAAATATTTTTCAAACTAGCATGTTTCTATGAACAGTTTTGGATTTCCTGAGTTCCTTTTCATTTCAAAAATACAAAGCAAAATTATTCACTAGATCTACATATTGAATTTGAAGTGAAACAGTTATCCAGTATTTTAACCAAAGTATCTAGGTTCCACATTATCCAAGGGGCTCCTAACATAATATTTTGTATTGTTTCTTGAGGGAACAAAAATTATATCAGAAATCAAGTGGAAGAAAGCAAAAAATTAGATAATTACATACTTTGCCATGAATAACTCTTCTGGTTTTCTGAAAATGCTACAGATTATAAACACATCAACTGACTGCTTATGAAAATGCCAATTATAGTCAATATCTGGTTTTTATTTTGGTCTTTTGAACCTCAGGAATGCAATTTAGGACTCCATGAGCTGATAAACATATATTCCTATTTCATACCAAGTCTGAGGAGATAAGTGGCTTAACAGGTAATACATTGGCTAAACATTCATTTCAAGCAAACAAAATGAACTCCTCCAAACATAACTAAAGATCCTCTTTAGTGCCTCTGAGGTAGTTGTATAAAAGGCACCGCAGCTTTAGTTTTATTAGGCTAGTAACACTTGCAATAAAGTACTCCTTTCTAATACCTGAAGGCTTCAGGAAAAATAATAGCTTTACAAAATGTAGAGAGTCTTCTTGAAGCATGACTCCAGCTGCAAAACCCAGGTATGCTTAAAACTAAAGTATAATGGGTTATTTTGTAACGAGACTAATGTTACCCTTACTCTGAATCTCTGAAGTTGTGCAAGACAAGATAAGTAGTTTGTGGAAGACACAAAACAGAAGAGGTCAGAGGAAACACTTTCACTGCGCAGAATCTGGAAGAGAGAGTCCTCGGTCAAGAACTCTTCCATAAAAGAATGCATGCACAGGACAGCAGTCCTACAATGATGGTGAAAGTAGCTCTAATAGCTGAAAATATCTTGGTATAAAGAACTGTATTTTATCACTTTTCTTAGTAACTGAGGTCAACTGCATTTTCAACTGCAGTTTTTGGATAATTCATATATGGTAACTTCCTCTTCCATGTTACTTTCCTGAACACAGTAAAAAAAACCTAGCAGGAACAATTAAATATAACTTTTGAATTTAACTTAGTTTAAGACAAGAATTCAACTCAGTTTTAGACACCTAAAGGTTTAAAGACAGAACAAAGGTCCAATTAATAAATAAGCAACAATAATAACAGAGAACACAGAGCTGAGCAATTCAGTAATTTCTAATAATTAATACTACTTATGTGGGTTGGCAATAATAGAAGCATTCACAATGGTAATAAAGAGCTCTTTTTTCATATTTTGAAATAGATCTTTAACAGTATTAGTAAAATTTATTATTTCATTTAATAGTAAATATAGTTATGCATGGCAGTGTCCAAATATATGATGTAAGCCTTCCAAACTAATGGAATTAGGAATTGGAACGATAAATGTGTGTTTGAATGAGATCAGAAATACAAATTTCTTTTTTTTTAACAACTCTAGTTGTTTAGATATAAAGCTCAAATGATCCTAGGAAAGGAATAGAGTGTTAAGAATGTTTAGAGAACATATAAGAGATTAAAGAATTGCATTTGATAAAGCACTCCATAAAGTGCACATGATCTTTTAAGTTCACCCTTTCCAGCGCTTCAATAGTTTTCCCAATAAGTTATCATACAGGTGATTCTTGACAAAGCAAATCATCAATACTACGCATCTATGACAAAACTGTAAAGAATTTAAAATAACTTTTACTAATATAT
The DNA here is from genome assembly GCF_013368605.1 of Nyctibius grandis. Taxonomy (NCBI): domain Eukaryota; kingdom Metazoa; phylum Chordata; class Aves; order Nyctibiiformes; family Nyctibiidae; genus Nyctibius; species Nyctibius grandis. The sequence continues at coordinate 71,189,541 of NC_090663.1, read as the reverse complement.
GGACAATTTAGTGGCTTATCAGCATTTATTCAACTTCAGGGCAACTTGAGATTTTAAATTAAACTTTTCTGCCTGATTTGCAAACAGTAGGTGTCTTGTGGTTCTCAGCCTGAACACTTATGTTCCTTCAAAGATCTTGTGTTTTGACACATCATTTAACTGAGATAACTTTCTAGAAGAAATAAAGTATTGCTATTCCAGTTGATCCAGATGCTGGTTTTTCCTGTTCAAGATTTATCAGATAATTTAAAATAATGTCTACAGATGCATTCTTTTAACTATGCAAAACTCATAAAGTTCAAAACAATTTCTTACGTTATTTAGTGCCAGATATTTTAATTCTGCAAGCCACTAGCATCACATTTTCTATTGTTCTTTTCAGTCTGTTTTTATTCTTTTAGGACCACGTATTTTTATATCATATTTAGGAAGATTGCCTTTTTGTATTCAAAAGAAGCCCATATATGTTCAGAAAATAATTTCTGTGGTATGGCCAGATGGAAACTTGCCATTAAATGAGGATCCTGAAATGATTCAACAAGGGACTCAAAATTTCTTGAACTTGCTAGCATGAAGGGATTTTGAAACTGTTGCCACTACAAGCTGCTCCCTCTGATACACTGGTATTTTTTGATCATGAGAAAGGTTATTAGCTATAAGAAAACTTCCCACTTTTTATGCACAAGTTTTTTTGTACTGCTACTTCCACAGAAGAACAGTATTGGGAAACATAGGAATGCCACAAAATGCTACACTTCTATTACCTTTGTGAATGCATTTTTGGTCTTGAAAACCAAGAGGTATTAGCAAGGTGTGTCCTGGACAGACCACAGAAATTTTCACCCAGGAACAGTCACTGTTTACAGATCCATCATTTTTGAAACTCTTACTCATCCAAGTTTTACTGATTGTCTTGGAAACATACTATAATCCTGGCCAAACCCAGGGAAACAGCAAAGCAAAAGCTGTATATTTCATCGTGAGATTTATTCCCTGCCCTGCTCATGGCTCCGATGTCGCTGGTTCGATCAGACACACAACCTTTCCGAGAACCCTACGTGCTATCAGCAGGCAGCGACAGTAGTGGATTCCCAAGGCTGTTGCTTAGATGAGTCCAGCAAAGTAGTTCAGCTCAATTTCAGCGAGGAAACAGTTAAAGAGCTCAGTGTTCCCCTGTGCCCGGGAGGCAGCCTTTGTGTTTAACATTGGCAGGGGCTCAGTTTGGGCTGGAGGTTTGTTTTAATTGGGGGAGGGGGCAGAAAAGAGGGGACGCTCCGACTTCTTCAGTCTGTCTCTTTCTTTTACCGATTTAGCGGAGGTGGAGATTTTCAATCCCACCCAGTCAGACGCAGGCAGGAGGATCTGGTAAAACTATTCCAGGAAAAGCCACTCGGAGGAAACTACTCTGAGCAGCAGCGACAGCAGGCGCAGCATGAGCGTGCGGGCGAGGCCGGCGGAGGACGCCCGGCGGGGGTGAGTGCGGGGTCCCCGCGGGCGCGGCCGGGCAGGAGCCGCTGCCCGCTCCCGGGGAGAGCCCGGCCCGGAGCCGCGGGACACTTTCAGCACTTCTCGATAACGCTCTAGATAATGATTAGGTGACGATGGTGCACCTCTCTGTGTGTGTGTGTGAGTGTGAGAGAGGAGGCGGGGGGGGGGGGGGAAGAGGGAGAGAGAGAACAGGAGACAGGCACAAGGCAGCTTGGGATAACGATTATTAAATGAAGTTTCACAGTATCTTGATCTTGTCAGATGTTCTATATAGGCTGCAGGGGAGGCAGCACTGATTTGCCAAGTGCACGTTGGAATTGATCTTTTGATAGTGTTACAAGCGAAGAACGTTTTCTTTTGTGTCAGAGGCAGAAACATAAGGCAATGCTCCCCCCAGCAAAGAGCGCTCGCTGTCTGTGTCTGTGCCGGGGTGGGGTGGGAGACAACCGAGAGAAATCCGCCGTGTCGGCAGTTTTTCTTTCAGCGCTTTCGTGCCCTGATTAAGTTTATTTGCTCCTGTTTATATCTCAGCTGCCTTTTGGGAAGATTAATCACTGCTAACGTTTTAGCTCGCCTTTGATACCTTGAACAATTTAATTTCCAATAGTACGGTCTCTTGCTGGCAATCTCGGCATGGGAATTTTTCTGGCTTGACACCCCAGGCAAGTTAGGAGGTTTGTTCTCTGCATCTGCGGCTGCTTCCGCAGTGCTGTCCGAGGGCAGGCAGGGCACATGCATGTGGCCTCCAGATGCACAAAACCACCTCCCATGCTCCAGGTGTTCAGTTGACATGTGAAGGAGAACACTAGGTTACGTTATTACAAAAAGTTATTGCAGATGCTAGTACGTTACTTATATGAGGCAACTTGCTTGTTATATTCCTTAACAATACAGATACTTTCAAAATATGCACAGAGGAATGAAGGACTGTCAGGAATCCATAAGAAAATAGCCTTAGAAATGATTATATTAAAAATTTTCTAGTTTTGCCTCTTATGGAAAAGTTTCTCCTGGGAGAGGGAAGAGATGGTAATTGGCAATGCTGTTCCTAGCTTTGCATGCTGGCTGCATGATTGCCAGGCTACCACCATGTTCATACGATATATAGATAAAATTTTCACAAGAAAACCTCATTAAACACGGAGGATACTAACATAACCACTAAAGCATAGGGCTGTGGGTTCTGTCCATAGCTGTATCACATTTACTTGAGCAAGTATGAACTTGGGAAAGTCATTTAAATCATTAGTGATTCAGTTTTTCCATTTGTAAATTGGGGAGCCATAGTCATAGTAAATAATAAAAGTATTAATACTTGCCTGAAAAGAGTTACAGTCACATGTCTGTTTTTTCTGATATGATTTAGAAACCTAAAGCACTTACATCATGCAAACTGTTGCTAACTGCCCTGAGATACCATCGTAACCAGCATTTAATAAAGAAGGATTTACTATTTAGTATATTAAACTTTAAAATCGAGTGCATAGGAACTCACAGTTGTCAGATCCTCATCTCAAATACACCAATATAAAAGACTGTAAACGTGGATCCCTGGTCTGTGAGGGATAGCACTTTACATGCCAGGCAGGAATACTCAGGTTAACATTGCATTTGCTGCTGTATGTAGGTACACACACACTTCTACAGACCACAAACAGAAGACGGTAATAGTAGTAAATATTTATACTGTGGCTGCATCCAGAAGTCCTATCAGTAAATTGTCTCCCACATTCTTTCTCTGGTAAATTTCTTGCTAGAAACTCTGACTTAATAACCCCATAGGGAATGAAATTAGGATTCATTTATTTAAAAGGATCCTCCCAAATCCTTCATGTGAGTCCCTAGAAATCGGAAAGTTATAAATACTTTACTTTCTACTCTTCTGGCAACACTGCAGCACATTGTCTTGTTTTGCAGATACGAGCCATGTAAAAAAAACCTTTATCTTAAATTAAACTGCGGCTTCAAGGAAATGGACTTGAGTGGCCTCTTGGTTTCACTGGAGGTGTAGTATCTACACCGCCTGCAGCAGGGAGCCAGCTCTGGTGGTTACATATAGGCAGTCGTACTCACTGGGACAGAGTGCTGTGATGCTTCCTTTCCTATCTGGAAACTTAATGAGCTGTTGCTTAGAATACTAAACCAAGTATTTTTTCTCTTTAAAAGAGCTTAGATTTTTATAATTAGCTTTGCTGTGGCTAAGTACTGAACATGAGTTGCAATGACATTCAGGAATCAAACAACACATAAAGTTTGAAGGGCTTTTCCTGGACACAGGTCTACCCTGAGACTGTAAAAGTCTTCCTCCTAATATTTAGGGACTTTGGATCTGGTCCAAAATTTGATTTGAAATACATGTATTTTCAGTCTTCATTTAAAATCCAGGTAATTATAAAGTCAGAGGAAAACAATACAAAGCCTCATTGTTGCAATATATCAAAAATACTCAGAAAAATTAACAAATTTACTTACCTTTAATTATTAATGCAGTGTTGTTACCTTACTTTTTCAAAGAAAAAGTAATAACTTTTTACTTTAGCTAAAATATCATTCAGCAGTTTCCAAGGCCTCTCTTTGCTGGTATGCTTTTCTTGCAAGACTATATTTTAAAACAGAACTTCATCCACTATATTTTTTCCATTCATATATAAATTCTGTCTCAAACTAAAAGGGTTTTGCAGGATGTCATTTGTATAAGCTATCAGTTTCTTATGGAATGTTTTGTGTTTGCCTTTTGTCAGACAGTTAATGTGGGTAATCTAAATTTTAAAGTAGCACAGTGATTATAAGCAGGTGTTTATACATATGTGCTGTAGCAAATACCCTTCCTAAGCAAGAAACAGGGTGTGTTAGTCTACCTGTTGTATTGATTCTGTGTTTCTTTCTTCTTTTTTGGTTTTGCTTATTGTTTCTCTCTGCAGGTGAAGAAGTGAGAAGTCTCTCACTGAAATACAGAAAAAACCCTGTCTCGCTGAATTTGCTCTTTTGGGACTTCAGGATGGATGCCTTGTGTTTAAGAGTTTCCTTGCTGCTGCTGGTTCCAGGATTTGTCCTCAGTGACAGCTCTGACAGATACGCTGCCAATCAGAGTGACTTGGGAAACTACCTTTCCACTTTCTCAGGGATCGAATCCAGCATACTCCTCACCACCAGACGGCCCCTGGTGTCCAACCAAACTGTCAAATGCTCCCAGCAGACTAAGATTGCTGAAACTTTTAAATACATTAACACGGTGGTATCTTGTGCTATTTTCATCGTTGGAATGGTTGGGAACGCAACTCTGCTGAGGATCATTTACCAGAACAAGTGTATGAGGAATGGCCCGAATGCACTGATAGCCAGTCTGGCACTAGGAGACCTTATCTATATTGTCATTGATATTCCTATCATTGTGTACAAGGTAGGATGGAAAAACACGACGTTCTAATTGCAGTTTCCTTACAAGTACGCTGTCTGTTCTCTATGGTTACTTCTTTGTCTCAGTAGTGCTCTTTTGTCAGTGAATAGTCTGCTTAAGAAAAAATATGACTCCTTTTTGTTCTACAACAAAACCCTTGCTCTCAGGTCGCACCTCCATAAAGAAAAAGTGTATCTATCTCCTTTTAAAGCTGATGTAGCTCAGAGCTCTTAACCAAAGTGTGGCCTTGGGCATTTCACAGGAACTCTTCAGTTATTACAGCTACTATAGCTAGCAAAAGAATCGATGAGGGAAGACTTTTTATAAACCTTTCTCCTCCTTGATGGACATACAGCATTGGACTAGTTGCTATTTTTGGAATATCCTTTCCTTACTTTATGTTTGTACAGAAAATACTCTCTGATCTGTAGGCTTCATGTTATGACTCTGTGGACAGAGATTATGTCAGTTGAGCATTAAAGTTTTAATTTAATAGTCATTAAGAGCAGAGTCTCAAAATTATTCCAGAGTTAGTAAAATCAATTATATCACAGAACATTTTTGAAATACTAAATTTCATCTGGATTTGTCGAAGTATAAAAATAATCCTCAGCAATTCTTTAATCTGGCATAAAGTTATCCTGTCCCAGTTTTTTTATTTTCCATTTTAATTAAACAAAGCCATAAAGCAGTGCTTTTTCTGATGCAGTATGTATTTACTAATGTAACTTGCATGATTCCAGGCTTGAATGAACAGTGTGTTTTTAATATATCTCACTGACATTAACCTATCTTAGAAAATTGTTAAAGAATTTTGCAAGCTTCTATCTGTATCTTTGTGGATTATATACAGGTGCATAGCTGATAGGATATTATAATTTTTCTTTCTTTTCTCAGTAATAACTTATGTGCATACATTTGTGCAGAGGCATATTATCTAAGGTTAAAATGCAGTACCTGGTTCTGATCTTCCAGTAGTATAAATTACAGATAAGTCTTTTAACTTTATCTGGTTTTAATACAATATGAATTTGAAACTAGGATAAAGACTGTTAATAATAATGCACGTGATTTAATGGAAATTCTAGTTTCCATTTTTCAATCTGCCACCTGGAAAATTAAGTAATCAATTTCTTGATAAGATAGCAGATATCTGTAGGTATTTTGGATTAACAGGTTGATGAGAAACATTAGCCTCTGCCTGATTTGAGATTCACCTGTTTTCCATAGCTGTGCGGATGCCTAATGGAACAGGGGATTGGGGTTCTGCACGTTTTTGTTATTCTTAGGCAACTGGATTTGTAGCCCGGACTGCATGTCCCATGATGCATTACAACGTCCTCCCTGGCAAATTATCCTGATGTCTATATGCATAATCGCAAAGGCAGTGTTCTTACTTCTCGTGGTATCTCTGATATAAGAAATTTTAAGGAAAAATGGCATGTGTTTTTTTCAGAGCTGAGTTTGGGAAAAAACAGGTATTTTTATTACAGTTTTTTCTAACCTTTCAAGAGCTCTGCTGCTTATTGACAAAGAGGAATGGAAATCTGGAATTAATTTTGCCTTTCAGAACTGCCTTTTGATGGTCTTCTGAAAATTCTTTAGAATTTTAGTTACAAGTAACAAACTATTTTTTACATTCCCTTTATTACTTTGCAGTACGTTTTTTTCTATTAATTGACACCTCTTTGTCATTCTATAGGCTCACTTGCCTTGCTATATCTTATATGATGAGCTGAACTGTGGTCCTGAATATCTCTGTACAAATGAAATTACCTTAGCCTATATGAAAATTTATTTCTGTACTGCAGAGAAAAATTTGATGAACAAAGGCTGTGAATGAAACTGCAGCCCCTTGACATCAATATATGTCAATTCCCACATGTAAGAGGGCGGAATTAAAATTGCATTTATAAGCGTAATTCTAGATTTTAGTAATTTTTTGAATGCTTGAACCTCTAAAAAAAATTACTTTAAAATTACCATATACGACCATCTTGTTGTGTAAGGTTAGCTGCATGTATTCTGATACAGGGAAGCATTTAGAGCATTTATAAGGGAGCTCTAGTACTTCTAATAAGAAATTCTATTATTTATAGTCAATTTTTCATATCAACCATTCAGTAATATGTCTGCTTACATTAGGATTTGATTTTAAAGTTTGTTAAATGGCATTCCTGTTTGTATCACTAAGTATCCCAAAATCTGTGGCACCATTTAGCTCCTCTTGTTGAGTGACAGTATGAAGGGTGGCCACTGGAAATATCACAGTTTGAAAGTGGAATTGACATTCTTTTAAGGAAAAAAATTTAACTGCTTTTATTATTGTTTTGAAGTTTAAATTATAAAGTATTTTATACACTTAGTTCTGAACTTTATTTTAAAGATTCTTTTAGCTTCAGAATCAGCCTGGTGTTGAACCATGTATTAGTATCCTATATAAACAAATGGTGTCAAACACTTAATACCTTACAGGTCAGATCTTCATTTTTAGGAGGACAAACCAGCTCTGAAATCAGAATTAGAGTAAACAAGCATTCGTCTGCATACTAAAATAACCAATAGTACAGTATTAAGATGGGCACATCATAGAGAAGAAAATGTGTAATACTATGTAATTGTGATGTAATTATAATATCAGAAATAAGTATAATCACTTTCCTGAAACATAAGGTAGCCTTAACTGTTTTGAAACTACTTTCAAAAGAGAAGTAGGTAATGTTACTGATATTCAAATCCATTTTACAAATCCTTAGAAAGAAGTGGCTATAAGATTACAGTAATTGAAAATGTAAGGTCCCAGGAGAATTGAGTCCATCATTCTGTTATGTATTTACATAATTAATGAAGATGTGATGCTGGAAAAAAAAAAGGTTATGTAATTTATGTCAGCTAAAGATATGGTCACAGGTGTTTGATATTTTTATCCTTTCTTCATGGTACAGTAGGCTCAAAAGTTCCCCCTTACTTTCTCCAATTAGTGTAATTATATAGTGGATTCCCCTTAGCAATTTGTTAAATGGATTGAGATGTGAGTAATATTCACTAGCCTCCTTTGAAGGTATTCTGGATATATTAAACCCCCATTACACTTAATTACTGCAAGTATATCCACTTGTAGTATCAAATCAATATTAAAAATTGTAACAAATGGAGTTTTACAGGAAGAGTGCCCGTTATAAATCCAGCCTTAAAAGACCAAATATAGACAATTTCATTTTCAATCACATGTTTATAGCACCTGGACCCAAATAGTTTCCTCTTTACTCAAGACATACCCATCTCAGACATTCAAGATGTCAAAGACTAAAGCCTCCAAAACAGTAAGAATTACTTCTTTGCCATGAAAAGAAGATGGGGAAATACAACTTTTATGTTTTATGCTGCTGTAGAGGTAGGGTTAAGGCACTGAAGAAGAGACAGGTTTCATATCTCCTTTTCTAGTATCAGGTGGCATAGCACATAGCTGAAAGCTGCTGCATTACCCATCATTGCCATGTGTACTTGTAGCAAATAAGCTAAGTTTGGATGCAATGCACAAAAACTTCTTTAGAGGACTGCTTTCTGTAAAGAAACTAGACAGTTTTCTAAGGCTATAGATAGGCAGCAGCAGGATATCCATAGCACCACTATTGCCTTGGCTGCGCTAAAGCTCTGGAAAGCCCTTATGGCTGCTGTTGCTGCTGTTGTCACCATCTATAAAGTTTAGCAGAGCAACAGCAAGAACAACTGGTGCTCTCCACAGAAAAAGCCGTCCATAGCTCTTCCCTGAGCTTATGGATCTAGAAACACTCTAGGCCAAGGCTCTCACCTTTGGAATGGCAAAATTCAGTTTTAACTATGTTTTTGGGAAGTCCTGAGCTGTCTCTGCTTCTGAGAGGAATGTTTAAATGAGTTCTATTTATTGAAAACTGACCTACATAGGATTGACATAAATTATATTGCCTTACATCTTAATATGCTTAACTCTTTAAACCATTAGTTTATAAAGAAGTAGATGAAGATAATTAGCCAGCTTTTAACCTGTTTCTTCAAATGTGAATAACAAACATTTTCCTAATTATTTTACTGGTATAAAGTGAAAGACATCTACCCAGAAAACAAGCAGAGTGTCCACTGCTCAAACAGCTCAAGAAGATGACATTTTCTGTAATAAACTAAGCTTTTTTATTAGTAAATTGGTATTCATGCTTACGTTAGTTGCAATAGCATCTAAATCTGCGTAGTCCACCTAGAACATTATGAGTCTAAATCTAAAAGGTAGCTGGCAGTAAGCAAACATCTTCAGCCATTTTGTCTTCAGTAAAGGAAGACTTAACTGAGGCATTTCTAGTCATGGATGTTTTTCAGCATCAGAGCAAATGCATAAGTGTTAGACCAATCCCTTCTTAATCACAAATTATTTGGCATATCTGATTACCTTTGGTGACAGAATTAATATTATACGTAACAGGGATGATAATTAAACACATTGTGACTGATCCTGTAGGCTAATAGAGCAAGTGGCATCCACAGTAGTTATAGTTTTCTGCCAAAGGAGTATAAGGCCAAGCCCACAGCACACGTAAAGTTAAGTGTACTTAAAAAAGTAACTCCCCTTTAAAAGCAAAATTTGTGCAGCGTGTATTTCTCAATGAAGTACCAACATCAGTAGGAAATTCAGAGGCCACCAGCTAACAACTGCATTCTGCCTTTCATTGAACTTTCAATCATTTATCAGCAGTCCTGGCTAACCAGGGAGGTCTCAGTTGACTGGAAGTTAGCAAATGTGATGCCCCTCTACAGGAAGGGCCGGAAGGAGGATCTGGGGAACTACAGGCCTGTCAGTCTGACCTGGGTGCCAGGGAAGGTTATGGAGCAGATAATCTTGAGTGCCACCACACAGCATGTACAGGACAACCAGATGATCAGGCCCAGCCAGCATGGGTTTATGAAAGGCAGGTCCTTGACTAACCTGATCTCCTTCTATGACAAGGTGACCCACTTAGTGGATGAGGGAAAGGCTGTAGATGTTGTCTACCTAGACTTCAGTAAAGCCTTTGACACCGCTTCCCACAGCATTCTCTTGGAGAAACTGGCTGCTCATGGCTTGGGCAGGCACACTCTTTGCTGGGTAAAAAACTGTCTGGAGGGCCGGGCCCAAAGAGTTGTGGTGAATGGAGTTCAATCCAGTTGGTGGCCGGTCACAAGTGGTGTTCCCCAGGGCTCAGTATTGGGGCCAGTACCCTCTAATGTCTTTATCAATGATCTGGATGAGGGAATCGAGTGCACCCTCAGTAAGTTCTCAGATAACACCAAGTTGGGTGGGAGTGTTGATCTGCTTGAGGGTAGGAAGGCTCTGCAGAGGGATCTGGACAGGCTGGATTGATGGGCCGAGGCCAACTGTATGAGGTTCAACAAGGCTGAGTGCTGGGTCCTGCACTTGGGTCACAACAACCCCATGCAACACAACAGGCTTTGTGAAGAGTGACTGGAAAGCTGCCTGGCGGAAAAGGACCTGGGGGTGTTGGTCGACAGCCAGCTGAATATGAGCCAGCAGTGTGCCCAGGTGGCCAAGAAGGCCAATAGCATCCTGGTATCAGAAACCGTGTGGCCAGCAGGACTAGGGAAGTGATTGTCCCCCTGTACTCGGCACTGGTGAGGCCACACATCGAATACTGTTTTCAGTTATGGGCCCCTCCCTACAAGAAAGACATTGAGGTGCTGGAGTGGGTCCAAAGAAGGGCAACAAAGCTGGTGAAGGGTCTAGAGCACAAGTCTGATGAGGAGCGGCTGAGGGAACTGGGGTTGTTTAGCCTGGAAAAAAGGAGGCTGAGGGGAGACTTTATCGCTCCCTACAACTACCTGAAGGAAGTTTGTAGCGAGGTGGGTGTCGGTCCCTTCTCCCAAGTAACACGTGACAGGATGAAACAGCCTCAATTTGTGCCAGGGGAAGTTTGGATTGGATATTAGGAAAAATTTCTTCACCAAAAGGTTTGTCAAACATTGTAACAGGCTGCCCAGGGAAGCGGTTGAGTCACCATCCCTGGAGGGATTGAAAAGCCATGTAGATGTGGTTCTTAGGGACATGGTTTAGCGGTGGACTTGGCAGTGCTGCGTTAATGGTTGGGCTCGATGATCTTAAAGGTCCTTTCCAACCAAAACAATTCTATGATTCTATGATTCCAGGAAGCAACACGTTGGTAGCCCAGTGTGACGCAGAAATCCATATAACTTGCTCAGAACATGACCTGTTATTTGGGTGTATGTCTCCATGTAGTGATCATACATAAAAGAAATCTAGAGATAGCACAAGAATTGATTGCTAAGTCCTGAAGGCAGAAGTTACCCAAAATGGAACAGGGAAGGGAAGTCAATCAGGAATCTGTTGACAGACTCCATTGACAGACTACAGCTTCCTAGCAGAAAGTGTTTAATGTGCATACCAAGGTAGGAGTTAAGGAAGAGATTTTATATTCTAGGTCTTAGTTCAAGAACCACTCTGCCTTTAACTAATGGCTGTACTCTGGAGGATGGGATATATGTTCCCTTCAATGCACAGGCAGCTCCTCCCTCATCTTCAGTTTCACATCTCATGCCTACCTTGCTGTTCTGTGGATTTGTAATACTGTACAGCACCCAGAGACTCGAGGTTTAACAGAATACTTTAGGATGTTTGCTCTTTCTATTTTTCAATCAGCTGAACTCTACAGATAACAAGGAATTGTTTTGATTGTGCATATCCAGGGTTTACCAGTTCTGCAGTAATTTCTTAGCAATCCTGTCACTATCTTTAGCAACACACAAAGACAACACAGCTGGAAGAATAACAAAAGCAATATTTTGCCCAGGGATTGAAAAAATTCTTTTGAACAAATCACCATGCACATAAGCACACCTTGCAGCTCATTTCCCTGAAGAAGAGCAGCACAGCTTTAGAAGCAGTCTATCTAAAAGGATGGGAAGTTAGCCAATACCATGGAACAACAAGAAACAAATCCTACTTTGTAAACAGCAAAAATACCACAGGGAAGATGTCTAGAGTTGTTAGGAATGCTTTACCACTAAGTAGATTTTTGTAATAAATACAAACATTTTAACAAGAATGTAAAACTTAGGGTTTATTTTTTTACCAGTTAGTTGAGACAGAACGTTCTGCTTCAAAAACAGGGCGTTTGTTTTCTTACCTTTCTCTTGAAGTATAATCTATTTTCTCTTGTGTAAAAACGATACATTCCCTTCCATAGCTGCCTAAGCAGGAGAAAAAGACTGTAGGCATTCATGAAATTGCATGAGACCCTCTGCTACCTCCACCTTTACTCAGCTGGGCAAAGATGAGCAAAATAGCTGAAAAAGCTGTGGTAGGGCAATCCAGAGGAAAAAATGCTTTTGATGGTTCTCATGCATCCCCATGTAACCTTTCTTCCTTCCAGAAAAAAAACGGAGTCAGTCTTTTATCCACCCAAAGTGGAAAAAAGACGGTTCGTGGTTGTAGCAAAATGAGGAATGTATTTCCTGCAAAGAACAGCTGAAGAGATGCAGTGTGCTTTCTCTACCGTGGCAGTATCATGAATCTAAGTATAAGGAAAAAAACAAGTGATACCAAAGTTAGCAGAAGCCCAAACTATCACGTCACCATGATACTCAATATTGGTCTTGTGCCCTGCGTTATAAAGGTTAGCCTTGTTCTTTGTTTTCCTCTACTTTTCCTCTACTCACTGTCCTTACCAAAGTTGAGGCTTTTCACTCCAGGAGTGGGAAGGGAAAGAATACCTAGAGACAGGCTGTGTTCTCTGTCCTTTACCCTTACAGCTCTCCCTCTTTCCACCAAAGCGGTGGAGCACAGCAGAGTTACATATGTGGGGTGAGCAACAGCCTGTGAGTCCAAAGCAAGAAATGGATGAGGATTATCATGCAATGGAATTCTCTCTTGGATGTATAGGTTGTAGGAAGAGGAGAAAGGCTTGAGAACATGCAGTGAATTCTTGTCCTATGAAGTTTCATGGGGACAGAAGGGTCCCAGTTGAGTCACTGAATCAAAACACCACAATCAAAATACCACAAGCAGGAGACTCAATCCACCCTTCTTCCTAACTAACCAGACTTATAGATCAAAGACAGGAAGATCACTTCATTCAGAATCATCATCTTTTGTCACTTAATGCAGTCAGCTCAGTGGCACAGACTTTAGACACTTCTGTGTTCAGTCAGATTTCACCTGGATTCCCACCAAAACACCAGGTACTATATTTGGCCCATGCCTTGAAGCAGACAAGGGCATACATAATTGTAGAACACAGTTTAAGACAGAGATTTACCAAGACAGCTCAATGTCTCCTAGTGGAAACTAGCCTTTAAAAACAAAGAAAAACCCCCTCAATGTGCTGATCTGACAAAACCAGGAACTTCTCATCTTTCATTCTGGGCTATGTTGCAAGGAAAGGAAATCACCCTGGAATACACTGGTTTTGTAACTCCTACTCCACAGCTAGGAAATGCTGGTCACTTATACAACTAGACACTATCTATACAAACAGAAATCTGCTGGTTTGGTCCCTTTCTCCATTACTGCACAAGTGTAACAGAAGTCATGGAATAAAGAAGATATTTCTATTTGTCCTGCTGAAGACAGAGCAGAAACTCGGGCTGCCAGGGTTGTGCCAGAGCTGTTCCATCAGTATCATCGAACACTTAAATGCCATAAAACTCAGGAAAGTATCCTGCGTGGGGGCAGCATGAGGGGCAAGCACTGTCTGTATGAAACACAGTTCAGTTTCTGTGAAACAGATCTTGTGTGTCAGCACAACAATGGTCCCAAGTGGATATAGGAAGAGAAAGGCTCTAGAGCACTAGGATGAAATCAGAGCAGGAAAGGGCAGGTATGAAACCTTTGCTTTCATCCTCAATGCCACGTGGCAGAGAGAGAGGACCTCCTGACATGTAGTTGTCGAACTGAAGCAGTTTTTATAGAGTAGCTCAGAGACAGTTCATATCCAGCACCTAACCCAGTCCATCTGTCTTGGGCTGAGCTCCAGGGTCATTATCTGCCTGTAAACACACAGTATCAGCCCAGTATTAGATAAACACTGTGGATGCACATGAGCATATACTGGTGAATACTCATGTGGTTGGATTATAACAGTCTCTCTTTTAGACTACATATAAATTGCTTGGGATGTACAGTGGGACTTCATGTTTTGTACATCGGCTAGCATACTAATGGGGGTTAGGAAATAGCAGCAGCAGTACAATAAAATCAACTGAGTGACATTTAAAAATCATTGCAAAGGAATGTTCTCAGCGCCGCCGTCTTGTTTGTTTCAAGCTGCAGCGTCAGGGCAGAGAGGCCATATAAAGCAGCAGAGAAGAGGGGATGCTCAAGGAAGCTGTGGCTGTCTGGTCACTTTGCTGAGGTTTTTAAAGACCAACAGTAGAACCTTGAAATCTTTATTTCTGATTTCAGTGTAAAAATATGCTGTTGACTACACTCTTTTCTCGCTCAGGAATTGCACCACAGTTGAACTGTATGAAACACTCCTAAGTTGCAAACTGCACAAGGGGAAAAGTGCATTTCCTTTGCTGCATGTCTTATTTTGAAATCTCAGAGATTTTGTGAGTGGGTTTGCAAAAGCACAATCCATTTGACCAACTTATGGAGAACTGGGATAAAAGTTGGGATAATCAGCCCGATTCCTCCTACCCTTGCCTTGAGAGAAAATGTGATCTGGTAAAATTTTGTACTCATTTTGTTTGGATATTAAAACATGCAAAAGCACTGGAAGAGCAGAGGCAGTAGTCCCAGTTCTTATATTGTACCTAAGTAAATCAGGACTAATTCAACTAAATTCCTGGGCCCATTTTTTATACAAAATAAATGTGTTATTTCCCCCTGAAGTTTGTGTACCCTGCTAGGGCAGAACAGAGGGCAATGGACTTGTTTTGGTGTAAAATTAGTAAAACCAAAGACAGGATCAGATTTGCCAACTAAAAATATCTACAGAAGAAAAAACTGGCACCTGATCCAAGGGGAAATAATGAATGCATAGCTCATGCAGAATGATAATGGAGTATACCCACAGAAATGATTACAAAGTTAATCTTAAAAATCAAATAACTTAATTCTTATCCCAGTGATTTTGATTAAAATCAACTTGAAAAGAATGTCTAATGATTTGGTACTGATGTTACTTCAATTAGTGGAAAAGTGTAAGAAACAAAAGGAATAAAATACTTTTAATCTTAAAAAAGGAGAGCTTCCTGGGGTGTGGGGAAGATGTGTACATGCTGGAACCATGATAAAGCTTCCCTGTGAGGAGTAATGAGTTAGTGAACCTTTTTCAAGTACAACACTTCTCTTTTTGAAGCTAATATTTGCCTTGTAGTAACAGAGTTTCACAGTCACTACAAAGTGCTTCTTCATTTCTGTTGCTAGATATACACTACAGCCAGAGTCAGTGCACATGAATGAACAGGTGGCTATCTTTCAGTTGCCTTTTAAAGTGTGATCTATAACGATAAATCAGTTTTGGGTCTCTGGCTGGCACAGAGGATTGGCAGAAGTCTGCTAGGGCCTCTTGTCCCTGACAGTGCCATTTATAATTTAGCCTTCACTCAGTGATGCCTGAAAACTATTCTGATTTTACCCCCAGACAAGAGTCTGGAGCCGAAATTCCATGTGACTACAACTGGTTGGAGAATTACCATGGATTCAAATCACCTCTTCTTTTTCAACATTTTTCTGCAGTCCTGACATAAACTAAAGCCTCATGCAAGAGTTCTAGGCAGAAGGGAAAAATACGCCCTGCAAACATTTGTTATAATATGGCGAATCTATCTAGAAAAGAATTCTGCTGGAGCTTTCAATGTACTTCATTCAATCTATAAATACAGATGAAATCAGAGAAACTAATCAACAGCTTGCAAGCATAATGTCATTACCTTGTTACTGAAGGTACTGACAATAGCTAAATCACCAGTCCTAGTGATCCATTCCCCAGCCTACTGGCACAAGGAGGATTTGCTTTCATCAAATATGATTGTCCTAAACTGGAATATCATTGCAAAGGTGCTTGCATTTTCTCTGCTGTGGTCTTAATGGTAAATAAGATACTCGTCTCTCCTTGAAGAAGTCAAGAGTTCTTAATATGCCAGAAAACACACAGCAATATACAATAACAGAACAAGAGCAAATGGAACCACATTTATATGATATTCTAACACTCTCAAGATATAGGGAGTAGATAGACTTGGACTGACCCTATACCTTATGTTGAGAAGTCTCATTTTAATATTCAGCTGAAGAAAAAAATAGTCCTGTAAAACATATAATGCCTAATGAATAATGCCTTTCCTATTTAATGAGCAGTCATACACATTTGCTTCACAGTATTAACACCCAGTTGACTGAAAGCTATGAATTGCTAAAATCTGTCTTGAAATACAAGTAATGAAATGACAATATGAATATGGTCCTAGAGAGATATATGCAGCATGTAGTACACAGCTGCTTCCAGCATTCTTGAGGTATTATTTGGGAAAAAATGCACAAGTAATTTAGCATTGTGGTGAATGGTTATAAAAAAGAGGGGATGTGAAAAAGCCAGATCAGAGCTGACTATAAAGAGAAGATGAATTCCTACAAATCTGGCACTCAGTGATAAACATCCTGTACTCTACAGGAAAGTGATCTGAAAAACTCATAATGTGAAAAAACAGAAAGGTAACTGCTACCTTAACTGAGATAAAGAAAGATGTGAATTTTAACTCCCCATAGTTAACATTTATATTGCTAAAGGTACTGATTATCAGTATGTTTCAATTTAACAGTAATTTAAATAGAAATAAAATGTTTACTTTGAATACTACAGTCCTGAGCTACAACCAAAACTTGTTTTTCTAATTCTGCAGACAGAATCCACCCACTCTTACTAGATGAGTGTGTTCCAGAGTCTAAGCTTCTACTGAAAAAATGTTCTAGTCCTTGTGGTTGCAAAGATAACTCTCAAAACATGAACTGACTGTAAGCAAAGAAGTCTGTCCAAGTACGAAGATGGCCTGGCAGAACAGGTCTGCATGAAAGTAAACTCTGAAAACAACAATTCAAATTTCTATTGATTTAATTATATTCCAAACAGTATAATCTTTGTTCAGTTTTAACTGTAAAAATGCTACAAATATATGATTCATAGGTTGTGTTTATCGCTGAAAGAACACAACTAATTTTTCCATGGAGAATACAATGGCGTCAGTCCTTGCACATTTGTGCAAATGGAAGTATGGTTCCTTGCTCTCTCTTTTGCATTTTGCACTCTCGCCCAGGGACAGCTAGACTGTGGCACATCACACATACTGTATTTATTGGAAATGCTTGTTGTGCCACCAGTTTATCTCCATCTTATGCACTTGAAAATAAAACTGTTGTGAAGTTTAAATCTATTTTAGTTCCATAAAACAGTCCCAGGTCTGGATATGACTGTCTTAAAATATTCAGCAAAATCAGGTTTTAGAAGCTTTCAGAAGCTTGCGTTTGGCTTATAATTGTTAGTCCATAGCAACAAGTGTATCATTTGCTGTCTTCCTCTGAAGCAAAACCATCTCCAAATCTAGATGGTACCATCAAAATATTGTATTCTAGCCTTTGTTCAGTAAAGCTTAATATAAATCCAGTGACTGCACAGTAGAAATAATTAGTTAATTATCCAGTAAGAATTATTATTATTGCCTTTGAAAATGTGCCCCCTGTTTATATAGGGGATACTACATCCACTAGGATGTTGACGAAGTTACATATCTGGCTCAAGCACTTGATATTTTAACTTCAAATCTAATCTTTCTATTACACGCCCACTTTAACAGAAGTTGGTAAGAGCATAAAAACTGCTGGGCTATATTACGCAAAGAACTTGTCTTACCTCTATTTCAGTATCCTACCCCTGACAAAGGCTCACTAGCAGAGACTTAGGGAAGAAGATAAAAAAAATGGTAGCGCAAGAGTGACTCTTCCCCTTCTGGTAAGAAGGTTTAGTGAGTTCATTTTTCAAAGAACTATTTATGGTGACTGTAAGATCCTCTTCTTGAGTGGACTTAGCTAAGTTAGAGCTCAGTACTTTGTATAGATTTAATAATTTTTCACTTATTACATTTACTTACATTTAATGTAATCTACCATTTTACTACCAGGCACACAAGGAAGGGAGATCTTCTGTGACTCTGCAGTCAGTTGTAGATTTGACTATCCTGAATAATTTTGTATCCTGTATTTTTATATATACTTGTTCAAAGCTTTAACAGTTACAGCTAGAAAGATTGCTATTTGCATGCTAACTATTCACAGCTATTCACATGAATCAATGTATTCATATTTGTTATGTAAATGCCTCCTTGGAGACATTAATGTAAACTCCAGCCACTCATTCATGTCTTTCCAAATAGCTGCTTTTCTGTTGCCTTGTAGTACAGCCCACATGTATGTATGATGCTAGTACTTTAAATCACAATATGGAACAAATTATGTAACTACAATATTTTCTTCGCACACTTAAGAATCTGGCAGTGTATATTGTCCTGAGTTACATAGTGGTGCATTTAGAATGACAAGAACCTACTTGTGTGCAGCATGAGGATTTAGCTCCGAGGTATTTCATTATAAACTGTGAGTTATGCTTTGACTGCTTGGTTCTGGGACACGGTAATTGTAACCATTTATGACAAGGTTGAGTTAGATTTTCATTATTCAGTACTGGTGGCTGAAGCACAATAAAAAATGTTTCAACAATGCAAGCTTAGTAGCTTGTACTTATTACAACAGTACAAGGTCAACACCTAAGTTTAAACTTTCACCCGCTGTGCTTCTATAGTAGCAGTTACTTCCCAGATTCACTCAGTACTAAGGATGTCCTTCAGGTATGGAGAATTCAAGGTTACAATGGCTGTGTCTAAGACAAGAAATAATTACAATTTTTACATACTTGCTAAGTTACTGTTTGAATATTCTGATTATTTTATATCTTCTCTTTAGCTCCTTGCTCAGAAGTGGCCTTTTGGAGATTCTGAATTTGGACAGTTTCTTTGCAAATTCCTTCCCTTTATACAGAAGGCGTCAGTGGGAATCACAGTCCTTAACCTCTGTGCCCTTAGTGTGGACAGGTACAGTATGATTTACTCTTTTGACAGACACTGTTCTTGCCCTTGAAGTTTTCCTAAAACTGGGAGCACTTAGTATGGTCTTCTTAGCAGGCAGGCTACAGTACAGATGTAACTTACATCCTGTTTTTTGATATCCTGGCTGTAACAAAGCACCAAATCTATGGCTCAAAGTATAATATGAAGCCATTGGACTAATTAACTTTACAGTTTTTTTAAAGGTATTTAAAAACTCTAGTAAAGCATTATTTCAATTTCCTTTCCAGACAAAAATTTATTGGGATTTGACTCAGTATTCGGACTTCTTTCCTTCATATGACCTCATGTTTGGTTTGTATTTGAGCAGGATCACAATCTTTAGACTTAAAAAATATTTTTTTCAACTTGCTGCCCATGGACCATAATTACAGTGTTTATTTTGATAACTTTTATAACTAATTGAGTTTTATTGAAAAACACATTGGAAACTTGCTTTGATAGTTTGAAAATTAATGCCTCTGCTAATAGTGCTCAAAAAGATACATAAACTTTTTGATACAACAACAGCTAAGATGCTTTTGAACATTATTCTCTTATGCTTTGCAGCAGATGAGTAACTTAGTAGTATCCATACCCAAAATACAATTCCTTATTGCATTATTATCTTACTAGCTGAAGCCAAAAACAAAAAAAATGTAACACAGGAAAATGTTCTATTTCCATTTTTGAGTCTGAGAACTATAAAAAGAATCCTGTTTCTCAAACAATATCTGCCCAGCATAAAATACAATCCCATGGACTGCTCTAAGGAATAAATAATAGATCAAGCACATATGAAACAGAATTTGTTAGATAAGCTCTGACCAATGCAGTTTCACTAGATTTAGTCCTACTGTTACATACATTTTCCTAGATTGGAAGTAACTCAGCTGAAGGTACCTCTTTATATATGCATATATATATTTTTACAAGCACTGATTTGCTAATCCTCATAACAACCAAAGGCTGTTTCCATTTGAGTATAAAGTCTTGTATGCGATCAGACTCATAATTTCCTCCCCCAATTTACATGCTTTGCCAAGGACATATTCTTTATCATCTGGTGCTATTCTAGTAAATGGTTGCAGAGGATGTGTGTTAGAAAACAGATGTAGACAGCTAGATTCTGATATTGGCTAACATGAAGTGAATCTAGGTTAAATCGCCATGAAATCAGGATCTGAGAGCACCTTCAACAAGTTAGGTCGGGCACTGGAAATGGCGTAGTTACATTAATACAAAATTCCACATCAGCTAACGTTTGCTTTTTAGTATGGAAAATGAGTAAATATGGAATTGCGTGCTGTTACAGCTGGAGTGTTTCTGGTCTACAGGCAAGTTACTTTTTTCTTAAAATAGCTCCTGAAAAGTATCTCATATATAGTTATTTTGGGTGTCTATATATGGAATTGCATTCTACAAGGCAGAAAAAGATAGTCAATTGGTATAATGAATTCAGAGCTCCATAGCTTTGATAATTGTTGATTCTCTGTCCCTCTTGCAGACTACAGCCTTAATTTGGAACAAGATTATTTTTTTTTCCTTCAAGGACCATTCTCTGTGCTAACTACATCCTATTGTGAAACTCCACTCATTACTACTGCCTCTCAAACAAACTGACTTGCACTGACAGTGTATTAAGGTTTAACTGTGCATGCCCAAGGGGAACAATGTCCACTCACATGTGGAGAGGGTTTTAAGAGGCTGGCAGAAAACACCAAACCAGCCATTCACCCTCAGAGGAAGCTCACATTTGTTTCAGATGCCTCGCAGGCATTTTTAAACTCTAGGTCATGATGGTGACGACAGTCTGACTCTTTCTAAACAGTGTCTGACTGTGACTAAGAGGAAGGATATTTCCCTTCCTGAGCTTTTACTCTTGCTTATGTCTTGGGCATAATGATTTTGATGAAGAAATGGTTTTAAGAAGAAGAGTGAAGATATGGATCTCATTTAACATGTATACACCCTCTTCTTGTCTCCTCTGCACGCCAAATTGCATAGAACAGTAATCTCAGGGTAGGTACTTTCATCTGGCCAAACTTCCAGTAAGTGTCTTAGATAAGTCAAGATTTTACCAGTAAAACAAATGAGGGTGATTTACTACAAGAAGAAACCACCAGGGAAAGGTGAATGTGTCCTGCTCTTAATGTTCTCAGATCAAGACAGGATGTCCTTCTGAAAGAAATGCGTTAAGCAAGTTACAACTAGATAGGAGTGCAAAATATTCAATTGTATGTATGTATACTTCAGGATGTAATGATTCCTTGTCCTTAAATACTGTGCATCTCCAAATATAAGCAGCAGGAGGGACCACAGAGTCCATGACAAGCAAGTTGGAGTAAATAGCTAAGAATGGGAGAAGAGGAAGGAGAAGTAAACAGAGGAAAAACTGAAGGGCACAATATACTAAATTTGACAGTGCATGCACGAGCAGTAGAAAATGAAAAGGGGAGAGGGAAGAGGAGTCACAACATTAAACAGAGAAAAGGAAACAGAGAGCTGGAAAAGAAGTAAATATTTTAGACAAGGCTGGAGACAAAAGGGAAAAAAAAAACAGAAAAAAGAAAACTAAGACAGAACACACGCATAGAGATTTTAGATTGAGGAATTAAATGTAATGCATGATGCATGTATTTTATGCCAGTTCCCTGGCAGACATCCTATATTTTCTAACTATGAGGGAAATAAACCCTGCAGTATTTTCCCACTCCTAATTATGGGAGGTTTGTGGCTAGACAAAGATCCTATATATTACATAACTCTCAGAACACCCACTCAAAAAATTATACTACCACTATTTTTCAAATCACTCTTACAGCAGTGAGTAAAGAGACCAAGTAATTTCAGGTTAATATGCATTCAGTAAATTTTGATATAATTACTGAGCTTTTTATGCTTTAGCTGAAACCATTCATAAAATTCTTCAGCCAGTAATTCCTTATCTGAGAGTTATTTGAATTGTGAACTGAAAAAAAAATTGCTAATAAAATACATACAGGACCCAAATCCTTACTGCTGTGCATACTGATCTTCTCGTGCAAAACAGATGTAACTCAGAACAGGTACAAAACGCAAGAAAGGAAAGAATTGGATTCACAATTTACAATCAACTTGTTGTCACTTACATAGTTACACAGGTGTACAACACAAACTTCACGTTTCTTACTTGAAAAATATGTACAGTCTACAGGCCCCTGTTTGCTAAGAACATCATTCAGTCAAGGATGAGATAGTATCATGTACCTTGTGCAACTGATAGGACCAATTGTAAAATTGCCAGTCAGTAGAAAATAAACTTCGAATTGATTATTAAATTTCCAAAGTTCACAAATATTTGAGTATTTGTGTGAAAGGTTACATTTTATGAATAATCCATTCAGTCATTAAAGCCAAAATTTGATATTTAGTAAAATGAAATATGAGAGGATTACAAATTATTTAAAATTAAATTTGAATTTTAGTATGAATAAATATGTGTGAGAAGATATGATGCTGAATGTTACTTTCTCAATTATCTCAGCATAGTTTGTTTCGATGCTCTCAGAATTCCAATCTCATAGACCTCCTCCCCATGAATGAACCATTGCCTCCCTCCTTTCTGATATTCTTTGAAGACAAGGATGCCTTTAGAAGATTTTTTTATTTTTAATCTGCAAGTCCAAATCGTAGTTTGCTTTAGTATGTTCAAAATACATACATACATTTCTGTTAAAATGAGAACCTGTCCATAGCACACCTGTGACTATGTTGTGTAGGATATTGCTACAGATATCAAAGCAAAAGTTTCTAGTCTGTTTACTGCACGAATGATGGCATACAAGGCTCTAACACCTCCCAGTGATGTTCTGTAATAATGCTTTCTGAAGTTCTTGTGAGGGGCTTACGGCCTGATCTCGCATTCAAGCATCTTCCTTCCCCTAACATCGAGGCTACAGGGGATTTAATTCACAAGTCTTCTATCCTGTTAATAAAAACACTTCCAAATGAAGAAGGGGGTGTGATATAGGAAATCAGAAGAAATGCTGTGTGTGTGAATCCCACTTAGTGTCTTTCTTAGAGGAGGGGTGAGGATGCCTTTTAATAACTCTAAATTTTACTAACCTCTGTAGCGTAAGTCCTATATCCCTTAACTAATGTTTTTTCCCATATGAAGCTCTTCATTCCTTCCATCTCAGAAATTCAAAATCCAATACTTCCCAGTACACTCAAAGCATTCTAACACAGAGTTCTCAGCTACTCTTTTCCTCAAACCCTTGTTATCCCTGAGCCTTCAAGCCCATGACAAAATTCCAATCACCTCTCTACCATCCCACCCTAATCTTTCCACAACCTAATCCTCCAGCCTAAAGCTTTCTGATCTAAATTCCCCTGTTCTTTCCTTCCCTTGCCAAAGCTCACCCACCCCTGCAACTTGGAGCCTATGTACTTACAAATTGTATCCTCCTGCCCTATTGAGGGCATCTCCCTTCCCCGTACCCTTCACCTGCCTTGTGCTTGCTGGTATGCCCTTCTGTACTCCAGTTAGCTGCTGTCATCAGCTAAAATCACCACCGCATTTGCTTTTCTCTGAAAAGCTTAATCTTGGCTCGTGCCTTGGAAAGGTGTTAAGAATAGAGGTGGCAGCTGCACATATCCAAATGTATCTTCCAGGACTCAAGAGGGCAGAAAATGAGGGCATGTCTGAGGAAGAAAAGAATACTTGCCGTAGTCAGGACAGTAAAATGACACAGCACCTTACAATTTATACTCTGCTTCAGTGACTTCTTATTCTGACATTTTTTAAAGCAGATGAACAACCTTTCTTGACTTTTTTTCTTCGCGACTAAAGAAGGCTATTTTATCAGTGGATGCCATGATATATCCATGTAGTACTGTAATTCCAAATGGGAAGGTGCTATTATTTTGGGGAAGTAAAATAAGCAGTTTAGAAACTGTCACATCACCGATGCCAGAAATCTCTCCAGCATACATTTCAGATGATTACAAGATCAAAAATAATATTTGTTCTTTCCATAATTTTTAGATAGCACTGTCTTTGCTAAATTGTTGGAAATGCTAAGTCACTCATTTACTGCAGTTATTGCTAGACAAGAGTTAAGTCTGCTACTGACATTTTTATTTATGGACTGGTTTGTGCTCTGTATTGTATGCCTGTCAGTTTTCTCTAAACAATTTTTGAACTTTTTGACCAGAGTTGACAGAGAGGTTGAGGTCTCAAAGCTAATAAATTTCTACAAGTTCCTTGAAAACTGGCACACAAGTAGAGAATCACAGAATCACAGAATGTTAGGGATTGGAAGGGACCTCGAAAGATCATCTAGTCCAATCCCCCTGCCGGAGCAGGATTACCTGGATCATATCACACAGGAACGCGTCCAGGCGGGTTTTGAATGTCTCCAGAGAAGGAGACTCCACAACCTCTCTGGGCAGCCTGTTCCAGTGTTCGGTCACCCTCACCGTAAAGAAGTTTTTCCTCATATTTATGTGGAACCTCCTGTGTTCCAGCTTGCACCCATTGCCCCTTGTCCTGTCAAGGGATGTCACTGAGAAGAGCCTGGCTCCATCCTCATGACACTTCCCCTTTACATATTTATAAACATTAATGAGGTCACCCCTCAGTCTCCTCTTCTCCAAGCTAAAGAGACCCAGCTCCCTCAGCCTCTCCTCATAAGGGAGATGTTCCACTCCCTTAATCATCTTCGTGGCTCTGCGCTGGACTCTCTCTAGCAGTTCCCTGTCCTTCTTGAACTGAGGGGCCCAGAACTGGACACAATATTCCAGATGCGGCCTCACCAGGGCAGAGTAGAGGGGGAGGAGAACTTCTCTCGACCTGCTAACCACACCCCTTCTAATACACCCCAGGATGCCATTGGCCTTCTTGGCCACAAGGGCACACTGCTGGCTCATGGTCATCCTGCTGTCCACTAGGACCCCCAGGTCCCTTTCCCCTACGCTGCTCTCCAACAGCTCTGTCCCCAACTTGTACTGGTACATGGGGTTGTTCTTGCCCAGATGCAGGACTCTACACTTGCCCTTGTTCTATTTCATTAAATTTCTCCCACTCAACTCTCCAGCCTGTCTCGGTCCCTCTGAATGGCTGCGCAGCCTTCCGGTGTGTCAGCCACTCCTCCCAGTTTTGTGTCATCAGCGAACTTGCTGACAGCGCACTCTATTCCCTCATCCAAGTCATTAATGAATATATTGAATAGAACTGGTCCCAGTACCGACCCTTGAGGGACTCCGCTAGACACAGGCCTCCAACTGGACTCTGTCCCATTGACCACCACTCTCTGGCTTCTTTCCTTCAGCCAGTTCACAATCTACCTCACTACCCGATCATCCAGACCACACTTCCTCAGTTTAGCTGTGAGGATGCTGTGGGAGACCGTGTCAAACGCTTTACTTAAATCAAGATAGACCACATCCACAGCTTTACCATCATCTGTCCACCGGGTTATGTCCTCATAAAAGGCTATCAAGTTGTTTAAGCATGACTTCCCCTTGGTGAAGCCATGCTGAGTGCCCCTAATGATCCCCCTATCCTTGATGTGCCTAGAGACAGCACCAAGGACAAGTTGTTCCATCACCTTTCCGGGGATGGAGGTGAGGCTGACCGGTCTATAGTTACCCGGTCCCCTCTCAGTTCCTCAGCTGGGGGAAAGGCTGCAGCCTGGTAACAAGAATCCTCCAGCATTGGAGGGACATAGAAGATAAAGAGAGGAAGAGGAAAAGGGAGAAATGCATGGCCTGCATTTGAAACTTCTAAGAGTTCTCACCTTTTACCAAGATTACAGTTATGAGACACACAAACATAGGAAAGCAGGTTTCAATAATTCCACTTTTTACAGAGAAACTTGCTATCTAAGGGATAAAGTATTGGGAAAATAGGTTGGTTTTGGCATGTACAGACTTCTTAGCCACGCACTTCAGTTTCACATAATCACAGAATCACAGAATGTTAGGGATTGGAAGGGACCTCGAAAGATCATCTAGTCCAATCCCAGTTTCTTATCAGAAAGGTGGTGCAGGGGCTGAGATAGCTGTAGACAGTCCTAACTGGCACTGAGTTGTAGTCTCAGGCAAATATAGAATATGCCACACAAAGCCAGTATTTTTAACATTGAATAGTGTAAATATAACAAATACATTTTCATTTCCTGAAGAGTATTTTCACAGTACTTCATTGCATGGAAGCTGACAACTTCAGATAGCACTGCTGTTACAGCTGAGGCGGCTGAAGGAGACAGCTGTTTTGTATCTATTAGGATGACTTGTGTGCCTGGAAGCTTTTTTTCTTCTGTTATGTCAGTTGATCTACAGAAAGATATGGTCTGTCCTCACAAACCTTGCCTACTTTAATTAGAAATCATTAGTGTAGTCCACATACATAGCAGAATTCCATGCCATCCTGTACCTAAGCAGAACAGTTGCAGCCAGCTCTCTGCTATCCACCCCTTGATGCGCTCTGCTGTGTCCTAGGTGGCTTGATAGCTGGCAGAGCCCCTGGAACAGGCAGAAAAAACAAGCAATACAAGTCTAAGATGTCAACTTTAGGATTTTATTTAGTATATAAAATTGAACGAAGATGTTTGAATTTAAGGAAGAAACTGAAGGTTGGAAACTAATGCCTGTCTCTTTCAGGTATAGAGCAGTTGCCTCCTGGAGCCGTGTTCAGGGAATTGGAATCCCTATGATCACTGCTATTGAAATTTTCTCCATTTGGCTTCTGTCCTTCATACTGGCTATTCCAGAAGCAATTGGTTTTGCTGTGGTACCTTTCAGATACAAGGATGAAGGTTATGTTACCTGCATGCTCAATCCTACAAATAAGTTTATGTTGGTAAGTAACACCCTTTCCTCTCTTTTTGGAATCCACAGTATATAGGTTAGACAATTAAGATAGTGGATTATAATATGCTTTATTCACCCATTAAAGTGCAAAATGTATCCTAATGTATACTGGTGCAAAGAGGATCCTTCATTTACAGTGACCTGCCTCTACTTTCAGCCAGAGATACTAAACAGGACTTTACATTTACATTTCTTCACTACTGAGGGTTCTTAATACAGAAATTTGCAATTCGAGCCTGCTTAAAGTACAATCAAGAGATGTATCAGGGTAGCCAGAGCCTTGGAAGGTATTGTGTTTCTAGGTATAGCGCCTTGGAGCTTGTAACTGTCAAAAACCATGTTTTACCATGATTAGTCATCATTTTGCATGCAGCGGCCAGCTCCTTTGGCAGATAAAGGAAAGGGTGGGGCCATGCTCCCATGAAGGGAGAATAATCCCTTCATTTAAAAGAAATCATGATTACAAATCTGACAGACTCACATCTCCAACCGAGGTAGCTTGGGCACTGTTGGCTTTCATCTAGATACAGCAACTCAAGAGCAAGAAAAGTGCCTGAGACACACCAGGCTTCTTGGGCATGTTTCATTATCCTCTGTGCTACTGCAGCTTAACAGTTGCCAATACCTACATCAGCTTGTTCAAAGCAAGTCAGGTGAGTAGTCACTACAGAATTAATAGATCTTTATTGCATAGGGGGATAGTGATTTTCTACTTGGCCTTACACTGAGAAAATGTGAAAGTGATATCTTAATTTTTTCTTTGTGAACCCAAAGAAGGGCCAGCCACCACTCACCCTGTAATAGCAAAAGAGTAATATTCTGTTTTGTCTCAGAGAAGACAGATAGTAGAAGGTCTCAAGTCCTGAAGGAAACTCCATGTTTTTTTCTGGACTAGAGTTTTTCATGATAGAGTGGCAGTTTCTCTTTTTTGAATGTCTGGCACTTCTCCTTTTATTGGATCAGAACATGGCTTGGGCTGGAATTGGGAAGGATAGGGCAAAATGGAGCTAGAAAATTTAGAAAATAAAAAGTGTGGATTATTAGTATTTTTCAGAGGAACATCCCCAGCTTTGGTTGCAGCTGGGGATGTTGCAACAGACTGCAGGGATGGCAGAAAGAGCAAGAGACAGTTGCAAGAGAAGACAAAAAGAATTCCCTAATGGAAATAAGTAATGCAGGTGAAGATGGAGTGGAATTGCCCAGGTCTTATTATATCTTTGTTTCTAAACTCTATAGACTATATGACTGCAGATACTGTAGTTATAAGAATATGATTTATGAAATGCACACGGCAGCAAATTTCCCTTTTGTAAGGGCTGTTTTTCCCCACAAATGTGCCTGCACAATCTTCACTTCTTCTCTCCCTAAGAAAAAGAATAGTTTTCTCTTCCCTCTTCTCAAAAACACTACAGTTCAGGTCTTCCATAGGCATGCTAACTTTAATGATTATTGTTCTGTTCTTATTGTGGTAAGTGGAATATCTTGTTTTGTTTATTAGCAGGAATTAGTATCCTTTGCTTGCTCAGCATGATTCAGAAGCTCCAAATCTCCCCACGCCAGTTTGATTTTCAAGGAAACAAACGAGCATTTACGTCCAAGCTGAGAGTAAATGTTGGACGTGTCAGTCAGAATGGAGAGTGTTGTGTTTCAATGTGTTGCAAGCAAGTACAAACATGAGATTAAAATGGAAATACCATTTTAACCTTAACTATAGTATTTATTACCACAAACACCACAATAAACAATTACTAAACTTTGGGAAGGATTTATGATTAACTTTTTTTTTTTAATAGGAGCTTTTTTCATGTTTAAAGCTATCCTTGAAAGACTTAAAAGATTCATGCTAGACCATGACTCCCAAGAGGCTGAGAGCACTAGGAAACTTGTTTAAAATGCACATTTCCTGTAGAAAACCAGTTCCATGTGGGCTTTCAAGACAAAACAAAAGAATGTCTACTTCTCTTAAATCAACCCAATTTTCTGCTTTGATGTAAGCTTTGTGAAACTCAGATTCCATAATTAATCATTTACAGACATTTTCACGTAGGCTTTAGAACTTCACAAAGCCAGGTCCTCATACAGATTTTATGCGTTGGTGAGGGCTGTGACATAGAACTCTACATGTGTGTTTTCTTGACTGTCAGGCAATGCTCACGAAAGCTGGTAAACTGATATGACAGAAAGTTTTCCTTGTAAACATAGCATGGATTCACACAGTACACATTTTGTTGTGCTGCCCAACCAGTATGACTCTAGTTGGACCTGGAGGAATTTGCCACGGAAAAGATAATTGTCTCCATGTATTTGTAATCCTTTTCTCTGCAGAAGGAGTGGTAATTAGATTTCCCCTCAGTACAAACTCTTCAAATATGAGTCATATTGTTTTCTGGTTTTCTGCTGGCAGAAGCTCTGTTCCCAGTGGGGGAAATTCTGCCCCCAAGGAGAGTGCAACTATGCAGCAGACTGTAGCCCCTCCTCACGCAGGGATGAGGCTAATGAGGAGGAGGAAACAAGCTAATCCACACAATTCAAAATGTCCTGTGAGGTGCGGTTGTGGCCTAGATACCAGCAGCATACTCAAAATTAGCAAGCTCTGTAAGCAGCTGACTGTGTTGGGACAGAGGGAGAAAAATCAAAAGCATTCCCTTTTTCTTAGTAAATCAACTTTCTAGTGTAACTAAAGCAGATTTAAAAAAGAACATTATTAAATACTGGTCTATTAATTGCATCCATTTTTTTAATATTTCAAAGTTTAGTACCATTCAGTTTTAAATGTACACAAGATGTCAAAAGTTTGACTTTTTCAAAGAGGATTCATATAATCCTCAGTTATTAGCATTTTGACTTTTGGTGTGGGAACTGTGATGTTACAAGAGCACATCCGCTAGGAATAAACAAGCTAGGGGAAAGATTATGAGAAAGAAGGTTCCCTTTTACACACATCCATCTCAGTGACTAATAACATTGAGACAGGAAGTATATAAACTGTCATATTTCAGTGCACACTTTTGGCTGAGCATAAAAGTTAAAAACCAAGATACAATATTTTCTCAAGTCTGAAAATATAAACGTCTACAGAAAACAGTAATTTTAAATGTTTTGTCAAATGTAGTATTTCCCATAATACATAAATTTGTTAACTTAAACCACAGCTCAAATCACAGCTAACGCTTAAAATTACACAGCAAAGTACTGCTACTCTATCAAGCCCCTCAGTGTTCTGTCACAAAAGGCAAAAGGTATGAATGGCAGGCAAAGGGATAAAAGTAACCATACCACCAGAAGCCACCCGTCCTAAGCTTTGCATATATCAGACAAACACTTATGAAGTGGCTCCTATCTGCCCAGTACATAAGCAAACCAACTGCCAATCTTGTCACTGATAACAAAAGGTGATTAAACCTACAAGACATTTTGAATTGTCCTTTTTTGGAATCAGGACATAAGCCGTAGAAGTAAATGGCATTTCCTGAGACAGGCTTTTAGTAAGTTCTGTTATCTCACACTGACATTGTCTACATTTTGGCACGTCTTTTTTGTGAAACTGGATTCCAGTTTTCATGAATGAGTGTAAATGTTCAGAAAACACAAACAAAAAAAATTCATTCCAACCCAAGACAGATTGCAACAAAGGTACAGGCAGGCTATCCATAAGGTAAAATAAATGTTTACACTGCCACAATTCCCATTTTGACCTTGGTCCAAAACAGATCAACAGTAAGAAAGTTTACATAATTTGTGCTGTTTACCAACAGACAGATACCAGCGTACCAACTGTCACACTTTCCAAGACCTTTCTGTGGTACTTTCCATTCAATCATAAGAAAATATCTTCTCTTTTCTTTACCTTACCTACAGTTTTACAAAGATGCAAAGGATTGGTGGCTGTTTGGTTTCTATTTCTGCATGCCACTGGCGTGTACTGCCATCTTTTATACGCTAATGACTTGTGAAATGTTAAACAGAAGAAACAGCAACTTGAGAATTGCTCTCAGTGAACACCTTAAGCAGGTAAATACTAGGAACACCAATGTCTGAAAACACTGTTCTTCTCTCTTTGGGTTAGCTTAGAAATGTTTCAAAGTGTACTTGAATACAGTAAATTGCAGAAATAGAAAGTGAGGATATAGGTTATTTATGACGTTAAGGTATTCATTTAAACCCAGAACACAGGACTAAATCATAGTATAAGGAGGTATTGAAGACAGCACGCTCAGGAAACAAGCCAGTTTCTTTCTTTTCTTAAGTGTGTATGACAGTTGTGCTCTTTGCTCTTTAACCTCAAATCACTCCTGGCTAAATGCTTTGAAATTTAACTACAAAGATTTGCCAAAAAAATGTTTCATTTTATTCATAAAGACATTTCTCCCTAGGTCCTCCCTACTTTTGGCACACTTTGATATGCAACTTTAGTTTCATATAAAAAGCAATTGTAGAATAACCTGGTTTAGAATAGAGTGGATTTATTTTTTCAGGGTTATGGCACTGTTGCAGTACCGCTACTGTAGCTGCTTTGAAAAGAGCAACAGGAGAATAGTACAAACAAATGATCATAGAGTAAAGTCACTCACAGAACCATCAGATCTCACTTTGCTGTTTTTGCAGCACTGTCTGATGTTTAATTCCAAGCTGAAATTTTAAAAACAATCTGTAGCTTTTCCCCTGAAAACTTCAGCCCCTCAAATTGCGCTCTTTCTTTCCAACTCCACATTCACAGATGTGAATCCCTAAAGCAGTCCCCTCTGCGTGGGAGTGAGTTCTCTCAGAGGTTCCTCCTCTGCTGGTTCATTCCAGATCAGGGTGGACTGGAAAATCCTCCCCTTGTGCAGATCCTCCACATTTTCCCCTCAGCACGCCCCAGGGCCTGCAACGCAGCCTGTCCTAGGGCTGCACCCAAGCTGCTCCACCCGTTAGAACTAGAATGGTATGTACAGGGTGGGGGAACCCAGCCTCCAGCTTTCCCATCCTGACGAGCAGCACCCAGCAAGCTACTCGGACTGGTTGCTGGAGGATGACTTCATGCCACGATATACAAACGCTTGTCTTTTTAACTATCATCATTTGGCCCCCTTTCTTCCTACCTTCCCTACAGCCTCATCCACATTAATGTCTAGTCACGATCCTTTTCGTGTTTTGGTAAAAACTGCTATTGTAAGAAAGAAGAAACAATAATAGTTATATTCAAAGCCTAACAAGACTTACTGCAATCACTCATTCAACTAAGTTTTTTTAATGACAGAACCTTGCAATGCTTGTTATTGTTACACTGCAGTGGCAGTTTCAGAAGTGGTATTCTTACCCCTTCATATGCTTCTCTTGATCAAATCCATGCCTACCAAACACCACGGGTATGCATTGTCAAAAATCCACTAAAACATTTGTAAATCTCTAGAGCCACATAAAGTAGCCATTAAATTTAAATTATTTCCTGACTAAGTATTATGAGATTAAGCTGTAATACAGGCATTTCTAAAATTTTGTTTGTAGAGGAACTATTTACTTAAGAACATCAAGATCACATAGCAAGGATCACACGGCAAAATTAATATACTGTGCAGTATCCCTTTATGTAACGTGATGCATACTAAATGTAAAATAATACATTAGATAGATAGAATTTGACATCCTGACAAGCTATGTGGTTGACTGGAACTTTCATTTCCAGTTGATTTAGGTGCCTTGGATTTACAGATTGCCCCACATCAAGGATTAGGTACAAGTGGTTTATCAAGCAGGTGTGATCCCAGTTTCCCTCATACATGAAAAAGTTTTCTTGCAGTTTGTGCATATTTCTGAAGAAAGAGGTTTATCTGAGGGATTGCCAGAAAACTAATCCAGTGTAGAGGAGTAAGAGGGGCTGGGAAAGCAATCAGGTCCAGGAAAGCCCAGCAGTGGATTTTCCTTGGCTAACATCTACAATGTCCTGGCAATGATGTGGTCTCCAGCTGCTCCAGTCTCAGTGACGAGCAGGTTCTGTTGAGGATGGCCAGAATCAAGAACATGACAAGCCCCATAAAAAACAGTTCAGGGATGTCAGGTAGTCTGGAAGCCACACTTTGGGAATCCTTGCATGCTTTATCCAGATTACTTACTTTGCTGCCAACATCACTACACTACAATCACCTACCAATATGAATTACACACTCAGTCATAGTTATCTTTACTTCTTTTTCTAGCGTCGAGAAGTTGCAAAGACAGTTTTCTGTTTAGTAGTGATTTTTGCTCTTTGCTGGTTCCCTCTCCATTTGAGCCGAATTTTGAAGAAAATGGTATACAATGAAAGAGACCCCGGCAGATGTGAACTGCTCAGGTACTTCATTTTCTATGTCAATCAGTTGTTTATACTGAATAAATATAATGCTGCACACTTGGAGCTGATGTGAGGAATGTCATTGTGCATGCACCTGTGGTGTTAGAAGAGCAAACACTTTATTTTATGACTTTTCAGCTGCATCCATTTTCAGGGGTTTCAGTTTTAATGGGGTAGCATAATTTCAATAAATGCAACCATTGCAATCAATTTCCTCTGGCTTTTGTGAACTTCTGTGAGACAGGTTATTCTAGACCTGGCATAGTACAAGACTAGATGAGGGAGTTAGGTAAGAGAGAATTACTTTCTGTGACAGAAGAGATTGTAACCACAAAAAGCACGGATGCTTCTACAGTATATGAACAGTTTAAATGTTTTGCTTTCTCTTTTGTTGCCTAGTTTCTTGCTACCATTGGATTATATCAGCATCAACCTGGCCACCATGAACTCTTGTATAAACCCAATAGCTCTGTATTTTGTGAGCAAGAAGTTTAAAAATTGTTTCCAGGTAAGATAAGATCTTGATAAGATTTTATGTCCAGTTAATGAACTGTATTAAACCACTTAATTATTATCTATATTTAGCAGTTGGGAGAAGAGGCATGCAAAGGCATGAAAGGTTATAAATGGTCTAGTTTACCAGCTAGCAGCTCACATAGCACACATACCAAACTGAAAGTGGAACTATCCACTTTATCTGAAACGCTAAATCAGTAAATAAGTTTGACATAGTCCTCATATGTAAACATGTAAACGGAGATAGACACGATCTTGTACGTACTATTTATCTGCACGTGACATGTACATGAAATAGAATTTGGTTGATAACATATTTCCCACTCTAGATGAAAACAAAGAACACATACATAGGACACCAAGCTGCCTGCAGCTGCCCAATCCCATTAATGATGAAAATTTTAAGGCTTCAATACCAAAGCAGGCACTTGAGTTGACTTTGGCAATTAAATACACATTATGGCTTTTACCTGCATTTTTCCACTTTCTACACATGAAAACATATTTTAAAGCTAAAATAATTTCCTTGTGATACTGCAAGTCCCCATTCACCTAATATAGGCAATACAGGAAGAAAGAAAATGAGAGCATATAGTGGTAAAGAAAGTAATGAAATGGAAAAGGAAGACTGAAATAGCTTTATCTGCAATGCTAAACAAAAGATGACAGGACTGTACCACTAAACTTGAAGTCTGCAAATAGGCAACTCAAGGTACTGAAAAAAATGTAATAAATTATTAGAATAGGGACTACTGTTTGTCTGTAGCCTGCTCAGACTTACAAACTAGTTTAAGGGAGTATTTTCACTTGATAAATAAGAAGCCACCTTTCATTTTTACACTCCCCTACTTCACTTGGGAACTGTGGAGAGGATAATATCCCTTTTGATACTGTGGAAGTTTTTCTTAAGTAAGAGGCACAGGCTGGGCCTGATTTGCTGCGTTTGTGAAGTTTAATCACAAGAACAGTTTGCATCCTAAGATAAAAAACTCCCTTCAGCTAGAATCATCTGTTCATTTCTGAATGAAAAATATGGCTGGCATCTGCACAGAGTTGATAGATTTCTGTTAACTTTTTTACCCCCCAGTCATGTCTTTGCTGTTGCTGCTCCCAATCCAAGAGTCTAGTGACTTCAGTGCCCATGAATGGAACAAGCATTCAGTGGAAAAATCAAGAACTAAACAATCACAATACAGATCGAAGCAGCCATAAAGACAGCATAAACTGAAAATTAAGGACTTTGATACCACTTCAGAATCAAACAGGAAAAAAAAGTCACAACAAAGCTATTTCAACAGGAAGCCCAGTGACTGTGCCATAATCAATTCAGACATGTGCACCCTTGTACCTAATTCCAGAGGTGACTGAGTAGACTGACTGACTATAACTGTGATGCTCTGTGAACTGAGATCCACTGGATGGTAATTCTGTCTCTGAAAATGATATTCATGTGATTACGACACCAAAAAACTGACTTGAACTACACAGGTGGTTTGCTCTTCTGAACCAAGCAGGAACTGTCCGGTGTCTGTGACTGGTACAATACCATCTTTTTACCTGATTATCACCTAGAATTAACCACTCCAGAATTTTTCAGAAGGTATCAAAACGGAATCTGTCTGTGACTATATTTTCTCTCTGCCCACTTGCCTTGTAACTCTCATTTGTGTGGTGGATATATTCTATGCACCAGTATGTTTTGCATGTTGTTATTGTTGTTGTTTTTCAGGTTTATGTTGGAAAATGTTTTGGTCCACACCAGTATTTTATTTACCTATGTTACAATGGTTCAGGACATTAGCTGGGCAGTTCACATCTGTAGCAC
This sequence comes from Nyctibius grandis, assembly GCF_013368605.1. Classification (NCBI taxonomy): domain Eukaryota; kingdom Metazoa; phylum Chordata; class Aves; order Nyctibiiformes; family Nyctibiidae; genus Nyctibius; species Nyctibius grandis. The sequence goes on along the minus strand of NC_090663.1, from coordinate 71,154,012 downwards.
TTCAGTACTCAAAAATAGGAAGAGACCATTTAAAGTAGCATCAACATTTGGCACTTAAGCACAGATTAATACCAAAAAAAGAGGTATTAATAATACAGTACTATACTGTGTTATTTATTCTAATGCTCTGTACAAAATAAATGTAATAAACATAATCTATATCAGCAAAGAGAATGAAAGATGCCCACAGAGGGGCACCTTAGAATGTGTTTTTCATTAACCTGCCATGTTAATTCTTAAACTATATGAACTCATTAATCTATTTAGATTATAGCTGCGTTAAATCTAAGTCAAAATGAGGGTCAGTGGAATACAGTGAATCATTATTAAAGCTGTCCAAAGAGTTCTGAGAATATGATTATCACAGCAACTATGCACAACACAACTTACACATTGTGAACATGAGGTTATAGTCACAGTGAATGCAGAACTGTGGAAGTCTGTAACAGATGCACAAGGATATTTTGTGCCTTATGCTTACAGAGTTCTTCGTCTTACTCTCACAATGTTCAAGGATTTTAATGGGGTTTGATAGTTTATTAGAACTGTTAACAATACAAATGCTATGAATATAATATATAGAAAATACTGCTTGCATACATGTAAACTGGTGATTTACTTATTATTTCCATCCATTACGGTTACATGGCAAGAGATTCCTTGTTTGGCTACAAAAATTTTTAATAGGTAGCCTTTCATTACATAGTGGAATTAAATAGTGTGGTGTCATATATAATATGCCTCATGTACAAATCCTCTAGGAAATTTATAGCAACTGTTGTGCCAGGCTAAGAAGCAGTAATTAAAATTCCACACATTTTTAAACATCCATTACATTTCCAGTGAAAGATATAATCCTGCATATTTTTATTTACGAGGTCAAAATGCTAGTGCCTACAGTGACTCCTGCTGCACAAGTTTCCCAAATGTTTACATTCACACAAATCTTCTAAAATATATTAAAAAAAGTTCTTTAAATTGGTTTATGTAGTTTTGTGTGCTTTTGATTCTGTGACATATATGCGTGTATAAGTACATACAAATCTATGTTCATATGTTATAAGCGTAAATACAGTCTTCTGACAGTGCTCTGTAGTAGTGCTTAAGAGCATGGTATTGAATGAGACTTGGCTGAATTTTATTCAAAACATTTAATCCTCAAACTGTATCAAAAATCATAGTAAATGAGTGACAACGCTTTCCTTTGAGAAGGTTGAATTACTGAGTCTCTTTACATCCTGACAGCTTCACTGCTCCTTTGACAGATGTATTGAGCAGATGATAAAGGTAAACAGAAAACAGTCATGAGGAATGGATTTAAGTTGTAAATTGCCCCTTCTTTATTTCAAGGCAGGAAAAAGCTTTGTGTGCATTCCCCTCTTCTGTTATTTATCTGATGGTTAGATGAACCAAAGAATTCATACTATACCAGCAAACCATTAATCCGATTGTTCACCGACAATCTTTTCTACCTGTCTACATAAGACAGTGTGCAGTAGAGACAATCCAGGACAAACTTCAGGACTCTTAACTTCTACAAAAAAAGCATCTACCTGCAAAAGTTTCAGACCCTGAAACGGACCATTTTTAGGCTTTACCAGCACTGATACCAACCACAAGTCATGAAAAGCTAACAGTTTTCCTTCCAGCATTAACACTTCAAATATTTATTGCTTTTAAACCAATAGCTGGCTCTATTATGTGGCAAAGATATATGCATGTGCACACACAAAGCGTACTTTAAGCCAGCTCAGCCTAGATGGAAAAAAACATGTTCCTACTCCCCAAAGAGCTGACTGACCTTAGTGGCAGCATTATAAAATACAAAACTTTTTAACTAAAGAAAAAAAGAGGGTAAAGATCTAACTGATGTGAGAGCTGGTTTTTAGGATGCTTTAGAATGATTTTTGGAAGCTTACTTAGGGATCAAGGCAAATGCAAAAACTAATTGGTGATTCTCATTCCATCTCCTCCTGCCAGTGGAAGGACAGATAGAGCCTAAATAACAGTGACAAGTGAGGTCTCAGAGGTCTCAGACTCCGTTTTGCCATACAAGCTTTTTTGTATTTTCACTGGCAGCTGCTGTTCCCACTCACAAACCAATCATAAGGTCAAAGGGTGTGACAATGTGTCAATTATGGTGAGCAGGGAACCATTTCTGAAAAACTTACTAAGGTACTTACTTTTTAAATTCTCTCCTATTTTTCCCACTGATAAAGGTAAATATTCGTCCTAGTAGTGTATCTACCCTTAATTCTGAAAAAGCTACCTTTCCAAAAGAACCGACAAAAGTCTTCCACAATTCTGAAATTCGACCATATTTAATTTTTACCTTTCCTTTTTCTGCCAAGTTCTGCAAAAAGGTGCTCTGGCAATTCTCTTTGTGCCTCAAAACCAGTGTAGGTTGAGTTGGGATTTTGCTCTGCTGTTGCACAGAAGCTGCTTTCTCTTTTACACCAAAACAACTTTCCACAACAAGTAACCTTCCATCCTCCTCTTATTTTATAGATGTTTTTATGTCTGCTCTTTGCATTCCCTTCAGCTGAACCAAGACGAGCATTTTTCTGCAGTTGCCAGAATCTCTATTCCACAAGTTTCAGATTCATTTCTTACACTTTTTATAACATTTGTTCATCATAATCAAAATCCATTTAACTATCACAATCATCTTTTTTTGTGGACTTCACAACTCCCAACTCTTTTCAGTTCCAGTCACTGTAAAATTTTATTGACGGTTTTCTCTTACATACAGTCTCACATCTGAACTTCAAACACTTGGCAGACTTGAATTTTAGAATCCAGTTATTCTCCTTGTTTTCAATATGCATTTATTTCAAACCATTAAACGTTTCCTCTTTGATATATTTTATACTTATTTGTTTGAAAGATACAGCATACTTACTTTTCCACTTATATTTATGTTTGTATTTATTTATTTACGTATGAAACTCTGTGATTCAGACCTCACCTAGCTGGTTCCTGTGCTTTGCAAAAAAGTGCCTATATAGTAGTTCATCATAAATCTCACCTGATAGAACTGTTAGCTTGATACCTTGAAAGGCGGCTTATGCAACTCTCATATCTGAATATGTCTATTTTTGCTTTTAATACAGTCAGTTTCAGTTCCTCCATCTTTCAAAAACAACTATGAACCCCCTACCCAATTTCAATAAATTTTACAGAACAGAGTTAGCATCATTATGAAGTTACAGAGAGTCTCACAAAAACTGCAGGATGGGTAGAAGAACAAGATCCTACTCGTGCTCTACGCAGAAAAATGCTGAAATGGAGTTTATATGTACTCAACAAATTCACATGATAGAGACATATTATGAACATTACAAATGCAGAGAAAAAGCTTTGATCAGAGCTTGCAACCTGTAAGACATATGAGAATCAAACCACAACACACAAACTCTTGGAAACCAGTATTCATAAGTTCCATTGCTTGCGGAATTACTTGCCTTTTTGCCGTTTCTCTCTCATCAGTTACATATTTACCACAATCCTGTTACTATATCATTTGATTCTGTGAAGCCTTATGGGCTTCAGTTCGTGAGAAGACATGGTACAAATTCAAATTCTGCATTTGTATGAACAGATTTCTGCTCAAATGTCCCTGAGGCAAAGCATGCATTTTCATTAGAAAAAGCACGCTCAGACTGCATGCTAACATTGCCTTCCAAAATTTCTTCCAGACAATCAGTTGTGCAAAGCTTGGCTCAGCGAAGTATTCCTAATTTACACTCCCCACCCTTTCAAAGACTAAAAAAGGGCAATTATCTCCAACATCAGAGTAAGGGAAGACACATAAAAAGTTCACAGAACAGAAACAATTCCCAAGTTGCATAGGAAAAAAAACCTAACAAAACTAGGCATGTTTACAATGTGACTCTGAAAGAAACACAGATTATCATTAGTCCAAGTGTGGGAAAGGAAGATAAGAACTAAATAAAAAAATGTAGGTCATCTCCAGTTTCTCTAAAGGAAGACGAAATTAATTGACCTGTAGTATCTCATGTAGAATCAGCTTTTTCCCTGTACAGATACCACTGCTTCTGAAATGAACTATTGCTTGAGTCCCAGTTTTGCAGTCTCATTAGTTACAGTAGCTTATTATTACAACTAAGCTCAACAGAGTGTTACAACTGATAAGAAAAAACAATGTATTCCTTTCTTCAGCAGCACTCTGCCCACGTTTCTGAGAGTAACTGAGTATCTGCAAACTGCTCTGAAATCCATGATTTGGAAATACTTGGTGCATCTCAGAATAAGGCCTTTACTTTAATCTCATGCTGTGTTAGTCTTTGGGGGTAAAACACTGAGTCTACAAGGTACTGAATCAAGCATCCAAAATGATTCATGAGAAGCATTTCTAAGCCATCCAAGAGAACACAAGGGAAGATTAGAAATCCATCACTACTAGACACCACTGTGCCATCCTGTAGCCATGCTTCATATTTATTGAAATCTCTGTGTCTATAAAGTATTTTGTCTTTTCCCCTCCAAAACTGTTGTACGGTGGCCTCCTTGGTATTGCCTCTGAATAAAGTATACATTTGGATTAGCTTTCTTTCAAATATCTGCAAAGTATTAATAAAGCATCCATCTCCAGATACATGGTATATTCCAATACAGAAGCACAATTAAACCACACTACCAGAAAAGCAACAAATATTTAGGGTCGGGTTTTAAACAGAAAATTAACAGGCTACTCTTGGGACAAATGGATACTACAGTTCAGTACTACTAGTGGAAAATATATTGATTTTTTAACAGAAAAAAATGAAAATATATAACTTTTGTTAATTCAACCAGAATTAAAATAACAAAAGAGTAGATGTTTACATGAATAATGAGAATGTCCACAGTTACATGAGCTGGAGTAAAACACTGTAAGGGCTATAAATCTTTATGCTCCAGTATATAATACAGGTCTAAATTCTGGGGATTAAGACGACATAACTATCCGATGCAAGATTCTGTGATTTCCCTGCAATGTTTCTCTAAAGTATTAGCTCCAAGAGACATCTGAACTTCATGGATAACTGTGAAGAAAGAGAGATGCCTTACTGAGTGTTAATTAACATTGCCTTCCTGCACTGCAAAAAAAGCCTTTGGCTAATATTTTTTGTAATATCCAGCATCTTCTGGGTTCCCTGTGTCACAAATGAACTGCAACAACTCCAATGACAAGGACTTCTCCAAAATCAAAGAATAAAATGTTGAATTATTTCCTTTTTATGATCATTTGTATATGTGAGAATTTGCTTGCGCAGAACTCTAACCAGTGTTTGTACTTCCATATAAAGTGCATTTATATATATAAAAATGGGATCTTTTCCATTTACTTAAAACGTTTGAGCCATTTAGAGAGAAAGGAGAATAAAAATACTGTGTAATTTAACTATGAGCACTTCCATACCACATATAACTGTACACTATGATAAAGGAAGATGTGAATAGCCCATTGGACAATCAAATACTGAAATGTTTTAACATAAAAGTGCTGGTTGAGAAACAGAAAAGAATGAATACATTCGTAACAAGCAAAGTTTGTTTCAATATTCTAGAAAACAGACTAGCATAGTAGTAAATTTGAAAATTGGGTACATTCACTTGATTAGAAATACAAGAATTTGGCCTGGACACCCAAATATGGTTAAGCTTATGTTTGAAATACCACTGGGATAAAGGCATGAGGTTAATCTACAACAAAAATTATTGGCTACAACTTCAGTGTAAAAAAGCAGCTAAAGAAAGGTCAAACTCACTTCTAAGATTTCCAAATTTTTCAGACTAGAAGTGGTTGTACATTTGAACTGTATCCCAGTTCTGTGTTTTGTAACTAATTTATATTTCCAAATAAGGACTTTTATACATTTTATCAATTTTGTTTTCTTTTATTTTTATAATCTGCTTGGAAAATATGAAAATGGCATCAAGACTTAGTCAGTCCAGCTTTACTTACGCAAGATTACTATTTGCTCATGCAAGAATTGACTGCATCTACACTGATTGAAATAATAAGAAAATAAAGAAGGATGTTATTTTATTCTCCAGCTGAAGATATTACCTCAATCAAAGTTAAAACCAGCCATTAAAGTAATTTCAAGTTTCATGTGGTAACTTGGGAGAAAATTATGAACTCACTGAAGTAAATTATAAAGTTGCCACTGACTTCAGTAGGATGGGGATTTCAGTCAGAAAGTATGATGGAGCCCCATCAGCATGGTAACTATGGCAATGTGACTAAGCCCATTACAGCTAAGCAGGACCAAAGAAGTAAAAGACTGTGGGGCTTGCATGAATAATTGTGCTTTGGCACCCTTTTCCCCCCATAAAGTCAGCTTAATAAAAGAAGTCAGGGGTAACAGCGTTATCCTCTCACACCACTCCACCAACAGAGACAGGTGATCGGAATGGGAGAACAGGAAGATTGTCTACTGGCAGGGAACAATCCTCACTATAGAATACTGATATTCTGAAAATCCAGAGTATTGTCCTCATCCTGTCCTTACTCCAAGATGTAACTCTTACTTATACAAGTTATCGCACAGATACCAATAGAAGGATCTATGTCAATGCACTTACTGCATGTGTCCTCTTCACTGTTCAGGCAGATATTAGAAATGTACAGTTGGCTGGAATACCCTAACATTACGTATCCCTGACATGCCTACTGCAATTATGCAGATCAGTTTTACTGAAACCATTCTGGCCTACACTGAAATCAATGTGGACATATTATAGTGTGAGCACATATCTCTCAGAAATATAGCAATCCTATGTCAGAGGAATCACAGGATCAATATGTATTACTGCAGGGGATGCAGTACGCTGTATTCCTGAAGAAGCTCATACATACAAAAGAATCTCTGCGGGGGCTCACCCTGCTGAAAACCCTCACAATTCTCCTGATATACAGACCTCTAGGATCTGCCTCCTTTCAGAAAATTTCATCTTCTGTAGCTGATTACATATTTAGCTATTCTAAAGATGTATTTTCGAGGCTTTGGGAAAACAGTTTGCACTAACTAAACACTGCATGAGAACTGTCATGTACAGTCATTCCCACTTTGCCGTTTTTGCCGTGGGTATGTGATTTCATAAATGTTGTTCTGGATGCAAATAAAATCATCAAGTAAAATAATATGGAAAATGTATTACATGAAAGAGAATTAGATGTCACAAGAAAAGGAGCTCTCTATAACTGAACAAACCTGACATACTTCTTATCAAGCTCCACATGGTAATAGTAGATTACTTTTTAGCTAATCTGCTAGTATATTTCAATAATCCTTCTCTTGAATTGAAAATAAGAATGCCACACAATGCTTTATTTATTGGATAATTGGTTAACTTTTTCCCTGTCAAGTCTCAAAATTGCATACAGATAATTAATTTAATATACTGTTTATGTTTTAGTTCAAGTAAGATTACTTCACCACTACTTTGTAACCCGAATTGCTATGCTATGCCTAGAACAGGTTAACAGTTCCAGACGTGTTAGCAACAATTTGTTACAGTGGGTGCCAGGATGGAAAATGGAACAGATTGACCAACCCAAATAAACAAACAATGCAACTCAAGAACAATTTTGAGCTCACCAGGGAGCTGAAAATCTATTCCAAATGCTGCTTCAACTACGTGTTGTATAAATACTCTATCAATTTTTTCCAAAACTATGCTCTTCAAGCCCATGGCAACATAGGCTGTGTAACAATTCTATAAAGTGTTAAAAATGAAACTTTATAATGTTTAATACTAAAGGTTTGATGATGAGTAGCGATCTGCAAGAAATTTTTAGTGTTGACTATTTCTCATTATCCAAACTCTGCAGAACCCTAAGAACTCTGCAAATTCAAAAGATAACAGAAACTTTCTCTAAATCGTCTATACACAAGTTAGAGGAATTGGAAGTTGTGTGTTGAATTCCAGTTTCTCTGACTCGGTGCTTATAGTTTGTCCTTGACATCTCTCTTATTATCTTGTCCTTCTCCCTGAGATCCTTTCTTATCCTTGACTTATTACTGCCAATGAACAGGATGAATTAATTTATGCTGAACCCTTGACTGCTTCCACTACTTCAAACGTTAATGTTACCCAGGCACAAAGCTGGCCTTAGGTATTACTGCCCTATACCAAAAGTTCTAATGTGAACATACCTTGAATTGTTAGGGTAGTTCCTGAAGACAAAGTAATTAAAATGTAACACTTGTAGGGCAGGTGATTATAGGAAACAGAATAAAATAAATAGGGAAAAAAAAATTAAATATTGGTATTGAAATGAGTTTTCCATCTCTAGGAATTTTCCGCAACTTTTCTCTCAAAGCCTCTTCAGAATCACAATCAATAAAAAGGTGAATGCTTCTGTCTCACATCAAGGAAGCAAAAGGTTTTATGCAATTCTTATACTGAGCTAAGAACAATAAATGAAATTTTTAACTTTTAGATATTCATAGTATAGAAGATTCTGAAGTCTAATTTGCAATGGATTAATATTTTTATTATGAACAGTTCCAGTGCTGTGAAACTACAGATATTAACAGATACCAAGTTAACTTGGTCTAGTTTTGGTGTTTGTAATCTCACTACACAGACAAAAAGCTCAGCCTAGACAGCCTAAACTTAACTCAGCGGCACAGCAAATGATACAAAGTGCTACTGCAATTAATGGTTACCCGTACCCAAATGAATTGATTTAGAATAGATCAAGCGTAGCTTTGGCAGTCATTATTTTTGTTATGAATTTTAGCAAAGAAACAAAGGTCCAGAATCCAAAATCTCTTCAGGACTCTAATTACAGAATTTATCCTCAAAGAAGAATCTAACATAAACTAACTTCTTGTTCCAGAATTGCATGTTTACAAGAAAAAGAAAAACCAAACCCAAAATATTGGCTTCTATCTGTGGAGTTGCAGGAATGTTGCATTAGAAATTTCACCAATATAAACACTGCCTAGAAAAAGCCCTTTCAGATCAGACCTGAAGTGCATGAACACAGCAATGTGTGGGATTTAACAGTGTGGGAGTTTACAGCTCTTGCTGCATGGTTTATGATCCCAGCATAGCTAGAGAATTTACGTTTTAGGACAATCAGCCTGACACCTTTCACAAGTATTACTTTAAAAAGAAAAAGGATTTAGAAGATGAAGGATTTACTATGAACAAGGAAGTAAATCAATTTAATTTTATAATAACATCATAGAATGTATTAAACCTTAAAAGGAGACAAACATAGACAGAAGATAAATGGCATCAATTTGTGGAAAAGGAAAAGAATACATCTAAAGAAGGTAATCAGAAGCTGCTCTCTAATGGAAAGATGGAATCATGGAAACAGTGCGATTATATGTGGAATAATTTCATTCAGAATATACAATTTGATTTATTCAGTTTTGGTAGGATATAGTTTAGGGAATAGACAAGCCAATTTCTTGAGAGGTCCTTCAAAAGTAAAAGTAATTTTAAAAAAAAGGTACAAAAAACCCCAATGCTATAAAAATAGCTTAGTTTAGCACTTTCTATGTAAAATGAACACCTTCCTGTCCAGCACAAGAGCCAGCTCTATTTTGTATATGTATGAGCAGTATCTCTTTGTTTCAATGATCATAAGAATCTAAAAACCTAAAGCAGTTCTACTGAGTCAGACCTTCTTGTCACCCATGACCATCAATAGTAGACACGTAGGGACGGGTGTAAGGACAGTATAAGCATACAGTAACACTTCACTGGTAGAAGCCCAAGCCTTCACCAAACTGAGGTAAGAATCAGTACATTTTGGGTAAATGATGGGTATTTCTCCATGAATTTATCTTTTTGACCCCATGTAATCCTTCGGTATTCATAGCATCTTGAGGCAATGAATCCAGTGATTTAACTTACGTTGTGTGAGGCTATGCTATGAACTTGCCTTTTGATAATCCTTCAGTATCTCCTAGTTCTTGTATTAAGAGGCAGTCAGCAATTGCTCTGTTTACCTTGCTACTCTGACTTTATAGACTCAGATGTCTTTTCCAGGCTGACTAGACTGTTTACTCATATGTTGTATGAAAGGTGTTCTCTACCACTGATAATCTTTTGCCCATTTCTGTATTTTTCTGAGTTCTACTATGCTATTTTCAAGATGGACAGGATGAAAGAGAGACCAACATGACCTAGATGCAGCAGCATAGTCATGATCTATTTTGTTCTTTATTCCTCTGTAATAATTCCTAACACTGTATTAGTACCATCAAAACTTAGTTAAGTCTTTGAAGATGGACCTTGTAAAAAGACTTCTGGAAATCCAAATAGATTACATCAACATGACAACCCTTGTGAATATGTTCAATGGCACTCTCACAGAACATAATTTTGTGAGCTATATGTTCCCTTTACAAAAGTCATGTTGATTCTTCTAAATATGTAATGTTTAGCAATGCAGACATTAATTCTATTCTTCGTTATAGGTTCCACTGGTTTCCTGAATACAGACTTTAGCTTACTGATCTGCAGTTTCATGCATAAATATCTCTCTCTCTCTGTCCCCCTGCTTCCTTGAGCATATGTTTGCAATGCATCGTTCCACCTACAGCTATAAGCTCATGTGAATTTCTTTGGAGTTCTTATGTAAATGCCATTTTGACCAGTGACTTGTTACTGTTTTGTTGATTTGACCTATAAGCTGTTCCTTGGTTTAAATCAGATCTTTAGAACCACTATCAAGACAGTTTTGTTATGGGAAGCTACTTATGCTCCAATACAGTGAGTATGGCTGCAATGGATTTAGCTAATCTGCTATGACTTTATCTTCTCTAAGCTTCCTTCGACATCTGTCAGTCTTTGCTGTCTGTCTGGTCTTGATGTGCTTGAAAAAGTATTTATTATTCTTCATTAGGTTGTTCCTCAATTTTTTTTTGATAGCAGTATTTTATCCAAGTCCTATGAACTGCCACAATCAAGCTCAGACTTCTCCTCTTGTGGGTTCTCTGATTCCTATTCCAGAGCACCCATGTACAATACCTTATGGGTAGACGTAGCACTTAGTGACATGGTTTAGTGGTGGACTTGGCAGTGTTAGGTTTACAGTTGGACTCGATGATCTTAAAGGTCTTTTCCAACCCAAACGATACTATGATTCTATAATTCTATGATTCTTATGTTCAGTTATTATAAGACTTAGTTTTTCATTGCTTGAAACTTGCATACTAATTGTTCGGGTCAAAATTTTCATGCTGGTCATCTTCTTCATGCGAAAGATGTGTTTTCTTACAAGAAAATATCAACAATCACTCATTCCCTTCCAAAAACAAGTCTATAGGTCCTATCACCCTTTCACTTGAAATGTTCTTGCTCAGATACTTAGAAGCAGGTACTTAAAAGTAGCATGGTGTCTCTGGGATGCAACTTTCATTGCCTTGTGGAACTCCAAAGCAGGTCAAAGTACAATTACCTGGAAAATCATCAATATAAGTCATCAGTAATGTCTTTGGTTTTAGGGGCCAGAATCCCCAAGACACCATTTCCACTGAATCTCTCACAGATTTCTTTTTTAAATTTTCTTTAAAAAATATACTTTGCAGCTTTAATTTTTCACTGTTTATTCTTGGGTTTTTTTTTCACTATAACTCCTTTTTAAGTTTGGTGTTCATAATCACAGATGACACTCAAAGTAATAGGTAAAGATTTGTTCTTTTATGTTTTCTATGGACAGTTATGTTTGGGAGGATTTGTTCACAACCAGCAAGGCTAAAATCTGTCTACTTTGTATTTCGCTAAGTGAAAGACAGCATTTTTCAAAAAGTAGTATCAATGGTCCAGTCCTATTTGTCATGCCATCCTGTTTCAAGCGTATTACAGTATATATGTACTTGAACATATACGTACAGTGTTCACAACTGCCTCTATATGCTCCACGATTGCACATGGATTCACATAAACTGTATTTATTTGGGACTTTGCATCTTTCTCCCACATAACAAAGATATTTCTCCTTGCTTAATTCAATTTATGAAGTGTACTTAGATGTGTTATAGGTGTCTGGTTTCTGAATACAGCAAAACCATATAAATGTACATTTTTGAAGCTGATTATATATTTTTTCTTTAACTATATCTGTAGCTGTAGCTGAATAAATTTGCCTTTAAGCTTTCCAAAAGGAATCAGCTTGGGGATGACAAAGCTCGGAAAGTTTCGTCTACAAAATCTATTACTGCAGAATCATAGAAGTAAAAACAGGGTTTTGCAAGGGAAGTAGGTAATTTTGAAGATAATTATGTACTCTTCACTTTAGCAAAACTCACACTGAAACAGACTTAACTGCTGTTTTACATGCTAAACTGGATTCTTGCAAGTCAGTGGAAGCTTTGCCTGAGTAAGCAGGGTAAGGACCAGAAACTTAAGAGGTGATGCAATATCTTCTTTCAGATATTGTCTGAGTGTCTCTCAGAACTGAATTAACCATTTGACTCAAAATTCTGTTCTGGATTATGTGAAAGCAACTCCCAGCCAAATCCACAGGAATGCTCACATGCACCTGGGAGTGCTGGCTCAGAGAATAGGACCAAGCCTGTTGTGATAATGATCCCCTGATGTATAAATGCTCTGTTTACTGATGTATAAACACTCTAAAAATTAACTGAAACAATCAAGTTCAGTATTCCTGACCCATGACTGGAATACCAGCTGTCGCACACTGACTAGGAGTCTGAGATGACTAAGGTGAACCTTTTTGCTGTAGTTCTCTTTGCCACCTCCTATGGACTTCCTTCAAAATACATGAGAAGAAATTTCCTGTTACTTTAGCTTTGAACTACTTCAAGCATACACAGAACAACCAATATTCCTACCTGGAACATGAAATGAGCTTACGCCAAACTCCAAGTAGCACAGGCGTTGGAGTCAAGCATAGGAGAAGAAAAGCAATTATATAGAAAAGCTCCATTTTCAATGGCAGCTGATATTCTTGTTTCTAATGGAAGTTAGAGAATGCTAAGGTTTGACAAGGTCTAGCCGTGGATAACAGTCCAAAGAAATTCTACAGACTCTCTTGGATTCACTTCCTCTAGCCATGGTAACCAAGATCTGAATTTGGCCCATGACTCCTCCAGTATGTTTCTTCTTCTGGACAATATGCATCTAAATACTTTGTAGTTACAAAATATTTTGATGTGGTTGTAAGGAAATGTAAGTATGGTCTAACGTCTGGCAAAATCAAAGTATACTTGCATTAGAATAAGCACATCTAATTTATAAAACAATATTAGGAACCATATTGCTGGTAAAAGACAACAATTCCTTAAACAGAGAAAAGCAAAGTGCTAAACCAGCGTAAGACACAGAACTGATTTTCTTGTATTTGTAAGAAAACCAAGGAAAAAAAATGCTGGTTCATTCAGAGGCTAGTTTCTATATTGTAGGTATTTTGGAATCCTGTAGTGAAATCTCTCTTTGGGAATTGCACTACTCTTCTGTCCAGCACTCAAAGTTTATTAAAGTTTTGTGGGAAAAAAGCTGTTTGGCAGCATCCCAGTCCATAAGGGTCTGAGAATGATGTGCCAGAAAGACTCGGGAGGCCTAAAAAGCCACTTTAAAATATGGAAAAGCTTTTTTTTTTTTTTTTTTATTTCCTGGAGGCCCAGTTCAGGGGGTTTCAGTCTGTTTCACGGATTTTTTTCTAAGCTGCAGCACAAAAGCAAGCAATTTGTTACAGGCAGCCAAAAAGCCTCTAATATTATCATGTTTAAACAATAGTGCTGCTTTAGAAGGAAAGATTTTGGTTTTATGGTTTTTCATGGCTATTGAAAAACTCTTTTTCTTTTTCCACTAATAGGTATCTATTTCTAGATATGTAGAAATGTATTTAGTGTGAAGATTATCTTCCCGTCACATTACTGTTTACGCGTTGGCAGGGATCAAAGTCTATTTTCATCTTCACAACTCTTCACGTTTCTTTATACCAACATTCCTCAAAAAGTGAAAACTTTGTGATTTTGTTCCATGATGACTACCTAGTCATATGCACAAGCTGTTACAAGTATTTTAGCTAAACATACCCATGCAAGGATAGAAGCAAAATCATGCATGTATTCTGGAAAGAAAAGCCTATTTACTTTTCTTTTTCTCCTTTTTAGCGGTCTTTTCAGTCACTTAACAGACCACATCTCAGAGCATTTGAATTTAAACCACTATAAAATTCCTTTTATCTAATTTGTTTTAAAGTATTGAGACAGGTACTGATTTGGCAGAAACAGCAGCTTTGACAAGTCACAGCTGAAATGCAGGAGTTTTAGGTATAATAGGTACTATGCAGGAAACTTCTCCAAAAATTTCTTCTTCCATTAATACTTGGAGCCCAATTCTGATTTCATTAACATCACAAGGATTTTTCCCTTTGGCTTCCAAAGAAAAAGATCAGGCTCAGATTATGTTTCTTAGCTGGTTATTTTAAGAACTGACCACGAGCATGGAGAGAAATAGAGAAAGCAAGCAAGAGAGAAGGGGAAGGAGATTCTGTACTATCGTATCTGACAGATCCCTATTGCTGAACTTAGGACAGATCTAGAAACAGACAAAGCACTGCACTCCTCAGTATCACACCATCTGATTTTCATCTTCCTGGCCTGCAGAACTGAATCCAGAGTTTAGAGTCTTTATACAGTGCATGAAGGAGTTTTAGCATTTGCTACAGCCACAAAAGTCATCATGTTGTACAGGGAGCAGACTAATACAAGCAGGCACTCACTGAAGAGCACTCTATCCTAGGTTCTAGTCCCAACTCCTACAACTATTTTGTACTTATCCAGGATTGAATATTTCTCTATTTTCTGTAAAATTTGACAACATTTCCTCTTTCTCACCAATGTGCCATAACTGCAAGACTTAAATGCTGACAGTGAAGAGTGAGTATCTTCTTTGGAAAGTGAAATCAAAGATGGGAGGATCCTTCCTACATTCTAAAGAGCCGTCTGCCAGCTGACTAAAGCATGGTCCAAATGAGGGATTGAGTCCTTTCAGAAGACAGACAAGGGAATTGAACCTGGATCTCATCCACATTTCTGTCTGTTCTGAGCACTGAGCTCAGAAGTCTGAAGAGAAACAGATTTTTACACTGTGGGGCCAGCTGTTGCTGCAGGGTGCTGGCCTAGTACGCATTGTTAGAGCTCACCTACTGCATTTAACTCTCCAGGGAGACATGCAGAGGAATGCTTCATTTCTGGACACCTACTGGGCATTAGCCTGAGTTAATTACTAGGCTGCTCAGTCCTGTTAAGGCTTAAGTACCTTTGAGAGCAGGAATGAGCACTGCTGGAGTACTTTATGCACCTCATAATAAAAAACGCTGGAGCTTCCAATAAAACTTAGGTACCTCCAGGGTTACGTGGCAGACTGTAAACAATTTTAGGACTGCAATTTTGACCCAGGGCATCTAAATTTCACCTGACTTGAGCATCAGGTGTTTAAGTCCTTTTCTAGGCCTCATCCTAGATTAGAATCAATTGCTCAGAAATAATCATAATATCTGCATAAAGCTGATTTTCAGAACAATTTATAAATATTAAGTAATTAATCTTCATATCCCCCCTGGACAAATATTTCCATTTTACATATATTAAAAATTGTGATAAATTGCCATAGGCTACAGCTGAGTCGGTATCAGAATTAGAATGGAGAAATTCCTGGCTCTCAGACTACAACTCAGTTCATGACTCTCAGAAGAAAGAAAAGAGAGAAAATCTTATTCTTCAGAAGAAAGAGTTGTTATGCTGACATGTTTTAACTGACCAAGGATGACTTCTTTTAAAGTGTTTTACATTGTGGGGGTTTTTTTCAAAGAATACACAAAACTTTGCAGTGCTACCTTTCAATTCGGGTAGCAACACTGATAGGTAAATAACTGAGAAAGCATGATCAAAACTCACCTTTAGTAAACCTCAGTTTTTGAGGGGTGTTAGAAGGAATGATTGGAAATATTATATTTAATATTATGCAAGCTTGATGCATCAGTTAGACAATCACTCAAATTAAAGAAAAGGCTTATCAGATCACTCAATCACTACCAGTAACAGCATTGTCCATACTACATAAACATCAAAGTATTTTAGGAATCTTTAACATTTTTATGCTCTTGCTATGTTTTTTAAGATGGAAAATCCAAAAGAGAAAACAAAAAACTCCAAAAGTAGGATGCTTCCTCCCTTCCTTGCTGAAGGAATTCTGTAATTCTGTATGCCTGTAAGAACTGTTGCTGGCTTGAAAGGATTGCCAGCTCCCAACCCCTCCACATCATATTCTTGGCTTGAACAGTTAAAACAGGTCCTTCCATAAGTTCTCTTGCATGGTTTATCAATCTACTTTTTACATACACAACTTAAGAGCATGTTAGCCACTATAAAGTGGCAAGTGCTGGAAAATCCTAACATATGAAACGATTTCTAGGCTAAGGTATCAAAACTGACAAAACATGTCAGTATTACTGAAATGACAAATTGCAAACTTCAACAGCTGTGCTTCCAATGTTTCCATCATAACAATTTTCAGAACTCTACATCTTGATAAACATACATTGTTTTACAATCAGTAATTCCGTATATCAGTTTAAATCCACAAATCTTAGTTGAGCACTGTTTGACACAACAAGCAACAGAAGACCAAGAGCGCAAGTATTTTGTTATAGAACACATTTAATTTTTTTTGTGTAAAGATGTTGCATGTATTGTGGTAGGACCTCAGGTGCGTATCCTATGTGCAGAGACCACACCTTGCAACAATACGCATAATTTCCAGCAATAAAAGTTCTGTTCTAATGTTAGATATTCAATAAACTGAGTATGGTCACGGCTGTGACACTCCTTTAGTAAACTCTCACTTCAAATATGCCTGCTAAGGATACTTGCATGATAGGAAAATTTTCCTGTCATTGAAATACCTCATTTCTTTCCTTACAAAAACCTCAATTTGTACTTATTTTCTGTAACCTCCAAATGAGAATACTAGGGTTTTATGTTTACATGACACCAGAATTTTGAAACTTCAGTCTCTTAAGTACCAGGGCTTCAATTTTAGGCCGAGAGCACATCCTAGTGGTTACTCACGCTATACTATGGTATTTGGTTTACACAATACCTCAGTCATAGCTGCATAAATACTCTTCCAGTATCCTTCAGGGTATGCACTTTTCTTCTTTCCCTTTATGAAACAACTAAGAATGAAGTTGGGATTTTGGAAGAAAGTATCAATTAATAAAACTGAGATAATTCAGGAACATGGAACATTTTAAAATAGGCTCTATACATCTTTTAAGCAAAACCATGCTTCTGAATACATATCATTTTAGTTATTTTTAGGCAGAACATACAATGAACAGTAGTGCAGTTTGTCCCCTTGTTTTGATTTTGCAATAGGAAAACACATCTCTGTTTTTACTTGTTTCATCTGAGCAGCTTTACCTGGGAAATACGAGTAAAGGGCTATACACGTTACGAAGTGCTTAGCTAGTCAAGAAAACTATAAATTTAGTCATCATAAATGCATCTATTGCAGTATTTTAATGTGTTTTTTTGCCAGTCAAGTATGCAGCACAATCAGATAGCTGTCTGTTGAAGCAGGCAGCAATCAAGAGAAAATGGAAATAAAATGCTGCTTAACTGTGGTAAAACAACATTTTGTAACAGCCTCAGAGATTTTTAAATGACTTCTTATGTGGAAGGCTGTGAAATATGGGATGCCTGTATGGAAAATCCTGAAGATATTTTTCCCCAGGTAAGTTCACAATTTTGCATAGCTGCAAAACCTTTCAGTGTATTCCTCACTCTCTGATATTATCACATTTATAATGTATATCTTCTCAGTAGGAAATACCAGGTAATATGTTTGTCTCTTAAAGGAACAGACCTGTATATGGAGCACTGTTTCCCTGACAGGCTGTATAGGCTGAACTGATGGTGAAAGGGCTGGAACGAATGTCGTATGAGGAGTGGCTAAGGACTTTGGGATGTCTAGTTTGGAGAAAAGGAGGCTGAGGGGTGACACCATTGCTCTCTACAGCTTCCTGAGAAGGGAAAGTGGAGAGGGAGGTGCTGATCTCTTCTCCCTGCTATCCAGTGACAGCACGCGTGGGAATGGTTCAAAGCTGAAGCAGGGGAGGTTTAGACTGGACATTAGGAAGCATTTCTTTACCGAGAGGGCAGTCAAACACTGGCACAGGCTTCCCAGAGAGGTGGTCGATGCCCCAAGCCTGTCAGTGTTTAAGAAGCATTCAAACAATGCCCTTAATACCGTGCTTTAACTTTTGGTCATCCCTAAAATGGTCAGGCAGTTGGACTAGATGATCGTTGTAGGTCCCTTCCAACTGAAATATTCTATTCTATTCTATTCTATTCTATTCTATTCTATTCTATTCTATTCTATTCTATTCTATTCTAACCAGTTGCCAGCTAATATCTGCTTCTTGCTGTGGCAGTATTAATCAGAAGGAAGCACACTTTTGCAGCAGAAGCTGATACCATGAAGAACGGAAGGTGGTGATCATGGAGTTGACCCTTCTGTATTGTTCTTCCCTCATATTTGGGTTCACATATTTCTTTCCCCTTCTTGGATCAGTTTCAGTTATTCTAGGGTAATTTTATTGCCTGATATATCAAAGGCTCAAAAACCAGAACTCAGTTAAAAGGATCCCCAGTTTTTAGTTTAGCTTCACAGTCGTCTGCTGCCTGGCTCACGTTCAATACGATACCGGCAATGCTAATGTCTCAATTTGGCTGAGATGAAAACTTGCCCAGAAATAGTCCCTGTGCCCCACCTACAGGCGAGTCCATCCTTGCCTATAATGCTGAGGAACTTATGCAGGTCCCACATATTCTCTCCTAAGAAGGGGAGTGAAAGAAGAGAGAGGTTCCAGCAGTTGAAACTCTGTTAACAATCCCAGATGGGTATGTATACTGTGTTTTAAAGCTGTAGCTGCAAGGTAAGAGATGACGGAGCGTGGTTTTTTTATCACAGTTCACAAACATTTTCTGAATGAGCACTGACAGTGGCTGTAACAGCAGGTACAACCTAAGCAACAGCACTGTCTGCTTCTCTACCAGGCCAGATCATGTCCTGGAAAAACTTACATACCAAAGTTCAGGAATCCTGGTCATAAACAAAACCTCAGCAGTAACGAAAAGAGTTCTCAGTAAAAATCTGCTAACTTCTCAACAGAAAGGCACGTAACAGATACAGGAGAAAAGATGATTTGCAGCTAATGCTATTTACAATAAATTAATATATTTTTAAGCTTAATGAAAAAAGTTGTGGTTGGAAGGAACCTCTGGTCATGGTCCACACCACAGTTTTCTTTCTTCATGGGTGATGGGGTATGGGAGTTATTTTTTTGTATGATCTTTGTCAGAGTTGAAAAAATTTGTTGTAGAGAAGGTGTTAAGCAGCATCTTTTCCACCATATTATGCCACCATATTATTCTGGCATATATTTTATTCCTATGAATGCCATAATGAGAATGGTTGAGGTTGGAAGGGACCTATGGAGGTCACCTTGTCCAACCCCCTGCTCAAGCAAGGCTACCTAGAGCTGGTTGCCCGGGACCATGTCCAGTTAAGTCTTGAGTACCTCCAAAGATGGAGACTCCACAATCTCTCTGGGCAACCTGTTCCAGTGCTCAGTCACTCTCACATTAAATAAGAGCTTCCTTAACAAATCATACCAAATAGTCCTCTTTGTTACAGAAAACATCCCAAAAATCTGTGAATTTTAATTTGTCCTTCATCTGGAGCATGGACTTTTAGCAAAGAGGTATACTGGCTCAGTTAAAACAGAATCTAAATGTTTGTTCTTTACTGCAAGTAATATCTGATAAAATTTTGGAAAGGTTTTTTTATTACAGAATTCTACAGGGAGATTCTTCCTTTGAGAACCAAGTGGCATGAAGACTTCATAATAATCTTGCTGAATTTCCAAACCTTTGGCATGCATTCTTTCCATTCTTTCACAGGAATGATAAATGTGCCCTTCTGAGGAGCTGGGTATGAGGGTTATTTACACTTAATTATTTCATGTTCACTGCTTCCTTTTACACAGCACCTACTGTTACAGTGCTTAATTTATTTTGAGGCATCATACATAAAATAAATGAATACAACTCTATCAGTGCTTTGCCAAGCACAGACAGATGTCCATTAACTCCGTTCACTGCAACAGGAGCTCGTGTTTTAAAATGCCAACCAGCCTAGCGCTAGTAGGTAGCTAACAAGTCCCCAGCTAGCTAACACGCAAAAATCTGAGTAACCATGAAAACAATGAAGCCGCATCTTAAGCTACCACCCAAACTGCTGGTTACAGATGCTTCTGGATCCTAACAACAGCCATTCCCTTCAATGATCATCCACAAAAGAAACAAGGAAGTAATCAGGATGTGATGGCAGCATTTCCATAACAAAGATCAATTTCTTAGAACTGGTGACAGCCCTGTGACAGAAAATTGATGATGGAAAGAAAAAAAATAAATTAAATTGAGTTTTTAACTCTCATTAAGTTTTAATAAAATTAAATAAAAATGCACTAGAAAGGTTGCTGGTGTGAGTAAGCACCAGAGTGGAGTGTGAACTAATCAGCTGTATGCTATTGGATGCACACCTCAAATAGCTGACAGTAACACCACCATAATACAAGAGGGGAAATCTCTGTTTTTCACTGCATGAGAATTTGAATTTAATCCTTATTGTCCACCCCACAGTGAAATTCTGATCAGGCAAGATGAACAGCTCAGTTATCACTAAGGGTCTGCATTTGCATAATACAAAGTAAGAAGGAAAAATCAGGAAACCTATGAAACTAATGGTATATAAATAAAAATATAATTCATGAATAATATATACCACATATTTTTCCAACTGCAATTATAAAATAGTCTATTTCTTTGCCATTTTAATTTAGTAAATTATTTATAGGGTTCCATATACTAAGGAATAATCCCAGTTTATTATGTTTTGACATAACTCTCTTTTAAATAAATTTGAAATTCATGAGAGCAGAATGTACATAATGATTGACATCAACAATAATTCACATCAGTCTTTCCAGTAGTGGAGAATGATGCTACTACAGCTGTTATCTCCAAGTTCTGGGGAGTAGCTTTGTTACTCTTTTCTTTAATATTAGAAGCCTTAATAGTTAGTGAAGATGAACTCTGTTGGTTTGTTTTTTAGCAATATTTCACACGCAGTATCTTGCTGAAAACAAGGGTGCTTGTGTGTGTTCTGGAGATAGAATTAGTCCCACACAGTGGTGCTAGTTCACTGACAACCCATACACCACTTGGGGAAGTGATCCCTTCTCTTATGTGTCAATTACAACTTTTTCACTGCACAATACTTTGAAAAATTATAAATTCATGAACATGAATCTATGTGTGAGGATGAGATTTCATACAGTTGCTTTCTCTGTTACTCAAACATGACTAAGGAACAAGAATATAACTATCAGCTCACAAGAATGCTACATCTTGAGGGCCATGTTGTTTAGAAGCAGAATTGATTCTTGACAATGGAAGCTTGGCACAACAAAGACAGAATACGCCCTCAGTTCTCTTAAATGACAAGAGCAGTGAAAAAGGGAATTTCCTAACCAAAGACTAGAACCTCACAGATCAGAACAGTTCCTCTTCTGATTAAACCCCAGAATAATTTCTGGGACATGGAAGTCGAAGATTTCCAATAAGAACCTTCAATGGTGGAGATCACTGAAACGAATCTGTTTCAGTGCTTAAATATACAAAATTCCTCTTGCCACAGTTTCAGCGCACTTGTGCTACCTACATCAAAAATAACAGAATATAATTCTTATTTTTGTAGCACACATTTATCATGTTTCTTTTAAGTCTTCTCTAAACACAGTTATTTTAGTTTTTCCTGAAAGTGTCTGCATTTTTAACTTCTGATCATGCTGGTTGTTCTCAGCAGACACATCTTTCCTTTTTTTTTTTAACATCATGCACAATTTTCCAGTTAAGTCCTTACCAATGCTAAGTAGAACAGAACAATTGTTTCACCTCTCCTATGAAAGGTACTTTTATTTACATATTCTAATATTGGCATTTTCCAAAGTTGTTTGAGCATTACTTGCTCACGTATTTTGAGTTGAATTGGTGGAAAATCTGCTTTCCCTCTAGACTGTTAAAATACCCTAAAGCCTCGGATTTATGGTAAAAAAGCAATCTACTTTCAATTTGTTTTGTAGAAAAATTTTCTGAAAGTATTCAAAACAATCGACTTGCAGAGATGCATTCCTTTAATCTTTTTTCAGGATTTATATCTACTTACATGTTTACAATATGGCTTTACATCACAACTGCCACTGGACAAAGGTATCCAATTTAATAACCGTATTACCTCTCTTGCATAGATTCAGACTAGTATATCAACCCCTAGGGCATCACAGGAAATCAAAGCCAGCAGGGTTTAAAACATTTATTAGGGGTTTTAGTTCAATGTTGTTCATATTAATTAAAATTAATCTACAGTGACTGGCCAGTGAGTATGCTTGTGATAAGCAGGATGAATAAAGTGAGGTTCCTTTCCTTCAGGATGGTAGAGACAAGCATTAGTTTGGCTGTTTCCCCTTTAACAACCTTCACAAAACTTACAGGAAAGTATTTTGGAGTTTGGGACTTTGACCCTTGACTCAGATTTGGCTGAAACTGACCAAAAGGTTCGAGTTCACTAAAGGGGGAGGTCAGGCCAGTAACCGTATGACACAACTGTGGCAAGCTTTGCTTTCTAAGAAATCTAACTATAAAAAGATGAGACTTGTTCTGGCAGTGATGCCTACTTTGGAACCTGAGGCAAGCACACAAAACACCAGTAGACAGAAAAAGATTGGATAGATTCAAAACAGTGATTTTAAGTCTGTGAAGCGTTTAAGTTCTCCCCAAGGATTTTTTAGGGCAGTGAGTGCTGAAAAAACCCTACGAGTCCTACAAACGATGCAAGAACTTGTACCAAGAACATCACTAAGAACCCAGCTCTCAGCTTGATATTCTTAGGGAAGCAAAAAAAAAAACCACAAAAACCAAAAACCAAACCAGTGCTTGACCTTCAATGAACTAAAGTACAGGGGGAATTAAAAAAAAATCCTGAACTTCAAAAAAAAAAAGTGTTTATTCATTAATGATGTAATGTTATCTGTCATTTTGGATATATTAATTATGGAGAAGTTACCATCATATTTATTTCTAGTACTCATGCATTTGTGTTGTCTGCTTTTCTGGAAATGTTGGAAATATTTGCTTTTGTGTCTGTTACATGTTTGAGAAAAGTATTTATATTTACATTCTTCTTTTTATTATTCAGTATGACTCAGCTTGTTAGCTTCTCACTGACCTACTTCTTGTACCATCTTGCCAAGAAAGGGTTATGTACAAAGAGCAAAGGTGAACAGAATAGACACCTTAATACTGGTTTGGTAATAAAATACAGAAATGTAGTATTTCAGCTCAAAACAGTATAGGAAGAACTCTTCTTTAGTGTCAGTATCAGTGAACAAGATTCTGTTCACAAGTCTGACATAACCTCAAACAAATCGCTTACCTCCACTGAATTTTTATTATATCTGTAACACAGGGATGATCTTTCAGTTCCCGTAAAATGTTTCTTATCCTTAAGCTTAAATTAAATTTATAGTTAATTCACTGGCTGGTAGAAAACGGTAGAAATGGCAATTGGAATATCAGACTTTTTACTCTCAGCTGCTGCTGAGATGACTAATTCAGACCACTATTCTAAGCGCTAGGTAATGGTGGGTGTGGAAGACCCTCAGTCTGCAAACAGCTGTGCTTTACTTGGGGAACATAAGATTTGCTTGGGAACACTGCACTGAGAATAGTTTTTGCTTGCTTCTAAGATAAAGGAGCCGAGACCAGTTCACAGGGCTTTTTGAGGCATGAAAGAAGTAAACATGTGTGGAAGGTCAGTTCTGAACACTGAGCTGAAAACAAGGAATGGTTGTTGATGTTTTGAGTCCAGAACACTGGCTCTTCCCAGAATGGGTGATGAGTGCTTAGCGTGTGAATGTTGATGTTATCTTGAACTGCCTAGTCTGGCTCCTGCATTGTAGCAGTTAAATAGAGTAGTAGCATAACAATAAAAAGCCTTAGGCCTTTCGGCTTTAGGCCCTTGCATCCTCGATCTCAGAGTCTGTGCCTTCCTTGCCGCCCGCCGCAGGTGGGCAAGGGAAGTACTAGACTAAATAAAATAGATGATATCCAGGTGGAAAAGAAAGGTTCTCATAACTCCCCCTCACTTGCAGAGGAACCTACAAGTTACTGAGGATATCCATAACACCTTGGGTTGCTTTGCCTCCTAAGACATTGGATGGAGAAGGAAACTTTAACAGCCGTCATCACAATCTCAATTTCTGGCTAAGCCAGCATAGTTCAACTGTTGGCTTGTGGGCTGAGTTCGGCCTCCTTGACATTTCCTTGGAGGAGACAGGGAAGAGTTGCTTTGGCAGCTCATAGTAGCCAAACCACTGAACACTTCCTTCCGAGATGAGCTGCTGCCTCATCCACACACGTAGCCCTGTGACCTGTTAGATGCCACATCAATGCAGCATGTGAAGGGCAAAAGAGATCTCCCAAACAGGAATCTGGCCTCACACTGCTGGTTATGTCAACTCTGGGATAAACCGTTTGACAAGTTTGGGGGTTTTGCAGTTTGCTGAGTAGGAAATGTTCTTTCACTGTGCATACATCCAATAAAAACATGTTTCCATTCATTTCAACAATAGAGACAACTACTGAAAAAAACATGTAGCTTCATTATTTGAATAAGGGTCTGCACCATCGGTAACTTAATAGTGGGAAGCCTGGGCAAACAACTTCAATGCAGGGGAAAAAATGGAAAAAAAAAGTCAGGAATTTAGCTAGAGAGAGAAAAAGGAGCGAGACCCCGTCACTGTTCCTTAGTACCTCTTACTCCACGCGGTTTCTTCCAGCATACACTTCGCAGTCACGCCTCAATCTAAAATCTGCATTTGCCTCCTTCAGCACCTTAGGGCTGCAGATCCTCGGGCATTGGGCAGACTGTCACCAAGGGTCCTGATTTAGCTCAGCGCCTGACGCCCTGGGCTTCGTCAGCGACTACTATGGCGTTAACTCGCATTTTAGCAGCTTTTATAAGCCACTTCTAAAGCAAAAAAATAACTGTCCAGCAAGTACTTGAAATTTAATATAAAAATTTAATACACATTTTCATTATTCATCTGCCCGCTGGAGCCTTCACGTCAGCCGGAATGACGGGCCCCGCCGCCCGTCAGCCACGCGCACGTCGCGCGAGCCCGCGCCCAGCTGCCCTCCCGCCACAACTCCTCCGCGCGGGAGAGACCATTGCCGGGGGAGGGGGGGGGGGGGGGGGCAGGCGGAAGAGACCATCCTTCCGGGGAGGACATGGCCAACCCGCTACCGGCCCTTGACCCAGGTGCTGGCCGCGCTCTCAGCCGCCCGCGGTGGGCAGAGCAGCCCCTGCGATAGGCAGGGCGAGAAGCCAATCGGCGCGGCCGGTGAGGTTAGGGCGGGGCAGGCGGAAGGGCTGCCGGGCGGAAGTGCCGCGGGCGCGGGGGGCGGTGCTGCGCCGGGCCGGGCCGGGCCGGGCCAGGGCAGCGCCGGGCGCCCCGCGGCGGGCCGGGACCAGCCGGGCTGAGGAGGGCGGTGAGGCGCGGAGCGGAGGCGAGCCGGCGGCTGATGTGAGCTGGCGGGGCGTGCGGGCGGCCCTGCCGGTGATGAGCGCCCCGCGGGGGCTGCCGGCCCCGGCGCCAGCCCGCTGAGGCGCCGCGGGTCGGTGTGAGGAGCGCGGGTGTCGGTGCGGCCATGCCGTGCACCTGCGGGAACTGGCGGCGGTGGATCCGGCCGCTCGTGGTGCTGCTGTACATCGTGGGGCTGCTGGTGGTGGTGCCGCTCTGCGTCTGGGAGCTGCAGAAGCTGGAGGTGAGGGGCCGTTGGGGGGGGCGCGGCGGGAGCCCCGCGGCTGGGCCTGGGGGCGGGGTGGGGGGAGGGTGTCAGCCCGGGCGGCTCCGCTCCTCAGGGGTAGTTGGCAGCGTCCTGCGGCCCCGGGTGGAGACCCCCGGAGCGGGAGAAGTTCCGCGGCGCTGCTGCGTGCGCTCGTCCTGCTGTTACAGCACAAACGAAGCGAGATGGAACAGGACAGGGCTTCTGTCTCCTTCCGGTTCAATAACAGTTGGTGTTCGAGCAGTTGATGCGATGCTCAAGAAACTGGAGTCGGCCTCTGTAGGAGCACGGCTGGAGCCCTGCCGCTGCCCTGCCCAGGACTTGGGTGTTGACACTCCGTGGTAGTACTGGTGTTCATAACCCCTTATCGTGGGTAATTCTGTCTGATCAGGGAGAGTTGAGAGAATAGGCAAAGCAAGCTTCTCTTTCATGCTGGTGATACCGTAGCATGTCATGAATGCAGCATATGAATTACGCACACAGGTGACAGTGTTACTTTTCTAACAAAAAGTTTTAACCTTAAAATATATATTGTCCAATTTGGCTTGTTCCTCTGGAGGTAAGCTTTTTCATGGTATAATTTTAAGCACTTAATGACAGTAAAATCTATCTTCAGTGTATTTTAAATTTCAGATTTTGAAACCCTGTTCTGATGCCTTCATGTGTTCAGCATAATGGATGTTTATATCAAAGTGGTATCTGAAATTTCAAAAACACTAAATCTGATTCTGGTAGACAAAGTACTCAAAAGCGACCTTTGAACTGGAAAGCAACAGAAGACGTGGGATGTTCATGTACAGTAGGGGATCAGAGAAGATATTCTCAAAAAAAACCTGCTTGAGAAGAGTCTACTATGTTTCTCAGTTTTTGGTACTTAGGATTATTAATATAGCTATTTTTCAGAGAGCTTTGGTTTAAAATCATAGCCCTGTGTTTTAGCAGACATTATATATTTATGTATATACATGCATATCTATTTCAGATTGTTAAGTGAAACTAGTTGAAATTGATTACTGGTTGGAACTTGACTTTAAAGCTAAAAATACTTTAAACCCACAAGCTTTCACAACCTTTACAGTGAAGCACTGAACTGAGACAAGTTCCAGACCTAAAGCAAGTAATCCATTGTGGCTTTCTGTAAATTAAATAGTGAGCATTATTATGGTTTTGTAGAATGTTTTGTGTTTATTGGTGATGTTTTTCTTTGGTTTTGCAAGATTTCTCATCTTTTCTTTTGAGTTTTTAAGTTTTACTCTTAAGCCACATCAACAGATTGCAAGGGAGACTTTGGGATTTTGTGTCTTTGAAAAGGAGAGTTAGAAAAACTAAACTTAATGTTGGGATATGTACTTTATGTCCATCTTAAAACTTAATTTATCTTTTTATACTGTGAATAATTTTTCTTGCTATACTAGTAAAACTTTAAAGTGTTAATACTGAAACTTTGATCTTGTGTTCCTCTTTTTCTTTGCAAGGTTGGAATTCATACCAAGGCATGGTTTATTGCTGGGATATTTCTACTAATGACTATACCAATATCTCTCTGGGGAATACTACAACACTTAGTCCATTATACTCAACCTGAATTACAGAAACCAATAATAAGGTAACATTTCACATTTTACCTGTGCTACAAATGTTGACTTTAATTCAGACTAAAAATACTACTAGTAATATTAAATGTTCTTTTGTTATTGTAACAGGATTCTATGGATGGTGCCGATTTACAGTTTAGACAGTGTAAGTGTTCTCTTACTGTTAACAGCTCAATAAAATTCTGTTTGCTGTGGGAGTGAGGGAAAACAGTGTCACTGTTAGCAGAAACTGTGCTGCATGGAGAGTCGTAGTCCTAGAAACCTCTGGGCATTCCTCTTTATGGAGTGCATCAGGAGCGTAGTTCTAGTGGTAGTATGACCTGCATGTGGGATCGCTTTTGCTAACCCTTCTTAACGCTGTCCTGGAGTATCGTTTGGGACAGATGTGGAAAGGGGTACAACAAAAGCCTGCTTTTGGTCCTTCCATCTTCAGTAACAGCTGAACTGGAAACCAGACTGATACAAGTACTGTCTCAAAATTCAGCGCCTTACCTTTCTTTCCCAAGTTAGATTTAATACTAAAATTCTTTCCCAAGTTATGCTTAGTGCTAAAATTATTCCTTTTTGCTTCAGGGGGCAAAGGGTAAGATCCCACAAAAAATCCACTGCTGAATACTTTTATGTGATCGATTCTATTGGCCATGCCAGATAGATATGGTTCATGTAAATACGTCACCTGTGGAGATGATTTCAGCCAGAGCTAAGCAACATACTACATCTGTGGACTGTACAGGATGTGTGTTTACATGTTGTCATCACCTCTTGATATTGCAAATGCTTCTGTTTCCCCCATAAAAGACAGCTTTCCAGGAACTTTTCCTTTGATTTTCCTCCCATCTCTTGAGTGTTTATGAAGTGTCACCCTTATGTATGTTCTCCATTTTTTAAAGACTGGGATTTAGAGTATCTGAGAGTGAAGGAGAGTGTGGAGGAAAACAACATTGTCTGTTTCCTGTGGGGAATGTCAGCTACCTCAGGTTGATATTTCAATTTCAACTATAGAATTTTCCTTTGGAAGAAAATTATCTGCTAATTAAATGAGCTTTAGCCAGGAATTCAGGGACATTTCTGATATACTGAAACCTTTCCTCAGACTCCTGGGTCTTATGGCCTTTGTTGCATATATGGTATCCTCCTAGAGTGCTTAATCTGAGCTGAACATGAAGTTCTCTTTTCAGATTCAAGTACTGTATTCTCAGTTTACCAGATGCAGTATTACACCTTCCACAAAGGTGTTGCAGCATCTGTCATCTGTAGTATTTCTTAACTGTGATGAGGATGTGAAGCATCTTCCTGTAGTTCTAGTAAGAAGGTCAGAGAAGGCACAAAATTCGCTCTACTACAACCTAGGGAAGCACAGTAAACTCAAAAGACCTCCCTCTATTTAACTACACCTCCCTGGCCAAAAAAAGAAACGAAAACAAAAAACAAACCTGTAGTGCAGGTTGTACTGAACAGTGTAACAGTAGTGTGATACTCAAAATTAAAAATTGAAAGCTCTCATAGCTGACCCATAATCACAGTTTTGCAAAAAAATCACTTTTCTGTCTTAAATTCTGGTTTAGAAGGATGACTGCTGCTTTAAGGCGAATCTGCTGCTTTCTTCTATATTTTGCAAACATGCCAGAGCAAACATCTACACATTGGATACCAAAAGAAATCAACTTTATGCTGACGGACTAAAAACTTAGTTCTTAAACCCATATTGACAATGAATGTGTGGATTTCAGGAAACAGTTCTATCTTGTCTCCTCCTAACAGGAGTAGGTTATGTGTAGGGAACCATCTCCTCAGTTACTTTTAAATGAAAGACTGAATTGTGTGGTCAAATATACAGAGCATCTCTTGAGCCGTGCTTTAAGCATGCTTCCGTTTGAAGCAGCAGAGATGCAATCTGAAGTTCGACTTGTATTTTTACAGAACGTTATTTTCTAGCTGTAGAATCACACTCTCATTAGTCAAATGCTTCAAGCCCTGTTTAATTAGTGCCTGCTGTCTAATGAAGTATTGCTTGCTGAAGTAGCCGGCCAGCATTGTCATTGGAATCACTTTTGTCTTTCTTGCATGTAACTTTTTGTGTACCTCTCTTCTTACAGTGGATAGCTTTGAAATACCCCAACATTGCAATATATGTGGATACATGTCGAGAATGCTATGAAGCTTATGTCATCTATAATTTTATGGTTTTTCTTTCAAATTATCTAACCAACCGGTACCCAAACCTCGTATTAATAATAGAAGCGAAAGATCAGCAGAGACATCTGCCACCTCTATGTTGTTGTCCGTCGTGGGCTATGGGAGAGTGAGTATATGACGACATCTTAAAATTTTAAGATGCGTAATCAGATGCAAAAATTTTGTTTTCATGTTTAGTAGTATAACTGTTGTTGTTTGGTAGAGTCAGTTTATGGTTTGCACACATTCTGTTCATCAACTATGAACCCCTACTGAGCAGCTGTGAACACGTTTTCATCTAGCTGTAAAACATCCTATAAATCACACTTAGTTACTAACATGCCTTGACTCAGGTGGTGCTGAGGGAAACTTCATTATTTTTGAAAAATACTGGAAAAAGGTCTCCTTGAATTTGCTTCCTTTGCTATCGTATAACATTTGCCAAAAACCTCATGTAGAATCGCTGGTAGAGCAGATAGCCTGTTGCTTTTACTTGCAGTGGTGAAGGACGAAAGGCCATATGCCCCTGAACTGCTTGTTTCTCCATGCTTAATCTCATAAGCATCTCTCTTAAGAGATTTTAATAAAGCTCTTTAAAATGTTAAAGACAAACTTTGAATCTAAGTCATTCTTAAACATCTTCAAACACAGTGAAAATTGCATTCTCTTTGTTTAGCCCAGCCAGAAGCTTTCCATGGCTAAAAGAAGTGAATCATTTGAGTATTTCCTGTTACGTATCTGTAAAAGTCTAGGTCTTTTGTGTATTGCTTATATACACAGTAGACACTGTAGCATCTGAAGTCCTAGAAGCAGAAGTTGAAATCACCATGAAATAAAAATTCAGTTTAGTGAAACTACTGAGAACAGGAAACTTCCATAAGTGAATTGTCTTTGAATTCTTGTACAGTGAATTTTGTGTTTCTCTTGCAGAGTTTTATTATTTAGATGTAAACTGGGTGTTTTGCAGTACACTGTTGTCAGACCGTTTACTACCATTATTGCTTTGTAAGTATGCTCATAAATAATTAATATTGATCTTCAAGATGTAATTTTGAGTTACACTGGAAAGAATTTTCATGCCCTTTGTGTTGAATCAAGGCAGTTTGAAAGCAGACTCATCGTTTTACATGCTAAATGGGTCTTAGCAATTTGAATCAATCTATGATCCCTTTATGACTTCTCTATAGCGAATGACTATTTGCAGAATTGAAGTAATAAATATTTAATACCTGCTGCTGAAAGCAGTGGGAGAGAATGTGAAGTAGTTTATGTGGGAAAGACATTTTTTATGATCTCTAATTTTTAGAGTCTTCTTTTCCCTCCTTCTCCCTTTTCTTATTGGCTTCAACAATTGGGTATTTTTAAAGTCAGGTTTCATGTAACTTTTAAAATTTTATTAAACTTTGCATGTGACAAGCCTGACTGTGTGCCTTCATACATATCATATAACCTGTTGTTGTAAAGGAATAGCAGGCAGTTATGCATGTTGATGCTGAAAACTTAATTTCATGAACTTTGTATTGATGGTCATTACTGTTAACTCTGTGGGACTGCGGAAGAAGCTGCTACTCACAAAGAATATCCATATAAATATTAGCTGTATGTGTTCTAACAGTTAAAAACAAAACAGCTAAAAAAATTTGATGTTTAATTGTTGCATTCATTCAACAATGGGATATGTTAACCCTGCATTCAAACACTATTTCTTTTATGGAAAATACAATATGAACTTCCTATGCCATATGCTGTCAGAAACTGATTCTTGTGCAGACCCCCCAGTGCCCATATTTGAGTACCAAAAGAGATTTTGGATTCTAACGGTTGATGGATGTAATGAAGATTTAGCACTTCAAGAAAGCAACCTTTTACTACACAATGATTAAACATTCTTTCAGAATTTGCGAACTCGTGGGAGTGTATGATGAAGGAAACTTCAGCTTCAACAATGCTTGGACTTACTTGGTTATACTTAACAACATGTCACAGCTAGTGAGTATCAAGACTACATCTTTCTGCTCTTCTAAGTCATTGTGTTGGTATTATGTGAATCTTCTATGTGAACTATTGACAGTAATTGTGTTAATGTCTGGTAGTTCTTATGGGCAGAATATTTCCCACTGTAAGTCAAAGTTACTGTTAAATACTATATATGCAAAACACTAGGAAAACAGATAATCTAAAACTTCTATTATTTTTTCTATGAAGCTCCATAAAGCAATAAAGTGTCCTACCTCTCTACCCCAAACTATTTGATGGGTGAAGTGCTATGGCCCAGGCATGTTAGAGCTGCAGACTTGCCCCTCTGCAGAAGAGATGCCTTCAGTCTCCCCCTGTAGCTTCCTCCCAGCACACCTACAGAGAATCAGTAGTTGCTACGTTAAAAATACTGCGTTACAAAGCTGGTGGTAACAACGTTGACAGGAAAAAATGGAAACTGTGCATGCAGTGCTGAGATTCTGGCCTACCTCACACCTTGTCTTGTTGGTTCAGCTGCCAGATGATGTTAGGGTAAGAGTAAGATGTCAGCCCCTGGACTTGAAAGTTTCATTCTGGAGGTCAGGGATTGCATCTAGTGGCTTGCTGGGAATGCAAAGGAATCATTTTCTGCTTCACCTAGGGCGCATTACACAGGAGCTATTGCAAGAGGAGAGAGTGGCAGCTCTGGCTGCTTGCTGCTTAGCCTTCTAGCTTCTTGCTTCTCTTGGCAACAGCAGCAGGAGTCGGAACAGCACGACATCCCATCTGGAAAGGGCATCCTCCTACTGCCACCACTGTGTTTGATGGGTGACTGTTATGGAAGGAGCTGTAACTGCTTTCTGCTGTGACAGCAGTCCCAGCAGCAGCACAACTTCCGCATGTCCTGGTTGTCATGACTGCTTAAAGAAACTTAGTAGTAAGAGGTTGGGAGAATGTGTGTGAAAAGGGGAGATCAGTTCCTTAGGTTTAACTATACATTAGTTCAGTTGCTGGTAGTTGTCATTAATAGGAAACTTGTTCAGATTTGCAGTGAAGATTGCATTCACTGCCTCATCTCTCATAAAGAGGCAACATTTGAGGTGTTATTAACAGGAGCCTGAAAGAACATGTGCTTTTTATGCCATTTTCCCTAGAGATGTGCTTGGCATTGAAAAGATTTTATGGGACCTTCCTATGCTTTGCTTTAGTGTGTAGATAGATGACCTCAGTCTCTCTCTGCCAATACCGTGCATTTCAGAAACACACTTTCAGGCAAAAAAAAAAGTCTGCTTTAAAACAGTAAGGCAAAGATTCCATAAACCCAGAGCCTCTTTTCTAGAATAGATAGCTTTTTAAGTTTGTATTGTACTGTGATATATTTTTTAACTGAAGAGATGCTGTAAAACACCTCCCTCACAAAATAAATAAGGATTTGAAAGCTTTTCTTCATTTTCTTTTGTTAGTTTGCTATGTATTGTCTGGTGCTGTTTTATAAAGTACTACGTGAAGAACTGAACCCTATCCAACCTGTTGGCAAGTTCCTTTGTGTGAAGATGGTAGTTTTTGTTTCTTTCTGGTAAGTGAATTATTTACTTATTGCTTCTTGCTCTCAGGGTGGATCATGAAAGAGCTAAAAAGGCTGGATTTGTTACTGAGGTTAGAGGCCTCAAAAAAATCTACCCATAATCTTAGTGAAGTGCTGTAAGGGGGAAAAGGGACTAGTATGTTGGACAGAGCAGTCTTGTTCACTTGAGATTATTTTTTAGACTTGCTATTTTGTAAGGTGATTCTCAAGAACATAATTTATTAGATTCTTCACTGGCAGGTATTTCAAAACAAAAAATGAGTTGTGGTTTTTTGTTTTTACTTTTTTAAAGTAAAAGAATTACTTTAACTTTTTCAGAATAAGTTACTATAAGTTAACGATAAATTACTATTTTAAGCATTGCTCACACTTAGCTGCTAATGAGTGAGTGCATTTGACTATCTGAACATTACTCTGTGGGCTGCAGTAATACCCTGAAAGAGAAGCAACTTGTTCTAATAACTAACTGGAACAACAAACTCTTCTTTCATTGTGTTCTCTGTTGGTCTTTAGGACCATGGGTGAATGACACTTCTTGTTTTGCTTTCCTCCTCTTAAAATCTAATTATGTAGACAGTAAGTTTTTTGAAAGATTCTTCCTATGTACATACATATGTATACATACGAACAGGCCTTGTTTACCAGATTTGCTTGGAGTTTTTTTGGCACTACTGTAATAATAATAATAATAAAAAATAATCTTTATAGGCAAGCTGTGCTGATTGCATTGTTGGTGAAAGTTGGCGTTATTTCTGAGAAACACACCTGGGAATGGCAAAGTGTGGAAGCTGTGGCTACCGGCCTACAGGTAGGAGCAGACGGTTACTTCTTAGGAGGAATGGCTATAAGTAAGATGGCATACCTGATCTCAAGCAAATATTGTCATACTCACTTAAATTAACACAGGCTAGATTAGTACTGAATTTCTTGTAAGTTGGGCTAAGTTTCAGCCAGTCACCCCAGGTGAGTTTTATGCTCAACACGAGTATAGCCATGTGTTGAGCAGAAGGAATGTGCCCCAGTTAATTACTTCTGTTGGATATCCTTGCATTTCTTCTTGCAATAATTCATTGTAGAGATGCTGCTTGTTGAATATCTGCTTCCAGCAAGTCAGTCCATCAGGCAAGGACTGTTTCCAATATGTATGTAGTACGCATGGCTCTCTGAAGCCTGCCAAGGATATCCTACCTCTGGTGGAAAAGTAGCTGATGCCAGTATCCCAAGGCAATTGCAGTCTTTCAGTTGTAGAAGGAACCCAGGAACTATTTTTCTCCAGTTATGAATGATTACGTCAATCATTTCTCTCATTGCAGGATTTTATCATTTGTGTTGAGATGTTCCTGGCTGCTATTGCGCATCACTACAGTTTTTCCTATAAACCTTATGTTCAAGAAGCTGAAGAAGGGTCGTGCTTTGACTCTTTTCTTGCCATGTGGGATATCTCTGATATAAGGGCAGATATATCGGAACAGGTTCGAAATGTTGGTAAGTAACAGACAGATTTGTATGATCTGTTAACAGCATATGTATTTCTAGCTTCATTTTACACTATTACCCATCTCTCTAGTACCTTGAGAACATTCCATACCCAATTAGTGGCAGCTGCATCCCTAGAGGATTTCATGGTTTGTCTGGCACTTTGCTCCTGACTGATTTGGAATCTAGTTTTTAATTTTTCTTTTAAATAGATGGATGTCAGGGTAAGTTTCAGGTGTGTTAGGTAGAAGAGAGGGATGTACTTTTTGCTGTGATTTTTCTGTTGTTGTTTTTTTGAAATGGAAAGACATCCTTTTATTTATTAAAGCTAACAATGCCCATGTAAAACTGTTACAAAACAGAGGCTCATCTTCTAATTTAACATGCCTATTTTAGAGTTGATGTGTTCAAAGACCTTGGTATAGTGCTGCAAGTATTAAAAAGTATTTTCATTTGGCATAATTCTAGGAAGGACAGTTTTGGGCCAGCCAAGGAAAATGTTTTTTGCTGAAGATCAGGAACAAAACGAGCATACAAGTTTACTGTCTTCATCTACTCAAGACCCAATTTCTGATGCTTCTTCAATGCCATCTTCACCCATGGGTCATTATCAGGGGTTTGGACACACTGTGACACCTCTCACAACACCGACAACAGCCCCTGCAATTGATGGTATTTATAACCCTTCTGCTATTCGAGATGCTGAGGAGTCACCTGGACGAGAGCACAATTTATCAGAGAAAGCTTTGGATAAAAGTTAAACTCACCTGTTCTTCGAATGTGTCAAGGAGTCTGTTACATGCTTGCCACACATGTTCTGCTAACATGTACTATTAATGCTGAAAGTTGAAAAGCTACTGCGCAGACAGGAAGAGGATAGGGCTGTAACTGACCTCTGAATTCTGAATCGATAATGGATGTGAGTATCTGTGAGTACCCCATGAATATAAAACACGCACACTGTAAAGGTTTCTGCATAAATTTAAGAATCAACTCCTTAAACTGCTTAACACTTAAAAATACCAGACTTTTATTAATACAAAAGAAACATTTGAAAAAATACTCTGCTCTTCTAAAGATGAAGTGTAAGTACTACTAGCAATGGGAAAACTTAATTTCAAGAATGTAATTTAAGGACTGGCAGTAGCAAAAAGTGTTTGTGTTAGCTTTGCCTGTCCTCCTAATGGTGGTAACTTCCATACCCCAATGCTGAAAGGAGTGTGGACGAAATGGTAACTTCTGTACAGATGCCATCTTCTTCCCTTTCCTGCATAGCTAAATAAAACCCCTTCATGAAGATAATTGTTACAGAGCATCAGTAAAGAATCTATACAAAGAAAGCATTCCCTAAAGGCCTTGCTATAAAATTCCATGCCCAGAATATATGGTTTGCATATCTGTTGTCCTTGTAGCTCATAATTCGTAAGTCTTTTACATTCAGAAGAGACAGCCAGGATGATAGGTTTTGGATTAATACCTTACACTTGACTACTTTTTTCCTATCCTTCTAAAATAATAATGGTTACCCCCTTAAAATAAACAGGGGGAAGGGAATAAAGGATGTCAGAAAGGAAGCAAAAAACAAAACTGATTTCTTTATTTTGGGCTGCAATAAATTCTTTAACACTTAAGTTTTTTTTAAGCTGTTAAAGCAGGATATCTTGACAATGTGTCTGTAGTAAATTGTATTCATAAATTTGTGTGTGTGATTATTGTATTATGCTTCTAGTATAGCCTGGATTCAAATGTGATAGTTGATTTTTTTTCCCCTCTATGACCCCAGAAAAGATCTTTGCTAAGGTAAAAGTAATCACTAGTCTAATACTGGTGTTACTAGCATTAGATTTCAGACCAAGAAGTACACTTGTATCAAAATGTTATTTTGCAAAAACTGACAGAATCAGAGGGGTATTGTTTTTATCCCATTACCAGATTTTTAGTACTATTGCATGTTTGCAATCTGACAAAAAAAAACCCAAACCCTAGAGCACTGACCTTTTAATTGACATCTGAAGTTTCTTTTTCATCATTGTTAGCATTTACAGGATAAATGGTTAACTTCTGGCTGTCACACTAAATTCATCTTAAGTGCTTTTTTTTGCAGTACTAGTGTGATGTAAATATTGCGCCTTACTCACTAGGCTGCATATTTCATAGTTGACTATGTACTTGCTGTATCTGAAGTTAGTGGGAAAGTGCAAATCATAATTTTCATTTTGCCAAGTCATTGCCTTTTTTGTAAATTAAGCAATTAAAGATTTTATTTAAACTGTACACCTTCTTTCAATTTGATTTACTGCTACAGTAATTTAAGAATGTGAATGACACATGAATACAACTGTCCTCTTCATGCAAGAAGGGGATCTTAAGTATAACTAGTACAAGAGTTTGTGCTTTCAGGATTTTAAGGCTTGTACTGAAAAGGGAATTCTTATCTGAGCTTATGAAGAATCAGAATCTACTTACTTATGCTTGATTACAGGTATCTTTTTATCCATGTAATAGCCATATTCTAAAAGGAAACAACTTGTAAAAGCTCACAACACCCGGGGACTTAGTGCCCACTGTAGCCACTATTAGAAATAATCTGATTTCCTGCACGTATACAGGTAAAAAGGGGCATTGGTAGAAGTAATATCCGAAGGATCAGAGATGCTGGAAGCTGCTGCACTCTAGCTTTTCAAAAATGTCACACTGAAGATTTTTTTTTCATACTTGAAGTTATGTCTGTTTAGTGTAAAACTTAGGTAAGGTACAGAAAGGGGACTTTGATAGGAAAACAGCTAGTTAAGTGTCTTGGTTGCTTCTTTCACAGAATTTCTAGAAAGCTACAAATTACTTTATTATTACTCAGTTATTCCATGTGCACAGTATTCCTGCATTTTTGGTTTTTGTGGGAGAAAAGTTATTTTTTCATTATAGCAGTAGCTTACAGGATCATACCTTTCCATTAAAGATTGCTACTAAATTTCCAAAATAGAACTCTTTCAATGACACCTACCCTGTCTTTTGAAAACTACTACTACAGCAGTGTTCCACAGCGTGACCTATCAAGCTTATATATAAAGTTCATGTGCAAATAGTCCATCTTTATATTAACCATCTTTGTTCCTCCATTGTTTTATGCTATATCTTCTCCCACCTTTTAACCAGTAGTCTTAAAGATTGCTCTTGCCTTACTTAACACACTGCTTGAAAACTCAGTAATGGTCATTTTCAGCCTTTTACTTAGTCTCATTGAGTAAGGGTAGAATATGTCCTTAATTTTTCTTTAACTCATTTTGCTTTCTTATTAATTGCTAAAAAGCTTAATAAATATGCCTAACCACTACTATTTAATGTTTTTTGCTTTTATCAGAGGTCTTTCAGCATGGGAAGCCTAAACACTTCTCTATAAAACTGCACTTTGGGGGAAATATCCTGCACCCGTTAGTTGTGTCAGACAGTAACTCAGATTTTATGGATCATGGTTTTGTTTGGGTGGTTTGCATGTGTTTTTTAAGAAAAGCTGTTTTCTGCGTAGTATGAAAAGCCTCTCTCCTACTCTGATTCACTTACATTTTGTAATGCATTGTACCCCTTGGATAAAGGATGGTATCCAGTTAGATTGTCTTCAGAAAACTTGACTTAGTCATAAAATAAATTGGAGACCTTTCCTCCACCCTTCTAGGAGGAGGAATTATTACAGCAATCTATCAGGTGCAGGTTCAGCTGCAGGCTGGGACAACCACAGCTCCAACACTCCCCTGAAGTTAAACTGAGAGCACCTATCTGAAACATTTGACCTAATGAAGAGTACAGATGGATCTTCCATGCAGTGAGATTCTAGAAAAATTATTTGTGGGTGGCTCTTTACACAGGCTCCTGTTCAGGGAAGATCACAGAAATGCCTCTTCTACATTGGACAGACAGCACTGACACTATACAGAAACTTAGCTACAGAAGTATCTATCTTGCTAAGCGTCTTGCTCGTATCTCTACAGGGGCAGAATCAATGCTGAGGTAGAAGCTTTCATTAATCTTCCATTTGGGTATAAATTTAATCCAAGGAACTTATTACCTACATTATACCAAAATGTCACACTGTAGAAGAGATGCAGGAGTACTGTGGTGACTGATGTAATATTTTACACAACTTTGAATCAGAGACAAGTTCAGGCCTGTTATATTACAAGAAATGATTCCCTGAGGGATTCTAAAAAGTTTACTAGCTTTACCTTCCACCATACAGCACTCCTTTACAACTTTTTATAATTGTCTATGTGCAACACTAACTTGTGGTCCCTACTACAAGGCTAACTTCTCAATACACTTAAAGTAGGATGCTTTGGCAACTGAGAAGTGGAACTACAGTTTGTGAAACAAGGACTCTATCCTGAAGAGCCACAGCTGTTTATTTCTGGTACAGGCATCTGGATGCTGTTTTTCTTACGAGATGATACAGTAGCAAGAGAAGTCTGTCCCACTGTTGCAGTCACTGCAATAGTTAGCAATCAGGTTTTTCCTGCAGTGAAGACACCACCGCCCCTAACAGCTTGGTCAGATACCCTTACCATGCAAGGTTCAGTCCATCAGTGGAATGTAAATATCTACTATTAAAGCAACAAAATAGCCTTTTTGATCAGCAGATGAAATTTAGACTTTAATATAAATTAACATCAGTGATGTTATGAACAGTCAATTTATGCATAGGTAATTAACCACAAATCAGTTTACACATGACATTCTTCACCGTTTAACTGTAATGCTAATATTGCTTTTATGGTGTTGAACATCAAGCACAAGTTCATCTCCAACCTGAACTTGGATGGGCTCATCAAGAACAACTGCAGCTTGTTTCCAGTGCGAGAACTCATCAGATGTATTCAAGCTATGGTCTTCATCTAGATGTATGTGATACCAGAAGGGAATTGCAGTGACTTGGCCAGACTTACAAATTTGTACCTAAAAATATTTAAAATATTAGTTTAATCAGTTACAGCCTTTTCAAAGAAGTTCCATTTCAGAGATAAATGCAGACAAATAAGTTCTATATTCAAGTTTTCAGCCAAGGTGAGCAATTAATGAGCAGCTCTGCAGGACAGCAGTTAAGCGCACTTCTAACTTTTATGTATACGCAACTCACCTTCACTTCTCTGCTGGAGCTGTTCAACAGAGGGTTCATGAGATCTAGCCTTAAAAGCTCTGCTGGCTTGCTCAAGGGTTGACACGGTAACGTAGAGAGATCCAAATACACACGAACAGGTACCTAAGAGTATATACCATAACTTCAGGCATCAATAGCCATTAAAAAGTGAAAAGTTAAAAGACTTAATCATAATGCAAGAGTTTCTAGGAGTTACTGTAACGCCTGTAAGAGACAGACAAAATACAAAATAAACCCTTCTAATCCCTTTTGAAATGTGACTGTTGGGATACAAGGTGATGAAGGAGATAGCAACAGCACAGTCACACCCCCCTTTGGCTCTTCACTCATAAGCAGTGAGAAATTTAGCAGTGACCTTGGTTTCTCTAAGACTAAGTACAACAAGAGCCTTTCTGCATAACATCCCTACCGGTGCCTCAGTGATAACTACAAACTTCAAGCGTTATCAGTTCTGGAAGCAGACACTGTCTGCAAAACATGCAGTTAGTTTCAGAAAGTGCATCTTTTATTACTCAGACAGAACTTCTCCCACACCATAAACGTCTCCATAACTTCAACAATACGAAAAAATCTCAGCTCTTCAGTTTTCTTGCAGTTTACACCAAAACTAAACAGCTAGACAGCTGCAGGCTTTGGAACTGTGCCTGGAAGACACCCACCAACTTCATACCTTGAACTGGTTGATAAAAGGGGCTATATTAAACCCAAGAGTTGGTTCTGTTCCCTGAACAGCACTCTCCAGTAACAGAGATTCTGATTCTACAAGCATCCCATATACCAGCACATACTGTGGGAAAATCTTCCCTCCACTGTGAAGCAAACATCTGTAAAATGAGAGAGATTTCAACTCTAAAGCATATCATTCAAGAATAATGAAAGAACATAACTACATTTAAGAAAGGCACAGTAGTTCTTCCTCTGAAGTCAAGTGCTCGTAAGCATTTGAGTTTGATCTCATTTGACCAGACAGCTGTGTCATACAAAAAAGGAAAACTTGTCACATCATACTAAAACTGTGGAACTAAGTAATCTTTCCTCAGCATCAGTATTCGAAACAGTGATATTTCAAGATGAAGACAGTGGAATTTACTCATAGCACCAGCATCTAATACTGAAGGACTGGCAGAAATACTTAATAAAACTGGAAGTCAGGAAGTACATACTGTTTGGGGGCAGCATACACTGGTTAAGGAGGCAGCATACCCACAGGGAAACAAAACCTGGCAGGAATTCAAATCACCCTTCTTTAAGTGTTTAACTGAAGTTGACAGCAGTACAGGACACAGCATTTTTTCCTGAAAAAACACCTGAGCCTTGACCAGTCTCTTGCTACAGAATATCACACTGCTGAGAGCAGCAACACCATAGAAGCTTTCACTCAGCATAGTATCAAACACCTCCAATTCAATACAGATTGTTTTAGGTTTCCTTTTCCTATAGCAGGCCTCTTTTCATAGGAATTGGGTAGCTAAGTAGTGTGCTATTGGATGTATTTTCATGCCACAGATTTGATTCTGCATACGACAAAAGTCAGAGTAATTTCCCATTAGTTTTAAAGATCTTTCAAGTCATCCAAAGATTTATTCAAAACTTAGAAAAGGTAATGAACACAAATAATCTTGAATATTCTGCCACCACTAAGCCTGAGGATGAACAGAGAAGATTCCCTAGCACCACAAAAGGGGATAAACTCATTTCACATTTACTTTTTTTGCTACCCATTTCTAATATTTTATTTCTCCTTCCCACCCCTCCTGCCATGGGTAACAGCTAGCTTTATTGCTGCCTCCCTGGCTGTTCTACCACCGCATGTTTGTCTTTTAGCAGTACCAGTTTGTTCCAACAACAGTTTGACATGTACATGAATCCAGGCTTTTCTAACCCTGTACTAAAAGCTACCTCAGTTGTCACTGAGATGCTGGCTTATCCTGGGAACTTCTGACAGACCAAGCAGTAAGATCTTCCATTCATATTCTTACATACAAAATATAAAAAAGTCTATGAAAGTGAAATCTTGACACTTTTTTTTAAAAGATACGTGTATACAATGGTCCCACCAGAAACACTCTGGGAGGTTCAATCCATTCAGAAAACAAGCTTTTCCTGCTCTACAAAACCAACAGGACAGTAATTTTGTAGTTAGAAGGAATATTTTTCAAAAGTTTTCAGATAATTATAGATTCCTAGGAATACTTTTTGTCGATTTATACTGTACCTGGATATTGCAGCCTTTTCCATCACCTCCTGCTGGATTAAACCTGATGTCTCTATAACATCCAAGATGATAATGCTCCACAACTTGTCTGATTTGGGTCTCTGTAGCACCACACTTTCATCTTCTAAGTGGCTGAGCCAAAACTCTAGTGTTTCCTTAGGGAAATGGTTAGCTTCTGAAATCACACTAAGTGCTGCCTGATGCTGTTCTTTCTCAATGGAACTGTAGGCTCTAACTGGTCCAAGTTTGCCAGCTATAATTGGCAGGATGGAGAAGCCTTCAGATACATCTAAAATGTACAAAGGATCAGGAGCCACATCTAGAGAGCTCTTGTTTTGACCCTCTTGGAGGTTCATCCCACTGCCATGTATATCAACATCCATGGACTGCAAGTCCTTACTTGGATTTAATGACAACAGCACTTTGCCCATGACAGCTTTAAAGCATTCGTGGTACGGTACATTGTTGAGCAGGGCTATTTCTGTGGATTCCAACACGCATACTTGACCACTGTCATCCTGTTTGCTAGTTGTCTGAAGACCAGCCAGAGCATTACATAATTCAGCCTCATTGCCCAAACTCAGCGTGTCGTCTTTGTCACTGACATCCATCCCACACTCTGAAGTCAAAGAAGAAATCTTCTGGATCTTCAAGTAGCAGTCTTGGCAGCAAACTTCCATCATCACGGTATCTCCAGTCTTCACAGAATAATCTTGGCAAAACAGCACGAAAAAGTCATGTCAGTTACTTTACAGCAAACATCACTGAAACAGCTATACAGTGCTTAAAAAACAAACACAAGCATTCTCTCATTTCTTCATTAGTTGTTACTAATGTGTATGAAAGAATTGTTCCAGCCTCTAGCCCATAAGCTTAAATCTGTGACTGTGTGCTAACATTTGCCTTAAACTGTCCCACACTAGGCAAAATCCATTCATTCTCAAAATAAGCCTATGATAAGTAGATATTACTTTGTGTTCTGTCAACAGCAAAGCAGAACAAAAACACACTGGTAAAGAAATTGCTTTTGCTTTAAAATGCTAAATATTAATTATTTACATTTTCATACCTGCTGTAGACAAAGGTAAGTTTGCAGTTACATGGAAAACAATAGCTACTGTTTAGAAAGCGTAATTTATTCAGAATAAGTTTTACTGGAACATTTATAGTGTACAGCTCGAGACGGTCTTTGGATACTCTCTGTGTATGTTCTCAGAAAGTAAATCCATTGATCCAGACCAGAATTTCAAAACAAACAGGCTACAGTTTGACAAACATTTCTTTCAATGGCAACACAGGCTAAAAGAGTCTCTTCCCTCTCCTACAC
This sequence comes from Nyctibius grandis, assembly GCF_013368605.1. Classification (NCBI taxonomy): domain Eukaryota; kingdom Metazoa; phylum Chordata; class Aves; order Nyctibiiformes; family Nyctibiidae; genus Nyctibius; species Nyctibius grandis. The sequence goes on along the minus strand of NC_090663.1, from coordinate 71,110,555 downwards.
TTTCAGTTGAACCAGTCTATGGCACAGCTGCCCCTACTGTCTATCAATACTAAATTAGGAGGAGCTGTGGACTCCCTCGAGGGTAGAGAGGCTTTACAGAGAGATCTGGATAGACTACAGAGCTGGGCAATTCACCAGTATGAAATTTAACAAGAGTAAGTGCTGGATTCTCCACCTGGGACAGGGTAATCCTGGTTATATGTACAATTTGGGGAATGAGAGGCTGGAGAGCAGCCCCACAGAAAGGGATCTGGGGGTTTGGGTGGATGGCAAATTGGATGAGTCAACAGCATGCCCTGGCAGCCAAAAGGGCCAACTGTGTGGTTGGGGTGCATCAAGCACAGCATAGCTAGCCAGTCAAGGGAAGTGATTGTCCCACTCTACACTGCACTGGTGTGACCCCACCTTGAGTACTGTGTGCAGTTTTGGGCACCTCAATATAAGGAGGACACCAAACTATTAGAGTATGTCCAGAGGAGGGTGACCAAGATGGTAAAAGGGCCTTGAGGGCAAGACTTATGAGGAGCAGCTGAGCTCACTCGGCTTCTTCAGATTGGAGAAGTTGTGGGGTGACCTCATCGCAGTCTACAACTTCCTCAAGGTGGGCAGCAGAGTAGCAGGTACTGATCTCCTCTCTCTGGTGACTAGCAACAGGACATGAGGAAACAGGATGAAGCTGCATGAGGGGAAGTTCAGATTGGACACTGGGAAAAGGTTCTTCACTGAGAGGGTGGTCGGTCACTGGAACAGGCTCCCCAAGGAAGTGATCACACCACCAAGCCTTTCAGAGGTCAAGAAGTGTTTGGACAATGCTCTTAGTCATGTGATTTAGCTTCAGGTGTCCTGCAAGGAGCAGAGAGTTGGACTTCATGAGCCTTATGGGTCCCTTCCAACTCTAGATATTCTAAGATTCTATGAAACAGGAGAATGGAAAATGGGTAAATGGAGAGTAGAGGCTGCTGGAAATGACACTGCCACTGTGTGTGTGTGGGAACAGTATTCAAGTTCAGTCCAAAATGGAGGTGAGGGGTAAGCAGGAATGTTCAGTTTTGTTTTTTGGCAGTAGCAGCTAGCAATTCCTACCTCACTTCCCTTTCACAAGTCACATCTTGACTAAGTAGAGCCAGTTAGTAGCCCCACTTCTTGGGAGTTGCTCCACAATGCATTTAATTCAGTAGAGAAAAAAAACCAACTTAATGAAAAGCATTCTCCCAGATCTTAAGCAGATGCCTTATCTGCTTCATAGCAGAGTCCCACGAACAAGCCCTGATGCAGGGATTGTGCACTACAGTCCAGAAACATGATCAATAACCACATCACAGCTACTTGCTGTTGAACTTCTCTTAAACCTATTTGCTGTCACTTCGTAATCTCCAAGATAACCTGACTAGCTCAAAACCGAAATGAAACCAAGTTAATGTACCACAACAAGAAAATCCACAGGTCGTACCAAAGAGACCCTGCACAGGATAGACTGCCTGTTCCCAGCAGGTTTCCTCACTGGGACTTGTAGATAGAGTGTGCTCATCGTCAAGCTGTAGTACAAACCACACCACAATAGCATCTAGTATTCCTCCTTCAGTGACTGGCAGGCTGAGCTTCCAGGGCTTTCTAGCTGCAAGGCTTTTCAGCTCCTGACCAAAGTGGAAAGAGAAAAAGTGTGAGACAGTTTCTTTCCATAAATAAAAGATGTTTTTTATTACATTCACTAAGTCACTCAAATCTCTGCACCAATCCATGAGGGTACCCAACAGAAACCTGAAGTTAACAAGCTGCTACAATACCAATTATCATTAGTATTCATTAAGCATAGGAACTGTTTTCCCACATGGAAGCGCAGTTATGCACACAACCAACCTGCATCCATCAGCCATTAAAGCAAACATACGTACATACTTAAAAACACTGAAAACTGCAAGAAAGGCTTTAGACTGGCAAGGCTTGCCTTATGAGAAGTAATAAAAACAGAGCCAATCTTTTGGGCTGGATTTTAGGCACACGCTTCTCTGTGTTCAATCAGTTCTAGAAATACTGTACGTAAAGCACTGAATTTGCTCGAACAGAGGTTCAGCAAAATCATTACAAAAACACTAAGTCAAACATCTTTGAGGATATTTTCTCTGCTACCTGCGCTACAGGCTTTGCGTAGAAGGTCAGGCATATACAATTTCACCACTGGGAAGAACTAAGATCTTCCCTAAAGGGATCAAGTTATAAGTTCTCCAATACTCCTGAAAAGTTCTGAATATGTAACAGGAATTAAGTCTTCTCCCATGTACAATTTATTTTCCTCAGCAATTACCTTCTGCTACCAACATTTACAAACATAAAGGACCCAGCTCTAACGTCTTGGACAGTTCTGGCATAAACTGACTAACAGGAGGTCAAGCACAAGGGACCAAAGATTCTCTTAGTCACAACCATTCTACTTAGTAATAGCCTTTACTAAACATGTATCAGCTTCCTGATCTGCTTATGTCAACATTTGTCTTAAAACACACAGGGCAAACAAGAAGTTCCACTCTAAGAAGATGAGTAGCTCTCACGGCTGCGTTTTTTATTTTTCCCTCTTTATTCTCATTCTGTGTTCTCCAAGAGTTGGTCTACCTCTCTTCTCACAATTGAGAGATGGCTGAACAATGCATGTGTTAAAATTTCTGGATGCTAATAAAGTTCATAATAAGATCTCACTGCTCTTCACTAAAAGTGCTTTGCTGCTAGTCATTTTTTCTGTACACCCTCAATTGGAGAGGAAAAGAGTAATAAGTTGAAGGTTTGCTGGCAGTAAGCCCCTTGAAGCAAGACAGCAAAAGCACAAGCATACATCTGTTTTTTTTCAGTTTCTGGGAAGTTATAGCTGTTTAGAAGTCTATTTGATATTAAAAATATTCTTCCTGATTATTCCTCAAAAGCAGCAGGCCCAAGGTTCTTATCCACTGATTCTAGTAACTGTACTGTTACATCCCTATCTTGTGGCACACACCACTTCAAAACCCACTTGAAGGCAGTTATTTCAGCTTTCCCTGCTCTCTACCATGCTGCTTATCCTGTATTTATTCTTCACATTTGTCCACTGCATAAATCTTTTTCTATTATTTATGGCAATTACAGACTCAAACAGCTCTAACACATCAGGATGGCAATTCATCAACTAGTGTAGTTAAAGAGACAGCAAAGAAAATAAAGCAACAATGCAGGAACAGGCAGTAAAAAAAACAAAATGCCACATATATCCTCTGAATGAGAAAAAGATAACTTGCATTAAAAAAAAAACTAAAGGGGACTATAAACAGAAGGAAAAACTACAGAAAGAATGCAGTTATCAAGTTTCCTATGTCTTTATCCAGAATTTCTCAAATATTCCACATAAGTAACTTCTCATGAAAATCAGAAAGAGCCAGTATCTGTAATTGTTGGCATTAGCTCAGTTCCTTTAGGGCCTGAAAGTGAGACTGAGCTTTAATTACTGGCTGCTGAGGTAAACACTTCCACTCCCAGTGGCACTGATCTGCTGCCAGCAAACATGCACACAGGTAGTACCTGGCTAGGCACAAGTGTCTGCAGCCTGTAATTACAGCCACATCTTGTTCCCCTGCCTGGGAGGAACTGAGCTGCTGCTGCTGCTAATAATAGCAGTAATAAAGTAATCAGCATAACTCAGCTGCTTTGTTTTAGTTTTGACTTATTGTCATTATTTCTCTGATCTGCACTGACATCTTTAAAGCCTCCTACAACTCAGTTTGAGAAACACTGTTTTACCACATTTTAAGTCTTTTTCTCAGTTCTGTCAATTTAGGTGTGGACAGATAGTACAAGCAGAATAAATGCAACATCCCTCTCATTCTTTGAAATACACATTCAGAAAACGGATCTTTGAAATTACCTTATAGTGCTAAGTGATTTCATATCTGAATTTCAATCTTTAGTAGGTAATTCTGCTACTGTTTGTAAGCATAGCAGGTTTTTTTTTATTCCAATAGGAGCACAGACAATTTTTCTTTTTTATTTTTTAGTTGCACTGACTGAACATCCAGGTGTGGCCATGACAAAAACAAAAACAAACAAAAAAATCCCCAGATTGAAATTGAAAGTAACCTGCCAGTGTTTGGAACTGTCATATTTGCTCAGTGACAAAGGTAACAACAAACAGTAACCAATGATTCCAAATAAATTAATTGCATTTCTTCCCTTTACCTTTACTTATGATACCTTACCAATTCATGACAGGAACACTCCACTAGTCTAACTGAAACTTCAAAGGAGCAGTTCTGAAACACAGTTTAAAGAGTAACACTGTTCTGTACTCTTTAAAATTATCTTTATTTGTCTGCCAGCAGGCAAGATGCTTAAAGAGTAGGCATCTCTCAGAAGAGAGTAATAGTTTCTTATTGATGGTAGAAGCAGAAATAACATTAGGTCACAGAGAGTTCGCTCCCAGTAGTACACTGAAGAGCCTTGTCCTATTTCATTTTTCATCTCAGGATGTCAGACAAACCAACTAGGAGAAGCTATTGATTCAGAAACACAGCAATTCCTGGCCAAGGAGTAGCCAAGAATAATTTCATTTATATAACAGAATCTATTTTAAGCTCTGACTCAATGCTAACTCTTCACCACAGGTCAATGAGCAAGAAACACATCAGAGATCAGATGTATTATCTTTTTAGCATGCTCAGCTGCAAGCGGCTGAGGTCCTTGCCTTACAGTTCAGGCCTATTAGTATATGCACACAAACGTATTTTGTGCAAAATACACAAAATAATGCTACCGTATTTTAGAATCTCATATTACAGAAATACCATAAGATACCAAAGGAGCTGAAGGGTGGAATCAAACTGGTTGAATAGGGTAAGGTAATTTCTTCATCTCCCTTCTCTTTTACACTTACCCATCAACACTTACGGACGTTTTTATGCCAGATGTAAAATACATGTTTTCTCTGTTGTCTTTTCAAGAGTTCCTTGAAGACTCTAACTTTAGAGGAATAAGCTAAGTCAGTTCCACAACTGCATAAATCATTTAAGATGGGTCTATTGCATTCTTCCTCCCCCTCCCTGTACTGAGGCTGGCAGCCTGATCCTATGGTGAGCTAGTTTAGTTCCCTGAACTGCGCCAAACAAACAAAAAACTCCACCTTCAAAAACTCATAGACTGTCGTCTGATGAATCATGTCACCAGACAACCAGGCAAGTATCAAAACCAACAGAGGATTTCAGTGCAGCCCTGCCAATTCTGTACTCGTGAACTGTTCTGAAATTGAACCCGGAAAGCAAATAAGATACGGAGCTCTCGTTATTCATAGATTACTTATAAAGGACGTAAAAAAAAAAAAAAAAATCATTACCTGCAGATTGTTGAAATCTACTGTCATTACTTGACAGGGTTCTGTCAGAGGTACGTAACCTCCAGGAATACGACTGAGCTTCTCGGTGGTGTAAGGTTCAACAGTTTCCTCTGAACCAGCAGAAGCGTATGTTGGACTAAAGAACCGCACCGAATTTGACAAGCGCACACCAGCAACTTCTTGCGTTCCCACTCTGGGAGTTAAGGAAAAAAGGGATGAAATTAAACTCCAAATAATTTGACCAAAAAACCCAAAGGAAATTCTTCCTAGGCTAGCTAAGTATTTTTAAATGCACAGAGTGTAAGAATAGAAAAACTAAGAAATACAAAACAATTCTGTGGGCTTTTTGTAATGTTCGGAGCAGCTCTAAAGCACAGAAAATGCACATCACTTTCAAGAATCAGAACTGAACACTGTCACTAGAAACTGAGAAAAAGCCCAATATGTCCTTTCTCAAAGGCCACAGACTTTTGCCCCCTTAAGTACAACTCCACGAGTCTTGATAGGGAACTAGAAAGAAGAATGTACCCTGTGATAATAAGAACAAATAAAGCTTTTCTTCTGCTGTTGCATTAGACAGGCAACAAAGATGTTTCTTTCAGGTGAACAGAACAGTCAGAGAAAGATAAATAGATATACAACAGGAAAATACATTTTTGGAGTCTCTTTGACATAAAACTTTCATTTTGCAGTACCTTTATATATTTATCAAGCACAATCTATGCAGAATAAGGCATTTTTCATAGTTACATAGCTGCAAAGAAAGTCTCAGCGTTGATTTCTTGGTGGAAAAAGTTTAACAGCACTTGTCAAAATAGACTTAAGACAGGTATTCTTAGTGGAGCAAAAAGGGATCTCAAACTACAAAGGCAGGAAACTTAAAAGTAACATTTTTCTTCTTCCTACAGCATTTAATTAATTTGTGGCAATCATTTCAGTCCTGCTAGCCACCTGACCTTAAGCTATACTATTAGAATGGATTGTTAATTCAACCATATAAAGTTACAGAGCATTAAACTTTCTTCCTGTTGAAATTTTGTAAGGAACAGTCAATGCCATGTTTCAAGGCAAAAACCTATCTTCTAATTGATGAATAATTAACTTCTCCCAAAATAAAGTTCTTCTATGACCATCTACTACAGGAACTTCTGTCTCTTCTTGCAGCTGTCCAGGTCTACTGCATTAGAAAAATCACTGATGCAGCCTGGCTAGTTTTCATCCAGTACACTGAAGCTCCTGTAAAAGTTAGTGTTTTCTTTAATCCTCAACAAGATTAGTCCTGAACAACACAGATCAAGTCCAAACCTCTCAGACAGAGATCATCTCCATACAGTGATACTGTTCTAGACGATGAGAATAAAAATGAATATGAAAATAATTGATACACAGTCAGAACTGGTCTCAGCAAAGAAACTACCGTATGCTAGGTCAGAATTAAGCAAGGCACATATTCGGAAAGATAATGTTAGGTGGGGTTATTAACACGTAGGCTTTAGAAAATCCTGTTCTCATCTTCTGAAAGGGTTAGATCCAGCAGTGAGGTATGGAGCAGATTATAAAGAGGGTAAACAAGGAGAAAGGCCAAGTGTTAATCCAAGAATCTTCAATACAGAAATTGAGAAGTAATTTTACTCTTAAGGAATTAAATTTCTTTAACGTGTGTTAATGGCATGTATTTCAGCATAACTGAAAATCAAGAGTTTCTGATAAAGTGGTGCAGAAAGTCCAACCCACAAAAGGGGAAGGAAAAAAAAAATAAGAAAAAGAGCCTGGAAAAGGTGTGGGGAGGGCGAGAGCAGAAATCTGTTTAGTGAACAGATAATCAGTCATTCAAAAAATAAAGAGAACAGTAAATGAAAAACCCTTATTGAAAACCACCAGTTTCTCTTCCCAAATAACAAACATGGATTCAAACTGTGCCAGAGTTTAAACATACCTGTGATGTCTACGTATCTCTCTGCATTCCACTGCCATCCCAAATATTGTAGCACTTGCAGGAATAACTCTGCCATAATCTCCAGTACTGACATCTTGATTTTTAGGCTGTGAAAACATGAACAACATGCAATGAAACAGTGACCTATTTCTACCATTACTACAAAGCCTAGGTTACATATTAACGAGCCATTTAAGATTACAGTCAAAACATCAGTAAGTTCTCAGTGACTAGTAAAGCTTCTGGTCATTGTCATTCCAGTTGACCATTAAAGGAGTTTTTTAAATACTGTGTTTCAATATATCCATGCATCAGCTTTACTTTTCAGTCTACTAATTCTAAAAGTGCTTTTTAATTTGTATTCTGTTAGAATATATTGAAACGTTTGAGGACCTTTCCTTTATGCATCATTCCTATACTTTACACTAGAGGTCATCAGTTTCAGTTCAATACAATAGAAAAAGCTTTCAGCCAGATAAGACTTTTTTTAAATGAGTCAGAATCAAGGCAACATCAAAATAAAAGAGAAGTCCTTGTATTTCATAAGACCTAACAGAGGTTAACCCATATAAAACCCCTTGTCGTACTACTTTGCTCAATGTATGCTAGCTAAAATGCACGATACAAAGTACAATCTGAAACCCGGTGGAATTGTTCAGTCTTCCAAAAAAGTGCAAAGTTAGCAAAAATAAATTAAAAGCACAAGCACATGGCATATTTACCAAATTATAATGGACTGTCCCCTAGTGTTATGGTGAAAAATAATTCTACCATAATTCAGCATTTTCTGCTTAGACTCACAAGACTTCCTGCTACTAGTTGGCATCTCAAAATGACCAGCTTGTAATCAAACTCACAGGAAAACAAGGCTTTTAAAACACAGACAAAGCCCTTTGGTGTTACTTACAAAGTGGGGGGAAAAAAAAGGAGGGGAAAAAAAAAGGAATGAACAGTGATCAAGAGTGAACCATCTCTGTATGACGGAAGGTTACATCAGGGAAACATGCATTGCAAGTACCTGCCTACTCAGAACACAAGCTCACAGAAGTACAATGTATGCAGCTGCCTCATTGCCCTTCACCAAAATAAAACAAAATATTGTTTCATGGAACAAATCCAGATCACTCATTTTTAAGATATCAATAGGTATGAAATATTTACAAGACAGTGGTTCCTCATTCACGTATGTCTGTGAATGTGCGTACATACACACACACGCATGAATATGCAGCAAACAAAACAGGAATCCCATTTACACATACATACCCACATCACCTACCTTTGGTTGTAAAAGTAGATGCTCCCAAGCATGTATCAAGCTCTCCACAATTCCTTCTCCAAATAAACCAGCATCAACTGTTTCTGTGACAACCAAGGAAACTCTAGATAAGAAAAAGAACGCCATGAAATATAATGTATAACACACATTCCTGTTAACAATCATTCTTTTAAAGAAAATAAACCACCATACCAACGTGAGCTCAGAGCGAAACTTCTACCAGAGTTCTGAAGTTTCAATACAGATGGGCAACTTAATTCTCACAACAAATGACATGTTTTGAATTGTTGTTGGAAGTTATTCAAGACACAGATAAAAGAGAATAAACATTGAGAAAGAGTTTACCATAAAGCTTCTTGTTCAGCGTTTATAAATAAATTGTGTGGGAAGAATCTACCCAAAACAGGAAGATGTTTCAGCCTGGGCACACAGCCAATGATACTGCAGAATATGTATTTTGTCTGAATCTTGTGCAAGAGTATCCATATGCATGTGTGTTTAAAAGTAATTAAAAAAAAACCCTAGAATCATAGAAACGTTTTGGTTGGAAAGGACCTTTAAGATCATCAAGTCCAACCATTAACCTGGCACTGATAAGTCCACCACTAAACCATGTCCCTAAGCGCCACATCTACACATCTTTTAAATACCTCCAGGGATGGTGACTCCACCACTTCCCTGGGTAGCCTGCTCCAATGCTTAACAACCCTTTTGGTGAAGGAATTTTTCCTAATACCCAATCTAAACCTCCCCTGGCACAACCTGAGGCCATTTCCTCTCATCCTATCACTCCCTGGGAGAAGAGACCGACACCCACCTCCCTACAACCTCCTTTCAGGTAGTTGTAGACAGCAATAGACCCTTCACCAGCTTTGTTGCCCTTCTCTGGACTCGCTCCAGCACCTCAATGTCTTTCTTGTAGCGAGGGGCCCAAAACTGAACACAGTATTCAAGGTGCAGCCTCACCAGTGCCGAGTACAGGGGGACAATCACTCCCCTAGTGCTGCTGGCCTCACTATTTCTGATACAAGCCAGGATGCTGTTGGCTGCCTTGGCCACCTGGGCACACTGCTGGTTCATATTCAGCCGGCTGTCAACCAACACCCCCTTGTCCTTTTCCGCCAGGCAGCTTTCCAGTCACTCTTCACAAAGCCTGTAGCATTGCATGGGGTTGTTGTGACCCAAAAGCAGAACCCAACACTTGGCCTTATTGAACCTCAGACATTTGGCCTCGGCCCATCAATCCAGCCTGTCCAGATGCCTCTGCAGAGCCTTCCTACCCTCAAGCAGATCAACACTCCCGCCCAACTTGGTGTTGTCTGTGAACTTACTGAGGCTGCACTCCATCCCCTTGTCCAGATCATTGATAAAGATATTAAAGAGAACTGCCCCAATACTGAGCCCTGGGGAACACCGCTTGTGACCAGCCACCAACTGGATTGAACTCCATTCACCACAACTCTTTGGGCCCGGCCATCCAGCCAGTTTTTTTACCCAGCAAAGCGTATGATTGTCCAAGCCATGAGCAGCCAGTTTCTCCAGGAAAATGCTGTGGGAAGCGGTGTCAAAGGCTTTACTGAAGTCCAGGTAGACAACATCCACAGCCTTTCCCTCATCCACTAAGCGGGTCACCTTGTCATAGAAGGAGATCAGGTTAGTCAAGCAGAACCTGCCTTTCATAAACTCATGCTAACTGGGCCTGATCACCTAAGTTGTCCTGTACGCACCTTATTTTCTCAAGGCTGAACAAACCCATTTCTCTCAGCCTTTCCTGATATGGTGGGCTTGCCAGTCATCTTTGTGGCTCTTCTCTGGACCCTCTCCAGCCTGTCCACATCTTTTTTTGTATAGTGGGGACCAAAACTGAACACAGTATTTCAGGTGTGGCCTAACAAGTGCTGAAGAGAGTGGGATAATGACTTCTTTCTCTCTTCCCTTGTTGATGCAACCCAGCATCCTGTTGGCTTTCTTTGCTGCTGCAGCACACTGTTCTCTCATATTGAGCTTCTTGTCCACCAGGACCCCCAGGTCCCTTTCCACAGAGCTGCTCCCCAGCCGGGTAGATCCCAGCCTGTGCAGCACTCTTGGATTATGTTTTCCCAGGTGCAAGACCTTACACTTGTCCTTGTTGAACTTCATAAGGTTCTTGTTAGCCCACTCTTCCAGCCTATCCAGGTCTTCCTGCAGGATGGCTCTCCCTTCCGAAGTGTCCACTTCCCCACTCAGTTTGGTATCATCAGCAAATTTCATCAGGGTACACTTGATCCCACCATCCAGATGACTTATAAAGATACAAAACAGCGTTGGGCCCAATATCAATCCCTGGGGGACCCCACTTGTGACAGGTAGCCAGTTTGAAAAAGAGAGCTATTTACCACCACCCTCTGCATGCAGCCTGTCAGCCAGTTTCCCATCCACCGCATGGACCACTTGTCTAGACTGTAGTGCATCAGTTTCTCTAGAAGGCTGTGGGGAACTGTATTGAAAGCCTTGGAAAAATCCAGGTAAACAATGTCCACCACTCACCCCACATCAACCAAGCAGGTAACTTTGTTGTAAAAGGCGATCAGGTTTGTCAAGCACAATTTGCCCTTCGTGAATCCGTGCTGGCTTTTCCCAATCACATGCTTCACGTGACTTGTAATAGCCCCCAGGAGGATTCATTCCATAACTTTCCCAGGGACTGAAGTAAGACTGGACCTATAATTTCCTGGATCCTCCTTTAAGCCCTCCTTGTAGATGGGGGTGACATTAGCCTTCTTCCAGTCTTCTGGAACATCCCCCATTCTCCACGACCTCAAAGATTATGGAGAGCGGCCTTGCAATGACGTCAGTCAGCTTTCAACACCCTCAGGTGTTTTGTAGGGGTCAAGCTCCTGTAATAGTTTTCATACCAACTCTTCCTTCACTGATGGCAGGTCTGTGTTTGCATCAACCTGGATTTTTGTTCCCAAGACCTTGGGGCCCAATGGTGCTGGTAAAGACAGAGGGGGAAAAAAGTGTTGAGCACCCAGTCAACTGGGACCTCCCCAGTTAGCCAGGCTTGCTGATAAATGATTGGAAGTGGCTTGGTTAACACTTCTGCCAGCTCCCTCAGCACCCTTGGATGGATCCCATTTGGCCCCATAGAAGTGTGTGTCTAACTGGCATAGCAGGTTGCTAACCATTTCCCCTTGGATTATGGGAGCTTCATTCTGTTCCCTGTCCCTGTCTTCCAGCTCAAGGGGCTGGGTACCCAGAGAAAAACTGGTCTTACTACTAAAGGCTGAGGCAAAGATGGCATTAAGTACCTCAGCCTTTTCCTCATCCTTTGTCACCATGTTTCCCCCCACATCCAATAAAGGACGGAGATTCTCCTTAGCTCTCCTTTTATTGCTAAAGTGTTTACAGAAACATTTTTTATTGTCTTTTATGGCAGTAGTCAGATTAAGTTCTAGTTGGGCTTTGGCCCTTCTAATTTTCTCCCTGCAAAACCTCATGACATCTTTGTAGTCCTCCTGAGTTGCCTGACCCTTCTTCCAAAGGTCATAAACTCTCCTTTTTTTTCCTGAGTTCCAGCCAAAGCTCTCTATTCAGCCAGGCCAGGGTTCTTCTTTCCCTCCAGCTCATCTTTCAGCACATGGGGACTACCTGCTCCCACGCCTTTAAGATTGCCTTCTTGAAGACTGTCTGGCCTTCCTGGACTTCTTTGCCCTTCAGGATTGCCTCCCAAGGGACTCGTGTCAACCAGGCTCCAAAACAGGCCAAAGTCTGCCCTCTGGAACTCCAAGGTAGCGGTTCTGCTGGCCCCCCTCCTTACTGTTCCAAGAATCAAAAACTGTCATTTCGTGATCGCAAATCAAAGCACAATAAAGTTACTATGTAGACTAACAGACCCTAAAATCCTAAATCTTTTGGATTTAAACCAAAAAACATACAGCATGGTAAGACATTTCCAGAACAGTAACAATTTGTTCCTGACAGGTGACATCTAATAACTCATCATATACACTAAAAGGATATATATGATCAGTTACTGTAGCTCAGCTGACACAATTACAAGGCTTGACTAGCACACTAAACCATGGGAGCTTCATCATTTCAGATTATGAGCCTGTACCATCACCAGACACTTTATTAAATGTTACTAATTCAAAGTAAAATGGATTATTTCATTCCCACGTTTAATCTGCATCCCTAGTAGCGGTGAGCTGAGCTGATAAACCAGTCCTTCGCATATACCAAAACAAAAATCCCCTCAGGTTTCTACCTGCTAAAAATTTACAGATCCTCCTGAAAAACCCCTGCAGAAAGGGACAGTGAGCAAGGCAGAGCAGGGTAGCACAAAAAGCTTAGATCACATATACTGAAAGCTGTAATCAAATTCTAATTTCACACAAGCAATTCCAAGCTACTGATTTGTCCCAGTAGCTCTTACTGTGCTTTAAAAGACATTACTTACTATTGCAAAAAGAAGCTACTTCATTTTCTAACACACATGCATCTCTGCTATACAGACAGGTGGGCAGATGTGTACGTACAAATAAAAAGCTCAATACAAACACAAAAACCTATTCTCACAGGACAAACCACAACACTCTTCCACTGAATTTTACTCCAATATCCAAAGCCACACTGAAAGCCATACGGATCCCTGCCATGGCAGGGTGCTGCCATTCACAGCTAGAGTCAGCCCAGCCACCACCACCCTTCCAGATGCAAAAAAACAGGAACCCATGCACATCACATGGCACCTTCTCGCCTCCAAACACAGTAGCACTCTCCTTAGGGGACAGAGGGGAGGATTTCCCCACTCCCTCATCAGAAGAGGCAGACAATCTGCAATTTATGATCTCTCTGACAAACACAGCAGTTGACATGGAGTGGCAGGGGTGTGGTATGTCCCAGAAACAGTCTTCCTTTGCAGGCCCTATTACATACCTCCATCCTATTCATGGGCTGAAGTGAGCCAGAAGTTAAGTATACAAGTGTGTTAAAATGACTTTTATGATGTAGTAATCCAATTTCTCTTTTCCTATTGCTGCAATATAATTGCATATGCCCCAAAGCTCTCACCATCAAAGAATTAAACTCCTTAATTTATGACATTGTTGATCTACCATAGAAATTAGTATGATCTAAAGAACACGTTATCATTTCTGCACTGCTCTACAAAAACATAAAACATACAGAGAACCTTCTCACATTATGGGTAATATCATAGGCAAAGTTATTTCATGTTTAGGTCACAGAGTATTTTCTATTTTCTTGAAATTAAGAGCAAATTAAAAATAATATCACAACAGAGCGCAACAACGTACCTTTCAGGTATGTGCTTTGGAATTTCTATATCGAGTGACTTCAAATGCAGGAGTTTGATCTCTCTTTCCATGTTATTTGCTGCCACCACATCACGGGCCAGTTCATACATAGTTTTTGATAATTCACAGGCATAGACAAAAGAGGCTCCAGCCTTTTTTGCAAACATACTGAAAAACAAGAATCAGGGCTTTTCCCCTCCAGTTTAAATCTTTTTAGGTAAAGCATGACAAGATACTGCGTTTTCTTAAGTTCTATTTCCACATCTGCTTCATATTTCTAAGAAAACAGACCAAGTCTAAAAATGATCATTAAGTGAACTAGTATCTCTTGTGTGAACACCGATACCGCACAAACTGATATCCTTTTGATATGCTATCACCAAAAAAATAAATACAGGCAGCATAAGGATACTCCCCCTAGCTATGCTAAACCCACTCATTATACTAGACTCAATACTTAAAGACAGGACACATGATATTACAACTCCAAAACCAACATAAGTAATTCAATTTATACAGCAGTTATTGGCACAAAAAGCATCTGCAACAAGTAATAAGAGTTCCAAAAATATACTACTAGACACTAATCTCCAGACTCACCAACTTCTGAAAGCTTTGTGTCCTTTCTTAAATTTTCTCTCAACAAAGGCATGAAAGTAAATTATTTTTTTCCACTAGCAATTAAATTTTGTTACACAACAAATATGTTTCTATGAAGTTGATGTTAAATATGCACTTATGACACACCTCAAAATTCCTGTTCCTGTTCCAATATCAAGGACAGATTTGCACCCTGAGCGGACAGCATTCTCAATTGCTTTCAGATAAGTAAGGTTCCTCTTGGCATCGTTGAGCATGATGAAGTGCCAGCGTTCCACAAGCCAGTTTGCAACACGGTAAAAATTCTCCTTTGCATCAGCAAAGTCTGGGTTAAGCTTCACTGCTTTATGAAAATATCCAGCTGCTTCATCCCTAAAGCCCATTCTAATAGTAAAAATGACAAATAGAAAGCATGCATTCAGCTGCCAAGTATCTGTGGGTCTGTAAAGAGGTCTTCTATCAGTTAAAAGACAATGTAAATGTTTTGCATTAGTTAGAAAGACTATCTTTAGAAACATTGATATTACCTTATGAAAAAGAATGATTTACAGCTCTACATCAAATCACTTTAAAATGCAAAGGTAGTCCAAAAAATAACACTGTGTGCACCGGTCTTCATCCATCCACTACTGCATCCTTTGACAGACTAAAACAGGTTTTACAAGAACTTGCTGCAACAATATGACAGCAGCAACTCTGCAATCCAGTTTCACAGATTTTCAAGTCAAGAGCATGCTACAAGCCCCAAAACAGTTTTACCTTATTTAATTGGAACACACTGTAAACCAATCAAATTTTGAGTTGCCAGCGCTTGCACTAAGTGGCAATTTTGAAAAAACTGTGAACTTAAAGCAAGTTTTATGATACCTATAGCATATTCCCTAATCAGACAGCACTGAAAAAACCTCAAAATCTGTGAAATGCAAGAAACACGTATATTTTAATACAATGCTGGAAGAGTTGTTCCTTAAAACAAACAAACAAACAAACAAAATAATCACAAAAAGCAAACCTAATTAAAACTATCTGGATCCACAGCCTATGATTTCAATCTTAAAATTCCAGTCTCAGAAGACCTTAGAACCCTTAGCAACAGCAAAGCACTACGTTTTGCATTATTTGGAGAAAGCTGGAAAAGAATGCTTTACACTAATAAACAAAATAATAAGCTCAAACCATTTAAGAACAGCCCTACGCAGTACAGTATACATGATCAGCTGCTTCTCTATATGTGACCTCAAGAAGGACCAGAATTAAAAGACAGTATTCAAAGGCAGTAGTTTTCAGGAATCTAACATGAAAGAAAGGAAGAACCTCAAAAATTATAGGTTAACCACAATAGTTAACATAGTGACTCTGAACAATTTTGGTCTCTTTTTTGTTTAGCAATTCCTTAATAAATTGTTAGAAAATATTTGAAGGCAGTGCTTTTACTTTTTTTACTTTACTAAAAGTGCTTTTACTTTTTTTTTTTTTTTACTTTTGCTGTGACAATCAATGTTTATTTTAGCATTGGCTACTCTAAGTTGACAGAGAGATCTGAAGCTCAACAGTACACACTATACAGCATTAAGCATACGCTTGCATTTACTTTTTTTGAGCACATTTTACGTGCTCTGCTGAACTGGACATCGTTTATTAACATACAATACTAAATGTGAAACTTACAAAAACCGAATATACATTACTACAAACCTGAAAAGATGTTCTCCCATACTATTACATATCACTTCATCATTCGGATACAGTTCAAGTGCTTGTTCATAACAGTTAAACAGATCTTGAATCCGTGCCAGAGAATCTAGCTCTTCTGCCCATTTAAAGAGAGTAAACTGAAATGTTTCCTAGAAAATAAAACATATACCACTGAGTTGCTGGCAGTTACCAGAAGCAGGCAACTGAGCCCTGAAAACATCTAGAAGTATCCTGACATGCACCTGAACACCCTCATTTCCCTAAACAGCTGCATACAATTGTTTGCTATCATCCCAAGTTAGCTGGCTCACCTGAAGCAGCAGAAATAAGCGCTCAGATACCCACACAGAGTATCATCACCCAGTAGTGTATACTAAGAGCCTACATGTATATTAATGCATGCTATACTACAAGCCAATACTAACAAGGCCCTATTTTTATGAAACTTAGTTGACACACATAGATTAAAAGAAAATTGTATCAATTCCCTTCCCTTAGGCACACACGGCTTAATAAACAAGTTACTGGCAGTCTCCATTATTACTGTTTTCTACTTTTATTTTGACGACTGAATAGGAAAATTATTTATGTACAACAAATCACAAGCACAAAATATGTCACAAAGCCTCAAGAGAAATACAGTAAATAAAATTGTTTCAGGTAATTCAAAGAGCACTTACTTTGACAGCAGTTTTTAACTCAGGAGCTAGATTTAGTACCAGGAGATAGTGAGCATAGGCAGTTCCAAAATCCTGGTCCTCCAGGCAATGCTGAGCACTCTGCAAAGACCTGGAAACCAGCTCCCGCCTGCCGGCTTCCTGACCACCTCTACGGTTACAATTAAGTTTAGCGTTGGAGTTGGGCATTCTGAAAGACGTAAATACTCGCTCTTCCTAAAAAAAAAAAAATTTTAAAAAAATTGTGTATACTGTAGGCCAAATAGGTTGCACACAAAGCTGACAGATCAAACAATATTTTAATTTTCACTGGCATTAGTAAAGACATCCTCCCTCCTCCCAAATCCTAAGCATTCAAAAACATGCTTATCTTTATGCCACTGATAAATCCATCAACTTTAAAATGAGTGTTCAGCATTCGAAAGTCAAGCACACGTCACGTTTATGTTAGATCAGGTCCTAGAAACAGGTTAAACTTCTTCGCTTTTTAAATTATTTTTTTTGTAATATATATTTTAGTTTGTGTCTGACCAAATAGTTTTTCACACTGGAAGTTCATGTGCTCATAAGTTTTATAATTAACCACAAAATCTGCACATTAAAACTTTTCCACTTCAACAATAGTATCTTCATAAAACAAAGACTCCCAGAAAAAGAGCTAACGAGCTCACACGGTTTATTTTACACGACTATTTTTCCCCTAAAGAAAACGTTAGTTATCAGAATCAATATGCACATTTTTATAACTGCCTTGGTTACCACAATATTTTAACACTTACCTACGTAAGAGGGCCTAATACCGCCTTCAGGATTTTCAGAGGTATCCTAAAGCTAAAGAGAGTGAACGTTACATGGAAAGGCACTGCAAGAAACCCAGCACCGTCACGACTAGGCTCTTCTTAAAAACAAAAAAAAAAACAAACAAACACCAGCACGTCTCCAGCGAGCACCAGTAATTCACACAGGGGCACGCAGAACCAGGGAGGGCCGCGCAAACGCGCCTGCCGTAGGGATTCAGGGGCTGCAAGCAGAGAGGACGAGGGGGCCAGCTCCGAGCGGCGGGGCCGCCGGAAAGCCCGGCAGGCCGCGCTACCTCCGGACACCGCCCCACTGGCGGGGCGAGCCCCAGGGCCGCTTCCCTGGCGCAGGGAAAGCAGCGGGGTAGGGCGGGGGGGTTCTGCTGCGGCCGGGCGCTGCCGGGGCCATCACCTGCTCGGCGCGGAACGGGGCTCCCTGCCAGCCGCCACGCACGCCGCCGGCCGCCGCCATCTCAGCGCCGGGCAGAAGCCATCGCGCATGCGCAGGGCGGCAGGCGCGGAGCCGGGCGGGAGCGAGACCCGCCGGTGCCTTCCCGCGCTGCGGGCGGGCGGCCCCTGAGGGGGCGGTGCGCAGCCCGGCCAGCTGCCCGCTGGCCTCGGGGGCGGTCAGCGCCCCAGGCACAGAGCCCGCTGCCCGCTCCCGCAAGCTGCTGCCGGCAGGTCCGCGCCCCGCTCGCCTCCGCCCCAGGGGCGGGAGCTGCGCGTCTCCTCAGGGGACGCGCTGAAGGACCGTAAGGCCTCACGCGGGACTGCGCACAGCAAGGTTAAAAAACCTTTGCTTCATCTTTATTTCTGTTCCATTTGTGACAAGAGGTTCCCCCCTCCGCCCCCAAGCTTTTCTCTACAGTTTCAAGGTGTAGACATTCACCTTTTATTTGCCTAAAGGATCAGCTGATATTTACATGTTTTTAAGAACAAAGAAAAAAATAGAATGCCAGAAATTAGTATTACAGAAAAGCTAATGCTTTGAAAGGTGACAAGAAGGAGGCACTATGCAACAAAAAGAAAATTCATACCTTCATTGGTAAGTAAAAAGTTTGAGAAAAATACAAACAAAACTCTCTAAACAATTTTTTTTTTCATTCTAGTTTAGCTTGTTACTTTTCAGGTCAAACATGCTGGATTGACTAGAAACTGTCTTACCATTTCTCCATATATATATATGGAATAAAGGTATTTTAATTGTCCATGTTCATTCTCCATCCGTGTCCAATCTTTTTAAGCTGGTAAATCAGCTCTTATGAACACAGGACTAGAAGTGACCCACAGCACAGCTAAATGCAATCCCTTACTATTCAATGCTGTTCAGACCTGCTTTGCAGATAAGACCTACCACCTTAAATGTTTACCCATGCAGTGTATGAACTGCGTGCTGTGCAGGCACTGCCTATGATTGTCCTGTAGTTATGGTGTTCCTAAAATTTAATTTTAATTCCATGGTTGGCAAGTCCCAAGAATGACATTTAAGGAGAATGTTCCCACCACCTAGTTTTAAATCATAAACAAGTCCAAAGTCTTGGGCCTTTGACTAACAACTCAACCCTGCAGCAACAGAGATTGTGAGTAGCAAAATCCAGAGCTTTGCTCCAAATCTCCAGTCCCTTACCTCGCTCCCTCCATGCCTATGACACCACTTACCTTCTTTCTCTGTGGAGTCTTGGCAGGCTGCCTGCTCTGGGAACAACCGCATGCAGGGCCCTGGAGTGCAGATCTTTTCTAAAAAAGGCAGAGTTCATTTGGTCTTGTCCTACTTCTGGGACAAGAACAGGCCATGGCATTGTTTACTAATCATGAAATGTTTGGAAGCTGTTCATCTTCACTTTCCTTCTCTAATGCATGAATGCATCTCTTCCAGGCTTTTACAGCTGTGCATATTGTATATGCCTTCACTTCTGAGAAACAAATGATTACCACTTAAAAATGTCAGGCCAACATTTTGATCAAGATGAAAATAGCACATATGGAGGGGGAACGCAAGTCTAAAAGAAACAGTGACAGTTAAACTGGAATCTACAGCAAAGTTAATTACTACCCTATAACATTATAAAAGAGGAAAAGTCCACAAACATTTTGAGAGAAGGGACCCAAAGGAAAAGACTGAGGGCAGGCAACCTGAATGACACTAGAATAAACTTCTGATAGAGGAAAGACATGCTAGAAAAACATAAAATAAGAACTGGTAAAGCACTTGGGCTGGGTGAAGTCCATGGCGATGTGCAAATATTAGTATCAGAAAGTATCAAATATTTTGTATGTGAATTCAGCTCTACAGGAGGATGTAATATCTTATTACATCAACTGGTATCACAAAGCTCCCAAGCCTGCCTTCAGTTTTGAAAGAAAAGCTATGAACTTTAAATTAGTTACAGATGGGGAACCAGCTTCTCTAAATTTAGCTTAATTATACTTCACAGCTAGAGGATGATAGTATCAAGGGGAAAAAAAGAAGTATTAGCACCTGTGGGATGTTGAGAAAGAGGAAAAAAAAAAAGTACAGGCTATTATCACCTGTGGACAGTGAGGTGTAACAGGAGGTGGACTGTACCAAATACTGCAATGAGCCAGTATCTCTGTAGCTCCACGATTCTCCAAACTTGTTGAGCTGTATTTTTTTTTTCTGGTCAGCACAAGTGCCAGATGAATAGCATAAATGCTTCATAGTGCCTATTTTTAAGCATAAATTAAGTAGTATTTTGTGCTAATTTGACCCAATTTAAATGGACATTTCACAGTGCAAGTTTTGCAGGAGAAGATTACTAAAAAGTGTCAGTGTAAAATCCTTGCAATTTGCAAGAGTCGGTTCAGTTCAAAGGCTGGGGAGGATATTTGTTAATCCCATATTCACAACTGTTTAATGGATTTCATGAATGGATTTATTTCATGAATTTAAAAAAAATGGCCACAGAATATAATGTTTGCAACACTGAAACAGGTGCATACTAAAATAACTTGTTGGGTAAAGCTCGTGCTGTAAAGGAGTGCCAGAAAGGAATGCCCATCTTATCAGATAGATATGATCGATTATTATGATTGCCATAATAATCATCAAGTTGGTTGACAGTAGAATAAATGACCTTGGTCTGCATCATGGGTGGTCAGAGATTAGTCCCTTTCTATTTGCACTCTTGATGGATGAGAGGAGAGGCAGCATGCAGCCTAGCGGTACCTCACATATGCATAACGCCCCTCACATCTTGCAAGCCAACAGTGATGACACAGTTATGAGCAAGATGGGAGTTAGAAGGAAACTCTATAAACCTTCTATAAAACCGTGACAGGACCTTTCTCCTAACGGAGGTAAAAGTACTTAGACAAGAGAAGAAACTACAATACCTTGGAAGGATGTTGTTGCTAATGATGTTTTCAACAACTCAACATAGCTGCGTGTTGCAAATGGGGGCAGCCGATATCAATGCTCTGTAATAAAATGTCAATAAAACTCCAAGTTAAGTTCACTAATTTCTAACCCATCTCTCCATAACATACAGATTGGAGACACAACCAGCCACAGATCAGAACATTGTCTTTCATGAAAATCAGGATGTTGAAGTGATCAGACAAGAACTTAAGGATGGTAAGATGGAACAAAACATATGCCATGCTGGTGTATGCCTATTATATAAAATGACTTGAAGAAGGTATTTCCTGAAGCCGTGCTTGCAACGAATGTCGAGGGAAAATAACCACAGCAAAGATAAATACACAATATATGGACAGGCTTTTGCCAGAGCTCCACATAGTCAATCTATGTCATAGTCTCTTAAAACAGGCTACAAAGCAGCTGTAAAATTTGATGACCTTGAGTAGGGAATGGCAGAAAAGAGGAGAATTTTCTAAACTACTAATATAAAACCACTTCTAGCCTTAATTAGTGAATAAAGTGGAACTCCTTTTATTACTCATTAGATACGTAAATTTTCTCCATTTAAATTAATGGGTTATTATTGCTCCTCAGTCTTCCATCTCAGAATTTTTTATGGTTTTTTTTTTACATCATAGTTCTGCCTTTCAGGATCTGACAATGTTTAAACTGGTGGGTCAGGTTTAGGAAAAGATATATTTAATAAATTTGGTGGTAGGAATCCAGTATGTTGTCTGGATAACAATACTGGATAAACAGTGTAGAATATCAACATAATAGTGAATTTGATTCCTTGCTTTGTTATGTGAATACAAATTAACTCTTTTTATTCTGGGAAAAACGTGTTATGTGTATGTATGTATTTCTGTTGGACTACCGCTGCTCCTTTTAGCTGCAATTACAATGGAATACATTTTTAATTCACATGATTGAGGTAGCAGGATCAATTTCCCCTAATGGGCTTGTCATGGTAGGACAAATATAAATTTTAAACCTGGTGTTTTTTTGCGAGCTAAAACCCTCAGGGCTAAGCTGAACATTCACAAGTTTTTTCTTCTTTTTTTAAATAATTTGAATGCAAGCAGCTCCACACAATGCATGCAACCCAATTACTTTACAACACATAAGTGGAATTATGATAGGGAAATTACAGTAACTATAAACAAGCATGAAAATATTATTCTAATTTTAATCCTGAAGATAACTACAGGACAAATTAAACAAACTATTCATGGAAGGCATACTTACTCATGAAATGCTGCTCCGGTAATCTAAACAGATTTGTTTGTTATTTCTTTAAGTTTTTTTTAATTATTATTAAACATAGTTTTGAGTAGCATAGTAACTTCTCAGTTAAATAATAGTAGAAAATAAGTATCACAGCAGATAACGCGATCTAGCAGGTGGGACACCTGGCTGAAAGGCTGAATGTTTGGAGTCTGCTCTCAATAGAACCTCCTGGCCTGCTGTGATTTCAGACAAATCACCTGCACTTTTAAGTAGCAGCTGACTCTGAAGGGCCACACTCATATTTAAGACTACTTTCAGGAACTACAATTACTTGTGAGCGTCCATGTCAAGCCCCCTCTCCCTGCCCCTTTCTTTACACAATTGTGTTTTCTTATTTTCCTCATCTATGTGGACAATGAGGACATTATCTTTGCCTTTGATCACGAAATTCTGTGCTTACTCACGCTGTCACCTGATTTCTGAAGCAGGCTCTCAAGTGGATAATTATTAAAAAACCTAAATGTTTGCAAAATTGAATCCTACCTGATACACTGATTGTACAAACAGGAGTAATTTTAAATGAGATTCCTGAAGCGCTCACCTGTTTCCACTCATGACTTCTGCAGGCCACTGCCTGGGGTCATACAGAGGAAGGTAGATAGTAACACTACCAGCTATCTTCATCTCAGTCATTTCTACAAATCTTAGGTGCTACTTTTAAAAAGAAAGATAAAAGTAGCTTTTTTTTTTTTTAGCACGAGTCTTCAAAATGTAAATTATATTCAAAAAAGGCGGCTCTATTTTGTTTCTTTGGCCAAGGCAAGACTAGGCTTAACTGTGGGCCCAACAAATAATGCATTTAAATTAATACCAAAGCTCATTGCTTCAAGAGGAGCAGGAACTAAAACTCAATTTGCCAAAATACAGAAAATTAAATAGATTGAAGTTACTCCCCAAGAAGACATATAGACGTATATTAATGACTAAAATATATACCCTCAATCATCTAAAAAAGTCCCACCAAATCACTATGAATTGCACTACTGTTAAACCACTACAACCATTAAATTATAACTGATTTATAAATACAAGTATGATTATAAGCCTTTTCTGTTTTCTTCATGAATTTCCTAACATTCTTAAACAATTCAGCATTGAGTGGTCTTCTCAAGGTCTTGCTCTTGCTACAGTACTTGTTAACGTGCTACTTTATTAAATGAAGACAAAGTGAGGCTGTCTCTGCTTTACTCGGTATTTCACGAGCAGGACAGGGACAGAGGAGCAACGCCAGCCTTCTCTGCCGGCAGACCACCGACACGACGACTTACAAGGATCCAGCGGCCCATGTGCTGCTCTGTGCATCCTTCCCCCGACCGCCTGCCTGCTCTGCCCCTTCCCACGGACCTTTCCGCGGGGTGAATCACCCACCCGCGGCAGCTCGCACCCGGCGGCCTCCCCACCCAGCCAGACGGGGACAGGCAACCCGCGGCCTGCCGTGACAAGCCGCTGCGTTTGCGGTGCGGGCTCTCCCACCCCGCCGTGGCGCCGCGCCCGCACAGGCCCTGCTGGGCCTCTGCTCTGCCGGGCCCCCCCACAGCCCCCTCCGAACAAACGGGGCACTCTACCTGGGGGACCCGGCGGCTGATAGAACAGTACCAGCTCGCGTCCCCCTCACAGGGACTGCGAGCACAACCGAGCCCCGGCGCCCAGCCTTGTGTAAGCGCCGCGGCGGGGAGGGGAGGAAAGGCGGGCGGGAGGCGGGCCCCGGCGCGGCCAGGCCGCCCCGGCCCGGCCCGGTGGTGGCGGCGGGGCTGCCGGGAGCGAGGCGCCCTCCTGCCGCCCCGCCCCTTGTAGCGGGGAGGGCAGCTCCGCTCCTCTCCTCTCCGCTCCGCCTTGGCTTTGCCCGCGCCCAGCCCTGTGCGGAGGGAGCCGCCGCCGCCGCTGCTGCTCTCTTTGTGGCCACGGCTTCCGGCTCACTGCTGCGGGGACGCCGGCCGTGGGGACGCCCGCTGCGCCTCCGCCCGCTGCGCCTCGACTGCCCAGGAGGTCGCTGCTGCGGTGGCGTAACCGGGAGAGGTTCGCGGGGAGGCGAGTCCCGGCGGAGCGGCAGCCATGGGGCTGCAGCCCCTGGAGTTCAGTGACTGCTACCTGGACAGCCCCTGGTTCAGGGAGCGGGTAAGAGCCCATGAGGCCGAGCTGGAGAAGACCAATAAGTTTATTAAGGAGTTGCTCAAGGATGGGAAAAACCTGATCGCCGCGACCAAAAGTGAGTGGAGGGGTGTGGGGGGAGACGCCGGGTCGCTGCGGGGGTGGCTGCCGGCGGCTCGGGGCCCGGCACTTGCAGCCGCTCGCCCGGCGCCGAGAGGTTTCGCCTCTGAGCCGGCGGCGCTTGCTTTTGTAGCAGTGTTTTGCACTGGCTTTCTCCAGCCCTCCCCCTTGTGTCCGCCACCAGCCGCCTTGGGGACGTAGGTGCTCTCCAGCCCTTCGCCGTGGAGAGGGGATAAGGGATAGCGGCGGTAGCGCCGGGTAACTCCGCTTCTTGTAACGCCTGTTGCATCTGCCCGGTGTCTTGGCCGGGCCTGGCTTATGTCTTTGGCGGTGCCGAGCCCGAGTGAGCCGCGATGTTAAATCCGCTTGGAACTGGGTTTCTAGTTTTACCGGTGCGCGTTGCAAGCTGAGTGTCTGTGAATTGCATCTCTTAGCATAACGATGTACGTGTATATGTATTTGTAGTCTGTGAAGCGGCTGCTGAAAATACCCCTTTGTCAAAATTTTAAGTATGTTTGAGAATTACCAGACTTACAGTTCTGTGGAGACAGCACGAGTTACCAGTTCTATGCCTTTCGCCTCCTAAAATGTGATGGTGTGTTTTAATTTTGCATTTTACTCGTTGAATATAGATGTATTTCTATATTTATGATTAGCTATGCTGTGGTTTATGTGGGAATTGTTATTTTCCTTGAATGGCCATGTTAATGCATATTCTTAATGTAGTATTGTGGTAATACCATTTCTTCCATTTAACTTAAGATATAGTAGTGTTGTCTCCTAAGTGTCTAGTAGGATGTCTATACCAATTATTCAAAACACTAGTGCAGCACTCTGGCACTGTGTTCTCCAAAGTGTACTGGATCTTTGGTATCGTGGAAAACTTCTAAAGACAGGGAACCAGGCTTTCAAGATATTTCCCTTAAACTGGGAGGGATTTGCCAATGGTTGGAGCAGTGTAGCTGCCTGGGTATGGTGAGGGTTTTAAAAACTGAGATGGCTCATTTTGTGTAAATAAAGAAACATTCTTTCCTGATTTTCTCTCTGTTTGATGTGCCTGGGTAAAAAAAGGTAGAAAATGCCATATCAAATTTCACTTGTTCGTAATGCTCATTCTTTGACCAGTTAATATTCAGTTATTGCAAGTTGTGTTCCTTGAGGATTGTTTGAAGTCTGTCTTGAAGCATCAGTATAAAACATCTTAACTCGGAGTACAAAGTAAAAAAGTGTCCCTAAACTTGGGTAAGAACAGTAGAGGGAAATATTCCACTTTCGTCAAGCATCTAGACAGTATTTTGGCAACAGCCCCAAACCCTCAGTTTCTCATATGTGGTTACATATACAGACCTTAATTTGAAAGTGTGGAGCTGATGGTGGTGAGAAAAGCCCTAACTTGTATGGACCTCCTATCCACAGCAGGATCCTGTGCTGGTAACTCTGTCTTGGTATGCAGTGCATGGCACACTTAGCTGTGTGTGATGGGAGCCAAGGGAGTCAGCGTGCCAAGCAGAGCCACCTGGCCTCATGAGGGTGCTTGGTGAAATACTTAGGGCTAGCCCACGAGAAATATTTAGAGAAGCTCTCTGAGATCTTGCCCGGTGTTCAGGTCTAAGCAGTTCCTTCCTTTCTGAGACAACAGTCAGAAATTCTGTTCTTGAGTTTAGGTGCTGTACCTTATTCTAGCAAACACCTGTGCTTTGGCATACTTGTTTGAGAAGTGGAAGCAGAGGTCAGATCCTTCCTTACACATTTCAGGTTTCTCCAGTTGTCTCTCCCCTTTAGAGTGCTGGGCATGACAGGTTTGAAGCTGAGTAGTCTTCCTCTGCTGCTGGTGAAGCAGTGCCACTGTTCAACAGACATTAAAAGACAAATTGAACCACAGGAAACACAAGGAGGAGTTAAAACCCATTAAAACCTCAGTGGTTAGGGTATTGGTCCTCCTTATGTTTTCAGAAGAAAACATCAGCATCTAAATTCTTTGAGGAACACAATTTATTTGCTCTCAGGAAACCAAATGGGTTTAATATTTGTTCCAAAAACCAAGCTCGACAAGTGGTCTAGACACAGAGCTATCTATTCACCTCTGTCAGAACTGCATTTTCTGCACAAAGACTGGCTTGCCGCAATCTAGAGAGTGTGATAATAAAGCAGGGCATTTCGAGAGCTTAGATGACTACCTCTTAGACAACAGTTGATTACAATTTTTGGAAGATTGTTTCAGTCTTTTGAACAAAATGTCATATTAAAAATAGCTAAAGTATTTCTCTGTTTCTAGAACCAAGTAAATTACAAAATTTGCATCTGTTTTAATTGATATGTGAGCATAATAAGCATCTCTGAATGGGCTATAAAATATATAAGGTAGTAGGTGCACTATTGTTCTTAAATTGGTGGGAAATGAAGTGACTGCAATAGAGACTGCCTGCGTTTCCCTCCCTTTGCGCTTTCCGTATTTCACTTGTAAAGCAGCGGCTTCCAAGAAACGTCGCGAGGATTCTTTAGGTGTAAATAACTGATGTGATTGAATAGATCCCACTTCCTGCTTGACAGACAGCCTTGTAAATGATTTTGATGCTGCCTGCACTGGGTTACATCTTGAGAGGCGGTAAGCAGGTCCTGCTACCACTCCCTCTAATCACAGGAGTCATCAGTGTCTCGCAGGACAAACCAGTAACATGATGTGGGTCCTCTCTTTGGCTCCTTTCCATTTGTCTCCTTAGTTGTATGGGGGCATATTTTCCACCTAAAACTCAGGAGAATTTATTTTTGTTAGTACAGGACTATACTGCTTAAAAAAAAAAAGAAGAAGAAAAGAAGGGTCTTTTGCATTCTTAAATTGTTGAGTTTCCAGTATGAAGCATACTTCAAGTGTATCTTCACAATTTTAAGTTTCAGTTGTTTCAAGAATCTGATAGAAAGATAAACAAGACTGACTCAATGCTGTCTCGTTTCCTGTGTAATGGTTTGAATCACTGAGTTGTCAAGTTCAAGCTAAATATTGGAAGAATGAATAAACAGTAGGTGGCTCTTTCATTTCTTATGACGATTAAATATGTTTAAAAGAAGTACAGAAAGACAATTTTTTTCCACTGTTAGTGATCAGTAAATAGAGGCAGTAGTCACATATGCCTTTTAAAATAGAAATGCAGTATTTCTCAGGGGATTCCAGTTTAGTTAAACAAGTGAGGATCAAAATAGTTTATAAATAACTTCTGGATGGAGTTAGTTGTTCTTCTGTTGAGAGAAACTGAATTTAAAGGTGCCTGATTGGAGAATCCTTATTCTGAAACGTGAAAGGAACTTGAGAGGTTTAGTCCTGAGCTCTTAAAATCTCTGAGGTGAAAATTGTCGGAAGCTAAAGAATACACTGGATAAATACTACGTATTTGTTTGGGGTTTTTGAAGATTTTTTTTTTTGAGGTGAAACTTTTCCATAAATGTACAGCAGGAGCTGTCACTTTTTATGAGACCTCAGGATGGAGTAGGAAGAGTCAGCGTGCGCGTAGGTTTTGGCCCTGGGCATCTCACAGGGGGTTTGCAAAGGATACTTGTGAGTGCGTGCTCACAGGTATTCCACATGCCTGAAAGTAGAGCCGCTCCATTCTTGGATTTAGTCTCAGATCAGAGCAGAATTCCGTTTGGGTCAACTGCAGTGACTTTGTCATGGTCTAATGAAGACAGAAGATGGAGAAGCCAGGAAAACACAGAAGTTGAGTTCCCTATGAAGCTTTCAAGGGGTGATCCTTATGCAGTGCCCATCTAAGGCAAGCCTAGACAAAGTTTGATAAGGAAGGGTGCCCCACATGGGCCTCTCAGCTAAAATGCATCATAGAACCTTTAATCAAGTCGAGATCATCTACTGCTATGTGGGCATCACAGTATTCAAATACTCTTATCACTTGTGCTAGAATGCAGAGCAGACGCCTTCCTCCACTTGCACCCTGAGAAAGTTGCTACCCAGTGGCCCCATTGTGTGCTTTTCACTGGGGTGGGGTTGTCCCTCATTACGTTGCTGTCTCTGCTTCAGCTGAGAGCAGGATAATTCCTCCTATACCCTGAGGTTTTGGGTTGTGATCTCTGTTCTGTGAGGTCTTGGCCATTGTATTTGGTGCAGCAGAGGAGGAAACCAGACACCTTTGCTACCCAGTGCTGGTCTCTACAGGCAGCTCAGTGTGTTCAGGCTTCCGGTGTCTATTTTTTATTGCTGTTTTTGTTTTATGTTTTTTACAGAAGAGTTATTCCTTGCACTCTACAAGACAATACAAAACAAGAACCAAATTTCTTTTATCTGTTGCAAGATTTTGTTGGAATATAAAGAGTTACTGGTAATAGTTACTGAAGAATGCTGGTTTACTCCAGGGAATATTTCTGCATTCATGAGAAAAAAAAATAGTGAATCCTCTTTCCTTTCCTCTGAGGTGTTATTAGTCACTGGTCATTTACAAGTTTGCCATCAAGAAGTTAAGCAGACTGGAAATCTTGTTGGCAATGGGAATAAAGCTATTCCCAATCCCATCTCTGACCTAGTAGAATAGGCTGAGTCTTTCTTTTAACAAAGTTGACTGAAGAACCTAATCCAAACCCAAGACTCAATCTGAAGTCTGAGTTGGCCAAACCCATTTTCTTTTTCGTGGCCAGTTCTCTTGGTGTGTGTGGTGGTGGTTGACCTCTCAGATACTGGCCTAGGTAGGCTTTTGGTCTGACCTGGTATGGATGATATTATGTAACTGTAAAGGCTGTTGTAATCCACATAATAACACAGAATAAAAGCCACTCCTATCAGTTGACCCATGGTGCTTTTTTTCCTTAAGCACTAATTGGCCATTTTTAAAGCTTTCCTTAGTATAATCTGCACTTAAGAAACCACTTAGCTGAATGTATGCCGTGTGCCAGCTCTCAAAGTTGTAGGAATTTTCTGCGACAGAAATGTTTTACTGACACTCCAGTACATGTCAAAGAAGTAAAATAAAACAGTTAATATAGGACTCATTAGTAACTTCTAGAAAAGAAATGGACATTCACTAAGATCTAGAATCTGAAGACCGAGCGAAAACTAATGTCATTCTTACTTAACAAGGGAGGAGAGAGCGGGGAATACTGTGAGAGGGCCTTAGTTGAACTTGGGTGCAGTTTCCTAAATCAGCAGAGATTAGTTAGGACTCTATCTCTGATTAATTCACCTTGTATTTAGTGAGAGCTGTGAATTAATAAATCTTCACGTTTAGCATTTTCGAAAGCCCTTCTAGTTTTCAGTTAGTACCTCAAAAGTGAGCTTTATTTCTGTTATAAGGCATGCTTTCGGTGTGGTAACGGTAAGCAAATAAATGCTCTAAGTGAACACTATGAGATTGAAATTTGAAATATGCTCTGCTAGGATACAGTTAGATAAAAATTACTGCTAGGGCAGCACCAGATCCTGTAGCACAAAGGCTACTGAGCAGTATGTACCTTTTAAAAAAACTCTTTCTATTGGAATTCGGCTCAATAATGGAAACATTAGAAAACTAAGGCAAACAGGTACTTTGGGGCCCATCTGATAGAGCTTTCCCTTATGAAAGAACTGCTTATAATAACATAATAGAATGTTGCTTTTCCCTTCCCTTCAAGATAATTGCCACAGCTAGGGCCTAATTAACTAAGGCAGTACCTTTTTTTTTTTCTGCTTGTAGATAAAGCTGCTTCTGTATAAGGATTGGGGAAGTGCTTTCTTTTAAGAAAATACTCTGCAGAACATTGTGTTTCGCTCCACCCCAAGTGAAGCATTCATTACTGTGTCAGTAGCTATAAAAAGTGTCAAGCTCATTCTGTGGAGGATGCCAGTTTGTCATCTTGAATCATGTCTTTTCAGCTTGGACTGCTAACTAGCTCCATTACCTTCTTTGTCCCGTAGATGTTCCACTGTTCATTTTTTTTCTGTGTTAAAAGTAGAGCATTGTGCTAGTGAACTAGATGTGATTTCAGAAAATGCGAATTTTCATGAATTTACATGGATTTTCTCAGTGATAAGAGACGTGACAGGGTGTTGTTAAATGAAGCGATTCTGTCTTAATCGTTTGTGGGAAATATGTCATTTTTCAGCTTTAGATAAACTGTGTAAGCGGTCATTAAAGAGGACATCAGTGATTAGTGTCATTGTCAGTCTTCAGGACAAAACCAATAGAAATAAGTAGAGTGGTTTGTAATTTTTTGAGAAGTTGTCTGGTAGATCATGTTGGCAAGTTTTTTTTCCTGATATTTTTCTTTTTTGATGACAAACCTTTTAGAAACGTAATATTGAATTTTATGGAATCTGAATCCATCTTAAGGAGTTGGAAAAAAAGATGGATTTGCCCTATAGTCTGTAAAGTGCAAACACCTGCTTGCAACTAGATAAAGGAAAATAGACCCACTGCTAAGGCTGCAGGTGTATGCTGTTCCTAAAATCACCTTATGCTTGCCAGCTCTGCGTTGCAAAAATGTTGCAAATTTTAGCACACAGAGCTTATGGCACTGATACCAGTTCTCAAGGCAGTCTAAAATCAATGTCATAGTCTTTAGTGAGGCAGAACTTCTCTTTCTGATTGGTACAGCTTTTTTTTGTAAGGGGGAGGGGAGACAACCTGCTCCAGAGTGCTATGGTGTTTTTTTTTCCTGATGTACAGCAAGGGGACTAGCGTACAGGCCGGGTGCTCTGCCCTCACTTTGCACAGGGAGCGCTTGGAAACATGTTTTGGAATAGCACAGAAGAGCTGCATCCTGGTACTTCTCCTCCTCCCCGGCTCTTTTTTAACATCACATAATTAATGTATGTAGTTACATTGACTTTAGTGCTTTTGTTTTACAATACCAACTTCAGTTACTATTGCAGCATTTAACATGTTAACTTAAAAAACAGGCTTGGCTGTTTGAGGGAGATAGTCCACAGCGTGTGAATCTTGGCAATATGCTTAATGTTTTGATAGGGTGGGTTGTGGCTTTTTGAGATAATTTTTATGACTTGCTTATGTTTGGTGAGGTTTCCTTTTGGGTCTAATGCCACTTTTCTGAGTTTCCAGACCAGATTTGCTGCTGTTCTATGACAGTTGTTCTTGAGATGTTATGACATGCTCAGTGTTTTGATTATTTTTTAAAAGTTTTCATGTTTTTGAGTTGGCAAATTAAAATATTTTGAGCACTTAAATGCTTTCTGGAATATCTAATGAGTGTAAAGTATATGATCAAATGAGCTTGGGCACGTATAGGCAGAATAGTTTAAGAAATTACTGTTCCGGGAATTTTAACATCTCTGTCTGCTGGTGGTTGCTGCCACCCACTGTACTTGTCAGTTTTAATCAGCACCCAAAATCTGTCTTGTTGCTAAGTCAAACACATCTTCTTTGCCAAGTTTAAATTAAGCCATCCCATTTTGCAATGAGTTGAGGTAGGCACATGTGCTCCATCCCAACAGCTCCTGTGGAGATTGTGCCCTCTGGGTGTAACTTTGATAGAAGAGAGGGCAGCTATAGTGGCTGCAATTTGAAATGCTCTGTATTATACGTCTGAGATAGATATATGCCTGCTATCCAAAGTGCACGTTCAGGTATCTCACTGGAAAGGAAGATACACAGTCTGTGGCAGTGTTTATGCTGTCTTCAAATTCTTTTTCTAAACAGATATTTGTCAGTTTTCAGCAGACAACCTCAATATCATGTTGTCGTTTTTCCATACCTATTTGCACCTATGGATGGAGCTTCTTGCAGCCACCCTGTTCTCTGGGAATGCCTTTTACTCCTGCTCTGTTTTTGTTTCCTCCCCTTGTTGTTTTTTTTCCCTTCCTGTGTGTTTGCTCATCTTTCAGGATAAAAATAGAGAGAAAACATCCAGGCCCTCAGAAGCAATGTGGCCATCGGAGGCCAAGGCCAAATCAGAAGTTCCTGTAAATCATTCATGCTGGGGTTGTCCTCTGTGGGTAAAGGAACAATGGGAGGGAAAAATAATCTACAGAGATGGAAAATCACAGTGTTATTAAATGGATTGTGGTTTTACTGCTGCCCACACCTTTGAGTAAACGTCCTGTTATTGCCTCTTTAGTTGAGAGGACGGGGCAGGTGGGGGTTATCAGCTCATTAGGTAGGTCAGAGAGAAGGCTTTGTCTCTCAATAGATCTGGTTGTTACAGCTTCCCTTAGTTCTCTCCAGCTTTTGTGCATACACCTGGCTGGTTTGGACTGCATGTTCTTGAAGAGGAAAAAAAAAAAGTTTTGTTTAATTTGGCAAGGAAAATTGAGTATCCAGGATGAAAATGATCAGGACTGTGTCTCAGACCTGGGCCTTGGAGGATGTTCTACTGTGTGTGGTGTCCTGGAGTAGGTTCTCAGCCACTTTGTTGCTGGTGAGGGTTTTTTAGCTTTGAAATTTGTCCATTTCCTCCATTAGGCTGATGCATGCGAGCTTAGAAGTGACGAATGAATTAATGGTGAAGAGTCTGAAGCTTGTATTGCACTTGCAGCATTTCAGCGTTAAGAAAAATTAGACTGTAATGTATTAAATCTTAAAAGGTGAGCACTCTTCCCAAGCAGAGGGAGAACACCTTATTGTTGCTCATTTGTCTTATTCTGTGATTTTGTCAGTCATTAGAAAGAGTCTCATGCTTTGAAAAATATTAATAATATTTAAATGTAGGTATGATGGAACAAAAAAAATTTGATAAGAAAACTTGTAGCAGATTTAAAAAAAAATGATTGCTTAGAAAATGTTTCTTTATTAAAAAGTCCCTCCATCTTGAAAACAGGTGGAGGGAGTGTGCTGCCAGGTCACTGATGACTTCAGAAAAACTTTTCAAAATAGCATTTTGGCAGTGGGTCACTGTTCTTAGAAATCAGTCATGGGGCTGAGTTTGTAACTTATGTGGATTAACAGACTATGAACACGGCATATTTTCGGCCTTTGAAACACATCAGTGCTCTGAGAACAAACCTGTATAATTTACATTGTTAGTACTTTTTTCCTTAAAAAGGGAAAAGGTTAAAATATCAGGTTGTATGCTCTTTCTGTTGAAAAGGCCTGGTCCTATTGACAAGTTCAACTACAAGCTGAATGACTGTTTCTCCAAAGTTTTTGTCTGTTCAGCTCTTCAGCCTGCAAGCTTTTCTGGAACGAGGCTGACTTTCTTCCAGTGTACTCTTAAACGTTCTTGCATTGTAGTAATATAACTGTACTTCTATTGTGCCTCACTTTATGCTTGCAGTCGTTTCAAAGTGCACAGTGTCAAATTTCTGTTGTGCCTCTTGCCTAGCTGTTCCCCTGTTCCAGCAGATTCAGCACCTTTGCTGAAAGAAATAAAACTACCTGGATGTATTGCATCCTTTGTTATTTCTTTTACTTCTAGAAGGAAAAGAATCTAATGTTGAAAAGAATCTGTGAACACCCCTCTGTTCTATGGCCTTTTTTTTTTTTTTTTTTTTTTTTACAAAACACATTTGTGTATCTACTGACACTGTTACTGTTCTTCCCGTGGGGTTCAGTAGGGTTGCACCTGAGGGGCAAGGCTGCCCTCCTTGAGGGGCAGGGAACTAGCTCGTCAAGCATGAAAATTTATTGTTTTCTCTCCTCTTACTGTAGTCTTTAGCTATGTTTTATGGAGGAATGGGGCTAAGCTCCAAACATTCAGCTCAAGTTTTTGTGTAGTTAATATAATGAACTAAGGAAGTGTCTGCATTACACCCTTGAATCTCATGTGTAGGAACTTGTTCCTCTGTTCAGATGGACTTTGCTGAGGACTTAGAGTAAAACTGAAGGAGATTTGAACCTAGATAAGACAGCATACTATGCTTTAAGAAGAGCTGAAATGTGTTCTGTGTCTTGGAAGGACTCATCCATCTGTTGTAGAGCCCAAGCACCTGAGGACTGGTGGCCCTTATCTCTAGGTAGCGCTCATGTAGTGTAACCTGCTCTGAGGGAATTGATGACTGGAAATGCCCTCCTGGAGGCTTGAGATCTAATGACTAGCAGCTTGGAAGACCCATGGGAAAGGTTGTATCTGTATCTGGCCTAGTAATCATGATGATTGACCTAGCAGAAAATTAGTTTTGATGTGTATATTTAAGAAGCAGAAGTCCTTCAAGCTGCTGTCCTAGATGCAAATATTATTTTGAAAATGTAGCTTTGAGACTCAACAGAAATGATTCTTTGTGTTCACTTATCTGCAAATTATATTTCCCTTCCTGCCTCCATTAACCACTTTCGTATGTCTGTAATTGGAATGTGTCTTAGGTATGAATTCCTCTTTTTTAGTTACAAAAATACCTTATATTTTGGTGCAACATAATTTGTATTATTTATAGAGCTTTTTTTTAAATCACTGCTATAGGTTGCTGTCAGTCCTGAGGATCTTTCTATAGTGGACATGGTTCATGTCTGCAAGGTTAGTGAAATTAGAGGGGTGAAATTTTAATCTTTTATACAGCTAGATTTTTATCTGGAGGCAAGCACAATACAGTTTACATTTCCCCTCCACATCTTGCCTGTATAGGTCACTACTCACTCCTCTTGTAACTGATCTGAGTCTTTCATAATATAACATGAAAAAAAAGTACATGTAGTGATAGAGCTTTTTATTTGCACAGCTGTGACCAGACACTAAGCAGCAAACAAGTGAGTTAAGTTAATGGAATGACATGTCTTCATCCTTTCATCCCAAGATTCTTCCCTCAAAGCCAAAAATGTTTTGTGTTTTCATATACATGGATAATTTTATGGTATGAGCTAAAGAGCAAGCTGTGTCTAGAGAAGTGACTCTGGGAGCAGCATTGGGCAAGCCCTTCAGCTTTTTATCTTTCTTTCCGCCACTGTTCAAGCTCTTGCCTCAAACTTGGGGACATTTATCAATAAAGCGTTTCACAAATGTTGAAATGTCATAGAGAAGTTGTGCGTATCGGTCCCTTCTGCATTATGTGAGACTGCACCCACTGCTCTTTTTCTGTAGTCATTATTTGAACAGTCGTTATAAACTTTTTTTATCCTCTTCAAGTAAATTAGCTTAATATGGAATCTGATAGGAGCATGGGCCGTATTCTCCTATAGTCATGTTTTAGACATCTCAATATGGAGGGCATGGCAGTATGAACTCAGAAAGCAGCTGTTCTGCCCTTGCTGTGCAGATTATTCAAGTGGAAATTTAAGTCAGCAGTTTGGCTTTTCTAAGGTTTATAGCATATCATCATTCACTTTTTTATAGAAAGTATCCATATGTGAAGAAAAACTTAGTATGCCAACCTTGTTATAATGCTCCGTGGGCAGACTGAAATGCACTTCAGATTTGTAAAGTTATTGCGAAGCTTGCTTCATTGAGAAATTTTTTTTCCTTGTTGTTCCTTTTGTTTGTAGTTGTTTAAATTGTTTACAAGGAAGATGGCTTTGATACCTTCTTGAAAATTAGTTTGGCACTTTTACTATTGACGCATTTTAAAATAAAATTGGGAATTAAGATGTCAATCAAGAAAAGCAGCAGTCTCGTTTTGGATGGAGCGAGCAACTGGACCACATTAGCAATTAATCTGATAGCTTCTCCCTCCCCCAACTTCTCTCTAGTACAGAGAAAAACTTCTCTAAACGGAACTTGACAGTGTTTGTAAGCAACATGTAGCAGAAACAAACAAGCAAAGCCCTCCTGAAACAAAATCATCTAACATCCCAAAAGCATCAAACAAAACCCAAATAATTCTATCAACATTTGTTTCAATTTCAGTCCTTTTATAAATAAAGCTTTCTGTATATGCTTTCTGTTCCTGTTGTAATAGCTATGATTTGCTTGCGTTTAGGATCTTGAAGGCTTGTGAGCAGACAAAAGGGGTCATATGCTTTTGATGTCTCAGATTTGAAAGTAAATCCTTATGAAGAGAATTTGTGTCTTTAAGTGTAGAGTTACCTTTTGAGAAAGGATGCTGTTCTTCATCATATAATTTTTTTTCCTGAGGCCCTCTCCTTCAGTTTCTCTTTTAAATATGGAAAATTCCTGTATTTTAATAGTGGCCAGGAGCAGATCTCACATTTCAGGAGGACGTTATTGAATGGCCTTATTGGAACATTGCTTCCTGGACACTATTATTAGTGTAATAGCTGAGAGAGATATGAGCAGCTGCTGAGTTTCATTCTGAGTGCCTGGATGGGTGGGTTGGGGTAGCATTCCCAGAGTGACAAGCAGAGGCGCTGGGGGATGCCAGGAAGGAATTTTGCTTGGAAAATAGTTGACGTTAGCTCAGTGGTTTGTGCTTCTGTCTCTTCTCTCTCCATCTCCCTTCTGAGAAGTCTTAATAGTGTGACTTTTTAGGTGACTCTTGCCATAGCCTGCCAGAGATTGCTGCCTCCCTCACCTCATTTAATGTCTTTAGCTGCCTGTTGTGGTTGAAAGTTTACAGAGCAAACTTATGTGAATGTTCTAGTTTGAATATTAAGGAAGAGCAGGAAAGGTCCAACAGCATGGTTTTTAGCACATGCTAGCATGGTGACACGCTCAGGGTTCCTAAGAGAGTTTGGGATAGAGCTACTAGGACAGAATAAAGGCTAAATCAAGTCCTATCTGAAGTATGTACCTCTAATCCCTTGCTAGGCTTTGGAAGAGGTATGGTTTAGATTTTTAAAAATAATTTTCTTTTGCTTCCATGCATCTGCCATTGCTCTTTCCTACTCAGTAGTAATTTATCGAGTGGGAGTAATTTACTCAAAAAGCAAGAACAGAACGAATGCTTTCTGGTGATGGCATTGCCACAGGCCACTGATGTTACAGAGGAGAGGGATCTCAGCTGGTAAGTTAATGATAAAACCAATAGGAATGTTATTCCTAGGCTTTTTTCTTCCCTCAGAGTAAACTGCCATCTCTGCTAGCTGCAACCCTCCCTTATGAAACCTCCAATGTTGCCAGTGTCAATTGAATTTTTTCTCACAGGAGAACAATTGGAGGGGGAAAAACAGGGCTTTTGTAGCCCTAAAAAATAGCAGATGGAATACATTGATGTCAATAATTAGTAATGTCAGAGAAAGACAGCATGTCAGTTCTCTTCTTAGGAGGGGTGTGGTGGGGTTTCTTGCTTGCTCGTTTTTTGAAGTTACTTGCTTGTCCACAGTCACTTTGCTTCCAGAGAGGGACCCATTATAATGCTCTCTAGTGCAGTTTTATTCAGCCTTTTCAGTTGCAGGATTCTCTAACCTTTTCCAGGAAAAAAAAATCCCTACTATTTTGTACAACATTGTGATATTACTGTGATAGCTTTCATTTATTGAGCATTCTTGAGTGAATTTGTGCGTTTATTTTCTTTTCTCCTATGTTTTTTGTTTGCTTAAACCTGTTGGGTTTGGCTTCTGGCAGTCACTTCGCAAATTGTCTTTTGATGCTTTATGGACTATTGCTCCTTTCTGGATCAAAGCCCTCAGGAACATTTTAGTGGTACGTGTAGTATAGGGAGTGGAGAATTCCTTGCTGTCGGTAAACGGTTTAATTGATTTTTTTTTTTTATTTGTTTTTTTTTTTTTAAGTTATGATGGTGTTTGTCCGTGAGGTGGTTTAATGTTTCTGGAATGGTTTAGATTCCAATAAGATACATAGTTATCATTTTAAGTGGGTAATGAATGTGATGGTGAGAACTGAAAATTACTGCTTTTATATACGTGCCCTCTGTTGTGTCTAAGTACAATGAAGTGTGTCTATCTGGCAATGACTAATCATTCTGCATACTGTTAGTGATATGAAATAATTAAGGGATTTCCCTTCTATGTGAATTCCTGATTTACCCTATAATCATGCAGTGGACAGCTTGGTGTGGTGGGGATTCTTGATATCAAGAAGTTCCTTATTTAGAGTTGCCACTAGAAAAACCCAGTAGAAGGAACTATGTACAGGAAATGTCATCAGGAAAATTAAAGATGAGCTTGCTTACTTATGATCAACCCAGTCACAACCCATTTTAAATTCTTGGTAATGGTTTCCGGTGTTCTATCTGTACCATTGTTTTTTCTGTCATGTAAAGTATGTACAAATTAAAATGCATAATTATGAGATTAGTCTTAAAAATAAACAAACAAACCTCTTAACCTACATAGCAGTTAAAAACAACATCTGAAGTGCGTGAAGCATTTTAGATGCTAGCCTTTCAACATCCTGTGAAGTAGGTTGGGCTGCTAGTTCTGTTTACAGATGGGTTAAGTGAGAGGCCAAGTGATTAGATAAGATTGCGTGTCAAGTCTTTATTGGAGATGGAGTTAGTAATTAGGAGGCCCTGACATTTAACCTTATTACCCGTGCATTAGAATATTATGTTTTGTAAGGCAGCTTGCAGACGTTGGGATTGTAGTGTGAATTGTATGACAGTTTCAGACTACCCATTCAATTCCCGAAGCAGTGATCAGAAGTTCTTTGGTGTAGGTGCTTGCAGATTTGCAGATGATGTGTTGGATTTTAAATGCTTGGTTTTAGCACATAGTCACATTAAATGTTCCAGTGAGGCGGTGACTGCGTCTGTTTGATTCTTTTTACTCTCTGGAATATGAAGGACCTGGGACTGTGCTTACCTTAGTGCCCTGTTAGAACTGTGAATGTGTGGTCTTCTGCTGGCTGGAAGTGTACCCCAAATCCAGCAGTCAATTCCAGAACTACATCTAGTCAGGCAATAATCTACAGACACTCTACTAGTCATAGTACGGTGGCTTTGGCTTATCCAAACCTCGCCTTGTGCCTAGCAGTGCTTTCTGGCTGAAGGTGCAGGTCGCTGTCCCACCCTGTGCACATGCTAACCCTGCTGCTGGCGGTGGTCCCCGACTTAGTCCTGTCTCCCTGCTCGTACTTGCTTCAGTCTGCTTCAGACGCTGGCATAGCCAGCTGCACCCTTCCAAGCTCACTGCCAGTTTTGGCTCACTTTTCTCCTTTTCCTATCCCAGTGACCCTACCAACTTAGTCTTTCTCCTAATGGGCAATTAGTACTGAGACCAGTCCTAAATTTAGCCCTAAATTGTTCCTTCTGGACCCGTCCTTAGTCCTAATTTGGTGACTGCAGCCTTTAGCAGATACAGGCCAAGAAAGGAAATTTTCTCTGCCGATGCTAACATCTCTCATCATTTGGCAAACCCTCGCTGAACCCAGCAATGAGTATTCCTGCTGGCTGCTACCCAGCCCTAAAAGTAATTGACTGAATTTTTGGATCTTTGTGTGTCTTGACAGTTGTAACTAATAACAAATAAAAATTATCTGAAAACCCTGCAAGTGAATTCTAACTCAAGTCTTGCCCTAACACAAAACAGGTGGCTCCCACTGAACTGAAATCTAAATCGTACTTGTTTAGTTCCAGTGTTTTACATAGATTAATTATGGACAAATTTCTTAAATTAGAGTAGCATGAATCTCCGGAAGCCAGGAGTGAAGATTATAAATTGTATGTAAAACCAATGTGGCTTTTGTTTATGCCAATGGGAAAGATGACGACAAAATGAGAATCAGAAGCGAGTTGGTGTTTTTCATGAGCGACAGTCTGCAGGAGTTGCCAATAGTCACAAAGTTTTAATTTTTTAAGGTAATTTGGTATTAGCAACATCACTTGCCTTATAAAGCACTTTTAAAATCTCTGTTACTAATAAGGAGAAGAGGATGGTTGTGCTCTGAGTTGACATCAGACCAAGAATGCAAGAGGACTGTTTAGGCAGAGGTTCTTATTTGCAGATTCCTGCTTTGGGATTTGGTCTCTGAATTGAGACGGATAGCTGGGGAAGACTTCCCCGCCTCTCGCTAACCTT
Organism: Nyctibius grandis; assembly: GCF_013368605.1. Lineage (NCBI taxonomy): Eukaryota > Metazoa > Chordata > Aves > Nyctibiiformes > Nyctibiidae > Nyctibius > Nyctibius grandis. The sequence goes on along the minus strand of NC_090663.1, from coordinate 71,070,313 downwards.
ATATGAGAAGGAAAACAGGAGTGCTTTTCCTTTCCTTTTGTATCCATATAGCTAATTGTATGTGAACGGTTTGTTTCACCTGTCTTGATGGCACTTTGTTTAAAGTTTTAAATACAGAAGGAGTAAGTAATGATTTTTTGTATCTTTTACTGAGAGAAATTAATTTATGTGGGGAAAACTGTTCATTTACCAGACTGTAATTAGGAAATCACCATCTGTTTTCTGCCCTCAGTTCTATATAATCTATGCAACTGTGAACGTTGTTCAAAACTTAACCTTACTACCTTTGTCCAAGGTTCCCAGGCTGGTATTTGGTATGTTTTGCCTTGTTTTGGTATAGGTTGCTGTGATGTAGAAATAGGAGGGATCAGCTTATGATACTCGGCTTTGTTTTTAATTTGCTTCTGTTATTGCTAACTATACTCTAAATAAATATGAGATCAAATCACTTGTTTTGAAAGAGTGGGCTATGCTGGAGAAAAGCCGTAATGTTGTGCTTTGGATTTTGGCCACAGGAACAGAGAGGTCTTTGCAAAGGAATGAATGTGACCTTCTTTCTATTTTTCTTTAGAGGTTTCTTTCCCTTTGAACTTCTGTCTCTTTTTGACGTCCCAGTGCATCTCTTCTTTCTTTTGCATCACCCCACAGTTATACAGTACTTTTGTGAGCATTCTTGTGGTCAGTAACATGTGTTAGTACAAGTTGCACTTTCAGCTTTAAATGTGCCTCTAAAGAAGTAAAGATGAAAAAATGAACAAATATTTGAGATATACCGAGAGCCAACGTTCACCTAGACGCACATTTGCATTCTGAGCCTTGCACACGCTAGGTGCAAAACTGATGGCAGAAGGTAGAACAACCCTGCTGGAGGGTTCCCTCCAGAGGGAAAGCTAATGATGCTTTGCAGCACTGTGCCTGGGGTTAGAGGTTATCTCTTGCTGTCAATGCAAACTCCCAAGTCCTTGGTTGATGTGGTCTATCTCGATTTCAGTAAAGCATTTGACACGGTCTCCCACAACATCCTCGCAGCTAAACTGGGGAAGTGTGGTCTGGATGATCGGGTAGTGAGGTGGATTGTGAACTGGCTGAAGGAAAGAAGCCAGAGAGTAGTGGTCAGCGGGACAGAGTCCAGTTGGAGGTCTGTGCCTAGCGGAGTCCCGCAAGGGTCGGTTCTGGGACCAGTTCTATTCAATATATTCATTAATGACTTGGATGAGGGATTAGAGTGCGCTGTCAGCAAGTTTGCTTATGACACAAAACTGGGAGGAGTGGCTGACACACCGGAAGGCTGCGCAGCCATTCAGAGAGACCTGGACAGGCTGGAGAGTTGGGCGGGGAGAAATTTAATGAAATATAACAAGGGCAAGTGTAGAGTCCTGCATCTGGGCAAGAACAACCCCATGTACCAGTACAAGTTGGGGGCAGAGCTGTTGGAGAGCAGCGTAGGGGAAAGGGACCTGGGGGTCCTAGTGGACAACAGGATGACCATGAGTCAGCAGTGTGCCCTTGTGGCCAAGAAGGCCAATGGCATCCTGGGGTGTATTAGAAGGGCTGTGGTCAGCAGGTCGAGAGAGGTTCTCCTCCCCCTCTACTCTGCCCTGGTGAGGCTGCATCTGGAGTATTGTGTCCAGTTCTGGGCCCCTCAGTTCAAGAAGGACAGGGAACTGCTAGAGAGAGTCCAGCGCAGAGCCACGAAGATGATTAAGGGAGTGGAACATCTCCCTTATGAGGAGAGGCTGAGGGAGCTGGGTCTCTTTAGCTTGGAGAAGAGGAGACTGAGGGGTGACCTCATTAATGTTTATAAATATGTAAAGGGCAAGTGTCAAGAGGATGGAGCCAGGCTCTTCTCAGTGACATCCCTTGACAGGACAAGGGGCAATGGGTGCAAGCTGGAGCACAGGAGGTTCCACTTAAATTTGAGGAAAAACTTCTTTACGGTGAGGGTGACCGAACACTGGAACAGGCTGCCCAGAGAGGTTGTGGAGTCTCCTTCTCTGGAGACATTCAAAACCCGCCTGGACGCGTTCCTGTGTGATATGGTCTAGGCAATCCTGCCCCGGCAGGGGGATTGGACTAGATGATCTTTCGAGGTCCCTTCCAATCCCTAACATTCTGTGATTCTGTGATACAACTTCTGTAAGGGCCAGAGCCTGTCCGTGAGAGAGACTCAGTCCTGTGCTGAAGGTGTCAGTGCAAGGTGGCAGACACTGGAACTCCTGCCTCCTTCTCGACCTTTTTTCCATTCCCATCCCCCCCTTGGCTTTCAGGACTTTTGTCTGTGGTTTAGTGACATAGTATCTTGGGTGTGATGGTAGTTTTTATGCTTAAATGGCTTTCATACTGTATACATTTGAATTTCAGCGTTACCATGCTGTTGGTATGTCACCTGTTAGCACAGATTGGTTTGCTATTAGACCCCGGATGTGGGGGTGTCTCACACAACCTGTATGTGACTAACGGTTGCAGAGCCGTGCTTCCCAGTGTTTGCTCTTGCACGTCCTTGCAGAACGTTTGCTTTCCCTGCCTGCTCTGCCTCTCCTCTCCTGGAAGGTGTAGCTGTCATTTCTATTTAAACAATTATTTGTATAACCTCTCCTTTCTGTGCACTGAAGCAAAGGAGTTGACGTATACATTGTAGCAGAACTTTTATTTTAAGGTCTCTGGGGAAAGTGGATATTGTGCTTTCCTAGCTTGCACATATGAGGCTGCAGCGTGTGTCCGCTACACTGGACTCTTGCTTAATCAGATGTGCCAGTATGCTTCCACTTGGATAATTTTCTTTGTACTCTTAAGTTAGACACTTATGCTTGAAGCATTGCCTGAACATTTAATCGCTTTGGATGGGTATTTCTGCCTGAAAACTGGTAATACAAGTAATGTTCATATTGTGATCCTATGAGCTCCCACTGGCATTTGTATATGTGCTTATGTGTTGTATCCTGCTATCTGTGTACCCCTCATCCATGACAGGAAACAAAGGGAAGAAAAATTTACTAACCAGAAAAACTTGTAATTCAGTCCATATACCTTTCCTAGACAGGGTTATTATTTGAATTGCAGGATTTAAAGTTGAGGGCAGAATAGCCTGAAGCACTCTTTGTCAAACTAACAGAGAAACCTTCACGACTGGTACAATTAAAACCAGTATAATTTCTGTAGCAGTCATCATGTAGAAAGAGAACCCCATACATTTTATTTTAAACATGTATCCCAGTTTTGCAGGGATAAAATTTATAGAATCACTTTTCTGTTACATTTTATTTCAGTTTGTGGCCAGCTGTGGGATGGTGATCAAGGCCATCAGCAGTGAAAGCCAGGGCAGCTGCCCCAGGCTGGCCCACAGGTGTGTTCTGTAACATTAACATCAGGTTCAATATAAATGGGGAAGCTGCTGGGGAGGGGGAGCTTTTTGCTCTGCTCTCCTATCACTATCTCTCTTTTCTTCTCCTCTCTTCTCAGTGGTTACTGTCCCTGGAGGGACTTGCCACCACTCTATGAGCTAAGTATAATTTTGTGTCTTTCGTATTAGTATTGATATTGGTTTTCTTATTTCATTAAATCTGTTTAAATTTTAACCCATGAGTCTCCCTCCTTTTCCCAGTTCCCTTTCTTGGTTGAGGAGGGGAGATTGGGTGGTAGAACAACTGGTTATTGTTTCGCCCTGGGTGCGGGCTAAATGTAGACAACATGATGAACAGTATTTCTTACACATTGTGGGTCACTGAATTCATGACGGGACTATTAGAGGCTTGCTAGCCAGTAATTATTTATATAGAGTAATTTATGGAGAAAAACTGTCAGCAAAACTACAAGCCTTAGCTGAGCTGGGTGAGATTTGTTATACACCGTAGCCTCTGCTAGGGCTTTGGCAAGTGCACCTTTTCTGAATAATGTGAAAGACCTTGTCAAGCTGTCTCTGATAATTAGGTCTGACATAGCTAATACCTGAAATACAGGCAGGACAGTCATGTGCCCAAATCATGGCATGTCAGCAGTGAATGTGTTTGTGTTGAGTTGCCTGTGTTGTTTTTGGGAAGGAGCATTGCATAAAGAACATCTAGGAAAGTTTTGTAGGTACTTTGTCCATTCTGTCTGAAATGAAAGATTATAGTTCTTCTATGCCAAACAGTTATTTATATATTTAATTAGAGTATAAGTGTGTTTCTTGTTTGATAGGATGAGATTGGTTGATGTGCAGACATTGTCAAATACTGCAAACAGGTTGATTTTGAGTATGTGATAGTCACAGGAAGTATCTGTATTGTCAATGCTTCCTAGTGGTGAGGGAATTCAGGCACAGAAACATTTAACCATGTATCTTTTTTTATTTACTATTGAAACCCTTTTTTTTTTTATGGGATCACTGGATCCCATACTCCAGTGATTCCCTTTTTTTTTTTTTTAATGGATTATAATGTTATATTAAGTAACACTTTTGTGCGGTGTATCAGGTACTGCCGTTGCTTTCTTATATGGCAAAGGAAGCAATTTAGAAAAAGAAAGCAACTAAAGCATGAGTGTGCAGAAATGTCCCTGTGCTTGATAGCTGAAACTGCAGATAACATGACCAACAGCATTTAACTGTTGCGTTAGATAAAATAATTCTCTAGCAACCTGTGATTCCTACTGACATTGTTTCTGCAGAAGAAATACACAATGTGCAAATGCTGGCTTCTAAGTTTAAGAAAAAGCACAAAGTAGTATTTTCTGTTCCCTTATTGCCTTCCTGTGTTCTGTATGTCAAAATTTTCTCATTTATATTAAGCAATAAAAATATATTTAGCTTGCTGATAAATGAGGGAGAGCTTCTTTAAAGCAATTCAGGTGGAAATTGTTCATATTGTAAGCAAATTCCTGAGACATGCTGGGAAGATAAGTATATGATGCAATCGGGAGTGAAGTCTTTTCTCCTTTCCTTTAGAAGAGCTTTGCATGAGTGTGTTTTGTTGCTTTCTAGCTTTAAGACTTTTTTAAGTTTAATTTCCCACTATCAGAGAAAAACTCTTTGTGCATTACTGTGGCAAAAAGGCTGAGTGGATATAGTCAGAAACAGTTGTGGCTGCTTTCAAGCAAATGTGGCCATTTGCTTAATTGTCTTCATGATTCTTTCCTCTGCTTTTTGATTTGGTTGGCCATGTCATCTTGTCTTTTCTAGCTCAAACAAAAGTTTACAATTCAGGGAAAGAAGGGATTGGGACAGTCTTTGGCATTTTTCTGAATTAGACATTCCGGCAGGTTGCAGGAGTCACACAAGTTGAGCAAAACAACTTTGCCTATTAATGTTTTGCTTGGAGCCACAGAATGGATTATTAAATTCCTGTAGTCGAATGAAACTTCAAACATAGAAAACACAAATAATACAAAAATGTGGTGAGCTTGTGGCTTGCTTTATATGCTGTTTCCTTTTATTCTTTGGTATTTCCAGTTTTCCCAAAGTCTTTCAAGCCTTGGACACAAAGAGAACTTGAATGCCTGTGACTGAACCCCCTTTGAAAGCACAAAGAATGCCAAAGAAAAGCTAGATTTGCAGCTGTCTAAAGCAACTTCCAGCTCTGGCTCTCTCACACCCTGTTCTTCATTATACAGACTGGGCTGCTATATTGCTTCGGTGCGGTGCTGTGCTATGAGCAGCCACAGGTTCCTTTGGTCCAGCTGGTAGGAGGTTAGTCAAGCTTTGCTGAAGAAGTGTTAATTCTGGTTTATTGAGTCATCAACTCCATTGCTGCTTCAAATAAAAAGAAGATAAACTGGAACAAATGTTTGCATCTTATTCTTATTTGGTCTGTTTGGCTGTGTCACAGCATATTATTTCAGTTGCATCACAGGAATTGGTACTGGTGTTTTTTTTTTTCCCCCTAGTATATTGCTAGCTCTTCTGTTTTTTCCTTTCATTGTCTTTTTGTTTCTATCTGATTTCTGTGATGTTGTTAGACTTTTTTTTTTTTGAAACCAAGTATAAATCAAACTTGTCAGCGAAAGGCAATTTCTTACTAGTATGTAAATACTAGGTACAGAAATGAAGAAATGATCCATGAAAGAATTAGTGCTATAAAAACGTTAGAATATTATTTATACAAGCATCAACACTTTTTTTCCTGAAGGTGGCTGGGTATCCTGGAAAGTGCTATAATGCCTTCTGGTTTTGTGAGTTCGTATCCAGCTAATCTGTGCACTATGAAGAGGGTGAGCAGAATGGATAGGGAAGCATATTGACTGATGCCTAGTGAAATTTCCCTCCCTTCAGTTAGCTGAGTCGTATCAGTACTGCAGAAGAGGATGCCAACATTTGTAAAAGTTCCATATGTAGTTTAACTGTCAAAGAGGATATAGTGAACCAGTGACACAGCATGGTATGCAAGAGTGGAAACTGTGACAAGTTCTTTCTGTAATTAAAAGCTAATACTTAGAAAATGCTGCAGAAACTTCAGGTGCAACCATGAGCAAATTAAACTGTTTGCAGCTTTCATGAGTCCTAAGTTACTAAAGTAAGCCCCTTAATTGCTAACTTTTTAAAGTTTTTAATAAATATTGACTTGCTAATCTCACATATTTGCACAATGTGAATGTGACTTGATGGGCATGCCTTCATAGCGTGAAGAAGAATTTGGCAGCTGGAGGATTAAACATCTGCTTAGTTGCTTATGATCTAGGTCAGATATGAGTCTGGTGATCTGGATGATAAACCCCAAAATTGTTGGCAGTTACCACGCAGTAGACCTTCACTGTAAATTACAGCTTAGTGCATTTGTCTAACGTTATGTAGAAATGAATGTAGAGTTGCAGCATCATCTGGTTTTGTGCTATTGTAGTATTAAAAGTAACTTTTTAACAAAATTCTTGAAAAATGTTATTGCAAAACACAGCAAGGAAATGAAACAAAATTATACATGAAGACACTTGCCTTAATAGGAGGTTATGTTCTAAGTTTGACGTTTAAAATGAATGAAGAGTAGTGATGAAGTTACTAATTTTTTTTGTATGTAGTTGAAGCTACTTGTTCTTTAACCTTGCTACATATTGAGTCATCAAGGTTAAGATCTATAGTGGCTATCTATTTCTTATAATGGAAGATCAGATTAAATATTTGTTACAGTTCTGCCTCCAGGTCATGTTGGGGTTATGCCAGTGCCTGTAGACTGATTTGCCTGAAAAGATAGATCTCTCAGTCCTGAAAGTGTTATTTTTTATAATATAGATGTCTTTTTCAAAGATTTTAACTGTGGTTTTGTGTATCTGTTTTCCTGAAGAATAACTAATGCTCTGTTTAACATATAAACAGTGTAAATTCTACCCACTGTTTTAAAAACCAGGTATTTAAGATTCATAGGTATGCTCCAGTGCAATAGCTGTACACTGTTTCATTACCAATGTACCTGTAACAGAAGTGGTGAGAGTAACACTTAACGAACTGAATAGCCAAGTATGTTGTTCAGCAATAGGTTTTAGCCTGCTGGTACCCTCGAGACTGAGATACCTTCCCCTGTAATAGATGGGCACAGTGTGAGTCAGTGACTTTGCTGAAGTCTATACATGGGCTGGAACGTAAAACAAAGGCTCTTGAGTCCTGTTCTTTTGCTTTGTGCATGAAGCCAGCTTTCCTAATTCAATGTATTTATTTCTACTTTTAAACACAATTTATATTGAGGTACTTGAGTACTGGTAGACCTGCATTGCTTTCATTTTTTTTAATTTTCTCAGGGCGTTTCACCAGCATGAAATCGTTGCTCTGTGCTCCTTCAGAATTCCTGCCTAACCACAGCTGTTTCGAGCTTGGGATTCTCAAACCATGACACGCATATGGAAGCTGGGCAGGTAGTTTGCAGCTAGGAGTATGCTGAGAGACCTTTGTGATGTGCAGTGTGCAGATACCGTTTTGCTTTGGGAAGAAGGTATGGGCAAGGCTGCGGCCAGCCAAGGGAGTCTCAGCCATGTGGTGTGTGCACCGGACACCGATGTGCGTGGCATTTGCCAGCTGCTGAGCTGCTATAAATGGTGTCAGCGGAGTCATGCTTTGTGTATGTCTTCCTGTGGGTTCATGACTTACCTTTAACTAACAGCAGGTTAGACTTGCTTCATGTTTGAATCCAGTTTTCCTTGCAATACAGCTGCATCAGTTTGCTCTTGTGGTTTTTAAAAGAACGTGAGCAGTGGGTCGCTTCCTCCATGTGTGCCGTGTGTCCTCGGCGGCCTTTTTCACATGGGTGCAGGATTTGCACAAGCCCAGAGATGGTCATTCACATCTTGGTCCCGTGTTTAGTTGTGGAGTCACGTTTGCACGTGGGGAAAGTAGCAGAAACAAAGGCAGTGCTGCACATTGATCAGGGATTTCAGGTATGTCCATTGAACGTGCTGTTTTGCTTAAATTTCCAACTCACTATTTCTAGCACACAGTCTTTTTTTTAAAATAAATCCTATTGGTGGTATGTGTACATGCTTTATGTCACAAAATAGTGTCTCAGTGCTGTTGGTGTTTAAAGAAAAAAGAAAAACTTTTTTTTTTTTTTTTAAAAAAATCTGTTTGCACACATCATCTCCTAACATTACTAGTGGGAATGGGAGTAATGGATACAAAGACTTTTAGAGATGCCTTAAGAAATATTGATTTGGGGTGCTGTCCTGGTTTCATGGGGATAAAATTTATAGCATCACTTTTCTGTTACATTTTGTTTCAGTTTGTGGCCAGCCATGGTATGGTGATCAAGGCCATTAGCAGTGAAAGCCAGGGCAGCTGCCCCAGGCTGGCCCACAGGTGTATTCTGTAACGTTAATGTCAGGTTCACTATAAATGGGGAAGCTGCTGGGGATGGGGGGCTCTTTGCTCTGCTCTCTTCTCTCTTTCTCCTCTCAACAGTTATGATACCTGGAGGGACTTGCCACCACTCTATGGGCTGAGTATAACTTTGTGTCTTTTGTATTAGTATTGATATTGTTTTTCTTATTTTATTAAATCTGTTTAAATTTCAACCCATGAGTCTTCCTCCTTTTCCCAATTCCCTTTCTCAGCTGGAGGGGGTCTTGGGTGATAGAACAGCTGGTTATTGTTTAGCCCTGGGTGCAGGCTAAAAGGAGACAGGTGCTAACAGAATAACAGCTTTTCTGCTTGTATTTCTGCCACTTATACCCTTTGAGAAGTGAATTCTGTGTTTCAAACTGCTTTTTTGTTTGCACTAAATGCAAACATGTTTTCCCTGATCTACTTTTGGAAATACTTGGTGAACTAGGGCAGAGAGGTTTTCTTTCTGTGTGTAGGCCTTTCCTCAGCTCAGATACTGAGCAGTCACATGTGCAGGGGTTATCATCCTGGTTTGAACTTTGTTCTGGCTTTTGAATGTGTTAAATGCTCCAGGCTCAAGAAGACAGCAGTTAATGAAAGTACAGGTCATGGGTGTTTAGTTTTGAAGTGGAAACTCACTGTGCGAGGCAAGATGTATTTCATGTTACTTCATAGTGTGGAAGCAAGGGAGCTGGCTGGACTTGTGTGTGCTGCTCTTCAGAGCTGCTAGCCTGCTTCCACCTGAAAGTGGTGGAGAAAGAGGGGGGACTACATGGCCTTTCATGTTTTGTGGTGCAAGTGTAGTTCAAGATGCCTTTTAGTGCAACGCTTGTGTGCAGTATCTCTCCAAATAGGTGGTGTCTTCCAGTGTCATGAAAATAAAATTAAAAAAAAAAAGTTTAAATTCTTTAGCCCACAAGTACTTGGTTGGGCTGCATGCTTATGATTGAAGTATGATGCTGTGATAGTGACATCAAGTGTAACTCATCCTGAAACTCTAGAGTGCATAATGAAACAAAGAGATTACAGAATTGGAAAAAGGGAGGTTACTAAATGTTCTACGATAATCTCATTCCAGTCTTGAACTATGCATTGATCGTTCCAATTTGGGTCATAAACGTCTGCTTTAAGTATGTTTATATAATGAATAGATTGCACTGTGTATTCAGCAATACATTTTTATATATAATTAAAACTAGCCATATATATGTTGAGTCAGGCAGATACTCTCCAAATTTGTGCCTTTGTTTTTCTTTATTCTCTCCTATTTCCCATATATTAATTTTGAAATTTCTTCTGGTAGTCAAAACAGACAGGGCTATTTTTCTCATTGGTGAAATGCTCTGGTCCTGACTCTACCTTTCTTGATAACTAAAAAATGCTTGTAGACATGTAAGCTAGAAGATTCACACAAAACACCTGTGTCTTAGCTATGCATTTTACTAATTATTGCTGGTATAGCTGCAAATATCCTCACTTTGGTGGAATTAATTTGGAAAAAAAACCCCAACATAACAATTTACAGTCAGTTTTCTCAGTAGACCTCTTGCTTCTGGACAGCTGGAGTCGTAATGCTGGTATGGAGAGTTTTATTATTGACTGGCAAAGATCCTCAATACCTATTTTCCAGCAGTCATCAGTGTATTTTCTCATCTTGCTCTCGGTCAACAGAAATAAGAAAAAAGGTAAATGGGAGTCAGTGAGTCTGTGTAGAACCGGGGTTGTTACATTTCTCTTAGTTGGACACTCCTGCTCTTGAAATAGCATTGCAGAACACGTCTGTCATAAGATGAAATGAAGTGGCAGTTACATGTCTGTGCATAGGATTTTTTTTTTTTTTCCCCATGGAGTTTGTACTGTATGCAACTACTCAAAAAAAACCCCCACATTTGTTTTGGCTGGTGTCAGCCCTCAAAATTTCTCATGGACCTTGGTCTTTTGGAGAGAAAGGTAGGGGAGCCTTTAGTTTTATGGAGTCGCAATGAACCACATCTGACAGGTTTTGCAGGTTATTAGAGGCCTGGTAGACTGCAGTTGGAGAAACACAAGCATAGGGTAGGCCTACAGCTCTAAAGTGTTATCAACAGAGTGAATCCTGACCAAAAGTGCCAATTCAAAAGTAAAGCAGCCTTAGTTGCTGAAGCTAATAATCATTAAAGGCTTAATGTTCTTTGTTACGTAGCTTCTGACCGATCCTGCCTGAGATTTTTGTGCCACTATGGCCTTCATCTGTGCAGGACAGTGAGAAACAATACTGCCATGATATTGTAATATTTTTTAAATGCAGGAAACCCTAAATCATTGTGATATTAGTAAGAGCAAGTATAAACCTACGCTGGCTACATTAGTGGCCTGGCCTGTGTGGCTGAGCCCCACTGAGCTGCTTCATCTGCCTCTCTTCTCCCTCTCCAGAGCATGGAAGGTGCTACTTGTGCAACTGCTCTCCCGTCCAGCTATAAGAGGTTCTCTTTTGCCTACCTGCAAACTTTCTCCAGCAAAGTGTCTAAGAAAAGCAGAGGTGCTGTACGTAGATGATCTGTGAAGCAGGCAAGGTGCTGTGGTCTGTGACTCTTGATACCATTTTGTACTGGACATACTCAGAACTGCAATGGAACAGGTTGGAACAGCCTAGACCTTGAATGAGTGCTTTTCATTGAGTTGTGTTTGTAGATTGTGTACATGTATTGCTCCTTGTTCTTGTAAGTCACGGAAAAGTGCCAGTTTAAATGGGCAGAGTAGAAAAGGGTAATCTGAGTTTGACTAATGAATGTAGAGCCTAATGCTGCTTAAGAATCATAGCTTATGTGTTGAAATGGGAGTTCTTTACCCCTGCTTCAGGAATAATTTTAATATAAAACCTAGACATGAGAAGAAACATTAGTAAATGAAGGAAGAAATGCATTGAGGACCTTTCAGTGTAGGAATTATTTTGTGGTGCTGAGACTAGAAAATGAGATTAACAAGGAATTTTAAAGCAGATGTGTTAGTTGGCCATGGGATCTTTCACACATGTTGCAGCTTTCATAAAGAGCTTTTGTTTGTGAGGAGCAGGAGAAAAAGCAAGAAGCTACGAACTGCCACCTTGTCTTCAATTTTTATTTCTTCAGGGGAGCTAAGCATGCTTGACTTCTGAATGCACCTCTCATTCATTCATCCTAATATAAAAATGTTGTATTAGGTGATGTGACCTAGTAGGGTAGTTGCTAGTACCAGTACAGTGCATTAGGTTGTTCACTGTGGTTCTGAGGACCAGCTGCGGACCTTTTCTGTCTTTGCGATCTGCAAGCAGTTCATGGACCGCAATTTGTTAGAAACTGTTCTTATTTACATCATTAGGACTAGGTCAGAAGCTCCTGCTTACTACAGAAATCAACAAATATTTTTTTCAGCTATCATTGGCAAATGCATTCACTGAACACTTTAGGGTTTCCGGTATTTTGCTGCCCGTTTTCCATATGTGGTAGATTGAATGAGGTTAGCTCATTTGTTGTACAGACTTTTTATTGACTTTTATCTGTTTTTATGGACATTTTGTTGGTAGCGTAGTCCCACAACTACAAAGCAGCAGTGCAGCACAAGTGAGATACAAAACTGGGATTCCTGACTTCTCCCTTTCGGGCTGAATCGCCTTTTGTGGCAAACGAGCTGTGAATTATCCGAAATAAGGTTTGAGCAAATGAAAGAGTACGTGATTTGTCTTGTGATAGACTCTTCTCTTTCATCAGAAAAGTACTTCCAGCTTTTCAGAAGCTTGCCGTGGGATACCTGCTTTGCAATATTCTACTGATTATATTTGGTTTTTAAATACATGCGTGTGAGTAGCTCTTGAGCAGGCTGTTGCTGCAGGACTGAACTTGACATGGCAGAGCATCCGTGTTACTGCTCTGTAATAACAATGTATAGCTGCTGATCCAAGTGCTTGGAAGTTTTCTCATCAAGGTGGTGCTCCAGACACACAAAGTAAACTGTTCCCAAAGCTAAAAAATGTTCCCCACAGATTCTTCCAGCTGTCTGTCTGAAACTGCCTGTGAGAAATACTAGCAGAATTTTGGGCACAGGCTTTGTCAGTTGAAGAGTGGAGGCTGCTGTGAGCTGTGTCTGGATTGAGGATACTGCATTCATTCACAGTCTTTCTTCAGGGGAAAGAACAGACATTTCAAGTACGCTAAAAGATGGTTGTCTTGTGTTAAGGGGACCAGCTGTGAAATGTTTGCAGAGTCTCCTGGTGGATTTTTCTTTTCTTGTTGTTTCATTTTGGTTTTGTTTTTTAATGTAGAATGCATAGCAGGATGTCCAACCAGAATAACTGTGTAGGTGTACATACAATGCATGCCTCTCTTGTGTGTGTATTTAAAATAAAGGTGTTTAGATTACAGTGACACTTGGAAAGACGTGGTGGGATTAAATCCCTGCTTTGTATTCTGAGGCCCAGATGGTCACCTTGATAACTGTTGTCTGCTGAGCAAGATTGGGCATGGTTGTGGTGAGACAGGAGACCAAAACTTGAGGGAACACCTTTATGCCTGATGTTAATGATTGCTGTTTCTCTAGCTACAGAACTTGTTTGAATAGTTCTAGTAATGATTGCTTTTAGGTTTTACCTTTCTGAGGGAGGAGAGGAGGCAAATACCATTATTTCGGTTCTCTAGGACAAGGAATGTGTTTTCCATTGGAAAAGTAACTTTTGATATTGCATATTTTTTAATACTATGTTAGATACTTCAAGAAGGAGGGAAATATTGCATTGTAGCTAAAACCCGTGCTATCCTGTGACTTGACTTAGCTGAGTAATCACTGTGCTTGCAGTCAGTCTGTCTTTTGCCCTCTTGCTTTCAGCTTATGACTTTGAATATATGGAAAGTCTGTGCCTCTTTCATGTTACTCTGAGTTGTACGTTTTCTTTTTCCCTTGAGTGTGGGAAGGAACAGGCTACTGAAGGAGCCAGATTGAAAGGCCTAATTTAGGGAAATATGTATCTTACATTGTCCAATAACTCTGCCACTCCCATGTCTGTTGAAATGTGGGGTTAATTTTCGAGTGTTCTTCATTGCTCAGATGACTCTTATCTCATAGTTAATTTGTGTGTTTTGATAAGGAACTTTGATAAGTATTTGTTAAAAGCTTTGGTTCTGCAGCTGGAATCAGTGTAATATAAAACTTATGAGAAACCAAGGGTTGTTGCAACAGGAAAGACAGGTGTTTTCATTTAAAAGAAAAAGTCAAAGAGAAGGGAAAGGACTAAAAAATAAAAATTAAAAAAAAATACAACCCCCCCACCCCATCACCAGGATCAGATTATTTTTAATGTTTGTAAGTAACTCTGTAGCAATGTTAATCAGTCTTCCTTATGTACTTCTACATGCTTTCAGGAATACATATCCTGCTCGGCCTCTATGACCATTCTTGTCACTTATGCTAATTAGAAAGCTTTAAAAAAGGAGAAAGGGGTTTCTTCTACCATCCAGGCTAATTCCTAGTTTATTTTAAATTATGTTCTCCCGTCTAATTTTTTTTCCTTGAAAGAAAGTACTAAAAATAGAGAAATAAAATCAATCTCCCTAAAATAGAGAGGCTGCCAATTGTTACAGAAGCATGCAATAACCAGAGTGTGCCAGCATGGATGTTGTGATTCAACTCCCTGAGTTAGTCTTAAATGTGGCTTTGCTAGGTTAGGGTTTTCTGCTGCTCCTGGCTTTTGCACAGAGAGCCCAGGATACTACTGCTGTTATACCAAGATTTCTGGATTGTAGGTTCCTGGTATACGGTCAGTTTACCCTGCTAATCTTTTTTCCTCTAGAGACTTGAGAATCTGTGACTCAAAGTGACTTTGCTTTCAAAAACAAAGAGTTTATTTTTTAAAGGCCTGTGTTATACTGAAAAAAGGTTTTTAAAAAAAACACTTAAGTGCGTATTTTTCCTTAACAGCTTATGATTTTTTTCTTTTGCAGAGATCAACAGTTTCCATGTAGCAGTCTTGTCACCTACATTTCCGTTTCAAAAGACACGAGCTGGTCACTTGAGACTGAAAGTCTGTTGATCTGGCTCAAACCAGCCATCGGAGAGTATTTAAGCACCATCTCTTTAGTGGGATCCATAAAAAAATAACTATATAAATCTGGTTATTATTTTTAAGACAGTTTACACAAGAGCCCCTTTCACTGAAATCTCTGCCAAACAAATAGCTTGCTTGTTGATTTTGTACTCTAAATGTATAAACTGAGGTGAACCACATGGCGGTTGGGTAAGTTGAATGATGATTTTAACTGGTAACATTTTCTATTTTTTTGGTAATGTTGGGGGGGACAGAGGGTGGGACAAACAGAGGACAACTCCTTAGTCTTCCCTGTTAGACTGATAAAATTTAGACCTGGTCAGGTAATTATACCCCACAGCTGTCATAAAAAAAGGCACCAAATGTGAAATATTCAGATTTTAGTTTTGTTTAGTGTCAGGGATTGTTAGTTAATTACTTTCCTTTCTTCCATCTTCTTGGTTATTTTCTGCTTGCTTCCAAGCTTGATGTATGAATAAATAATCTGATTTAAAAGGTGTGCATATTTAAAGATTTGTGAGCAGCCAGGACAGTTTGTACCAGTGAGTGCTAAAGCTCGAGCTATAAAGCCAGTACAGCTGGAGTGCAGAATGATAGACATGCAGTGTGTATCCTACAGTCTCAAACTGAACAATTAACATATGCTGCTGCTGAATATTCAGCGGTCAGCCTGCAGTCAGACAGACCACTCTTTTATCCCCGATGCTGTCTGAGCCCAGGTTCTGTGAATTTTCCTAAGATGTCAGAGAGAAGGAATTGTAAATTCTCCTGGTTTTCGTCCCCAAACTTCACAGTGCGGCTGCACTAAATGCTGTAGTAGTATAGTGCTGCAAATTATGTTCAGCATGGGGTATTTTATTGTTTCCTTGATAACCAAAATAAATGGTACATCTGAAGTACTAAAGCCTATACTGCTAGCTGTGTGGAGTACAGTAGCAGTAATCTCTTCATAGGTAATTTCAGCCTAAGGTTTCAAGTGATGAGTTTTGGTAAATAAAGTAATATTTCTTACTTCATACCTCTCCAGAACAAATTTGGTCTCCGTGGGGCTGGGAATTTGAAGAAAAGGAGTAGATAGTTTTAGCCTATAAATTCTTCAGTGTGATAGGGCCTAAGAGTAGCTGCTTGTACAGACCCTTCAGACAAAGTGCTGCAGACTGGCTTTGCAATGGTGCGGTTATGCTCCCTCTAATAAATGGCAGCAGCTGTTTTCCTGCTGCTCTTCATTGGCCCAGCAGCTGTGGCATCAGTTCGGTCACTGCTCTGAGCAGCACAGGAACTGAGTATCCGGGTGGGTGACGTGTCGTGGTGGTTCTCTGCCTATGCCGCTTTAAAGAAACTGTTAAAGTACAACGTATGTGTGGTAAGGTCTCATGGGAGGGTGGCGAGTGCCCTTTCCCTTCAGCGGGGTGTGAGATGCTAGGCTTTATGCTGGGTACCAGGTGGAGCTGGAGGTGATGTTTCTTCTCAGAGCCCACCTCCCTGGCAAGCCACAGCTACCCTGTAAAGGGGCTTGTTCTGCACCGCAGAGGTTGCGGTGTTAGGAAGTGTTGATGACTAGTGTCCTGCTTATTCTCAGCGCTGTTTTGAGTTTAAGAGTTTTTCACAGTTGTCAAACCTGAGGTCTGTCTTCTGGCTATTGAGAATAATCCTTAAGTGTCTTGTGGTTTTGATTTGTTTCTAACTAGCATTTCTCCTGGTAGATTTGTTGTTAGTGCTCTTGCATGATCCTATTGCAAGATAACTGTCATAGAAGGTGTGGCATACCTTCTTTTTTCTTTTAAGCGGATTTTAAGTGATTTGGGTTTTTTTTCTCCATAGAACAATTCTGTGGATGTAGGTGTACATGCTGTGCATAACTCCCTGTGTTGTATGGATACAGTATGTTCACTGGTGAAAACTGAAGCATTTCCTTCAGATTGCATAATTTATCATCCCTTATTTGTATTGTAGTAATTTTGGCAACATCCTTGAAATTTGGGGTTCTTCTGTGAGTATTGTGCATATAATGTAGATTGTCACTGTCCAAACAGCTCCTCGTTTGAGCTGTTAGGCTGGTAGAATGGGTTGTTTTCATTTTGTCTTGTTCTAGAGGAGGGAACCCATGCTTAGATTTTTAATTTGACAACTTTTATGGTCAGTCATGGGTCGGCTTTAGTCTTCTGCTCCCATTTTGTCCACTTCTCTCTTACTCTGACACATGCAGTTAAAGCTCTGAGTGTGCTGAATGTGTCTGGGCTAGCAAGGAAGAGTGTGGGTCCTTTGGCTGATGATAAGCAGGGATGGTACTTCAGTATAAACTGTTGTTGGGGTAGGTCCAGGGAAGAGAGGCAAAGCATAAATCAATACTTGCAGTTTTGTAAACAAATTCTCCGAAGCTTAGTAACGCCTCAACCCCAGAAATGGTATAGAAACTTCACAAATCCAAACATTTTTTATAAAACAGCTTTATCTTTGGAAATGCTGGCTCACTCTTTTTTTTCTCAGCTTCCAGCAGTGAAACTCAAACACTACTGAACTTCTGTGCTCCTACTCTATTATATAAAGTTATATATTGTATCATACCATCAAAGTGGTGAGAATAGTCACTTCCAATGCAGGAAATACATAGTAGTTTCTAAGGGAGGTTGTGAACACTTCTGCGGTATTGCTCAACTTACGCAAGAAACTGCGTTGTCTTCTCTTTCATGAGAACAGCACATGTCAGAAATGCACAGTGCATATTCATGCAGCTGAAACGGTTAAGTTATGGAAAAATCAAAAAAGTTACATAGGCTAGTACTTTCACTCTAAAATTATACGTTACTCCCGTTTAGAAACAAAACCAGCTTGACTTTTCTCTAAAAGAGGGACAGTAAATTCAACCTAATGCTTGTGTCAAAGCATAAAGGATGTAAATAATCTAAAAAAGATTCTTACTGTGTTAAATACTGTAAGTCTTCCTTTTTTTTGAAAACAGAATAAAATATGAAAGTTGCATTGGAAGACTAAACAAAGGGCTTTCCTGCTAATAAGTTATATTGGTATAGCTGTGTAGGATTGCAAGATGTTTCTTTCATGCCTTGTGCTTCTCATGAGGGTATGGTGGTTGCTCTTGACTATCCTAAATTGCTTTTGCTCAGTTGTTTTGTTCTGGGTTTTTTTTAATCATTTAGTGATCTTTGATTTGGAAACCAGTTGCTAGTGATACCCAGATTGGAAACTCATTTTGGAGAAATGTACTGAAATCCCAGAGCAGTGAGGCTTTCACATGCTTGTGTGCCAGTAACTTTATGGTGAAAGGTTTTTTCCTAATCAGAGTTAGTAAGTTTGACTGTGTGTCTCTTACATACATAGTAATATCCTACAATTGATTCCTTGGCCTCTTGGAAAATTTCTAATCTGAAACGGATAGAAGGATTATGGAAGGATTATGGGATTTCTTTGCACATAGAGTTAAAATATTGCACAACTATCCAGACCAGAGACGAGTAAAGTTTCTGTTTTGACATATACCATACTACATAGTTGAATATTTAAATAAATATTTCCTGGCAAACTCTGTTAGTGGTTATTGATGGCAGGAGCAATAACTTTACTCTTCTGCCCAGGCAAATAATAATCAGAGAAGCTGGCTAGTGAAATGATGCTGGAGCATAAGGACTTCCTCCAGCAACTTTAAAAGAGCAACAGTGAGAGCAGTGCAAGGGGAGTGTGGGAGGCTCATCCTTTACTTTCATGTTTCATTTATTTCCATGCTTTCTGCCGTTTTTATTTATTTAAAGGAATCTTGTATTCAGTATACGGATGTTGAAATACAGTTCTGTGGTGTATGTATGTGGTTTTGGTCTGGCCTAATTAGAAGCTTCAGTTTTAATATGGTTTAGCCCAATACAGCTCATGTGAGAGCTATCAGAAAAATTTCCTTTTGACACACAACTGTTGTGTTGCTTTACACATAATATCCCCATTTGACAGTTTTGGAAAAGTGTGTAGTAAAACCTTTTTTTTTTAATTTGGGCATCTAGTTTAGCTACCCGCTGCTATGTTGTCCGGTGCTGTTTCTGGAAACTAAATATGACGTAAGTACAGGCTGTCCTCTGCACCACAGTTGCTGCCAGCTGTTTTCTCTGTCAAAACTTGGATTCATTTCACTTTTGTGTCTAGCTACAGCAAAGTTATTCTTGAACTCTTCCTTCTTCGGGGGCCTGTTGTGGTCATCCCATCCTCCTTGATACTGAAGGTTCAGCCTGGCTGAATCAAAAAAGTCTATACCTCAGTAGAAGGAGTTTAATGCAAATCTTACCAGAATTCCTACCTCTGCATTTTGAATTTGAATTTTAAGGTGGGTTTTTTTTGTGTAGAAATTCACTAAATTGTCAAGTATTTTCCAAAATGCACTCATATTCTCACCTGTTAATAGACAAATAAGTAAATAAATAGCCCAAAGGTTGGGCACTTGGCCATTACTTGTTGAATTACAGATCTCAGCTGCTCATTTATCTGATTTCTCATTTTGTTTTCCTCTATCCTCTGCCACTTGAATCCTGCTGCACTTGGGAAAATAGAGCTGTGCTATCTAAGGTCTTTCTCAGCCTACTGGAAGAATTTTGCTTAATTTTCATGACTCATGAGCAGAGGAACTGATGAAAATGTAACTTTATTTTCTGAACCTTTTATGATCTTACTGATGACAAAGTATTTGGTAGCCATTTCATATAACACTAATTATATGTGTATAGGTGTGCTGAGTGCATGTTCAGGCATGTTTTGTTGTGGAGAAATCACAGTATCTTGCAACTCTGATCTCCTTGTGGGTTTTTGTCTACACATGCAAATGTTCAGACAGGCAGTAATTCTGTACAAGTGACAGTGTTTTGAGATATCTGCCATTTTGAAGAGAGAAAATGTTGTGAATGACATTTTTTTTCGTGTTTGATGTTGCTATTTCTGCAGACTTGATATGTAGCTTCATAAAATATTTTAAAATGTCAGTTGAACAGCATGTGCTTTTAAAGATGATAAAAATACTTGCTCTAGTCATTCATTAGGGAGGTGGCTACCAGCTCTCCTTGTGTTTTGGCTGCCCACTTCCTATTATAGAGTTGTTTTCTGACTTCTCGTGAAAAGCACTAACACTTGCATTGTTTGCAGATGGCTGGAACTAAGAAGGCAGAGTGCTCTGGAAAAGGCCTTTATTGCGTGAAATCCTGTTCAGGATTCGTTTAGCTACAAACTGCGGGGAAAGGTTGTGGTTGTGGTTTTTTTTTTTTCCTCGCTTGCTGCTGCGGAGGAAAAAGAGATCTTGCTGAAACTATTTATTGGATGTGAACTCTCTGAGATTATGTTCATGCTCAACGGCAGCAGATGCGACATGTGACAAACCTGCAACCTGGCATGTTTGCCTTGACCTTCCCATCCCAGTCTGAGCTGTGCTCCCACTCTGACTTTCTCAACCACATCAAGTTTCACTTGTACGTGTACTTTCTAAGACAATAGGCTTCAAATAATGAAGTCAGTCCTGTTTCTTGGAAGGGGGAAATCTCTGTGCCCCTTGTCAAGTCCTCCTGCTGTGTTGATATAACAACTTTACCTGACTGCCACGAGTGAATTTTGATGACTGAAGAAATTAGGTAGACATGTCCTGTTAGTTGTTTGGATTTTCAAAAGTAGAGTACTCTGAATTCAGAGAATATTTAAGTTGAGCTGTGAGGGGTTAATGCTTCATTGTCCATATTTGGAGTATAGATTTGATAATGTGGGGTTGCTTCCCAACCACAAAACTCTTTTACAAGTTGGAGAATATAATGGCAAAATTGAGCTTCTACCCAGCAGTGAATTGGTCTTTTCTTTTGCAATCAAAATAATATTTCAACATAATATATTCTGTTTTATGTAAACGTTATCATTATTGTGTGGGAAATAAGTCTGGGAAAGAAAGCAATACTCCAGAATTAAAATAGTCAGAATGCTGATGTTGGATAAGTATCTGTACAATAAACACATTTTTTTCTGTAACTACTTTATTTCTTTTATAGAGTTTCCCAGTTGAGGAGAATGTTTCAGTTACCTAGCACAATTTTTCATCCTTAAGCAGTATGGTCTTCTGATTTACTTACTACGGAACACTCTTGCTTGTTTGCAAATTGTCCTTGAGACATCAGTAGCTTAGTTTAGAATATAAATGGTTTGTGAAACAGGAACATAGTCATCCTATAGAATAAATATGAATAAAGAAACCATGAATAAATGCAAGAGGGCCTTCAAATCTGTGGTGTTTGACAAGAATTTGAATTGAAGAAATTTATGTTCCGTTTAGTGATCTAGTCTTATAAAAGACTTAAGTCAGTTTTAAATTTCTGCTAGAAAATTCACTACTGGAAGTGTGGTCTCACCTTCTGAATTCATACATCTTTACATTCATAGCAGTAAAACCCTAATCTCTGGTAAGGAATGTTTTTGTCTTATGTTTTCTAATTCAGTCACTTTTGGAACAGGAGTCTCCAGGTCTGTGCTACTTACAGAGCTGAAGGAATTGTAGAAAGTTTTACCGGTGAAAGCTTGATGGTACAACCATTTTGGTATTGTGTATTCAAACTGTTGCTTCGGGACTGATACAGGGTTTTCTTTTAGGAACAGATAATATACATAACATTGGTGTCCATCTTGCTACCATTTGGTGCAGTATGATACAGGGAAACCTTTGCAGCAAATCCTTGAACTGCTAGTTTTTATCTTTGGGAACCGTGTGAATTTGGTGGAACTGTCTCGTAGTTTTCTGCATTGCAGATTTGTTTTTCTTAGTTCTTGCTTTCCAATTTACTATTTCTTTGGGTCTGTTCTGTTGTCAGAGACATGAAGGCTGTAAGGATCAGGAAGATGGTTATGATTCCTTTGAAGGCAAATTGTCTTTGTGATACTCCGTAGTAACTTCCATCACAGTTGCCTGACCCTTCAGCAGAGTCTTTAGGATACAGGTCTTGCATCAGGGTGGTTGCAGGAATGTTTCTCCACCCCTGAAGCAGTGAATTTTTTGGCAGGGTTGTAGCTTGTCTTTCTCTGCAATGAATTGTCACTTATGCTGTGTTCCTGAAGACCAGAACTGAAAAATTTAGTCACCATCTGAGCTGGCAGAGGGATGCACTTTTTTGTAAGAGCTGTTGGAGATGCTCTGGGAGACCTTAATCTCTGCTGAGATAACTAAGTGTGCAGTTTTGCCTAATGCCTGCGATGCAAAGAGGAAAATGCCCTTGGCAGGGTGGAGTAGGACTGGCTTGCTCATTTCAAAGATCTAGCTAAAAAGGTAAATAACCAGAGCCCCAGAAGGTGTGGTGCAGCTGAGGGACAGTGCCAGCATGATTTGGCAGTTTGCCCATACCCACATAAGATGCTACTTTGTGGTATTTCATATAGGCTAATTAACATGTTAATTAGTTGTTTCCTGATGTAAGGGAAGGTGGAGTTTGTACACTTGTACTTGCAAGGGTAGAAAGAGGAGAAATGAGTTAAGTCTCTTTTCACTGATAAAAGTTGGAGAACTAGAGAAGGTAGATAAGATGACAGGTGTTTTATGTTACTATGCTGCATAGTTTCTATAGGAGAAAACAGTGGTTGGAGGTTATGCTGTCTAAAACATTTTGCATATCTATGAAAATAAGGGTGTACTCTGCTAAAATCTGAAAGCTTTCTTAACTTGCCTGTTTTGATCAACCTGGAGAATAGTGGCACTTAGACTATGGGATTATGCTTTTGAAAAAAAAGATCATAAAATATGATAGAATTAACCCATGGAATAGAAATCTTGCAAAAATTGGGTGGTTCTGTCTCTTAAGAAGTGAGGAGAAGGTTAGTATGACTCTGCCATGCCACATACACATGGCTTGTTCAGGCCTAAATAGCCTGGTTTTACTTGTCACATAATTATGCCACAATTAATGACCCCAGCATGTGCTAAAATGGGTAATAGGGAATGTCAGACACTGGAAGGAACATCTAAAACTAGTCAGTTCCTAACAAAGGCACTGTTCTGAAAAATGATATTAATTTACCCAATATTCAGTTTTCTCTCTTTTTCTTAGATTGGACAATAAATATACGCTTTTCTTTTTTGGCTTCTAGATGTTTGCTTCCTGTTGTCATTAGTTGGGAGAGTCGTGAAAAAATTTGGACTTTTAGTGTAACAGAAGAACAACATCAATTCCTGTCTCTGAGGAGTTAAAAAGAAAAATTCCATTAGAGAATAAGATTCCTAAAATTGTTATTCGTTTCTTGTGTTTACATATAAATTACCTTAGGGTTGGTTATTTTTTTTTCATTTTATTCCTGCGATTTCCTTTTTTCTGTTTGATACTGAAATGCAAACCTTTATTTTTTAATTTGCTAAGAAAAACCCTTCCATGTTAAAATTTGAAAGACTTTTCCTAAAATATTACTACTGCTGTTTGCTGGCTCTTCCTCTTTTTCGTTATACTTGGAAAATTTAAACTCTTATTTGTGTGTGCACGTGTGCGTGTAGACTTGATCTAGAGTAATTTCATTCTGACACCAAATTTCTGAGGGTTTTTCGTAAATAATAAAACACTTTGTAACTTTGGTACAATTGATGTAGATTTGTCTCAGGCCTGAGTGTGTGAATGCGGAGGGTGTGAAGCTGCTGGATGCTTGGGAGCTGCGGCTGGAAAGGTGCCTTTGGGCCAGCGGGAGCGGAATGCTGTGTCACCAGTTGAATTCAACTGAAACGGAGAGGCGTTGCGGTTTTTCTTATTTGTTTTAAAGGTGTGGGATGGTCCACATACGCTTAACACTGTATTATGCTGAGGGGGGGGAAATAAAAAGTTAAGAGCTACTTGACAAGTCAGTGATGAGTTGATTTTTTAATCCTCACACATGAATTTTCTAAGCTTTCAGAAACTCATGAGTTGCTGTGGGTTATGTGACATTGTCAAAACTGGACTCCAGAAACCTTTTAGTCTTTGAACTTGATTTCCATTCTGGTTTTGGAGGGGAATGAATAACTTAGTATTTTAGCTTTATTTTCATTTTTGTTTTGATGATTCTTTCAATATAGTTATTAGATAAAAATGAATAGTAAGAAGTTTTTTTGGTTTTATGCAGTTGGAACATGTTACTGCTCTTTAACAATCTGCTACATGGCTTACATCTGCTAAGCTGATAAGTAAATCCTGTTTATCCACCTTACTAAGGTAATAACTAAATCCTGTTCGTGTCTCAGTGTTATGGATTATATTAGATTCATTGTTCACCTTGCTAAAGGGGACACAGAAGAGAAACATGGAGTTGCTTTTGTAAGCGTTGAGATGTCACGTTTTGTACAAAAGGTCATACAAGTCCGTATTACAGCTCTTGGGCAAACTATTTTAAGTACTCTGTTCCTCTGAAGCTACTTCGTTGGATCTTGCAAGTGAGATTGATGCCTGGGCAGAAGGGGAGAGGCCGACGTTCACTCAGCTTGTCCTTGCCTGTTTCACGACAGTGTGTAGCTTGCTTGATCTTGGCCTGCTGTGAGGAAAATAGATTAAGAAGTCTAATCTGAGTCCTTAATGTAGTAACATAGCTTGAAGGCGAGCATGGTAGTTAAATCTAAGTATTTGTTAACCTTTTAGCTTTTTGAGGAGAGTGTTATGGAAAAAGACCAGAGCATTTTTAACTCCTGTTAAATAAAGTCTGTAGAAATCTGTCGTTCCTGGAGCGTATCTATTCGTGTCAGTGAGATTTGTAGTTAAGGATGAGGAACGGCAATCTAATTCCAGTTCTTAAAGAATCATTGTGAGACAGTAAAAGTGAAGCTTGATGTAGATATCTGTATTTTGCTGTAGAAAAATGTTAACACTAATACAAAGGGCTGTTGCAAGCAGATAATTCTCCTGCCATGTAAAAGAGATCTAGGATAGCCTTAGGAAACAGTATTGTCTTGCTTTGTGCAAGAGTTTTAGTTTAGGTGGCTAACACTGAAGTTAGTACTGATCTTAGAGTGAAGGAAGTGATTGGAGTCTGGTGCTGTGATGGCTGGCCACTGCCTAGCAACTAATGGTGTCGTGTTGGCTTGGCTCAACTCAGATAAGGAACAAAAATATTTTCCTCCAAATCCAAATGGAAAATACAGAGGTATTTGTGTGGGGCACTTGTCTGACGCAGGACGAGCTGACGGGAGCGCTTGTTACCGAAGCGTTTCAGGGCAAGGTCGGGGAGCTGGTGGCTGCTCCTGTTTGTTCTGGTGTGTTTTTTTAAATAGTTACATTCAGACATGAAAAAAATACATTGTACTGACGTGAGTATTAACAAAGAGAGAAAATTAAACGCCCTGGTGTCCTTATGTCCCTCCCTTCTCTCTTTGGAAATGTGTCTGTCTCTCTTCAGTTTTTTGGTCAAAACATTTAGCAGATGCTCAGTTTCTTTTAGTCTTTTAAGAAAGTGAGTCTTTGAAATGACTGTGCCTTATGGGTTTGTCAGGATTACATTTCATTCAGGAAAGAGTGTTAGTGTTTGGTTGATATTTAAACACTCTTTGATTGTGAATGCCCTATTCCTCCCTTTAAATGGTAGCAGCAGCTTTCAACAAGCAACAACCCTATTACTGCTTCCTGTCTTTCTGTTTGGTGTTACTGTGTAGAATGTGGAGATTAAAGGGGATAAAACAATTACTTTCAGGCCCCCTAAATTCTCACTGTGTTTTTTCAGTAGGCTGCAGCATTATTTGGATAATCAGCGTAACTGGCCATGCTGTTTGATACATACTATACTCATGTACTGTCTTATTCTAATGTATGTGGCTGGAATCCATATATATTTATGGTCTGTTATATAGCACATACTGGTCTTGCAAGCTCTAATGCTGATGTGGAACAATACTGGGATGTATCTGTCAGTGCCAGCCAAATAATTTTGCTGTAGTAAAGGTCTTCTGTCACAGGATGGAAGAGAGCCAAGTTATATTACTGGAATTTCTAACTTAAGCAACAACGCTCAGCATTTTAAATTGTAACACAATAGTAGGAGAGTATAGTACTTATGATGATATCAGCATCCAGTTTGTTTTTATAGAGTTTTATAAGTGCATATGAACATCTGTGTATGTACTGTGGGATATGTGGAATTTATCAGGGTAAAAGCTGCAGCACTTTCATGCTGTTTGCCCCACAGTGGAAGGTTTGACTGCAGACGGTCTCAAGTTTCTCCCTCTGGCCATGGTTTGTCAAGATGGCAAGAAATCCAACACAGGGCTACGTTATCTTTGTGAGTCTAGCCACCATCCTTGTAATTTTTCCTGTGCTGTAGCAGAACGAGTTCAGTACTCTTGCTCTGAGCTTTTGAGAAAGTTTTCCTCCGTCTCTACTTGATACTCTGTTTTGTTTCTTACAGTTCAGCAAGAGGCAGACCAGAGACTCTTCCATTCCTGTGAATAGCTGGGTACCAGTGGTTCTGCTCAGAAAGGTGCTAGTTTTGTGTTAGACCAGTGCTATTT
This sequence comes from Nyctibius grandis, assembly GCF_013368605.1. NCBI lineage: Eukaryota > Metazoa > Chordata > Aves > Nyctibiiformes > Nyctibiidae > Nyctibius > Nyctibius grandis. The sequence goes on along the minus strand of NC_090663.1, from coordinate 71,044,027 downwards.
TGGCATAGGGAATGAAAACAGAATGTGACCTTAAATGTAAATTTAGCTGAAATGAAACAAGCCTGATGGATGATATATAAACATTGAAGGATGAATCTGGTAGTTAACACCTGCTGACTAAGCAGGATTAAAAGCCTTTATTTTGGCAACAGTTAGGACTCTGCTCATTGCAGCAGTCTATTGAACCAAATGATTGGAGTGTTCTTCCCACAGCCAGGAGGTTTGTTTCTTCCCAGTTACATCTTATACGATGTGATTGGTTTTTATTTTGCTCCAGTGACTTCTCACCTTTGTTGAAAGTACCAAGTTCTTAAATTCCATCAGAAAGTCTCGTCCTATTTCATTGTCTTTTCTTCTAGGTGTTAGTTCAATAGCCAGGTATCTCTGGCTTTTCTTGACCCGTCAGGTCATTCTTCTGCATCCCAAACCTCCAACCTCCCCTTGCCCCTTGATGCTTCCCAAAATTTTCTGGAACAGTTCTTAAATGTTTCAGAGATGATTTGTGGAAAGACATTGCAAAAATTTAATGTGCCTTCATGGCTTTAATACAGGAACTCTGCAAATCTAGTTTTGGTGTGTTAAAAGGTTACTGTTTCCAACCACCTACTCAGCCCTTTGGTCAGTAATTTCCAATCCCTTAGCAGATTCAATAAAGAGAAATGCATGAATGTGGCTTTCTGATCCTGTGAGATCAGTGTTTTGGTTCAGCTCCTTCTCAACTTGACTGAAGATGTTGGACTTTGCACTGAAAGAGTGCGGCGTGGGCCCAGGTTCTGTGTGCTGTTACTGTCACCAAAGAGGTGGCTTTTGGTGGAGAGGTTGGATATGCAGCCATGCAGGAGACTGTTTCGCACTGCTCTAGAAAGGCTCATCAAAGCCTTTAGCCCACTTCAGTATTTTAGTACCCTTTCAGTCTGTGAAGGGGAAAGGGCGGTGATGCGTGCACGTGGTGCTGCGTGCCTTCTCTTAACACGTATATTGCTCAACATTATTTGAATACTTCAGCTCTACAAGTGAGAGAAAACATAATAAACAATTCCTTCCTCTTGCATGGGGCTAGCTCTCATGACAGGGCTTTGGTCGGGGATTATCAGATTCAAGAAAATTAAATAAGTTTGGGAGTGTGTGTGTTGTTGGACCCGTTCTCCCATAAGTACAATCTTTTCAGCCTTGTGTTGTGATCTGGCTCACAAGGAAGCATAACATTAGATGTTTAAGAAACTTGTTATTTTCTGTATTTAAGCCTTTCACAGCTGGCAGAACTTGTTTCTTTTGCTGTCTGCTTTATGAACTGCCTTTTAGCACACAAGCCATTTGAGTTAAAATACTCATGTTTCCTTTCACATGGGAATTACATTGCTTTTTCCTTCAACCTTCTTATCCTTCTTCCTTCAACCCTGCGCAGCATCCTGCTGCTTCATGGGTTGAACGGTACACGTACAGGCTTTAGAAGCAGTTGCAAGAGGGAGGTGAGTACCTGTATGGCATCACAGGGAACGGCGTTGTTACACAATAGGTGAGGAAAGGACTAATGAGAAATGGATGAAAAGAAAGGAATGTGGAATGGCAAGGAACAGAAAGCAGTTTTATCATTTTAGGTTGTGTCTTGCTGTTTGTAGAGTCTTTGTGACTTATCCTTTTAAGTGGTTGAACTGAACTTTCAGTGCAGAATTGTATGTCAAAGTAGTACTTGACTGACACATGATAAAACATGTGATGTGTTGGATGCAGGACCTATCATAAAGTTGTGTTTTTTTTAAAAACCAAACCAAAACCAAACCAAGAACAGCAAAAAAAGTCCAAGTTTGTAGTCTTTTAGCTCCAGTTAATATTAAAGAACAAAATGCTGAGCTGGTCCGTTAAAAGAGTTGTTCTCAGCCCTTCAGAACTGCATGTGATAAGGAAAAGATTATAGGTTAACTAAATATTTCAAATTGTCCTTAACCTTGGCTGACAACAAAAATGTGTGTAAAACCTTTACTACTGGCTGGGAGTGTACCAGGACATGCATCCTTTTTTTTCCATTGAGCAATTCCATCCTTCCAGAACTCATGACATTCCCTACCTGCATGTATCAGCACAACAGAAAAGTGTGTGTATACTGCTTATTTACAGCTTTATAAATCTTAATAAGGGTTTATAATGATGATACTGTGAAGAAATGTAGAGTCTGGTTACTTCCTGAGGGATGTAAGAGTGCAGCTCTCTGACCCCAAATTGTCAAATACTAATAGATAAAAATTGGGTTGAAGTAAATGTTTTAGGAATATGACAAAGCAGTTATTATACAAAATTAATTTTAAAGCTGTGCATTAACTTAACTAACTTTTGGCATAATTTAACTCCATGGAATTTCTACTTCCAGTGCAACAATTCTTTTACATTTGGTTTATGCATTTCAGTAGCAGAGCTATCTATGTAAAGTGTATAGAAAATCCACAGATGCGTATTTTTGCTGACAAACATACTAGTGAATTTGGGTTATCAGGGTAAGACAACTGGCACAACTTAGTCTGGGTGTTGTGCCTTAAACTTCTATAGTTACAGATCTGTTTGTATGGCCTGTGCCCTAAATTGTGGTATAGTGAAGCATAAGAATAGGTCTAATACTGCACACACGATCATACTTGCTTTCTACTATATAGCCTTGTATAAAAAATCTGTGTGACAAATTCCCAGATGAGATCAGAAGAGGGTTAGACAACACTGGATGTCTTGTAATGTTCTTAGGCAGATCCGTGTTAAGAGTTTCTTGTAAAAGTTGATTATTCTAGGGGTAGGGAGATCTTCTAGCCTTCTTAAAATTTGATTCCCTAACCTTCAATCTGTGCTTTTTTTCCTTGCAGACCTTTCAGCAGCCCAGAGAAAATTTGCCCATTCTCTCAGAGACTTTAAATTTGAATTCATTGGTGATGCAGAGACAGATGATGAAAGATACATAGGTAGGTAAGAAGTGACTATAAGTGGCTATATTTTGCCATGCCATCCTGCAACATGTTTAAACTTTTTTCTGGTTTTGTATTACAGATGCATCACTTCATGAGTTTTCAAACTTTTTAAAAAATCTGGAAGAACAAAGAGAAATTTTGGTGAGTTGCAATAAACATTTTAAAAAGCTGTACGTATAGAAAAGAGTAAGATGAAAGTCAGATAAAGTTTCTTACTGCTTTGTTAACCACCAAGATGCTGATATCAGTAACTTACAGGGAAAGTAAAAAGCAAGGTGAAAGACTTAATACTGCAGCAGGACACCCCAGGCTGGGAAGTTGGCCAAATTTGGATCAAGGACCGCTGTGGCTCCACCTTCAACGCTTACGTGGATTTGGGATGCAATCTGTTGGCTGGATGCAGTAGCAGACTTGCAAACCTTTTCTTTGTAGGTGAGCTTTCTGGTGGAGGGTTGCATCTGCAAACATTTAGTTCCTCTGTTGTGTATGAGGGAGTGTTCTTCATTCATGTGCCTGTGATTGCTTAGGGTTTTAGTGTAATATGGGTCAGGTTGGCTACACATAGACTGTGGGCTGAGCGCTCTGCAATACACCTTACTATCTTAATTTCCTAAGTTGTCCAGAAGATGGAGGGTTTCTTTCTGGACGGTACCATGGTTCTCCTCTGTAGTTGCATGCCCAGCTTTTATTTCAGAGCGGGGATTCGTGGAGCAGATGATGTATTCTTCTGAGTGTGGTTCGACTCTGCATCTAGGAAATGTTCTTAGATCTGCCTAGATAGCAATTATATTCCTCAGGATTTGCCATGTGATTATATCTTTATCTTCCTGGAAGTCAGTGACAACTTGGCATTGCCGAGAGGAAGCTGAGACTAATCTGTGTTCTGTTCTCCTCTCTGCCAGAAGCTCTGCCTGCTGTGGAGGAGTATGTAGATAAGTGAGAAAAGAACTCGTGAACAATTTTATTTTTTTTAACACTTCTCTCTCTGGCGGTCCTGAGCCCAGTAATAGTTATGGTTCCTTGAGTGTGCCGTATTATGTCAGAATTAGGGTCTGTGTGGTTCCTTTCACATTCCTGAAGAATACTGTTTTTACATAGTAGAAACAGTCTTTCAGTATCTTGAGTTGTTTTGCCAAGTTGTAGGGATTTGCTGAAGTATGATTGAATGCATCTTTCGTTTTTCATAATTCTGAAGTACAGTCTTTACTCTGCTTTTTCTTGCCTGCTATCCAGAGCTGTATTTTATTTTAATAAAGTTGCATACATCTAATTAGTGAAAGTCTTTAGGAAGTTTTATGATGAAAACCACTTTATAGTGCATCACATTATTTTCCACACTTATTTGATACCAGGTTTTGAGAGATGTCACCTTCAGGACTTCAGAATTATGTGGCACGTTTCAGCGACCGTATCAGTAGATCTTCAGCAGTAATAGATTACCAACATAGTAGGCTGTGTAGAATCCAGTGCTGTCTGTACAATAAAACACTTCTGTTTTTCAGACTGAATGCCACATAACAGTATTACTTATTTTTTGGTATACTGCCCATGCTTACACGGAAGGCATTACCACACTAAAAGCTAATTAATCAGTCTCTCGATAAGAAATGTGTGAAATGCAGTTATCTGTTAGAACAGCGACAGTTTGATGAAAAACTGGGGAGTATAAAATATTATGGGGCAAATATTTAATTCCAAACAGAAACAGAGTATATTCTCTGAGTTAACAGGTACGTGGCCTTTTCATTGCATCTGTAGTCTAGTAAATGTTATGTATCGCTTCTAGAGGGAGTTAGTATACTAACAGTGGCACTAAGTCGCTGAGAAAGTGATTGTGCAGTGACTGGTTAAGATCATTTTCAGCAGCTGCTGCTCTGACTTGTTTTTTTTTTCTTTGACTTCTCAATAGATGTTTTACAGTGGCATGAGCTGTAGGGATACTCCCATGGAGAATATTAGGGCACGTTGCACTCACAGATGTTTGGAATCAGGTCAGGGATCCAAAGACTTTCCATTAAGATGCAAAGCATATAGCAGGATTTTTTTTAAAAGTGTTTAGTCTTCTTTGTTAAGAATGCTCTTATTTTTCCCCTTACCATTTTGAAGTTGGCCAGAAGGTTTCTGTTTCAGTGCAGAACTGCAGATAAATTTCAGTCATGTAAAATAAAATGTAAGAAATCAATGAATAATTGTAGAACTAAGGACATTTCAGATATTGCTATGCATTTTAATTTTTAGATATTTGAGAAAAGGGGTTATTTTTTCACAACCATATGGTAAATAAAACAAATGTGCCCTTAAAATACATTCTAAACTGGAGTTAAATACTCATCACTTACACTTCTCATGGTTTTCTGAGAGTATTGTTTGTGGTGAATCCAGAGTCCGTAAAACTTTCTATTAGTGTTTACCATAAGTTTACTTGTTTGGTTGTCATTTGTCTGGTGAATATTTAATTTCATTCAGATCTTGGAGTCTTGCACTTCATGGTTTTACCATTTCTCCCATGTCCTTCAAAGGCTGCTGAAATTATATCCCAACTGTCAAAGGATTTAGTTGCTTGTGAAAAGGGAAGATGGCATTAATCCAAATGTTTCATTGGGATTACTACAGACTGGCCAATACAAAAACAAATTACATTTTTCCATAGTACCGTAGCTTGGTGATGTTCTCCAGGGTAGATAGGAAATAGGTCACTTTGTCCCTGAGGATATTCTGGAAATAATTTTTACGTGTTAAGCATGAATGGAGTCGTAGGACTTACATTCTGCTCCTTTGACGTTATAAAAGTGTCATGGAAGTGCAGGGCTGAAAGGGAACTTCACAGAGCTAGTGGGAAAAGATTGGGGATGATCAAGCCACCAACATGGCAATGCTAAGATGCTCTGTCCCACTACCTAGCTGTTCTGCTGCGTGCCAGGGCGGGCACCAAACCTCCCTCCCAGTACCAGTTCTCCTGACAGCAGAAGCAGGTTTGTTTCTTGTGGTGGGCTCAGAACAACAGGCTTCGCTGTCTGCCCTCATTTAAGCTGCAGTGATGGGCAGCACAGGGTACCTGGTAGGTACTGATCGCCTGTGGTTGTTATCCCTTTTCTTCCTTCTTCACCTTCCTTTTTACCACCTTCATACCTCGTTCTTCCATCCCAGTCTTCTTCCAAATGACCAGCCTGCCATAATTAGTTTTCCCTCTTGATTCCATTCTTGCTAAATCATAACCACATTTGATAGCGCTTGTACTGTTCCCTCAGTAATCTCAGCAGTACTTGGCACTACCGGTGCGGTCACCCTATGTGCTGGCTGTGCGTGCTTCCACTCCCTGGAGGTCCTCTGTCCTGCCCTTCAGCTGCTTCTGGAGTTCAGCTGTTTCTCATATAACTCTCCCTTAACCACACTGGAAGTCCAGTCACCCCTCACGGCGCTGTCAGTAACTTTTGTCAGCTTCTCTCACAGTTATGGGCCATGTCCAGCGATCTCTCGGATCCTGTCTATTAGTTTCTCATGCCCTATTTAGTTAGCGTACTCCACGCCAGGACTGAGCGAGTTGGCTGCATTTGCCTGCAGCCCTGCCAGAGGTGTGACTGATGGCAGGATCATGTATACCTAGGTAATCCGTGATGAGTGCTGGTCTAACCTATTCTTTAAAAATGTTCCAGGGACGGGGGTTTCTCTAGTTTTACTCCAGTGTTTATTCTTCCATTTTTTCACCTGATATCCATCCTAAGTCTCCTTTACTGCAAATTAAACTGGGAACTTTTGGGTACTTTTCTGCTGTAGTCATGGAGTAAAACTGATCACTTTTCCTCCATAGTAGTATTTTCACTGTTACCCTTTCAAAGTGGTGTTTTTACATCTGTATTTTTCCTTATTCAATTTAATTACACTGAGTTTAGACCATCTCTCTTTTATGTCAAAATTAGTTTAATCCTGCTTTCTGAAAGCACTGACGTTTTCTCTTGGATTTATGTCACTCCACATGTATGTTAGTCTCATGGAGTTATTGGTAAGTCACTCCATTTAATTGCTACTGAAAATTAGATCATGCAACTTGGTTGTAGTTTCCTATATGATGCTTGAAATGTCCTTTTAGATAAACAGGTATTTTTCAGGGTAGTTTTGCAACCAGGATGTTGTTTTCTCATTCTTCCAGTGGTTTGTTTGCTTTTGAGAATGTCGTGTGGGTCAGCACTGAAGACTTAATTGAGGAGATCGGTTACTGTACTGATCTCAAAAAGGAAAGTAGATGTTGTTCTTAAATTCAAAGTAGCTTTTAACCTTCTATAGTGTGTTCCAGGACTGTTGAGTATATGAGTTGCTACGTCTGGTCTGTAACTTTCTCAGTTCCTGCTTTCTCCTCCTCTTCTCACTTTTAAGTTGCTGCTGTGTTTGCTCTTCTACCATCCTCTGGGACCTTTCTGCCTCTCCCTTTAGTTTGCTTTGCTGAGTTCCTCAACTACTCTAAAGCAAAGCCCCTTCTGACTTGAACGCAGTTAATTCTTCAGTTGCATAATGTAAGAATACATCTAATTGTTCTTAAGAAATCCTTACTCTTCTTAACATCCATTTTTTTCCCCTCTTTGTTAAATGTTTTGCTATAATTAATTGAGAGTTTTTTTCCTCTGTGAAGATAATAATCTGCTGTTATCTTACAGTGAATCGTTGATTTAACTCTCTTTCCAGTTAAATAATGGTTTTAACAGCTTCCTTTCTCTCTGTTTTCTGAAATACATATGAAGAACCCCCTTTCTTTAGGGTTTACTTGGCCCCTTACCAAATAAAACATAGTTTTTGCCTTAGCCTTTCTAACTTTGTCACTAAGCACTTGTATTTTTCCTTTTTACTCCATCACATTTCTCTTTGTGTAGGATTTCTTGTACAAATATCTTCACCTTACTATGTTTCCTGTCATTTCCCCAAGGCAATATAAACTCACTGTTTTACTTTGATACGATCTCTTCTGTTTCCTGCTACAGTTCTGGCACGCTTCTGTTCCTTCCGATATCTTTGGAGGAAAGATGCCACCTAGTTATTTTTGAACTTTTTTTTTTACTTTTTTTTCGAAAAAGAAAGACTGTTGTTGTTATGCCATAGGTACCTTTGCAGTCCCAGCCTCGCAGAAATCCTTTTGCATTCTTTGTTGGTTTTACCAGGTTGTCAGAATCAAATTCAAAATAGCACCTCTCCCAATGCATTTTTTTGAAAGCAGAATTATTCCTAGCATATATCAGGAACATGAGAAACTGTTTCTCTATGGATTTTTAAAGAAATATCTCAGTTAAGTCACTATTTTATTCTTTCCTCTTCTTCTTCTCTCTCTCTCTCAAAAAAAAAAAAAAAAAAAAAAAGAGAGAAAGAGGGAGAGGTTTCCCAGTTGTGGTTTCCCAAGTTCAAAGAAGTTAAGGTTCAAAGGCATGTACTCAAAAGGTTAGAGGTATAATTTAAATGATCTGTGCAAATATGTACTTATACTTACCTCTTATGATGAAGTATTTAAGTGCATGATTATTCATTTCACAGGTTAAGTGCTCACTTAACACATAGTGTTCATGGATAGCTTACTCTCACCTTTTGTTCAGTGACTCTTTGCATTTAGTTTACACTGTTCCTCCTCTTCTGGAGATAGTGGTATTAATTTTTATAAGGTTTGGTGCTCAGCACATGACTGTTTAAGGGTTCATAAGTCTTAATCGGTCTTCACAGTAGTCTGAAAAAAAAACTGTGTGAAGGAGCAATCAGTTTGCTCACTGATTTAGGGTGAACAAAAATATCCAATAGTTTTGGATGTAAGATGCATTCAAGATCTGTTAAATAAGAGTTTGTGCAATAGATCTACTCTATATGTTCAGATCCTGTTAAGTCCACTGACAGTGCAGACTGCAAAGTATATCTGCCAAGACAGTGGAACAGACATAATTGGTGACCGCTTCTGAAAAATTAGGCTGCCGACAGCATATTGAACATCTCAGATGCAGAGACAGAGGCACAAATAAAACGTAATGTCTCAGGAACAGCATTTGACTACCTTAATCACAGTTCCTAGATCCTTTTGTTTTTTTTTACTGCAAATTGTCCAGTTTAATAAAACATTTTCTGGTTTTAGAAACAAGCAGACAATTGCTGCCATATCTCACTGCCCAGCCTTCACTTTTCGTCTGCGTGGCATGAGGCCAGATGACAATCATATAATTATTGGAATATAGAACATGAATGTGGAATTAAGACTACTTCAGGCACACCTCTCATGTTCTGGTGATTCACGACATTGAATGTTTGATTTATATATGTTTATTTTTTAATGTTATATACAGCCTTCTGAAATTGTTTTGTGAGTTACATATGAACTTGTGCACATTAATCTATAAAAGAAAGATGACTATTGTCTATACAATAGGAAAAAAATGCAAAGCCACTTCTGGGTGTGTTCGTCCCACCTCTGAGTGAATGTGGCTGAAAAGTTCTGTTACCACTAGCTTCCTCTTCCAGATAATTTTGTGGTCTCACATGCATCAACATAACTCACTAGAGAATTTTCATTCTGTTATTTCATCAATGGGAAATGTTTGGAATTTGCATTGTAAAACTCTCACCAGTTTGGATTTTGCTGGTTGTTAATAACACCACTGTTTCTCGTGGAGGACAGCGCTGACAATAATGGAACAGTTCATTCTTGACTGAACACTGAAGCTGTTGTTCGTGGTTGGATTCCTTGCCTTTTAGTGGCATCTTTTTGCTCAGCGATAAGCTTTGCCATGAATGAAGAAAATAAGCATTACACTATTTCCTTTCCTGAGCAGCCTTTTTGGTTTGTCAAGACCTTTATATGACCGCTGATTTCAAAGCGTGGACTGGAAGTGATTCTCTGCTCATACAAGAGCCAAACCAATGTTCTGGTGTGTCACTCTGTTCAGCCCTTGTGTATTGGGTTTGTGAAGGGAAGGTGTTTCTTTGGAGGAGTTACCCACGGCTTTTGTCCACTTCAGATGCGGAAAAGCTGGTTTGTTGCTGTTTGTGAAACTGTCTTTATTTCTTTTCCTGTTATGTTTATGTCTTCGTAGTATTTTCTCTTTATAGTGGAATGTATTTTGTAAGAATAAACTTATTAAAAAGCCAGGACTATTAAATAACTTTTAGTAAGTAATCTTTAATAAAAACTGCTGTCTTAATTTAATTCTCTTTTTTTTATTTAAACAAAATAGTTTATTGTTGTTTGCTTATGATACCAATTCAATTTTTGAGGCCAGCAGTTTCATGGCAAGTGAATCAATGCAAACAGTCTTGCAGAGCACAGCATAGCAGATAGGTCATAAGAGGCATTTTAGCTGTCTGTCCTTTAGATCAGTCATGAACTTCCACTGAACAGGAAACACCTTTGGCTAGGAGGGGAGACCTGAGAGTCCTGCTAGTATATTCTCTGGAAGCCAAGGCTGCTGCTTTTAAAAGAGCTAGAAAGTGCAAAGCACAGGAGCCTGCCTGTATCGTGGCTTGTGGGGCAGTGGTTGGTCTGGGAAATTCCCCAGAACAATTTGAGAAAATTTTTCTTGTCTTACTAAACCCCAGGAGTAGTTTTCTGGAACACTTAAGAGGAAGGTGATTTGTTTTGTTATAGGTGTCTCCTAGCATCTCAGAAATGTACAAAATAGATTGTATCCAAGGCATATATCTGTCTGCCTGACTCTTTTGTTACCAGATGGTTTCCTCCACAGCCAATGAACCCAGAAGAACGGATGTCACTTTTTTTTTTTGTAGCTTCTGCACACATGCAGAGACACATAAGTATTAATGTGCTATGAGACCCCCTAAAAATCCTTTAAATTATAGACTCCAGTCCTTCTAAAAACCAAAAAACTCAAACACTCGCATTTGTAGTCCTGATGTGTGGCTGAGGGCCTTTCATTATTTAAGATTGTAAAGCTACGGGAAAGTTCCAGAGCAGTGAGAAAATCCAGACACTTTTACAAGAAGAAAACTTGCATTTGAAAACAAACAAACGAGTTTTGGGTGTGGACTGCACTGACTGCAGTTATCAGTGCTCCAGTTAAATACAAAACCAGTGCTGAGAAGTGGTGAGAGAGATATGCCACTGTGTCTGCAGGGCGTACTGGCAGGAGAGCTGGCTGTGCAACTAACTGAGAACACATTCATGTAACTGTAAGAGCACATCACGTTCTCATGGGAAAAGAAAGAATAGACATTAAGACTTCACAAGTAACATCTGATGTCCTCAGCAGTGGAACTGTAACTGCACAGTCACATAATGCAGGGTTTCAGGCATAGATCTTAATGCTTTGAGAAATTTCAGTAACAAATCACTATGTGAAGCAGGAAAGCTTTTTGGAGGAAAACACAATTTTTATATATTCCCCTCTCCTCCAACATAGAAGGTTTTTTATTAGGCTGAATGTTGCAGTTTCTTAGGAGGAACATGGAAGAGCTATATCCTCTGTAAGCAGAAGTGCAGCTGTAGGTAGTAAATTTCTTTATTAGAAAGTAAATTTCTTCATTTAGCAGCAGTGTTAACTACTTTGTTCTTGAATCACTGCTAGGTATGTCTTCCTTTCTGTGTTCGCTGTTGCACTGAGTAGGGCAAAACTTCCTTCCCAGATCTGGTTTCATTGACACTTGCCCAGTTTTATGAGCTCTGCCCTACTGCTTGGCAGCCTCTGTCTTTGCTTTGTCGAGGGGAGAAACAGTCCTGCCCCTGTCTACAAATAAATCTTTCCAGTTGATGCACTGGGAAACTTACAACACTCTTTTCTGTTTGGCTTCTAATCTGCATTCCAGGTCCTGGGATGAGAATTGGGAAGTTGGCACTCCTGTGTTGCTGAGCAGCCTGCAGCAAGGTGTAGGTTTATGGCTTTTTTTTTTGTTTGTTTTTTTCCTTTCTCAGCAAACCTGTCTTGTCTGGGAGAATGCTTTGCTTCAGAATGGAGCAGAGTCAGCACATATACTTAACTCACCACCAGAGTTATTGATGAGCAATGTGTAATTTCCAGTTTTTCCAGTAAAGGCTGAGGTCTAAGGACATTTTTAGGATGAAAGCTGGGAGGCCACTGCTGCATTTGTCTAATAAACAAAACAAATTTTGATTAACTTAAGTTGGTCTAGCCTTTGTAGCCACAGGGGCTGGACTGAGCTTTTGGGACAGCTCTTGTGGGATACTTCTTTCCAGCCCTCACAAGCAACCTTCCTCCTGTGCAAGACAAACCTGGTTGTGCCTGCAAGGGAACTTAGACTGCTCCTGCCTACTGCAGGAGGGTGAGGAAGCATGAGGAGCATTGAATGGTGGTGGATGGTGCTGTCTGTCAGGTTACAGTGCATAGGAGGGGAAGCAGTTTCTCCCTAAACAGCTGTGCTCCCACCTTCTCTGAGAAGGGAAGAAGTGACAGGCTAAAGAGAGTTATTTCGTGGACTGTCATGGACTGCTGACTTACCTGTTGGATCTTGTTGACTTGACTGATGAAGTAGCAAGCAGCTGTAAATGCACTTGCTAATGGATTTAGTTTGTGCCTTTGTGTGCTGCTCTAGGAAATGTTGGTTTAGGCCCCTTAATCTACAACTTGTTACTTATTTCTTTCCAAAAGTATGGAGCTGGAAAAGTCAGGATTATCACCATTCTGTACAACTTCTCTGCCTGAGCAGGTGGAGTTTTGTAAAGGCATCAGAAATTAGGAGGTATGCGCAAAGCTGAAAGCCTGCTTTAAGACGTTGTTGAAAATGTTGGACGCAGTGATCTTCCGAGATGATGATGGCAAGGATGATTTTTTTTTTTTACTGCTATTGCCAGGTTTATGTTCGAGTTAAGTTAATTCTTTGACCTTTACATACGTGCAGCAAATGGAACAGGAGTGGCATGAGCAGTTTAGGACTGTCTGCCTGAGGCACGTGTGCTCATCGGGTTAAACATTTCTTAAAGCATTCTTGAGACTTTGACATTCATAAAGCTGGTTAAGATACTGTTGCTTGAGACGTGACCTCTTTATATTGATTAACGTGTGACTTACACTTATCATAGTTTGCCTGCCAGATTTTAAAATTGCGTATATATTCCTTTCAGGTAGGTTTGGATAGGTTGGAGATATAAAGGAAAAAAAGGATTTTTTTGGTGCCCTTTAAATAGTACATTCCTGTCATCGTAATCTGCCAGGATTAGAGGAGCAGAGAGGTGAAAACTAATTTAAGAGTCAAGACAGAAGTTGAAAGAGGAAGGAACATGTAATTTTATATTAATGAATATTTAACTTAAATGCCTAATAGAACTTTTCTTGGAAATTTTACATTTTAACATGATCCTCCTTCTTAAGGAAGGTGGATGTGATAATGACAAATACGTTCCAGCGATCATTAGCTTATTTCCTTATACTGTGAGAACTTTACTTATTTTGTATACTGATCTGTTATTCATGGTTTAAAAAAAAAAAGTGTTGTTTTGAGTTCCCAAGTTATGTAAACTAAGTTAACAATGAAAAGCAGTGTAAATAATGTTTTTGTTCTAGAAATAAATACACATCTTTTTGTAGCTTCTCATGACAAGCACTGGATTCTAAGTACTGGAAAACACTGCAAATGCCTCCCTACTTAATCTAGTATTGTGCATATTTTAATTATGAACTTCATTTTTATTTCTGCCAGTCAGACCAACAGCTCTGTAATTCACTGTTAAATTTACCGGTCACATCTTTGTTGACAGTTTCTGTTTATATGCATATAAACTCACATACGTGCTCATTTGAGTGAGGATGAAATATCCTCTTATATTTTTATATGTGGGTCTGGTGTGAAGCTCCATGAGAACAACAAAAGATCTACAAAATTCCGCTTCACCTAGAAATACTCAAGAGCCCCGCTGTTTAATCCAGACACAGAAAGCAAAGGGGGAGACAAATCTTAACTCCCTGTATGGCAGGAGAAGTTCTGCAGGAGAGGCATCTGTTAACAAAAGTTTAAGTCACGCAGAATGAGAAACATCTTTTTTGGAAGGAGGGGAGGTTGGTTTTTCTTTTAACGAAAGAGTTACTGGTGTATCATACCACTGGCAGCAGTGGAATCTCTGTTGGCAGTCGCTGAGGGAACATCCCGTTTTGATTTAAAGATTATTTTCTGCTTCAAACAAATTCCTGTAGTGGTTCCCATGGTTAATGCTACACAGGAGTGTAGCAGACCATGTGATTTGCAGCCAGCCCTGCTGGTTTATAAACCACAGCCTTTTCTGCATGTCGTGTGGGTTTTTTTTTTCTTTTTTCTTTTCTGTTGCATCAAGGTGCTATGGTTTTCTTTGACTCAGACTTCATGTTCAGTATACATTTACTGCCTGTTGATCTTGCATTTCACGTTTTTGGTGTAAAAGTTCAAACAACGAATAAGCAACTTGTCATTAGTATTTATTTTTAACCTTCTGACCATTTAAGTGCTCAGTTGCTGCCTTTAAATGCTTTTAAGTGATTCCACTAACCATGGTGCTCTGACATCCTGGCAGCTAGCATCATCCTCTCTGAGTTTTGCTCTGAGGAGGCCTCATAGCTTTCTCCCTCACTTTGTCAGTATAGAGGAAGCTGGCAGAAACAATTTAAATTTCTTAAAAATTTCTAATATAGAAGGACTGTTCTGTGATTTCTGTAAGTGGTTCTCCACACTGACTTTTGAGAGTGCTTGCGGTCAGCAAGGAGAGATCCTTCAGTCCTCAGGTGCTTCTGCTGTGTCCCAAGAAACTGTTTCTGGTGCTTGATCAAATTATAAATCTAAATTACTGTTTCTTTTCAGCCCCAAAGAATTTCCAGGAAAGTTTTGGGAGCCTGACAAAATTTGGAAAACCTGAGTATCCTAAAAACTGCCCTGGAGACTCCTGGTAACTGCTCGAGTAGTTAGGATATATGTGCATAGGCTGGCAGGTGGGCTAAATCCTTGCTAAAACCACAGTTCAGCTCCTGTTTGGGGCATTTGACTACCCTGGCTCTCTTTCAGTGGGAGTGGAGGCAGCTCAGGGAACGAATGGTGCTCCAGCCGCTAAGAACATTCCCAGAGCCCTGGGATGAACTCTTCAGAATATCTCTTTGCTGGGCTGGAGATGTGGCAGAAGTTTCTCTCTTGTCCTTCCTCTACCCTCCAGCTCGATGCAAGGGTCTCTGGTGTCGTGGTTAGCCCGGTGCTGTTGTGTGCTTTTGGAAGGCAAAATGGTCAGATTTATTTTTCTCTTGCTCCTGCCAAGGGTGCACGGACGGGTGCCTTAAGTGTTTTTGACAAAATCAGGAAATAGATGCAGAAAGAAAAAGTTTGGGCCAGGAGACCAAGTGCTCTGAAGTCAGGAAGTATCTATTGTATGGATGACTGTGCAACATGCAGTTTGGCCCAGACTTGCCAGATATTTGGGTTTCTAGCATGCTGCCATGGCTGTTTAAAAATCTGGGCTGCTCTGGTTACAGTGAATTGGCAGGATGACTCCCACAGTAATCTCTGCATCGCTCCGGGGGTGGGTGGGAGCAGACAGTGCTATTGAGATTTGTTTTGTGCCAGATCTCTAATACATCCCTCTTGTGTTTTATGATAAGAGCTTTCCAGAAGTGTTCCAGAAGGCTGGTTTAAGCCTGCAGTGTTTTATCTGAAACTTTTCACATTTGAAGGGGGATGGTGGGGGAGAAGAGAGAAAAAGCCTTCTGTTGTATCTAAGGTGGTCTTCCAGGGAGCTCTGCCTGGGCTCCTGGCAGCTCAGCCCCGAGGCTGTGATAAGCCCAGTCCTCGGCACGATTTACTCTGTGGGTCTGCCTTAGGACTGAGACCAAAAGGATCCCACCTGCTCCTCCACACCTCTGACTCTCTTGCCATCTTTTCCGTGCTGCTGTTGTGTTCAAGAAGTTCCAACCTTTGCTAAAATTTTGAACCTTTTTTTAAATTTTAAGTCGTGTTTGCACCAAAACCAAACCCGACTCAGCTCCATCTCCAGTGAAATTTAATGTGAAATAGAAACTGTGTTTGCTGACCAGATCTAATAAGCTACAGTTTTCTGTGTCATAATGGCATATTGTGTCCTTTTTGTTTCTCTCTAGTATGGCTATGAGGCTGTTTATCGTAAGCACACTGGTGGCTGCTCACCCAGTGAACTAAACCTCTTGTTTCTTAACTTTACACTTCTTGATTTTACAACTTATGTTAACTTAAGGCTTTCTTAATGTAGTTAAATGTAAATATTTGGAAATATATGTATCAATGCCTAATGGCTTTAGCTGTGTGTTAAAAGCTTATTATTTGCTACTCAGTAGTCCATTCTGCAGTTGCTTGTAGTGTTTCTTGTTGCAGAAATTTGTGTCCCCAAATGAAAATCGTTTGTCCTGTGTCTCATTCTGGTGTTCAGTCATTGAGACTGTCAACCTGATCTGCCAGACTGGCACAAGTAAAGCAGTTGCAGTTTGGCTGCAGCCTGTAAATTTCTGAAATGTCTGCATTTGTTTTAGATTTAATTTTCCTGACAGTGGATTGAAATAAGGGATAGAAGATTTGAAAGCTTGAATGAACTCAGAGATGTGATTTTTTCGATTTAGGATTTAAGACTCTTAACTTGCATGCTTCTCCTTTGTTTTATCCCAGAGCTTGCTTGCTTTTTTTTGTTTTTATTGCTGATGCTAAAGTGACTTGTCAGTCTGGCTATGGAAACCTAACCCATGCTTTTTTTTTTCTTTAGGCACTCAGTGTTACTGAAACTCTGATCAAACCTTTGGAAAGATTTAGAAAAGAACAGCTAGGAGCTGTAAAGGTTTGTCCCTCATTGCCTTTATGATAAGTTTGTTTAATTTCTCTACTTGGATTGCGTTGCAGTAATGACATGTATTTGGCAGAGAGATACTGTTGTTTATATTTCATGTATTGACTTTTTTTTTTCCCTTTTCTACTTTGAGAACTTGCTTCAGAAACAAATGGAAAGTATGTTTCAAGAAGAGAAGAATGTGTCCTTTCCCTTCCCTCTCTCCTCCCCTTCCCTTATCTCGTGTCTGGAATAGGAGCAGTCCTGCTAACAGCCTGCCCCCCCTTCCTAATGGGTAACCCTGTTCTGCTTTGTATTTGCTTGCAGTTGCACAATCAAAGGCTGAAAAATATTAACTACCCAAAGGAGCTCATCCATGTGCTTTTAACCGTATTTTTACAACTTGCAAAGTGAAAATTGCCTTAGTTTTACTTTTTGTTTTAAATAAATAACTCATTCCCTCTGTATGAGTGGAAGAAAATAGAGATGGAGAGGCTAAAGACAGGTTCTCAAAGTGGTTGTTTTTTTTGGTGAAAGCATTCAGTAATTTTTTTTAAGATTGTCACTACGTTGTGTATATTATTTTAAAATAAAGGGCAAATTAAAATTTTTATATTAAGTACACACTCGCTTTGGATGAAAGTAACAAGGACAAGTTTTTATCTCTTTGTACCTGTCTACCTTTCTTCTTCCAGTGAGAAATCTAAATGCTTACTCAAAAAAAAAAAAGCCCACAGCTGTTTAACACAGTTTTCTGTTGCAAAGCTCAATTAATAAATTTTTAAACTACCACTCTGCAGATGTTTTATTTTATAATTTCATGATTTCATCAGCAGTGATATTTAATAGCTAAGGTAACGTTTCAATTACGAGAACGCTCTATGTTTTGACTTTAGCAGGAATTGTTAACATGTTCTGAATACGATTTCAGCGTTCGTAAGTGGAAAGTGCTCTGTTGATCATAAGTCATTACAGTTCAATAGTACAGTGAGCTTTGTGTAATTTTATGGACTTCTCAGAAGTACATCAGACATCCCAACCAATAAACAATAAAAACTTGGTCTGTAATACAGGGAGTCTTCTAAGGAAAAAGAGAATTAATTCTAAATGTAACCTATTGTCGTAGAAGCAGCTGTAATGAATGGATTAGAGCAATAGTTTTTTGATGTTAAAGAACATGCCATTTTTGAGGTAAGAACTCCTAATGCTTTAAACTGTCTCATGATCTTCATGCATTTACTAGTCAGAATTCTGTCCTCAATGTTTCTGACTTGACAAGTCACATTCACACAGTCTACATCTCACATTTTGTTGTGTGGATGTTTCTTCCCTTGTATCTCCCTGCATACTGTTTCTGTGAAGTTGAAGCTCTTATTTGTGATTTAGCCATTCTTTTTGGACAGAATTCTCGGTGACCTTAATTAGAGCACTCTTGCATAACTGTGTAACATTTAAATAAAAATCCTCTAAAAATATTTAACTCTTTGAATATTCATAACTGAATATTTATTCAATATAATCAAAGTACTGACACTGGAAATACAAGACTGCTTGCTTGGAAAAATCAAGTTATGGCATCTAGTAGTGAAATATATCTGGAACATTGTGTAGCATTTGCTTTAGGAAAAATTTATGCTCTACCATTACAGAATGAGAGTTGAATCTGCTACCTCAGATTTTCCTGTGTCTTACATCCCCTGCTGATAAAATGGTCTGAGCTGGGCTTAAGAAGAAAAAGAAAAGAAAAAAAGCTTAACTCCATAGTGCTGGAAGCTGAGGCTCTTATTGAATTACTCCTTAGTAAAAGATGTTGCTGCTCTAATCCCAAACTACATGTGTAAAGTTTCTGGCTTTGCCTATTTAGAAGTCAATAGTTCTTTCGTTTTCTGGCAGCACTCAAATGTTGACCAGATCAATGGAAATTTTGCTAATATAAATGCAAAGCCCCCCCCCCGGCTTCCTTCCTAATTTCCCGTATGCTAATGTGTTATCTCTAATCACTCGTAATACCATATGTGTATCTTGATGTTTCTCAGGTGGTAAGGAATATTGTGGCTGCTTTTTTAAAATAAGTCCTTAGACTCATAATGGAGAAAAAACCTAGCATTTTTGGTAAAATTCCTTGCTGAGAAGCAATCCTAAACAGTGTAGACCCCCTCTTTAATAGAATGCCATTTTCAGAAACCAGTCGTTCAGAGAACAAAAACATGTATCACATTATATATAGTATTACTTATTAAAAACAAAAGGTTAAGAGAAAAAAATGAGCAAGTATTTCTATAGAGTCTAACCAGTATGTTGCGTAGAATGCATTTAAATTAAATTCCAAATTAACAGATGATGGAAAAATATTTTAATTGAACTGTTTTCTTTCTGATGAGTGAATCTGTCAGTTCTTGAATATGTAATTTAATATTTGATTTTACTTACTTTGATTATTTTCAACTGCAATTAGTTATACTAAAAATAGCTTCAAAACTGGTTGGTTGATTTCATTGATTCTCATTTCTGTCTTAATATACAGAGTTAGGAAACTAGAACTGAGGAAGCGAAAGGGTTGTTTTACAATGTCTTCTACTAAATTAGATCTAAGAACTTACATTTCCTAGAAACATTTAATGACTGTCCCTCTTCCAATACATTGCTTTTGATGGTCAGAGAAATAGATTTGCACGTGCAAAAGATATTCATATGTCTCTATGAGAGATTCTCTC
This sequence comes from Nyctibius grandis, assembly GCF_013368605.1. NCBI lineage: Eukaryota > Metazoa > Chordata > Aves > Nyctibiiformes > Nyctibiidae > Nyctibius > Nyctibius grandis. The sequence continues at coordinate 71,024,639 of NC_090663.1, read as the reverse complement.
TTGCTAACATGATTTTATATTTTATGGAGATTTTTCTTTATTTTAAAAAGTCTTTTTTCTTCATGGGTGCGACAACAGCCTGGCAGGAATTCAGCACAGAGGTCTTTGAATGGTTTTAAAATCAAGAAATCCTAAGGAATATGGAGCTGTATTTGCTTTGGCTTTTCAACTGTGAAACTGTTAGAACTTAAATGATGTTTTTACACTTTTCCTCTGTCAATTATTGAAAAAAAAGAACTTTCTGTGAGACTGGTATTCCCTTGAAGTCCTCTATTCAAAACCAAGATGATGTGGATGATCCCTGAAAATAATGAAAAATGTAATAAATCAAGAAGAGGTTTTTTTTTTTGACTTTTTTTACTTAGAAGATGTAAGCATTCATGTGATAAATTTCACCATAATGATGCAATGGGATTTCATTTCAAGTTAGCCTTTAAATTAATTTTAAAAATGAGTTGGAAACGTACTTTTCCTTAGTTATTTGAGCTATGATAGTTTCTCTTTGTTTATGATTAAGTAGAATTTTAAAAGAAGAAAGATGGAGGCTTTTCTTACATATTTATATATGAATGAATGTTACGTTGTTTCTGTGTCTAGGAGGAAAAGAAGAAGTTTGATAAAGAGACAGAGAAGAACTACAGTTTGTTAGAAAAGCATTTGAATTTATCAGCTAAGAAGAAAGAGCTACAATTACAAGAGGTACTGTTGCCTCTTTTTTTATGCAAGCTACAGGCTTTTGAATAGGTAAATATATTTTATGCAAATGCAAGCCAAGCATTCACAGTGGTAAAAGGAAAATTTCTGTCAACTGGAAAGGTTGGTGAGAAAATCAGCATTTGCTGAACTTAGTGGTGTACCCCTACTGTTTTCTGAATCGAGGACGTAACTTGACGTGTGTATGAGGTACTGAAGATTGTGTTAAATTGTATATAGTTAAGGGAATAGCAAAGTACAAGTAAATTGTGAAAAAAAACTGTGTTTCTTCTAAGACTTTACCGTATATGTAATTTGCATTGCATTGTATGTATTAACTAAGTGCCCTGTGTTAATGCTTAATGCAAAGTACAGCAAGGCACACATTCCTGAAAGAAGGGTTTTTTGTGCCTTTTTTCCTTCTCATGTTTTGAAGATCTTTTTTTTTTTTTTTTTCTCTTCCCTCCCAAGCTATGCTATAAAAAAAGTTTGTTGACAATTTATAACTTAAAACCAGATCTATTGTTTTGCCTAGCATTCCTTCTGTCCCTGTGGGTTTATTATCATCATCATCCTTATTTGTAATAGCTTTTACTTCTGGAGCAACAGCAAACAGTACGTGAGAAGATAGCTGAGGAATCTTGCAGAAACTTGCTGTAGGCAGAAGGATTTTTTTTTTTTTCAGAGAAATGTAATTATGTCAGAATTATTAATGCTTAGTCTATGAATGCCTTGTATCATTAAACACTTAATGTTTTGCTCAGTGATAACTCTTCTCCCTGCTCTTTACCCCACCCCAAATAGTCTATGCCATCTTTCATAAAAAATGGTTAATATAACTGGCAAGTTAGGTAGGAACGTGAGAACTCAGATTGTTCTCGAGCTTCGCTAGGATGTTACTTCTCCCTACTGTGTTTGCAACGTAGGCCCTCATATGCATAAACAAGTGTCTTTTGGGGAGTGGAGTTGTCCTGGTGAAGTTAATGAGCATTGCTCATGTGTCAGGACCTGTGCTTTTATCAAATTGATCAGCTGCCGAAGAACTTGATGCAGAAAAAATGAAAAAGTATTAATTATCACTTGATGATATCGAGAACCATATTTCAAAGTCTGAAGTGAGACCTAATCTCAATGGAAAAATACAAAATGTCTGCAAGAGGCATTTTGAAGCGGTATCAAATATAGTGTGAAGTTTTAAAGCATGTGTGAAGACTAGAATGAGCAATTACATTTGTTTTAGATGTCCTTCACAGTTTCATGAACAAAACCTCTGAAATTCTTCAGTCAAGCTCTTTCATTTGTGCATTTAATTTTGGAGTATAAATGTATCGGCAATTAAAAAAAAAGACTTGCAGCGTGTTGTCAGAGTGCTAAATATGAAAAACTTTTTTGCACAAGCTTAGAAATTAGATGTATATAATTGCACGGGAGCTTCCTAATTTAGTATTATGCGTGGCTAGTTGTGTCAGTTGCTGACTGGACTAAATAAAGGATACAGGTATAAATTTGACAAAAATCTGATGAACAACGTGCCGTGTTGCGGAATGTGTCCTACATTTACACAGCCTTTGGCTCTCTTAGTGAAGAGATATTCCTGAAATTTCACTGAGGCATGGTGTCTGTCTTCTGTATTTCTTCAGCAGTACACAAAGTACAATGCAACAGTGAGTGAACTTGCTGGGTACACAGGGAGGCTCACGCCTCAAAAACTGAGGAAAGGTGTGATAATTTTATTTACGGGGGAATTGAGAGGAATTAATAAAATGGCCGTGTTGGGTGTTGTATTCTTGGGGGAGGGGAAACAACCAAGAAGAGAGATAGAAACAGGCTTATGTGGGGCTTTGGTGTATATAGGTCAGTCTTGCTATTGATTAGCCAGATGTCCTAGTAGACCCACTTCATAGTCTTTTTCTATGGCTACCATTCAGTACATGTACATATCATTAGAAGCTTTGCTGACAACTCAAACAATTCCTGTGTTGCGTGGTTTACAGGATGCATCGAAATGGCTTGGCTTTTTGAAACACGTTTTCTTACTGATGTGCATGTCAGTGCTTTATTTTTTTAATGGCGCTTTTTGTTATGCCCCTTTAGCTGCTGACAGATTTCTAGCACAGAGCAGCAAAGCGAAGCATGTCTTAAGGCAAAACTGTCTTAAAGCTAATTTGACTTATCCTCTTAAAGCATAGCAGTCCCTGTTCTGCCTGAAGGATATAGTCTCAGTATTTAAGAGAGAGTGTGTGATACTAAGTCAGGTCCTTTCACCTAACCCTTTCTCCATTCCCTTTTGTGATTTACTGTAGAAGCATTTGGTATTATCACATGGGCAAAGACTAACTGTTAATTACTTAGAGTATCTCTTTGTAGCCTTTCTTTAATGTACTTTAGTAAAGGTTTCTGTTACCTAGTTCTTGAAGTTTTATCGTTTAATGAGGGCACATGTACCTTAAAAAATAACATAATGAAATAATACATACATGCCAGAAAGTTAAATATTTATGTACAAATGAATGGCAGCTGAAATATAACTGTTCACCATCAATATGATGTTGATATTTCAGCAAAGCTGAGCTAAAAATCAGCTGCAGCTAATAAGGCTGCATTTTTAAATATTTGATGCTCTGTGGAAACTTGTGAAGTGTCTTACCAATAAGTGAACTTCTTAGATTGCTTTTCTTGCCAGTCAGAGAGAGCATGGGTGTGGGATGGGAACAATAGCATTCTGGCTATTTACAGCAGTTATTTGGGTTATAGAGTAAAGCTTACAGTACCAGCAGTGTGGCTTTTAACAATAACATTTTCTTCCTTAGTTTGACTGGAGAGATGATTTCCCCCTTTTCTAATGGAAGATGCTCCTAGCCCCCTCTATCTGCTTGGGCAGGCGCCTTTTCAATGCTATTAAAGCAGTGCACAAGTACCTGTTCCGAAGTATTTGGCTTGGATTCCACAGAAAAGAAGCTTGAAGTGGTGTTATTGGAACGTTTCTAAAAATTTAGCCTCGTGATTCAAAACAATGTACGTTATCTAGTAAAAGGGAATTGTTGCTGCCATTTAAAAGTAAATGAACGAGCTGTGTTGTAAAGGAATAAATCCCAGTCTGGAGAAAATTATCTTACCGCTTGCCACTTGTATGCTATATGTATGTCATTTTGAAGCTGTCTGCAAAACATCTTTGAAACTTCATTAGCTGTATTCTGTGTGCAGGCAGATAACCAAGTGGAGCAGAACAGAAAACACTTCTATGAGCTGTCCCTCGAGTATGTATGCAAGTTGCAAGAGATACAGGAGCGGAAGAAATTTGAGTGTGTGGAACCTGTAAGTACCAGTGAATTCAGCCTACCCTGTCATTCATAAGGGATGGAGAAGGAATGCAATTGGATGAGAGCCAAGGAGCTCTGTTTTCTGGGAAAATGTATGCAGTTGTGTGACAACAGAGTTTAAAGCACTCTTTCTTACATCCGTGCAAATTCCTGGCATGGGTACACTTAACCAGGAATCTCAAAGTTTACCTCAGTAGTTACTGTTGATTTGGATCAACTGATGTCGATTTTCAGAAAATGTGTGAAACCTTGTGCTGTACTGCAAAAACCTTAATTTATGGTGTGAGTCAGAATAGGGGATTCAAGAAGATGATGTTAGGGTCAGACTTTTTGCACTTGTGTTTTTTAACCACTGACATGTTATTCCTGACTAATGTAAGGAATTTTGTTTTCATTATGAAGGTTGCACTTAGAGGCCTGTTAGTGAAGAAGTGCAGATATAAATTAATTAAGAGGGTGCTGCTGGCTAAAAAGCTTGTTATCAGATAGTCTGATATGTTTGATTTCAATTGCAATTGAATCTGCAGAAATCAAGGGGTTCCATTGAATTTTAGTGAAAATCATACATGTGCTGACCAGGCCTACATAAATCTCTGAGAAGAGCTGTTTCTAAAATTTTCTGAAAGGTGCATTAGCTTTGTAGTATAATGGAACTTCATGAAACAACAAGAGAACAGTAAGCGTCATACCGAGATAAAGGGAGGATGGATTGTGGAAGTGAATTCCATTCACTCACGCTCTGAAGTCTGTGGTTTTGGGCCAAGTCTGTCTTTTTATTCTGATACTATTATTTTAATGTAATAATGAAAAAAGGTCCCAAATGACCGTAATCAAAGCAGTTGGTCATTATGGAGTTAATGACAGCTGTATATTTTAATATAGCTTGTTCCTGTATAAAAAAAAAATTGCTAAAATCCTTAAGTGGGAATAAATTGCTTTAAATATATTAGCAGTGTTCAAGGAATGGGAAAATGTTGTGAAAAATGGTTGTGTGGGATTGTTTTGTTGTTGATGTGTTGGTGGTTTTTGTTTGTTCTGGGTTTGTTTGTTTTTTTTTTTAATTTTCTAGGGTTTTTTTTAGTTTTGTTTTTTTTTGTTAATCCTAAATAGTCTTGAATTCAGTTCTTGTGTTTCAAACCATTTGAAGTTTCCTCAGAGCCAAACTAGTTTAATGAATCTTCAAGTTATGTTTTTGAAACATGTCCCTTTCTCTTTTCTGAAAGCTCCCTCTGGATGGACTGAACTTTGCTCAATTTGTATTTGAAGTTTTCACTAGGGTAGTAAACTGAAATTATTTAGTATCAAATTCTTATCCCTTTTCCATTTCAATACTTTACATTTATGTGGTTTTTGAATTTTTGAAAATAGTTTATTTGCTTATGACTTCAGGCTATTAAATACATTCTTTGGTTTGCTCTCTTTAATAAAGAGAGTTGTTCTCTTCTGTGTTGCTTCTTTCCAGCTACCTGAACCAAACAGGAGAGTTAGGCAGTACTGCACCTTACCGTGTTTCCAATATAGTATAACTTGTTCGGTCTTATAAATTGAAACACTGAAGTCGGAAACTGCAATGTGGATCATTTATTTTCTGGTTCTGCTAGGGGGTCAGATCTGCATGCTAAAAGCAGTGATGGGTAAAGCTACTGGAGGGAGAGCTTCCTTCTTTGAACAAACCCATTGACTCTGTTATGAAAGTCATCTCAGTGTGGTCATTAGCAGGGAGGGGAATGACCAGGGAAATGGTGACTAAAAGACAGAATGATCATTATCTCCTTGTGCACAAATTCCAGACATCATTGCTATCAGAACAGCTGTAGGAAAACATTACATAGGAAAGTTTAGGAGAAGGGCAATACAGATTGCCTATGGTCAAACGTAAAGTAGAGATCAGTTGTGAAATTCCAGAGATGGGACCACCCAAAAATGTCTATATACATAGCTGGTAATTTGGATCTAAATAGTTATTCGTAAATTGTAGGCATTAGTGGAAATTTGTTTAAAAATAATAATTTTGTCATCTCTGGTCTTTCCCAAAGGGGCTGTGTGCAGCAATCGTATTCTGGTAAATAGAGTCTTTCATTCTAACAAGTCTTTTGTTTGTATTTCAGGTGCTGTCGTTTTTTCAGGGTTTGTTCACTTTCTATCATCAGGGATATGAACTTGCTAAAGACTTCAATCATTACAAAATGGCCCTGCAGATAAATATACAAAATGTAAGTTGAGATTGATATCTATGCCTTTTCTATTTTTTAAAATAATATCGCACACTTAAGTTACTGTATATACAGTATCTGTATTGCCAATACTTTCCTCGGTGTTAGAGCATTGCCTATGAACTTTGGGGATATAGTGCCATCTCCTGGCTAACCAACTGCGTCTCGGAACAAATCATTGCTAATTCCCCTGAGTTCTTACTTTGTCATTTCTAATACTCCTTTAAAGAACAAACACCAGGTAAAAGGCTCACACTCCTTTTTCCAGTTTTTTATAGCGACATAACACAAGGATTATAATGAAAGAGTTTGAAAACGAACGAAGTCTGTTAAAATGCATACAACACTGGAGAATCCAGAGGAAGGGTAATGGATGCCAAGGTTCTCAGTGCTTGAAAACGAGTATGTGGTGGTCATGTCTGAGGGTCATTGCTTGATAGGGCTATATTATCCATAACTAAGAAAAGGAAGGAAAACCAGCTGGGCTTTATCAGCATTGTTTTTGGCATCTCTGCCAGCAGTGTGACTTGAAGTTTCTGTTTGTCTCGAAGCAGCCCTTTCAGGCAAGAACATCCCTGTTGGTTTGGGATGCAGAACTGTGTAAGGAAACTTGGTGTTAGCACTCACAGCGTATTTGACAAAACAGTGTGTTCCCTCAAGGGTAGGCTAACCGGGGCCCACCACTAGTTACTGTATTCTCACATCAAATTGACCAGTGTGACCTGCTCAGGACTGAGCGAGCAGCAAACAAGGGTGACAGGCTGAAGCAATGGGGCTGACGGAGTCACTGGTCAGATGGTCTATTTGCTTCCTTGACATTTATTAAATAATAAAACTTGCTCAGAGGAACTGTGATGTGCCAGAGGCCTGTTGGTAGGGAACAAACCATGTACCTTACTGCAAACAAGCAATTCATGGTGGTGTGTCTGTTTTGTTGACCTCTAAGGGCACCTGGAATTAAGACACAGAAACTACTTCTCAGAGGTTGCAATCTGTTTTTAGAAATGGCTTAACTAGCAGGCAGTAGCAAGGAGACGGAAAGGTGGAAAAGAGGATTATGGTTGATGTAATACACAGTGACATGATTCGAGTGTCATGATACCATTCCTTTAATTTTCTTCCCATATGTTTAAGTCTCAAGTTTCTTCTTGAGCTGTTGTTTGGTTTGGGTAGGGGAACTGAGTAGTGGTAGCTTCATAAGTAGACTTCCATGGCAGAAATCAGTGCTTCTCAAGGAAGCCTCAGGACAGACTTGCTTCTTCTGTGTGCTTAGCCTAACAGAATGAGGAGCAGCACGGAGCCATAATGGATAGAGGGGAGCTGATGCAAGACGAGCAAGAAATGAAACGTGGGAGGGAAGCTGTGATACAGTTTTGAAGAGCTGGATTTCAGATTACAGATGGAAAAACGCCAGTGAAGTGGTCTGAAGAAGTGATGAGCAGTAAGAAAGCAAGCTAATCTCAACAGCTGCATTTTCAATTGACTGAATGGTATTATAGTGTGCCCTAGGAAATCCAAGAGAGATTGAGCATTACAGCTCAAGCTTTATGAATAGATAGAAAGAACGACGTGGATATCAAAAAGCTGTAGAGAAAAAGGAGGCAAGGCTTAACAACTACCTGTTGTAAGAGGAGAATAGAAGGAAGCATCTGAAAAGATCATGGGGAGGGCATGACACATTCTCCACTGTGTTGAAGCTGAACAAAACATCCCAAAGGAAAAATGATTTAGGACTTGGCTGTGGTACAGCTGAGCTGCTGTCAGAACACTGGATTGACATGTTAGAAATTGAAGGGTACAAGATTCAGTACAGAGAGCCTAGCTGGATATGGAGGGTGATTTGAGAGTTGCGAGAATAGCTCTAGTAATTGCCTTCCTTTTAATTCGGGTCGTCTTTACTTTGAGAATTATGCTATGGATTTCCTCTCCACACCCTGCCCCAGACCCTGCCTTCCCCTCACTTCCCTCTAAAACAAAAGAAAGAAAAAAAAAAAACCCACAAACCACCAACCCAGCCTTGTAGCCCAAGCTCCAGTAAGCTGATTCTTCCAAAAGTCATCTTACCTTGTAAAAATCCCGTGTCTCCAACTAGATTCCCTCACACTCCCAGGACTTTTCTCTTGTTACCTCAGTTCTGTGCCCAACCTCATACGAGGATCCTTGCAGCCTTGACCATGCTCTCCTACCCTGCAAGCAAACCTGGGCTTCCCTGTGAAGAGGAGGCATAGCCATGCTAATGCAGCAGCTGTGGTCGACCCCTGGTTAAGCTCAGCTTTGTCACAGCACAAAGTGAGATAGAAATTTTCTTGAGGGTTTTCGAGCCCATGATGGTTCATCCCACCGTTCCCAGGGTACATTTCACACACTTGGGAGTTGTGATCACTGCACAGCTAAGACAAAGATCCTGGCAGGATCATTTAAAGTATCTAACCTTGAAGTGATCAGTGTTCAGACAGGAAGGTTTAGGTGTGAGCAGTCTGTCACTTTCCATTTTTTTGCCTTTGTCCCAAGTACAGGGTATATTTTTTAATGCAAGGCTTCTAGGAAATTATGAAAAGGAGCTTAGAAAATTGTTTAGAGCCTTGGAAATGAGTTTATGTTCAGGGTCTAACTCCAGAATTTGCAAGCAGATGTGACCTGAAATTGAGATGATAGATATGGGGAGGGTTCAGTGCAGTTGTTTTGCCTGGAGGTAAGGCAGTGGTTGTTCTTAGTCATCACCTAAAGAATATCTTCAGCTTTCCTCTATAAAACACATGGGTGTGGGTGGCTGCTCTGGCCAGCTTGCATGAACTGTGTTTGTGCCCATGAATAAACTCCTTCCAAGCATAAATCTGGAATTTGCATGTACAGATGGCCAGTCAGGAGCATAGTGTTAACTGTCTATGTAGAAGAATGGATACTTGTTTATATTAATGCTGTATTTGTCAGTGTATGCAACTGTATGCTTGTCCTGGGGAAAAAATAAAACAGGTGAGGCAGCATTTTCAGAAACTCAATCTGTTTTTAGAAAAAGAAAGGTGCTCTCAAAAAGCAACAAGACACATAAGCATGCATCTGGAAGTATGTGTTTTCCTCAAAACACACGTACCAACTGGGGAAAATACCATCTTGGAATTTAAATGTATGTTTTCAGTTTGTGCAATTTGGACAAGTGGGTATGTAGAGAAAACTAGGTATGACCATGATTGGTTTGGTTTTGTTATTTGCTCATTGGCCAATTGCCAGCGTTTTTCAGACCAAACTGAAGAGTTTGTTCTGTCAGGTGTGAGCTGCTCTGTTATTTCATGTAGTCCTATTGTATGATTTGTGAATGGTGTGGTTACTTTCTGATTGTTTTTACTAATATTCTAATAAATATTTCTCTTGTGGCTGTTTTCAAACTTTGGAATAAATTACATTCAGGAATAATAATCAACTGGACTTTTTTTTTTTTTATGCTTCTGCTTGTGTGTGATCAAAACATTTGTCATGTGTATAGTCTCAACATGTATACGTTGTTGGTGACCTTCCTGTCACTTTTTTCCCAATAACCACATAAAATCCTGTCCTTTCCTGACAACTAGTAAGAATCTAATGAATTAAGCCAACATCTGTAGTAATATTTTCTTAAGGAAACTTGAATATTCAAATCCGAAGTAATTTTGCACTCGTTATTTCACTTTCCTGAACAGGTCAGTGCATTGTTAGAAATCTACTCCGGCAATCTTTGTGCGCTTTCCACAGTTACAACAGCTAGTATCTAAACCACGTTTTAATTTTGAAGAATATCATAAAACATGAAGAGTAAACATATATGGAAAACGTGCACTGACCGTCCTAAAATGGCCTGAATCATTCTCTCGTTTTATAGATAATTGTTATAAGTCCTATCTGCCAGGAAGAGTAAGTCTTTCTTCCACTCTCTCTATTAATGTTTTTTTATCATCTTGTTTTAGACACGAAATCGTTTTGAAGGAACAAGGTCAGAGGTAGAGGAGCTCATGAACAAGATCAGAAGAAATCCTCAGGAACATAAAAGAGCAAATCACTTCACGATGGAGGGCTATCTCTATGTACAGGAAAAAAGTAAGGTTTATTTTTGTATTCATGTAGTGCCCATATTGTGCATACAGGCAAGTCTTATTTCTACAGGTAACATGAAGATGCAAAGATTTTACAGGTTATTAAACAGTCATCTGAGTAAACGTTCAAAGTCTCTGATGGCAGTGGTACTGTGGCTCATAAAAAGAGCATGGTGCTGAAAGTGTGACAGTTCTTAGCAAAGGTGACTGAATTCAGGGAAGTTTTATTTGACCAAAGGATGTATTTCATGTTATTTTTAATCCCTTACTAATGACCTTCCCTAGAACTGTCAAACATTTGTTGTCGGATAACAACATGAGTTGTCAAAGTAGCCTCTGAGAATTGCACTAGTTTAGTATGATGAAATTGACTGTCATTTCCTTGGTTCAGTGATATATTTTCTTTACCTAATTGTGATCATAGGGTCAGATAAAGCAGGCTATATGCTAGGTAGCTAGTGTTGAAAATCTTGCTGTGAAGGTGCATGCCACAAAAATCATATCCTGTCAATGCTTTGAACAATTATAAATCTTTCTTACTCTAGTAAAAATGACAAATAAGATGCAGAGCTCTTACTGCTCAAGGAATGACCACAAAGTAATTTTTTTTTTTGATATTTTGCATTCATCATATTTTTTTAGATGTGTGCCCTTACAGAAAGTTTATTTGCTTATTCTGATGAGAGATTTTACTTTTATCACATTTAATTGATTATTGTTTAAGTAAAGACTTCTGTAAAGTGTTTCACAAACTGAAGACTCTACAACATTCTTGATGCAACCATCTGTATTACAGTGTTCAGAAATAAGTTTTAAGAGAACTAGCAGTAGAAAATGAGAAGAGTCGTTATTCTGTGGGATCAGTTCACTGGTCTTGGTCATCATGAGCTTTAGAATCAGCTGAAAGAATTCAGAAGAGGCAGGTGTGCCTGAAGCTGAGTTGGGGAGGAGCAGCGCAGTGAGACCTTCCAAGTTAGGAGCCGTGAAATCCTCTGTCGGCTTGAGCCACTCATTAAGGGCTTCCCTGATACTCTGGGGCAGAGTCCTTCAAAAGAGAAGATTTCTTTGCAGACCTTTTTTTTTTAAAAAACAGTAAATTAATAGAAGTGAGGAGATACAGAGGGTCAGAATCCAAGTTTTAACAGTTAACATTATTGTGCAGATCTCAATAATACTGTATGCAGTAGGCTGGGCTCTTAGTTAAGTATATTCTGTGTAGGGTATGCACTGATGAGTAGTTAGGAGTGAGTTTTGGTGTCAGAAAATGTGATCAGACCTTTATCAGTAGATAATGTAGAGCTTGCAACACAGGTGTGTTAATCTGCAGTTATTTAGCTTCAGGTGACCAAGTGTAAAACTAGGTTTCCATGTTCTGCTTAAATAAAGTTCCCAAGGGATATTTATTTTATAGGGAAAAATTATTTTGTCTGTAGAGGTAAGACAAAGATACATTAATGATACTTTCCATTTGTTATTAATCATAAATGTGAAATGCTTCATATATCCATTTTTAGAATAGTAAGCACTGGTAAACATTTGTATTACTTTGTATAATGTTCTTAATTCATACCTTTGTTTTAAATACTGCATTATTAGGAATTAAGTAGGACTCAAATATCATTTTGGAAAGCAAGAGAAGAAAACACACAAACTAGAAAAAGTGCATACTATTTAATGCTTCCACTTTATGTAGGGCCTGCTCCCTTTGGTTCCAGCTGGGTGAAGCACTATTGCACGTATAGGAAAGAGACAAAGAAGTTCACCATGATCCCGTTTGAACACAGATCAGGAGGGAAAGTTGTAAGTATATTTTTATATTCTACTCTTATACTTGCCTTGTATCAAGATCAGAGGATGCATCAGGTAAGATGTATCAAGTACTTTCCCTCTCTACCTCCTTGCCCTCTTTTTTTTTTTTCTTCGTGCAATTCAGTTTGCCATTTAAGGACGTTAACCTAAAGTAACGGATGAATTAATAGATAAGAATTCTGCAAACTTTTCAGTTGCTTCCTTTTGGAAGACCAGAGAACATGGTACAGATATCATGCAGTGTTTCACCGTTTAGAATCTGGTTTATCCGTGAGGCATTTAACTTGTTAAAGTGTAAATCAGGAAAATATAATAGACTTAGAAATTTCTTTCTTACATGCTCCAGTTGGATTTTTCTTTCAGAGATGTAAGTACCAGAAGAGGGGCTAGAAAAGAGGATTTTAATAGGAATATAATTTGTACTGACAACTGAATTTAATTTCAGATATCTTTGATAGCATCTGAAATATTCAAGACTGTTGATCTTTAAATGGCTTTAATTCCTCTTGAAATAGTTGGGAATTGAGGGCACTCAGCACCTTCAGAGATGACGCATTAAATGAATGCATTAATATGGATGAAATGCATTTTGTTACAAGGAAAAAGGATATCTGAAGCTGGAAAATAATGCTTGAGTGAATACTCCTGTAAATGCAGCACCCTGCCCTATCTTCAAATTTGGTTAGAGAATCACGTTGTTGGAATTTTATCAGGGTATTATATCCCATTAGTTTGAGCAGAGGGGAGATGGCTTTCATCATTTTGAGGGCTGTGTATATTTACAAATATATTGAATTTGGAAGGATCTTTCAAAAGGTCTGGAAAACCTGCCATGCTGAAAATTAGTGGCATTTGGCTTCCTTAATCATTTCAGCACTTCTGTGAATTTTTTATCCTGATTTACTCTAATTGTAATAAGCCATTTTAGTTAATATAGTATGTGTGTAAGCATTCGGCATTCTAAAATACTTATGAAACCATTTTTGCTGTATTAAAAGATCTCTCATTTTGAAACCCACAATGCAGTTACTCCTTCAGTAACAACCTCCTGTGTCTGGAGATGCTGAGTAAGACAAGAAATAATTAAAATGTACAGTTGATTAAATCTGGTACAACTTATGTAGCATTTATAGATGAGTGTGTTTAATTTCTGAATACTTAAGGATAAAATATGAACCTAGCGTTGGTTGGTCTTGGAGAAAGGACTGGTTCTGTAAGATAGATTACAGACAGTAAAGAACATTTGCTTTGTTCTAGTTACTGTAGCAATAGCCTTTACTACAGAAATCTCTGACATAAAATGGGAGAAGTCTCTCTCTTACACTCATGTGCTTTTATTGTAACATGCAAAATCTTTATAGCAAAATATTTTTATTGGTTTAAATTACTGTGGTACTGTGTCATGCTGTAAAGTACTAGCTAAAATGGACTCAATACTTTTGCATTTATGTCTTGTAAATGACCATGGAATTTATGTGCTGTTGTGCAGAGACCTGAATGGCAACCATGAGCAAATTCTTTTACAAGTATCAGTTTTCAGTATAGCTTTTGCCATTATTTAATGTAAATTTACCTTACTTGGTTTGTATAGCTGGCTTACTGAAGCTTCCAGTTACTGGGTCAAGCATATAAAAACTTTCTTTTCACAGGGTGATGAAGAACTCTTCATCCTTACATATTGTACCAAAAGAAATACAGACACTATAGACAGGCGATTCTGTTTTGACTTAGAAGCTTCAGACAGGTAAGCTCATGAAACACACTAGAAAAAGGACTCTTTCTAAGCAGTAGTTAACATTACTGTAACATTACTCTTGTGTTTTCTTATTTTTTCCAATGCTCGTTCAGACTGCCAATTGGAAATAGCCACTGGAGGAGCAGGCAAGCACTGCCATGGATCACTGGATATTACCTCAGTTGTGTGTAGCAGAAGCAGGGAGGATCTAAACTGAAATATAGACATTGTCTGAGCTCACGTAAAAGGAAAGCAGAGAAAAAGTTAGAGAAATTATTATGGATTGCTGTTATCATAGTGAAGAAATGTGGCTTAAATTGAAGTACATACAGCCATAGTGAAAGACTACGATCACAGTAATAATTCATACAGTCATGACCATATTGTATCACAAGCCTGCTTTCCAAAATGACATGTTGCTGAGGGTTTATGCTGGATTCTCAGATTGAAAATAAGATCATTGGGATTTTGAAGCTTTTTGTGCCTGGTGTAATCATCCAGTGCATCTTGAACATTGTTGCCACTGCCTTTTTGAAAAACTACTGTTTTGTTGCTTTATTTCAAAAGAGAAGAACTGCTTATTTATTTTGCTAAAAGGGTCTTAAAATATGATAAATATTGCTTTTCGTCAGTGTTGTAGTCTTCCTTCATTCATGAAGGTGAGAAAATCCAACTTAATAGGGTACTGCAAATAAATATGGCTGTGGTAGTGCCATGTTCTTTTGGCACAGATTGTATCTGTGCAGAACAGGATCATATCTAGCATTAAATGCTATATATAAATTAGTGGACTGTTGCTGAGTTTTTGCATCCACGCCTTCTGAGCTGTTTTTAACCAATACATTTGCTCCTTACTTATATCAACTAATTCCATTCTAATTTATCATATAGCAGGTCTTCAAGTTTTATAGGTTTTTGTGTTTCTCCGATCAAATTCATAGTGCCCTTCACTTTAAATGCAGTGTGGCCAATGCTGTCAGGCCGCTCTGTCCTGTGATTGCTAGAGGTGTGCAATTATGTCTGTGATAAGGATCATATGCACGTGCACAGTCTTTGGTCAGAGGCTATGCCTAGCTTGCGTGGCCAGTCAGACTGGCCTGCCTGAGGCATGCCTGTTTCTGTAACAAGTAATGGGTAAAGGAATGCAAAACTACCACTGCTTCTGAAAACTTCCAGCTCATATGGTGGACGACAAGATACTCATTTACAGCTCAGGTGGCTTTAGTCACATGTCTACAGCATGGTTTGAACTTGTGTTTTTGATTTGAGGAGGATGTGGCTGAACTATTCTAACACTGTGTCCCAAAAGTAGGAAAGGGAGTAAAGATTTAAACTCTTGACATAGCTCCTCTTGGGTCAGTGTATGGGTCAGTATGAATAAGAGATTTCAAACTGAGTCTGATAAAGCTACTGAAAAATTACTGTGAGAAACATCAGTCTACCGCCCTCTGTGTGTCATCTCTTCTCAATAGGGTATCTGGAGTTTGAACAGAGGTGGATGGAGAGCAGCATTTCCTTGATCATGCAAAACATTTTTTCATTCTCTTCTCTGGTAAAAGTGGGAAAAATGTAATCCGTCTTTCTCTCCAGATATAACAGACACAACTGGTCCACTGTGACCTTGATATCAGACATTTTTCTTTTAATAATATATGTATGTAGTACTGAGATGTTCCCATGGAGATTAGTTCTGTGCTGCAGGCCATTAGCTTGTTTCCTTGGTATCAGTTCAGGGCACACTTATCCCTCGGCTTCTCCAAGTTAAAAAATAACATACAGAGTGACGGCTGGCCATGGGGTTTTCTTTGTTCCTGTGCCGTGGGAGGAGGCAAGATTGTAAAATTTTAGGAAGGACTTTTCAGTAGCAAACATTCAGCCTTGTGCGTGACTTCAGCATAGTTTGGAACTGGCTGAGTATTAACAGATTTTTCTTTTAAAAAGACGAGATTTTTTTTTTTTCTTTGGGTTCTGACTGTAAGCTCTGAGGGTGCTAGGATCCTGGCTAAATCTCTGGAAAGTGATGTTTTTTCTGTTTGTAGTACTCCATCATGTTTATTTGGAGGTGACTAGTGGTAAATGTAGAGAAATTCGAATCTTAAGGAGAGGTCTTTTGGGGTAGGAAAAAGGGAGAGGTCTTTTGGGGTAGGAAAAAGACTTTCTATTGATAAATAGTATTATCCTTCTGAAATACTACTTAGATTTTAATTTTACCAATACAGGACAAGGTGGAAGGAAGGCTTTGACTCTTGACTTCAATTTGAAGACAAATAAATAATGTTTCATGCAGCATATACTGAGTGTGGTGTATTGCCTCTAGGTGATACTCTTTGATACCTTGACACTTATAATTTTAGTGAAAAGAAGGAAAGTTTGCCCTGCACAAAAGTAACATGTTTGGTTTTAGTTTTAACTAGTAAAAGAAAGTAGACGAGAAAAAAAAAATCAGCATGTGTTTTTTTTAAGTTAATTTAGCTATTTACTTAGGGTATTTTTTTCTACTGAGTGATGAAGTTTGTGTGTTTATGATGGTTGCAGTTCTGCACTACTAGCAGACCAGTTTGCATTGAAAAAAGCTGGTATGGCTTGAGAAGCCACTTTGCTTACTGTTATTACTAATACCAGTATTAGCTTGTTTAGTCGCAGAAATTAAGTCAAGGCTTCCCTCACCCACTCTAAGAGCTCAATGTCTATCACTGAGAATAGTAAGAGATTCCATTTTTGTGACTTAATAGTCCACACGCTTTAATGAATCAAAAGAGAATGACTTGCTTGATTGCTGCCATTTTCCAAAGTTATCGTTGGGTCTCCTGAGTTTAGATTGGTTAGCTAGAGGATGTGTGCGTGCCTTATCCTCATGTGTTATCTGAAAAGAGATTTTGAGCAGGAGGTATTTGTACCTATAGGGTTTTACGCTGCTATTAAATTATGTGGTTTGATACAATTTATGGCAAGGTGAAAACGGACTAGAAATGTCTCTAGTTGTAAAAATATGCCCGTGGTGTGTAGACTGTTACACTTTTAAGTAAAAGTGGGATTTGTGCTGGTTTTCTCTGTGTTGTTGTTTTTAGATAACATTTTCCCCTACAGCTGTTTTGCTACTTGAAGATAGATTTGGGAGAGAGAGAATGCTATTAATTAGTTCTGTATTTCTATCCATCTCTATATAATAAGATTTACAAATTTGCCAAAAGTATTGGCAGGCTGAATATAATTATTTGTTTTAATTGGCAGAAAAATAATTACACAAATAACCTGTTCTGCTTTTAACTCTCCTTGCTTTGTACACTATGCTGAACCACACAATTACCCTTTTTAGTTTCCTATTATATAAACACAATAGTAGTTTTATGTTGATCTCTGTTCACTAATCCCTATGTCCCAGCAAGGAAAGTTATGATAGGGGAGTTTTGTAATGAGATACTGTATTAAGAATTTATTTTTTATAAGATATTTACTGGAAAACTAATCATTGTTGCTGCTCTAAAGCTGAAAACTACACATTGAATAAGTTGACAAAAGCCATTTTTTATGTAACAGCACAGCAATGCAAGAGCAAGTTTATTTAGAATTCAGAAGACTTAGTAACTCTCAGCAAGTGTTGGAACCAACAAGCTATCAACAATGAGCTGTTTGAAAGAAGTAGTTTGCAGATTGCATTCACTTTCCTTTTTCCTCCCTGTCCCCTCCCTATTTCCTACTGTGTGTCTCAGTTCTATACGTTTTATTTTAAAGATGAGCAGTGTTCAGTAATTAAGCAAAATACCCAACCCTGACTTTTAGCATAGTGGGCTTTTGCTTGTAGTTGGAAGTAGAATTTGACAAGACTCTTTTAGTCGCTGGTGAATGCAGTTACTCTGTATCGTTGGTACATTTGCAGACCTGGAGTTCCTGTGACCATGCAGGCATTTTCTGAGGAAGACAGGAAGCTGTGGATGGAAGCCTTGGATGGAAAAGAAGCCGTAAGCGTCTTTTTTAAAAAAAATCAATATATAGTGTAATGGAGAAATTCTGTCACCCCCTACTTCCTGATCCCTTTTAATAAACTGGGATTATGTAGTTTGCAAAATGATAGATTCAGTGAAGAAAGGATAAAAGTGAAATAAAACTCAGGAGAGATGAGTAACTCGGTAAAGCTCAGCGTAGAGAACTGCTAATGCTGATATGAAATATTTTTTCTTGTAACGATAGCATTGATTTTTATAAATGGTTTCCCATCACAGTGATGTTATTGGTATTCTAGAAAATGTCTAGTATAAGCATGTCCATTTAGCCTTATGCTGACATACTGCATTCCAGTGGCAAGACGTGCATGAGTTAGTTATGTGGTATTGTTATATTGTTTAAAAACTAGATCAAAAAAATCCTTGTCAATGGGAATGAGGTTGTATTTGAATTTGCTTAATTTCTGGTTCACATCAAGAAATGGGTCTGTATTGCAGAATTGAAATACACTGCAGATTATTCTTACAATCATAAATATTATATTGGTCTTGTGGACCAAAAATAATGCAGTTTTCTAGTCAATGACACAATCGTGTCTGTCTGCAGTAGTTGGCTACTGGTGATTTTAGCAGTAGATTTTATTGACATCAATGTTGTAAAAATCTTGTTTTGTCTGCAGAGGTGTTTATTACCATCACATGTTGTCTGAGCTGGACTCCCCAGTAAGGTTACAACTTCTGGGAGTGCTGAGCTGGGAAGTAACTCCCAGGATTCATCAAACCAGTTCATAACAATTTAAGTGAACTTGAACTGTGGGAAATTAACCTGCAGAGGAACATAGGAACATGGAGCACGTAAATCACGGTTAATTTCAATGGCTATAACTAGCATTGTGCTGCTCCCCAAGGAACTGTATTTGTTGAGAATTTTTTAAAAATGTCACTCCTTAAAAAGTGCAATTGCCTACTTTCTGAGGGGGCATGGACCTCTGGTCCTACTGTTAGAGCTGTTGTAGATATGTTCTAGCTGTAAACAGCTGTATTTGTGCCTACTGGGCATTAAGATTGGGGGTGTCTTGTTTCTGGTTTCAGAAAATTCTTTAAAGTAATTTGTGTCTTTTTACTTTTTTTGCCTTAGCTGTTCATCAGTTTGAATAAAGCAAATGCAAAACGAGAGGGAAGTAAGTATTTCAATTACTATTAAAGCTGATTTTTGTTAACATTTTAGAATTGAGAAAGGCAAGGGTAAATTTTTTTCTGTGGATCCAACGTAATTAAATATTTAATTTTTAATCTCGAGTTCTGAATATACTTTGTGGATTTTGTAATTAATGGGTTTTCCCAGTAACGCAGTTTAGTACATACATAAGAGTTGTAGGACTGGACATAAGCTAGAGAAACAGGCTGTTTTTGCCAATTGACTTTATGCTTGAAATTGACTCAAATATGGTTTAATTTGTATGTAAATGCATTACAATTTCTTAATCCAGATTGTGAGTACACATCTGTTAGGATGCCTAAGTATGTTTTTAAAAGCAATCACAGTTGAACATAAAGGTCAGCAAAAAAACTGAATGCATGTATTTAAATGTAAACCATAATATGGAAGTAGAAGAGATGGCCTTCTTTAAATGACATTAGCTTTCTTCTGTTAACAAAGTATATGAGTGAAAACAGTTACTCCTCTTGCATTATCAGGCAATTTATTCTTGCCTTGTTTTTTTATTAAATCGTTGGTTAAAGCTGGATCCTGGTGTTATTAATAGAAGTTTTCCACAGATTTTTATATTCGTGGTACGAGACCAGGTCCCCAGGAGCAAAAAGGCCAGGTGTTTGGGGGAAGGGCAATTTTGCAATATATGCTTTTAAATGAAGTTTTGATGTGAAGAAAAAAGAATAAGATAGGAGCAACAAAGTAATGCATCTGCTTTTGTGTAGTCAGATCGTTAACTGCTTTGAAATGATATACATGTGTCTTTTATCTTTAGTGTGAGAATTTCTTTGGCTTAGGGTAGGACTTGGTAAAAGCCCTGCTGTTGATGATTATGTTTTTTCATCATAAGTACTTCCTTGTCCCATTTGGTTAGCTCTCTCAGATATTGTCGATGTTGTAGTAAGTACTGTTACATTCCATTTTGCATCTGCCAACATATGTACCTAATCAGAGATCCCATTCTTCAAAGGCTGCTGCTGTGAACAGATTCAGTGAAGCCACTACCGCCAGAATAAGCCTTTACTTGGCCTAGGCAGGGTTGTGAAGGAAAAAAGGGAAATTTCTCTAGAAAAAGCGATGAAGTATTCCTGTTCCAGAATATTTACAGGTTTGCCTGAGAAGTACTAGCTATGTGATCTATGTCCAGCCTTATTTTTCAGTGAAAGACATAATTGTAACGACGCTTTAAAATTTTTGAAACTTTTTTTTTCCTTGTAGGTGCGCAATTGGATAAGATAGGGTTCACCGTCATCAAAAAGTGCATCAGTGCTGTTGAAACACGAGGTAATGATCAACGAAGCCTGTTTGTGGAGGGGGTGGAGCAGCTGGTCTGCTTCTTAAAGAAGGCCCGTGTGATCTAGTCTCCTGTAGATCTCTGGGAAAGACTTAACATGGTAGATATTACACTGATTACACTGACCAGGGCAGGAGCTTCCTTCCATCCAGTCCCAGCCTTTTTATGTATGGCTTTCTCTCAAGAAATGTGTTTTCAAGAAGTGCTCAGAAAGGGGGTAATAGCACCTGTCTTGACAAAGGAAGCCAATGTCTGTGCACAACAGCTGAGAAAAAAACCCTGCATCTTGTAGGCAATTCCTGAACCTTTGCTTTGCTGTTGGAACAGACTAATTAATTTTAGTATTCCATTTGTGGACTTTGAATGGAGGTTTTCTGTTTAGTCACTTAAGACAGAAGAACAGGAGCTGAGCAGGCCAGTCAGTATCAAAAAGTATTAAAGTACTTATGGTGGAGTTAGTCTCACACCAGAGACTCGGATGCTGTCAGGCTTACTGTTGCATGTACTTATTGTTGTACTTCCAAAGTTGGAGACACAAGAGAAGGGTCAGTCTGCAGACAGTATTGGAGAGGTAGCTGGGATTATGATTGTGGAGAGGTTCTGTGTCACAGACCCTGTCTAACTTGGGCACTGGATAATATCAGCTTTTGGTATTGCTGCCATGTGAGGAGAGGACAGTCCTTGTATGGACATGCTGATATGTCAGGTGACCAACCGCTCTGAAGCTCACTGCATTGTATATGGTATTGTGTGGAGAATCTGCTTGTTTGGTTGTGTTTTTTCTTAAAAAAGAAGTGAAGAGGTTAAAATAGGTAGTTGGTTACAGTGTATTTCTTAGTTTGTTAAAAGAGATGTTGAAATTTCTCTGTGTAAATTTTGTTCTCCTAAATTGTTGACTTTCATTCTCACTCCCAAAGGGGAGGTTTATGATTTTTCAGGAATTGTATCTTTTCCTAGAGATTTAGCATTGCACAGAATATTTATATCTTTCTTTGTATCATAGTCCAGCTTGAGTAAGATAGCTGTGCAGAAGAATGGGTTGGTCACACTTCCTGTTAATGCAGGGTCTTACTTAAAAGCAGTGTCTTCCGTGTGTGCACTTACTATACAATATTATTAGTAAGACCGAGCAGCCTTTGTGATATTGAGAATTTAGCATTTAAACAGCAAGAAGTATCTGAAATCTTTTTTCTCTTGGACTTTTTTGTGTCAGTCCTCTCTGATGTATTAAAGATGTTATTCCAGATTAGACCATATTCTATCTGGTGTTATTTTTGTTCGTTCTGTTCTTTTGAATAAGGTTTACCTATCTCATCGCTTTAAAAATTTCAGTTACTGGCATTTACAGTCTGAATATTTCAGCTGGGAAACACTGCAAATAAAGCTGGCATCCAACAGATTAAGTTGCCTTCACTGCAAACCCCTGCTTCGATATAGAATGGATCTTCTCTTTGCACTGGATGAGGCAGATTTTATGAAAAGGGTAGCATGTGGTCATGTAATGAAAGGCTGGTTTTGATCTACAGCACAGTGACTGGTTACATTATAATACTTTATGAATCATGCTTACGTAAACACTGTGGAGTACACGGTATTTTGATTTATTATCTATAGGTGCATTCAAATAGTTTTCTTCAAGTAGTCTTTTTTTTCTTTCTTTGATGCTCTGCAAGGAAAGTGAAACAAGAACATAACTGTGGAAAAAATGTGAACAGTTTCTTCATGAAGTGGCTATTTGGAAAAATGGGTTAGATATGGCGTTTCTTCTCATGTCTGTGAGTGGATAGGTTAAACTGGTGGTTCAAGTCCACTCTCTTCTTTATGCCTTGATTTAGGGGCGTGTAAGAAGGTGCAAAATAATATGTGTAACCCCACCTAATATTGTTGTTCAAGACAGATGATAAGCTTACATAGATTAGAAGCATGTATCCCTGTAGTGGGATCTGCCCTGAAGCACACTTGGAAGAGAATTAAAGTTACCAAAGTTAGCTGCAGTATTTCCTGTCTTTGGAGACCTTGCAGCTTCACTATTATTTGTACACAGTCTTTGTAAGACCTGCAGTCAATAGAGTGCTTTGTGGTAATTACTACCAATGAAAATTACTTTTATTTATTAATTTTGTTTTGGGGAGTACTTGAAAAAAATCAGTATTTAATAAATGTTTCTTTTCCTAGGGTTTCAAGAATGGGTTTAGGTGAGGTATGACCTTCTAGGAGCTCAGCAATCTACCTAGCTCTCTTTCAATGAACTTGATTTGTCCATTGCATTTCAAGCAGTTGTTGACGATTTTCTGTTTATCAATACTGAACCTAACATCAACTGTGTTTAAAAAAAAAAAAAGCCTAACAAACAAAAATCCTGACTTCATCCATGAGACTAACTGAAGCATTCCTAAAGGATCAGTTTCCGTTTTCTGCAGAACCAGCAGGACCTTCTGCTGATGTCTGCCGGGCTAAACAAACGGAGGGCCAGGAGAACAGTCAGTTGTTTGCCTCAGAAGAGTTTGGCCAAATAGTTGTATGATGAAGAAAATCTGTCTTTCAGGCTGCAGATTTTATATGTATACTTATTCTTAAAGCAGTTTTTACTTGATTATTTTACTTTAATGATAACACATCAAAGGCAAGTTATGTTCGACAGAAGGAAACAGGACAGATGCCTCTTCAGAGACTGTGCTTGTGTGCCATGTTTTTATCTCTTTTAATCATAATGGGTGTGAGGTTGGCGTGGGTGGAAAGAGAGGACAGTCTAGTGTGGGTGGAAACTGAGAATAGTCTTGTCATGTCATAGCAGAAAAAGTCTGGAATTCAGAGAGAGAAGAGCATAGCAGAGATATTGAACATAAACTTGTCAATGGCTGGATAATATTTTCTCAGTTACATTCCTTTTTATAAAGCCAAGAAGGAAATTATTTGCTCTGAATGAATAGAAGAATCAAAGGCAGTGTCTTGGTTAAAATGCATGTAAGCTTCTGATTCAGCATTGCCACATCAGCTGTGCTTTACCTGGTAGGAGATGCTGAGGCATCAAGATATGCAGCCTGTCTCTCACATACTGAGCACAATGCTGATCGGATGTGCACCTGTGTTTTGTCTCTGATAGGACACTTCGGGATTCTGTTTGGAGTATTTTATTTATAGTTCTGTACTGAGAATAATACAACAGGATAAAAGTTTATAGAAACATCAGAGCGCTCTTTGCTCTGGTAGTAAAGACTCTGTGCACATGTTTGTGTGAAAGTAGTTGGGTGGTACCTTCTGTGAGGATGTGGTAGGTAAGTGTTTGCCAGAACAGGGTTTGTCTTGATTTTAGAACTACAGGAGCTGTTAATCTGCACTGCAGAGAGAGATGGCAGCATTGAGCTGTCTGTCCAGTCTGCTCAGGACAAAGAAGGATGGTGAGGAGGAAGTAGAAAACCTTTTCATGTACCAAAAAAAGTCTGGCATTACCTTGAATTTAGAGTGTCACTTGTGTGTCTGTTTCTGTACTATGGAGTTTGATATCAAAAGTTGTATTTGCAGTGATATTACTAGTCTGTGTCAGTCACATGTACAATGCCAGCCACAAAATAAACTTGCCTACGTACCTTGCTTACAATAGTATAAATTACTATTTTTCTTACAATATCTTATTTTTCTAAGCATGTTTCACCAATTGTGTACCTGTGCCAAATTCTAGCATCAGACAGCCAAGCTTCTTGAGATAATGTAAATATGAAGGAAATTACGCTGCGGGGCTTTGCCGCTCAAAGTTGCCAATAGTGGCTGGTTGAGCCGGCAGACACAGCGACTGAACCCTTCAACATTTTAGTCAGTGGTAAGGTATTCCTTGCAATGAGTCATCTTGTCAATTGTGTTCTGTAAATGCCAAGCTTTATCAGTTTGGGATGTGCTGAAGATCTGAAATGTGCAGATTAAATCAGAAATAGTACTGTTTCAAGCCGGGTTTGTATATTTTAAATAAAACATCATTTAAAGATATGTTTAAAGGTATCATTTAAAACTATGTTGAAATATTAATTCCTCTTTGCACTTCTTGGTGACTGCTAGCAATTAGCTGTGCTTTTTTTCAGGTTGATGAATTTGAAACTGATCAATTATCTGATAATTACCATCACAGACTCATGATTATTGCTGGAGAATTGCCTTAGTTTCAATACTGCCATAATTTCAGGGACTTTTGCATATCACGTCTGTTTTAATATTGAGCAGAAGTTTCTGTGGTTTGACCTTAATTATTTTTAAGCCCGTAAATGTATGTTTGGGGTCAGCACAGTTTGGTTCCCCCTAGTTTTAATGTTAGAAGCACAGGAAGTCACAAAACAGCTTCTGAGATAAGCAAAAGCTGAGCTGTGTTTGACTGTGACAGTATTTCTTCAGCTTTTTAGCTTCTTGCATATGATACAGAAGGCTTGTTCTGTGGTGCTAAGTAGTGGAGGACATTGAATAAAAAAAATGTGATGCATTTTGGCAGAGCATTAAAAAGCTTGGTGTTACTTTTGTACCAGAATTTTCCTGGACACCTCTGAGAAATTTGAAGTAAAATTAATTGCTGCTCTCAGGACAGATTCCTAGTACATCCTTGTTTAGAGTGAATCAAGGACTGTGTTGTGTGGGTTTTTTTTAGTGTTGGCAGTCTTTAAGTGGTGTGTAGTATGCTATCACGCTGTTGTTCTGGGGATTGTTGGAAAACTTACTTGGTTGGGTTGATAACTTCATATTTTGAGAAGAATAGTATTGTAGCCACATAGCTGTTTTTTTTTTTTTGCAGTTCTTTCTTTTGCACACAGCTAAACTGTGAGCATACTCTAGAGTTCTGTTTTTTGATGACCACAGATGAAATACTGGAGATCTGGCTTATTCTGTTAGTTTGAGCTGGCTCTGAACATGACCTCTAGCTTAAGGCTCAGCATAGTTACAGTGGTGCCTGCATCCTGGGGAAAGGGCTGGTTTTGTCCAGGTGGAGCAACCGAGAGAAGTAGCAGCTGCTGCTGTAGCCTCTGAGCTCCCTACTGGGACAGAAGATGGAGCAGTGCTAACAGGGAGGTGTTCAGCAGGCTCTCAAAGATCTGGGATGGCTGAGGAGGCTGCAGACTGTGTGAGAGAGAGGAGGGGGTGAGCAAAGAAGGAAAAGATGTAGCAAGGCTAGGCAAAAGGCAAGGGTAGAAAATGCAAAGTTCTCTGAACTCTATAGAGAATTATTGCTGTGTATTATGGTTGTGTCTGACAGTAATTCATTAAAAGGCTAATGATTTTTACGTACTTCATCTAATATTTATTTGGGAAGAAACTTTTTCTCATATGACTGGTTTTAATTTTCCTTCTCTGGGTTGGAACGGTCTGGTGTTGAAACTGGAATTCTCC
The DNA here is from genome assembly GCF_013368605.1 of Nyctibius grandis. Taxonomy (NCBI): domain Eukaryota; kingdom Metazoa; phylum Chordata; class Aves; order Nyctibiiformes; family Nyctibiidae; genus Nyctibius; species Nyctibius grandis. The sequence continues at coordinate 70,998,993 of NC_090663.1, read as the reverse complement.
ACAAGTCTTCCTTTGTTGAAGGATATTTTGAATAAGAATATCACATAATCTGTTATTTGAAAAGATTTCCTTGGAGTAGAAACACAGGTATTTTGTGGCATTTCTACTCTTCCAGGCCAATGTGAATATAGAGGTAGAGTATGGTGCTGTTTGTAGATGGCTGCTTGTTATGTGGCCTCTCAAACATCTGTGTCAGCTTCAGGACTGTAATATTTTACCTCCCACTATATGGGCATTGAAACAATGCAGCAGACAAAGACATAACTTATTTTGCCCTTTTCCTTCCCTGTCCCTTCTCTCCCTCATCTTTTCCTTGAATTTATATTCATAGTTTTACTTCCCTAGGGATAAAAGTGGGTGTGGTAAAGGAAGGCAAAAGCAGGGGAAGAAAAGAGGTAAAGTAGTGAATGTGTGCAAGAGGGTGGAAGGGCACAGAGGAATGACAGAAAAGGGGTCCAGTGTCCACATGAAATGAGAGTAGGGGACTGAAAATATCATGCTGGTTATGGCTACTCTATTCATCCCAAGCAAAACCAGAAGTACCGATTTCCGTAACCTGTGATGGTGCCTCTGGATGTAACTAGTATGTGGACCATAGTGGGTTGGAATAAGGCCTCATATATTAAATGAAAAGCATTTACAAACTTGAAAAACTATTGGTTTTGAGGACTGGGAGTAGGCTCAAGGTTTTCTTTATTTTTATCCAAACTCTTTTTGTCAGCCACGTATTTAATAAATGTAATTTTGCTTTTTTCCAAAGAAATTTTAATTTAGCAGTTGTCAATTCAGTTCTTGCATTATTAGAATGTGGATGCTGATGTATCCAAAATATCATTTAAAAAAATCTGAAAACAGCCAGTGATTTTTTTTCAAGCAAAGCTTTGTCCCTATTTGCTTTTACTGCCAGTTTCTGAAGTGGAATTGAGGTACATGAAACCTTTATCAAAACATAACATGAACTTATCTTAAAAACACAGAAGAACGAAAGGATTCTTGCAATACTTTATTTATAATGTTGTTCTCACGACTATGTTAATACTGTGTAGTCTGTCTGTCTTTGAGGAGAATTTGTTGCCTGGGTAAAAGTTTAATGCTAAATTTGACTGTGGTTGATCTTCTGCCTTTTCTTTTCTTCTTTTGCATGATAGGTATAAATGACCAAGGATTGTACAGAGTTGTGGGGGTGAGTTCAAAGGTCCAGAGACTTCTGAGTTTGTTGATGGGTATGCCTCTATTTTACAATAATTTTTTCAATATTTTATTTCATGTTGTTTTACTGTCAATATTTAGTTTTAAAAGCATATGCCTGTAGTTGTTCTTTATATGGGCCAAATCTAGTTTGCCTTAGTCCATGGAAATAATCCCCGTATCATTGTAAGTTCCCCTGGTTTAGCAAGACCAAGATTAGATGGTAGGAATAAACTAAGAGAACTGCTAGAGGACATGTAGGAGAAAATCATGGGCTTTGTGCAAGGTTGATGTAAGTGGGATTAAAGCAGCCTAAGTTGAAGGGTCTGATCAGAAAATTCAAAATGCCAAATTCAAGAAAGTTTGAAGCTTATTGCTTCATTGTTTGAGGTTTCCACCTTTCTTCTCCTTTGTCTAAGATATACAGGTTTGCACGCCCATGCGTGTCTTTAGTCACTGTGCAAAATAAGACATTTAGTGTAAGCCTACTGGCAAAGAGCTCTTTGATTTAAGAGGAGGAATGTGATATACATATTAATAATAACTGTGCCAAGGCAGGAGACAGATGGAGAAAGAATTTGTTTTTATAAACTTAGTAGTATAGCTCTCATATGTGGGTAACTTCTTAGACTCTCCTATACCTAGTTAGCCACATGTAGCTTTTAAGATTTTTTGATTCATAAAATCATTCTCAGAAACTTCTCCCCCCCTTTTCTTTCTGGAAATTTTGATGCATCTTTAATCCCAGTGACTGTAGTTCTCTTGACACTTTGCTGTCCCTAGGGGCAGGGAAAAAAAAAAAAAAGAAGTGTTAGCACCTGGATGAAATCCCTCATCTGCCTGATAACTCTCACCAAAGTAGTAGCCAGGACTGCAAGATGTGCCGTGTTTCCCAGTTTCTTGTCCTGAGCACTGACAGTACATGCAGTCAGACAAGACCACTGGGATTAGTTCATTTTTATAGAGCTTCCAAACCTGTCACTTGACAGCAAAGGTCTGATTCTCAGGGATTCATTGGTATGCAAAGAAGCTTGTTTGCAGTTTGCACCAGGCTCTTCTCCAGAACCATGCATGCTCCATCTGTGCTGATAACACAGTGTTCTTTGGCACTGCAAACTGGAGGAAGCCAGAAAGTGAATTCATTTCATTACCCCAGACATTATGTGAATGACAAAGCGCTTTTATATTATATGCTGCTGTCAGTTCAGTGCCACCTGTAAGACTTTTTCTTTTCCTTCCTTTATTTTTTCAAACAGGCTGTCTCTTCAGAAATGATAAGACATCAGACTTAAGAACCTGCATGTCATATCAATCTGTCATAATGACCTTGCTAAATATTAATTCATGATATCTTACTTTAATCAATATTAACAGCACACTGAAGTTCTCCATTAGTGCACATAAACCTGCCTGTATCTTTATAGTATTGTAGCAAAAGACTTTTTTTGGAAATACGAACTGAGATTAATAAAAATTACTGATCTATAACAGATTCTCATGGTTGTTTATCTGTGTTGGAGCCAGCCGCAATAAACTAACCATCTTTAGCCATTGACCATAGCAAGAATGATGTGTTATCACTCAGAGTCTTGGTTAAATACATTTGATACTGTAAGATATTTTTCAGTTTTGTACTTATTGGCTTAGCTTGGGCATGCAGGTCTGGCAGGCAAATTTTCCTCTTTGCCATTAGTGGTATCCAAATTAAATAGACTCAGGTTGCCAGTGGTTCAGTAGCAGCTGGAAGAGTTTACTGGGGATTCCAGCATCTGCTTTTAGTTATTTTTTAAAATTAGAAACATTTTTTGTCATTACCAAGATTCATATATTTATTTGAAGCAGGAAGAATACAGTGGTATCAAGACGAGGCAAAATACTGGACAGAAAAAAGTTAGGGTGCAAGCAGGTGCTCTTTTTCTGATGATTTGTTGAAAGTGATCCTATCTGTGCTCTTTATCTGTCTGTCCTCAGAAAAGAATAAAGAAGGCTTCTTTTTGATATACAGTGGTACAGAGAATTTTAAATGACTGATTAATCTTTAATCCTTTGTCTCTGGGTGTACTCTTAGATACCCTTTTATATGAAAGATCTTTTCAGAATCATAAAAACCTCATATTAACTTTCTGTATTTTAAAATGTTTGATAACATTTCAAAGTATTTTAAGCTACCTATCATTGACCATGAGGTTCACAGTCTGAAAGGCCCAAAGTGCAAAAAAAGTCTTCCAAGTGGTAACCAGGGAGATAACAGCATGTAGTTTTGTCTCTTTTTCAGAAGATTTTCTATAAAATTTGGAAAAGTACATTGAGAGTCAGGAGAGTATGAGAAGACCAATATCTGCTTTCCTAATACTATGAATGCGCAGATTTTAATCTTTAATGTAAAAATCTAGTGAAACTAAGTCTTCTGTAAAATGAGGCTCAGCAATTAAATATACAATTCTGCTTTTTTAAAAAAAAAGTTAATTTTGCAATTAACTTAGTCCTTGTTACTTGTAACTAGCATTGTGCTATGGTGATCTATTTTGCAGCAATAATCTTGTCTAAATTTAAGTGAGGCATTTGGTAAGGAAAACACTCATTACATTTCAAGGGAAAATGTGAAATTAATCTGGTATCTCTTTGTAAACAGGGATACAGAGTTAGGACTTCCAATGTTATGGGAATCTGTAACAAGCAATTCAGAGTGCATTGTCAAGCGTCAGGAGGCTCAGTTCTTAAAATACGTCATCAACAAATTTCACATAACTGGGTGCATCCTTTGACTGTAAAGGAGGTTGATGATTGTGAAGCAGTTATTTAAAAACTGGATATTACATAATGATTTATTAACAAAATCCCCTTAGGTTTCACTAGTTTCTGATGTGATGGCAGTTTTATTTAGTTAATTCAGTAGAAAGATTTTCTTCTCAAAAGAGAGAATTTGAACACAGAAAGAGCTAGCATGCTAAAAAGAGGAAAAAGGAAACTTTTCCCTGAGATAAGCTTGAGTATTTTGGGTGGTGGTTGGCTAGTAACAATTCAGTAGAAAATGTGATCTGACTTGTATTTTAAAATGAGATTTAAATAATTGATATAATGAGGGAGAATATTCAGTTACAGAAATAATTGCTTGGCACAGCCTTTAGAACAGAATTATTTAGCCCCAGTAAAAGGACTGCACCTTTAATCAGGGATCCTAATTTGATTTTTTAAATGTGTCTGTCGTTTTTCTGACAAGCAAAGTAACAAATGAATTCTGAACTGTATGAACTGGTCAACACATAATCTGTGTCAGCTACTGCTGTAGTTTACTGTAGTGACTGACGGAAACATGTAGCTGTAATAATAACAGATGCTCAAGCACTTGAAGTTACCAAATACATGGGGCTAGTTTGGCCATATATATGTGGTCTTCTTGCATCAACCAGCTATTGCTTCCTGTTTTGAGGCCAAAAGGGTTTTTTTTGATTGCAAAACATTCCAGTGTGCTATGTTGTTTTCTATGTTCTGTCAAAAAATCTTTCACCTGATGGGTCATTCAGATATATGACCGTTCAATTTGACCTGTCTTGTTACAAGACTCTACCAGCTAACCTGGTAAAAGATGAGAGGAGTTCTGTGAACCTGACAAAAGGTCAAGCAAGCATTTTTTCCCTTTGGCTAAAACTGATGAAGTAAGAGAAGCATTCAGGCCATCTTGTAGAGGAAACTTACTGAGAAGAGTCCTTTTTCTACTTTTGAAGCACCACTTAAAGGTTTTCACACAGTAAGGAGGGTCATACTGCACTTTGTTGGCTATTTTCATCAATAGTCCAAAATAACAGTTTACAAGCAAAACTATAGAAAGGATTCAAAAAGATTTCTCAGTGTACTTGCATTTTAAATAACGAAAGAAAAGAGGAAAAGATAAGTTATGCTTAGTGGGTCTTTTTTCTAAACTCTTTTTGTACATATTTCTCTGTGTGTGTACATCTTTCTGTTTAATTAAAGGTATGAAAATATCAATTGCTATAGAGGTCTTTTTACATGAAAGTGATTTTTAATCCATTAAAGAAAAAATACTTCTTAAAACAAAATATGGAAATAAAATTTATAGAGAGATTTAGATATTAAGTTGTCTTAGTATTAACTAATAGTAAGAAGGACATAGTACTTCTATGTTCATGTAAGCAAATATTTAATCATCAAATTCAATGTGTTGCTGTTCATGTAGGGCATACTGAATTAGAATTCCCTTTTTTCATGTCCCTCTTCCCTTTCTGATTATTTTCTAGATGCAAAAACCTGCAATGAAGTTGACCTGGAGAACTCTGTAGATTGGGAAGTGAAGACAATTACTAGTGCTATGAAGCAGTATCTGCGGTAAGTCTGTCCCTCTCGTTTATTTATTTCTTTTGTAGACTAGGAATTCTATATTCTAATTCTCCTATGCAGTGTGTTAAGCTACATTACTGACTTTTCCTATATTTTTGAATAGATGTTCATTTTGTGCAAATACCATATTTGTTATTTGTCTTAGGGGAAGCAAAATAATTTAGCAACACTAATACTCATGTCTCTATGAGACAAGCCCCAAAACATTTTTGTGTTAGATACGTAAGCATTTCACTGATGGTTCAGAAACCTGAATTGTTAGTAAACTTGCTGAGAGTCATTACTGAAAGTCAGCTAAGATTGTTAAAAGCGTTTTTTGCCTTTTTGTGTTTTAATGTGGTAGAATGAAAAGGGAAAAGGTTATGAAATGGTTAATATTTTCCTCTTTTCCTTCTGGCCCTTGCTCTGACGTTCTAGGTGCAATAGTAATAGTATTTTGAGTCTTAAAAGTAAGACTTTTAGATGTGTTCTCTGTTGAAATGGCTTGCCCAATTCCGGATCAAGATATTTTACTAAATTTCCTAAGAACATAGAACTTCTGTGTATCTCTTGTAGTGTGACGTAAATACAGTATTTTTAATTTGCTGCTTTTATTAAATAAAGTATTACTGCAACCACTATCAAAGAATGCTGAAGAACTGTTATGAAGATAAAGTGTCTCTTATGGAGTGTAGGAAAGAATTTAAAAAAAAAATAAGGAAAGAAAAAAAAAGGTGCACATGATGAAGTATTTCCCGCCTACAGCAGTTCCCATCTGAGTGTTTACTCCAATATTTTATAAGCATCAGTAAAGTCAACTTAATAAATGAAGGCTTTAACTCTGATGTTTTAACTCCGATTTCCGTTATTCAGTACATTTTTCTTTGATGACTGAGGTTTTCAATTTCAAATTTTCCATTTGAAATGCTTTAGAAGTTTTATTTGTGGATGGCTGCTGTTCAGCAAACTTAACTGTTTTAGGACCTTTATTTCTTTCCAGTAAGGCATTGACTTGTGATTCTTTGTATTTTAAAAACCTAATGAAGAATAAATTACATAGTATATTTGTACAATCTTCATCTGAGAAACAGTCTCAGTGTTGTAATTTGGAAAGGTGCCTTATGACAGATTGGAAGCATCACTTCGGCTTGTGAAAGGTGAATGGATGTATTTAGTCTTATTTTCGTGATAATACCAAGTTTTCTATTCACACTGGAAATCATTAAATTCAAGGGCCACCGTACAGTGGTTGCCTCCAGTGCAAGGTTTATACTACTGAATGTTAAAAAGGTTTCCTGCTTAGACTAAGTACAGATAGAGAAAAATATAGCTAAATTTATTATGTCATCCTTGTTTTGCAGAAGCCTTCCAGAGCCACTGATGACATACGAGTTGCATGGAGAATTCATCGTACCTGCCAGTAAATATATGACTGTAGTTCAAATAGAAATCTTTTCTTATAGTACTGTTGTGGCCTTAGGAGCATGGTGCAAATGCAATTTCAGAAAAATTCTTCTACCCATTAAAGATATAGGAATAAGAAATAATAAATGTTTTAAAAATATGTAGGTTGTAACTAGTGTTCAGTTCTAGTATGTGTCACATACGATGTTATCTATTGACAGACAAGCTTGTGACAGCATAGTGCAATTTTTACTTCTATGGAAAGACCTTTGGATAGACATTGCAAATGTTCATTCTTATTAACTTAATTGTATGAGGATAAACATCTACTTAGATTGTGATTTTTTTTTTTCTTCCATTTATGAAGAGTAGGGAGCTTAGTAAAAGAAAAGACACTAATTCAGGCCCATTTGAATCCTTAAAGCACAGCTGCCTGACCCTTGTTTTCAGTGCCTTGTTAGCTCTGTATCCAGACTGGCTTCAATGTTCCTCATACAAGCAAAGAGCAGACCTGATTACACTATGGCAGTTCAAATACAGACTTGGAGAAGACACAAAAGCATTTGTAGTTCAGCTGTATGGTATCTAATGTACATAGATTTTTTTTTTTTTGGAAGAGTATGGAGGGAAACTGTGTAAGAAAATTTTTGGCAAAGTATCAAACAGATATTTAGCTGATTTTCTTTCCAGCCTGTAGCGCTTCTGGCAAACTGTGGAAAGCAAAATTAAAATAAGCTTTGAGAGAATTGCTTTATCTTCTTTGGATTGCTGTAATGACTTTCCAGGACTGCAGAACGTGTTCACTTGTGGTCCTTAATTCAAAATGAGAATTAGCCCATGAAATTCATTGCCAAAGCACATCTTAGAGGCCAAGTACTTAAACAAAATTCAACATACTTACCTAGATGGTGAGCCTGCCCGTTTGCATTGGAAAGTGTTAAAATAATTTCTTGACGTATGAAGTTTTGCCAGCAGTTTCTCACTTTATTTTTCTTTATAGTCTCTTTCAATAAAGGAATTCAGTTGAAGTTACATGTTTTAAATACTACTGTGTTCACAAATAGTAAACAATTTTGTGGAGGGATTGATTCTATGTAGTGGGGAGGGAAATCTAATCGACATTGCAGGTCTGAGTTACGGTATACTTAAAAATAGGTAATCAGTGTTGTTTCCGACGTTAGCTATGAAAAAACCAACAACACCTGGAATAGTAAGGAATATCCTTTTCTCTGAAACTAGCTGGGCGGGAAGCCAAAATTAAAAGTTTCTCCTTTCAGTTTTCTTTTCTTTATACATATCAGTGTAGATTGAAGCTATGTAAGCCTTGACTGTATGTTGTGATTAAGTTGCTTAGCCATTCTTTAAGTAGGGTTTGTGATTTCACATACATATAAAATAGTCTTGCTTTAAAAAAAGTTTATGTTTTTCTGTCTGAATTTAGATTAGCTGACTAGAAGCTAAACGTTTTGCATTTTGGTAGCCTTTTTTCTTGGAATCTGTGCAGGGGTGTTCACTGCAAAAGAATAAAAAAACCAACCCTAAAATCTGTAGCAATATGCAAAGACAAAAAAAAAAAAAGAAAAAGAAAAATCTGTAGCAATATGCACTGAAGAAATATGGTGGTATTTTATATGAAATACACTTAACAATCAAAGTTGCCTTAGAGTAAAATGGGACCTGATGAGTCATCCTGGTGTCAAAACTTCTTGCATTCAGAGTAGGTTCAAATTTTTCTCTTTATGTACCTTGTACTAAGTCTTATTATATACAAGAGAAATACTTCCGCTCCTCTCATTGTAACCACTGCTGAGATGAAATTTTGTGATTTAATACAACTTTGAGAAATAGGAAGAGGGATTATTTTCATTTTTTACTGATTATTGTTTTCATCTGTGTACTAGTGAAACCTGTAGGGACCAAAATTATTCGATTCAACACGCAACAATAAAAACCCCTTGCTTATTTTTACTTTATTTCTGTACTGTACTAGAGAGGGATGCCATTGTCATCCAGGGCCCTTTATTGTAGCAATCACATTCAGTAGGTTTTTTGCATGATTATTCTTCTGTCTTGAGAGGTCATTACATTTTCTCTTTCTGAGCATATGAATCTTCTGCACACGTTGTCTTATGTGGTTTCCAATGCAAGGCAGAATAAATGCAGTATCATTAGCTGCATAGTAACAACAAAACTGAATTCTAATGATGAGAACAATCAATTAATGATGCTAAAGTGTAAAGTAGTACAGTTCCACTCTGTGGCACCCAGTAGCATTACTCCTCACCTTGCAGTATATTCGTAAGCAGATGAGTCCAATTCAGCAAAATAGTAACTACATCTGTTGGTTTTTAAAAATAGATGAACAAAGACTTCCTTTTGCAGGTGGATTGAAAGATGAGTTCACAAAATAAATAAGTTGATAATTCTAGAACAAGATTACTTGTGAAAACAAAGTGCATATGTTCAGTATTGCTATGTTTGGAGATACATAAGTGTTGAAGCAAAGTGTGTGCAGTATGTTTCCGTGCAGGGGTGGGAGAAACTTTGTGTTTCTGTGGATTTTATTTCATTTTTATTTTTTGAGATAGTTATTTATTTCTGTGTCCCACAGAAAGTGGAAGTCCTGAATCCCGAGTTAATGCTGTTCACTTCTTGGTCCATAAACTCCCAGAAAAGAACAAAGAGATGTTGGACATTTTGGTGAAACATTTAGCGAAGTAAGTGTTATGATCTGCTTTCCTACCTTGTCAGAACTCTTGTCCTTACCTTCCTTTAACTACAAAGGGCCTTAGTTAAGTGGGGCTGGAGCTGAAGCCCATCTCGATGCTGTCATACACAATACCAAGAACCAAAAGTGCAAAAGCAGACAAGATGTTTGACTCACGCTGTGTATGTTTTGGCGGGAAAGGCAGAAATCTAATCCGTTAATGAAGCCGTATAAGTATTTGCTTTAGCAGTCCTGCCAGGAGTTGAGGGTTTGATTGAAGTGAGAAAGGGAACATTATACTTTCTTTTTGCAAATTCTGGCAAAGTGAATAGTGGAGATCTGTTAGCAAATTTAAGTTGGTTTCACACTTGCCCTGGTCCAAGGCTAAGTGCATTTTATATATTTAAGTTCAATAAGAGACTGCTTTTGTTTTTAAATTGCCAGTGGAAGAATGGCTTTTCTGTTTTCCAGAATTCAATAAGACTTTATTTGAAGAAACTTTGCACAAAACAAACTTCTAAAACATAGATTAAGGAAATGTAATGTTTTCATTTGTAGACTGCAGTTTCCAACAGTAATGGAAATTTTTCATAACCTATTTCCTGTTTTTTCCTTCAATTCTTTTCAAAAAGTGTTTCAAAGCATGCCAAGAGGAATCTAATGACTGTGGCAAATTTAGGGGTAGTATTTGGACCAACCTTAATGAGGCCACAGGAAGAAACTGTAGCAGCCATCATGGACCTGAAGTTTCAGAATATCGTCGTTGAAATCTTGATAGAAAATCACGAGAAGGTAAACTTTGATACATCTCTGGGTTTCTGAGTGTTGTCTAAAATGATCTGCTAGGCTTAATGGGTAGTGTGGAGTTAAGTATGATGTTACAAATAGCTTAATTCTAAAGAATATCCTCTATACACTGTACGCTTTTGGCTATTTATACTCAATAAGTATTCCTGTTCACGGGTGAACAGACATTTCAGAATGCATACATATTTCCTGGCAGTAGCAGTGCTTCTGTGTGTATAGTACACAAATAGATTTTCATTATGATATTTGCATAAGTTTTTTTCTGTGCAAAAGTGATACAAGACTGGGAAAGAGAAAGCCCAGGCTCAGTTTTTAGCTCTTCCCTTAAATACTTTGACCAGTCTGAATTAATTGTTCTATGTCTTCATTTTTCTCAGAGTTCACAGAGTAAGAAGATGACTTTATTATGCTCTGAATTTTATGGGTAAAAAGCATTATGAGAGAGCCAGGTATTAACATTTCCTTTGTTTTCAGCTGAATGTGTGCTATTTTAAGCCTTTGCATTTGAGGTAATACTGAAAATAGAACTTGTTGCTGCTGCTGTGGCAGCTGCCAATTACTAATGTGCCTTACACGTACAAGGTACTGTCCAGGATATCACTGCATGTAATCTGGGATCTGGAATTTAAAAAAAAAAAAGAAGGTCATTGGGGGGAAAGGTCCTTTACTAGTCTCTCTGTTTGGGTGCTCCTTTGGGAGTCCTTCGTGTCTAAGTTGACTTCTGGAACTGGATGTTTGAGGTACTTTGCTTGTACTGGGAGGATGGGCAGTATCTCCCTTGCTCTTTTTGTCAAAAAAAGTGCTTTGGAACAATTCCAGGATATGCTTTTTCCTCTCTTCTTTCTTAAGCACTCTGAGCATTGAAATAGTTATTTCTTTTAAAGGTTAACAGTGTTGAAACTGGCTATCTAAGTCAAGTCTTATCTACTCTGAATAATATCTGTCTCAAGTTTTTCTGACAATGTAATTACGCTGCCTCCCTGAGTGATACAGGCTGAGCAAAGCTTCTGTTGGCATAGCTGTATCCACATGGTGGGTTTTGTTGGCTTAGTTGACTTAGGGTGTAATGCTGCCCTCACGCACAGGTTGAGCAGATATGGTATTGTTCTGTTGGAAAAATACTGTGCTGCAGATGTGGCTCAAGTTCTAAGTAATAAATATGCCAAGAGTTGCAAGCCATGCTATTCATTTTGGACCTTATAAATGAAGGTAAACCTTGCGGTAGTCTCATGATTTTGAAGCTAGTGCAGTGACCACACAAATTTAAGAAAGTGAAGAGAGAGAGTGAGCAGAGCCAGGGTGCTTTAATAACATGTGGAGGTTGAGGTTGAGTTATGCTTATTCAAATCACTAGATCATCACAGATTATCACCATCTTATTCTTATGCCAGCTCAGTGACATGTCTTTGAAAACTGGACATCAATTTCACGTTTCAAACATTAGTTGTAGCAGCCTTTATTGGTCCCCTGAAAATGTAGAGAAGCAGGGAGTGGAAAGTACATAATTTTCCATAATTCCTTGGTTTTATGCCTTTTTTAGAACTAGAAGGCTATAATTTTTTTAAGGGATTTCTGTCATTTCACTGTCATTTCTAACAGTGAACTTGCCATCAGTGGTCTGCCTGCAGCAACCTCTCCCACGCTAGAGCTGCTTCGAAGATGGAAGGAAGCCCCAAGTGTGACCTCTGTGTATTTATAGCAAAGGCAATGGAGAGGTGTGTGTTAAGGCATTACAAAAATTTTATAATCAAATTGAACATGTTGCTTTTACAAGTGAGCCTTCTTCATTTAGGGCGGACTAAGGACCTACTTCTTAATGACAAGCAGGCTTATTGTCAGTCTAATGTTCATTTTATATTGTTGTTTTGAATTTCTATGCATTTCAGACTTTCTAAGAGTCTTGCATTAGGTATTTTTACTTATAGCCCTGGTGAAGTCCTAGGAAAAGTCACCAGCTGTGGATTAAAATACTTTCAGATATTTCATTCAGGCACTGTTCCGCCTCTGCTAATTTTTAGCAGCCTCTGCTAATAGAAGCAAAGTCTGGAATTGTAGAAGAGTGATGGAGTCAAGATGGAGGTATACTGACACAAACAAACTTGAAGCAACACTTCACACTTCGTGCATATGTAATTTATGGCTCTGGCAGACTGCAGGAAGGCATTTCTTTTCCCCTGTAGCAGATGAAATGACTAATAAACTTCCAAACTGTAGAAGCAATAACCATCAACATTTCTGGTTTAAATACAGTAACTTGGTAGGTAAAAGGGTAAAAAATTTTTATGATTCCTCAAATATTTTTAAATTCCATCAACGTTCATTATATCTTGTGTGGATAGCTTTATGAAGGAGATCCACAATTCCTTTTTAGGAGGGGACATAATTTGGTTGCTAGCTTTGCAGTCCTGGTGCAGTCATTCCACTATCATCCCTCTACTGAATCCTAATTAGAGAATTTCTATGCAATTTATGTGTGGAAACCTGAATGTGGGGACTTGCCGTGAGATAAGAATATCATGCTTAGTGCATAGGCTTTTTTTTTTTAAAAAAGCTTTGTTGATATGTGTGTTTATTTCCTGCTAGCTAGAAACCAGTCAGTACCATTTTCACCTTGTTTGCAGGCTGCATACGTGCTTCCAAACCATGTCTGTGAACCAACTATAGTAGGTTGAGGAGGGCATCTTTTGCAAAATCAGACCAATCCTGAGACTTGAATGCTGGAACTAGACTGTGCAGCCTGATGTGTTGAATAACTGGCGTTAGAATTGCACAATGATTAAGACTAGAAGAGAGATAGAAGAGCATTAGGGAAATAATTGTTTAGCTTTTGTTCTTGTCAGTTATGGGTAAGTCTCTTCCAGGCAGAGTGTTTCTCAGTGTCCAGTCAGAAGATGAGCTGTAGAAGCAGATCTCTACTTTGAAAGAAAAAGCAAAAACTAAATCCAAGCTGAGATAGTATTTTACCCAGGATCCTCAGAACCACGTGCTGTGGAAGGGAGGCCAGTCCAGAGGAAAATGAGACCTGTGAATTCTCTTGATTGCTTCTGTCATGGCTGCAGGGGAAGGCCAGCCAGATATGTCAGGCAAAGTAGGAGCATGTTCAAGTTAGAAATTAAATGACCTCTTTGTAGTTTTGCCTTGAATTGCCGTGTTTTGTGCTGACTGTGTTGTGTGCACCAGCACTCTTGTTTCCCTTTGCTTTGCAGGTCTTTAAGGTCGGTGTCATTTCATACTTAGCTGTCTTGTCCCCTTCTCCCTTGCCATATGTCTGGTTCTCCCTTGATTTCCATGTCCCATATCCTTCCCTTCACTAAAAAAGCATCAAGAAATTCATGTTTGTGTCTCATCATTGTGTTTATTTTGCTTTGAAGCTATACCTTTCCTTGATGCTCCTTCTCTTGAGGTAACGAACTCAGGAGCTGACTGCAGCTGTGCTTATACAATGCCTGGAACAATCTTTGCTTGGCCTTTAGGTAATCCTCTGATGAAAAGTGGTAGTGAACTTGCATCCAAAAAAAAGGTTTTAATTTCACTTCTCCTCCTCCCCCAAATGAGTTTCAAGGGTATAAATTAATTTTTCTTCCCAAGAATTTCACAGACTGTAAATCTTGGTCATCTCAGCTCTTCTGGTCGGTCTTTCTGACTTGTGGTGAGGAAGGACAGTCTGCTTCATGGCAGCACGAAGAGCATGCACATGTTCGTCTTGCTGTTAGTTATAATGTTTTGGCATCTCGTTGGAATGAATGTAACTATTCAAAGGGCTTATTTATTTGCCATTTAGGGATGCCTCAGTGGTAATGTGAGCCATTTTGGTTTCTCAATTCCCTGAACATTATTTTAAGAGGGAAAAAAAAAAAACCCAGGATAAAAAAAGAAGTCTAAGCAATGAAAGAAGATGAGGGAGGAGGTTGGAATAAAAATCTCAGTGGACTGGAATATTTAAACCAGCATATGGGGGAGGAAAGAATAGTGAGTACAAATAGCAAGATTGCAAAAACAGAAAGAAGTTGAAAATTACAGTGAAAGAAAATTTGAAGGAAAAAAAGAGAGAGGCTAGACAGAAGTCCTTATGGAAAATGGGAAGCCAGAGTCTGCTGAAAGGGAATAGGCATTTGCCTGTGGGCAAAATTATCTCAAAGACGTTCATTCTGAAAAACTCAGTAGTTCCTATATATAAGGCAGATGCTGTTTTCACTTGTTTTCTGTATTAGTCTTTTTATAAAGGGCAAAGATTTGACATACTTTAGACAACATATGCCTTTGGTTTAGCTTTGTTTTGTTCAAAACAGTTTTATGGAAGAATATTTTTTATGAAATATAAATGTTCTAATTTTTCTTACTTTAGGCACTTTATAATTTAGAATTTAGTACTACTGAGCTCTTAAGTCAACATCAACTTCATGTAGTAATACTTGGAAAATCTTTAGTCTTAAAATGTTATGGTGCATAATACATGCAATATTGATGAGACAGAAAAAACGGAAGCAGGTGAAGCCAGTTGTTCGTTTGAGAGTAGGAGCGGCACAGTCAGGTGTGGTATGTGTCTCCACTTAGGAATCACTGCATGTTTGAAGCAGTTCTGTTGCAGGTAAATGCTTTGGGGTACAGTGGCACTGCCGTCATCTAAACTAAGACTATTTTTTGACAACACAGCAGATCTTTTGAAGTCCTGGTGAAGGGACATACAAGAAATACTAAAGAGGGCTTGTTTCAGCTTTCATGTTGCTTTGCCTTTGGCTGCAACAGAGGACCAAGAAGCAATGCATTGTAATTGTGGTGGTTTGCTGTGGTATGGCAATTTGAAACCTCCTCAAGCTGAATGTTTCTCAAGTCAACAAGCATTTGACCTAAAGGGGGGAAAAATTACATTAAGGAATCTCCATTAGGGCAGACTTTGCGAAGAAACACATGAGCTTCAGTTCAGGAAGGTATTCAGCATGTGCTTACCTTTAAGGACTTAACTAATCAGAAGTATCATTGAAACTATTCCTGTATTTAATTCAAATTACATGCCTTAGTGATTGGCTGAGTCTAAAGCAGAAAGGGCAGCAGGCACAACAAAGAAATTCATCATGGTTTCTGGTGGAAGTCACAGCAGCTCTTTCATTCCACTATGGTGTGTGCAAACTCTAAACCCTTTCTCTGCCTTGTGGATAGTAGAAAGCCCTTCCATGGGAGGCATGCACACATGGTGTGGTAAATTGACTGCAAATCTTTTTGTTTGTTTGTTTTTTTAAAAGACTACTGTTTTCTAAATCTTAGTGTAGTTTATGCATAGTAAGAAGACTGTATATCAAATCTCTGCTCACGTTTCTGACTGCAGTTGATGACATTAAAAGGAACTGAGTCTGGATCAATACCTGGATTGGTATGCTGCTAAACTGCTCCCAAAGAAACAAAGCATGTACTGGGAGTAACCATATTAGATTAAAAAAGAAAATCAAAACAGAAGTCATGTTCGCAGAGATAGAAGTGGTCTGCTGAGGTGCTGCACAGCAAATACGTGGCATGTACAAATAATATGGACACAGACTTCTGCCTTCTTGATTTGCCTACGTTATTTCCAGTTAATTCTGGGAAACTTCCCTCAACCTTATATGAAATTTCCAAGTGATACAGATCTCATCTTTCACTGCCCACAGGCAATGTTCCTAAGTAAATAAACACAAATGATGATAAGGGAGTGGAATTCAGTTCACTAGTATTTGCTTCAGTCCCGATGGTCAGGGTGCTCTGCTTGCGTGTGTGGAGGAGGAGGCAAAGGAGAAGTCCTTATAAAGAATGCTAAAATGGATGTTCTTAAATAAAATTGTGTTAGTCGAAGATGATATTCTGTGAAGTGCTGCAGGGAACATGGAGAGGGGAAAAATTGTTGCACTCCTGAAGAATTTAAAAAGTAAATTCTTATACAGAGGCTGTGACATAAGAATTATACTTTATTGCAGCTTTCAATGGTAAGTCAAGTACTGAATTTAAATTTTTTTTTTCTTTATATTGGCTAAACTGACCCGAATGCCATCCTGCCTGATCATTGCTAATGGATAATAGTGCAATATGTGTTTGTGTTTTTGTATGTACTCTTCAGAATTCTAGTAAGCTTTTGCTGTACCAGAGAGGTTAGTGTATTTCAAAACATTTAACAGATTTTTTAATAAACCAGATGTGGCAGCTGATAATACTTTATTTCCAGTATTTTCATGTGCCTGCCATTGACACTGATGAAGCATCAGTACTTCACTGCAGAGGGTGCTGGACATACAAATGAAAAATATGTTCTTTGCCTCCAAAGCCTCTCAGTCATAATGTAAGATAAAAAAAAAACGTATTTTAGCAAAAAAAAAGAGCAGAAAATATTGTACAAAGCAATGATGATATAAATCCTTGTAATGGCAGCAGGGAGAAGAAAATCTGTGGAGAAGAAAATACTGGTGAGGCTGCGTGGTTGGCTACAGTTGAAACAGTGTCATTTGCAAAGATCTTGACATTTCATTCTGATGCTTTGTACAATGACAATGTGCTGGGGGGTCGAATGTAGGTTTTTATTCTTAGTATATAATTATTTATATTTCTGTTCATAAATTTTGTAGAAAACTAAGTGTGACATATTTATATTTATTTGTATTTGTGTGTGTATATAAATGTTTATATATGAATATTTATTACAAAGGAAGGGGAGACCATGTTTACCTGCGGTGAGTTTGGCCATGGTGGTTGCTTTTGCTGGCTTCTGACAAGTTTTTAAGTGCCGCCTTTTACCTTCTCGGTACTTCTCACACTCTGCAAGAGAAAATACATGCAAACATTCTCCTTCTGCATTATTTTCCATTTCAGAACTAGGAGTGTGTTATGTTTTAGAAAGCTAGGTAATTAGGTTGAGTATTTAATCTTTTAATTTGAAGGCTTTTTTTGGTTGTTATTTTAAGTATTTCCTGTAACTAAACAACATAGACAAAGCTATTATGTGTAGCTGTAATAGGGAAAGACAACCTTTTTAAAATACTCTCCTTGGTGTGAGTTACAGTAGGTGAGCATAGAAGAGAAGGTGAATCTGTGTTTCTGCTGGTGGACAAATGTGTAGATACTTCAAGCCTGGTGTACGGTTAACTCTCTCATTTCCTTCAATGAATAAAGTGGATTGGTTGATAGCAGTGAATGGGCTGCTCTCAGGAGCGTTCTTCTCATGAATTGTTAAAAGGTGGAGCGAGATGTGATACAGTGGAAGCTGCAGTCTTTGTATCAGGAGTGCTACTTTTAGAAAGGCTGAGTCAGCAAACTCATAATTCGCAAGTGATCAAAGGACACACATTTTTAACCTTGGTATGTTTTTTTTTCTTTCATCTTTTCACAGCTGTCCTCCAGACTGTTATGCCGTGTTTTACAGGCTATGTTTAGTTTCTTCATTAAAGCTCAACCATGAACTACATGGTTCAAGATAGTCAGGCCAAATGAGTGACTGTTAGGGTCTACAGATAGATCAGGTTTGTCTGAAAATTCCCTCGGTTCTTTTGTCACTCTCATAGTTTGCAGTTTGTCTAGAGCTTTTGTATTAAGAGGAACAGATATTCCAATTTTAGTGTGAGATTTGAGACTCATGGTGTCCACAAATCCCTAAAAGCAGTGTTCATTTGGTTACGGGTAGTCAGGCTGTTAGGCAGATGGTCTCAGCAAATGATATCTTTGCAATGAAGAAAAGGCTGTCTTGGATGGATGGATTGATTGATTGATTTATAGAGCTTTGTGGTTTGGCTCACAGCCAAGGATGTTTCCTGTTTCTAGTTTTGACTTATACCCGTTTACTTTTCAGGCTGCATCCTCTGTTGCACTGTAACTATTAAATAGAGTGTGCCAGGCAACATCAAGAGCATTATTGATGCTTTCTGGTTGGTGGCCCTCTAGAGGCTTAGCTTCAGGTATCTTTCAACTCTTGATCTGATATTTTTTTTTTCCCCCCTCAAATGTAATAGTAGTGAATATTGTATCAACATGTTTTGTGGTTTGTAGTGGAATTCAAGCCTCAAAATCCAAAGCCTCAGAAAATCTGCATCCTGTGCAATCTCACAGAAGCCAGTGCACAGCAAATAATATTTTACAGTGTATAGATGCTGAAGCACAAAAGTCAGGATAACTACTTTGAGGCAGGCACACCTGTGTCGGAGTGGACACAATGGTAACCTTGGGGAGGTAAGTTACTTAGGCATTCTACTTACGTTGTTGATAATTTTTATTGAAGATTTTGTAAACCTTTTTCAAAAATATTTAATATGACTTTTAGAAATAATCAGCTTTATTGCATTTTGTACAATGAACACACATTCTGTTTAGATGTCAAGAATTTCTAGTGCATGTATTTTATATTTATTGAATCACGTGTTTGAGAACCAGAAGAAGAAATGGATCATGTTGACTAAAACCAGAAATGAAACAGGTTGATCTAACATTGTCCATAGTAAAGTAAAATGCAAAAAAGTAAGAAACTACAGTAACAAAGGATTTTTTAAAGATTTTAGTACACTAGAAATTTTATAAATTTCTTAGAATTGGTGCATAAATCAGTTTTAAAATAAAACTTTTGTCCTAGCTCTCCAGAAGTTGATCTTTTGTAATTTCTATTATAATTAAACTTTTAATAGCCCCAATTAGCTTCTGCAATCCATTCAAATAGGAAAAAAAATCTAGAACTGTTCATCTTATTGAACGTGTTTTTTACTGTTAAACAATGGATTACAAGTAGTGTACAATTAGTGGCTAGTGGTTACAATTAGTGGCTGAGCTACCACAATGTATTTTAAGATGCTTATTTTCACCTTGCACTTCCTGAAATGCTTATATCTAACAGTAAAATTATAGCTTGATATAAAAGTCATTGTTGCTTTATGTTTGCAGAAAATGGCCAAAAGAATGGCACAACCCCTGTCTTCATTATCTTAAGAGAAAAAAAAACTTAGAAAGTCTTTCGGGGTAAGAGCACACTGTGAACCACTAAGACAGTTGGCCTCTTTTTTTTTGAGCATTTTTGTCTCTAATATAAATATATGTTTTTTTAGTTTTGTATGGATTACTGGATCTAACCTAAGTTGGGTTTGCATTACATTGAAAAGAAGCTAAGTCAAGAAAAGACCATGATGATGATAAGTTTCTCTTGCACTATCCCATTAGCTGCTAATTTATAAAATATTCTTTGATCAGCATATATTATAGCCAGTGTCATATAAATGCAAGGAGCACCATAGCCATAAAATGTATAAGGGCAGAGCAGTATATGTGGCCTAGATGGATAGTTTTATATTGTCCAATAAACAGTAGTTGATGTGTCTGTGTGTATTTTATTTACTAACTGCAAATCAAGTATGTATTGGTGGGAAATTACCCAAATAAAAACTTGTACTCATGTTCTTCTTGTCTTGAGAAATATTGTTCTCTAAAAACTATGATTGTAGTAGTGGAGGTTATACCACTAGCTGAATTTCAAAGAATTCAGAATGACCTTGCAGGTTCTAGCCTCCTTTGCATTAGACAGCAACTTCCAGTGCTCTGATTTATTGGTCATGTATTCAAAGGAAATAGGTGCATATCCTATGTGCTAGGTGTTATGAGAGTGAATGGGGGTTTTGTCTTGCAACAAAAATCACGTCACAGCTTTAAGCTGTGAATGATTTTTTATAAGTTTATCCTCATTAGCTCTATTACTAAGCCTCCAGGTTTTTTTTCCCCTCTTTTTCATCCCATTCTGTCCTTGCTGTTTGCCTCCCACTGATTTTTAGAGGAAATTTTAATTACCCCAGTGATACAAAGCAGACAGAGATGACCTGATGTCTGGGTCTTTTCCTAAAGCGATTCTTGGCAAACATACTGAAATTCATTAATTAGTTCTGCTTGAGACCAGAAAGAACAGATCAGTATTCTTTTGTAGTAGCAGAATCTAATCTACATTTGCATGTCCAACTATACATCTAGTCATGAACTCATGGAATAGGCCAAGTTAAATCCTCCCAGCCATGGGTTTTTTGAATTTCTAAAATCGTCTGTAGTAAGAGCTCAGGATCCAGAGTCCAACACTGCTGTTGCAGATTAAGGGGAATCTGGCAGAAGTCCTTGGGCTGCTGCCATGTGGATCTGCTGGTAGAATACAGTATGATAGTATGTTGCATTTGGCTCATTACTCTCAAGAAATGCTTCCATAGACTTTATAGGACACAGGTTTAGGAATTGGAATGGTTGTATGTAGGGATGGTCTTGGGCTCACAGCTCTAGACAGAGCTGTTATTAGCAGTGTATATTCAAGATGGTTTGTGGTTTGTTTAGCCTTGTAAAGTATCCATTTTGTACTATTGCATAGAGAGAAATAGGTCAAACATACCAGTGTTTTAAATTGCTTGACAACAGTCATCTTTTTTGTTGTAACTTTTCCGCTGCAAGCTTGAAGACTGATCCACCACTTAAGTCAGTGTGCACTTTTAAACTCTGCTTTCATGTAAGATCAGACCTAAACAACTGCTTAAAATACTGGTCTGACTGGGATAGGAGGGACCAACAGTTGGATTTGTTGCCTGATAAAATTTTGAGTGCTTACGTATGTTAGTGTTCTCCTAAATATAAATTGTATCATTTTCGAGTTTACCCCCAAGCAGGTCGACAGCAGGATGCCAGTGCTTTTGAGAACTAAATTGTAGAGAACGGATATTCTGTAAATCTAACGCAGTTTGGCAACAGTCTCAAAAGCTGTGTAACCCTGGATGTGACTGTGAAGTCCTTAAACTTTGAGGTTGGCTTAGTATATTTTTATTGCTTCTTGAATGAGGTAATTCAATGAGCGGACTTCATTCTTGTCTTTATATAGAGGCATTAGTCTAAGCTGTGGTGACTTCTGCAATCCAGATGAGTGATGGTGGTAGATCTGACTTTTACTTGAAGGGAGGCTTTTTTTGGAGTAGCAAAGAGATCTTCTATTAAGTATCATGTTCCGATCCTGTTGTTCTATGGGAGAGTTTCCATCCGACTGGATATGTGTGGTTGCCTTGCCATGCATCTGATAGTAACAGCTTGCAGTGCAAGAAGATATTCTGAAACTTAGTCAGGTGTGGTCCTATGCTCTTGTGCAAGTCAGTCAAACCACAAGAATGTTAGTACCATTTAAGGTGCTCACGTTGTGTGTGTATGATTTTTGAATTCCGTCTTCTGTGCATACACAGTGTGCTTCTGACAACAGGTCACTCACAGCAGGCATCTTTTATTAGCTGTGAAACATTTCTACTTTGATGGCGTTTAAATCATTAATAAGGCTAGAAGAAAAATTGAATAAAACCAAAAAACTTTTCTCCCCACAACTGAACTAAAGCATGCATCCATCCCACCATTCTCAGGCAGACGTTGCAATGCTTCTGTCAGTGCAGCAGACAAATATCTGTTATGGCATGATGGAAGTACTTGTCTATTTAAGTGAAAATAAAGCAAGAAAGAGAAGCTGAATGCTGTATGTGCACTTCTTAGGGCAGAGGTTGACCTTCTGCTTGCTTTTCAGATGCTCACCTTTGCTAAACTGCAGTACAAGCTGTAGCTTTGGCCTGCAACAGAAAGAGATTTCTGCTGCCGAAAAAGCAGATCTAGTTATGGATAGGCTGTACTGGATTTTGTTTTCCTACTGAACAGACAAAAAGAAAATACCAAAGTAGGTATGAACTCAAATACAAGCTGCTTGAAAGATCAAAAATTATCCCAAATATACTTTTTTGTGCAATACATGAGGGCAGGATGTTTCCTGTTTCTTTTATTTTAAAAAAAAAAACCACCCAGTGATTTTTCTAGTGGGTGGGGGTGTGTGTGGTTTTGGGGTTTTTTTGTTTGTTTTTGTGTGTCTCAGAATCCTGCAGGACAGCTTGTGATATTCGGTGATTTCATTTCATTGCGGAGTATCACAGAATCACACAGAATCACAGAATGTTAGGGATTGGAAGGGACCTCGGAAGATCATCTAGTCCAATCCCCCTGCCGGAGCAGGATTACCTAGATCATATCACACAGGAACGCGTCCAGTCTCAATTTGTATGACAGTCTCAATTTGCTCTGCATGGGTAAATTTGCTCTGCAGATAGTCAAGAGGTTGCATTCTCCAGTTTGTATCTAAATATTTCTTTCAGGAATCTCGTTCTTCTCTGTGGAGACGTATTGAATGTGAGCAGAAAGAAAAAAGTGCTACGGCTTGTAACATTGCATCAGAGAAACGCAGGAGTGAGAGGATGGAATTTATGTGGACCATTGCCCTGGGCCCTGTGAGTGTGGAGAATAGGTGGCCTTTTGCTACCCAGGAGCTCTTGGGAGGTGATCTCTGCTCCCTAGAAAGCAATATACTACTTACTGTCCTTATCCCAGAAATGAAACTTCCCTACCAATCTGTTACAACAAGAAGTCGAAAGCAGAATGAGGGTAAAACAGGGGCTGGGCCTGATGCCCACCTGAGTGTCTTGTCTGCAGAAGGGAGCTTCACCTGCCTGCCATCAGCCCAGCGGTGTGACTGTTTCGCAGCACTGTTGCGAAACATTGGGGCTCAGCTTTGCCACTAAAAAATTGGAAGTAGAGGTGATACACTTATCCTGATAGTGAAAGAGAGGACTCAGTACCCCTAACTTTTGTTGTATTAGGAGAGGGAGAACTATACTGTAAAGCTTATGACTGTCACCGGTACTACTGTGAAGTTAGCTAGTGTGTGCTGGATTGTTACTATTTGAGGTGGGACTTCACTGCTTTCTTGTTATTTCTCCTTTTTATTGTATAGGGGTTTTCCCCCCATAAAACAGAACAAACCACCAACTTCTTTTTTCACCACATAACTACTTACAGTTAGGAATCTGCTTGGATTCATTACCTGTCTCCCAATTTGTTATCCTATTGCCTGTCTGGCACTGAGTATCATTGAGTAAGGATTGCCTTTATGGTTTTCTTGATTGTGTTTTGCTTTTGTGACTCTCAGAGTTTCTCATGCTAATAGTTTTAGAAGAGTATATTGAAATATTTGTGAGAGACGAGGAAAAAACCCTTAAGAACTTTACTGCAACCTGTGCAGTTCACCTAAATGCATACAAGAACATTCATCTCTTACGAAGTACTCCTGGGGAATACTTGTTCTTCTCACCATCAATAATTTCAGTGGAGATGCATGGATAAGGCTGTACAAGTAAACACAGCTGCGGAATGTGACATAATAACATGCTGAAACCTCTTGGCAGAGAGTTATTTACCAGAGAGCCCAAATGCAACACTTAGTCCATGGAAAAGATGGCATTTAAAGTTTTGGTACTTTTGAATTTTTTCGAAGCAAATATTTATCCCTAAACCTGCTCAATCTAGCCTTGTATTTACACATAAGGGGGCAGTGTGGTACTGTTAGCCAAGTGCCATGTAGGTGCACATTAGATTTCATTATTATATATTGCATCGTGTTTTAAGAAATGGCTTTAGCACTCTGAGCACAATTAGAGCTTTGTCACTGTCTGAGAGTGCTGCTGTGTCTGTACTGGGGAGAACCAGGTTGGACTGTTTCTTTTCTTCTTTATAAACATTTTGGGTTTAGAGTTCCTTGCACTGTTTTGGCGCTCTTTCGTAATCCCTTGTTCATAGGCATGTGAGGGAGTGGGAGCCAGTTTTCTTAACACTGGTATGGGGAAGTTCAAATTACATCATTTTACCTCCCCCACAAAGACATTCACTTATTGGGAAGGTAGGTAATATTTCCACTGGAGCTTCCCTTTGCACACCATATATAGGCTTCCAGCCCACTGCTGCCCAGTTTCAGCAATATGATCGTTCTTCCACAGTTTTCATGGAAAATGATGTTTCTGATTATTTTGTACCAGCAGGGTTTTCTACCTGCCAGTATGAGAGTGATGGTTAAGCAGCTATAAGCCAGTGTGTATGTGGGTTCTTGGGTCATCTTATTCCTACATGTGTTAATATTCAGGGTTAACAGGCCAGGATATGATGGCATGTAGAGTTTCTTTTAACGTGATGTCTTGAGTGCCTTACCCCACAGGATGCTTATGACATTTATCTCACTTGTAGAGTAGCCTGTCTGGCTTTTAGCTTCATGCTGCACCTGACATGCTTAATAATACAAAAATGTGTTATCTGTGGTGTCTCTTTATACCTTCTGCATGAATTTCTACTTCATAAAAAGCTGCTCCTTCAAAGATTCGTTATGAGTCTCCTCTTTATAATATTTCCTCTGCACATACGTGGCAATGAGAAGTTGCAGAGTAAAAGAACATCATATATTGTTTCGTTATAGCTTGTTATATTGCCTTGTTGCATTGTTGTAAGGTGCCATACAGACACAGGGTTTTTCTGGTTTGTCTTTGATGAAATACGTATCAAGCTAACTTGTTCATGTGAATCTGCCACGATCACTTGTAAAAAGCTGCTGTTAAATTGTACATCCACATACTGATAATTTTCTAGAAATACACTGGCATCATTAGACTGTACCCTGTATGTGACAGTTAAAGTAGGAATGCTCTCAGGTTGAGCAAATCTGCATTGCTGGTTATTCCAGAGAGAAGTGACATGGTATTTTGTATGGAGTGGTGATATGCTAATGGTCATGATCAAAAGATAAAATGATGACAGGAAATGCAATCCTTTTTCTATGTGTCTTTGTGAATATCATCATTTAATATAAATATGACTCAATATGCAATAGTTAACTGAAAAAATTCTCAATGGTATCTCGCACTGAAAACCCCTCCTCTCAAAATTTTCCCCTTGCTCTCTTCAAGAGTATGTTTTATTTTTTTTTTAATTAAAATGGCTGATATTATAATGATATCACAAGTTTTGAAAATTAAAATGGATATTCTGGCAAAATTGTAGGTCCTAGCTAAAGCTATAAAGCTTTTTGGTGACTAGTTCATGAAGTTAGCATCCTCCTTTCTCCCCTTCCACTCCATCCTAGCTGGCAAGCGTGGCTGCAAATATTTTGTCTTTGGCTTAAGTGATTTGCAGCTTGGTTAATGTGTAGACAGTGCTTTTGCTTATTTTCATATTATATTAATTAATTTATTTATTTTAAAAGCACTCATTAAAGACCCACGGCATACTCCCAAACTTGAAGGAATGGATTTTTGGCTCCTGCCTGCTTTGAATGAAATCCAAAACAAATGTTGTTTGATAATGGTTTACAGTTGCATTACACAGGTTGCTCTTCGTGATAAATAATTAACACCCTTTGCATTCTTGATTGCAGATTTTCAAAACCCTGCCTGATGCCACTGTCCCTGAGCCAATCTCTATGTCAGTATCTCCTCCAAATGCCCCACCAAGGCAATCAAGAAGACAAGGACAACGTATCAAGAGGCCTCTGGCTGTTTACAATCTCTGTCTTGAGCTGGATGATGGTAAGATGTTAGTAATAATTTCAGTCTTTGCAGCAGATGGGCTGTGTATCCTGTCTTCAGTAGGTGTTTTCATTTCGAGTTTCATTTGTATATGTGTGTGCATGCACATGCATGCTTGTTTAATTGCTTTGGAGCACGTAAAGAAGCAAGGAGAGTACAGCGAAAGAATAGTATAGAGAGTACTGTTGGCAACATATGTTTGAAAGTAGGACGAACTGTCTTAAATATGCTTTTCCCCTCTAAAAAAGAAGCCGTTCCTGTTTCTTTGGGGAAATCTCTTTGACCTCTACTGAAGATTACACAGCTATAAGATAAATGGAGAGAGAACTAAAATTAAAGCAAATCTTCTATGAGAAGAGCTAATGCACTCTACAATTAAATTCATCTGGATTAAAGGCTCAGGTCACCACTGCACTAGAGAATCCTACTACTGCACTTGAATCTTTAATACCTTGATGTAACTAGCAGTAAATACTTGTAAACGTGCCTTACTGTTGAGAAGCAAAGCAAAAAAAATCTTGGTTTTGCATGGAGTCTGCAGTAGTAACATACAGTGAGGCAAAGGGTGTATAACATCTTACATGTTCTGACTGTTGGCCAGAAACATAATAATTTTCCTGAAATTTCATTGCTTGGGGGTACATACAGTACTGAGAAGGCAAGTCAGGGCTCATTTTGTGTTACAGATTTGCTCCACCCTATTCCCTTTCTCCCTCCTAATGTTGTTAGTCAATTGTCTTTTCATATGAAGAATCGTGGGATCAGGGCACAAAGTCCAGTTATCAGCAAGTGAAAATAAACAGGAAGATTTTTGAATTCATTCAGTAGTATGAGATTCATGGATGAACTGTCATTAAATCAGTGGTCAACAGTGGTTGGTTTCTTAAGGAAAGAGCACAGATACCTACAACAGCTGTTAAGAGCAGGTTTTAGAAGTAAACTTAGGACTGTTTATTGTCTCAAAGCCAGTTTTACAAAGAGCCTGCAAGAAATTCAGCATGCCTGCCATCAGGTTTAATTCACCAGAGACATGAATAATCTCTGTGCCTTTCTTTTCTTGCATCGAATGTGAAACTAAATGCCTTGACTAGAAGGTATTTAAGGTGCATCTGCTTAAAAAGCTTAAGCTGTGTTAATTTGAATAATATGCTACCAAAAGCTAAGAAAGCTCTTGAGCTATATCTGCAATAATAAATTTATCCTCATTTGAAAAACAAAACGAAATTGAAGCCGCTCAGGGTTGTTTACAACTAATTTTGGATGTGAATCCCAGCAGGTTGCAAGAAGTACCACAACTTCTCCAATTCCGTGCTGCAAGGTGTGCACTGGGGACCTGACTTTGACCCTAAGACAGTAGACAGAAAGTATTTGATGCATTATTTTTATTGTAAGATGCAAAAATACAGTGTTAGTGTTGAAAACTGTTATAAATGTTCAATTTCTCCTAAATAAAGCCCATATTTTTGTCTAATTTGGGCATCACAACAAAGAGAAGAACTGGGATTGTTAAAGGCTGTAATTGTTATCTATCATACAGAAATTTGGTACTTGTCTGGGAGTTCTAGTAGGGTGAATTGCAGAATAACCTAATATGTCATTATGCATGGTACAACTGTGATGAAGGCTGAATTGCTGCAGGTGAAGTCACAGTTCCAGGATGAATGGCACTGAGTTTCAGTGGGATCTGAAAATAGTATTTCCCCTTGTAACTTCTAAAATAATATTCTCTGTAGTGTCTCCAGCTGCTACTGAAGGTAGTGGTATTCTCAATCTGTTGTTGCTAGAAACGGGCTGTTGGTAGGTCCTGACTACATGCTTAATGCTTATTTTCTTTGTGTTTAGTCAGATAGTTGTGTCAGTAAGGCAGTCAGTAGTTGGTACAATGGTTGGTTGGCACGTGCCCAGTATACATGGCAATATGGTACTGTGAGCCCAACTGCGTCATTGGGTTATCTGAGGAACTACTCCAATGGATACAGGGTGCATAAATCACCAGGCTGATTAATTATCTAGTCACTCAGTAGAGCTCAGTGCCTCCAAATATGCGCCGTGGCCTTCAGTTACTTTGTTCTTTGGAAGCGGGGGGGAAGGAATAAAAGTGAGCCTGGGCTTCGTTCCATATTTACCTAGTTTCTTGGCTAACAAATGCATGTTTTATAACTGCTCTTTGGAAGATTTTATCCTGTGTGTGTTTTTAACAGGAAATTAAACATTAAACCCCTTCCCTCCCCCCTCTTTATTCACAATGGCATGAGTTAAGCACCAGGCATAAGCCAGTGTTTTGTATTTCCTGGATATGGCAAAATTATCATAATCTTGTTTTAAACAAAGTAGGTGATATGTATTTATATGTAAATATATTTGTAAACAAATATATCTCTAAAGTTATTGTAATTATATATGAATATTTTCTATGCTTTGAAACTAGAAGTATGTTGGAGACACAATCTCTCTGTGCTGGAAAACTTCTTGAGTGTGTTTCTTTTAGGATTGTTATGCAAACCAGGAAATTGTTAGAAAAGCGGAAACAAGTCTTTAACTTTCAGCTGCTCCAGGGAGTTAACAGGCTTCAGAATCCACTGCTTGAATTGGAAATGTAGGGTCTGGGCCAGCTTTTCTTTTTAAAAGCACGTTTGCAGTCAGGAAGCTTCTTGACTGCACACAAAATGTATGCAGCAACCACCCAGAAAGGGCTGTAAGTGACATAGATATAATAGTTGCAGAACACATGCTATGTTTGATAAAAATCTTTATTTTGCCTTCTAGTAATTGGCTGTACTGAGTTCTGATAGCGCATAGATTTTCCTTGTGCTTGGCAATTAGATGATTAAACCTATTTGCAAACAATTCAAGTATTATATTTACTGCTATAAGGGTCTTCATTTCCTGAAAGACAAACTTAAGTCACAGATGATACTGTCTGTTTTTCTTTCAACTTCTTTCCTCTGTGGTAAGCCAGTTACTAAATTTTCACTCTGAAGTTTTTTGACATCTCAGTGTCTCAAGCAGAACTAGACTTAATGGGGAACTCTGAGCTACTTTCATACATGGCCTAAACCCGAAGTTCTTGTTTCAGCAAAATGCAGATTTGTCTGAGATTTACATTAGGATCATTTCCAGAGTTTTCTTGCCTTCAAAATGAAGACGTGGGACTTGTGTTTTGTTTTGTGGTTTGTTTTGGTGGTTTTTTTTCCTTTTTCTGGAAATAGCCCCCCTGCCCCACAATGAATTTTAGAGTGAATTAAGCGGCGGTGCAGAAACTCCTATGGCTTAGAGTCTCAGCTATGTACAACCAGCTTTGCGTTCTCTCTCTGTTTCTCTATGCAGAGAGAGAAGGACTGTTAGCTAGAACAGGGAGTTGTTTATCCTGTTCCTCTAAAAAAGTCATTGCGTCTTTATTTTCCGTTTAGACAGTCAGTATATATCAGAAGAGAGCTTTGTTTATATTTCTTCTAGAGGGCAATTCAGAGTTGTAGTTTTGTTCCCTCCCAAATTTATTTTAATTTTTATATGTTTTAATCATCTTGTAGGAAAATAGTTTTTGTTTTGTTTAATCTTTTTGTGTGCCAAAGACTTAGAGATTATTAAACTATTTTGTAGGGCTACTAGAGCAACATGGCAAGAAAAGTCCTGTAAGGTAGGCAGCATAATGCAGTCCATCCAGGATGAACAGAGAGTTAGCATGAGTTGCATAAATCACACCTGGAGTCAAGAAATGGGTCTTGTGTGGCAATTTGTCCAACTACAGAACAACTTGTTTTCTAAACAAACCAAAATACACTTCTCAAGCCACAGTGCTTGCTGATGCCTTATTCTATTTGAATACCCTCTAGGTGTCAAAATATTTCATGGGCACATACATGGACATAGCACCCTAGTATCATATGGGGGGCTGCTTTGTTTTGTTTTTAAGGCATTTTTCTCCTGTCCCCCCATTCTGGAACTCGGTAGGCATATGGAGTATTTGTGATAGCTTTCTGCTGCTGCTGTAAACTAAATATTATATTTATAGTGCTTTAGAAAACAGATTCTTGTGTAGAATTCCAAAACAAATCAAAATTAGAACTGCTACTTAACCCTTTAAAACTTTGTGCTAACTTGTATTGCACTCTGAAGTACTTAGGGAAGCCAAAGTATGAGTGGTATGCTAGTGTTGACAGGTGTAGCTCTTTTTGATTTTTTTTTTTGCGGGAAATGGAGTGAGACAGTGTCTTATATTGGGTGATAAATTAATTTGCATGAACTACTATGGCATTCAATTAAATTACTTCATCAAAGTAAAATGTGATATATGTAATGGTTACATAGCTTTCATGCAGTATTCCCTCTCCTTCCTCCTCCCATCCCTTCCTTCCACAAACAAATAAGTAAAAAACCATAAACTTAATTTGGAATTACTGAACATAAAACCTGAATGTTAAGAGGAAGCCTTGGATTTATAATAAGGAGACTGGTCTTCAGGGCTGGAACAGCTCAGAGCTGCAAGGTTGCAGGTGTGAAACCTGGCCTTGAACTCTTTCTATTTCTGAATCTGCTGCTTGGAAGTGTTTCTGTAACCTGGCACATAGGAGGGGAAATGGAAAGAAAAGCAGCTACATAAGCATATCAAAAAGCCGTAAGGGCTTGCAACACTTGCTTACAAAGCTATTGTTAACAGCTGAGCAGACCCACAGCTATGCTGTTACAAAATAGGTGCACCAGTATTAGTTGTGAGGGGAAGATCAGGATGATTGCTGTTTGCCATGTAGAATTTAAGATAGTTTGTATTTCACCTTGCTGCAAGAATAGTTCCTGCAATTCTATGCGATCTATCACAGCTTTTTCCACCTGATGGCTCTGAGTAGCATGAGTGCTATACAAAGTAAAACTCTTTTTGAGCTACTGCTGGTAAAGGTGAAGCTTTTTCTTAGGAAATAGTGGTTATGTATAGGGTCCCAGTTTTATATCGGATAAAAAACTTCTGCTTGGAAAACTTTGGGTCCATAGAAGGTACCTGTTTTCTTGGAAGTACAGAATAATTTTGGTTTATGCTTTATATACACAATATACATTGTCTTGCCACTGTTATACCTGTGAGTAATCTACTTGCTATAACCTACTTGTTGCACAGTTATCTGAAATCAAATTTAGCTGTCATAATGTAGTAAACATCTCCTAATTTTTACTTCTTTTCAAATGATGTGTGTCAAATCTTTGTGGTTAGTGTGAGAATTGCCTTAGTATCATCGCCAGTGCTTGTCCGCTTTCAGTATATGAAATTTAGAGCCTGTAGAAATGTTCAAAATAAACACATCCACATGTGCACACACACGCACAGAACAGGAGTCAGAGGTGTAGGGAAAAGGGATATAAACAGACTTAGAATGAAAATCTGAATTTAAAGAAGGAATGGGGAGTTCAGAAGAAAGGGTCAGTCTTTCCTTGAGGCCAGGCATTATTAAAAATCTCTGATCTTCTGTAATAATCCTTCATCTCTTTAATTCTCTGCCTTCTGCACACACACACACATGCAAGGGCCCATAATACTGTAAGAAGGCCATTTGTCATGCTAAAAGCCATTAATTCCAGGCATGGAAGTCACTGATATATCTTTGCTACATGCCAGCTGTGCCCTGGGCAACCTCTGTTGGTTGAAAGTAAATGGTCTCACCCAGCAGACAAGAGTGTAAGCAGAATGAAGACTTGAAGCTGTTCAGCTCTTCAGTCCTGTGGATGAGAGTGTACATTTCATTGAATAAGGTGTTTCCTCACATGGGGTGCTCTCTTCACTGCTGACAAGGATAGGAGAGAAGATCTTGGAGAGGGGAGGTGATGAACTTTTTGAAAGGCTGATATGCAAGTTAGAAAATATGATTCCTCTTCCTTATTTGCTCCCACTCTGTCAGTGTTTTTCATTCAATCAGAAAAAAATATATTCTTGTTTTTCCATTAGCTTCTGGAAGTCTTTGACCTATTTGCTCTTCTTTTTTAATTTCTATTTTCTTCTTTTGAAAGTTACACTTAGGGCAAGGTGAATTACATTACTATCACTCCTTTCCTTCCCAGCTGTACTTGCAACTTGCTTGAATGAACAGGGAGAGTGAATGAGTACTTAGGGGATATCATGGGGAAGTAATAGTGGTGGGATTAGCTTGGCTAGGATTGCAGTCTCATCTAAGACTACTTGACTGAGGCCAAGCGAATTAGCCTCAGAGACCATGTTAGTGGGAATCTACAAGCAAGAAGATGCATGATGCCTGCAAGTATGGTTATCCCACTGAGCAAGGGGGTTTCTTTTCTGTAACGAGTGCAAATTCACTGATGATGAGTGCATTCATTTCTTCTGTCTCCCTGGCCATTAACACTGCTTGGTGCTGCCTGTGTGCTGCACAGCCTCCTTGGTCCATCACCACAGCCTGCCTTCCACAGTGCAGCTGAGTCCAACTCTGAGCCCTTGCCAGATGTATTAAAAAAAAAAATTGCACTTGCAGACATCGAACCCTGGAGTGTCAGAGGCATGCGTAGTGGTAGAAGATTCCAGGCATGGAAGAAAATGTTGAGTTACCTACATTGAGGTAGCAAAATCTGTCTTCCTGATTGCTGCCTTTTAAATCATCAGCTGGGAGATCAGGAGGTTCCTCAACAAACATGTCACCTGGATGTTCAGTTAAAACAGCTGATAAAACTTCCCTAAGGGCTGCTTAGCTTGTTTTCAGTTGTGTTTCTAATAAGCCATAGACATCCTGCTTCATCCCTCCTTTGAAGTCCCTGTTATGGCAAAAGGAGAGAGGTGAACAAAATGACGAAGGCGGCATAGCCAAGTGTCAGCAGCATACTGAAAATGTTTCAAAGTGGCTTTCTTATGAGAGACCCATCACATATACAACGTGAGAGAAGTTAGTCTTTGTCATTATCCAAGTACCACTGTGGGTTGTGGAATTATTGGTAAGAAACTTCTCTTAATAAGTCATGGGAAGTAATTGCAAGTGAAGTAAACTAAATAGCAAGAGAAGAGGAGACAACAGCATGATATTATCTCTGTTTGACAGCTCAGGAAAAGAGTTTTTGAACACCTGGGGGGTGGAAGGACCCTTACAGACACATTTTCCAGCTGATCAGTGGCTGAATTGCCAACACAACAGAAAAGAAAAGGAAACATGGAAGAATATTTTCATGGACTTTGGAGGTTTTGATGCAGTTTAAGAAGTGCTGCTGAATTAGGGAACTTTTAGCCCTGATTAAAGCTTTGTACCCCTTTTTGATCTGCTTTGGTTTTTCACAGTTCTCATTCTCATTGATTAGACTAGAGCTGTTCTGTTGGTAGGTTTCAATACAGGTCTGGACCATAGGTAAATGTTGCTTGGACTTATGGAAATCCGAAACACTCAGTGCTACCAAAGTACTATGAAAGCTGTGGGACAATCCATTCATCTTACTGTTTGTCAGTTTTCAGGAAGTAGCTTCAGTTCATCACTGCATTTTTCAACCATGAAATTAATGTGTGGCATCTGGCCAGCCTGGTAAGGCTGGAGGTTGTGTGTGGTTTCCTGCCAACCAAGCTCTGGTACAAAATGAGTAATCTCTGAGTTTAGATACTGCTCTTGTTATCATAGTATACACAAATCAAAAGAGGAACCCCTCTGCATACTTGTATCTGATTTCTGTTGTGTTTCAAAATTTAATTATGTGAAGTAAATTAACACCTCAGCCTTGTATCCATGACTCTGTCTGGAACTGTTTTTCCACAGCTTGAGGAAAAAATTAGAATACTTCATGCATTTTAGTTTTAGCTTGCTCAGCAAAAGGCTTACCTACAATTCTATGTATCTTTGGGATTTAATTGACGTAAAGAAATAATCCAAGCGATATTCCTCCTGAATTTTTGTAGAATCATAGAATGATTTGGGTTGGAAGGGACCTTAAAGATTGTCTAGTTCCAACCCCCCTGCCATGGGCAGGGACACCTTCTGCTAGACCAGGTTGCTCAAAGCCTCATCCAACCTGGCCTTCAACACTTCCAGGGAGGGGGCATCCACGACTTTGAGAGGACCTGCAGTGAGGGAGATATTTATTGAAATAATTGCTTGCTATTACAGCTTAAGTGTATGTCTAGAAAGGTGCTTGTTTAAAACGAAACTTTGCATTTTAGAAATAAACAAAAACATCTCAAAAAGGAGGAGGACAAAGGAGTGGTCCCAAAATCCCACCTGCCCCTGTGTAACTTGCAGATGAGCACATTTCTTTCCCTTTCCTAGCCCCAGCTCAGACACGGCCTTTCTGGCTACAATTCTTGAGTTGCATCAGCCAGTCTTGAGGCAAATTCTGTCTAGTGCAGCTTCCTCCTTTTTCTGACATAATCTGAATCATTATGGAGTTGGGAAAAACAATCTTTCTACAGGCAAGCTACTTTGTGCCCGAGATACACATGCTTGTACATGCACACGTTTGAAAAATATATCAAAGTTGGTCTTTATCTAGGAAAACCTGCAGTAATCTCTAATAGTTGTGTTAATTATTTTGTCTGAGAGAAAAAAATAGCTGGCGTAGAGATCTAATTCTTACTGTGTGTGTTTTGAAAGATAGCATGAAACTGATGGATAAGTGGGCTGTGTGCTGTCCATTTGCTCCATGAAAGCTCTATTGGTTTTAGGGTGTATGAGTCTATGATGTCTAAATTTATGTAAGAGCTAACTGCATACTAAGACAGTACTGCAGTGTGTAGGATTTGCTACACAATGAGTATAATGGATACTTTTTGATAATGAAATGCAGTAATATAAAGCTATTTTTCTGAGCGTTTACGGGAATCTGACCTCCAAAGTACCCATTATTCGGGAACAGTGAAATAATTCTCTTGTTTAGTTTTAGCATTCTCTATGATTATTTTTTAGCCAAACAATAGATCATTATTAGCTTGCTTTTATTTCACCTTAGTTTGGAAACTGATGTGTTTAAATAGCACAACTTCTGTAGTCTGGAGGTGAGTAATAAACAATTCTGTTGACCAGTTTCACTGGTGTGATAAACAAAATTACACAGTTTCTTAATTTACTCAGAAACAGATGACTTGACTTCATTAATTCAGTACACTTTAAAAATTTGAAAAAGTAGAAGAATGTCTTGAGTTCACCTGGTGCTTGGCATGATTACGACAGGATGACATGTCCTATAAATAGTGAACAAAGGATGCAGCCCTGCATCTAGAAAAGGCCGTCCCTGACTGCAGAGTCCTGACTGCAGAATGTGCCTGTCACATGCAGTTTTCTCCACTAGAGTTACTTCTAGCTTTCCAGGAATGGCTGAATCCTTTCCGGCATGATTGGTACTTTGTATCATGGGATCACTTTAGGTTTTG
Organism: Nyctibius grandis; assembly: GCF_013368605.1. NCBI lineage: Eukaryota > Metazoa > Chordata > Aves > Nyctibiiformes > Nyctibiidae > Nyctibius > Nyctibius grandis. The sequence continues at coordinate 70,963,835 of NC_090663.1, read as the reverse complement.
TTAACTGTATGAGACAACTAATCTTCGGTTACGTTTTTCATGCCTGTTTTCTGTGGGTGCTGAAGCTCTAGCACATGGAACTAAGTTCTCACTTGGCAGAGGATATTTATGGTACTTGTATTTCTTTTTTATCCCTGATATATGAGAATTCCTATTAAAATGAAAACATAGTACATACCCACGTTATTAACCCAGAAATTAACATAAGAGCAAAGCTACTTTCTGCTTGGTTAAACTTCTGTATTATTGTGGGAAGTTAGCTATTTATGGTGAATGGAAGTTTGTTATCTCAGAGCTGGATGCAGCTGTGATGCTGATGGGGGAGGATGGGTGGCTGCATGGCAGTGCAGCTGCTGCTTCCCCATCTTGTGATGTAGAAAATGTCAGACTGGAAGCTGGCAATAGGGATTTTGCAGTACCTTTAATTTACTCATTAATTCTCCTCATCCACCCTTGTCTACGACTAGACCTGTGTGACTGTATTAAAGTGGAATAAGACATGTCTTTTATCCTCTTATTTGCCATGATTTGTGTATCCAATGAGCACTTAAAACATATACAATGGTTCTGTTCTGCCCAGTCTGTGTATCTCCATAGAAAGGGTCGTATATTCCTCATTTATTCCAGAAACATTCACTTTCATAAAATGCTTTCATCCTCTGGCTACCCTTCAACTATAGATGTTGGTTGTAATGTTGATATTAGAGATTAGTTTTTCTTTTAATAGTAAAGTATATAATTCTTTAGTTTACTTAATCTGAAGTTGGAAGAAAACTGTCACTCAAGCAAGTAACTGATAGTGTTAGCTCTCTGGTTTTCATAGTTTTTATTACAAATGTTTTTTCTTATTTAGAATTCTTGGAGTAAAGTAAGGATCTGATTATTGACACTGCCAAAGTATTTCAGTTTCTTTCAACTTTGGATGCCAAAATATTCTTAGACTAGCCAGATGGAAAAAGGAGGAAAAAAGGCAACTGGGAGGCAAGTCATACTCAGTTAGGTAGAAGCTAAGCTCATATTTCTGGTATGGAGGGTCTGAGAGCCTTTACTATCTGAGGCTTATACAGACAAAAGGGAAAAGGAATTGAGGGTTACATATTTGCTAGAGAGAAGCTAAATAAGGTAAGTCCTATATAGGTACTTTCTTACCTTGTGGGGATTTTTGTGAGAAAGGGCAACATGAAGCAGGGAGGTGCAGAAGGAGGAAGGATCAACCTAAGCTGTTGTATTTTCTAGACAGAGCTGGTCTGAACTATGAACAGCCATAAAGACAAAGCATGAGTATCTTTCACAGAGGTGCAGTGAAAGCTCTAAGGCTTGGATGAGTGTTGTGATTAGAACAGTGAAATGAGAAGATAATTGAGATGACAGTTTAAAAGGATCTGAGCAGTCAAAAATTTTAAATAGTATGGAAAAGGTGGTAAGAATGTGAAACAAGTTTTAGCTCTGTTGAGAGTAAAATTGGATCTTATACCTATTCATATAGGATGAGGAGGTGAATTGTAGAAGCAGCTTGGTGGCAACTCTAGGAAGATGGCCAAGCTGAAGGCCAAAGGCACTCAGAGGCTTCTCACAAATATAAAGAAAAGATGAGGAGTTGATGGCTGGAGTGTTGACAAGAATTTGTGAGACATCATACAGACTTACTGCTTTTATACTGAGAACCCTCATCTCCTTCATCTGTTTTGGCATTCTTTGGCACCCAAAGATAACAGTGTAATAGGAGAGAAAAGGGAGGGGGATTGACAGTTTTAGGGAGAGAAAATGAAGGCACCAAGAACACCAAACTGTATGCTCAAAGAATGATATAAATGAGCTTTAAAAGAAATCACGTCTTCCCTATTTTATAGTGTAAGAGCTTATTAGAATTCAAGTGGTAGAAAAGAAGAATAGGAAGTTTCTGGAGCTCCCCTTTGAAAGGACCTGTCAGTCCAATGTGGCAGTCAGCCTTTTCACAGAAGTGAGAAACCTGACAATGCTGCTCACTGGAGAACAATGTTGGAGGTAAAGAGGAGTGAGAGGAGAGAAACAGTAAAAATATTAAACTATCAATATTAGGGAGCCCCTGAATTCTGAGGCTGTGTGAAGAGAGGATTGATGAGTAGGAGTAAGTGGTGGAATTAATGCTCAATGTGGCACTCGTGGGACCACAACAAAAAAATCACGAATTCAGATCTGATCTGTGCTCTTCAATTGAAACAGGTTTATAAAACAGGTGCATGATTCCAAAACTGCAAAATCCCTTACAGTAAGAGATTTAGTGTTAAACTTATAAAGGAGATAGTTTAAATACCTTCACACAGCACAAAAAACAGATATGAGAGATACTATAATTATTAGCAATGCATATTACATGGGTCATGCCTGGAAAATAAAGCCTGACAAAGTGAAGGTATGTGCATTAGTCAGTGAGTATGTTAATTAGCAGCCAGTTGATTTGCCATTACCTTTATCATCTGCTGATGTCTTCAGAGAAAGACTGTGGATGATGCAGTTTGGCCCAACATGAGATGGGCATGAATCAAAAGCAGGTTATTAAACTTAATAGAGAGATAACTAGATACAATTCTATAGCCTCTGCCATGTACAGGAGTTACTATAATTTTTGAAGTTAGCAGAACTTTTTGTCACTGACACATGGGATGAAATCTTTGTATACTGCAGTGAGAGCAATGATGCTATATTTTGAAGACTTAGTGTTTGAGCATATATTGTTTTTAATCATGAAAATATCACAGAATCACAGAATGTTAGGGATTGGAGGGGACCTCAAAAGATCATCTAGTCCAATCCCCCTGCCGGAGCAGGATTACCTAGATCATGTCACACAGGAACGCGTCCAAGTGGGTTTTGAATGTCTCCAGAGAAGGAGACTCCACAACCTCTCTGGGCAGCCTGTTCCAGTGCAGTTACCCTCACTGTAAAGTAGTTTTTCCTCATATTCATGTGGAACCTCCTGTGTTCCAGCTTGCACCCGTTGCCCCTTGTCCTGTCAAGGGATGTCACTGAGAAGAGCCTGGCTCCATCCTCATGACACTTGCCCTTTACATATTTATAAACATTAATGAGGTCACCCCTCAGTCTCCTCTTCTCCAAGCTAAAGAGACCCAGCTCCCTCAGCCTCTCCTCGTAAGGGAGATGTTCCACCCCCTTAATCATCTTCGTGGCTCTGCGCTGGACTCTCTCTAGCAGTTCCCTGTCCTTCTTGAACTGAGGGGCCCAGAACTGGACACAATATTCCAGATGCGGCCTCACCAGGGCAGAGTAGAGGGGGAGGAGAACCTCTCTTGACCTGCTAACCACAGCCCTTCTAATACACCCCAGGATGCCATTGGCCTTCTTGGCCACAAGGGCACACTGCTGGCTCATGGTCATCCTGTTGTCCACTAGGACCCCCAGGTCCCTTTCCCCTACGCTGCTCTCCAACAGGTCTGTCCCCAACTTATACTCATACATGGGGTTGTTCTTGCCCAGATGCAGGACTCTACACTTGCCCTTGTTATATTTCATTAAGTTTCTCCCCACCCAACTCTCCAGCCTGTCCAGGTCTCTCTGAATGGCTGCGCAGCCTTCCGGTGTGTCAGCCACTCCTCCCAGTTTTGCCATCAGCAAACTTGCCGACAGTGCACTCTATTCCCTCATCCAAGTCATTAATGAATATATTGAATAGAACTGGTCCCAGTACCGACCCTTGCGGGACTCTGCTAGACATAGGCCTCCAACTGGACTCTGTCCCATTGACCACCACTCTCTGGCTTCTTTCCTTCAGCCAGTTCACAATCCACCTCACTATCCGATCATCCAGACCACACTTCCTCAGTTTAGCTGCGAGGATGCTGTGGGAGACTGTGCTAGATGATCATTAGTTATCTGTTTTTGCAGTTATATAGAAATGCCTTTTCCTGATTAAAGGCATTGTTTTACTTTACAAAAATGGATAATTCAAAACATCAGAAATGTAACGTATCTTTAAATGTGTTTTTAGAGAGTGTTCACTTAATCCCATAGAATTTAGCAGGCATTTTCCTGTTTAAACACCTGGTTTGTTTTTTGTGTTCAAAACCTGATCTTATTCTTGAGAGTGCAATGCAGTATTGACCATGAGAAAACACTGGCTCAGGAAGGAAGGAAAAAGTAAAATTTGAGGAAAGATTTAACACACAGTTTCGTTTATGATAACTGCAGTTGCCTGCAGTCTCCAGTGTAGACTCTATTGTGCATGACTGAAGTGTTTAGTATTTTTTACTTTTTCTATGTGCTCTGAGAAACAATTAATCAGAAAAACTTCTGCTTTCTGTAGAGAGGTGCGGTGAGTTGGTCATATTCATAATATTAAAGAAGAGATTAATATTCCTTTCTGCTGCTGTTTCAGTAGTGTTACTAATCTGGGTTGCATTAATACTACTACTTTGAAAAGAAATTGTGATGAATTAAAAGGACTTAAGTCTAGTTTTAAAGAATTCAGTTTCTTTATAAAGTAAAATTACAATATTACTGTCTAATCTCTCAGATGTTTATCATTGTGACACATACATCTGCAAATGAGATGTAATTAATTAGTTTTTACCTGACACTCCTCCGGTTCTCATGTCATGAGCATGAGCATGAGCAGCAGCATCGTGGCCAGGGTGCAGCGAGGAGGTGCGAAATGAGCAGTATTGGGCTGGAGTGTGAGTGACTCACTTTCCCAGGTTAACGTTCTCCTCCTCAAAGCTTGTCATACTTTGTTACTTCGGGCTAATTTAGATCCTTAAATTAGCAGCTGCTTTAGGGAGAAATTTCCAGATGATGACTTTTATCATTTCAGTGTTTTTAGTTATATGTCATTTGACTCTCTAGGGAAGTTGTTCTCTGAGAGCTGCTGGCAGGGAGTGAGGACCTGATGGCTGGGGAAGCAGGCGAGTGCTTTGTTAACTTTCTGCTTTTGAAGCAGAAGGAATTGAACTGGTTGAGGCAGTAATAAAGTTAGAAGGAGGATTTTATCCAGTAAAGGTGGCTTTTCATTGTCCATGTTTCATTGTTGTTGCATTTTTAATCATTTAAGAAAAAAATAATAAATGAAAGAAATCATTGCAACAGTACTGCTTAGCCTGATGGAGTAGAATTAAGCTCAGTTGTTCGCTGTGCAGATCTAATTAATTTAGAATTAGAAAGTAATATTGTACAAGACTTTCATCACAATATTTCATCAGGACTTTCATCACAATAACGTGATGAAAAACTGTTAAAATATTGTGATGCTGTGTTAGGACTTGGTTGTTCATTTATTTCCCCACAAAGCTTTTGGTCTCGAAGGAGCAGAACTCTTTTACCAAGACTGTGGGATCAGCAGTATCCAATCCACTCTAGAGGGACTTTTGTGATGTTGTTATTTATCAGGGCTGTGGTCCACGTTTATGGGTGCTAGTGGGAGTAGGGTGGACAGAGGAGGAAAGGAAAGGATGCAGTGAGCCTTGTAAAGGGTGGCTGGAAGTGACCCTTATTACTGTTAAATAATGATATTCTGAAAACAGCAACAGGCCCCATTTGAGACTGTGGGCTTAGCTGTGCTGGACACTTTAATGTTTGCAATCATCCTCGTTTCATACTCCTCCTTTAGAATTTATAAAATGTACAGCTGATGTTTAAATAAAAATTTAAAAAGGAAAAACTATGTAGGTGAAGGTTAGCTTTTCAGTGAAGAACGTGCTGATTGGCTAGATGTGTCAGCATGGTTTGCAGTGAGTGCTGTGGCACACTGGGAACTTTTTCTTACTGTCCATGGGATAGGAATGGGGTTTCTTTAATGCTTTCTTAAGCAATCATTTCTGAATGTGTTGCCTCCTGAGTGGTATTCTAAGAGTAGCCTATGAAAACAAATAGTAGACCAGAATACAATGGGTTCTCTAAAAAGTAACTGCTAAAAAGGAGTAATAAAAGTAACATTCTTGGGTATTGCATGTTAGTTAGAGATCTCCTGCTTATTCTGACCTTTTTAAATTTCATTGTTTCACATTTGATAGGATTGTGCTTATGGTGCTTGAGAGCAATCATTTCCTCAAATACGTATTAAATGATTTTTAGAGGCTGTTTTCAGAGACGCGCAAATGTGTATGGCCTAAACTATTTTGTTATCTGAAGTGATGCATTTGTCTAAAAACACCCCCCCCAAATCTAGCATTTCATCCACATAAAACACATGTGGAAAGGGGGCTGGGAATACATTGTGTTGTGAAGATAGATAACGATGGGGGAAATTGTGCAATGATGCCTTTTGGGGAAATGCTGTGGGATTGCTTGTCCTCCAAAATATCCTGTGAAGATGGGACAGTAAGGTTCCTTCTAGTATGTATTTCAGGACATTGTTACCAAAGCAGCTTCTTTGGCTCATGACAAGGTTCTTTTAGAATCCTCCTGCCTTGTGCTCTCTTTTCTAGCTGACAGTCACAGCTCTCCCAGAGAAGACACCCCAACTGGGAGCATGGATTCTCTTTCTTCCCAGTCTCCAACACCTGCCTTCTCTAGTAGCCCTCCTGGGCTCCTGGACGAAAATCACCTTATTATGGACAGTGGAGATCTTGCAGGCTGGACAACAAATCTGTAAGTAACCTGAATATTAAGTAACTATTTTCCACTAGTATGATTGTGCACATGAAGCACATTTCCCTTTTCAGTTTGGTGGCGAGTGACTTTTAGAAATTACATGTAATTGTGTTTGTTTTCTTCAGCTACAATAAGGTATGTGTTTATATGTTGTGGTGGAGCTTAGAGGCTACTTGAATGTTTGCGGGAAAGAAATGTTCTTTTTCTACAGAAACCTAGTGCATTTTACCCCACAACCTGTTATAAAATTTTAAATGTTTTTTTATTTAGGCAATGAATATATGTTATCCTCTGTATGGTGTATCACCCTAGTTTTATTTCAAGACAGCGTTAAGCTACACTTAGATGCAGGGCTATTAAGATTTAGGGCCAAATTTTGGGTTTGGTTAAATACATTGTATCAAGTGTGTGCTCAGATGCTGTTGTCCAAGAATATTATAGTTGTTAATCTCTTCTTAACAAATTAAATGCCTGTTTTCCAATGAAAGTGCAGCCTGTCACTTTAAATAGACTCTGTAAATGTTCAGTTTTTGAGTGTGGCTTCAGTTTAGCAAAAATTGACATTACAATGTTAGTCCGTAATGTAGCCCATTACAATGTAGTCTGTAATACATATTCAGGTTTGATACACCAAAAGCTGAACATAACTTGTTTTCTAAATCAGAAGTTGAACTTGAATTGAAATCTCTGGTTTGCTATTCATACAAACTTTAACATATCAAGACAAAGTTTTCCAGCCTTCAGTGCCAAGAAGATGGAAGGAGCAGGTCTGGAGAAAAGATTTGTTACAAAAATTTTCCATAATGGCATTCTGAGTAGCCTATTCTGGTGATGAAGCAAGTGTGTAAAATATATGTGTAGGTGTATGTAGCACATGAGAATATATAGATAGCCATACGATGGGTTTATATTTCTGTATGCACACACAAATAATGAACTGCTGATTAGAGTACTTATTAGCTAGAACAATATTTCTCGTATGTATTGAAAGAATTCCACATTTATAGGTATTTTACATAAATATAATTTCTTCAGTAGAAGACTGAAGTTACTCTTTCCTTATCATCTTATACTGTCCACTAGTTAGTGGGTAGGATTAACAATAAGTTGTATTTGATGAAAAGACGTGCGTGTATGGAAAACATGCTGTATATGGTGTAGAACTGGAATGTCTATGAAAGCAAGCATAGCTAATTAAGGAACACTGGGTTAGCAGAACATTGATAATGTCACTCCAGAGAATAAAAGAAGAAAGTGTTAGTTTTATCCAGAGTGTTCAGGAACTTCAGGTGTTTGAAGGAACATTGCATTTTTTGCATTTGTTAGTTTTCATTGAAAATTATAATGTAGTGCTGTTTTGGAAACTTTGATGGCTTGAGGTTTTGTGCTCAGTTGGAAACGATACTTAAACAGTTCTGTTTGGAAGGGGAAAAAAAAGTGCATGGTATGTACATCTAGATTATTTCTCAAAAGCAGTTTCTTTCTTCCACTCACGTGTCTGTGAAGTTTGCTTAAGATCTACCTCTGTAACAAGCCTGGACAGTGACAGAGAGTAGTCTGTGAACGGTACATTCTTTCTTTCCTCTGTTTTCTCACCAATTTGGCTTCTCTTCCCCTTCTAGTTCTGATGACTCAGAGGGCCTTGCCTTAACAAAAAAAACCAAACCCCAAACCAGCCCCACTGTATTAATGGCAGAGGTAGATGTCAACAATGGAGAATGTACTTGGTGGACTTCAGCAGTCGTTGTGCATCATGGGGTCCTGTGGGCAGGGAAAGGTGGTGGATGACTTGCCATTGCATAGCTGTGGTAGCTCTCAGCTCCAGGAAATGTAGCATTGGCTGTTGAACTCTGCTTTGATCATAGACTGATCTCATAAATTGGACTATCCCAGAATTAGGTGGAGAACAATCCTTTCTGTTTGCGCAGGATTTCAAAATGGTTTGCATTTTGTGCCAAATGGGAACAAAACCAATTCTTAAAGTCTTGGTATTCTCTCTAAAATGGTATTGCAGGTCTTCACTGAGCTACAGTAAATACCATACTGAGTCTAGGGGAGATGGAAATACAAGAGGATCTGGTTTCTCAAGTTTCTGCTGATGTTTATAACACATGGGTGTTACTTGTAAGAGATCAATCACTATGGAGTTATGTAGTCAACAACGTGATGGTGACTTATTTGTGGTAGAGACGAGATGCTTGCATTGTTTCCCAGGGGAGAGGGATGTTGCGTTGTGGGTCAAGAGATGTCAGATATTCCAAGATTGGTTTATATCAGTAGTTTGCTTCAAGCAATAACATGTGATGGATAGCAAGAATACTTTTTGTGGTATTTGTTTTCAAGAAAGGAAAAGCTTGTTTTTTCCTGAATGATAGCTGTTGTCACCATGATGTTTCCTGGCAGAGTGTTTTCTGATGCATGCCCTTTCCTTGTCCCACCTTTAAAAACAAAAGGAGCGATGGCTTCCAGCATGGTGAGAGGAGCACCAAATGAAGGCAAATACACCCTCACCTCCTGGCTGGCACTAGCAGGGGACTGCATGGCCAGAGCGGTCAAAGAAGCTAAGAGAGCAAGGGCTATACCACCGATTCGAAACGTCTCACAAAGCCCTGACTGCTCAATTGTCATGTCAGTATTTAAAGATGTACTATGCATACAGTGTAACTGGCAGGTGATATTTCACATATGTGCCATTTTGAAGCCCTGCTAAGCTGTTGGTTGTCATGTCTATAAGTATGTGTCTGCCTGATGCTAGATTTTCTTTGAAAGCTCTGTGTGGATCAGACATATGCCCTGTGTTATCATGTACTGCTGTAGGGGTGAGTAGAGTTGGGTGATGGTTGGCTCTTACTGCCCACGGCAGGGGTGGTTCTCAGTGGAGACCCAGGTTTGCTGTTCTAAGATTATCTCGCACCCTAAACTTTTTCAACCTTTTTGCTGAAGATATTTTTAACTTCACACTTCCATCTAGAGCCAAATACTAAAAATAAATACATTTTCTTTTTACATACACTCTGTGGTAGAACACAGAGAGCTCTTTTCCCCTGTCAATCACAAAGTTACAGAGTAGTTTATGTAGACACAGGATTCAAACTCTAAATAGGGCTAATTACCTTTTCTACTTGATGGAGCACCATGTCATAAACATGTATTGTTTGAAAATCCCTTCTATCCAAGGATGCTTAGCACAAGCTAATCTCAGACATAAACTGGTAATTATGGTAGTGAGCTGGATAGAGTATTCCTCCCTTGTAGCGCTCTCCACTGGTATGGGCATTTTTTTCCCTTTAAGGCAGAGCAGCAATGGCAATCTCAGTTTAATGTTAACCAAAGCATTTGCATTCTTTTTTTCTTCTCTTCAAGTGTCCACACACACTTGCCCTCAAGCTGCAGAATTAACATGTACAGCCATCTATCTTCCTCAAGTTCCACTGGAACCACTGTCAAAGTCCACTTTGCTCTGACAGAGCTCCAGATGGTTACTGTTTCTGTAAGGAGAGCATGTTTCAGTGTTCTCTGACTGATGTTGGTATAGTTTCACCAGTAGTACATTCTCAAAATGCTCATTATTTCCCTCAAAGCTACAGCTGGTTCTGGGGGAAAAAAAAAGCGTTTCCATGTTAGATGCACCCAGTTTCTTGCACGTTCCTTCTAATTCAGATTGCCACCATAGCCAGCGTTCTGAAGGTAAGCTGTGTCTTCTACATGAAATGTGGTTTCATCAGCTTTCTTTTATCTGTATCTTCTAGATGAAATGTGGTTTCATCAGCTTTCTTTGATCTGTATCTTCTGCTATTTGAGACACTGGAAAATAGGCAATATTCCCTGTTTTGGAATTTGCCAATATAAAAGTTTGTAAAGTAGAATGTACAAATACAGTGATATTTGCCATGTTGTGCCTTGGGTTTAACAAGTAGGTCATGTATTGTAACATTTTCTTTCCTCCATACAGAATAGATACATTTTGTGCGTTGCTCATAATATTATTCTGACCTGGATTTAAACAAAAACCCCCAACCCTAACCAAGCAAACTTCCAACCATCTTTTATCCGTAGTATCAGTTTCCCCCCAACTTTTGTCTACCCTACAACTGCAAATTGCCCGGGGAGTGTAGACCCCACAATCCACCCTTCACTCCTCCTTTCAGAGTTGCTTCAAACCCTGCTTGATCTGAGGAAGGGTTATTACTAATCTCTCATGGCGAATGAATTTGTGTTTTCTTCCTCTCTCTTTCTTTCCTAGTAATATTTTTGCTATTTCTTCTGTTCTGGAAGCTGCTGCAGGTTGCTGCTTCCTGCAAATTCTGTGGCAACAGGCAGTCAGTTGGCAGTGTTGGTAAAGAAAAGTATTCATGTAAAAGTGTCACCAGAAGCACGAGGAATCTGACAATAGACGAGGGGAAGACATAGAGTGGAAAGGGGAAGGGTGAGTAAAGAAAAACACCATGTTGGAAATTCAGGAAATAAAATGAGTTGACATGCAAAATTGAGGCATCAAACCAAGAGTGAAAACCAAGTATGAAAATACAAACATATTGTGGCCCATACTAGTAGTAGTAAAAGGGAAATTCCAAATTTCATGGAGGAGGAGGAAAAAAGCAGTAGGAAAGGACAGGTTTAACAAGAAGAAAAGGTTGGGAATAGGATTTGCTTATAAAGGAAAGTGGGTGCTCAGTAAGCTATAGTGTGAGTTTATAAGACCCTGCACACTCCTTGAGTGAATGCTTAGTGCTGTGTCTGCATTAAATTGGAGGAAGCCTGAACTTTTGTGTAAGGATGCACTTAATGCAGTGTGAGTTTTATAGGGGTGTTGCAAATTGTTCGGCAATTTTTGCTTCAGGTATTGATGTTGCTACTTGATGCTCTTTCTCACGTAGCGCATGTGGCTCTGGTTTGTGGGGTGGTGGTATTTATTTCTAACACTTTTTGATGAAGACTGTAAACCAGCTTAGTTCCCTTTATCCAGCTCATAGTCAAGCCACACAAAGAGTTATGCCAGTGTTTCTGTGAAATACCTTATAGTGTCACATCACTGTGTAGAAGAGTCCACATGATATTAGTGTGAAGCATGTAATGTAGTGAAATTCATCCTCTGGCTTAATTTCTCTGCCCTGTGCAGATTCTGGTTTCCCTATTGCATTTGCCCAAAAAGTAAATAAATCTGCCATATCTTTTTTGCAAGAGACTTGATAGCTCTTTGCTGGAGGATGTGACCCTGACATTACTGTCTGCCTTCCTGATTGGCGCTGAAAAATACTCAGATTTTTACTCCTATGGTGTACAAAACTCAAATTTTTAATGATTCAAAATACATAATTTCCAAAGGGGAGTTCAGGATTTCAGATACTGAGCAGCTGACTGGCTTTTCTAAGCTAGTCCCCAAGCTGTTTGGATAATAGTGATGGTCTTGGTTTTGGAGATACGTATTAGAAGGAGTTATGGATAGCTCTTAAAGTGCAATTGAACTATGGAACAATAGTTGATCTTCACTTTTACGTGCAGTAGAAAGCCAGTGATACATGGTTTAGCTTTCACCTGATTATATTATGGCTTACACATGCAAGCAATATATAGATACAGTGATAGCTAAACTAGGCATATACATCTGTTTCCAATAAATATATATAAACAAGTGAAGTACAGTGTAAGTTAGAGTCCATAAAAGAGAACAAATTTTTTCATTAGTCTACTCTTGGTGAAGTAGGTGATAGTACAAAAGGTGGAATATCAGACATGAAATAATATAATTCAATTAAAAAAGGGGTGAGGGGAACTTTTTTGCAGCTGTTGTGGTTTGATTATAGAACTTACTACATGGCTTTGGTTACCTATATCAAAATTGTTTTCAATCTTCAGCCTGTTTTATATTGTTTAGGTACTATTGAAACACTTTTTTCCTGGTTCTGTTTTATTATGTATTAGAAATTATTACGTTTGTGCATAGCTTTGGGCTTTTTAACATGTATAACTAACTTACTCTATGCCAAAACAGGTAATTGTGGCAACTAATGTCTTTTCTTTGAGAAATAGAAGCATATCATATCTTAAACTATAAGACCTTGTATTTGAATCCATCTGAAGTTCCAGGTCCTGCAACAGATTTTCTGCATGCTTGCATCACTAACCATTCTTTTTTTCTGAGGTGCTGCTTTGACAAGAGATCCTTCCCTGCAGCTGTAGAGCCTATTTCCTCTAATCCTCACAGAAGGGGCTGTGAGGCAGCTACTTCCTCTTACCTTAGAGGGAAAGGAGATTGTGACTAATACTGGTCTTGAGAATATTGAGTTGTCTTAATTTACAAACTCAGGCTACCTGCAGTAATTCCAGAATTTCAGAGTAAGGACTAGTTTTGCTCATCTTGACCTTCAGTAATCAGGATGGTGGTGTTCATCAAGCTCTTCACTGACTTCCCAGGGGACCAGAACCATTTATTGATACGAGGTCTGTCTTATTCAGCCTTTCCCGGAATGCTGTCTGTAATGGCAGCTCACCTCCAATGGATGAGTGTAGGTTTCCCTTATGATGACTGATTCATTGAAAGGTGGATGACAAGTCATGTCCTAAAACACTCTGGACTGCTTTATGTCTGTTTTCACTTGACCTTGGAATGAACCAAAAAAGCTGAACACTTGGTATTCCCTGGATGAGGTATGTGTTGTAATTAATCTTTGTGAGGATCCTTTTCTGATAAGAAAAGATTTGTTACTGTAACTGGCCCATTGTTGTCACGAGATCTATTTGAACTTACAGTACAATGACCTATGCCAGAGCTTATCTACAAAGCTTACAGACTTAGTCCTCACAGTGCTGAGTTTTCAGAATTGAGTCAAGAGTCATCTTTTTTTGTTTGGAAGTCTCCTGCATTATCGGTGTGATATCTTCTTCATTCAGATCGTGAAAACCTAATGACTTGTTCCTCAGCTGGAGAGTTCGTTTTTGGGATCTGTGACTGCAGGGCCTCTGGGTTTCCTAGGGAGCTGGAATTTGGTGACTTCTGGTGGTTGTTGTGGATGGAGTCATGGTGCAGGATGTGGGATGACCTTCCTCAAGATGATGGTACTGTCTGAGTATCTGTTTACCTTGCCCCCACCTCTTTCCCTCTCCAAGCTTTTGGGATTTTGCAGCTGGAGGGGATGGAAAGCATCCTGTCCCTCAGACCTCTTCACTGAGTGTGTAAATGAGTGGGGATGCATGGCTTGTTAAAGCAGTTACATTTCTGGGCTCAGAATAGTAAGATTCATAGTTTTTAAACTGAATCTCACCTTGGATGCTGCTGTAGGAGCATGTAAGATACAGTCCTGACAGTGCAAATACTGAAGGTACTCAAAACCCAGAGCAGAAATAGAAGCACTGATGTAAATGGCTTTTCAGGAATATGCAAGGGACCAGTGGCAGAGGAAATAATCCAGTGTTTCTTTCATTTCTTTTGTAGTTCTTTATTGGTTCTCCTGACACTAAAATGTTCTGTTACCCAGCTCAGTGGTGTATATGTGCCACACTATGGGCATCATTTTTGGGTTTTTAATATCCACAGAGACTTTCAAAATGGTGATGAGAGCCATGCTGCGCAGCATCCTGAGTGCTTTCAGGGTCTTTTTGACCAGACTGGGAAGAAACTAATCGTTCTTCATGAAATCTCAGGCTGTTCAAATTCCCGGTGAGCAAACTGATGTTAAAAGAGCCATCAGATGGCAAGAGAGGGCAGCCATAGTGGTGTTCTGCATGTAACAGAAGCCTTGGAGGTAGTTATTAATTTTGTTTGACTGCTGAATGAATTCCCGTCAGCCTTGTTTTATCTACATCACTAGACTGCATCTATAGTCTCCTTAAAATTGGAATAGTTTCTTTTGGTACCTTCTGGCAGTGGTGTGCATTTGCAATTTTACATAAATGAGGAGTGACATCAGTTTCAGTGTCTTGAAAACTTTTTATAGTATCTAATGTCATCATCTTACTTTAATAAAAGAAGATGCTTTAACAGCTGCAGAAGGCACAGTCCAGGTATGTAGCAGTGCTCTTTGCTCCTTGTGCTTATTTTGCAGTTTGTTTTTGTTTCAGCTGCCACCTCTTTGGTGATTCAGCAATTTGAGAGCTGGATTTAGTGGAGCAGGCACTTCTTTTTGTGCCCTTTTGTTATGCAAGCAGAGCAATAACCCTCATTTTGCAGCTCCTTTGAAACAGGCATAATATAACTTAGTCATGTGGTTCATACAAAATAGACTTTGCCATCTCTGTGTCTTCCAGTGGGCTAGGCAGCTGGGCTTGACAGCAGCACCGCTGGGTGAGCACGGGGTAAGCAGTATGTGTGCTCAGAGCAGGGAGAGATGCGGATGCAACCACTGTGATGAGCTAAAGTTTCTTTTTTATTATTCCCTCCTCCTTTTCTTTTCTTTTTTTCTTTTCGTTGCAGGATTCCAGAGAACACAGCCCCCTCATTTTTTTTCTAAAAGCAACAACAGTATGCTATAAGATTTTAAAAATGCTTTAACTTAGGACAGCTGCTGTAGACATTAGCTTCAGATTTAACTAGACTGGTGTGAAAGATCATTTCACTAATGTGGTAGCTGCTTCACTGAGACTTTACAATCCAAGTTTAACAAAACCTCTATTTCAGTGCTGGCTGATGTGTTCTGTATAAATGGGGGTTCAGGAATGTTGTGTGCATATTACATACTTAAATTTTGGGGGTGGAGTTTGTTTTCAAAGGGAACATGGATGAGGAAATTCCGTCCTTCTCTTTTGTCTCCAGCTTTGCTGCAACTATGACAATGTCTAGAATTGTGTCTGTGTATTTTCCTGCTCCCCAGCCTCACCAAGGCATAGGGGTTTTAACATGCAGGAAGATCGTTGGCTCGTGGTGGAGAGTATTGGATTGCATATCAAATCAGAAATAGCCGACACCTTTTGATAGACTATGTTGTCTTATAATGAAACCTTTTAAGAACACTTTCATTGAGTTTGTCAGCTAGACGCTGTGATACGACAGCCATGGGGCTGCCAAACTCATCTATGAAACAACCCTTTTTTTCTCAAGAGTTGCACTGTAGATTCTTTTCACAGTCTCTTCCTCGCTCTCAAGATAAGAGGCTGCTCTTTAGCTGTGTTACCTTAGGAACCAGCCAGATAAACATCCAATAAAATCTTGTCTCCAGGAGTTTGTTTCTGAATATCAGTACAAAATCTCTAGCTTATTTTCAGTAAGGCTATTTCCCCCTCCTCCCTTCTCCCAACGTTCGCTATGCCAGACAATAGCATTTTTTTCCTCAGAGATGGTTATATCAGGCTTTTGGTTTTTTTTTTCTCCCCACAGGAAATGCATTGCCTTCGCTTTAGCCCTTAGGAGAAAGGATTTCTTCAACATACCTTCTTAAAGTTGAGGTGCTCTATGATAAGATATGCAATACTTTCTAATATATCACCATCTTGATAAACAAGGCGTGTAAAGCTTTATAGCAAGGTACCTTTGCTATCAGAAGGGTCTGTTCAAGAAAAAAACCTAAAACCCAGCAGTTTGTTGCTTACACACCACAACATTGGAACTGATTTTTCCTATTGAGTAAAACCTTCTGGTTTAATAATAGAATTAAGTGGTTCCTGAGATAGCCAAGTAAATAAAAAAAAAAACAAACTGAAATTCTAGAATGTGCTTAATATTTAAAGTGATTAAATTTTCTTCTTCTTCTTTGTACTATGGTGAAACTGTTGCTATTGAAAAATGGTTTTCCCCCTTGCTGGGTCCTAGAGCATGATCTCTTGCTGGGTACTCAGGAGCGGGAAGTGACAGGCGCATTCAGGAGCTGTGCTGCAGTGCTTTCTCTACAGCTGAAATGTATTAAGGGAATTCATCAAAAAGTGGGGGGGGGAACAGCCCAGCTCTCCATGTACCTGCACTTCTGGAGCGTTTTTCCACTAGAACTGTTGAAGTCGCTCAGAATTCATAGAAAACCTGCCAGTTTTTACATGCTTTTATATAATGCTACCTGGTAAAGACAGTGTGGCTCTTACTAGTTGATAGATTACCCTTCTTGTTGAGTGTCTGTACCTTGAGAAATAAACATGCCTTGATGTGGATCTGAACATTTTATTTCATTTCTGCTCCTTTATTTGCACACCTTTCCTCTTTTTTTTTTCCTTTTCTTTCCTCTCAGCAAGAAACCATCTGGTATTTATTCCAAGTGTTCTTATAAATGACTGTTGCTTTCCTGGGTTGGAGGGTATCTTTTGTGACTTCTCTGTTCTGAGTATTGTTTCGAAATCATTAATCCTGTATCTTACATGCAGGCGATATGTGTTGTTCTGGAGCTGATCAAGTAAGTTGCACAGGTTAATATGATGCATGTTTCAATTAAATAGTTAACACGTGGAAGATTTTGTTATTCACTTGTTGAAAACCAAACAACACACATCTGAGGTGTGCACTAGAGAAGACCAATTGGTAGAATATTCTTGGATCGTGATTAGTTTGCATTAGAGACATTTCAATACTCTCCTGGCAATATACTCGGAATATTCTGTTTTCTGTAGTTTTACAGATTTCAGAAATGAGCATGACACCAATCTTAATGCTGGAATTGATATGAATTGAATAAATAAGAGCACAAGGAAAATGTTTGTTTTTTTTTTTTTCTTTAAATATCAAGATTGTTTTAACCATAATAGTTTAGTCTATTGAAGTAGGATACTTTTTTTTAATTCACTTTTGAAAAACTTTTGTCTTAGGTTCACCTTCTATGTTACTGAGTCAAAATTAATTATGTACATTATGTGCAGAATGAGGGACAAAGAATCTACCTTCTAGCAACCTTTATAAACTTCACAGTGCCATTGAGAAATTTTTTATCCTCGGTATTTAGAGAAAATAATACAAATGCTGCTATTCACTTTTTGTTTTTCTTCTCTGAATGAAGTAATTTTTAGCTGAAACTTTTTGTTTTACCTGAGGAAAATTTTTCAATGATTAGATAAAAATGTGAGGAAGAGGACAAGTTCAAGTAAAAGTAAAACCCAAAATTATGTAGATGCTGGTCTTCAAAGGTATGTAATTATTGGAAGATGCAGATAATTGTGTAGTGGAAGATTCAGAAGCGAAGAAGCAGGCTAGATGTCCTCTTCCCAAAGTTAAGCATGAAATATGTTTCCAGTCAGCACAATCCAGCTTTTCATTCAGTTTACTACATATGATTCCTTCCTTTATTTGGTAAATCTGATAGTTTTAAAAGCAGAGCATGTTTTGATAAACCCTTCTGGTTATGATTCCAGCACATTTAAGTTTCATTTTTATTAGTGGAATTAACTGTAGAATGCTGTTTTCATACACTGTGAATTCCAGTTTTCATCCAAATGCTGCCTGACACAGGTCCAAAGGAAAACCTATTGTCTTGTTAAATAAGGAATGTGCCATTCACCATTTTGTAATGTACTAAAGTTAAAAATTAATAATCAAAATAAATGTCTGCTTAACTATGTAATTGCTAGAATGATTATGAGATATATTGGCTAGGAGAATCAGTCTGTAAAAGCTGAATTTGGTTGTAAACTATGTTATGCAAACCAGCAGTAGTGATCCTTTCTTCTAGAAATTTGAATATCCCAGTGCACAAGAAGATTAAAATCAGCTATATAAGTCAGGTTTCCTGCTTTCTTTTATTCATTTACAGTTATAACTGGGGTGATTGTTGATCCCTTTTTTGCTTTTGGTCAGTCCACCTTGATTAGGTGTGCATTTACACTCCCACACCCTACAAAAACCTCCTTAACTGGATTCCTAGATTTTGATGGTACTTTGCAGATTTATGCTAAGAGGTTAATCTTGGAATAAGACGAAGTGATAAATGCTGTATTGTGAAGTCTGTACTTCGGAGTGATGATTCCTGTGTGAAAGCTGTATGCGGATGATTTTAATTCTGTTTCTGTTTAGAAACTGCTTGAATTCCAGCTCTTTGTTCCAAAGATATGCTGACATTAAATGTTTGGACTGTTTGTTGTTTTGTCCATCCAGTGAAAGAAAGCCTCACAGTGCTGGAACGCTTTAGTTCTTTAAGGTGTAAAATTAGGAACATCCTTTATGTTGGGGAGGACTTTGTATGTTTTTCAATGACTAATAAAAGTTTTAACTTTGGCTGCTATTTCTTCTCCTCTTGTGGCAACTATGTGTTCAGCTATTAATTTAATACGTATTTGAACAGCATATTCATGAGGGCAGCCACTGAGGCAGTTATCTACGCAGTTATGCGAATGAGATCTCAATCCAGAGCCAGCATCGTGATCCCAATGTTGTAATAGCTTCAGCCTCTTTAGAAATCTTCCCAGTCGTACATGCCTTAGTACAGCACCGAGAAGATTTTTAAATAGATTCATCAAAACTTGTAAAGGCAAAGTGGCAGCTCAAATAATAGCCTGCTATATGCAGTTTCATTGTATCTGTCTTCATTAGATAAGGAATGTGGAATTTTGTCTTTTTATTGGTTGTGTCATACATCTCAGGTAATTCGTCTTAGCTTGGGATGTAGGGCATGTAGGAGAAATACTTTCAAGGAGGAAATGCAGAATCATACGATGGCCATGTCTGCAAAATCAGCTTGACATTATTATTGGTTTTGAATTTGAGGATTTAACTAGTTATCTGGTTATAAAGATTCAAACATTTTGGTATGAAAAGGAATTTTATTCACCTTGTTAATTCTGCCTTGAATATATTTCCTCTTAGTCCTGGTCAAAGCCGCCCATCGATGGTCTCATGGATGAATACTCCATCTGCTAACCCAGCCGTCACAAACACTGCACCATCCGCTTTCTTCTTCCCTAACCCTGCCACTGGGAGTGACAGAGCAGTGGAAAGGTATGATGTAAGCTTCAACTTATGCTCATTATTTATTTGCTTGCCCTTCTTCTATATCTTTTTAAAAATAGCTAGTTCGTGTCTTCTGCAGTATGTGAAAGATTATCTCAAATCAAGAAATGAACCTTAGCGCTTTTGACAGAATAAAGTAACTGTCTACTTTATCTTATTCTGCATTTGAACACCTTCCTTGTCGAAGGCACCTAGATTGAGCCAGTGGCTTGTTCGTTAATAGAAGCAGACTTTGATTTGGGTGGTCAATTCATAGTGTCTCTCTACTGCAGTGATTTTCTTACAGTGTCTTTTAAAATACAGATTCTTCCTTTTTTGTAGCCACCCATGTTAAATTTAAGTTTCTCAACTTAGCCTTCTTGCCTCTGAAGGACTTTCCCATGTCTTTACCTGTGGTTTCATTCTTTTCTTTCACTCTTTTGGCCTGCTTTCCTTCCATCCTGTTTCTGGTTCCTTCCATGTTGTTGTCCATCTTTTGAAGTATTCTCATTTTTTCCTTTGAAGGTCTTCACCATCTTAGCTTTTTCCTTCAAGTTTTATAATATTTTCTTTTCTAATTAAAGGAGTTGGGTATATTCATAAATTCTTTCCAACACTTGGTGACAAAATTCCATTTCTCATTACTGGTCTAATTTTGCACCAGAACTGCATTGTCTGTTTGACTGCAAGTTCCTTGGGATGGGGAGAATCTTTCCCAATGTTTTCTGTGTAGTTGTTGCTTGGGCTCCACGAAAGATAACTTAATGATGTGGGTGCTGTGTCTAAACAAAGCATCATTGGGTAGCAGCAAACTGTCAGTTCACAAAGGTGTGATTAAATAATACATGCCAAAAATACTTACATATTCCAAGATCTCTGCTTATGATACTTGGAGAAATGAATACTTCGGACAAATCTATATTGATGGCTTATTACTGAGCATCCTTAGAACACCTCTAAAAGTCTGCCTGAAATGTTAGAAAACTTACTACATTTAGGACAAAACAGCATCTTCAACTGTGTTGTATTGTAAACAAATATAAAAAGTGAATTCTGTACAGTGATAGTGAAAAGCTGAGTTGCAAGATTCATGAAGAAATGTTTCAGAAGATACAATGATGATTAGTCTATAAATTAAGTATAGTATGCTTTGCCTACTATTGATTTAATTCCTGATTAGCACTTGGCAATATTTTAACTGTAGTTGAAAGTCGAGTTTAACAATCATAAAAATAAGCACGCATGAAGTTGGGAGTATGATATTCAGAAATGCCAACAGTAAGCTGTGAAGCTTCAGCTTTGGAATTTGTGTGTATGAAGCCTGTAATGATACATGTGAGGTTGTGTTTAAAGTTTCAGTAATCTCCAAATGAGAATGGAGAGAGAACGGTTGAGAAAGGAGAGTGTCTTCATAATAGTAACAAATGACTGTAATTCATAATTTCATTTTTCAGCATTGCCCACCGAAAAGCAAGAGCAGTTTATCCATGTGAAGCAGAACATAGCTCTGAATTATCATTTCAGATAGGAGCAATTTTTGAAGATGGTAAGTACTGCTTAAGTAAATATAAAGCAATGAAAAACAAATCTACAAACTGCTAAAATGGCTTTGGATAAAAATACAGCCGAACTGCTCTTCTGCCAACATTGCTGATGGCACACAGTTGGTGACGTAGAAGATTTCTGGTACACAGAAGCTGCTTAGCATATACTTAGCACTGTAAGGCAATGCCTTTGATTTCTGGTGAGTAGACACTTTCAATTGGTCTAATTTTTCAGCAGCATTTGAATGTGTTGTAGTACCAAAAAAGGTTATTGGGCAATAGAGAAAAATGTCTTGGTCTATGAAATTGTATTTTTTTAAATGTGAATTATCGTTGTAAAGTAACATATGGGCTTTCATTTAAATTAAAAAAAAACTGTTTAAGGATTTTTCAAGCAAGCAGAGCTCCAGGTAAATCAAGTGATCACTGGAGAGAAAAGGGAGTGTTTACTTTTTGGATCAAGGGGTGCCTTTGTGTGTGTATGTACCTGTAGAAAAAGGAATGTTCACTGAGGTGCAGAATGAAGGCGGGTATTTAAAGATTTTTATGGACCCAAATCGAGCATTACATATGAACATCCAGAAGGTGATTCTTGTGCTCAAGGCTATGTTGCTCCTCAGTGAGCTTTCATGGCTCTACTGCTCTTCAGCAACTGCACAGGGACTTCAAACTGACAGGAATGGTTTTAGTTTTTAAACCTTATGCCAATGACTATTGTAATACAAACTCGGAAGATGCAGAAGGTGACATTAGAGTGTAGCATCTTCCTATTGCAAGGAAATTCCTATTATGAGAAAGAGACAGTATGGAATGGCTCAACAGGGCCTGGACAAATTCAGCAATTTAATTGAATGCAAATAATAATAATAATTATTAATTATATTATTATTATTATTATTAATTCTAAGCAGAAATTAATTCATAGCAGCAGCATGGTAAGACTGTTTTTTCTTACAAGACCTTGATAAAAAATCACATTCGTACTAAAAAACAGAAGACACTTAAGTTTGGCCAAATCTTCATCCAAATTTTGTGCAGACTGGGAGATTCAAAGATGAGAATTACATCCCTAAGAACCTTGTGAGTACTGAGACCAGTATTTCAGTCTTTCAGTCTGTCTAGAGGCAGGCGGGTAGTAAGAAGCATACTGGCCTCTAAAGAATCTGGAAATTCTGCAGTGATGCCTGTTTTCTTCTCATCCATTGTCAGCTTTTAGCTTGCTCCCAGGTCAGTAATCTAATATGTGCTTTCCAGACGGAAAGTGGTATTTAATTCTGCATGACCAAACGCACCTAAGGGAGGTACTGACCAGTCATTCAAATACCACACGTGAGAATCTTTGGTTGGATGTCTAATAAAGGAGGAGTATTCCAAATTCCCAGTTTACATCCAGCAGTAAAAAGAGAAAAGTACACAGTCTGAAACAGCTGGGAAACATCAACCTGCAGGCATTAAAAAGCTAACTAAATATGTCTTATATTTCCCAAAATGCACCTTGTTAACTCTGTTAGCACTGGATCAAAAGTGTGTGTGAGAAAGTTTTTTCTTACGAATGAAAATCCTTTTGTCCTGTCCTCCCCAGCCTCAGTAGAACATTCCTAATTTGTTTAATGAGCTGAAACAAATGGGAAGCTCAGCAGAACCTTATTTTCTTTTTAGCATGTACAACAACAACAACAAAATCGCACAGACATAGACATCTCCTTCCCCTTCTTTGTGATGCTTATTTTAAAGTAGACAGAGCATAGGGCATTCCTGTCCTCTGCCTCCTCCCAAACAAGTAAATAGTAAGCCTGGTTCAGACTTCAGTTTTGCTTTTTTTGCAGCATAAGGTGGTCTGGGGTCCCCACTAGGTTCTTCCCTGCTAGCACCCACTTTACAAAATCATGCTTGATGTTTCCTATTAGAGCTGCCTTGCAGGCAAGTCACGTCTGAACCAGGTTAGGTGGGAAACCTTTTAAAGATGAATTAACTAAATGATTGCTCTTTCCAAAGTCTCTAACACCAGTTATTTTAATTTAAGTTTTTTAAAACATGACTGATAGGGATCCTCAGCAGACATAAAACTGTATACAGGAAAAAAATATAGTGCGTCGGGGAAAAGATCTGATGCATAGAAGAGCAGCATTTCTAACGCAGAACAGCAAGGGTTGCACACCTGTTGTGTTGGCATGGATAAGAAATCTTTCAAGAAACAGTTGCTTCTGTGTCGCGCGTTTGCGTGAGAGCAATGTTAAGATTCTTTTCTTGTGCAAAGAGATCGCTAGAAGTTATGGCAAAGCTACCGTGGTTTGGGTGCATTACAGCCTCAGCTGAGTTTTTCAACTAGAGAGTTGGATTGTCCAAGAACAAGTACGGAATTCGACTCTTTAGCAGCTGTGGAGAAATGTTTCAACTGTAAGACTCTTTTTCCATATCATCATACAAATAAGGTTGGAAGCTTGGGGAAAGGTTACGTGGATTGCATTTTGAGAACCTAATTGCAGATTTCCAATGGGAAAGATCACATTTCCTTAAATGCATTTGTTTTGATTTATTCTACTGTATCCTGGTTATTTTGTAGGCATCGTCCTTGCCTTGCAGGGCTTTCAGCCTAAGGTAGGCTGTGGATTGGCAGAAAAGAGGAGAGCATGCAACTAATAAGGCAGTAACTGGACGTACATAATAACTTAATGGACATTCCATAAGGGTTCCCAGTAGGTTCTGTCATGGATGGCTCTGTCACTATAGAAAGGTGTTCTCATTAAAAGTGCAGACCAGTCTCCATACTTGAAACCTGAAATGCCTTCACGTAGGCCTTTTCTTTTTACACTAGGCACCCTTGTGACTATGCTGGGATCAGATTCCAGTGAATCAATTCAGGTCCTTTAGTTACTCGATTTAAATTCCCATATGCCCTAATAAAGCCCCCAAATGAAGAATTAAAGTAATAATACATCAATTCTGCAGCTCCACCAATAACCTTAACTATCAAAGTGACAACGCATCAATCAAGTTGACATACAGCTAGTATCAGCCATTAAAGCAACTGTTAAATTAATGTCTACTAAAAAGTGCTGCTTCCATTAGTGAAGGTTTTATCTGTCTCTCCTTTCCCCACTCTGCCTCTCTCACTTTTCTAATCCTCTTTCACCTCTGTTTGTGTAGTTTTTCCCTTTATTTTCCCTTCCTTTTCAGCTTTGTTTCCTTCTCTTTTTCATTTCCCTTCCCTGTTCTTCTGTTTCATCTCTCTTGGTCCATAGATGTTGATTGCAGCAGTTCTTTCTTACCCATCATCCTGGATGAATCTTTCTGGCTGCTCTAGCCTGAGACAGGATAATGGCATTTAGTGAAGTACAGTCTTGCACCTGTCATAGCTGCTAAATGTAATATTGGTGCAAGAAGGTAAGAGTTTAACCTTTACTCCTGTCTCCATTGCCTGTTTCTAAATGGGGAAAAAAAAAATCTGTTTGTGTCTCAGGCTGACAAGGTTTGATTTACTAGGTTCACCTGATAGGAATCTGTATAGAATCTGAATATTTGCATATTCAGGTGTTTTCAGTATTGCATGTGCATTGTGCTACCCTGAAGCCCGCAGTCTTTCCATTAAAGTGTCATAGAATATAAATGCCAAGGTACCATCTGGTAAGTCAAAAAGAAAAGGCAAAGTTTTCTATTTAATTGAATTGAGTAAGAAAATGAATAATGTAATCGGACTAATATCCACTGGATTTTTTTTAAAATCTTCAATTCAATTTACCTTAGGCTGTGCCAGTATTTTTATTTCCCAGTTGCTACAGGCTATATTATTGACAGCATATAACCATATAATTCAAGTGGTTAGAGGCAAAGCTTGAAGAGCTTGCAGCTGGATAAGGGCACATATGGGAAGAAGCAGAGTATGATCTGAGATTGTGAGAGCCATATGCTGGCTGTAGATTTTTGTTGTTATTGTTGTTGAAGCAGATATTCCCAATGATCATGGAAAGAATAATCAGGCTGCCTGGCATTGAAACCTTGCCAGCCTTGGATCCAAGTGTTATTAAATTTCTGGTTCTTGAAAGAGACTGCTTAGAAGTCAGTACATGGAAATTTCACTAGGGAGAAGTGTTTTAGATACAGGGTAAATGGTGTTTACACAACAAAATTCTTTGGCAGTATTGCTAGCAGGAAGGCTTCGTGAAAACTTGTCAAGATAGCTCTCATCAAAGCTTTTTACAATTTTTAAAATCAGGTTTTAGGGAAGAGAAAATACGGGGAAAACTGAGTAGGTATTTTGTTACAGTAATTTTCCACAGGAATGGTGGGGCACCGGTCGTCCCTACCAATCACAGTAGGAACACAAAAAGCTGTGTTCACACAGCCGTTGTCATCCCTCTCTATCTTTCCTGGTGTAACAAAGTGCCAGCCTTAGTTAACGTCCCTGGTTTTGACTCCAAGGCACTCTCTTCCCTCTTACTCATGCTGTGGCTTCTGGACTGTCTGTCTTTATGGTACTGACAAATGAAGCATTTACATCAAAGAGAAGTAGTACTCCCAAAATACTATATGCACTGTATATGCAAATAATTATTTTATTGAGGTAAAAATGAGGATAAAGCTACTTCTTTGTGCACTTTTCGTCTGTGGATTTCAAAGCACTTGGAAACATTCATGTGCGTTAATTATCTCTATTTTACACCTGGAGAAACTCAGTGTACAGGCTGTGGACAGATGTTCTCCTTTTCAGATACCTCCATGCCATTTGCAGGTAGTTACCTCAAACTGCTGCTGAAAGTTACAATCACTTCACCAATAAAAAGTACCAGATGAGCACTACCAAATTCCTACTGACTTTGCTAGAAGTTTTAAAAAGTCACTGAAGGTAGTTTGACCTTAACCAGTCTGACTTTGCTCCTGCCAATAGTGTTGTGTAAGCAGTGGTCTCCAGAAGAGAAATATTAGAATGGAACAGGTTGCCCAGAGAAGCTGTGGATGCCCCCTCCCTTGCAGTGTTTAAGGCCAGATTGGATGAGACTTTGAGCAACCTGGTCTAGTGGAAGGTGTCCCTGCCCATGGCAGGGGGGTTGGAACACAAACCATTCTATGATTCTATGATTCTATGTTTAAACTGATGCATTTTACCTTGTAGCTGGTGTGTGTGTGTGGGACTGTCAGAGATGTTCAGCTGTCAGGTGGGGTGGGAAGTCTCAGTGTGTACACACAGGTCGCCAAGTTATAGCACCAGGGAACTTGGCAGGAACTCAGCTGACCAACCACTTGCCTCTATTTTAGAATGAGCCAAATTATTCTTTGGGTGCTCTCTCTATTCATTATATTGACTAGATCTCCACCAGCTGTTAACAGGAGCTTAGACCCTTCTGTATAGAGAGGTCTCAATCTGCAAGCTGAATCCCACCTTCACTAATTTGTCGTGGTGTATCAGTGTGCTTGCTTTCGTTCACAAGCCTGAGCCCTTACAGGCAGGCTCTTTTATTTGTGGTCACACAGTAAATCTTTAGTAGAGTCACAAGTAGACCCCTTGACTCCTAGCCCTGTGTCCTGTCCACAAGATAATTCTGCTTCTCACAACAGACTTAAGGGAAACAGCAAGGGTTTAAATTTCAAATTCCATGCTAACCCTCAGCATGCTAAATGTTTGTGTATTTCTGCAGTCAACTTTACCCGTAGGGATCGTTTCAAAAACCCACAGGGATTTCTAAACATGGAGGGCTTGCAAGCACATTTTGTTGCTTAATTTAATTTCTTGGTGGAAAAGCGGCCAGCGTGATTGAGTTCTATGGAAGTGTATTCTGGTGTTGTGGTTTTAGCAGGGAGATTGCTGTTGCTCACAAAATGCAGTCAGTCCTCATTTATGTAGCTCGTTGGGGTCATTACTTTTTTGGTAAAGTAGTCCATCAAAAAGGGAGGCCATCTTGTGCCAGGCACCATGCATGTTAAATTGCCTCCCCTGTTTCTGTTTCCTCCAGAAACAGCTAGTTTCCACAAAGGTGTGGAAATCAGTGTGAATCAGTGTCTGATTCAGTCCTGCTAAAGTTAGTGGCACCTAGGCAATGAACTAATACCACTGTGGAAAGGAGTCTTGGTCTCATTTGTAGTCGAGACCTGTGAAACATTTGAGCTGCCAGAGCAGAACAAGGTCTGCTTATAGCACTGGGTCTCTGGGAAGAGCTGCTTGCAGATTCTATGTATTTGCAGTTAGATAATCATAACATTGGCAATATTGAAGCTGTTTCCTAGGGAGAATACAGAAAAGTAAGAAGAACTTGGCTGCAAATGCCAAGTTGACCTTATTGTGTTTCTTGATTAGATGAAATCAGGAAAGCTTTTACTTAGAGATCTAAGTTTGTCCATTTGAGTTGGCGTGATTGTTCCGTAGCGCTTGCCATCTGTACTGATGGTCAGACATTCTCCTCTACGCTTTGCCTCCACCAGAGTTAGACTGTTGAAATGGCTTTGCAGCAGGTGTTGAGGAAGCTGCCATTGCACTCTGGGCTCTTAGCTTTGCTGCTATTTCCACCATCCTAAGAGGGTGATGGCTTTTGGTGGTGGTTCTTTGGTTGATCTTGTTGTGCAGTCTTGCTGTACACCTGTTAAACCCTGCTGAAAACATGTAATTTTTAGTTCTCTGATCTATATCTTTTACAATACAAATATTTTCTCCTCCTGTCCCTAGCCAACATAAAACTTAGTCCTATGTGATACTTGGTCCAATAACAAGTTGTAGTTTTAAGGCCAAATGTGTGGTTTCTGCAGCAAGGTATTTTTAAATGGGGCAGGCCCGAGAAAGTGCTAAGAACTGTGATCATTGTTGATGGAAAAGAAATGACAGAAAGGGGACACTATGGAACATCTTCTCTTGAGCAGGGTATTTTTTCTGAAATAGCCTTTGTGCTAGGTTTAAGAAGAGCTGTGCATGATAGCAAAATGTCTTTTGTGTGATAAAGTGTTTTTTTAGTATTTTCAATGAATGCTGTTGTACACGAAACTTTGGAAATGAGTTAGCAAAGAAAACAGGATCATTGGAGCTTAAAGCAGCTTTACATTTGGATAGCTTCCACATTAATATCATTTGCCCACAAAAGAAGTCAGTGATGTACGTGGGTATCTTAACCCTTCTCATGTAAGGTGATTTGAATGGGGGCAGAAGTCTTACCCGACATGACGGTTGCCGCCACTGCTGAATATTAAGAACTAATTCTTGGTACAGTTTTTAAAAGACAGCTGATCTCTAGAGATGGTGATCTTCCGTGTTATCCGAGTGCTAATTCCTTCTTCAGTCTTCACAGAGTCTACAAGAAACTTTAATACCAAATGACGAGGCCCTGAGCTGTGTAACATACGTGTATGATATTTAATTTCCCAAGCACAGAGGTCAGTTGTACCATCCATGTCTAGTCTTGTGGGCTGAAAATGATATTTGTCATTCAAGTCCAATTGCTCGGCTATTGTGCATTATCTTTGAGCGTGCTGCAGTGTGCAGAGTTCAGTATTATGTTATCAAACCTCTTTAGAAAGTACTTCTGAAATTTGCTGTTGTGTTGAGCCAAGTGATTCAGCACAGTTGGAGCATTTCCTCCCCTGGGTAAATTTTAGGTAAACTTAAATTTCGGTGTGATCCTCTCAGATGAGGGCTACCCTCATTTTGAACAGGCCTTTGATTTATAGACACTCACATGCTGGTAACATCTATCCTCTCTCTAATGCAAATTGAGGTTGAGCTCCGGAGGACAAGTAGAAATTTCCTCCTTCCAGGTTTTCTAGTTGTTTTTCTTCCTAATTTGTCATTTTTTGGAGTTTTGTTTCCTGTAACACAGATGTGCTCTGTAGGCATGGGAGATCTCAGGGAGAGGTTTGTCTGCCTGCTACAGCTGCTGGCGTATTTGCTGGAGAGGGTAGAATTACAGCCGCTGCGGTGGAGCTTCTGGAGGGAGGTTTGTGGTGGTGTCAGCTATGCACTTTCAAATGCATGTGTACTCTGTAATTGTGGAATAAAAATGACAAAGGGAGAGGAGGGCCTGCTAATTACTAATAGTAATGTAAGTTACTGTGTGCGCAGAGATCCTAAAAAGTAATTTTCGATGTATTTTTTTCCTTTAGAATCTTTCTGTCAAACATTCATTATAAATATAAGCCCAGACTTTTGATCTGAGTCTAAACTGTCAGTATTGTTTGAAAGCAGTTTTGTTTTCTGGATTCCTTGGAGGTTTACCTGTTGTTTAAACTGTGGTTTCTGAGCACAGCTTTGAGCTTTGCTGTCTGACAGTAACAGGACACAAGGAAAAAAATAGGGGAAAGTATGTTTGAAGTGCTCGAATTTAGAGCCTGACGATGCTTTTGAAAGTGGGATTTTACAGTTACATAGGTAAGTAGGTACCTGCATCATATTCTTATAAGAAATTTGAGGACTTTTTAGTCTGTTTTCCAGAGAAATGTAGCTTATGCTTCTTTTTTAACTTCCTGTCAAATGTGATCAAAATATATATAGGAAACTGGATTTCATTAGTTCTGTTGTTCACAGAATAACTTGTGGGGCACTTAGAGGCTAAGCTGAAATTTTTCTTATTTTAGATTCACGGATACTCTCGCATAAACTCTGGGATCAGCAGCGGTAAACACTTAGGATGGCAATAAAGGATCAAGGCATATCGTTCGAGCCTTTCCTTCAAGTTTGGTGACTAGCACTACGTAGTTGAATTTCAGAGAGAGGATTTAACCAGAAGAATGATTCAGATTTTGTCCACTGGTTTCTTCCAATAGCAGCTCTACTCTGTGAAGAGATGATAGTCGGAGTGAGATCTGGCTCATTTCGATTTCCCCTGTAATCCTTCACATCCTTACTTTTAATGCAGAGTAAGGTCCTGTGCCATTTTTCTGTGGCTCTGAGCTTCCAGATTCATCACCTCTGCTCAAGACAGGCTTTTGGTCTTGCTTTGCCCCCAGCTACTGACATTGTTTCCCACTGTTTGATATGAATTCTAACTTCTCCCCAAAGGCATCTAGATTTTTTATTTTATAAACCTAAGTTCCATTAACTGTTTCCTTAATGAAGTCTCCTGCACTTAAAAGCTACTTCACCATGTATAATTTGCAGAAGATAGTTCAAGCACCTATATTATGCAAGTATTTAAGCTAAGTTAATCATCCTCATCTTTCCTAGCCAGATTCTGAAACTCGTCATTGCAGAAGACTTGATGTTTTTATGGATGCTTTGCCTGGTGTCAGGGAGCGAAAGCTTGAAAGTACTAATTTAAGCATAGAAGGATGCAGTTATTTTTTTTCCTTTTCTTTTGCAGTGCAATTTTCCAGAGAACCAGGATGGCTAGAAGGCACGCTAAATGGCAAGAGAGGACTTATTCCACAAAATTACGTTCAGTTTTTATAGCTTTGTGCATTGAACGCCACGAAGGTGTACATGGTATCCATGGATTTTTGTTATAGTCACTTCTCTCTACTTTTGTGACTGCTTTTAATCAACGAAGAGCCTGACTATGGGTTGAAGATCCTAAACTATATAAGGACATTAAGTGTTGCCAAATATGAATTATAAAAAAAGATTCTTTAAGAGTTGGAATGAGTGGGGGGGACAAGAAAAGGGGGATGGGGAGGGGTAGGTTAATTTTTTAATAGGGTGCTTTTTTTTTCAGTTGTAAAGAGCTGTAGTGGTATGTTTGTTTGCAAGATCACTAGCATTTTAAGTCAAATATTTGGTTGATTTGTGACTCAACTATCAGTTGAAGAAGATTTTTATAAATTTAGTGTCCTGGAGATTACGTGTCGATAACCAGCCTTTTTAACAGAATATTATTTGGGTTTGGAAAATGCTGTTGCATTTAAAAAACCTATTCTACTGACATTTAAATTATATTTCAAAGTGGAAGAGACAGTACGGAACAGACACGAGTAAGTAAAAAAATAGGTATCAAGACATGACATTTTTCAAATGTCTTCAAAGAACACATTCGTTTATGTTGTGCGTATGATTTCATTTATTTTATAAAGATAAGACACATGAACTTTTATTACAGGCTCCTATATGTCATGGTTCCTTTGCTACTCAAAAATATCACTGTAAATGAAATAAAATGTTATTTGCTATTTGACCTAAGTCATTCCTATGTTGGAGAATATTTTGCTGTGGTTCTGTAAGTAAGTTATGATGTGAAATAATTATTGGCAGCTGTGTGCAGTCAGCCTCAAGCAGGCTCCAAAATGGATGGGGAACGTTCCTCACTTGAAATAGGCAACTCTAAGCTCAAGCCAAAAGAAAAAGAGAATCTCTGGCTATGATCCTTGTGCAGCCTGGAGGCATCTGGCATTTTATCTGTTGTCTGTCTGTCTAGGCTTCCCTTCCTCCCCTGTAATTGTCAGTTGTAAGGTCTTAATGATACTTCACAGTATCAGAATCCTCAAGTAGCTGCTTCATAACTTGTAGAACTATTTGAGTAGTAAGAGAGTTACCTGTGGTCATAGAAAAAGTTTCCAGAAATCTTGTGGTGTATAAATCTGTGCCTGGTAATTGGGGGGGAAAAAAAAAAGTTACGTGCAGTTTATCATTGATGTTTGTATTTTTCTCTCCTTCAAGTAAGACCCTCTGGGAGGCAGTGGAGAGGATGAAGGAAAATATGACAGGATGACATGCTAATACAGGCTCACTTATTTGTTAAATTGGACTCTGTGGATTTTGAGTCATTTACTGCAAATATACTTAGCTTGCAAGTTTTTCTAACTAATGTGATTAGTAAACCAGTTAATGTTTAATACTGCCTTAAGGTTGGGATGGCTTTTTTCCCCCTTAAGATTTAACTCCGTGCCATTATTTTATTCCTTTGCCCAGACTGCAAAGACCATTGGAGTACGCACAAATCATTTCCAGATGGAGCAATAGTGGGCCAGGTCAGTACAGCTCTCCAGCGCTAAACCTCATGGCTTGGAGGAGTTTCATTTGGTGTATTCTCGTGGTATGTGAGCAGTGACTCTCTGCCATACAACTTTTAGGCAATTCTTGTCTTGGCATAGTGGCTAAGTAACCCAAGCACTGAAGATGACTTTTGGACTTCTGTGAAGGAGATCAGGTTCTTTCATTTGCTTCTTGACTCAGTATTAAGGAAATAGTTGCACCAGTACATACAGCACCAGAGTGCAGGTTCCCTTACTCAGATTTGTTCACATGGCAAAGTGCTGTTCTGGCTGGGTATCGTGTTGCCTGGGCCCACAGCTCTGTCAACTAATTTGTGGCCTTAGAGTCATTCTGGAGGCAGGATGGTGTTTGTGTGGCCAGCTTCAGCTTTCATGGCTACCAGTTGGTGGAAAATGTTGAAAGAAGAGGAAGAATGTAAATCTTCCTTGGTATTGGCATAGTAGGCGTGGCAGCTAGGTATGCTGGCTTCTCAGGTAGCGAAGCTGTGATAACTTGAAGCTTACAAGCTTTCTAAGTTCCTTCCATTTGTTTTGTTGTCATTTTAAATGTGCCGTGCATGTTTGATCTTGTTCTACCTGTTGTCTTCCAAAATTCTCAATGTATTTCTCAGCTCTAGCTCTCTGTTTTGGTGTTTTTTGTTTTTTTTTTTCCCTTTTAACTGAGGTGGTTTAAAAAGGCTGATATGTAGAGAAGAAAAGACTTAGCATCTCTTCCATCCAGTCCTGTGACCCTATTTGCCTTTAGATGAGATGCTTCAAGACTCCTGTTACTTCTGGAGCCATGCAGAACCTAAACAAGAAGAAACCTTCTCTACTGAGAAATGATACACTGAGCAGAGGTAATAATAATCCAAACTTTCTCACGTCCTAGATGTTGTCTGAAGGCAGTGGTGTGAGCTGGGCCAGATCAGATCTGGCTTTCAGGCTAACCACTCTGCCTCTTATGAATTTAGTTGTGGTAACTCTTACCCACCATATGGGTTTCCACATCAGCCTGGTCATACTAATGCCGAGTACAGACTTGTACAGCCGAGTAGCTGTGGCACATCTCAATTCTTCATCCTTACTGCTGAACAGCGCTGTAAATGATGCCCCCGGAATGACTGTTGGGAAGTAGAGATTAAAGGATACTAAAAATTAAAAATCACATAAAGTTTTAGGCCCCTTTCCCATCCTTTGAGTTTGTTTGCTTTCCTGAAGCTGGGCCTTAGGGTATGCCTCTTGTCTGCCTTTTCCATGGTTTGGTAGATTTGGGAAGAGCAGAGCAACACAGTGTTAACTTGAGGCAGGAAGGAGGACAGGTAAGCGGTTGTGGAGAAAGCTGGTCAAAGGGCTCTTCTCTTTTGGCCTGGCAGCAGGAGTGGTCATTCTCCATGGGTCTGGCCTGACTGTCCTCTCATGGGGAACTGCTCGTGTGTCACAGCTGTGGGTTACAGGTTCAGCTTAATCCTCAAGTTGTGTTCCCTCTCCCTTGCCATGCACTGCTTACTGTGTGTAGGGGCATGTGCTTGGCAGTTTTCAAAGGCTGAGACTCCTGGTAGCGAATGCATGACACAGGCTGAAAATTAGAGAAGGTGAATTAGGTGGGGGGAACAAAACCACTCCATTTTGTGCTTTTTATGCAAAATGACGTTTGCCTTGCCGTCACTGTGGGGCTAGAGATTGAATCCCTCAGCCTGAGGATGAAGGTTGAATGTGGGTTTGCTGAATAATTAATGGAAAAGCTGAGACTCTTTCCTAGCTGGGATCAGTAGGAATTTACAGTCTGTTAGTCACTGCACAGTGCGCAGCTCTGCGCCTTGGCTGGGCAGTGTTTTCACTCTGCTGGGTGAAAAACCCCGGGGTTTTCAGGCTGCTGAATGTTGTTAATCATTGTCCCAGCTGATCTTCATGGCAGGTTTCCTTCTGATGCTGTCTTTCATTAGGGACAAAAGAAAAATCTCATTGGCTGATTCATCTGCCCTGTAATGAAAATAAGTGTTGCTGCTACATTGCTTACAGCTTCTGTAAGCTTACAGCTTACTAGCTGAGCTTCTGTAATTGTATCACGGAAAAGACTCAGGGAGAAACTTGCCTTTCTCAATGCTCTGTTCCTTGTTTTTCTCTTAACCCATTTCATGATTCTTACCTGCTTTGCAATTTAAAGAGAAAAGTCCATCTGTTGCTGACAGTGGGTTTACGTAGGCTGTAAATACAGCAGTGCTGAACACGGTTTAACTGAAAGCCTTCACTGGAGTTTTCACCTTTTAAGCTGAATGTGCCTTGGACACTGTTTTCTACATCAGAGTTTAACCGCGTGCCCTCAGCTGTGCTTGCAGTAACCACCAAATAAACTTTGTCCTATCAACATCTACAATTAAAGTGTTCTTTTAAAACCCCTATGGCACGGCCTGTTTTACCTAGCAAAATCTTTGAAATGAAATTTTTTCACTCCTTTCTATCTCAGTAATATTGTACTACTCATAAACTCCCAGTCTCTGTAGATGCCTGAAAGAAAGCAGTGTCCCAGCTTGAGGTCAGATTACAAGTTTCATTATGTTTTTAAGTCGTGATAGCGTTTCCTTATTTCTAGAACAGCATATGACAGATACATCTGCTTGTAAACATCCGGGAAAGTTTTCTTAACACTGCTGATCCTCTACTATTCTTTCCTTTTGACAGTTCAGCAAACAGAAGGCAGGTGCAAGGATTTTTGGCAATAAAAAGGTTGTGTACCTTGTTACTAAAAAACCAAAATGGAATTAAATGGTGGTCTTATACCACACACCTTACTTCATGCAGAACTTAGCGGTGAATTTTTGAGCTAGATAGTGCATGGAACAAAGAGTTTTATTTCCCCTTCTAACTATCTTACTGTAACTGGAAAAAGACCTGACGCAGAGAAGGCAGTTTGATGTAGTCACGGGGGAAATCGTGTATATATAAAATAGTGAATCTCTATTTCCATGAGAGAAACTAACCTCAGTCAATGTGTACAGCAGCTCCAGGTTAACTGAGACTGGCAGCCAGGCCTGTCTGGCTCTTGAAGGGTGCAGGGTTTGTTCCTTTGAGTGGGATGTAGCTTGTGCGTGTAACAGTGTCAGCACATCTGGCAAGCACCGTTATCCAGGTTAAGTGAACCACATTCCTCACCGTTGGGCACTCCTCATTCTACAGCGTGAGTAGCTGCTCTCTGGCTGAAGCCATCGTACGTGCTGCATCATCCAAATTAATAGAGCTTGATAAAACCAAATTGCTAGATGTATGAAGAAAGATGTTATATTGCATTGTTACTTTATGTTGTTTAATATCCTTTCCAGATGCGCAGAAGCTTGTCTCTAAGGATATCACTGCACCACCACCTATCTCAGATGAAAATGCAAGAAATACTTGCAATCAAACCAGTTTAATTCATGTATATTTGTACAATTTGTATAAAAAAAAGAAAAAAAATAAAGAAAAATAGGTACTTGCAGACATTAACATAAAGACCAAACAATATTTTCTATTTATTTAAAAAGCTTTAAACATACAGAAGCAAATCCCTAATTATAAATGCATCATTATGCATAGATTTTACTGTTTACACCATACTGCTGGCTGCTTTTATTTTTCATTCAGGAATCTATTTAAACTCCAAGAATTCTTAAAACATTCCTCTGAGCTTCCTGGCCTCAGAACTGCTGTCTATCTTATCAAGTCATTGACCTCCAGCTGAAAACATTGCTCTAAAAAAAGAAAAAGTCAAATCTTTAATAAACAATTAAAAGTGCATTAACTGTAGAATTGTTTAATTTCATAAATGTTTAAACAAGTCAGTGAAAAACACCACCCTGTGAATTAGCTTTTTGCATTATTGATTGTAAAGTATCTTTTTTTAATAAGATTCTGATATTG
Source organism: Nyctibius grandis (assembly GCF_013368605.1). Lineage (NCBI taxonomy): Eukaryota > Metazoa > Chordata > Aves > Nyctibiiformes > Nyctibiidae > Nyctibius > Nyctibius grandis. The sequence continues at coordinate 70,928,105 of NC_090663.1, read as the reverse complement.
CAAACTTTAGTCTTTTCTATTTTATTTCGCGCAACCGTTCAGTCGCGCGATGTGTAGTAATTCCTGAAATACCCACTGCAGTACATGAACGCTATTTTACATTTTTAACTGTGTATACAATGCTCTTGCTGTATATCCCCGTTCCTTCTTACAACAAAATAATTTAGCTCCATGAACAGAAGCCCACTTCTAAAAGGTGTTTGAGTTTGGCTTGTATTTTGCAGGAGACAAACGCCTATTTCATTCTAAACAAATTCAAAAGAACGTAACTTCTCAGTAGCTAAAAACTAAGCTTGTTTGGTGGTTTGTTTGTTTTTTTTTTTTTTTTTTTTTTGCTGTACACAGGTTTAGATTAAAAAAAGTGATGGCTATTCTGCGTAAGTGTCCTTGATAAGAGAATACTGCCTCTTACAACATCTATATCCAATTGTATCTATTATTACTTCAATGATCTCTAGCAAAAAAATAATAATCAATGAATGGTTTCATAAACAACAGGTGATTAAAGTAAAGGATTTATTATAATCTGCTTACAGTTGTTTGCAAAGACAGACATACGTTTTTGCATAAAGATATAAATTGCTTTTTAAAACTAATTTAGTGTGTTTAATTATATGAAGTTTCTGTGAATTATGACTTGTACCAAACCAAGATTAAAAGTAATAAGGTACAAAAATAGGAGCAAACAGACAACAATTTGGACTGGGACAGGCATTTTAACAGTGAAGTGTAGAATATGGCTTTGCTATTTTAATCAAGCAAAGTTACTCTGAGACAGAAAAGGAGGCAGTAACTTTGTTAATATAAAAAGCTGCTGCAGACTGTATTCACCCAGAACCTGGCTTTGAAATTTTCTATTTTAGACTTTTTTTTTTTTTAAAAAAAAGTAAATGAAGAGATGGATGTATGACTGTGTCTTTACTGTAAACAACCAGTCTGCATGCTGTGTATCTCACATTGGAAGTTTGGCTTTCATATTGCTGTGCAGGTCAGTATTGAAAGATCTGCCTATGAATTAGACTTCCAAAATGCAAATAATATATGTATGTATATATTTATATATAAAAAACCCTCTCTGAATACAGTCTTTACAGATTACCCATTGCATAAGGCAGGTGTCATTTAAAAAGACAAGTAGCACTGACTGTCTTCAGTGCACCAAAGTGCACCTCAAAACTGGGACTCAGAAAGGGGGTAGAATTCCTAATTCGACCGCCATTTAGAAGAAATGCTACATTCCGACCGGCCAAGGGACAAACTGGAGCTCAAAAATACCAGTGGCACCCAGAGAGAACACTACAGATTAGGACTCTGAAAAACTATTCTATTTAAACATGAGCATATGGCAGCAACAGTTGAGCCTCAGAAAAGTTCACCTGTCCTCTATTCTACTCCAAAATTTTGTATTTTGCTTATAAATTGTGAAATAGTGAAAATCACCACAAAAAGTTTTTCTTTGCAGTCTTATTCTAGAGAAAACATTTTTGAGACAAAAATCAGACCAACTGAGTTGAACCTGTAGTGTGAACGTTTGTCTTCTCAGCTCTATTCTGATTCTTACAAAAATGCTTACAAAATTACATACGGTTTGAGTTTGTCACTAAAAATCCTACTCAGCTCATCTGCCCTCACCAGTACCTTACCATCCCTCTCACCAGTACAAATCTGTTCCGTATACTTACTGTAATGATCTGCATGTTCCCTTCATCATAATCAGAAATCGTTCTCCCTCATCTGAAATAATAATCTGACCTTTTAAGATGTTTTATGTATCCAGTATTCAAAGGGAAAACAAACAATCTGGGAAACCTTAATAAAAAAAAAGAAATATCATTCAACATCTTATTCACCCCTGTTCCCCTGAGAGAGAAAGGGAAGAGAGGGCAAGAACTCACTATATCATTAAGCTGGCAAAAGCTTTGGAGAGACCGTAATTTGTCTTGTTAAATGAAACCTTCGTAAAGTGGCAAACACAACATAGTGTAGGTTCCTACAGAAATACGAAGCAGGATTTCTAAGATGTGCTCAAGTCACATACACGCTTGCAAGCGAGACAAGAGGGAGAAAAAGAGAGGCAAAGAGAAAGGCTTAAATACAACTGAAAAGGTTAAGTGTGGTTATTTACAACAGATACTGTAGGATGGTAAATTAGATATGATGCTAAAAAAGGCACAGCTTTCCCTTTCTTAAATACACTGTAAACGGTTCATTATGCATGCAGAACATTTCACTTTACAAAAAAATTACCTTGTTTGTTTAGACAAAGATAGTACTTAAATAGTCTCCAGCAAAATAGAGTTCTTTCAAAAATACTTTCCCATTCATCCTATTAACCATTAAAGATTTTTTTTGTCTCATTTACAAAAGTTCCTTACACCTTATTTCAGGTCCTTCACAATTTATACATACAGCAATGTACAGTACAGCAAAAGACTGCAAAAAATTATTTGTAAAGCCAGCACAATAGATACTATAAATTGATACCAGGGCATTTGTTTTCACGTCTTATCCTTTTTTTAATTAAATAGTAAATGGACACTTGACACAGTGTATATCATATAGGATGGGATAGGATGGGATAACAAATGCCACAGGTGGGGATAACAGAGTATTCCACACCAAATGTTCTGTTATTACTTTACACATTAGGGTTTGTGTGTCTGTGTGTGTGTGTATATATGTGTGTGTATATATATAGCTTTTGTTTGTTGTTTTTTTTTTTTACAAGAAAAGAATATTAATGCCCCATATTGACTTTTTTATGTGCAAACCAAGGGTAAGCTTTAAAAAGTTCTCATTAGTTCTCGAACCCTTTTAAAACAAGCAAACAATACCAGAAACTACATGGCATATTTAAAACTCCATCTGTTAAAATATCAAAATCAAAGAGTTATTGACTAGATATGGCTTTTCATCCAGAGGAACAGGAACATTTTCTAAGTGTTTTAGGGTTAATGGGGTAATTTCCAAACATCTAGGTCTTGCCCAATCCAAGTCAACTGCTTTCCATTCCCCAAACCCTTCGTATGATTTTAGCCTATTCAGAGACTGCTGACCAAGTGTAAATAGCATGTTTAAAATATGGTTTCTTGGGTCCTTCATGGGTGTGGAATAACACAGGGAAACTTAAGGCAAAGTTCTTCCATTTAAGACATTTTCTATCACTTCCTGTGAAAGTACAGGGGCTTGGCATTCCCCGATTCCACCTTTGGTAGCTGGTCACTGATGATTTCCACCAGCATGGCTGGAAACTCTACTTTCAGTGCCTGAGACTCTCGGAAGGTGTAGAAACAGAATTCCAATAAGTCACTAACAAGCTGAAATACAGAAAGAAACACTTTTTAGGAAAAAAAAACACAGAGAATTCTGCATGCAAACAACAGCTTATTGATAATGGATTATTACCAAGAAATGGCATCTTACTCTGACTTGGCAGTCCATTTGCAGGGGTTAAAGGCAAATAAAAGAACTCAAATCCCAAAGTGCCACTTAACTCATTCAAACTCAGCTAACTAGGAAAAACCAAGGTACCACAGCTTGGATTTTTCAGCGTAACTGCACTTTTCATTTCACTAACAAACAGGCAACTGGCCACCATGAAAACTCTAGGTACTCAATGGCTATGAAAATAAAGCCCAGAGGGAAAAGATGAGCCATAAATGCTTGTATCTCTCAATTTCAACTGCATACCCGTTCGTTAAATCAGATTATTTGGTTAACTTCAGTGCACGCTCCAGGGGCCGCAACCTACAACTGCCAGAGCAGCTGATGTTCTCAGCTCAACACCACAAATGCTTTGTCACACTGTAGCATTTCGGGTTTTATAGCATCACAGGCCACATGAAACTGTTCATCTGGTAAAGCATTGTTATTTATACATAAATGCATTTTTTAATACACACACCCCAAGCTTTTTTTTTCCTGCTTACTACTCATAGAACTATAGAGGCAATATTTAGGAAAGTATTTTGGAAAAAAAAACCACAACAAAAAACCCAAGTTCTCTATTTTTGTAGTGGTGGCTAACAGCACACTTTTGCTTTCCCTCAGTGGATTAAGCATAAAGCTGACAATTTTAAATATAAAAATTTCTAATTAGCTCTTCAGCAACAGAGAAGGAAGCTTTGTTCTGTAACACCACAAACACCAAGTGATCTGTTAGCGCAGGACCACCTCCACCAGCAGAACAAAACTGCACCTTACACTGCGCCGTGGTGCTTCTTTGGGTGGCAAAGGTGAAACCATACCACAGTGCTCCCAAATGGCACCTGACAGCCATTTCATAACCCTAATGAAGGAGGTCTCCAGCCATAACAGGAATGCGAGCTGAAGTATTAAATGGCATACAGGTACCAGGAGCTTTTTGTGTTTGGAAAAAAATACTGTGTGTCTTCAAAGCACCAATAAATTTAGTCTGACTTCTACCTTGTCTCAAGTTGTGTTCTCATTTGTCAGCTACAGAGCTTTGTTTCGGTCTACATGTTACAGGAAACTTAATCACACTACAAGAATGAACATTAATTTTGGCTTCTGAGCATTTTAATTTGTTCTGTCTCGTTTTGTGCCATTTTCTTCACACAAAATTGCAAACTGCAGCTTAGCTTTGCTATAAAACAACACGCCATTAGAGCGAGAGGACTGTGATGACAAGACCACCTCTTCCAACATCACTTCTCACAAAATTACTTCTATTTTAATGATAAAACCATGGCAAAGCAATCTCATGGCTCAACCTACATGCATGCAGGCTTTTGCTGCATTAGTTTTACGTAGTACTTCTTTGATACAATCAAGGAATACTTGTTCATGACCTTTAGTAGCAAGAGAATGTTATTTCAAAACTAGTTTTTTTGGTTGCTGTGATCTAAATGAATCTCCTAAAGCCTTATAGTATGTTGGACCCTCTGCAAACCTTAAGAAAAACACAGCACAAGTCAGTCAAGAGGTGGAGGCAGGTCAGCTTCTGAGGCAGCCGTCAATGAAGCGCGTCTAGGTTTCAGTTAGCGTATTAATTTCCATTGGAGTTCACCAAATTACTGTGTTGTACAACTGAAGAAAAACTAGAGCCTCTGCTGTTTATAGAAATTCAAAAGTTATGCACAGCTTAGTTTTGGTGCCTTACGTCCTTGCAAAGGACTTACTTAAACCACTTATTCTTGTGTAGTTTATCAAACACAAGTTTGTTGTCTCAATTCTTAACAGGTAGAGTTGCACTCTGCAGTAAAGCCACTGTTGTTAAAAACAGAATAAATGAAAGTGGGCTTCTGGAAGGCAGAAAAGGAAATAAAATACATGGAGCAGCAGACTTCCATCCTGTAGCACCAGATCTTAGTGATTTTCAGGACTTTCACAACTGTTCTTGCAAACGTATAAGCAATTTATGGATACCACAGAGACGTGCTGAGATCACTCAAACACATGACTTTCTGCTATCAAGCACTACACCAGGCTGTTTGCTGTTGCTTAGTTCATTCCCAATGATCAGGCATGTCATGAGGCAATGATAATTAATTAAACAGATGCATGCTAAAGAACTAGCATAGACATAATTTGGTTTTCAGGGGAGAAAATGGTGATGTTCAAAGGTTTACTTTACCCATTAGGAGGATGTTGTTTCTGCATATACTGTGTGTCGAAAATATTCCAAACATAACACAAAACCGAAGTGATGGGAACCATCTCTTGGTATAATCGCCGCTACCTCCTCCCTGCCTGTGTCATCAAATACCAGCACTAAGCCTTGCACCCCAACACAACCTTGATCATGACCTGATGAATGTACTGCTTTTCCTAGACTTGAACACAAGTAGTTTCACGTCACTGGATGTGAGTGAGGGGGTTGGGGGGGGGGGGTCACCTCTCTCACCCTGCCACCCATCCTCGCTGTGCTGATGGCTCACCTTCTGTGCAGCTCAAGCTAATTCCTGCCCCATCACCCCCATGTGAAGTGTCTGAATGCAGTGAGATAGGTAAAAAATATTAATTCTGCCGCCTTAGCAAGCTTTTAGTAGCATCAAGTACACAGGTATGTCTGGTGAATATGTGGACAAAAGGGGAAATGAAAAATAATAACATTCATGAAGAGAGCGCAATCTATTCTATACAATAAATGAGTCGGCAATCCCATGGGGGTAAAATGGGATGTGATCATGCATACTACCATAACACAGCACATCATGAGTCTCGCCACAGAGGAGAAAGGTTAAGTTTACACAGCAATTTAAAAGAAAATTCCCCCTATCACATAACACTTGGGTTTGGAGCCTTAAGGATAATATATATTCTATATCTATTTAGTCTGCTTAAACTGCTGTTCCTCTCTTTCGTAAGCAAAGTCATCAACTTTAACATACATGACAATAATCAACCACTTTAAGAAAACAAGAGTATTAGGAAGCACACCACGTGTGTCACAAGGAACACAGGACTGTGGTCAGGATCTTTTTTAACTGCAGCCTTAAAAGCTGTGTGGCTTTTGGGGCTGGGGAAGTAGTTCTAGCACTAATTTAAAACAAAGAGGAATGAATGTGGGAGAATCAAAGGCCAACTCAGAGGTACTAAAATGTAAACACTATGGTAAGGTCAGCTAGAGAAGGCTGCGAGACCGAGAACTGAGCCACGAGCAGTGCTCTTTTCTGCAGACGTTCTCATACGTTTTCAAAGGTACCATCCTCCCCCGCCAGCCCAGCAGCCTTGGCATGAAGATGCACTGAAGGGATGAAAAATTCAGGTTCCACAGGCAACGTTAATGCTGAAATTTGAGTACCGGCCTCTGCATCCCAAGCAACATTCGTCTGATAGAGTTTTGATTTATAACAGGTAAATAATTTAGCTAGTCTGTTGCTTTAAAAGAGAAGTTCCCTCTCCAGTAAGGAAATGAAAAAGTTTGCTTTCTTCTGTGACACCCAAGCTCTGTCACTGCAGTGACAGTGCCTGATACACCACAGGTTACAAGTGAGGTAACACAAGCTATCCAGCACTTGTAGATTTGGCTTATGAATTTTCTAGATCAAATCGACTTTGGATTGTTCTTCAAAGGCTTGTAAAATCCCTGTGCTCTAAGAACTCCCGACTACGTTTTACCTGACTGCTTTTACCCTCTATTTCTGGTAGTTTATATTGGAAATGCTGACACCTCCTCCAGCACAGCAGGGCGAAAGGCAACTCTAATGAAGCAGCGTTAATGAAAGCACTGCTGTTTTCACAAGCGGTGCAACAGTGACTAGAAACGTATTTACTTTTACAATCTCCAATTATTTCAGCTACCGGAGCACCCTTCTGAAGAGTTACAGCTTAGCAGAGCGCAGACAGCGCAGTTAAGGCCACAACTAAAGTCATTCCCATTTCCTCTGGATGCAACCAGGACATCCTTCTTACCGCTTTAGTAGGTACTTGTTCAGCTCTCTTTGGAGCTGGCAATAAAACACGTCTCGGCACCTTTGACGGCACTGCAAGACTCCCTCTGCATGTGGTGGCATCGGGCCAGTGCTGGGGGACAGGAGCTTGGGTACCGCCTGCTCCCGGCGGGCAGTGCCGGGCTTTGCCCAGCTGGGTCCTGGGCATCTCCCAGAATGGAGACTGCAGCCTCTCCGGGCTGATACCCGGACAAATATGACTAAGTTAAATAGTATGAGCTGGGTTTCAGGGATGCAGACACACAGGTCAGAATTATCATGCCCACGTCACCCAGACCCCTGTAAGACACGGCAGCTCTTCTGCCGGCAAGTGGATCAGCTGTAAGCTATAACCCCTCACCCTTCAGTCATTAACAAAGCTTTCTCTCACCACTACCCTACAGAGTGTGTGCTGCGTTTAAACATCTTCAAGGCTACAGCAGTCTTAGTAATTCTGAGATTTTTACCTAATCAATCTTTGTATTTGTATGCTGCATTAACCACCTCAGAAACAGGAATATTAATCAAACATCATTTTCTGTTATTAGGGTGGGGTTTCCATAAAATGGACTTTTTCACCCATACTCTTCTTCATAATTAAAGAAATTAATCTTTTAATGAAGTCCCTGAAGTTAATACAGTTACACTGACCTTCGAGCACTTGCAGAATTTTTACAGCAAAAAGAATTTATTTTAGTTTGGCAATCTCGTGATGCCCCCGTGTTTCCAGAAACGGTAAGAACTGTCTGATTCACAAGGGTGCACGTTTCTATGCTCACTTAGTTTTCTGACTTCAAAATCTCTCTCAGTCTTCAAGTGTGGTACTAAAGCCCACAGTCACTTCTCTATCAGGAGCATCTTTGCGATTAAGCCTACTGATACAGCAATTAAGACAGCAGTAGGGTAACAACACAATGCTGAGTAATTTCTTCCTATTATTAGCTACAGCTATTACTGTCAGAAACCTCAGTATTCTCATATAATAATGACACTCCAAAAACTTTCTCTGTCCCTTTCAGGAATGGGTCTCTGCCCATTTCCTACAGAGCACAGAGCAGGTGTGTGTTGGGAGGAGGCAACTTTGCAACTCTACACGATGCGACTGCGCAGCCTCAGTGACTACCTGCACCGAGCCAGGCTCCCTGAAGGAACGAGCTGCTGCCCAGCAGCTGAGTAGTGGTATTTCGCTTCTTGCTTTCAAAACTCGCGTGTTTCAAACTGGGCAGGAGTCAGGAGCCTGCTGCCCTGCTAAAGTAGGACGCAGCAGCAGAGGCCAGCAGCCTCCTTTCCCCCGGGCAGCAAAGAGCCCTGGGTGAGTTTGGGACTATTGCAACCTCCTGCTTTTTCCCTTTCACACAGTGGATACAAAGCTCCTGCTTCACAACTGGTAAGGTTAAGGAAAACCATTGCCAGCCAGGTCTTGATTATTCCATTACCATTATATTCCCTTTTGCTCCCAGTCCTATGAAAATCCCATGATATAAATTAATTATTACTCTGAGGGCTCAGGAAATAAATTATTCCCCCCCGGGATGGCTCACAGGCTGATTCTCAGAGGTACAGATGTCCTTGGTGCCACAGTGGCTAATTCCAAGCTGCTCATGAAATCTTCAACTCTAAACCCAAAGAGCAAAACCTCCCAAAAACATGGGGAAAACGAGGTGAGACCAAGGATAAAGCCTCTGATTACATCTATGCAGGGGGTAAAAGGTGGATAAAATGCGTATGGATTAGGCACTAACAGTATCTGACCAGAGCAAATGTGGAACCTAGTTCTGCCTGCACAGGTGCATTTATCTGATTTAGGAAATGCACTCATTTCTTCGGGTTTTCTTCATAAACACGTGCGCACCGAAACCACAGCACTTGACACCTGGACGTGACATGGAGGAACCTGAGTTGAGCTCATTTTGTATGCTTGGAGGATTCATGCAAACCCACGGTATCACACACCAATGAAGCATCCTCAGCCCTTGGCCAGGGTAAATTTTGAGCCAAGTCTCCCTTGCTCTTCTGTCAACAGTAGCAGGGTTCTGCCCTCCTTCAACAAACACCTACTAACGTGAAGCAGAAGAGATCAACCATCACAAACTGAGCAAGACGACCCTCAGAGTAACCCCTGTCTACATTAAGAAGCTGGGAATCAATTTCTCACTGGACAGACGCATATTAGCTGCTGCAACATGTACCCATGCGCACTCTTACATCGCTGCTACTTTTGTAGGGCCACACCAGGAGCAGGGACGGGATCTAGCCTCTGAGTAAACAGAGGAAATGCCTAGTCTGAGAATTCAGGCACTGGGACTAAAATAAAGCTTCAAACAGCTCATCAACTGTGGGACACAACTTTGGAAGATTAGGAGCAAGAGAGTAAGTGCACCCAAAGGTGTTGGTAAGAGCTGAGGGGCTCATCTGCGGCTTCGCATTTGTGGGATTAAGCACCTGCAGAGGCACATTTGCATCCACCGCAGCACGCCCTGCAAACCTGCCCCTCGAGGATCCGTGCCCTCTTCCCCGCTGTCAGCTTTTTCAGTAAGTGTAATCCTGGCGCTCTCAGCCTATGGAAAGATCCACCTCAGCTATAAAGTATTCCCTTCAGGAACCATAAAAAATTAATTATTCAGCAGCACGAGCCTTAAAGAATTTATTTTTGTTTGGCAGAAAATATCAACAAGCAAATGACAGTGCAGTGCTCTACCTTGCCAAGACAAGGGGAAGGTTCACATTAGGGTTTAATGTCATGGCATCAAGACAAAAGCCCTCTTAACTCAACGTCTGTTTAGTATCAGACAGATTGAAACCAAATTCGGCTTTTGTTCTGCAAACCGCCTAACCATACACTACACTCTCCATATGCAATGAGGCTTGCCATGCAAGACGCAACCCTCCCTGCCAAAGCCAACAGGAGATGTTGAGGAGGATCCAAATGAAGTTTTTGATACCATGTGCAGTGCATCTGTTTCTAATGTTCCTGCATGCCATTTGTCTGATCACATAATGCAGTTCACCTACATCCAAGTGCTACATATGCATCTCTCCCTGAAATGCCCATGGCCATTCCTGGGCACAAGACCGAAATCTTTACATCCTGCGTAGATAGGTTGCTTGTCCTTGCTACGCTATGGTTCTCAACAAGTCACGCTGCTTTGTGAAATGATGCACGCAGGCCAGCCACAACACTAGAAATACAATCCCTACAGGAAGGAAACAGAATCACAGAATCATTTTGGTTGGAAAGGACCTTTAAGATCATCAAGTCCAACCATTAACCCAGCACTGCCAAGTCCACCACTAAACCATGTCCCTAAGCACCACATTTGCATGTCTTTTAAATACCTCCAGGGATGGTGACTCCACCACTTCCCTGGGCAGCCTGTTTCAATGCTTGACAACCCTTTTGGTAAAGAAATGTTTCCTGATAACCAATCTAAACCTCCCCTGGTGCAACTTGAGGCCATTTCCTCTTGTCTTATTGCGTGTTACCTGGGAGAAGAGACAAACCCCCACCTCGCTACAACCTCCTTTCAGGTAGTTGTAGAGAGCAATAAGGTCTCCCCTCAGCCTCCTTTTCTCCAGACTAAACAACCCCAGCTCCCTCAGCCACCCCTCATCAGACTTGTTCTCTAGACCCTTCACCAGCTTCGTTGCCCTTCTTTGGATTCGCAAATATGTAGGTTACGGTGCTGCCCTCAACGCTCCCAGAAGATACCCATGCTGGGGTCCATCCACACGAGCAAGGCTGAGCCATAGCACAATAGCCAGTAAATGGCCACCACCTACTCCTCTCCACAGTCTTGCACTGAGGGAGAGGACGGGCGCGCTCTGTAACCAGACTGACGTTGTCGGCCAGCGCCTTCTCTATCAGCAACCGCTGCTTCCACCCGGCATCATGCAAATAAAGAGCATTTCGGTGCATGGCAGCAGCAACGCAAACTACGCGGCAGCCTGCGGGCACGCTCCGAAGGCCGAGGGCAGGTGTGCGCACGCACCGGCGTAAAACTGTTTTTATCTTGTCTTCTCGGGATGGATTTCGATCCCCTATTTTTCGGTTGCACTTTTGGTGCTTTGAGGCTTTATGGATCATTAAATAAAGCTGCTGATATTTTCAAATACGTAAGTGCCTACCTGGCCTTCTTGAAAATTTCTTTTTTTCCTCACCTCGGCACTTTTCTACCTGCCCATATGCTCACTGTGTGGATGAATGATTTAGCATACTGAGCAATGTAAAACCATCTTGTTTGGGTTTTTATTTTCTTCCTCATATTATATAAGCCAAGCAGACTGTAATTTGAGATTCCCATGTGCTTTATTTCACATAGTCCTCAGAAAGACTGCTTAAAAATGAGGTCGATGAAAGCGAGTGTGAAGGTGCAAAGGAGCAGTGTTTTTTTTATTGTTCATCTCTACACTCAGGTGAAGCAAACTCCACAAATGACGAGATGCTGCTTTGCTCTGATGGAAAAGCTGGAGGCAGCAGGAGGGCTGCATAAGCATGAATTCTGCACCAGCCCCTTCGGGCTTGCGCTGCAAATGCCAACGCTGTGGCTACAGCATGTGAACGTGGGGCCTCAGCTCCAGTTAGACTGCTCAGCACCAAATGTATTCTGACCCTCCAAAATTATAATGGAGTCAGTTAAAAATACAGAGGTGACAGCTGAAAAAGTGTGCCTTCTACACTAAGGAATCGAGCAGAAAATTTGCATTTACGTCGATAGAACGGAGAAATTCTGCACTAACAGGCAGTGGGGGGAGAAGAGTAATTCTCACTTCTCATTAATATTATCACCACTCTAAATTTGTTCTGATGGATTTCAAAAACTAAAAAGCAAAAAAAGTCAGTTTTAAAGAGAAAAAATAAACAAGTGCCTTTGTTGAACAAGTCTCCAATATTGTCTCTGAAAGGCAGCACTGTTGTGCAGACAACTGACCTTTCTGATGGAGAATGCTGACAATGGGACTTTCATTAAAAAGTCCTTTGTAAGAAAGTGCTCTGTTAAAACAAAAGTGATGTAAAAATAGCTTAATTAAAAATTAAAATAAAATGCAAGAGCAGTCTGCTTCCTTTGGTTAGTTCAGCTCCCAATATTTAATACTGTGTCTTGGAAAATGTCTGTAGGACACGGTAGCGTTCTCAGTAAGCGTGAGTCTATCATCCAGTCACCTTAATCACACAAACACAGCCATTTAAATAACAAATCATAGACGCTGCCTATTCTGAAGAGGATTCGAGAACTCCATAAATGCAGGGGTTTGTTATGCTGCCCTGAGCTTCAGATGTGAGTATCTTGCAAATGATTTTATCACCCATCCCCTTTTCTTTCCACTGAAACACTACAACTTCCTTTGCTGGCACGGAGCAAGTGAAACCTGATCTCTGAAGAATGAGCTATTACTGCAGTACTAATAATACTCTCCCTGCCTCCCACTAAGATTTGCAATGTTTTAATGAACAACAGAACAATATTTGAAAAATAATTCCATATGTACATTCTGTAAACAGACCTCAGGCTCTTATACAGCTCTGACCTGAAGTGCACTGTACTGTACTGTGTCTACAAAAATGAGATGTAAGTTGAGTACAAAGAAGAACATTTATATGCAGGCTCTGAAAGCAAGTGCTGTAGGTTCTTCATGCAGCAAAGTTACTTCCCTGCCCACCCAGGGTGGAGTAGGACAGTTTTCTCCTTTGCTGCAGCTTACCAGTTTTTACTGGGAGGCGACCAGCGTGTGCTGGTGCTGCTGGGCTTCAGCCTCTGCTCGCAGACCCCTCCACTCCTGTACCCAAACATGACTAAAGGTTGCTCTCACTGGCCACACGAGTCTCCCGTTGCTGCATCGTGGCGCAGCTTCAGAGAGGTCGGGCACCAGCCCTGCTGGCCCCGGGCAAGGGGCTGGTGCCCAGGGCACTCTCGGGGCACTGGGGAAGACCCCTCAGCTTGAGGAGACCATTACAGCTGGGTCACTGGCTTCCTCTGTGGGGACTCCAAGCTCCATTACAGAGAGCACGGACATACACCCCTGCTGCTGCTCAAAGCATCTGGAGAGGTAAATCTCTGCACTTACTATTTTACTGGCTAGAACCAGGTTGCTCCCAACTCAACAGTTCAACGTTACAGATACACCTTCTGAAATCATGAGCTGGTCCCATGCACTAGGCACCTACCACAACCCTTCGGAGTTACTCTAGGCTGAGGCACCAACAGCTTAGGTGTTTTGGGACTAAACTTTTAGTTTTCCATGTCATTCATCACATCTCACACCTGATACGTGTAAAACAAACACTTCGCACTGGAATGAGACAGGGCGGTAGAAATAACCTAACAATACTGTGAACCTGATACTTGAAAAGCTCAAATAAAGCTTCAAATACCCAAGATGGCTCCGAGATCTTAATACATCTTTTAAAAGTCATCATTATTACAATCCCAACTGTAAAAAATCACCAAATTAATTCAACATTTATTAGCACATCAGGCACGTGAGATTCATGACACACTAAACTGGCACCCTTCATTGAGAAGCAACTTGCGGGATACTCTGCATGGCACACTCACGCTGTGTCTAACTTAGGGTCACAGCTAACATCACCTCTCCTGCTGAAGAGCCTCTGACCCCACTAATAGCTCTACTGACCTTAAGCGAATCATTGGAGGAACACACTACCATTTAACATAGGAGAAAGGCAGCAGGACCCAGCCCTTAATGACTTATATTTTCTTGTTTTACTTGGCAGTTGTCCTTAAATTAATCTAATAACTTCTCTCAGATGTTCCTTTAAAAAGAATTTAAATTTTTTTTTCTCCCTGTTAGTTAACACAATTAAAGACTGCTGGTTTACCTTAATGGAGAAATTTTTGCTTAACTTGTCTGCACTCCCTGAGGAGTTATACTTACATCATGCATGGAGTCAAGAAGTTTAGTCAGTTGGTAGAATCTCTGCCAGCTTTGCCCAGAGTTACTTGGACACTTAGTTACCATCTTCTTTAGTTCTTTAATGTAATTTGCCCTCATTTCTTCAAATGCAGCTTGGCTTTTGAGACCATCCTTGGGAACTGTCATTGAAAAGACAGTCTTACATTAATATTAACTGTATTGCTTATTCTTTTGATGTGCATACTTAAAAAGTCACACTAGTTAATGGATGAAAGAATTAAATTTTTAAGCAAAGTCCATAACTTTACAGACATTGGTAAGGAATCAACAACATCACACAGATTTTCAAGTGATTCAAGCATCCTCTCCAGATCTGGGATGGCAGAAGCCGTGGCAGAGGACAAGATAACATCTCAGAAATACGACACATGCTAGCCTCATTCTGAAACTGTTTTTAATACAACCAAACCACACACACAGACAAAAAAGAAAAGGCAGATGGATCAAATATATTTTTTTAGAAGTTGAAGACATGATTTATCATTCTTGAATGATTCCTCACACTTGGCAGAGAAGGGGAACGTACAGAATTACAGCTGTTATGTGCAGAAATGCTAGATCAAGTGACACGTTTTTATGCCATCAAGTAACATCTTAAATTTCTTTGAATGTTAGTAAGCATCTGCATAACACCTAGAACAAACAGAGCCATTATTCTGCATGAAACAGAAGGCTGTTTTCCAAGCAGGCACCCTGACCCAGTGTTTGACCACGACATATAGTTGCAAGCATTTCTAGTGTCCTATCAAAGTTCCCATCTGCCAGAGGGATCACTTCACAAATGGGCTAAGAGTAGAGTTTTCTGATTCTTTTTACTGTGACTGGTATCAGCAAGGCTGATTACAAAAGCAAATACACTGTTTCTTTACAGACTGCAAATACCCTTGCACTCCAGAAGGTTCTGCCCCAAACAGGAATGGCTTATAGGATCAGACCTCAAGGAAAACCCCAAAGAAGTTATTAACAACATTACACAAAATGTTCTGGTGTTTTAATACCTGGATTGGTTGAATACTGTTTGTCTCTGTTTAGCCCGCACCCAGGGCTAAACAATAACCAGTTGTTCTATCACCCAAGACCCCTTCCCAACTGAGAAAGGGAATTGGGAAAAGGAGGGAGACTCATGGGTTGAAATTTAAAGAGATTTAATAAAATAATAGAACCAATATCAATACTAATATGAAAGACACAAAGTTATACTTAGCTCATAGAGTGGTGGCAAGTCCCTCCAGAGATAGTAACCATTGAGAAGAGAAGAGAGGAGAGGAGAAGGAGAAAGAGGGAGAGGAGAGCAGAGCAAAAAACCTCTCCCATCCCCAGCAGCTTTCCCATTTATAGTGAACCTGATGTTAATGTTACAGAAAACACCTGTGGGCCAGCCTGGGGCAGCTCCCCTGGCTTTCACTGCCAACGGCCTTGATCACCATACCATGGCTGGCCACAAACTGAAATAAAATATAACAGAAAATCGATTCTATAAATTTTACCCCTGCAAAACCGGGACGCTGTTTAACTGTCAAATATTTTTCTACTCTGCATCTCTTAATGCTAGTCCACAGAAGGAAAATAAAATAAACTCACTCCTGTGCAGTGTAGTATTTCCCAAGCAAGCCAGAAAGCTATGTCAGAATAAGCTAAATGGGAAGTTGCTTATTAAAAAAGGAAAAGAGAGGTGATCTTCCAATTTAACTTACCCTGACTTAACATCTTGACAGAAATGTCTTGTTCATCCATTCCCTCCTCTTTGAAATCCTGTGAACTGCCTTCTATCCCACTGCAATCACATCTTAACCATCTAACAACTGCCCAAATGGCTCCAGAATAGAAGCTTTAAGAAAAAGCACCAGCATCTATCTATCACCAGTATCTACCAGAGCAATTTAGCAATGGAAAACAAGGAGGAGCTCTACCACCACATGAGCAGCAAGGACTTGTGACCATCAGGTGCTGGAAGGGGGCACAAGGAGGAATCTTTAGAAAAAGCCTGTGAGGTAACACACCAACCTGCCTACCATTTGGTAAATGTTATATATTTCTATTATATAAACATAATATTTGATTTTTAAATTCTAGCTGCCAAATCTCTCAGTCAGTCAGCTGACAGATAGAAGAAACTATGTGGAACAGATGTACAAATTCAGTTCAAGCTGAATGAATACAGAGACACCAATCAAGACGAATAAAGCCATCAGAGTGTACTGTGGCCCTTACACAAAATGCATGGGCTGTACAGTTCCTTTAACATTTACAGGCCTTTATTCCTACATGCTGCTTAAGGACTGTTAGAGCCACTCTTTCTTTGTCCACTACTATGTATTTTACTTCTGTCTCAAAATTATTATACCATCACCCCAGCCAGATTATTAAGAAAGAAAGACCACAAATAAAAAGAACTCAAGCAAAACATGAAATTCTGGAGGTTTGCCCAGTGTTTCTGATTTTACTTATTAAATGCAGCAATGCTTTTGGCAAGCTCCCAAAATCTATGGTCTGTGGAAAGCAGGAAAACAATTGAGTTGTAATGTGTGGTTTCTTCCACATGTAAATGGAGTGAAACTTCCTTGATGTGGTCATCATGAAAGTTTCAGAATAACTTGTACTCTGCTCATCACACAATTCGATAAAAAAAAATAAATGAAAACAAACCTGGTGTTTTCTGTCATTAGGTTGTATCAAGGTGCAATCATTCGAAACCAGGTTTGCTGCCCTTCACGTGACACCTTCTGGGTTTTATCACTGTCCTAATTTCCATTTCACTCTCCCCTCTCTCTCTAACATAAATACCCTGATTCTCCCCAAATAAACTATTTTTAGTAGGTTTTCTAGTGACCATGGTGTGCGTTTCAAAGGGACCCAGCTAGGTGAAGTTAATTGTCCAGGCTGATCTTGCCTAACAGGTTCTTGCAATAACTCAAAGTAATTAGTTAACACTCTCAAGAGAGCAGAATAATAAATACCTAGCTTAAAGAAATTTTGCTATGTTTTTAGAATGCCTTTAGGCTCTTTTTCTAAAGATTCTCCCCCTTTAGGGCTGATTAAAAAGTACCAGAGCCAGATCTCCAGCCCAGACACTCTCAAGAACATATTGGGAGCTAGACCCACCCCCTCCGAGCACATCCACGTTAAGCGCTGCTAGTTGCTTCTGGAAAGACCAGGAATGACAACCTTCAAGAAAGCCCATTTACCCGCCAGGGCTACCCTGAAGCTATCAGCTCCCCACAGTCCCAGTTTCACCAGCAGATCATCTCCTCGAACCCTCTGTGGAGCAGGACATGGGGTCAGACCCCACAGGCAGGGACACAAAGCACTCCCCAACCAGCGTCGCCTCTCCCTGTCCCGGGGAGCTGGAACAGCTTCAATGGGAGGGAGATAGCTGAGCCCGGAACTGCAGCTTCACGTCCTCCTTCAAGGGCAAGTACTTTAACCACAGAGCTCCCGGTTGGGTGGGACGGGCGAGGTCTGAACGAAAGGCACCGCAGATGGGGAGAAAGTGCCCATCCCACCACCTTGCCTGAAGGGGTTGCCGCTTGGCTTTGCTGAATGCTGCAAATCCCTGCGTAAGCACCTAACTCTGCCTGCAGCCAACGTGCCCGCGCCATGACTGGGGACCTGGGAGGCTCCTGGGTGTCTAAATCTGCCACTGCATCAGCCCAGTCTAGGTCCTTTAGTGGTTTCGGCAATAAGTGCCTTCCAGTGCTGCACAACTAACGCCTGTCGCTTGCCATCTGTTTCTTCTCTCAGCTTGCTGGGGCAGAAGATGGGGTGATGGGAGAAGACAGCAAGATCTCAAAGGGCACGCTGGGCTCTGCTCGCCACCACATGGGGAGACGCTCGGTGCAGCACGAGCCCAGGCAGCTCCCGGCCCCTGCAGCCTCGGGCATGGGTCCTGCCGCCGACAGCTTGCAAATGAAAGCCAGAATAAGCACAGCAGCCCCTTTGATCTCCCGCTCCTCCTCTCCCCGTGCAATGCCCCCACATCCAGCCTCCTTCTGCCGGGGGAATTCTTGCCCGGTGAGTTCACTGAAGTGACATCACGAACGCCCACCAATCGAGCTGATGCGTTATCTCATCATGATGTCACCGAGTGGATCCCACAAAAAGCGGCATGATTATATAGAAGAAAGTTTGTTTACAGGTAATGGGCTTTTTCATCAAGACTGGTGGAAAAGCAATGTACAAACTGCCTGTTGTATTTATACAGTTGTACTGGGATGGGAGTTTTTCAATATTTTCAGTAAGATAAGATCAAGAGATCTGCTAATTACTACACAGTGCTGTAACAAACACCAAGATGTAATTTTGTATCTTAGAAACACTCAAAGGATGACACACTAGAGAAAAATAAAGTGTGCACTGATTTATTAAACTTTCAGAGCCCTGTAAAAGGGCTTACCATTCCCAATTCACGTGGCATTGGAAAATAACCCATTTTGCAGTACAGACAAGATACATCTTCTGATCTTGAAGGTGACGTTAAGTCACCCAGACTAGTGGCTTTGAGTGTTGAGTGGGGATTTCTCCTCAGTCCCTGCAGCTGTTGCAGCTTCTTGGCACGCCTGGCCGACTCAAGAGTTTCCCATACAGAGAGGGGGGCCAAAGCCCCTTGTCCGGCCACTCCTGTCCTTCCAATGCACATGACACATTCAAACTGCAAAGACACTTCCTGTGCTAACGGAGAGTGAGATGTGTCTTATAAACCCTAAGACATAAAACCAGGCTTATGCCTGCGGCCCTGCTGGAAACAATTTGGGTCTTCTGTCACATTAGTTAAAATCACTGCACCTCTTTGTGAACTGGAATATTTTCAAGTATTCCCATGTAACCATGAATCTAACTTACCTGTGCTTAACAGCAGCAAAACTTTCATTATAGTGTACTCCTCAAAGCTAAGCTGCAAGCGAACAAACTGCAGACTGATCTGGTGCATCCCCTGGCAAAGTTCAAACATAGCAGACTGGCGCATCCGTTCCCTGCAAAGAGAAAGAAACAAAATCCAGAGGGTAAATACGGGAGAGCGCAACGTGCACGGGGCAGCCCACGCGTAAGGAAAGCAGGGTGCAACCTGGAGACCGAGCGCTGGTTGCAGAGGTCAGTAAGACACCCCGCAGCTGCAAAGTTCAGGTTAGGTAGGTGAGCTGGGGACCACGGAGATGAAGCCGGAGCCCTGCCAGCCCCAGAGGGCTTCTTGGTCCCCATGCTCCCGGGCTGGCAGAAAAAGCCACCGCCTGTGAGCTCTGGGGGACCTGGGCATCCCCTTGCTCAGCTCCTGCACTAGCTGCAATGGGTGGCTGAGTTCACTTCACTACCTGGCAGACCACAGGCAGCGTTAATATCTACCCCCCTAAAAGGAACAGAAACAAATGTAATTTGAGTTTTTTACACTGACGATGTTAATGAACGGCAAAAATATTTTAAAATGTCTTTGAATTGTCAGCGTTCATTCAACTCTGCCTTGGCTGACAGAAATGAGCATGCCGAAGGGGTCAGAACCGGTGCAACAGGGGAACCTACACCCATTGCATACACATTTAAAATGACACATCCCCCAGCAGTTGACGTACAGGTGGAAACAGGTTTCAGAAATGTCTGGAGCTGGGGGAAAGGACGGCCAAGGAGGACTGACAGCCTCACACCTGTAGCCCACACCACCCTGGCCCCAGCCCAGCAGCCTCCAACAACGGGAAAACCCATGGCAAAGAGCTCTGCTGCCCACTGTGCCCAGTCAGTTCCACAAGCCAGCATGGCCCTGGGATCAGGGATTTCCACCGTGCCAGCAGACATCTTGACTTTTCTCATCCTGAGTAACACAGTCCCGTGAAAATACGGCTGGCAGCTCTGGAAAACGGGGAAGTGGTTTAACAAAAATAAAATAAAATGCATGACTCTGTGTTACTGCCTTTATGTCTACTGAGGAGTCTGAAGTTAAGAAACAATTGGGATGACCGCTGCCTCAGCCAGAAGCACTTCTGCGTCCTTCCCAAGTAACCTCCATTTCAAAATCTCTGATTACTACTTTTCCTGAAATGCAACAGGTCTAGCTCCGAGGATGAACGTGTAGGAACAATAAGGAGAAATGATTTCCCACTCGCTGAAGTTCTTGTTAATATACTACATTGGACCTCCTACGAGGAATTATTAGTGAAATTGTTGCAACAATTCTCTTATTCAAACACTGTAACATTCAAAAATTCTGTATTTTTTTTCCCCGAAATAATAACCTAAAATAGTCTGGAATAAAGGAGTATATAATAAGATGATCTTGTTCATTAATACAGATTTTTGCCTGCTAAATCATAAAATAGTAAGGATACATGACTTGTATCCAGTTTACTCTTTTTTTTTTTTTTTTCTTTAAATATACTTCGATACATTTCCCTTCAGACCCTATTTCTTTTCTCTTAGGCAACCCCAGGCTAACCTGTCCTGCACAAGTTTCAGGCAGAATTAGTCAGGACTTTACTACACTTCCAAAGCCGCTGTCTCAAACCACAAAAGCTACAGCGAAGAGTCACTGAGAATTGCCTGGCTCGTTTTGAAACTACGATGTACATGCGGGTATTTAGACGAGGTGCTATAATTGTTCAGTGACCACTACTTTTTTTTTTTTTTTAAATTGCTCAACAACAATTGTCTGTATTTCTTCAAATTTTTTTTTTCACATAATTGGGGAATTGGATGAAGTACAGCTAATTATTTTAACCAAGCAACTGCCTTTTCAAATATACAAATTGGCTGGTGAAAGAGGAGAATCATACTGTGTGCAAACAAAGACTGACGTAATCTTCCTGGTGTTTTATTTCACTACTGCCAGAGCAGATTTTATTTTCCTCCTTAATACTAATAAAGCAGACTCCCCATTGTTATATGGGCTCTGCACTTTTCCCCTGCTCCACCCTCTTCTTGAGACTAAGAACTTCCAGTTTCTTTCTTTTTTCTTCTTTTTTTTTTTTTAATTTAATAGTAGTAGTAATGCCATGTTTATTTATTTTTGTTATGCGTCGTGGACTGCAGGGAAGAAAACAAATAGAGGAAAATAGTCTTTGAATGCTTTGGACAGTGACTGAAATACCACTTGGCCCTCTGTTTGAGAAGAGCAGCCTCCGCTGCTGGATGCACACAGGCACAGGCACACCAGCCCCGTCGCGCGCTGCAGAGGACTTACAGACGCCACTTGCACGCTCAACGCCGGTCTTGTGCTATGAACGCTCACAGAGTGACCCTGAGCAACTAGGATCGGGTGAAACAGAAAAGGATCTGCAGAATTAAAAGACGCCAGATGCACGCAAACAGTCATTTCTGAAGCTGCTGTGCCTGGGGTCCTGCTGCAGCCCCGGGTCTGCCTGAGGCTGGTGGCCACCGTCCATGGCTTGCGGCCAACCCAGCACAGCAGCACCTGGATCTCCTCGACGTTTGGACGTGCCCTTAGCATGGATGAGCGAGTGTGCCAGGGATGGGGCTCCTTCACGTTTGGCCACTGCATGACTCTGCCTACCACCCTTTGGGGACATCACTGTAAACCAGCCCAAAATCCTCCTGCCTGACAGGCTGTTATTGCCGAGAGACTAAACGGCTGCAGACACCTCTGAGCTGACCCAGAGACAGATGGGGAAAAAGACCCTGAAACCCCAGACAGTGACCTCCCTTGTCTCTGCTCCTGCTCCCCTCCCTCTTCCCAAAATTACCAAATCCAGATCCACGACACAGATAATGGTGGCTCCTAATGGACCTCTCCCAGGAGGCTCAGAGGGATACGTACTGAAGTTGAAATGCAAATGATTAATAAGGGACATTTGTATTTAACAAAATACATTTTAAGGTATATCTCAGACTGCTAAAGACTAGCAGGATTCATAACAAGAACAGTCTATTATGCCCATTATTACTTTTGCAAGACACCAAAGTCAGTTTCTCCAGTGTCAGAACACAAAGCAGCTGCCACCATCCCTGCCTGCGTTTGACCTCCGCAGGCACGAGAAGCACCAGACCTTTCATCCGATACCACAAGCCACACAGCAAATAAAACGAAACATTTTGAGGTTTTGTCTCAAGTTTCTTACGCTTTCACTAAACAGCGTGGCAAAACACCCTCTGACAGCTCACCTAAAAGCATCCTGACTCACCCCCCTTTTTTTTTTACATTGCATTGCACTTTTTTGTGACATTTTATTTCTTATCTCTTATCTTTTTATTTGTAATTGTTTTGCTCTCATATCACTGCCTACATAGAAGAATTTTAGTAAGTTTTTTTTTTTTCTATCTTTTAAATATTTAGTCCTTTATCTACTTACAAATATTGGTCTCCCGTTTACCCTCAAGGAAAAACTGATGGCATTGTTTGTAGCGAGATAAAATTATACACAGAACTAGTTACTAAGTAGTTTATTTAACATACAGCAAACCTGTAATTTCGAATCAGTTTCCTTCCTGAAAATGAATTTAGCTGATTTATTACTTATTTACAAATTATTACTAACTACAAATTATGTTAGTTAATCATGACTGTTTAATGTAAGATAAGTATTTTGTGGGAGTGTACAGTATTCAACTTTGCATTTGACTTTTTAACCCACACAGTGCAATATATAAGCGGGTACAGAGCTTTTGGAAAATTCAGATGCTGACATCGTAGATACCCCAATACCATGAGAGCAACAAAAAAATAAAGCCATAGAAATGGCTCATATATTAAAAGAGATGGGACACACAGAAATTAGGGTATGTCAACATAACAGGAACAAAGTTATTTCTTCCTTACCAAATGCCTCATGTAAGAATAAACAATCAAGTCATCACGAATGCCATTACCACCACTGGGAAAAATTAAACCAAACTTCTTTGTTGCCTTCCTCCGCCTTTTTTTTTTCTTTTAAAAGCAGGGAGGGGAAGCAAAAACCAACCAACCAAAACCAGTTCTACCTCTGACACAGCATCTAAACTTCTCGACATGGAAAATGGAGAATGTGAAGACCTGGAATGTAAGGGCATGTATCCTTATGGGGACATTTAAGAAGGTAAGTACATTTAAGTAATAAAAGGCGTGGTGCCAAAGCTCTGAATCCGCTGTGTGGATATGCATTCAAAAGTCATGTCATTAGCTCAGTTTAGCTTAATCCTCCTTCATAACAATATGCTTCAAACTTTACACCTTAAATTAATCCATCTTAAGTTCCTCGACTGTCTCCTTACAGGCTTAATTTAACGTCCAGCTCATGTTCTGCCTGACCTTTCCTGCAGCCACGCAGGCAGGTAGAGTGGCCGCAACCAGCCCATTCCTCCCAGCTACTGCTCTGCCCAATTTCTATCTGCTCCTACAGAGCTTCTTTGGCCACAAGTACCTTGTGTTAACTGGTCACTGAGTCGCTCACCACATCCCCACTGGAACTGAACTGCTGCTGCTTTTCCCTCCTTTCCCCCAGGAGGAAGAGGACGTGGGTACCTCCGCTGGCAAAGCCCTCCAAGGCACTTCAACAGCCTCAGTGGGACGAGGTGTTTTGTTCCCGCTGTTGGGTTTCTCCCAATGAACCACAAAAAATATGAGCCTTGTTGAGACACTCCCTGGTACTTTCCTGAGTTAGTCTCCACCTTCTCCCCACTTGATCTGCGATCTCCCTCTAACGTCATGCAATCGCTATGCCCTCACCTCTCTCATCTCTGCCACCTTTATTCCCAAACTAACTCCACATCTCCTATCTTCCTTCCACGGATAGGCTGCAGGGAGACCAGCTCTGCGGTACTGGCCCAACATCTCATAGAATCATAGGTTGGAAAGGACCTTTAAGATCATCGAGTCCACCCATTAACCTAACACTGCCAAGTCCACCACTAAACCACATCCACTAACCCATGAGGATGAAACTCAGCCTGTTTCACCCTCAACATCTACCCACGGAGAGCTGAATACGCGGATGAGAAAGTGGCAATCCAACCCAGCTCTTCCCATGCCCTTGCTCTGTTGGAAGTAGCCATCCTTTTACACAGGGGCCCGCAACAAGGCAAATGGCTCGAGCAGCCAGCCAAAACAGGACTGATGCCCCAAATCACCAAGGGATGAGCCACGCAACTACAACAGAGATGTAGGATTTGAGCAGTCACATTGGGGGAGGAGAGGTGGTTTAAGGAAACTGTTTAAGACAAGGCATCCTAAGTACTAAACCAGTCATACATCTCATTAATATCCTTATGTGACCTCCACAGAAACCGAACAGCCACATCAAAAATTGTGAAACTGCAGGCACGCTGTACAGAAACAACTTGTTATGAATAAGTAACTTGTAATGTATGAAGTCATCATGAAGTCTAGTATCGTAAATCTCCTTGTTGAGGATGGAAACTGCAACTCAACTGACCGTAACCAAAAAGAGGAACCCACGCATCAAGGAATATTCACTCACAGGCGAAATTCAGCCCCAAACTAAACCTGATACCATGCTTTATTTACTTTCTCATGGATACTATTCAAAGCTGCAGCACAAGGCATCTTCCTAAATTAGACAGGGAAGCGAAGAAAGGGAAAGTTGTAGTGGGTATTTTGAAGTTTCATCAGTACTCAAGTGGCTTGCTGATAATCCCAAGAAAAACTGGGCAAAGGCATCCCCTTTCACAGCACAGAACAAATGCGCAGCTGAGTTAGTCCCTTGGCCTCTGTGGCTCAGACAAGACTTGGGAAAAGACCAAACAACACTCGTAGAAAAAGTCTGATGTCAAAGATATTATTTGTTTTTCCTGGTTTTACATTTTTTCCCCCTGTAAGAACTGTTTCCAATTTTATAATCAAGAGCCTTTCCTTTCCTAGACTTCATCCATATGAAGCCTGTCAATCATTTAAAATTATTTCAGGGAAATTCAGAAAGCACATTACACTGTAACAAAACCAAAACAAATAAACAAAAAAATGCAACCTAACAAGAAAACTTGACAAAGACCTGAAGGTCAAAGCCAGTTTGGAAACCTCAGAAAGCAAGGTATGTTTTCCACCATGCAAGAAGGGGTCAGTTTGAACTTGGCAGATAGAGGAGAGAAACACCACCAGATGCCTTTAGGGCAAGGCAGGCAAGCTGTGGATAAAGGGGGAAAAAGACCAGGGATATGGGATCGCAGAGTCCCTTGTTCAGCTGCTCCAACCATCTAATCAGAACAGCCCTTGGCCTGAATTATCTCACCTGCCTTAGGAGGGGTTCACTTGTCTGGAAAAAGTTTTGAGGTTCTTGGGGAAAGAAAAAAATAAACATATTATTGCAACAACAATTTACTCTTTCTTGAGGGAGTATTCTGCTTCAACAGCTCCATCATGAAGAATGGTGGGAACAGAACGACACTACCTGGCACGAAACTGAACCTATTCTTCCACGCAAAGGGGCAATCACTGCACTGCTTTGTGTGCAGCGGCACTGGGAAACACTGAGCATCATTCTGCTCAATGGACCATACCCAGACACTTGTTTCCCACCTTGAAGCCATTATAAACGCAACCAAAGTCAGTAGTACTGGAGCAGCATCATGAAGTTATTGCACTGATCAAAATCCAAGCCAAAATACATGCGGAATTCAGGTAAAATTCAATTATCACTTTTCATTCAGCGCTTATTTCTTATTCAGCACTTTCTAATCTCTGCTCACTCTGCAAGCCACAGCAGAAAGAGACAAAAACATACTCCCTTCAACACACTGCCTTCAACTCTTAAAGCTTTAGAGCCATCTCCTTCCAGGAAGGAAAAAATACGTGTTACCTTGCATCAGTGGCAAATGCGGGCACTCAATCCTGTTGAAATTAATGGCGTTTTGTCATCAGTTTCTACTGGAAAGAAATTTGGGTCATGCTCAGTTTTCCTTTAACTTGTCAGTAAGCCAGCAGAAATAAATACTGCATCTTTGGCACCACCAGTGACCTCCTCCTCCTACTGATAAGGCAGCAGATGCTCTCCCTAAGCAGTAAGGAATAGAGAATTCAACTACTACCCTGCAGTTGGTTAAACTGCCATAGATAAACATAGGCTGGGAATTAGGTGTTTTATCCGGGGAAGTGTTAGTCTAGAGGCAGCATAAAGGTGACAGCCTCAGACGACCACCCTGCTGCCTATACAAGCGATGGTGGATCTCAGCCAGGTTACAACATCGCAGCCCCTGGCTGCCAGCTCTATCGTGCTGCTGGAAAACACTGTCCTCATAGCAGGCCCAGGGAAAAAACTAAACCAAACCAAACCACAAAGTGGCATTGCCTCAGCCCCCAGTGACAGTCTGGGTTTTCAGCATACTCCTACAGACCTGGGCCATTTTGGCTGATACCACTGAACTGCTTGATGCAGCTATTGCCCATGTAAGCGCTCCTTCATACAGAAGCAGGCAAGTGCCAACGGTTAAAGCAAAGCTGCAAGACCTGCCACCAAATGTCACCTCAGCTCCTCCTGCTGCCCCCAAATCCCTCTGTCCTGTCCTACCTGACTTTAGCCACTACGGACAGTCAGCACTTCTCTCTGCCTAGAAGGTGGGGAGAAAAAAAACGTGTCCTATTAATCTGACACAGCAGCAAGGCCTTGGCACTACCTTATACTTTGAAAATAAGGAGGTTTTATGGCGAGATCCTCCTGCAGCAGCAGGGAATTGGCTCGAGGGTCCTGGAGATGCCTCCTGCTGCTGTGCTCCTGCAGGAATCTGACATGCAACAGCAGAAAGCTGCTCCCTGCAAGGAAGCACAGTATGCAAAAAAAAGAGAGATTTCCTGCTGTAAAAGTTGCTGAAGGAGAAGTACCTCAGTAGTGATCTCCCTCCACCAACCCTGCCACAAGAATGTGTAAACCCACCATTACCAAAGTAAAACATTTAACCCCACAACCTTCTCCCCAGGTGACTGGGATGCTGCAGACTGAGGGGTGCGTAGCTAGGAGCACTGACACTACAGCAATGACCTTGACCAGAAGAAGCTGCTGAACCCACAACAAAACAGGGATTAGATTGAGGACCACCAATACTGAACTCTGATAATGAGACAAGGAAGGTCATTTCGCATTAAAACAGATCTACAGACACAGCTGGGATTTTCAGGGCTTTAGCCACCCACACATACAAACTTGGCAATTTTTACACTGAACTTAAAGGAGTCAATTCTGAAAGTCAGTTTTCTCCCAAGAAAGTCCTCCTAGTGATCCTAGAGAATACAATGGCAGGTAACTGATACTAAGAAGTTTAGAGCTGCTTTAAAGTTTCAGCTAAGTGCCCTCCTGTTATATGCCTATCAAAGGAACTGGCAACAGCTCGTGGATAATGATTGCCAAAGGAGAGTTTCAGCTCCCAATCAGTAACAGAGAACTTGTGCTAAAATCCAACTTAATAATCATCCAGTTATGTAACTCTAAAATCCCAAGCACATCAATAGCAAAAAACCCCAAGTATCTGCTGGAATTAACAGTTAATTATGCAGTTAGCAGAATGCTGATACCAAATAGTCTCTTTTGGTTTGCATCTGCATTCCAAAAGAGACAACTCACAGTTTAAATGAGAAAATACATAATTATGCCTTTACCAAAATGCTTTTTCAATACCACATTCAATAATAAGTGATGATAATATACACATGACAATAAATACTCTTTTAAAGTTTATCAGAGAAAGATATCACCAGCCAGAAAGGTGCCCATTAGGTATTGTTTTATAATCCATTATGCCAGGGCTCACTGTCATTTGCAGTGGTTCATCAGCAAAATTACTGCGATATTCCACAGGCAGCAGCAATTCTCCTCTTGTGCCAACGACGCCTCAGAAATCAAGACTTTGCTCACGCTGTCATGAAAAGTCTGGCATTTTCTGAAGTCAACCGAGGCATGCCTTCCCCTCATACCAGTTTAGAGAAACTACTTCCTAGTTTTTCTTTTAATCTGGAAGATTAATATTTAACTCTATAGGGGAAGCAGTGAAAGGAAGCACTATGCATATGAAAGGCATTTGGAGATGCCAACAAACAGCTCATCGATGTGCAAAAAGATTAAAGCAGCACCACGTTCAGACAGACACTTGAAAGGAACAAACGTCTTCTCTATCCCAGCCCTTCCTGCCAAGGACCTCAAGAGAAGTGAAAAGACACCACTCCAAAAGGCTTGTGGATGTCCCAAAGTCATGCTGAGACAATATTAGAGAGCATAATTATGCCAAGTTAAATGTAAAATCATTGGGCAAATCTTCACGCTAAAGTCATAAAAACTAACAGTCAGACCCTTTCAAACCATCACAAGCTGGAAACCTGCCAGAACATCCACTAGGTCAACAGATGATTAGGATGAAAAAGAAGTATTTGAGAAAGATCAGGCCATAACAGAAAAGTTAACTACAATCTTTGCATCAGCGCTCTCTGTAAAGGGGTCCAGGAAGGCTCTGCACCAGCCTCCTTTTTCAGTAAGCGACTGTGAGAACTAGTTTCAGATTAATGTGTGAGTAGAAGAAGGTCTAGAAAGAAAAAAAAAAAAACAATAAAATGAATCACCAAGACCAGATGGCATCCATCCATGAGCTGTAAAGTAACTTAAATATGGAAATGCTGAACTACGAACTGTGCTGTGCAGGTTATTGCTTAAATTGCCCTCATGAAAGGTGTGGAAGGTGACAAACGGGACTGATTTCTTAAGATGGGTCTGGGAGTGGGGAGGGAGCACTCATGAGACCAGAGGCTAGTAAGTCTCATTTCTATGTGTAGCAAAACGATTAAAAGAGTCACATTAATTGATAAATAAATATGCTATAAGGGAAGAAAGTCAGCACAGCTCTGGCAAAGAGAGGTCATGTCTCACAAATTTGTAAAAGCGCTCTGACAACAGCACAAGGATGTTCTGGTCGATACAGGCAATATCTGTACATGCTTTGCACATGCCAGGTCTAGCTGAATCCCACAGCCGTATGGGGTGAGACCTAAGCAAACACCAACCCTCTCCTCCTCTGCCCTGGTTTCCACATAAAGGAAACTGGGGCATGCAGCTTGGGTATGGGCTGCAATACCGTCTGTCAGCGTGCCAGCACGGGTAATTACTGGTCTAGGACCTGCACACTGCTTTACATCAGGAGGTATGCGGGGATGCAATCATGGCAAAGTTGGATTTTAAAGCTATTAAAAAGATCTTCTGAAATCTCTTAAAGAGAGCTTAGGGATAAGCAGGAGGGCTCTTCATGGATTATTAGCAGCTTAAAAATAGGAGACCAAGAGTAATAACAAATGGACATCTCTCACAAGTAATGGAGGTTACCGGGGAAGTCTCACAGAGCTCTGCACTGGAGCCTGGGCTGAAAACTGTACTCATACATCACCTGAAAAAAATCAGACCTATGGAAGTGAGAAAGCTTGCTGATGACTCCAGATGATGAAATCAAGAGCTGTCTGTAAAAAAACTGCTGAAAAATCTTGCAAAACTGTGTGGCTGGCTGACAAAATGGAAGGTGAAAATCACTGATTGCAAGACAATGCAGACAGTATAATCATCTTCCACCACATATACAAAATAACTGGCTCAAATTAACAAACACCACACAATAGAGAGATCTAAGTATAATTTGGAACCGGTTTGAGAGGTTTCTGCCTTTTGAAAATGCTTGCTTAGTGTTCAATAATGGTCAAAAAAAGCAAAAGGTGAGAGGAGAAGAGTCAAGATCAAGACAGAAATTGTAATTTTGCTACTGCATAAACGCACTACGCTCTGAACGCAGCATGTCAGTCTGGTCTCCTCCCAAAATTAATACAATGGGCAAGCAAAAACATTGAGGGAGGAGATGAGGACGGTCAGAGGTAGCAAACAACTGATATACGAGGGGAGATTAAATAGACTAGCTGATTCTTCAGCTCATAGAAGAAATGACGGGACTTGACAGAGATCTATAAGTGATAAATGGCATACACGGGATGAAAAGGAACATATCCACTATTACTACAAACACAAGAATGAAGTAGCACTCCATTAAATTATCAGCTACCTGCTTTAGATACATCTCCAACAAACAAATATGCATAATTAAATTGCAGAAGCGACTGCCACAGAAGACTTTAGAAGTCAAGATTATAAATGTATTCAAAAACGTATTAGGCAAATTCACAGAAGAAAGACACAGAAGGATTATTAAGCACAACTGTCTGAATGTAATCTCCCGTTCAGAAAGTACCTAAATCACTGACTGCTGGAACGGGCAAATGAAGAAGTATCATTTTACCCTTGCCCTGATCTTACGCTTTCTTTGCAACTGGCCGGCTTAAATGATGAGAAACTGCTAGACTTTTCATCTGACAGTTTTCACATTCTTACTGATCTCTTTAAACTACTTATCTCCTGTTTTCCTTTACAGTTTCATAGTTTTAACTAAAACACCCTAGAAATTTAAATAGTGTTTAGAGATAAAGGCATTAAAAAGCAAAGACTTTAGAAATTTATGCAAAGAAGCTGAATCTATTGCTTTGCCCAACCATTGACCTGTTTACAAAGAAAAAGCAAAATAAGACTTGGAATATCTAGCTGAAGCATATTACATCTATAATGTACAGGTATGACAGTAGTTCTTCAAAATGTCTTTCTGTATCCACACTATTTTGGGGTGGGTATGTAACAAAATCCTTTCACATACTTCTCTGGAGGGGAACTTAGCTGCACGTTATGAAAAAGTAAATGATAGTAACAACGTATATAAAAAAATTACTGATAAAGATATCCCCTTCTCACTGCACTGACAGTTTAGATTGCATGGATGCAGTACTCCTCGTCAAAATAGTATGTGCAAGCAAAAATCATGCAGGGAGGAATATCAAGGAGTGCTTGCTGACCTTTTAACAAGGTCAGCGATCACACACACAATTTATTAGCGAAGAATGAACATTGACAACTCCTATCAACAATCATTGCGGCAATACTAATTAAAAATGAGGGATCTGGAGACTGCCAGATGAAAGAGATTACAAAAATGTACCTAAATTTAGACACTACAGGATTAACGGATTGCAAAAGAAACCAAAAGGGTTAACAGCCATCATCCTGCAAAATGTAAACGGGGAGAAAGTAATCTTTTAAACAATAAAAGAAGTTACTTATTGGCTTTATCACCACTCACAGATGATCTAAGAAACCATCCCCCCGCCCAACCCGCCAGTATACAAGGTTAAAAAAAAAATCTGCTGTTCTTAACTATTCAGTTTATTTTATTACATTTATCTTCCTGCTGTTACTATAGAAATCAGAATACCAGAAAGACTTACAGGCTTCAGCACCGAAAGGGCACAGAGAGGCAGCTGCATCCTTGCACTGCCTTACGCAACACCAAATCCTAATGGTCCCAGCTTCCACAATTATATTATGAGAGGATATTAGGAACATAATGAAAAGACAATGAACGTGCTATTTACTAATAAAATACACATAATTAATAAATGCCAATTTAAAATAAAATCTTCACTATTCAGCCGTGCTACATCTTAATTCTTAATTTAATTTTACAACTTTCCTCAATGTTACAAAATCCTCTGCCCATTCACATCCCATGACGACATTAGCACAGAAACTTCACAGAAATCCCCAGGTACTGAAGCTGTTTTTCCACCTCTCTCTACCTCATTTGCTGTACACCAACTTTCTCATTTTAAAAACTTATTCTCTGTTTTTCCTCTATTGCTAATATCAACCTCTGTCTGCTTTTAAATTTTAAAACTTCACACTTGGGGCAATTACCAAAGGCATAGCATGAAAAATCATTGCAACACCACATTTTTATTTTACTGTAAGTTAAATATTGCACTTTAAAGGAAGGATTTATATGAATTTGTAGTAACCTTTGTTAGTTGTTAAACTACATTACATACATAGTATTATTGGATTAACTGGCTGGATGGCTGAGCCCAAAGAGTTGTGGTGAAAAGAGTTAAATCCAGTCAGCGGCCGGTCACAAGTGGTGTTCCCCTGGGCTCAGTGTTGGGGCCAGTTCTCTTTAATTTCTTTATCAATGATCTGGATGAGGGGATCAAGTGCACCCTCAGTAAGTTCGCAGATGACACCAGGTTGGGTGAGAGTGCTGATCTGCTTGAGGATAGGAAGGCTCTGCAGAGCGATCTGGACAGGCTGGATCAATGGGCTTAGGCCAATTGTATGAGGTTCAACAAAGCGAAGTGTCAGGTCCTGCACGTGGGTCACAACAACCTCATGCAATGCTGCAGGCTTGGGGAAGAGTGGTTGGAAAGCTGCCTAGCAGAAAAGAACCTGGGGGTGTTGGTCGACAGCCAGCTGAACATGAGCCAGCAGTGTGCCCAGGTGGCCAAGGCGGCCAACAGCATCCTGGCTTGTATCAGAAATACTGTGGCCAGCAGCACTAGGAGAGTGATTGTCCCCCTGTACTTGGCACTGGTGAGGCCACACCTCGAATACTGTGTTCAGTTTTGGGCCCCTCACTACAAGGAAGACATTGAGGTGCTGGAGCGAGTTGAGAGAAGAGAAACAAAGCTGGTGAAGGCTCTAGAGCACAAGTCTGATGAGGAGCGGCTGAAGGAACTGGGGTGTTTTGTCTGGAGAAAAGGAGGCTGAGGGGAGACTTTATCACTCTCTACAACTACCTGAAAGGAGGTTGTAGTGAGGCAGATGTCGGTCTCTTCTCCCAGGTAACAAGCAATAGGACAAGAGAAAATGGCCTCAAGTTGCGCCGGGGAGGTTTAGATTGGATATCAGGAAACATTTCTTCACAAACAGGGTTGTCAAGCATTGGAACAGGCTACCCAGGGAAGTGGTGGAGTCACCATTCCTGGAGGTATTTAAAAGACGTGTAGATGTGGTGCTTAGGGACATGGTTTAGTGGTGGACTTGGCAGTGCTGGGTTAACGGTTAAACTTGATGATCTTAAAGGTCCTTTCCAACCAAAACGATTCTACGATTTTAAAATATGTGGAGTAGATGATTGAATTTTATAATGAAAAAACCATCCATACTGAGCTACAAACTAGAAAAGTGGCCACTAATATCACAATTGCCCCAAATGGCAATAATGAAAGGACAGCCACTTCGTAGCTCAAAATCCACAGCCTGAAGCTTCGCCTTATCAGTCAAAAGCACCAATACATCAATTGGCATATTCTGCTCTTAATGTTTTGTACGTAATACTCAATAAACTGCAGCTTCTACTGAAACCTTTTTACTCTAAGGACTGAGCTGCATACCATGTAATACAATAATTTCAGAGACAGAAAAAAGACACTGCTGATCCAAATGCTTTTGAAAACTATCCCCAGTTTATACACTTGGTTTTTCAAGTTCACTTTAATAATTTTGGGAACCTCGTGCAATGCCTACTGCTGTTTTTATCAGGCAAACCCTCAAGTCCTTGGCCAGGGCAAAGATCTCTAAAAATCTGATGGCAGTCAGAAGAAAGTACAATGGCCAGGAAATTCAGAACCTGCACACTTATGCACCTATGATTTATTCTTTATCCTGCAGATGGCAAACCAAGAAAAAGCAAAGGAGCAAGAAAACACACAGCACATTAGTCATTTGGTGCATTTGCAAAATACTGTTGAAACACTGATGCTATACTTTAATGTACTTAAGTGTCTGAACACGGTGTCTCAGCATTACTGAACTCTCTCAGTATCCCACATCATTGCTATTTTACAGCTAGATAAGGCTGGAATGGTAAATAAGATAATTGGGTAAATTTTCCAAAAATAGTAAATGGAATTTTAGTCTCTTATTTGAAAGTCCCCAGGGATTTAGAAGTCTGCAAAGAGACTGTGTAAAACCTAAAATCAAAAGAAAAATCAAGACCTGTACGGGAACTCCAGCATTGGGCTGGCCCTCTGGTTTCTTTATGCCAGCAGAAACCAACACATGCCAAAGAGGATGCACAGCTTGATTTTTTATATATTCGTCAGCAATGGCATCAGCTGGGTTTTTGCCCTATGGAGAGATGAAAAGCCACCAGCCCTCTTCCTTAGAGGAAGGGATGGATAAGCAGGGCAGCTTGCCATGAGGGATGGTTTCTGGCCTCCAGCTGGGAGAGGGATACGTGCTGGGAGCACAAGCCATAGCCCTAAAGGCAGCCCATGTCCCACCGCTCCTGCTGGTTTCCCACATTGGGGGAGTGAGGATCCCCACTGTGCCACATCTTGGCTCCTGATGGGTTTCTGTTGGCAGTGCTGCACTCGTAAATGCTTTTTATCCCTTCCTGAGCCTCTGAAAGGTTGCCAGCCAATGCCCTGACCTAATGTATGGGTGGAAGCAGATACCACTAGCCAGCGGGACAGCAAGTGCCCAAGCCCATCACAGAAACGTGAGCAAGAAGGAGCATCCCTTGCCTTCCTCTGGGATTTACGCATCTGACTTCTGCACTTCAAACACATAAACTCCTACTACTGAAAGATTCAGATAATCAGATTTCTTCTAGGACCTGAACAGTCATGCTGCCTCTTTTCAAAAATATTGGGGACTTTTCCTTCAAAAGGCCACAGCCAGAGAGTCATTTTAGCTCTAAGTTCAATGATTAATTCATCCAGTAAGGGAGAGACCAAGGGAATTTGAAACTAACTTCCTTACCTTCCAGGACCATGTCTTAAAAATCATGTTTTAGGCTGTTCCCTGTAGCAAACAGTTCATTTTGCATAGCTTCAGACAGAATCCCTAAAAATAAGCTAGCGTTAAAAAACATTGTATTTTGCTACATCCCTTGCTCTGTTCTTGCACCCATTCCAAGCAGCATCACTCAGTTTCCTGCTTTCAATTGTGTATAATTTTACAAATTTAATGCTTTGGACTTAAATTGTCCATGAGTATTCCTGCCTCAGGTTGAATTAGATTAGAAAATTTCAGCTGAAGTCTTTGGTTAAGTCTTAAGAGAAAATTTTCTCCCTCCCTCAAGTTAAATAAACAACATCCATTTTTTTTTTCTGTGGGATTTCTGTTACTTTGCAGTAGGAACCTGAAATGTCTGAGAGCTTAGGTCTTGAATCAGGGATAGTCTTTTGCCATGTCCTCCCCATTAATATCTCTCTGTTCTCCCAAATCCCTACATCCATTCAAGGTAAGGCTTCTTCGCCAGCAATAAATGAAGCAAAAATCCAACAGTCTCTCACTATATAATCCCCTATCATCCCTACAACTCATCCAACCTGATCAATACAAAAAGGAAGGAGTCACATGGGAAAAAGATTATGGGATAGCATAACTTAAAAGTTTTGGTTATGGATACAGTCTTCAAAGCACGTACCCAAAGGGCTTAAACTACAATTCCACAGACCACCTTAATTTTGGAAATTTGCAACTTCTCGGATTTGAGCTTGCAGCCTTAAGAACATTACTGCAACATCTTTTGAGTGTTACTAACATATGCAACAGTCCCTCTTAATTTAAGAGTCTTCACCTGCAATAGGAATTATGTGGTGTCACATATATGATGGTCTTTTAAAGATTTACTGTGGATTAAAACTAAAGCAATACATAGAATATTAGTTTGGATTGCAACTACTACAGAAGAAAGGGATTAAAAAACCCACATACTGTAACTTACACACACAACACAAAATACACTGGTCTATTTTATGCCTCTTTTCAGGCTGTTCTTAGGCATTTGTGTAACAGGCTGAGCGGCCATTTTCTTATCCCTCAGTTCACATCTTCGCGTTTACTCAAGCCCAATTAAAGCAATGGAATATACGCATGATCCATAAAGACAAACAGTACACTTAATTAGATAGGTAACATGACTAAATGAAGGCGGACAAATATTTCCAGCCTTCCATAAGCCTAACAGGAAATCAAACCACATATAAGGAGGCATTTTGCACTGTATTCATACAATCAAAGGTACATTTAACAGCTATTAACAACATAGATCCTAATTTGTTATTCACCTTGTTTACAGGCCTTCAGAATAAGAAAGAAAACAAGATCATATTTCATGGCCTTCCAGAACCATTACGACTTCCTTTTATTCACAGTAGTTAAGAGCAAACGGAAAATTCATTTAACGTGAAACAAAGCAACATAATCCTGCTAATGCCAACCTCTGCTTTCACTCTTTTTTAACTGTTCATTGAAGAAAATGCCAAACCCTCTGGGGTACTGAGTGCATGCTACTGGCCAGGGACCTTCCTACTTACTTTTTGCATAGAGACGGGAAATGACCTCTCCAGACACAATATGAAGAAATACCAAGAAAATCTTGGCCAGGTGATAACAGGAACGTAATTCTCTCAAGCCAGCAGAAGGAAAAGTAATTTTAAAGCCAGGTGATAACAGGAACATAATTCTCTCAAGCCAGCAGAAGGAAAAGTAATTTTAAAGCATCTCCCTTTCATTCTGTATCAACTAATACACGTCCTAAAATGCCAAGGACAGTAAAACACTCAAAAAGTTGCACCAAGTGAACCTTAGGGAGGTCTGATAAACCTCGTGGCACAGAAATGATGGCCTGTGTTTATAACTATACACCATATTTCCAAGTTCATGGTACTCAAAAAGTAAAGGTAAGACCAGCCTTCAGCAACTCCAGAGCAAAGCTTCTAAGCAGTGTATTTTCACAAACAGGAATATATGTTATGTTTTGTGCTTATCTGAATGCTTTCTACACCAAACTGTACTGGCTGACTTGCACAATTCCAGTAATTCACCTCTGACCTTATGTCAAGACTGAGGAAAGCACTGCATCTCTTGAACTTGGAATCACAAAATAATTTAGTTTGGGAGGGACCTCTGCAGGTCTCAAGTCCGACCCCCTGTTCGCAGCAGGGCTAATGTCAAAGTTGGAGCAGGCTGCTTGGGCTTTGCCTAGTCAAGGCTTGGACATCTTCAAAGACAGAGACTCCAGGGTCTCTCTGGGCACCTGCCCTGCTATTTCACCATCTCATTACAAAATTTCTTCTCCCACTGCCTAGGAGGGAATTTGCTGTCCTAGACTTGCGATCATAGCCTCTCATCCTTCCACTGTGCACCTCCATGAAAAGTCTGACTGTTTTCTACAACAACTCATCAGAAAGCTGAAGGCTACAATTAAATTCCCACTGTACCCAGCACAGTCTTCTCCTGGCTGCATGAGCCCAGCTCCCTCACTGTCCCAGCCAGCCCCCGATCACCTTGGCCAACCTCCACAGGGCTCTCTGCAGTTTCTCACCAACTTTTCAGCGCCAGGGAGACCAAAACTCAGAGTCCAAATGCAGTCTCACAACTACCACCCTGGGCAGCAACGTGAGAAACTTGGAACGAATGTCTCCCACAATTCCCGCTGAGTATGAAACATGAGCGAAGTGAGAAAAACCCTCTTGTTCCAGAGATGTGTCCATTACTGTTCTGGAGTAAGCACTGAACTCCTACCCTTTTACCTCCAAGGAAGTTTCTTGTCCTGATTAGCTACTTCAAAAGCCCCTGTCCCACATCTCACAGCTCAGTACAGCTCCTGATAATTTATTTTTCTTCTCTTTAGAAACATCTGCCTTCTGCTACCTTGGTAGCTCTGCAATAAGTACATTGTTAAATATGTAGAAGACCAGACCACTATCTTACATGCATATCTGGTTTTGGATGTTTTTAATTTGCACTCCATGACATTGCACTCATTTTCCCGACTGGATCCCAACCTCAACCTCAGTATAATTCTGCAGGCACCTACCTTCAGGGCTCGCAGCATAAAACTCACAATTATCTCGACTTCTGGAAGCTGCTTCTAGTTGCAGTTATCAAGAATGCTAGCAATGCACATACAGTTTTATTTGCAAGCGGGATTGATTTCCCTGTCCAATAAATTTTGACCGCCCTGACTGACTTTCTTCAGATGAGGGAAAGCTACTTCTGCGTTTGAACTTTTAGTCTACATTTCCTCAGGAGAACTAAACTCTTCAAAGTTCACATTTTCACTTAGCTTCAGCAATAGATACTTCTTCTGTGATGATTCTCTAATGTCCAAGTCACAGTAGAGGTGCCTTCAACAAGGAAAATGGCTGACACTATATTTTCAACCACATAGAGTGAATCATCAGTTCCTCCTCTTAAAATAAAAACCAAACCAAATGATCCTCCTTTGATATTGCTCACTCCTTTGGAACTAATCTCAGACACATTAATTATTTAGGAATTCCTAAATCAAAGATAGACTATTAAGATGGACAGCCACAAAGCATCTTCTCCAAGAAAAACTTTTGAGAATGCTTCAGGAGATTAAGCGGTAAGTTATTTTTTGTTCATTCTTTTCCTGTTTTTTTTTGTTTGTTTTTTTTTTTTTTCTTCAAGAGCACCCATAACCTATTGATTATGTCTCATTTTTACCTCTAGAAAAAAAAAGAAAACAAAACACACCTTCTGGGATAAGCATATGATGCGACCCCAGTTTGGCTGCCTGTGTGTTCGCTTAAATTTTGACTTTACTGTTTTAGAATACACACTAGGCAAATGGAACAGAAATTAAATTATACTCATCAAAAGCAAAGCACTAAAACACAAACTTAAAATATGAAGGAACACACATACTCAGAAGGAATAGTTCCTTGGTTGATCCTTCTTTTTGTCTGAGTGCATCATAAAAGAAGTTATGTTTCATTACTGAAAAACATTTTGGCTTCTTTCATGGTTGCAAAGAAGGATAATTAAGACTGTCAAGAAAACACATTGAACAGCTGTATATTGTTAACAAAAGCACCATTATATGACTGCTCTGAAAAAACCTGGCAATTTAAACATTCACATTTCCTAGAAGTTACAGTATTTTTCCAAGCTCCAGTAGATACCAAAAAATGTTGTGTTTTTTTTTTCCTATAAATCTTGGTCGTGTATCAGTCATATTTCAAGCAGGATGGTCCTAGTTTGAGAACACATCCACATACATAAGTAGTAGTGGATGGCAGTATTAAAGCTTTGCCAATTGAAAAATGAGTCACCGAAAAAAAAAATAAGCTACTTTTTAATCCTGAATTAGCTGAAATTTTCTTAGACTGCAGGTATGCCTGAAAACCAATTTAAGACAGAGTAATCCTTCCAGCATGCACTGAAAAGACCATTAAGGAATACTTACTCATCGAAGATCAGGTCTGGAGCAAAATAGAGGAACTGGCTGTTTGTATGTTTGTATGATCTCCAACTCAAGGCAAACGATGACAGACACATCCATGAATACTGAATTAAAGTAATTTGGTCCTCGAGAGGCAAGTTTCTAAATCCTAGAGATCAAACCAGAAAATATCCATGAACTACACTGTGCTCTACAAGGGTTGACCAAACTAGCACTGAGTACATTGCTCATTATTTTTCTAGTATTAACGAACAAGAGCAACACTCCCACAAAGTATACTTCTGAAAAAACAGAACTGTAATTTTTCATTCCAGTGACAAAGCATCTTTTCTTCTTAAGAGGCTATTATTCAGAATGAAAGCTTTTTAAATATCGATCACAGACATACGAAACAAACATTCCATAAATCAAAAAACCCAACAATCTTCTCTCAGATGTTCATCTCACACCCCCCCGTGAGGGTTTTCAACACAGCCCACAGATTAAAGATGCAATTTGTCAAGCAAATAGTTCATTAAGCTAAAAGAAACAGTGACGAGAAATTTCACCAAATGCCTTGTGGTCCTACCTGGAAGTATCTTTGCCCACTTCACCACCTGAATCATCTGCTTGCCGGCCAGGCGGTTTAAGGTGGAAAGCAGGTACTCCGCTGTGTCTGGCTTCGAACTGTCGTATCCTGCATACACTATCTCTGGTTCAATGCTTTCAAGGATCTTAACAGGAGAGGGAGTAAGTGCTGGTGAGATAGCAGACATGTGGGGGACAAGTGCTGTGTTTACAGAGGGCTCAGTCACGGGCGCGATGTACGTCGTCCCTTCCTCGGGGCTCTGGGGTGGTGGCTGCTGCCGCTGCTGTGGCTGCTCCTCGTGCATCCCTTTCAATTTCCCCAACTTTTTGGACTTCCGGGCTGTGAAGGTGAGCAGCACAAGAACCAAGTCAATACAGAAAGCCAGCGTAACCCTGGCTTGATAGAAAATGGAAACAAAAATATCATCTCAAAGTTCTCAAGTGAAACAGGTGCAGGACCTTAAGAAATACCTCACTGCCTGCAGCATCCTTACACTGGAAAAAGGACCAAGAGATACAAATAAACTCATTTTCATTGCTTTACTGGATGTTTTATGTAAGTGACAAAGTCCAGTATCTGCCTCCATACAGACACACATAAAACATCCTACTTACTGTGGTTGGTGCCGACTAAACATTTCAGAAGTTTATTTGTTTGTAGCTTAAATGAATCACTTATCACCTAGAAGTCTGCAATGCATGTTCTCCATTGCATTTGGTCATCAAAAGAAATCTCCCTGACAATGCCTAAAATTAGCAGACCCAGAGCCCTCCTAAGCTTCTGCGCTCTAGTGCCCACCATGGCTGCGCCTCAACATGAAATGCAGTCAATCCATTTTGAACAGCCTAAGCTAGTCAAATCCCTTTGCTTTTGCTGCTTTGATACTTCCATAAGAGCTTCCTCCCCTTCTCTTGAGTAGTTCTGAAATAATGCTAAAAATATTTACCCAGTTAAAGAAAAAACACTGAGCCTCGTGTAACACCTTTCTCACTGCTATCAACATTTCTCTAATGATTTGCCTTCCCTTTTTTTTTCCTTTTCTTTTTTTCTTTAATGCTACCCTCCCTACTTTTCTTTACTAAGTATTCTTAGAAGACAGCAACACTAGAGCGTGCTTCCATTCTCTGCAGAGAAGCCAGCCTTTTTCTGTGGGTTGCCTTCCCAACGTTGCCATGTGAAGCACCGATAGGTAAGCAGGCAGAAAGCCCTGCTCCCACCCCATGCAAAATGATCTTGTAGCGTGAGGAAAGAATGGGAAATAAAAAGCAAGACAATTAAGTTAAAAAAACACACACAAAAAACCCAAACCTAAAGCCCATCACCCCTCTTCTCATGATAGGAAAACATAACTAAAATAATCTTTAAAATCAATAAATAATGAACTATTTTTAAACATTTGCAGCTCTTTCAGAGCAACTTCTCTCAAATACAGTCTGTCTTATCTCTCTGTACACAGCTAAAACCCTTGTCTGGACTTTTATCTTTCCGTCTCTTGATTATTGCAACATCCCTTTTACTGGCATCAGTAAATATAAGCCTATCTCACTCCTACTTAGAATATTACTGCAAACACCCTTCTTAGTCCATGCCCTGTCCCAAGTCTATCTCCTTGAGTTTTTTCCCCTGTCATCAATTTCCCTCCCTATCTTTCCTTGAATATAGCACCTTTTCTGCAGTTTCAGGATCCTTTCTGGCCAAACTCCATCTCACCCCTCCTCTCTTCTCCATTACCAAAACGTTCGCTTCCATTCCAGCTCAGCAGGCCATGCCACTGCCTCCTGGGAGGTCTTCAAAGCTTGCTCTGTGTGCTTCTTCCTACTCCTCTTATTACAGTGCAGAAAACTCCCCACAAAGAACCGCAGAACTACCTCATTACTCTTCTACAAACTCCTTAAACCACTCGTTTTAAGAAAACCCTCCTCAACAGCAGAGCTGCTGTTGCCCTGAGACCACTGCCGGTGACAGCAGCCATTAGTGTTTTACTGTTTCCTTGAAATTGGGGCTGCGTGCCCAGAGTCAGCAGCTGCAACTGAGCTCGTAGCGCCTGTGAGGCAGGATACAG
Source organism: Nyctibius grandis (assembly GCF_013368605.1). Classification (NCBI taxonomy): domain Eukaryota; kingdom Metazoa; phylum Chordata; class Aves; order Nyctibiiformes; family Nyctibiidae; genus Nyctibius; species Nyctibius grandis. Next base: position 70,886,164 of record NC_090663.1, on the reverse strand, counting down.
ACGCCCAGGGTCCAGGACAACGCACGCCCAAGTGCAACAATAGCCTGTTGTTTTCACCACTTCCTTGCTGGGCCAGTACCTTGAACTCTAAGGAGCTGGCTCATCCCAAGATCCAAAAGAAAAGCTGATTTGTTAGGGTAAACATGGGACATTGCTACAGAAAACAACGATGTTACCACTCATACACAAGATCCTGAAGGTGCATAAACAGCTGCTTCTTGACTATCATCTTCAAAACTCGCATACAATTCATTACTACTGCAGCACGTACTGCACTGAGCAGTAAGTGCAAAATATGAACGTCATTTTGGTGTTGTTTCCAACACACAATGAAAGAAGGATCTTCCTGGATGGTATCAGCATCAACGTTGCTCAGATCTACAGAGAACATGAAAGATCTTTGTGTAACTTTCATCACTTTTCCTTTAGAGAGCTGGGCACCATTTCATTAATTCACCTACATCATGTATGTCTGCTTTCAACAACTTCTTAATTTCTCTATGCCTTCAGACATCCAGACCAAGTGAGGCAGGTTGAATTTTTTAATAAAAGGATTAGATATACAAATAAAAATGTGCTGGTCCTAATAAAATTTAGTTTAAAATTCTGTTGTTCAACTGTCCACACATACTTAACAAAAACTTCCTAACTACCTGAAGCATTAGCACAGGTTACATAAAGAAATACGGGAATTGCTGTCATTTGAGGTCATAAGGAGAGGCGAGACACGTATCTGTCAGGAAAGGTTTCACTGCAGCTGATTCTGTCTCAAGAGACAGGACAGATGAGAAGACTCTTATAAAAGTCCCTTCCAATCCTTTTTCTTACTATTCTATTACGAAACTCTTTAAAAAGCTCATTCAAACAAAGAAGCACACTTGAAGGATTTTTCATCCTCTGGTGCATCAAGTTACATGGATGCTGACATCCATTCTTCAAGATGCAACTTCCATTCCTAGTACCCAAAAAGCCATTTTACAAAGCAGCAGCTGATCAGACATTTTGTTAAACAAGCTTCTTCCTCCCTCTGCAAAATAAAACAGAGGGAGTTACAGGCAAAGCAGAGAACTCTGATAAATTTAATTCTGAAAAGCAAGTGAAAATGCTGTTGTTCCCCATTTGGTACAGTCGCACCGACATGACGACGTCCTGGTGAAATCACTGTGAGCATTAAATATAGTTTGCATTTACCTTAGAAAGGCAAAACTGAACTTACACATTTTTCATCTGATGAGTTAACAGAGCTTTTGGCCACTGAAAGGAGAGTTTAAAAATAAGCCTGAAGGAGCAGATAGAGATTAATGTTTGCTGTTATTATTCATTAAGTTTTATCAGGCACTGTTTTTTTTTCTGTTATCAAAACAGGACTAAAAATAAAGAACTTTACATATCTTTCATGTTTGCAGAGGCAAAAAACATGCATTCTCACCATAACTACACCAGAAGAAGAAATATATTGGTTTACCAACTCCATCAAGTATCTAGCAACACAGATAACTGATTACATATTTATTAAGACATAATTTTGTATGTTCTATTCTCTAAGAGTTTTTCATTAAAAGAAAAACGAAGTAACATTCTTCCATGTATAATACTGGCATAAAAACATGTTTTAGTTTCATTTTCTTCCATTATAATGCCTTTAAAATGAAGCTGAGAAAAACATTACTGCTTGACAGTCATGTTTACAGTGAAGAAAACTGTATTTTTCATTTGGCTTCATGCCAGCGCTGTAGCTCAACTGGTTTGGTAACTCCCACAGAAACCAACAACTACAGATTAAACACAAACTCTGAGCAATACGTACTCCAAGTAGATCTTTCAAAGCTGTTTTTCACATTTGCTCTCTAACTGCAATACCAACAATAAAGCTGACACAAAACCACCTCTGAATCGGTAGGTAAAAGCCCTGCTCGTCAGGACTGCCGTGTGGAAATGTTCAAGAAGTCACAGGCTCTCCAGGCAGACCAGGCAGACCAGGCGATGGGGCACACAGGGGGCATTTCACATGGCAAAGCTGAAGTCTGAAGCCCATTTGGGAATAGGACAAGGCTTTCATCCAAATGGCTGCACAGCCAGTGACTGCATATTATCTCTAATTGCAGGACTTCTTGTCTCTCCTGTTCAGCTCTATTGCAGCCAGGATACCGTATTATAATCCTTGTATTTTCAAATCATCTGAGATAGAGTAATAGTTGAAGAAAAACAAACAATAGCGAAAGACACACTGCAGATATAACTGAGGTTAACACCTCAAATATCTGACATGACTTTTGTTGAGTATTTTAGAAGGTATGTATGTTGCAATAAAAACAATGAAAAATAAGGTGAAGCATCTGAAATGTCACATAAAGTTGACTTTAAAAAGGCAGGTCCAACAGACCTCCTCTGCAGCTCTAACAATAAATTACAGTATAACAGAGGAATAAATAAGCTACAAGTCTGACCACAAAGAGCAGTCCTTTTTCCTCTGGAAGCAACAGGCAAAGTTTGACCTGGATTTAATATGAGCATGCTTGTGTCCAGTACGTTCAAAGAAAAGCCTGCAAATTCTGCAAAACCACACGTTGCTCCACGTGCTTGGAAGACCTCAATGAGAGCAGCCCACAAACACCAGCTTGCTTGTTTATCGCCCTCAATACCAGTCCAACCTGAAAGGGATGATGGTATTGCTGCAGAGGCACTGAGGAAGGCTGAGATGCGTATTAAAATCAGTTTAGCACAGTCTTGAGCATTGTTAAGACTGTAGGGCGAATTAATCTCTTCCCCCTCCCTTACTACAGCCTCAGTCTTATGATCTAGCAAAAAGACAAGACTTAATCATTTGAAAACAGCTATTGGCAGGAGACTGGGATGAATTCAGATTTGGACAACTGGTTCCTTAGTATTGACCCTTCATCTGTAAGACTCCTGTCACAAAGCTGAAACAGGGAGGCCTGTGACTCCAGGTCGCTCTTTTTAAAAATACCATAGTAAAGTTAGACATGCTATACAAGTTGGGTCTAGAGGGAGCTAATCTAGACTCCCTTTGTCCCCAGTGAACAGACACAAATGATGTTATGGACTCCATACAGCCACACATCTGATAACTATTTTTCATAGGCTCAAAATTAATAATTTTCATCAGCATTATTGTTAAAAAAAATGGGATCCAAAAATGCCAAAGAACAAAACGTTATCAATAGTAGATAAAATAATCCATAAATATTATGATTTAACTCAGCAGTTTTATAACAGAGTAGTATCTTGTTTGCAGAATTGTATCAGTGTTGAAATTTAGCAAATGAAGGATATAAAATGCTCTGCAAATTCATGCTGGCATCCAGTGCTCTAAAGCAAAATCTGAAGTTTAGAAAATCATCCATAATTCTACATAGAGTGAATTACAAGACTTGCAATAATAATCCCCTGGAATCAGATTTTTTTTTAAAAAAAGATGATATTCAGAGCTTGCCTTGCTGCCTATCAAAACCCAATTATTATTTGCATAGCTAAAGACATGACACAGATTACCAAGAGCTTTATTCATTGCACATGTAAAGCTCTGCCAGGACCAGACAGAATCAGGACCAAACTGATCCTGACCCAACAGATCTTTATTCTATCCATGTTGCAGAACATATTTGAATCAGTGATATCAAAAGCACATTGAAGAACATGTGCTACCTCTAGTGCAAAGCACAGAACAGCAGTGGAAGGAAAGGGGAAACCAAAATGAACACACCACAGAACACAAAGCGATGGAGGTTTAAGAAAGAGGTAAAGGAGAAGCGAAAGCTGCAATTTGAGTAAATACATGTAAAAGACAAAGGGAAAAAAATAATGATATGCACTTCAAACAAGGTGTAATTTGGGATTATTTCAAAGTATGTACAGTACTACCAGTGATGTAGGCAGCCTGAGGGTAGACAATATGCTGCAAAACAAACAGACCTTGAACTGTGCCGTCTCTGTACGCCATGCCAGTGTACACCTGCATTTCAGATACTTGAGCTCCTCCATCCAGGACCCAACCTCACGGCTCGAGCTCTGCACCTGAGCTACAACCATCACCTCCTTCCCAACCTCAACAGTTGTCAGCTTTCTCCCTTCCACCCCACGCCAAATGCTTGAGGGCTTTCCCGCACACCCCTCCACTGCCGCCTGCCTCTGCTCTCCAAAAGCAACCTACGGCACCTTGCTGCACCAGCCTCACCAAAGGCTCAAGCTCCCAATTCTCCCCTTGAGTCAGCCACAACAGCCTTTGGGTAGAGTCTCCTCTGAGCCCTCACCAAGCATATATGCTCTGTCACTTGCTTCCACCTTTGTATAGATAAATGCTCCATCAAGATGCCATTTTTTCCTCCTCTGAATCTTTTCGTCATGTTTGCCTGGTGCCTTTGCCTCACATCAGTGAGCTGACATCTGTTCTCATTAGCTATTTTACTGCTACCACAAATAGTGTTTCCCTTCCCCCAAATCTGTTGTATCTTGACATATATGAAAATTTTGAGCTATCTTGGTACAGACATTTTTTCACTTAAGTGTCTAGCACAATGGGTATGAGATTTTGATGAGAAATTTCATTTTATATATATACACACACATAGATATGCATGCAAATGCATGGAATAAAGTGAAAAGCAGTAACGCAAACGAGATCTTACAGCATCATCCCATCCGCTCTCCAAAGTGTATTCAGGTATGCACCCTCTATTCTTCAGGAAACAAAGAAGGGAACAATCAAGACAGGATCCTAAAGCTTCCAGAAACCAGCTACCCACTTTGGAAGCAAACCACTGCTTTCCAGGTAGAGCTGAGGTAGATGAAGAACCTCTAAACGTGACCCTGAGCATCGTCCCACGGGTAACAGGAAGGGCCAGGTACAAACTGGGGAGACACACAGACAAGTGGATGAGTCACTGGTCTGACCGGACAGACCAAGGGGAGGAAGAAAATGAAAAGCAACTACTGAAGCAGGGGACAAGTTGTACAGGGATTTAAAAGGACAGCACAAGATTACTTTATCATGTAAGACACACTACCAAAAGGACTTTGCTCTTGCAAAGCAGTGGCCTTTCAAGGGCGATTTCTGCAGTGGCATTTGGGGTATGCTGAAGAGACCATGTAGTTTGTCTAAATATACAAAGAAAGGAAGACTGCAGCTGGTGAGGAAGAAAATAAAGGTCCCACCTTCACATAGCAAAGTAAATTTTAAAATCTGACAGCTGTGACCCAGAGGAGATAGAAAGTGATAGAAAATGGTATCACTTGCTGTGAGCCTGATGAATCAGTATAGTTTAATTAACAAAGCATTGAAAACTTCCTAATTTCTTATCCTCCACCACCAGAAGCAAGCTTTTACTGGAGAACACACTCAAAGTCAATGGTTGAATTCAGTAGAATGAAATGGCAGGCATAACTGAAACAACGATATACTTTGGCATTGCCAACATCATTCACAACTGCTTACCAATTAATAAGTAACACTTTAATCTGACAGGATGGGACAGCTGGAAGACAAGGAACAAAAGTGCATGAAGTCTGATCTATGGGTATGTCACATTTTATGTGCCTTCGGTCAGACCCTGCAAAGCTCCAGGCACATCCATAAATGTAATTCTTGTTCTTGGTTCACATTCAGTATACCAAAAAGGGAGGTACAGCACAGGTGAAAGAAAGAGCTTCTAATGCACATTTTAATCTACGTAATTGTACACTATTTTCGTTGTGTTCATTTAAACATATTTTGGTTCTTTATACTAATTGGATTTAAACTACTAATAAACCTGACTGTAACTAGGTAAATATTTCCTGCTTATTACTTTGCTTACTTATATGACAATTTCAGAAGCGTTTGCATTTTCTTTTCTTTGGAACAGATTCTAATATACAATGCAGTGCAGTGCTGCTCCAGTACAGCACTGTAAAGCACAGAAACAATATATGTGCAGCAGTTTATCCTCTTGCTTTGAGCAGGATCAACTATACTTTGCCCAACCCAGTACGTTATTAATCTCCAGTAAAGGGAGTTCCACAATATCCCCCATCTTCCTCAAACACCTAATAGTTTTTCCCCAACATCTCTAATGTCGCATCATTTTTTCACTGTTGATTTCCCTTCATCACTCACCCAGTGGCCATAAAGGACAACTTACCATTCCTGTCCCCTCTTTTACACCACTTTTTGTATTTAAAGACTGGTATCATGGCCTTCTTAATATGGTTTTCTCTTCTACACTAAAATAAATTGAGTTTCTTCAATTCTTCCTTATGGATTTATGGGTTTTTCTAAGCTTATTATCCTTGGTCTTCCTTGGATAGTCTCTAGTCTGTATACACCTTTCTTCAGGCACACGATATGAAATTTCAGGAAGGAAGATTCAGTTTAGATGTTAAGAAAACATTTCTAAATGTAAAGGTCTGTGAAAAACTGGACTAGGTTACCAAGGGACATAGCAGAGACTTCCACACTGGAGATCTCCCAGAAGACATGAGAGACATGTCCATCAGGAACAACACAGGTACTGCTCATCCTACCAACCAGCACAGGAACGTATGTAACGATTTCATAAGCTTGCCCCATCCCCACCACCCTGACCAGCAGTGCTGAAAACCAGACACAATCATCAGGCACACTCTTGCCAGCTCTGACAAGAACAGAATAATGCCTTAGTATCAAACCAGACTTGCCTATTTCTGAAACAATTTTATATGCTGACTCTAAATTTAACATACAATCATCATGCAACCGTGCTTCTTTCTTCACTGCAGTCTCTAAACAGCTGCTCTTGGGTATTTCATTCTTGCACACCTCAACATAACCCTCTGCACTTTACTGAAAATGCCATCGTGTTGGTTTCAGACGCTAGAACTGAAGATGCTTTTGAATTCTGATTCTAGCCACAGAGGAGAACTTCCAAATCTGTAGACTTAAGTATTTACTCTCTACTTTGTTTTGCAAGTAATTAGTAAAACTGTAGACCCAGAACTGACCCTCAACAGGACTCTACTTCAGATGCCCTTCCAGTGTGACAGCAAAGCACTCACAGCTACTTCTGAAGAATGCTATTTCAAGTAATTACATACCCACTTAATGAGAAATCTTATCATATTTTAATGAGAATTCTGCATTTCCTTCTGATTATACTTATGGCTAGAGACATTGAGCAGTGAAATACAAACACCTACAGGGAGATGGCACCTCACTACAGCTCTTGCACACATCTCATGGAACAGACACGGTTCCTCTGCAGTGCTCTGGCTTTTGGATGCAGGATTCAGGACTGTGGATCCACAGTCATGGAGATCTGCTCGCAGGGATGGTCTTTGTAGCATGGATAAAAGCAACAGTCTTACAAAGATGGCACAGAAACCATCACAGTTGCCTCAGAAAAACTAAGATGAAAGCCCAGATCAAATCTTGCATATTTTGAGGTCTGACTCAATGATGAAGCTCAGGTTACCTACTTGTCTGATGAGCGGGGCAGTGATGTCCACAGCAATCAAGAAGGAAAGGTACTGGGGAGGGTCTGGGTAAGAGACAGACAGAATTAATCCCTGTTTTAGCCATGCCGAGCTTCAGGCTACGCATTCGTGAAGAGATAGCGGAGGAAAGTGACAAAAGAAAGCTGAGTTCCAAAGTGCATTTTGCAGGAATATTTAGGTTGTCAGGGAAAATGTCTAACACATTTGCTCGTTTCTCAGCAATCCTCCAAGTGATAATTAATTGAAAAATAACAGTTTCATAGGGGTACTCCTCCCTGTGTGGGAACAACTTTTACCAAATGCCAATTAGTGGTTTCCTGTTAAAATCAAATCAAGCTGTTTTTGATAAAGCTTTTTAATGAGAAATGGCTGAAGTATGAAAATTTCCCCCACATATATTTCATATAAAATCCCAAACTGACATAATACAGTCTCACAGCTAACATTTTTGGTGTATAAAACTCCCTCTTGTACTTCTTCATTAACTTCAAAAGAAATGTATTTACTAAATATTTAAATCATCCAATAAACAAAGCCTTAAAAAAAAGCTTACAAAAGAAAATTATAATGTTTATGAAAGCTAATCTTCATCAGTCCTTTTCAGATTCTCCCAAAACTCATATTTTACTGATTTTTTATTCATTCTTCAAACGTCTGGCAAATTCAATCATTTTTGAGCTAAGCGTTGTCTACTAAATGCATCAGTAGTTTTGACTATTCATCAAATAGATTTAAAGACTAGCAGCAAAATACCAGCAACGAACACGAAGAGTAGATTGCCTACAATTCCAGTATTTGTCGCCTACAACTCTAAGACACCTGCAGCAATGAAACATCAGTAGCTTGAACTGCTAGGATTGGTAATAATTTGGTTAAAAATAAAGTTAGGGAAATTTTGGAAAACAGATTTTGAAATCTTCCACTGTACCAGACTGAATGTTTTTGGCTATGATCACTGGTTTCTGCCTTGTGCCAAGCAACAACCTTCCTCCCAAGACACCCATTCCTATCCAACCTTCTGCAGGCGTTCCTCATCCAAGTCTTCTCTCTTGCTTTTATTTGGGTTGATACCAGTGCTAAGTCTGTTCCATGATTTATGCACCCTTCACCCTGATCACAACACTAAGCCATCTCAATTGGCCCTGATAGAGTCCTGTAGACATTTACTGCGTGTGAAACTTCCTCTTCATATTTACGCTGGAGACACAGGTACTCAACAAGCTTTTCAGAGTTTTTCAAAAGCGTCGATAAGCAAATTCTGCCGCAGCACCTCTCATCCTGTACCTTGAGTGCTCACGCTTCCACTCCATGATAAAGAGTGTGCCATGCTTTAAATGCTTCATTTTTGTTCTTGCACTACTATTACTAGAACTCAGCTTGGTAAGTGCTACATTTCCCTTTGCAGTCTTTCTGGTTACATCACAATGCACCACATCCCCACTTGTATTTTTCCCAAGTAACAAAAATTTTGAGATACTTCTCCTCACCTGTATGATTTCTATATCCCCAGTTTTTATCAACTCAGATTCTCTCAAATTACCTTATTTCTAATACACTCAATGCTGCTGCTCTGTCCCTCACCTTCTAGAAGTCGTCTACCCCACTTCCCGGAACAGCAACGCTACCTGTGAAATACAAGCTGGCTGTTTATCTTCTGGAGTCGTCTCAGCCATATTTTTCACCATGCAGTTCATGATTAGTCATTAAAAAAAAATAAAAGAACATAACCATGTTAATATCCTGCTTTAATAAATCACCCTGAACATCAGTGAAACACCCTGTATGTGCTATTAACCACCTTTCCAGGGAAAATGCAACTCTGCAATATTACCCATGTATATGATCAGAATCATGAAACCAAGTATCTCTTTGCAACTGACAGTGTGGCACATTTCTAAATTCTCCTGAAGCTGAAGTAGCTGTGTATGAAATGCCAGTAATGACTAAAATGACACACGTCTCTTTAAGAGGATGTCTGAATGACATGCCTGAATGTGCCTGGTCCATGTGCAGACAGACCCAGAAGCCACACGCGAGTTTCTTCAGCTCCTTCTTTCCTGTACGACAACTGCACGGTTCTGAGAGCAGGAGAGTTGCCCCACATCAGTATCTTCTCTACTCCCTACTGACAAATCCCCTCACTGTCCATTTGGGGTGGACTGGTCTTGTAAGCTCAGGTGCTACAGTCTTACTCCTCTTGCACCTTCTACAGGGGTATTATACAGGGAAGACGGCTTCCATTACTAAAACATTACAGCATTGGGGGAAATGGAAAACCGATGGCAGGGAACCACAAAAACACACAAATCATCAGCACCAATTTGCAGGAAGCTTTGTGGTACTGGGTGGCTCAGGAACGCTCCAACTGCTGCCTTCACCTTGCCCTTCTCTTTGTCAACCACCACCTTCTTGCCTGTTGCGGATTTCTAAGGCTTAAATGTGCTCAGTGTTTCCTTCATGACCTGCTGTGGATTGTTCTTTCTACTAACATTGGACCCCAAAGTCTGTTTTTTTGAGCCAGGTATCCTTGCCACTTCTCACACTTATTTTAGCAAAACACAGATACTAAAAATGGAAAGGCATGCACTTGGGAATTGGTGGGGAAAACAGCAGGAAACAAGATTCAAAACAAAATACAAGTTACTAAGGTAATTCTGAAGTGAAATACATATGAGAGGACAAGGGGAAAGAACAACAGATTCACGTGCTAAGGCAAAATCTGTGATTGAATAAATTTTCCTTGTGACATTACTGGATTAAACCACAGCTCTTGGGTCAATTTAAAACCTGTGAAGTGGCAAAGTAGCAGGCAATCAAAAAAAACAACACAATGTCAGAAGAAAGAGCACGACTTGCATAGTCTTAGCACCGTTGCGTCTTCAAAACATACTGTCACACAGAGGACAGAGATACAGAATAGCTCATTCAATGAAGATCAGTGATGTCAAAATCTAGACAGTCTTTTTGTATATGGAAAAGAGAATTTTCTCTTCACCAACGCTTGTTGCTAAAGCAATACTTCTCGCCCCTCTCTTCAACCTTCCCTCCAGCCTTTTTGTGGACTAAACAATACCAAGTAATTCAATCTGTCCCCACCAGTCAAGTTTTAAAGACTGCTGATCACTCTCACTGCTCTACTCCAGGCTCTTCCAAATTGGTCCACAGCACACTTGTAGGCAACTAACAAGGGTTTTAACAAAAACCACTATCCAGCATAGTGAGGCCACCATACTTTGGCCAAGGTTGTGTCAGACATGGTAAGTTAAATCTTCATGGACTCTTACTCAGGTGGAAACTCTCTGAAGCAATGGCTCGGCAGAAGCTAAAAGGACAAGTTCCTCCTGCTCCTACAGCTTCTCGCAGCGATGGGGAAGTGAGTAATGGAAACACACCACCACAGACCACAGACAGAGGTTTCAGAAGGGCTCTGGCAATAACCAGCAGCTCTGGAAAGAGGAACAGGGGATAGGCATGCTTTCATAGCAGGGACTACACTTTTACTGTGGGGAAGAGTGAAAAGGATATGGACTTAGAGCACTGCGGAAGGAAGCATGATAACTTGGTGATTCAGGAAAAAACAAAACATCACCAAGACCTGCATGTAACGAATTTCAGAAATGCTGAAGAATGATGAGACAAAGCAACAAACAGAGCTGTTACAGGTTTGCTTGCTTTTATGCATCTGTATGAGCAACAAAGATAAACAGCAATTCATTTCAGGATCCTCAGGAAAAGAGGTTGTTAAATTTAAATGACCTACAAGACAGAGAAGTGGTGCACCAGGGCACAGGGGCAAAAGGGGGGTCAGCCTTGGTCCTGGGGAGTCAAGAGGCCACAAATGTAATCTACCCTGGGAGCATCCTGGAGGTGAAAGCTGGAGCCCTGACAACAGACAGAAAACCTTAAAAGCTCATGGACACTGCACAGGGATCCACACAAGCCAGCCAGCGAATGCCTGGCAGGAGGTAACACAAGCAAGAGCCACTGCTGTGCTTCAGTCGTATCGCATAACAACAGCCCAACGGTGGGAGATTTTTCTGCACCTCTTCTGGGAGGACCTAAACCTTCCTCTCAGAAAGCTGTGATCACCTCTCTCCATTTTGTGTTTTGAACCAAAGCAAGACACCACGTATACAATATGAACCGCTCAGGAAAGAGCAATATCTGAGCCTGTACAGTGAGTGCTGTATACTGCTGGAATCAGACAAAACCCTAATAAAGACTGTGTGCACAGTGCCAGCATGTGACACAAGGCAGGCTGGGACATATACTCCCAGCAGGAGCCCAGAGAAGTTGCAGCTCCTTTGTGAGGCTGGCAACCAAGGGTGTTATGCCGTGAATGGTACGATGGAGCGTCCAACAGATAAAACAGGGAAGTCTGGAGTTCAGCAGACCCATGCCAAAAGCCTGAAAGGCTGTTCCTGGAGGAAAGACAAATGCTGCTGGCAGCTGGGTGCTTGTCAGAAGGCAGAGCTGAAACCAGCAAAACTTAAAAAAACAAAGGAGGACTAAGAACATGAACCTGATTAGGAGTTTGATCAACGATTGCTGGATGCAAGGTGTGTGCTTTTGGACTACTGCAGTGAGTCTTCTTGAGCTGTCTCACTCAAGGACACACTTTCGATACTGTTTTTTAATCGATGCCTAAGAGACTACTCCGACATTACCAGCCCTCTTCAAAATTCTGCATTTTTAAACATCATTCCCAAATGGTTTCTTAATAGTTGTGGCAAGTGACTGTTCTCATAGTTATCTCCAATATTCTTGAGGATGGTTCAAGTTGAAAAGTTAGAGGGTCACATCGAGAGCAGTGCAAGAGCAGTGTCTTGTAACATGGAGGAAGTAGCACTCAAAAGTAGGAAAAGTTCACTGCTGAACAAATTGGTTCCTAAAAGATCCAAAACAGCAGGACTGACTTTTTTATTTTTTTAAAAAAATATATATGCATGAGGTGTGGGGTGGTGGTGCAGAAACAGCAGCACCTTAAGAACAACTGACCCTTACTCGGGCAGAATGATGACCTCTTCTGAAGAGTCACCAACACAGACTCCATGCAGCAACATGAATTTCCCTCCTGATCCCTCTTACGCGTACACCCATGAGACAACTCAGGAGACCTAACAAAATCACAGCATCAGGTAGCATGGCTGCAGGCTACACCTTAAGGGTACATTACTCGCTTGGGCTCAATACACCATACATGCAAAGAAAAGCAGGTAAATCAGCGCTTCACTTCTCTGCTAAGAGAGAGCACAGATTTTAACACAATCTCCTAACTTGATGGATTTCCAACACAAACGTTTTCTGAAATCGTCACACCTAGAAAAATACAAATGTTCCTTGAAACAATACTAATGGTAAAGTAGACACTGGTAGGTACCACAACTAAGTTGTCCAGCTAAAATGCGAGAAAAATTGACAACGTGAGGTTTTGCTACACAAAACCCACAAATAACTTTAATATCCTGCTGTATATTGGTAAGAGTCTCTTGGAAGAACTGACACAAACCCAGCTGAATGTTCACATAAAAAAAATTGACTAGATTCCCTCAGAAGAAAATGCTATATTATAAATGCAAATAAAAATGCAGTTAAAGTTAATGTGCATTTCAAAATACCCTGCAGTTAAAGTTTAAATGAAAAATAAAAGTTAACCATACATGTACCCAAAATTCCTTTAGTTTCTTACACACGAGTTTTTTTTTTTCCTTCAAATTCATGAAACCTTGGTTAGTAGAAAGTTGGTAGAAGTTTTTAAAGAAAACTAACAGGATACATTTTTGCTGTATTTAAGTTTTTCTTAGTTTTCAGTTTTCCAATACTTGTGGGGTTTTCCCCTTCCTTTTCTCCCTATTGCTTCCTTTTTCTCAAAAAGATAGGAACAATGATAATATAAACCACATAAGCTGCAGTAACTGAAAATAATACTGCAGTTTTAAATCCCTACTAGTATGAGTTATTAAACAGAAAATGGAAAGCTGGGCAAAAAGGTGAAGTACTGTATCTTATTACCGATTCTCTCATTTAATCTATTTTTCAGATTATTGAAATATTTTAATGTATTAAAAATAAGGATATCTGCAAGTGAAGACTACAAATCATGCACAGCACCTTGTGCATGGCATGTCTTACATATGTAAATGTATGCAAACCCAAGACTCAAATTTCACAGGCAGTCTCTGCAGACAGAGCAATGAACTATGTAATTTGCAAGGTGAGATCTATTTTATTTCCCTTCAATATCCAAAGGGTACTTCAGCAAGCTGCTTCTCACTGTTGTGAGAGACCAGTACCAAGTAAGTCTCAGCAGTGTTTTATATGGGAGCCAAGGCAGGAAAGGATTGCAGTCCTACGCGGTACAGACCTCTCGACACTTTGTTGTCCCCTAAGCATGTATGGCAGTTCACATGGCAGAAGAGGGATCTTCTCTGATCATGCAGCAGAAGAGGGAGGGATGCCTGGTCACTAGGTCACATCAGAGCGGCAAGGACTAACCTGCCAATGACAGGGGAAGGGCGTGGGGGTGCCCTCAAGTCACACCATATAAAATATTTCCCTTCTCCAGGCTTCAGCACAAAGCGTGGCACACAGCAGCAGTGAAAACAGGAGGCTCTGTGCCACCCTGGTTGCAATGCAGCATCCCAGGTGCTGCTGTGAGCCACCAGCTGCCTTGCTGGATGCAGCTGATGGTGGCATAAGAAACCATGCTCAGCATCAGTGTGGGACTGGAGGGTCTCACCATGACCCCCTCCGGTGCTGTCGTGGGGACAGACACGACTAAGGGATAGCAGCATGGAGGTGGGAGTCAAATGAAAATGTCTCGTGTGGAAGTGAGAGACTCGACAAATCTGATCACAGCATATGCTGGAAGAAACTTCACAATTCATGAAGTCATTCTGGTCCATAATTAACTGAAAATTAATTACAGAATCTTGAAAAGAGCATAAACCAAAAATGGGCCAGCATACCTTCATGGTGCAGTTGCTCACTCTGAATCTGTTCCAATAATTAAGTCTAGCATATGGCACTGGAGTTAAAAGAAAAGAAAAACAAAACAACAAACAAACTATGATTCCCAAAAAAGTTTTGGAGTTCTACTTGTCAAAGGGATATGTCTGTCCGCAGTGCACATATATTTCCTAGAAATGAGGAAGATGAATTAACGTGATATTTGGCAATTTCAGCTTTGCAGAAATTACAGGTTGCAGATGCTTCTTATAAAATCAAAACAAAAACTGAGAAAAGAACATAATTAGGTAAATTATTTGCTGACTTGATGAATAATTTTCTAAAGATTATTAGAAGATATAAGAGCTTGGAAAACGCTCCAATTTTTCAACAAACAAAAGGAGGAGGTAAACAATAAAACTGCCAAATTGATTTGGTCGAGCATTCATTAAAAGGTATATTTTGTATCACTGAATTACACATACTTTTTAAAAGGTGCTTAAAGCATGGCATGCTGCCACACATCAAAATATTATTTTTCTAGAAAAAAAATGTTAGCATGCTGGGAAGTAGATGATATGCCATCAAAACAAACCTGTAACACTTTGATGCAGTAAACAAAAGAAAGAACATTTTAAAAATATTGAGAAAGAATATAACCAAAAGAAAAAAAAACACGAAGAAAAAAAGATCAGTAGATTAATCAGAGATTGTGCAAAAATGTGCTACAGGAAAAATGGAAACTCTCTTTCTCATTTCCAGTTTTCCACTACAGAGATCAATATCTTCCATAACAGGAGGAAGACAATCACAAACTTTCAAATTACAAACTTTGCTTTACAAACCCCCTACTGCAGTAACTGGAGGGAGCTGGGTGGCAGCCTGGGGTCTTTAACTCCCATCTGTAGGTGGGGAAAGCTGCAAAGGAGAGTCAAGTTCTTTTCCAGCCCATGGGAGACAGAGCCTTGTTCCCTGAGGTAACACTTCTAGATCAACTCGAGGTTTTGGTTTTGCTTTTTTTTTTAAATGAGGGGATAAAACATTGTAACTATGTACAAGTGGGAAAGAAATGTCCATGGCTTCAGCAACTTGCACACATTTCAACCCTGAGCTATGCTTATGACCCTTTTTCATATCATCTTACTCTATTTCTCACAAACCAAACACATAGACATCTCTGATACAGTTTGGTTTTTGTGTTTACCTTTGCTTCCATTTGGAGGGCAAGAGCTTAAATTAGATCTACTGCACAAAGAGCACAGCACTGTGCAGTGTGACTCAGCTATAGAGAGTACTAGGCTGCAAATAGGACTTAAACTAAAATGCATTTATAAATTCATTTTCCTCCAGCTCCTTACTGATCACACCGCCTAACAAAATACTTGCACATTTTGCACATAAGTCCAAACTAGAAACAGGTAAAAGTCCATTTTTATTGGAGTAATGTATATTCTTGGCAAAACTAGGCTGACCACATGAAACTATAAGCTACGATGTATCTTCGTAATAATGTGAGCATACTCAATCTATTCAAGCTAATTATGAAAAACAATACCAAATCTTGAAAATTTACATGACGAAAAAATTACTGGTTTCAAATATACATTAATATCTCTTCTTGCTATTTCCACCTCCTTTTTCATGATGATCTCC
The DNA here is from genome assembly GCF_013368605.1 of Nyctibius grandis. NCBI lineage: Eukaryota > Metazoa > Chordata > Aves > Nyctibiiformes > Nyctibiidae > Nyctibius > Nyctibius grandis. The sequence goes on along the minus strand of NC_090663.1, from coordinate 70,870,096 downwards.
ACCATATCAGAAACCCCCTGCAACAGCACACATAAGTTCCCAAAATTAAGCGTGAGATGCTGTGTTGCTCCTCTGTAGATGCCCAATGCAAAGTTCACCACCGGAGAAGAAGGATGGCCTAAGCAGCAAATGGCCTTACCCCACTATCTCATTCATGGCAGCGATGGAAGAACCTTTTTATGCCATTTTAGCTCCTTTATGTGGCATAAAGGGATCAAATCAGGAATGAGAATTTCACCTTAGTTTCTCTATGTGAAGAAAATCACCAAACCAGCTAAACCTCAAAGCTTAACTGCATGCCAGCTGTACACTGCAGGGGCAGACTTGGCCTTCTAGGTCATTAAATGCAGATCACTAATTACAATTTCCAGCAGACTACCGAGCTCCACCACAAGGAAAGATTTTTCAATGCATTCCTCATTTTCAATGCATTCCAGCCAATATATAAAAAAAGACAAAACAACCCCCTCAAGCAAAGTTTACCCCCTCCCTTGTTTTTTTGCAGACACGTGAACACATACTTTGAAACGCACCAGGAAATCGCAGTGATGAACTCATGACATTGCAGACAAAGTGTCACGTGTTGATGTTTCAAAAGGTTATCAAATCAGATGGCAGCCCTGTATTTTGCCAGAGTACTAAGAACACATGCGGGCCTGGAAGGCGGGCGTGCAGGAGCTCTGCTGCTGCTGCACAGAGCATAGCGACGGAGGATGCCCTGCACCAGCTGCAGGGGGGCTGCTGCAAAATTTCCAGCACTTCAGGGGGCTGGGCTTCCTGCTCCACACACCTTCCTTGCTAGATTCAATAGCACAGACCAAAATCAAGGGAAAGTTGTCAGCCTCCAGCATATATATTACAATCTGGCCCCATTTTCCTTTGGGAAGCAGAAACAAGGGGCCTAGGGGGCAACACAGCATCTCAAAATTGGTAAAGGGATTGGAAGAGGTCTTAACAGGGCTACTCTCCCGAAAAAGTAAGGAGCGGCTTGCTTGACTTTTTCTGCCAGGAGACAAGATGGAAAAAGAAGTCTAGGAGGTATCAGGCAGCAGGCAGGAACCAGGATTTTGCATATAACCTATGAAAGACAAGCAGCTAAATCTGTCTGTAGAACTAAACTGAGGTACTAGGTCCAGGAGGATACAAAGCAAATTGCGAGATAGAAAATGATTTGGAGGAATTAATGTGACTGTGTTATAATTTTCTGGAACAGTGAAAACACCCTAAGGGAAGGGTCACTCTGTGCATCAGGGAAAGGACCTGCAGCAGTATCCAAACCCCCGTTCACAGACAACATAATAAACCTAAGAGTGGTGGGAAAAAGTAATTTGTAATACAATTTGCTCAGGTGATGTCTTGAAACAAGATGCCTGCTGAAGCACAGCCAGAATTGTGTAGACATTGCAACTGAAGAATTAAAACAACAGAAAAAACTGGTTTAAGTTTTGCTATCATACTGTTTTCAAAGTACTTCTGGTAATTATTAAGAAAAGGTTTTGCCTTTTTGTTGTTGGTATATGAATGACGGAGTAACATCATCAAAATTACTGCATATCCAAACAGTCGTAGAAATAAATCAACAAAAATGTTGAATAAGCTACAAAAAACGTCGAGAGGTTTCACTACATGTGAATTTGCTTTCATGATGGTGTAAAATGTTTTCCTGTATTCGAGAGAATGCTCATCCCCCCAAAAAAGCATGCAATACTTGAAACCTTAACACTTTTAGCTATGTGAGATTCCACTAAAATTACTGTCATCATAAAACACCCACTTTTCTTTTTTCTGGGTCATAAAATACATATCTCCAAAATCTGATTTAGAATGACAATAGAGTTTATTAGCTATTAAGCACTTCTTCAGGATAATTCCATCTTAAACTTTTGAGATTATGCATCTGCCAGCATTATAAAAAGGCTGCGCATTTCCAGTGTTTTTGACTAATCAAATTAAGAGATCAAACTATTAATATTCTGCTTACCTCCTAAATTCATTCCTGCTTGCAGACATTTCTGTAATCGACAGGCTGGGCAGTTCTTCCTCCGAATCTTATCAATTATGCAGTCATTCCTTCCCGCACACAGGTAATTGTGCTGTCCTGAATGAACCAAAACCATAATACATTATTAGAGGTTGTATTTACATAATTCCAATTTGTTCTTCTCTGTTGTTTTGCAGTCATTTTGAGCTTCTTTATTAATGCAGACCTTCCCAGTCCCATTCTTTAGCCTTCCCAATAATCTTGGTGACTTGTCATGGGCCTTACTATGAGCACCTCTTCTGTTTAATTTGGGAAAGAGTTTTGGTGTGCCACTCACAAGAGAGATCTCATTACTTTTTTCTAAGCAGGACTGGAACTTTTCTTTTTGCAAAAAAACAAACAATTGGTTTGAGCTTTTTCAAATCTTCTTACACGTGTCGTATCACAGAGCAGCCTGGTAACTCTCAGTTGTGGTATAACACCGGGGGCCATTCTCATGCTAAAGAAGTTCACAATCTATAGCAGAAATGCAAAGTAGAGATTAACTTTCCCAATATACTCCACTCTCTTCAACCAGTTCACTGAGTGCTTGATTTCTGATTTAATCAGTTACCTTCCATACATCAGGAGGTTTCTGAAGGGTTTACCAGAACAGGTTTAAATCACAACTGCATTATTTCAGTTCTGTAAAACCCCACAGAAGCACTCCTGAGGAGACAGCAGGTATTTAACACACAACGTTTAGCAGAAGGGAAATACATGGCAACGAGGGAAATAGGTTGGCATTTAACAACTTGGAGACTCAAAAGGCTTTTTGTTTCGTGGGAGGAACATAGGTAGAGCAAACAGACACAGTGTATCAGACAAGGGCACTACCACGTGGACTTTTCAAAGGTGCTTGAATTTGATGTGGAAGAATAAAGGAAGCCATGAGGGGTTCGTGCAGCGCGACAGGAGAAGAGAGAAGAGATTATTTTAGCTTCCTTGATCCAGAGGTGGCACACGGGTTTTTGGGGCAACCAGAATAAACGGTTTGCAGCAGATGCAGCAAAAAGCAATGCAGAGAGTTTCCAGAGGAAGGATGAAAGGAGAGGACATAGCACACGGAAGTAAAACAGACCATAAGGCAAACTGCAGGATTTGCCAGCATGCGAAGTTCAAGGAAACAAGCCTGTGTAAAATACAACAGCGTGCTGCAGGCTTACATAGCGGGCACTGTAAGACCTACTGAGTCTTACAGGCATTTTAGACATAAGGTAAGAAACTCATTACTCTGTAAACTAAACACAAGTTCGTAACAAAGATGTCTGAAATGCAAGGTAGAGGAAAAAAAAATCAGATTGCAAATGCAATAACAGCAACCAGCAACTAAGCAGAGAGACTCCTAAGCAGGTCATGAATGAAGCAGGCAAGATGTGCAGAAACCCAAGAGTTGTACAAATAACGTTAAAGTTGATGCCAATGACCAAAGTCAGCACCAGCCATGGGTGGGGAGGCGAAGCCCGGGCAGGGCTCAGCAGCAGAGCTGCGCTGAAATGCGCAGGAGGCCGACGTGTGCGGGGAGCGGGAGCAAACATACAGGCTTGATAAGGGGACAGAGCTGCTGTAGGACAAGAGGCACAAAATATATTTGCCAAGACATTTTCCACATTACACACATGCTTCCTCCAGGAAAGACAAAGAGAATACTCATGGGACACAGGAGACCTGGCTTCTGTTTTGGGCTCTTTCAGGAATTTGCCTTAAAACTTCACATAAGTCATCTTCTATCTCTGCATCTGACTTCCCCCTTCACCCTTACCCAATGTTATCTATTCAGACAGCGAACTGAAGTTTGGGCTGTTTCTTGCATCTCTTCGCTGAGCATCTCACCCAAAGAGAACCGATCTCATTTGAGTAAGCGAAGTGTTACTGTAATATCACAAAGGTATCATCATTTTGATAATGCTTTAGATGTTTAAACAACAAGCAGATGGGCAAATAAGGGTTTTTATTAAGGGACCTTACCTAGCACTGTGACACAGATGAAAAACAATAAAACTTAGGCAAAATAATTCATGAATATGAGCTCATGAAGTTACGTCAGGCATAAAATCAAGTTGTACAATATAGTGACAGCACCAGTATCTATCAGCTGGTCTTTAAGTAGGCCTGCTAAACAATAAAAAGATAAAATTCTCAGCTAATCACAAAATTAAAACCTGCTTATCACACAATGTTTATTTTATGATGCAATCTATACAAAAACCAGATAGAAAAGAGAAAAGCCAACTTAATTCCTATTTACATTTCTGCTCTGTACTGACTTGAGCACATCTCCTAAAGAAATATCACACAGCACAGAAGTAAAATTAAACTAGAAAATAAAAGTGTTTAAAATAGTGATATACAGTATAAAGATGGTTTATATGCCCTTACAAATACTGGTAAACTATCTCTTTGTGGGGAAAGGGGAAAAATGGTTATTTTCTGCTAGGAATGCAAGTACGATTGCTCAGTGCTCATACAATGTCCTTTGTACATCACAGAGCACTGCAATACCATTTTTAGGCTTCCACAGGCGGTTGCAGGCTATTAATATGACAAGTCAGCTCTAATGCTGCAAAATGAACCCCACTGCAGAATTACCCTGAAGGCAGTTTGCTCTATGAAATTGTACACCTGTTAAGTCAACATTTTTCACAACTGCTTTCAAAAGCTAATGGGTTTAAGAAAAAGAGGTTAACATTTATGTACTCCAGGATAATTACTTGTTTCACATTCTTAAATATTGTGAGAAAAGTTTATTTGATTCAATCACTGTCACACTATGTCTTCGTAAGAAATATTCCCACAATAGCAGAATACTTCCCTTCAAATAGTTCAGGTAGCCTGTAATTATTACTTTTTGGCCTACGTACTCTAGACCAAATAATTTCAGAAAACATAACTTAGTAAAGGTTCATCAATTTTTGAATCATGCATCTCTGAATACTAACGTGTGGTATAAAATCTGTAAGTAGTTTTTCTAGTAAGCAATGCAGAAATCTTTCCAAAAAGCAAGTGTCTTCTTGTCAATCTTTTTAATTTCTAAAAAAAATTTAATAACCACAGTCATCTTAAACCTTACATTAATGGAGGCAACTTGAAAACCCTTAAAAAACCAGCACGGATCAGTATTCAGGCAAACCCTCCACGTAGAGTTCAGCTGTGAAATAACAACGAACAGTTTTTCAGTTAAAAAGTTTATCACCTATGATGAAAAAAATGGCTTCAGATTTCCACGCAATCAAATATGGTATCTTTCAAATAAAACCAAATTTGTAAAATAAAAGTAAAGCAAAGATACCCATAATGAATCAGTATCTTCCATTTGTGTAGCACAAGCCTCACTCATGCCCCTCAACTTCAGAATCAAAACAAAAACCTACACATCTGAAATTGATGCAGCTCTCCCAAGACCTCCAGGGCTCTTCAGGATCTCAGTGAGGCGACGGAGGCCATCCTGCAAACAGGCTGATGTTTTTGTGGTGCTAGATCTCCAACTCTTTCAAGACACGTATCGATTTGCTTGTGTAGTTTGTGTTTAGCTTAATCCAGTTGTTCTTTTTATCCAGTTTAATCACCCACAAGTGGGCTGGAAAGTGACAGCGTAGATATCGAGTTCTCATCTCCCATGCGCTAAATGCATTAAGATCAAAGTAATTTTTACATATGCCACCATTAAGTGCACTTACACGAGCTAATTCCTGTTCCATCTAAAATACAGAGTTACAAAAGATGCCAGGAAAATTTCCTGTGCAAAATAAATAATTAATAGGTACTACACAGTTACACACTAAGAAGAAATAGAGATCTGTCCTATTCACAGTAGAGCTAGAGCAATATTTGAGTTTGCACTTTCCAGGTTATCGTGTCACTACATACCGCAGAATGACACATCCAAATATATGCACAAAAATACTTTAATGTTTCCAACTCTCTCACCTGCAAAGACTCTTTAATTCCCTGCTTTTAAAGGCCTACAAAAGAAAACAAAAAGGAAGTATTCATGAAATTCAGCCTTCCCTTTTACTACATTTTCTTGAACAAGCAAAATTCAGCAATAAAGGAGGGGAGAAAAAAAGCTGTTCTTATTTGGCCTATGAATTAGTGCCAAAATGAGGCTGCAGCAGAAGTTGTGCCTTTCCCCATTTTAAAACTCCAGGACAATGATTGAGCCCCTAGTCCCAAAAACTGACTCGCTAAGATGAGCTCATGCACGTTGTGCAGAGCACTGCTGTGCTCTTCGAGGGGCTGTGATACTTCCAGGCATGTAAGGCTGCAATAGGAACGGGGTACAGATATTTCTTGTCAGTAATATTTCTGTTACTGTCTAAGGCAAAATTAGAAAATTACAGAAATTTCTGAAATATTCCACATGTTTTATCTTCCTCCTAAAAATTTTTTTCCCCACAGTTTTTTGAAGTCTAAGTCAGGAACTGCAAAGCATTAATGAGCCTTCTATATTTCTGCTCTCTTGTTAAAATAGCAACTACTATCATCAAATGTTAAATTTTGTAAGGAAAAAAAAAGTGTAGTGCTGGAAGAGGATCCAAAGACTGTTTAATTCAAGCCCACTCATGGAAGCATGATAAGACTAGCTTAACAGTTCAGGCAGGTTTTGGTTTTTTTTTTCCTTTCTCTAACTTTGTCTTAAAACCTTCTGAGGAAAGGTATTCTGCAATTTCCCTCAAGCCATGTGATTAGGCTAGTGATTACCTAGCCTTGAAGCTGTGTTTTTTCCCTTTGCATTTAACTCAAACAGGAATATTTTGCAACTGAAAGAGATGTTAGGCTTCCCCTAAGACACACAGGGTAATAGATCACCACCTTCTTACAACAATCTCATGCCTATCAAAAGATTTGTGTTCCCCATCTCTTTGCTAGACTAAACAAATCCAGTTCTCTCAATCTTTCCTCATAGGTCATGTTTCCTAAATCTGTCATCATTCCTCTTATTCTCCTCCAGCTTCTTTCATAAAACAGAGTGCCCAAAAGTGGGTGCATTTTTCTTGCTGAGTTTCACCACCACTAAGTCCAATAAAATGGTTATTTCCTGCATCTTGCACACAACACCCCTGCTAATGCAATCCTGGACCAGATCTGGCTTTTGGCAATGGCATTAGGTTGTTGACTCACTCTCGCTTGTGTGCCACTAACGCCCAGCCCCTCTCCTGCGGCACCGCTGCCTTCCACGTGTTCTTTCCTGCTTTTACCTGGGCAGCCAACTCTTTTTTTCCTCTGCTAGAGCTACACGCCCACTGCAACATCCCCTGGGAAAGGTAAAGTCCAAAAGACGCTCTGGGTACGACGTCTGAAACCGGAGCATGCTTTGGGTCCCAAGACAAAGATGTGATTGAGGAAGCCTTGCAAAAGGACGGAAAAGTGAGAAAACAGGAGGGGCAGCTAAGGACCAAAGCAAGCAGACGTAGTTTGAAAAAACCTCAACTTTTAAAATAGCATCTCACTGAAGCACATCAAAACGCACGTAGAATGCCCAAACTTTCCTTCTTCCTCCACAATGAGAATTAATACTTTGACTCATAAAATTGCAGGCAAAGTTGTCTTCTCCCTGCAGGCTGCCAGAACAGCCAAGCCGTCTTCCAAGGTTTGAGCAGAGAGGAGCTGGAAGCCACCTCCAGCCCTGCCTTGCAGATCTGCACATTGGAGCTAGGATCCCTTTTGCAGCTTCTGGGCTGGAATAAGGGCTTATATTTCTCCATATTTTCCAAGTGTGAAGATTATCTCCACGATAACAATATGTGTAAAAGCCTTACAGCTTGGAGTACTTATCAGCACCTGCTCCAGTAGGTGTGTGTAGGTCTTAAACACTATTACCTGGGCATCATTAGTGCAGGGAGCTCCTCTAAAGATCCTCCTGCTGCTCCTATCAGTAGTTACCAGGATAACCACCCATTTTACTGAAGTTACTCCTGATAACACTAGTGAATGAGGGGGAGAAAAAATACTGGGTTGAATAGCTGCAATTCTACGCTAAGTTTCCCTCAATTCCATAAATGTTAGTTACCGCTCAAGTCTGTCCCTCCCCTTTACCCACCAACCTGTCAGACTGCACAAGCCCAGCCCCTGCAACCCTTCCAGCCTGGGCTACAGACCTTCCCTGCTGAAGGAAAGACAAAGAAAACATGCTGCAGAAAATCATCAGGATTTTCTAAGGGAGGCCTTTCACCTCAAGAGTATCTGGTCAGCAAACAGAATTTAACACCAGGTTTTTCTGCTTTCTGGTATAGACCTAAAGAAGGGCTTTGCCTCCTACAGCAAGAAATCACATAATCTGCACTTCCTAACCTCTTGTTTGTGCTCACTGAGCTATGGATGTGTTCCTTTCATCCAGCTCTGAAACCTTCACAGATTTTGTGAAATGGATGTTATCTCTGTAATCCATATAAGCTCTTTTAATTAATAAAAAGAAACTATTTCTACCTTTTAATGGGCAGTATATAAATAAAATTATTGCTAAGACTTGTCACAATGATTTTCCACATACAGAAAAGGATTTTCTGTTTGACAGGAGTTGTATCACACTATCAAGAAACAAACTGCATATACCTGAGTTTTTTATTTCACCTCTGCAGTAGGTAGGTACTCTCAAATAAATCCGCACGATAAGTACGATGATGAATCTCTTTCCAAATTTCAGTTTTCACAGAGCCTCTATTTCTTGCAATTAAAAAAAAAAAGGAAAACGCCTGCTATTCAATGGAAATCAGAACTGCATTTTCATTTGTAAGGTCCATTTGTTACATAGTTGAGGGCTTTTTTTTTTTTTTTTTTAGCAGTTGACAACTGCCCAGCAACAGCAGCCTATGTTTGCAGTCACTATTTTAGGCTACATCACATGTCAATTACATAACCTTGTTTTACTGCTCTTGAACTGGTTCGAACAACCTGGGAAACAGATTAGGGCAGTCCCTCCCAGCTGGCCATCCGCATGCAACGGCAGGACCCGTCCACCCGCCGCAGCTCCAAAGGCTGCGGCCACGGCAAGTCCTTCTCTCCATAACTAGTTACTTATTGCTAGACCCACCTCAGACATTTGATAATTAACTTCCTCCGCTCTGTTTAAACCAGTCCAGTCCGACCACGGTAAACTAATAAACTTGATTCCTCACACTGAGATTTATGTGTAATGCAGAATACGCTTGTAAATGCCACAGACAAGGTACAGAACTTAGATATGAACATTGCCCCTTTATTTTATATAGTGAACACACAGGGTTTGTATTTTAGATATCTAATCTAAGGCTTTCCCAAAATTCAGGGTCTATCTCCCTTATTACTCCACAGCTTTACTCATCTGACCATATCATTCCCAGACAATATGCTTTTCGGCTGCAGACAAAAGCTGTATCTGCCTATTGCTCAAGATGACAATATAGATCTGTTATTAACATTATTACAGAGTGTGCTTATAGCATAGGTATAGTCTAAATCCTTCTCTGAAACAAGAATTTAGAGCTTTCCCTCCTTTATGATAAATTGGAGACTTAATTAAAATTTGTTTTGATTTTGGCAAAATATTCACCACATCTTGGATATTTCCTGCTTGCTCTCATTCTCAATTACCTTCTGCTACTTCTAGATCCCAAGACATCTTTCAGTTTCTTTACCCTTGTCTATAACTGGATTAATTTATCTATAATTTTTATGATATTTTTTGTAAGTCTCCTTACTTTCTACTCCCCCTTCCTTTTTCTTTTCTTCAATAAAACTTATTTTCTAACCTTCTCCTTTGCCTACTTTCATCTTCAGTCTTTTAATCCTCTCCTGTTCCACAACTTTCTTCAGTCTTCTCATCTACCTTCTAAATGTATTATTTCCTCCATTCAGCCAGTAACTGGTGATTTCACAGAGCATATTTATACTGCAGTCAAAGGTATGGCTACATCTCATTTCATATACTCAAGCAAAGTATATTAAAATTACCTGGGACATGTATAGAAAACATAGTCTCAACAGCATCACTTTCTGCAGGGTCTACAAAACCCAGCTAGGGCTCTTCTAAAAGCACAGGTGCATCAGTTGGTGCTCAAACAGTGAGGATAGTCTACAAACCTTTGCAGCACAGTATTCTTCTAAATTTTCTGTGTGTTTAAACCTTGTGTTTAACTGCTATTTAATTGTAACATGTTATAATTAAACAGTGTTGACAAAAACATTTTCAAATCCAGCATGCTGACCTGTGATCACCCAATCTTCTTCCTCTGTCGAATATGAAATACGCTACTGATTCTTACTTGTATCCCAGAGAAAGAGCTGCAGGTTGCCCTTAGGTGGCGATTACATCATGAACAATGACTTAATGCTCTGCGCATTAACTACGCACTGTTTTCCTCCAGAAAGCCAACATTTGAAAGCACAGATGAACTACCAGCGCTTCCTCCAATGGTGACTACAGGTATAAAGCTGATTCCCCCTTTTTTTCTGGAAGTAGAACAGGGAGGGCTGTGTCCCCTGATGCTTTATATGTGAAAGTTTTCTCATTGCCATAGTGTTACGCACTCCTTATGCACATCTAAGAGCACAGACTCCAATACTCTGCCAATTTCAACATGGAGACCGTCTCCTGCTCCTTCACCTTCCCAGGAAACTTGCTTTCAACAGTGGGCTGCGACTAGATTAACAAAAACAATTGGTATGGTCTGGTGATCCTGGCAAAAGAGATGACAAGTTATAAAAATGGTTCTCTCTCACTATTTTAAGCAGACTGAAAGGGCACCGATGAGAGGGGATCAAGGAGAGAGAGGAAATTTGGCAAGGGAGCATGGGATGTAGCCCAAAAGAGGCTACTATATTCTGCAGGAGAAACCATCCAGCAGGGATGAAACCTGTTAACAACACTGAGACCAGTGAGCAAGAAAATACATGTAAATTTCTCGTGTTTCAGGTACATGCGTGCATTTTCTTCTGCCATGCTTAAAACAAGCTGCAGAATTCTGAAAGCCTCTCCAACCCTGTGCCTGGTGCTCCAGCCGCCCCGTTATCCAGAGGGACTGAACCACCAAGGCAAGATATGCCCCAAATTGGTACTGACACCATCCCCAGGGCACTGTTGTCTCCACAAAGAGGCAGAGTATGTACCAACCAGCCACATCAACAGTCAGTCACAGAAGACAGCTGGGGCCTCCTGAAATCCAGAGGAGCTAAGAAAGCTTTCGGTTCAGCATGTTGAAAGTCTAAACACGGCCACATGACTGACTATGCGGTAATTCCTTTTTCATGCGGTCAAAGAAATGCTGAATGATACTAGCTAGTACAGAACAGGAATAGGAAAAGTATCTGATCTTCGTAAAGCATTTCTGATTCACTGAAATCACACAGCATTGCAAATCTGTTTAGGATGAAAACGAAGGAAAAATATCTACAAACACCAAAATAATCCTGTTATCAAGCTAAATTATTTTGTTTGTTTTGAAATTGGTTTTCAGTTCAATTGCTTTTGATTTTAGATTATAATGGACACAGTAATACAAAGAGTGAGAATTAGAGCTTTAGAATCATAGAACGGTTTCAGTTGAAAGGGGCCTTAAAGATCATCTAGTTCCAATCCCCCTGCCATGGGCAGGGACACTTTTCCTCTAGAACAGGTTGCTCAAAGCCCCATCCAGCCTGGCCTTAAACACTGCCAGGGAGGGGGCATCCACAACTTCTCTGGGCAACCTGTTCCAGTGTCTCACCACCCTCACAGTAAAGAATTTCTTCCTAATATCTAATCTAAATCTACCCTCTTTCAGTTTAAAACCGTTACCCCTCATCCTACCACTACATGCCCTTGTAAAAAGTCCTTCTCCAGCTTTCCTGTAGCCCCCCTTCAGGTACTGGAAGGCTGCTAGAAGGTCTCCCCAGAGCCTTCTCTTCTCCAGGCTGAACAGCCCCAACTCTCAGCCTGTCTTCATAGGAAAGGTGCTCCAGCCCTCTGATCACCTTCATGGACCTTCTCTGGACTCGCTCCAACAACTCCATGTCCTTCTTGTATTGGGGGCCCCAGAGCTGGACGCAGTACTCCAGGTGGGGTCTCACGAGAGTGGAGTAGAGGGGCAGAATCACCTCCCTCGACTTGCTGGCCACGCTGCTTTTGATACAGCCCAGGATTCAGTTGGCCTTCTGGGCTGCAAGCGCACATTGCCGGCTCATGTTGAGCTTCTCATCAACCATCACCTTCAATGTTATTTTGACAAAAATCACACATCTAATATTTTACAGCACGTTCTTTCACAGCAAGTTTCCAAATTTTCATTTTGGTTTAAATTTTAACTGAAGACTAATTTTGAAGTCTCTAGATGCTGTTATCTGCGGAGTAGTACATATGATAGATTTATAAGAGATCATGTTGCATGCATGATGTCTACTTCTGCTTTCCCATGCTAAAAATCTGATAAGGCATTCTTGACATACTACAAATTTCAATGCACTTTAGTGGAAAATTTCAATGTACAAGAAATGGTCTAGAAGGACCGTAAAGGCTTTTTAAATAAGCATCATGCAAAAATCTTAAACTGCAACTGAAATGCCCTTCCATTTTTGCCGATAGAAGTGGTCAACCGCGCCGCTACGCTTACATACGTTATGAGTTAATCCTACAATTAGCTCACTGTTACAACTGGATTTCAAGAAGTACACAGTGTAAAGTAAGATTTGTGTGAAATACCAAGTTCATGTAAGGCAATGTTTGAGAGGGTGTGTGTTGGGTGTATTCTCGAATATGGAGCACTAATTAGTAATGTAAGGATTTCTAGCTGACTCCATGGCTCCTTAAGCCACGCTCCTTCAGTGAATACTCTACTGAAAATATTCACCTCCATGAAAATATTCATATTTGTAAGTGTATATGGGGCTGAAGCCTGTTATACTCTATTCACTATTTCAAACTGCTTAGTCTGCCCCACTGTCCTACTGATACATTCAGGCGTGTATCAAACTGCCTTTGCAGTAATCATATAGAATAGGAAAACTGAGAACTTCTATTCTCATAGGACAGACAGAAAATCAAGGTATACAGCATTAATTCTGTGTTTTACAACTCCATTTTGTAATTTGCAATTCTGGGCTGACTTCTTCAATGCTACTTATATAAGTCATTACTAGAAAAACAGGCAGTTTGTTTCACAAAGTAAAACTTTTCCCAACTCTTGATCTCAGTGAATATGTTTTGTCAACTTTTTTTTTTCCTAAGTAGCTACCCTTTGGTTTTTGCAAACATTTTGAAGTTCAAGCCTGCTACGTTCTTGCATTTAGCATGCTCAGCAGATCATAAATTTTATTCTGTGTGAATGACACATTATCTTCAAAGCATATTTTTCTCTTGCATTTTTCATGTAGATTTTACTACAGCTCAGACTGGAAATATGCTAAATTCATAATAATGAATATTATTATGAACAATAGCAACAATTTAAAATACTGTCAGCACATACATTGACAGGTCTTTTCCTCTGGAACCCTGGTCAGTAATAATTTTCTTTTAAAGGCTGCAAGCAATACCAGCACAACAGAACTTTTTAGCAGAATCTCTTGAGATCCCAAACACAGAAATGTTGACCAAAGTAATATCAGATGCTCACCAAAGTGAACTTAAAACTTTTCTGCATTTGTTTGCTGGATTTTTAAAAAGGAGTCTGTTTTACCCTTTGAAATACATACATGTCTGCCTATTTTTTTTTCTTTATTTTTCTCTCCATTTATTCATTTTTATCAGGAACCTCAGCTCTCTGTTGTTCCAGTTAAATCTGAAGAAACAGTCAGAAGAAAGAGGATGAGAGGATAGCAGAAGATTTGACAACTGTACTGAAATTTCACAGTACATTTACTGTTAAAATAAAAAAAAAACAAACACAACCTAAACCAAAAAGTGTAAATTAAGTAGCAGAAAGGGTATTACACCAATTACGATTGCTATTTTCATCTTTAAAGGAACGAGTGGGTCTTTCCAAGCACCCCCTTGAAGCAGGTGCAGAATTCCCAGGCTGCAATGCCACAGGTCCCAGCCCTCTCCACTCCCCAAATTCAGATCAGGCTTGCCAGGTAGCTCTGTCCACAGTCCATGCTCACAAATCCCTGAACGGGACAGGGCAACCCTTGCGCATCCCTGAAAACAGCTACTTCACCCTGTGCTTACTCATCTGACCTCAAGAGGCTGAGCAAAGTATCACATAGCAGCAAAAACACTGATGAATTGAAGCTTTATCTAATTATCCCAAATTTTATTGGAGACCATCTCACAAGTGACACTCCTGCAGCCCCCGTCAGCCATGCGTGCCGGATGCGACATCTCCAGCCATGGCAACAGCACCAGGATGACCTCAAAGTGAGAGTAAAGCTTGTCTTTCAACAACAGCTTCGCTGGACCCACACCTTCATTACCACACCTTTTCACTAGGAATTGCAATTTGTTTTGCCATAGAAATAAATCAAGTGGTGATCTTTCACGCTGGAATCATCCTAGGTCTTGAACAACTAAAGCAATGGATGACTCTATCTGCATCCGGCATTTTCAACACCTATAAAGTTACCCAATTTTTCAGACACATAATTCATGTACCAGAGTAAGCTCTTGAAAGGACCAGGCCTTCCCTTCATTATAAGGGAGTGGATATTTAGGTAAAAACAAATATGTCAAATTTCAGCCCAAATTACGGTAGCCACTGAAAAAAAAAATTGTAAAAAGAGAGCACACAACAGCAAAAAAGTAATCTCAGTGCCCAAATACAACATCACGAAGGCATAAATCGAATTATTCCGTTCTACTTTCAAAGATCATTCTGCCTAATGGATGCAATTGCTGTTTCAAAATTTGTTTTGCTCAGTAAAAACTAAAGACCAATTACTATATAATTAATATCCAGAATTCACCCCTGGATTAGGGTAGCTGCTCCTTCATGGTATGTATCCTTACCACTTGCGTTCAATACATTTAAGAAAAACAAGATAAACTCCTCAGTCTATTCACATTTAACTTCACAAGGGGCATGTCTGAACACAGATTTTTTTACAGTTCTAATTCAATTTTCATAATTAAAATTCCAGTAGTACTAAGCAGATTGAATTAATTTTAGTTTCCTGCAAGCAGCTATTTAATACAAACTCACATGAACTGAAATGCCATTGCTTACAAGAAGCGTATGAACAGCACAAAAATGCTTTGGGTTAACCTTCACAAAATACAGCAATTTTCTCGTTAAAGTGACAGAAGTTAGCCACTGCCAAAGCCCAATCTCTTCAGCAATACCTATCAGATCTAAAGCTTGCAAGACAGGTCAGTGAAGCAAACAGATGATTGAGGATGGTGGTCATTTAGTGTAAAGCCATCATACCAGCTTAACCTCCATTTCACATGGCTGACAATGTATTTTTTTATTCCGTAAGTGGTGGGTTTCACTACTGGCATCAAAAGCAATTGTTTTATCTTTGAAAAATGATAAGGCAAAATTCCACTTGTCTGAGACATGTTTTGTAAGTAAAAGTGATAAAATTTGAATGAAGAGAACAGAAATTTTAAGGTCACTAATATCAGAAACCTGACCTGCCTTCTACTTATGCCAGATTTCAGTGTTACGTAGTGCACCACAGTATATAATTATGAGAGGATAATCCAGACCTATGCTTTTCCTAATACATCCCAAATTTCCTAGCTCTGTTTTGCCATCTCCAGAAGTAACTTTGAAACTGCCAGGCACCAGTATTAAAAGCCTCCCTGAAAAGGTACACTCGTGTCTGAAAACACACAAAGAAAAGATCAAAATGAAAACTAAAAGCAGATGCACTTTATGTATTAAAAGGGTTTTCCACTTTGGTAAGTGGATTATAATGAAGTGAGGCACCATGTTTCATACAATTTATTAATCCAGTCCCACTTATTTACACTCTGGAGCAGCATAATGATTTCAAAATTGGAGCACAGCCAAAACTCACATGCAGAAATAATTAAGAAGTTATGTGGAAAGATCAGTCGTTGTTGGGTTTCTGGGATTTTCCAAAGAGACTGGCTGACTTTTAGTTAACCAGAAGACCAAAGTTAAAGTAGTTTTAACACAAAATGAAGTGTGGAAGTGAATGAATTTTTGAAAGGGTATAGACGCTACGAAAAGGTAACTGGAGCCTGACTTGCCCTCCCATTACAGCCCCTCTAAGCCTGGAGAAGCTGGTACAGAAGACCTGTCTACACTAGCGCTGATGCAACCGGGGAAACTGTTTTTTCTAGACGGCACCTATGCCCTGGTCTTGAGCTTACCCATCAGCTACATAACTCAGGAAAAATTGTAAGAGAATAAAACTCAAAATATTGTAGAAGCACGGAAGGCATGGGTTTCAGACGGACAAAGAAAAGCTGGAAATCAGAGCACGTAGGTCACGGTGGGGAGAGCGTATGACCAGACAACGCCTCCGCAAAGCTTCTCTGGCCTCTGAAAGAGGCACACCAACATCCCCACGGGCTTTCTTGGACTGCTTGAAGGTCCACACTTTCTCCTGCAGTACTGTTTTTGGCAAGGCAAAGCTAACACTAGTCCAAGAATACAAAGCCATTTATACCTGTACAAAGCAAGCAGAAAATTCTGCAGATAGGAATGACAGTGCTTTACCTCTATTTCATCCAAGTTTAGATGTCTACACCAAGTAAAAGGGGAAATCAGGCTGTAAGTGTAAAAAATCCACTATTTCTCTGCAGAAAAAAATAGCGCTGGTTGGCAGTTCCCTCCTGGGCACAGCATACTCCTTCTGTCTCAAAGAAGCATCCTTACCCCTCGTATTTCCAAGGTAATGGTCCCTGAAGATGTTGAGCCACCCAGCAGATCAGGAATACTTACTTTAAAGGGTGAAGTACACAGATATGGAAATACTGTTGAAGATGCACTCATGCAGGAAATGTATTTTATTTATTCACTGATGCACAATGCCCGGTTCATTTTATTCACTACATTTCTCATCCACTAACCTCTCTCTCCGTCTATTCCTCTCCTGAAAAAAAAAGTTTATACACTAAGCAAGAAATCTAGAATCCAGTTCATTGTTATTATTTGGCAAGATTTACTTGATGAGAAGACCCTATATCAATTCTGCCATTAAGAATTTCTACAGCAAATTCCTACTGAGGATAAGCCACTGCCAAATACAGACAGCTTATCACACTAGGAAGACATCCTGTGTAGTATCAGAGGGACTCTTGTTTATTTTGATCTTTTCTTTGGAAATAGGAAGAAAGGAGGAGGATTTGTCAGCATAAGTGTGGATAGAAAAATAATACAAAAGGGTGGATAGAAATTAGAAGCAAAGACAGGAAACAAGCAATAAAATTGCAGTTGGAAAAATGCTACTGCATGCACCAAGGGAGCAATCCAAAATAAAGAGTTAACAACAAAGCAAAACAACAAAGCAAAATTTGGAAAGCACCAACATTGAAAAACACCTAGGAATAAGAGGATAACCTGGATGTAAGAGGCAATGCGGCAGAGGAGGACTAAGCGCCAGTAACACCTCTGGCTCTTTCTGCAGGAGCAATACACAGCAGAGCAGGTTGGCATGGCAGTGCTCTCTTTATGCATTTCTTTTGCAGCCACACCTGGAATATTGTATGCAGTTCAGGCACTTCATTACTGGAAGATATAAACAAACTGGAGGAAGTCCAGAGAAGTGAAACGGAAATGATTAGAAGCCGGAGGGAGTGATTTACCAAGAAAATTTAAAGTAGCCCTTTACCCGCCTGTAACTTCTCTGATAATTAGAGACGGGAAATGATAACGGCCTAGTTCAAGTCTCCAATCACGTGCCTTAAGCCCTTTCGCCTTGGGCACTTAAGCATGTGCCTAGTTTTAAGAATAAAGAGTACACAAAGATTTTGACCTGATGAAGAGCGTAAGATTAAGTAAGGAAAAAAAAATTAGGCTACGTACCAGTGAAATCCTCCCAGCAATGAATTATGACTAACTGAGCTACCATAAAAGATGGAGACTGTATTGCTTGAAATTTCTTATTTTATTGCTGATAATGGAAAGAATTATTCACATCTAAAGTTTATTTTCCATGAGACAAAAGGACTATTCAAAATAAACAGTGTTACCCATGTACACAAGTCTTTGCAGTCTTTGCCATAAACATATAGCACCAAGTTGTCCTGCCCAGGTAAAGGGTCCTGACTAAGCAAGCATTTTTACCCTGGACTGTGTAAGCCAGGTGGAATGGTTCTGAAAAATGACAAATTATATCCCAGCAGGAAACCAACTGGATTCTCCTAGCTCCTCATGCACCGACATTGCTGGGAAGTGATTTTTAGGAAGGTAGCACTTTGTGTAACAGTTGAGCTGTCAGCAGGGCTTTACTGAAAGACACTTTCAAAGTCATGTAGACACTGCCAGAGTCTCAGCTAGGGGATGGGTGATTACCATTCACACAGGTTTTGCATGCAATCTTGGGGCAAGGGGAAAAAAAAAACAACATAAAAAAACAACAACAAAAGCAAAGCCCAGCTGCAGGCAGCCTGCAAACAAGCCTGCTGGGATGCAGCTTGCTATATAATCCCCAAAGAACATTCCAGGCCGATAGCCATGTTTGATTCCCGAGCCCCTTCTACTGATATGCGAGGCCTCCCAGAAATGTTATCTTAAAGGTAACCATGTTCCCCCACCCCAGCCCTCTTCACCTAGTTTGTGCTTAAAATCACTTCTTGGTGCTCCAAATAAGCAAAGCTCATAGTTCCACCCTGAAGAAATACCCTGGACAGATTTTTAGCTCATAAATGGAGAGGGGGAACAGTACAGGAGAGGGAGACCTGGAACAAGACAAAGGTCTGCATTGTTTACTGGAAAGTCAGCATTTATTACTAAAATTGTGTTGGATATGCATATCTGAATAGTATGCCAGCCTAGGCTTTTGGTTATGCAAGTAATGCAAGCTTTATGTTACAATTTAGGCAATATTTTTATAATTCAACATTTACCTGCAACCTACATTTAGATTTATGAGAATGAGATAAGAACTGGCACAAAGTCAACAGGTCTCAGCTTCAGTGCATCAGTGCCTTGATTTTATATTACGATTTTTTTATGGACTTTCTGCAGTACAGTTTTAAAGGTTTGGCAGAAGGTAAAATGACTGCATGGGTTGATCATTGCTTTCACTACTTACAATGTGGTATCTATAAGCCTGAAAGTCCTACTCTAGGGACTTTTTTCCCCTTTCTTTGTATAGTATATGTCAAAATGAATCTGCAAATTGGATGAAATCTGTCAAAAACCACATTATCATCAGTTGATCTTGTAGGACTACATACAGTTAAGGTTGCCTGACACTTCTCATTTTAAGACCTCATTATCTATTGCTTATAACTTTACCACACATTAGCAGTTAGGGTTGAAATTTTCCATGCTGGATGTCTGCCTCAGGCTGAATTTTATTTTGCGAGTGTAAGAACATATTAGCTAGAAGTACTAAGCTTAGTGCAAAAGTAAGTTTGTGAGTAAGAGTAGGGAGAAACACGTTGGTTTTTTCCCCGTGTTACACTTTTCGCAAACGTATTTGAGAAGCTCAAGAGCCTTCACACTTTGAGACAGACCCTTTGAAGCATCACTGCTCTGATACCACAGATGTGCCTTTTGCCATCTCATACATTATCACTTAAAATTATAACAGATCACAGTAGAACACTGAAAAGTTGCAGTTTGTACGTGATATGATTTGCAAAGGTTTTGGTGGAGGTTGGCTGCCAACCTCCAAAGTCTCATTCTGCAAAGAGCGTGGACCAGGGCAGAGGGTCTCAGCTGAGCTTGTGCTCCAGCCATCTCTTCTACGCGTCAGGCGATGCATTAGCATGGGGACTCCACGCAGAAAATCCCCGTCACACTCTTGGGACACAGCAAGGGAAGAGCTTGGAGGGAAGGGGAATGAGGCACAGGTTGCGAGAGCAAAGGAAACCACCAGGAGCTTAATGAGGAGAGAGGACAGGAGTTTGGGGAGGTAGTAGACTTGCAAGGAGAAAGGTCCTCCAAAAAGCAAAGCCAGTGGTGGGAGGAAGGAGATGTAGGCAGTGGGATACTGGAGAAGCTAGAGAAGGGGGGAAATGGTCAGGAGAGTCTGAGAGTGCAGAAGCCCATGACTAAAGGAGAAAAGAAAAGGTCCTGAAGTGAGTGCTGGCCAGAAGTAGAAGAGGGAAGGGATGCAGAGGGGTGGCAACTGGATAAACAGAAGAAAACTACTTGGGGGCAGAAAGTCAAGAGAATATCTATCTCTACACCATTAGGGCTGAATGCAGGCAAACTAAGACTTAATTCTCCTAGAAGATGGCACAACCATCTCTACTTTACAGATTGGAAAACAAAGCCAGAAGAGAGTAAGGTCAAAAATATTAACAGTGTCTACTAGGGCGTTCAGCCTGACCTGTCACTCCCACAACTTGATTTTTCCAAGTGTTTAGCATTTTTGAGAGAGACTGCTTTCCAAGGAGGCTGACAACCCCCTGGTTGGGGTACCAGTTTCCATGCAAGGCAGTGGCTGCCAGTAAGGCAGCTGGAGCCCAGTGCTGCTGCTCCCAGCTCTGCTGCACACAACTCCAGCTCTGCCCACAAGCTTTCATGGCCCCTGGGACCTCATTTGCCGAGCCTGTCTCAGGGGGTGAGCTCAAAACAGGCCTGGTGCCACTTCTGCTGCTCTCTGTAGGCATGGGGAAAACAGCTGGTGGCAGCCACAGAGACTTATGGAAGCAAGAAAGACCCCAATAAACATTGTTTGGCTCCCAGGTTACTTCTATCAGACAGCTACTCGGCCTGACAGTGGTCTATCAGGTGCTGCTGTAGCAGATGAGCGCTGCACCAAGAGATGGATGTCCCACACCATCCCGTTTCACCTCTCCCCCTTTGGCCTGCATGCTCCTGAGAAGAAGAGCAGAAGGCATTACAGCAGCTCCACAGCACCTGATACGCCATGCTGGTACAGAAGACTCCAAAATCTCTCTCATAACCTGGAGTTCAGCTTCAGGAGTTCAAATAAATATTTACCTTAGAAAATGTTGACAACATTGGCTTTATAATTTATGTCCTTTGCCTCTCTAAAACTTTGCAGGAAGAGGAAATGGAGCTTTCAAGTCCTAACCACTGAGCAGAGCAGCTCTGGAGGAGCAGGCTCTGTGCTCCCACAGCCCCTGGGTAGTCCAGCCCCCCCCCACACGTCCGGCTGGTGGGCAGAAGCAAGCACACCCCAGAGCTGATGGGGGGCAGGTGAATGCTGGCTGTACCCCTCTCAGTGCACACTGCCTGCCCAGCCCGTTCAGGTCGAGGGGTAACTTCTGCCCACCTCAGCACAGGTGCCTACTGGCCAGCAAGTCCACCCACCATGGCAGCTAGCATGATGTCCCATGTATGTGAAGCTTGCACAAACCAAAAACAGTAGTAAAACTACAAACCTGAGAAAAAAAAAATTCAAAGTATCCTTCAACATGAATTTGTGCACCACTAACGTCAAAACCTGCAAGCAAGGCGAACTATGGCAGTTTCTGTATCCACACACAGAAATTAAACTACAACACTTGGAAAGGACATGGATTATTGAACCACCATAAAAATGTTTGGGCTGGGGAGCTCCGGTGCCACATCCACACATTACATTACGGCGGTAACTACACACTCCTAAACCAGACTTTGCTAAATCGAACAATATTTTCCCACACATACGATTACATCGACTTTAATGAGGTAACTGGCTCAGTGGTTTTGATTGTTTCGATTGGGTAAACACGTGACATGGATTGATCTATAATTAAGATGAACTTTAAAGATAAGCATTCATGTTTAAGTGGTGGAGCGGACACATTTGTCGCTGCCCGAGGACGAAGGAATAAAAGTACAAGCCGGAAGAGATCCTCTCTTTGCTCAGTCAGTGATTGCTGACCTCTGTTTTTCATTATTACTAGGAAGTGGTCAGTTAACCCTCATCATTAAGCAATAAAGCGTGACAGAGAGTGCTGATTAATGCGCTGCTCACAAATACGGTCAGAAACGAGGAGAAACCCACGGCAGGCTTCTGGCAGTTTTAAATGGCCATTAGTTATAGCTGTGCAAAATGAAATTAACCCAGCTAATCAAGCACCGAGAAGCCATGGTTCTGCTGAGGGTCAAGGGTTCCCAGCAAACAAAAGGTACAGTATGCTTACATACCATGGAAAAAAGAAAAGACAGAAACTCCTGACAGTCTGATTAATGAAAATGAATACATACGATAAATTTGATCAAACAGTGAATAAAAATAATACCTGCATTGCACATATTAACTGAGAAAAAGTCCACATATTAAAGAAAAGGAAACAACAGATTGACTTCAGCCATCACCAAGTTCATGAGCCGTCTACTAAAACACGCTATAGAATAGCTGTTGTGCTGCTGCAGATGACCCCGTTTAGACCCCTGTCCCCAAAATCCTTTTTGACGGCCCTCCTCTGCAGACAGGTTTGCTATTTTACCCTTTTAAAGCCTCAGCCACACAGCCCCCTATGTCCCTTAGGCTGAATTTTGGTGGCGCCGGGATTACCTGCTGTTTGTAAATCCTTCTCCTATCAGACCCAGAGAGCCAAGGAAGCACACAGAGCAAATGGTAAAAGCACAGGAGAAATACACAAGCTAAACATGCACGCGAGCACGTGCTAGCTCATTCTGTGACAAAGACAGGACGGGCTTGAGCACCAGGAGTTTTTTCTGAACAAGTATCCTTCTCTCACTTTAATTTTTATCTTTCTTTATTAATCTTGGCAAGTCCCACTTTTAAGATGTTATCTCCATGTCTGGAATGGGAGAAATGTTTTTACCGTGGCCTGCTCTGTGCCGCTTTCTGGATGCCACAGGCTCTTCTCCTCTCTCTTTCTATACCTTTGTTTCTGATTTCAGCTGAAATCTTAATTTGTCCCACATTTAGATGGAAATAGTTTAATTCTAAGGATTTCCCTCACTTCTTCAGTTGACCATCTTCATTTTAAGTGAAGACTCCAAGCAGTTCACATGCATACGGATTTTGAATTATGGATTACATAATCCACATAACGCACATGGATTTTGGATTACCCCCACCTGCATTATATGGCAATACTTTAGATCTGTCTTTGCCTGCTGAATCTAAGTGGGCACCTTTGCTTGTAGAAGCACACATAGCATTTCCCACTTTTTTTTTTTCCTCGGTGGTTTATTGTTCTTGCACTGTGAGCTTGTTATTGAAGGCTTCAAGGACAGAAAGAATGGTGACAGTAACAAGGACTTTCTCCCATTCTTAGTGGAACGGTAATAGAAAATATAGGAAGGGCTGAAATGAAAGTCAGAAAGATGATACTGTCCTTCAGTTCTCTATTTCTGGAACATTTTCTAACTCCATGGAAAAAGGGATGCTCAAGTAAGCAAATTTACCCAAATACTGTTCAAAAAACCTCTGCTGTTCAACCCTGCTCTGTCTTACCACAGAACTCCTTGAGCATGTACTAATACATATGTTTTGCTTGGGCTTTTATGTCCTTCACTTTTTCATAAGCTTTCCACGAATGATCTTTTATTATTAAACAGTCAGTGAAAGGATCTCATCCTTGTCATATTTCCTCTTCCTACTTTTAAATGAATAATTAACACGGAATAATTGGTAGGTAGTCTTTCTAAACTTCTTACATGGAAGTGGATTCCTTCACAAAACAGAAATGAAACAAGAAAAGATGCAGCTCGGTGTGACCACTGTATCCAAGTGCTTGCACTATTTTCCAACAGCCTAATTTATTTTACAAAGGTGTATGCAATGCTGCTGTATTGAAAGATACATATCTACTGGACTTGACAGACTGCCTGCTGCCCTACATTCAGCACAGAGTACCTGCATGATGACACTGCAGAAGTATGAGAATATGAAATATCACTTGTAGTTCTCAGGGCTCCATAAAACACTTGAATATCTAGAATTCAACTGCCTGGCTGTGTGCACCTTGCATATGAAGTCATTTACAACCGCTCTCCCCGCAAACAAATGAATGTACACCCTGATAGTTTCATTCAGGAATACGGTGCTATCACTGTAGGAATACTGTCTTCCTGTTATTACTAAAAAGACTGCAAGTAAAAGACATCATTTTTAAATAGGTTAGTGTCTTTTCATTCCCTTTTTAAAATTTTATTAATAGTTTAGTATGCCAGTGCACACAACCTAAGAAGTACTTATTATTTTTCCCAATAGTCCATCATTATCATTCTGTTGTATCAGAGAAAATTAGCACCTATAACTTACATAATTTCAAGCAGCATTGTTAAGAATGGAATTTGCATGCATGATATGGTGCATAGGCTAACACAAGTCCATTTGCTAAGTCCACGTGGTAAAATGGATGAATGATAATGGAATGCTTAGCTCCAAATATATAATTATTCTTAGAAAAAAAAATTAGAGCACAAGTGTGTGAAATACATATAATACTACTCATCTAGAGCTAAATACCCTAGACAAACAAAGCCCTTTTCAAAGATGGAATAATATAGTTAGATTCCTAAAATGTTTATATAAAACTTGCATAAATGCCCAAGTTTTGAAAGCAGAGGACTGTTGCACTTCTTCCCCACAGGCATTAGCTTTAAATTAAAAACGTTGTCCCAGCCTAATGAAGAAAAGGCTTAGCAGAGTACTTGTGCAGAGCACGCAAAAGGTTTGTAAACCTTCAAAGTGCAGTTTAATTTGTTTCTGTTAGAAAAAGTTACAGCTTGGTTGTTCTCATCTGTTCTCACACACAGTATCGTACGGTCTCTCCCGAAGAAAGTAACATTACCTTTTTTTAAGATCATCCATCACTCTGCTCTGTAATAGGCATCACTGTTCCGACACTGAAAGAACTGTTTGCCATATGTCTACTTCCAATACGCGAGTCGCATTAGTTATTTGTTACAAGTAAAGAAGTGAAGGAGTGGGCTTTGCAACAGTAAGCACCAAACATCGAGTCCAGTCCTTCTCTGTATTAGAGTGCAACATAAACCCATTTCCAGATGAAGTAAAATAAATAGGTGGGTACAAATGAGAAAACTGTGCTCCAGTTCTTATGCCTGGTAGTAGCTTGAATGAATGCAAATATACCATGAACAGGAAATGAGTGGAGAAAATTCCACTATTCTGGATATGGTTTTCAGCGAGAATCAAGAAGAATTAAAGGCAACTGAGGCAAGATGTAGAGATCTGATACAACTGCATTAATGCTGACAGTAATGACACCTGTTCTGGAAAAGGTGTGAAACATTACATTACAAGAATTCAAAATATTCTGTTTATCAGAATGGTCAGTAACACACAAGAGGCAATGCCTTTTGTTGGCGTCTTGCAAGAACAGTACCAAAAGTTTCAAAGAAACACAATTTTCTTCTAACCCAATGTTATACTGTTTTTCTGTTTTATGAACATCACATTGTGTTTTAAAATAATGCATCTGTCTTTCTATTGCAGAGGCTATTTCCATTTTGGTATTTTTCTCACACTGTGACCTGAAAGTCAGTCTATGTTCTAAATCTCTAGAATAAATTTCTAAAATATAACCTTTCCACATTTATTTTCTGAGGCATTTATTTAGTCCTTTTGAATTTCTTCAGATATTCTTTTCCAGGTAAGAGTCATTGAGTAGTTTCAATAAACGTAAAAACCTACTGCCTAAATAATTCCATTACAGCTTTTTGCTCTTATTACTGGTCATCTGGTGTACCACTGAAGAAAATCTGTAGATTGACCTTTTTTTAAATTATTATTTAATACATCAGAAAAAATAACCTTTTAGGAAGCATGGGAGTCAATCTTGAGAGGCAGAATATAATTCAGACTTGACAGAGCTTAAGTCTGCCTTTACCATCTGCAACTACATATTAATTAGCAGCGTGAGTCAGTGGGAGATCTTTGTTAGGTCCCGGCAGAAGCCTGAGCTCCTCTAGCAGTTGACCAGGCTCTGAGAGGGTAACTCTTGGCTGTTTTTCTCCTGCACTCACTTCCTTTGGTTTGAGCTATTTACTTTTCCACTAACAGATTGCAAAGCCCATCAAAAGCAAAGCAATTTGATAGAGCAAAAAACACTCAGTCAAGGACATTTTCTAGATGAGAATCAACTAAATCCAAAGCAGATCCTTTTGCTTTGAAAAGCAACAGAGTGAAAGTCTGGAGCAAGGAAGACTTACCCTGGGAGGAGGAGGATCAGCCTAGGGACCATATAACAAATGGGACATCATGGGCTGCACCCACAAGCTCTGAGGGAGCTGGCTCATGTCACAGAGACCACCCTTGATTATCTTTGAAAGGTCATGGCAATCAAGTGAGGCTCCCAAGGACTAGAAGGATGCTGGTGTCACTTTTATCTTCAAGAAAAGCAGGACTACATTTTTTTTTTTTTTTAAATGGTAAGGATGGTCAAACAGGTTGCCCTGAGGGGCTGTGGAGGCTCTGCTCCCCAGGTACCCCTCCAGGATACTGAAAACCCAACTGGACACAATGCTGAGCAACCTGCTTTGAGCAGGAGGGTTGGATTAGATAATCTCAAGAGGTCTCTTCCAACCTTAGCAATTCTGTGATTATATGATAATTATCATCTGGACAAAGTTAATCCACACAAAATGGTGTTCTTTTCATAAACCTATGCATATTAGCACAGCCTTTGATAGCCCTAAAGGTATAAAGTGATTAAGGCATATCTTTCATATTAAAGAAATGCTATACCAAATATTAGGTGAAGTGTTACACAAGGAATTTTGAAACAAAACAGTAAGTATAGCTTCTAAAAAGAAAAATTATATTGTGAAACATCTGCAGCATATTCAGAAAAGATGGTAAGTTAACCACATCATAATAATGTGTTTCAATAACCTGTGCAGAAAACTCATACAGCGTAAATGTTCAAACTGAAATATTGAATGTGGTGGGATGTACTGTATGAACAAAGACAAGGAGGGATGAATTTGTGGAACCCTAACATAAACTCCCTCTAATGCAAGTATCAGTATGTACTAGAGAAGCTGGATTACAGTCTTCCCAAATTCACTTCAGTCAAATGGTTTAGGCATAGCTCCTAAGACCTTGGGGCACCTTGTCACTACTAGCAGCAAGTAGCTTTCCCAGGAAGCACCACCATCATCAATTGTTTCATCAATGTGACCACCACCTAGAAACCTGGCTCCGGTTGCTGTCCCTGAACAGGTAAGAAGTCTCAGACTTCCCAACATCTCAAAATCTGAATTCTGATCCCCACAGCAGATTAACAGAAGTCTCCAACTACATTATGTCTTACGTCTACATCCTCGGTCCCACCTTGTCAGACCTCTAGCTTACCCTGGGGACAATATGGATGGTGATTTAGGATGAATCAGGACCACAAAGTCAAAGGGACTCTGGTCCTCAGAGTCCACATTCGGTTGCTACTGAAAACAAAATCCATAAAGGATTATAGAAATTTAAAGAAGAAAGAGAGAGAGAAAAGTCAATGCCTGAGGCAGTTGAATGGTGCCCTGGTGAACTGGACTGCATCTCCTTTGCCATGAACTTACTTTAAAATAATAAGCAAGAAAAATCACTAATTATCCTCCTTGTTTCCTGAATATCCAACTTGAGATCCAGAGTCTGATTTGCAGTGCTTTAAACAATCATAGCTGCAAGTAAAATCAATGGGAATTGCACACTGGACATATTAAGTGCTATAAAATGCCAAGTACTTCTGCCCCTGAGGTCCTAGATATCATAAATCATGAACCCCAAATCAGTAGGTATGTCTGAGCTTAATCTGTGTCTTAACTCCTCGAGTGTAAAACAGAGGCGATAATCACTCATCTGATCTTGTATTGCAAGGATAAATTAACTAGTCTTTGTGAAGCATTTAGATATTATAGTGATGAGCACCACAGCAAGGGTCTGTAAGAAACGAGTAATTATGTCTCCTGAGCAAGGGATGAATAGTAATCAGCAGTGAAGGCACAGGACCATACATTGAGCAATGAGAAGAATACAAGATATTGAATAGCTGCTCATTAATTGAACATTATCCAATCTGGTCAATGAACAAGGCAGAGGTCTAATGGAAAAGTTGTAAGTGATTGTGTAATTAAGGCTGAATTAGAAAAGTTGTATGTGATTGTGTAATTAAGGCTGAATTAGAAATCATTAGACGCGATGCAGATGAACAAAGACCACGCAGGCCACTAGCATTCATTGTTTTCACTTTTAATTGTGATTTTGCTAACTTGATTCCCCTGCACCCCCCAACATATTTATAAAAAAGTAAACTTAAAAAAAAAACAAAAACAAGCAGCTCAAAACCCCTGAAACCCACCATTGCACTTAACAGAAGAACCCACACAGAGGAGCAGAAAGGGGTAGGAGAGGACACAACCACCTCAGGCGGCCTTGCCAGTCCAAACTCTGAAACAGGAGAATAAAGGGTCTGCCATGCTGCTCGTGAACAGGAGCAGGACATGAGCAAGTTTTACAGCGCAGGAACCATAGCACGGACGAATCCCAAGCACGTGCTCTCATCTGCTGCATGCAGAGCCTAAACACAGACTTTACATCACCTATATCATACATCCACAGGTGACGTACACGCTACAGAGAAAGCTCACGTCCTGGCCACTCCAACAGCTGCCCAAGTCGGTGCATCAGTTCTGCAGCAAGTACAGAGCTCCCCGTTACAGTTTCGGCAGCTCCTGGCAGCCCTTCACCTGCCACCTGAGGAGGCTGAACAGAAGCCTGCTTGTTTCTGCTTCTTCTTAGTGTGGACAAGGTGCATACAAAGCCCTACATCATCATCACTCTTGAAATAGGTGGGAATGGACTGACTGACGTACATTCCCTTTCTTAGCATCCTGGATTTGGCAACTCAGCCATGAGAAATGGCACTAAACAATTTTATAGGTTAAAACCAGGTAATAATTCTGTCTTACAGAATTTCTCTCCTTGAACAATAAAACCTGGGGGCTTCAAAGTTGACCACGGGCCATTATTGCTTCTAAAAAACCTGACAAGACTGCCTCAGTCTAAGTCTAGACTTCAAACCTAACAGAGGCACTCCCAACCTTCAACAACCTAAAACTGTGCTGCAAAAAAAAGGCTGAAATCCTGGCTTCTTTTAAGGCAATGGGAGATTTGCCATTACCTTTTCCCACTCTATTTATAGCCGAGATGCTAGCAGATGCCTTGTTCCCTCTGTCTATAACAGACAGATCTGTATGCACATTTTACCTCTCTTTTTTTTTTTTTTTTTTTTTTTGTGTCTGGAGACTGTCTTCCCACCCTCTTATTTAAAATGGGATTACGAGGTACAAAAAGATGTTTTGTTTCTGGCTTTTATAGATTTATTTTGAGGTTTTATCTATTTAGAATTTCTTTCAGCCACGACAGTGCAAAATTCCTTATCTCTTAACGTTATTTCACTGAAGGCACCTTGCAGGATTATCCCCTTTTGGCTCTTAACAACTTAACCTGAGACTGGAAGAGCCTCTTCAGACTTCAAAAATTTTCTGAACCTTGAGGGTTGTGGAAGAGAAGGGCTATTTGCTACTAAAAGTGAAAATTACAACACTGCTTCGATAGGCTGCCAAGGTAGGTAGATAACAGCATTTTATAAAGTAGCATCTCTTAAGAAGCAGTACAGTAGCTGTAAGGAGCTAAAGCATCTGACTAAATATGTTTTATGATATTTGATATGCTTTATGCTGTTTGATATAAAAAATATTGTACATATATTTATGTCCAATTGCAAACTCCAATTTGAATGTTCCTTCATGCTTTAGTTATCCATTTACAGGTATATTGTACTAGGCATTACAAAAAACCCTCAGCAGCACAGTGTCCAAGAAGCCAGACCAATTCTACTTCAATGACAGGGGATTTCTCAGTAGCCAGGCTCTCACTTGAGCGGATTACCAGCAAATGTAACCAAGCACGAGGTCACCTGATGGGGTCTGGGGGTATCTGCAGAGGCTTAGCTGGATAGGATGGAGTTATTTCAAAAGGACTCCACTCTCCTGAGCTTTTTCTCTGAACTCAAAACGAGAAAAATCATCGCAGGAGACAGGCATTCATCTGCTAGTACAAGTACAAAGCAATTCTGCCTTATGCAAGATCTGAGCACTTTACACCAATTTTTAAAAATTGGATTCCTGTATCCCTGTGAAGATCTGGGCATCCACCATCACTAAGAGTGGAATATCCTAAAAATGTATTAGTTGGTTCATCCTCTCTTTTACTATTCCTACTTCCTTCATTTTTGGAGTCAGATGAACTCTCCAGACTTACCAGGACCCAATATTAACCAAAAGAGACCTCTTTGGCTTATCTTTTACTATTGCAGATAACCAAATCATACTATACATCAGTTACCTCTCTTGCACTGAATTTCAAAGTAGGTACTTAAATCCTTCTGACTTCTTTCACTAAAGTGCTCCTAAAAGTCCTTCCTTTTGATGGTTTGCTGCCTTCTCAAAATATCAAACTCACTAATGTAAATTTTACCCATTAGCTCTTATTTCAGTACAGTTCTTAGTTCAAAATAAATTCTCCTCCCTCTCAGTTGTCTATTCCTCAACTGTGAAACATTTATAGACAGCAATCACATTCCAACTCTGACTTTTTGGGTAATCTAGAAGTATTTAGTCACCTGACATAAGATGAATTTTTATTCCTCAGATCATTCCAGAAGCTCTCCTAATGTGTTTATTTGACTCTGAATTTAACATGCTGGCGACCAGAGGTATACACAATACTCCACATAAGCATTCCCAGCATCATTTGTACCATGATGGAGTGAATACTTCCCTGTTGGCTTGAAATACTTGGTGCCTCTGAACATACAGATTTTGTATAACTACGTTACACAAGTGGCTCATCCATCTTGGAACCATTACCTGAAAGATGAATTTCCCAGGAAACACCCCGTCTACCTTCCCCATGTGGCACATGGAAAAAAATCTATTCCTTTTTAAAGAAAAGGCAGATGAAGTATTCAAGAAAACACTAACCTAATGGCTGTGACATTTGAACTTTTGTTAGCCAAAACACTTGTGGTTGCCTTAAATCAGCATGCATTCACAGGGCCATCCCACCTCTATGAAGACTCTGATCTACTGGAATGTTATGTTACCTCATGATGTGTTAAAAAAGAAAATAACTAAAAAAAAAAAAAATACTGCAACTCAGTTCCCTGTCACATGATAAGAACATCAAATTTTCCCTCTTGTGTAAGGATGTAAAAGGTAAGCATGTGGAAGCCTATGTGGTACTTGAATTTGTGGTGATGGAAGGCCATTACACCCAAGATAAACCAACCTTAGCACTGCATATATGTTCTGTTTGCTGCATATTGTGCTTGTGTAGGCTGGCTATCACCTACTGAATATATTATTTGATAGATGAAGCAGTCTGGAAATTAGTATTCATAAAACAAAACCCAAAAGACAAACAAAAGAGAGCAGGAGAAGAATAGCTGCACGCAGACCTCCTAGCATGGTGCAAGCATTTTTCAAGGCTAGACAGCAGCCCATATTTAAATTCTCATCCTTGTACTCGTCTTTCCCTCTCTACAGCAACACCCACTTACACGGTAAATAACAATCAAAAAACCTGTGAATGTTGGAAAGTCTTGGGGGAGGGAAAAATTATTGATGCTTTTGAAAAGGAATCAATGGGGACTTTTAGCTTCCTTGATATAAACTATTTTTTCAAATCATTTTCCCAGCTATTAACCAACTTGTGGTCCTTTGTGGCACTGCAGCTGCTGAACTCACCCATGCTTTGCTTGTTTTAAAACCAATACACTGTATGACCTAGATGGTTCCCAAACCTACCCCCCTCCTTTCTGCAATGCTACCACAATATGCTTGCTCTATTAGCATTGCGCGTCACTTTTAACGTGCATCCTGCATTTATTCTTGAGTGTCTGTTGGAGTTTCTCGTGCAGGCCACATATTCCAAGAGCCACAAGGAAAGCTCTTCCTCCCATTCCACCTCTCCCCAGCTTTAAAATATTCAACTGTAATACATGCTCCATCCTTTATTAATCCTTCTTCTTTTTTTTTTTTTTTTTTTTTGGTCACACCTCTTGCTGCTTGTTTTTTTTCCCCTTTTTGGGGTGCCAGTACAAACCTTTCTAGCTCCTTCCTTCTACCAGCCTCCTGAACCCCAAACTCCCAGTAACTAAAGCCAACCAGGAGCAGACTTCATTTCACTAAGCAATACTGCCTGCCAGAGCAAAAACCAGGAGAAGTCCTTTTTATATCTATGAAAGCATGGAATGCTGGTGGCAGTTTGAAACCTATGATGACTTAATTATTTAAATTTTATTTTACACCTATTAACCATAGCATATCAAGTACGAGTAGCAGCTGCTACATGAATTTGACCAGCTCACTTGCCCTCATCAGATCACCCATCTGCTTGCTCTTCACCTAGTATTTCTATTTGATAGGTTGTAAAACAGATTCTTGCAACAGGTCAGGAACAGAGTGAACTTCAAATCCCACACAGAAATTTCTATGAAAACATATGGACATCTATACTGAGTGATGTCGAATTTAGAGAGGCCACTCACCTTATGAAAGTGGATAAAAGGAAAATTGCAGCCTGTGATAGAAAAACACTGACTCCATTACAGTGAATGAACAGAAGAGTGGAGAGTGAAGAACTGTATGTATAATTAATTCTAGTAATATAGAACTACAAAATTAATGGGTGCACACACTGCAAAATGGTGTGGAAAATGCCTTTCTTTCTATAATGTATCAATTTCAGTTTCCACAGCATAAAAAAAACATTGCTTCTTTAAATGATAAGTTAAACTTTCCTGTTCACCAGTAGTATTTTATAAAAATTTAAGTTATGCTAACTAAGCAAATTATTCAAGAGCTATGTATTCCAGCATTTAAATTCTCATACTTGAATATTTTTTTCCACCTGAAAAAAATTAGGAGACATACACAGAGGCTTTAGTTTCTCTTTATTTTCCACTGGGGGGTGTAGAGTCTTGGGAAGTTCTTTCACTCACAGTACATGGGAAAACCATAGGAAGATTACCTGTTTCTGAAAAAACAGGTTAGGCATAACATATCACTTTCTCTCTTGTGTGGCCTTCTGGAAGCAGAGTACAGAGGACTTTAAAAAAAAAAAAAAAAAGGGCTATTATGCATCTAGCCCATTGCAGTTGCATAGTGCCTTTACTTGCCAAAGAACTGAATTTATCTACCACTGAATTTTCAGGCTGGCAATACCTTGCAATCCTTCATGCGAAGATGAGTCTCTAGAAGGCTATTGGATCCCTTTGGTTATGGCAAAAAGATCAGCTTCAGTGCCTGGCAAGGCAGACTGGGAATCACCCCAGGTGACTGGTGGGTTGGACCCTCGATCTTGCAGCCCAGGTTGTTTTGTTCCTGTGTTTTCAGAGCAGCCGGGCGCAAAGGGAGATGAAGAATGGCACTTCTCCGTGAACCTATTTTTGAGGCAACCTCGGTTCCCACAGCTGTGCCAAGACCCTGCAGATGGCTACACAAGAAATTTCATCCCTTCCTCTATTGAAGCAAAGTCTTGGATAACCTGCTGTTCAAACACCCAGCAGAGGTAGGATTTCTTTGTTACTAGGCTGCTCGCTGAGGTGCACAGTACATTTGCTATATCCAGGAGGCCACTTAAATAAGATGGCATCGGATTAGACTTTGAAAAATTTCCTTCAGCCAAATTTCCTCCTACTTTAAATAGGCAAATAGCAAATGTTCAGGTGAAAAAGAAATGCAACTCTAGAAACTTCTGTTGCTGTGTTCTGTTTCTACCTCAGAGGTGAAAAGAGATCTACGTTTCTGACTTAAAATAGAAGAACTAGCTTTAAGGCGAACTTCCTGGAGCAGAAATCAACAGCAAAATCCGAAATTTATTGAACATCACATCTTTGTATTTTAAAAAAGGACAAGCTTCTCTATAACTAATACAATATAATTTGTTAATTCTTCCATTTTAAGTAGCCAAAAATCTCCCAGCAAACATGCAAAATAACTCGAAGAAGATGGTCATTTGTACTGTAGTCTTTAGCACCATTTGGAGATGAAAAAATGCCTTCCTTTTTTCTTACCTTCAAGCCAAAGGAAGAATGAAAGATTAGCTTTAGCAACTTAAGCAGCTATATGATTTTGATTTAGGACAGATTACCTCATACTTGTCTGGAACTTGAACAAATGAAGACTAAAAATGCAAAGCATACGCAAGAACCGCTGTGATTTCTGACTTCAAGCCTGTTACTCTCCTTCAAGAAAGCCGGTTCAGTGGAAGAAGAGAACACAAGACTGGCCAGGTGCTGTAGGTTCCCTCACAGTACAGTGTATTTTCAGCATATGACTCTATCAATGATCATAAATTCAAGTTTAAATAACTTAATGATTGGTCATATCCATAATTTAGAAAATCATACAATATAGTTATCCTAGGTAAAAACGTATTATAACGTATTATAACAAATGTCTTAACTTTTACAGTGACACCATTTATCAACACTTTTATGGTTAAAGGATTTTAGTGTTTGCAAAGCAGATCAAATTTATATTAACGACACAATCACATTTCTTCATATCAGACTCCTGTTCATCAAGTCAGTCAGCAAAAAGTTCATGCTTACTTGATACCAAAATTTTGCACTTCAATAATTTACATCCCCGCAATGCATTCCATCCAAAATTACTTTGGAACTTTCACCAATAAACCCATTTTAATACTTTTTTGGTCTACAGCTCTCCTTCCCATAAATTCATTAGACATTTCCTGCAAGTCTCCAAAAATAAGGTTCATTGGAAATACAATTACTAGATTTATAAGTGGAAATGCAAGCTTTAGTTTCTTTGTTGTTGTGGACTTTCTTGGTTTTTAAATTTCAACGCAGTCATTCTTTTCTGTTATAATCCTTCTGTTTTATGGTATTTCACAGGAATGCAAAGGAATTGGCACTCAAAAGCTGTTCAAGGTGGGCTGACAAGGTCAGCAATTCTAGCTGAGACCCAAAGAGACGGGTGGGGTGCAGCGGTCCCTCTCTCCAAATCCTTCTTCCCTCTGTTTCATGCTTTTCAACACAAGTTTGTCTCCCCACTTGTTCTTGTCCTTCCACCGCAATACCAGTTGCTCTTTCCCACGATTTCCATCCCACCATATCTTTTGAAGGACTATCAGTATGTTACTTCTTAAATTAAACTAAACTTTAATTTAATCAGTAGAAACTACAATGACAAAAAGCTTCTTCCTCTTCAAGTGGAAGAGTTACTCTGTTCAAAGAGGGCACAAACTGAAAAACAGGAGGGTCCGTCTGAACATCAGGAAGTACTTTTTTACTGTGAGGATGACCAACCACTGACAGAGGTTGCCCAGAGAAGCTGTGGAGTCTCGATCCTTTGAGATACTCAAAAGCCACCTGGACGTCGTCCTGGGCAACAGGCTCTGGGTAGCCCTGCTTGAGCAGGGGGGTTGGACCTGATGACCTCCAGAAGTTCCTTCCAATCTCAGCCATTCTGCAGTTCTGTGAAAATGGCACCAGCTGTAGCTACCGTTTTTAGTAATGACTGGTAGTGGAGGCCATTTTTGAAAGAATATAATTTCTCATTCCACTTTCTACTGAAGAATGTTTAGTGGATCAAATAAGAAATACGTGTGTGTGCGCGCATGCAGATGAAGCGTGTAAAATGTAACTGGAAAAATATTCATAAGTCTTTAAAAAGTCTATGCATGTGATTTCAGGGAAATGGTGAATGAACTTGAAGAATCTCTTCTATTCTTTTACTACAATCTTTTAGAGAGGGAAAAACTCATTTTTACTCAAATAAATTAGCCACTGTATTTATAAATTCCCCAGAAAGTTGTTTCTATGTTCACAAAGGGACTGCTACTGTTTTCTTGGCAATAAGTACAAGGATGCAAGCACTTCAGTAAAGAACACAGCTTTAGCTCAGAGCCGAGACAGGTATGTCCAGGATCTACATTTAAAGTAGTTCTTTCACTTTGATTTATTTTTTATTTATACCATGCACTGAACTACCGTAGTTTTAAAAACTCCTCATGAACATACGATACACCAGAGTAATTATTATAAATATTTCAATTAAAATAGGAAATCTTAAGATGGGGTCACATACCTCATTGAAAAATTTATGACGAATCTACAAAACATTTTTGGTGTTACAAAATTACCTACACACATTTTTACTCACATTGATAGTTTCAGGCTGTTTGAAGCCAAGTTGTATATTATGATTTTGCTATGTCCTTTTCTGGCTAATACTCTATCAATGTACTTTTATGCATATATATATATTTTTTTTTTTTATAAATATATATATATTAAAAAAAACACAGAAAAGTGCAAGCCACATTTTCAGTGTTTCTATAACGACAGCGCTACTGGTAGCATCAAGAGCTCAGTCATGTGCATACCAAGCAGAAGTCTAGACAGTATTCACATACCACTAGTAGAAACATGAATGTTAACATAATTCTTCTAAAAAATGCATTTTAAGCTAATTAAAAACTCCCATCTTCAATCTTTAGGGAAGACAGGATTGTTTTGTCTTTCATTTTTTGACTTTTTTTTTGCTTAACTCATAAACTTTCAGTAATTACTGGTAACTTTTAACTACATTTTTAAAATGTATTTCTATGCGCGATTACAGAGTAATCCTCTCCTAATAATTTTGGCTTCTGAGCTTTGCATATGTAGTCTTGCTACTTTGTTAACTCCTAAAGGGAATACTTGGAAATTTCCCATAGAATCATAGAATGGTTTGGGTTGGAAGCGACCTTAAAGATCATCTAGTTCCAACCCTCCTACCATGGGCAGGGACACCTTCCACTAGACCAGGCTGCTCAAAGCCCCATCCAACCTGACCTTGAATGCTTCCAATGATGAGGCATCCACAGCTTCTTTGGGCAACCTGTTCCAGTGTCCCACCACCCTCACAGTAAAGAATTTCTTCCTAAAATCTAATTTTTCATAAATTCCTGTAAAGTAGGATTGGGATATCCATCAGATTATGTCAGAAAGGACATCAGAGAGAGGTGTGGTAAATGCAGATACACAGTACCTTGAAATTACAGTGACTTAAGACTGGAAGGAAGCTTTCCTGGAAGGCAGGAAAGGAGGCAGTGTCCTGGTTTGGCCTAAACCAGGCCGATTTTCCTTTCAGTGATTTTTACTTTCAGCTAAGTCTCCTCTAACTAACTGCACTTTCTGAAACTAACTACATGTTTTGCAGACAGTGTCTGCTTCCAGGACTGATAACGCTCGAAGTTTGTAGTTATCACTGAGGCAGCGGTAGGGATGTTGTGCAGTAAGGCTCTTGCTGTACTTAGTCTTAGAGAAACCAAGGTCACTGCTGAATTCCTCACTGCTTACAAGTGAAAAGCCGAAGGGGGGTTGCAGCTGCAGGGGGGAGCAGACAGGGCAGGTGACCCAAAATTGACCAACGAGGGTATTCCATCCCACACATGTCATTCTCAGTATAAAGCGGGGGGATCACGGGGCTCTTGCTCTTTCTGCTATGGCCGGTGTCCAAGGAGGACTCCGACTGTTTTCCTGCTGCCCCCGATCCTGATCTGTGCATCCCTGAATCCAGCTCTCGACCGTCGCTAGGCCCAGCCTGGGCCTTCCCGGAGCCTGCCCTGCAGTGCCGGTGGGGACGTTGCCGACATCGGGGGAGCTCGATCTTGGTTTTGTATATATATTTGTATATATTTGATTATTCCAATATTATTATTATACTCTTGTTCATTTTTATAGGTTTATTAAAACTGTTTTAACTTTCCAACCCATAAGTCTCTCTCCCTTTTCCCTTTCCCTTCGGGTGGGGAGGGAGGGTTAACAGAGAGCGTCTGCTGCAGGTTTAATAGCCAGCCCAGCTTTAAACCGTGACAGGCAGGAAGATAACAAAAGGTGCTGTCACTTCACACCGTATGCAGATGTCTATGCAAAACCTCACCACAACAAAAAATATCCTCATGATCCAGAGGCCAGATTAGACATGGATGTCTGAATACCCATCCACAATGTGGCATGAAGGCACATGTAGGAAAGCACTCAGTGAAAATAAGTAAGGTTTTATGGCTGATGTGCTACATTAAGCGACTAAAAACTCCAGCAAGAAGTTAGGGAATTAAGACATCAAGGTCAGCTATTGCACAAGAGTATGAGAAAATGCTTTCAGAAGGGGGAAACCTTTTCTTTGTCCTTATAACTTTGGGAAGTTGATTTGAATTAGATTGACACTTTTGATGACAGATAGACAAATAGATTGATAGAGAGATATTACATGAAGTCTTGACTTCAATGACGC
Organism: Nyctibius grandis; assembly: GCF_013368605.1. NCBI lineage: Eukaryota > Metazoa > Chordata > Aves > Nyctibiiformes > Nyctibiidae > Nyctibius > Nyctibius grandis. Next base: position 70,831,780 of record NC_090663.1, on the reverse strand, counting down.
ACAAGGCCTCCAGGTCTACTTAAGAGAGAGTTAAATCCTTATTGCCACCAGCAGCAGATTTAATGACCCCAGAAGAAATTAATCACATCACACACTGCCTCACTCTTCTCATTGCACAAGCTAGACACCATATTAAGAGCCTATTTTCTTCCTTCTAGGTTTTTCATGAAAATACATCAGTGGTTGTACGAACACCTACTCATCAGCAGAGACTTCAAAGAACCTATACAGCATTTATGTCCTTTGCATGCCGTGAACTCTTTATCAGATATTAAAAACTTATTTTTTTAGCACTTGAAGCAGTTGCTTACAAAGTATGCAAAAGTTCAAACATTTTCTTTTACCCTAACAACCTAAGTCACAGAGAGGCAACATCTACCAGAGGTCCTGCAGCACTTTGAGTGATCCTAACTTCTTTCTATTGAGATGCCAAGGAAAGACTAGCTATACCACAATTAATACAAATTATATATTTTTCTATATATTAAACAAAAAATAGGGAGATATCAGCAAACCACTCCTGGGACGACAAAGCTATCAAAATGTAGTCCTCGTGAAAGTCCTAGTCCTTAAGGAAGAAAACGATCTCTAAGAAATGCACCATGATCAATTCCTGCTTCCTCAGCAATCTACCACAGTACTGTAAAGCCACTTCTCTTTTGCCGAACGATGAAGCAGATGCACTACTGAGTCAAAAGCCCTGGAAGTACTCACAAGGAGATAACTGACCTGAGTGCATTGGACTGTCATATAAGGCTGCCAAAGCGTGATCAGACAACAGTATTCATCCTCCATTACAGGAGAAGCAGGAGTATGTTTACATACATCAATTGTATCCATGTCCATTAAAAATTACAAAAATCCACTTGGAGGGCTGGAGAAGGAGAAGCCTGATTCAGCAGTGGCATGAAGGAAAACAACACATCCTTTAGAAGCTGTACATTGGAAAACACCCTGGCATATTCTACATAAATTGTACCACACATAACTGAAGTTCATTCAGCTTTTTTTTTTTTCAGATTAACAACACAGAACTTTTTCAACAGCAGAAAACATAGGAAAACATATATGTGTGTGTATATATATTTCTATTAAAAAGATTATTTAAAAACCCCATGTATTTTGTCTTTTCTTTTTGTTGATGTTTCTGTTTTGTGTTTCCTTACCTTCTACTGCTCTCTTGAAGAAAACTTTACAGCTGCCACATGTAACCACTCCATAATGACATCCAGATGCCTCATCTCCGCATACCAAACACACTTTGGAAGGTCTTGAAGATCCAGTTGATACGCTTCTCAGTGAAGAGCTGGAAGAAAAAAAAAAAAAACAAAATAGCTGTGAATATTTCAAATCAAACTGGCCATAATGCAAAGTTCAGTTAAGAATTTATAACAGGTATATTGCTCAAGGCACCTAACAATTAGGAAACCACAATTCTTTCTGGCAGTGCCTGGCTGCACACATGAATTGCTTTAATTAGTAAGTGCAATATTTTTATTGTCTGTTTTAAAACACCCCTAATGTACCAATGTTAATGTGAGAAGTTACCACAAGGGCAGTGGAATTCATTGGTAGCAGATTATTAAAACTGAAAATAAACAACAAACAAACAAACCGCTCTGGCAGCGACCTGATAGCTATAAATTTTCTTTCTGTTTGTTTGTTTCAAGCCTTTACAGCTAAGGAATACCTGTAATAAAACCACTAAGACTGTTTATGAAGTAGCGCAGCAAAGCGGTGTGCAGTCTCCTGTCCACATTCCAGTTTACCACTACAGTGGTCCTTGCGCTTATATCTAATATTTCTGTAATTTAACAGCTCACTTCGAAAGTAGTTTTGAAGCCTCTTCACATTCTGCAAGTGCAGAAGACCTTTCCATATGACTGTAGGTGCCAGAAAAGCAGCATAGAAGGTTCAGAAACCATCCCAAAGTTTTGCAGATAGATGCATCTTGCAAACCCTGCTTCAACCACCTACCACCTTCTTAAAAGACAGGGCATTTCTATTATTGGGGTTTTTTTTAAACCACGACTCTCCAAAGGTATCTTTCGGAAGTATTTTCCACTAGCAATTCTAAAAGACAGCGTTCTTCAAAAACAAGTCACATTTCATGATGCAGTGAGTCTCCTCCCTCCCTTCTTCCCCCAGGAACTGGAAATACCACTCTAGTGTAATCGGCACGCTCAGAGAAACATGCAGATATGGAAGGAGAAAGCTTTGGATCCCTCCCACACCTCCAGAGGGCTGGGGAGAGTCTTTCCTTCCACACAGCCTCTCTTCTCCAGGTAAACGTGACCTCTTGCATTTCTTCACACATTATCTCTCTGACTGCTGTCAAACAACTACAAAAACAACCCTAAAAGACTTTACACCAGTGGCGAAATAATCTGATAGTTCAATCTGTAGGTCACAGTCTATTTGTCGGTGACTGGGAAACAAAGTTCACAGGTAGTCTTAATTCAAACATAAGATAACCAGTTGCTTAAGAAATTTCAAGTATACACCCTTTGCCTTTTTCCAATTTTCTGTCTTCCTTTAAAGACGTATACAGAGGCCAAGTGATTTACCCAGGGGCACAGCATGAATGTCACTCCAGATCAAGGACCGCAACTCTCCTGGCCTGCAGCTTTACTGTAACATCAAATCTAAATGTCTTTTTAAATAACAGCGTTCAGATGCTAATCAAAATGTTCCAAATAGTATTCCTGCTCATCTGCTTGCTGGTCTGTTAGATTTACTAGTTTTAGTCCTCATATTACCTATACTTCCATTACATAACATCACACTACTTGATAAGTGCTAGGTGTGGGCATTAGCTCATCTGCTAGAGACAAAGGAAAGCCTCACCAAATCTATGTTAAAATGAGTTCTGTGTGCTCAAGTCACAGTCATACCTATGCACACTGCATTAATCGACCCCCCTAAGGAAAGGTCCCTTCTTCAGGATTTGCCAAGACCGTGCTGGTATTCAGCTCTGCACTAGGATTTGTTTAGGCAACAAACGGGACTTTCTCCCTCTAGCATGTTTCATATTGCATGAAAAAATTAAGCCTCTCGTTAAACAAAATTCTTCAAAAGGTGTCTGCTTTCTAGAGAAAATGTCAATAACCTGGAAAATCACTGGTTATTGAAATTTATCACTCCTTGAAAATTCTTTTTTTTTTTTTCCCCTTTTCATTGCAAACAGCAGTATTTTTTGTCTGAGAAGGGAGAAATTTCAATCCTGGCATACCACCAAAATGTCCTGGGGCATTAGTAATTTTGATGCTACATGTTCCCATTTCTTCATAAGACTAGCAAAAATTTTCCTAGTCTTTCTACCCTGAAAAAGGTCAGTGTACCTTTTTTTTTTTTTTTTTTTAATATCTAGAAAAGGTTATTCTGTTAGAGAGCTCTTCCTGTGGAGAAATGGAGGTTTCCAGGGTATCACAGCAGTGTGTGTTTTTTTTTAATTTTATATATATATACACACACTCTCTCTCTCTTTATACATACTGTATATGTATAAAAGTATGTATTATTTTTAGTTGAAAATAAATTGTCATGTAGGATTTGCAGAAGGTGGGAGAGCCTTTTTTAAGATACAAGCTACCCTATAAAATTTCACTTACACAGAATTATTGGGTAAAAAAAGCCAGTAAAGACACATTTAGACAACAGCTGATCCACGACTATGATTAAATGCCTACCTAAGACACAATCTATAGCATATTCTACACAGCATTTCTCTAAACGAAGGGCTTGAATATAGCTGCAAGGTGAAGGTAGAGCTTGAATACAAAGCATGTATTCAACTACTCAGCCACAGCATCACAGGTGGAAACAACATTCTGGAATAAAATTCAATGATCTCCCATACATCCTTTTAATCAGTTTAAAAGTGGAATAGGTTAAAACACAAATGAGGTATTTTCATTCTTAATAGGAGTATCTAACTTCAAGCAATTCTCAAATACTCTGTTGTAAAGAAACATTGATATTAGCTGTTGGTACTTAAACTTCCTCCAACTTGTGCAAGCTTAAGCTATGATTGTCTTCTAATGAACAACATTTAGCTTGTTTTTAAAATCTCTTATGCTCTTTCACACATGCTACACCAAAGTATTCTCCAATTCCAAATGTTATATTACCTCATATAAAGGTAAAGCGGTGTTTGTACATATCTGCAAATAATAGAAAGCTGAGTCCAAAAACTATGCTCAAATCATATTGCTAAACCTCAGATTAAGTCATTCTCTCCATGGAAGCTTTTCTTTCTCAACAAGGCACACATGGACGGTTACACCTTTTCCTCCTGAATCTCTCTCATGTCCACGCTGTCATTCCTTTCTTTGCGACTTGACCATGGTGAACAAGATCTGCATCAAGATCTGACCGGTGAGCAAACTACCTCTCCTTCCTCATTTCAAGGCCAGATATCCAGTGTTTATGACACAGAAATACACTTTATTTATTCATTGCTTTTATTAAACCAATTAATTAATCAGTATAGCTCTATATCCTATAATATAGATAGGGAGAAATGTTACACAAAAAAACCCCACTTTAGAAGTGCTTTTCATGCATGCTCCACATTAATGAAAAGGGAAATATTTAATTTTCCACAGAAACATTCCATAAATTTCTAACAAGTAATCCTAATGTAAACTGGTATTTGGGAAAAGGTTACAGGCAGGTAATAATAGATAAAAACTAAGTGTTAAATTCAGTTCATTATAACATATATACATTAATTTAACTTTAGCTCTTTTTTTAGAGGTCAATGTGATTTTTTGTGCCAGATGAGAAGTTTGCTTACAATAATCCAGATTATTTAGGTAATACATTGTTCTCTCTTTTGAAAAATACAAGAGTTAGTCCAAATAAGAATGGATACCATAAAAAAAGACCAGGAATTTTACAGTTGACTCCCTGGACAGCAATTAGCCTACTGCCAAATATCTATTTAAATAACATCCCCAATCTAAAGACATCTGTGGGCCACAGCAGGACCGAGTCTTAAACTTTAGACCAAGTGAAAACACTGTGTTTACACATTTGCCTGAATCCAAATTAGAGCCTAACAAGTATTGCTCTGATCTTTAACAGGTTTTTTTAAACTTTCACACAATAGACTACTGTTGATCCAGAAAATTTCTTGTGGGCAGCAACCTAGTCTTAATATAAACTTCTAACTGAAAACACAAGAAATATGAAATAGTGCCACAGAGCTGGCTACTCATCATTGCTTTCAGAAGCCAGTGGTTTCCATAGGTTGATTAGGTGTCATTACTTCCATTCCCCTCTCACTATTTCCAATACAAATTTAAAAAAAAAAAACCAAACCAAAACCACACACACACTCCCCATACACACACACACTCTGCAGGATTCAAATTCAAGAGATCTAACAGAGCATACATATTTTATCACAACGCTTTTACAGCTTAGGGCAGCATGGAGCAGTTAAACAATGCCAAATGTATCTTCTAAATGATTTGTAAAACGGTTGCTTAGATGGCTCCACTGACATTTGTCACGTTGTAGGGTATGTGATTAGGAATAAGCCTGATTTATTATCCTCAACAGTGCAAATGCTGGCAGTCAAATGCTGACCTTGACTAGCCATTGCCATCAAGCTCATTTGTGTCTTTGCAAGTTGGCTTTAGTAATAGTTAGATGGAGAATTAATTAAAAATAACAGATTTTGTAAAGAAGAGTCAATAAACCCACACATAATCCAGCATTTTAAAAGCTGATTATATAGGTTATTATGCTTTTCAAACCAGATGTCATACAGGAGCACAGTTTAAACAAGATGCCTCTCTGATGATAAAATGAAGCACTCCAAAGAAGCATAAGCCACAACATGAATCCCAAACTCATTCGTTCCAAATGCTTTTATTGTTATGAGATCTAGATGAGTCTTTTTTAATTCCACATCATTGATTTTCTTTTTCATACAGAAATTTTCTGGTAGTAAAACAAACTGAAGGCACCTGGGTACACCTCAGTAAATAAAGTTATGTGAAAACAAAGGTAAAAAGAAGTTGAGATCAGCATTGTATTTTCACCAAAAGAAAAAAAAAAAACCTTTAAGAGGAAGAATAATCAGGAGATTCAAGATGCAGAGACTGCCAGCATCTTCCTTCTACCACCTCATCTCATTTCTGAAGGGGTGTAACCTCCAGCAAGAGTCTGAAGGGGTGTAACCTCCAGCAAGAGTCGTCATCTACTGGGGACTGGCACATGAAAACATGATAGTTAATTTTGCATACACAGATACTTCAGTGTGGCCCAAAACAAGAACTGTGTATTTCAATGGTATTTCACAACCATGATGCAGACTGAGAATGGAGACCAGAGCTTGGCCCATCTTTCACACCCAAGGAAGCTCAGACAGCCAGGATGCAGCCAAGAGTTGACCAAGAGCCGCCCAAGAGCCCCAGGCCCCAGTCGTGCTGCTGCCACAGCACACCCGCATGCTTGGCCCTCACCAACCTCAACGCAGCAGGCCAGCCACTGCCACCCAAGGGAGACAAGAAACTCCCACACTGAATGACAATGCAGCTCACTGCAACCTGGCACTACAATCAAGAGATCTATTACCAAGTTTATTCTACCCTGGAAATAAACTCTTCCCCCCCACCCCACCCCAAAGAGCCCCCTGAATTCTTCCTGGTTTCCACAGCACTTACATCCCTAAGTGCTTCCTTTGACTTGTCACTTCTCTAGCAGCTCTTCTACTATCTTCCTTTCTTTAATTCATCGTTCACTCAGCCATCACAGTAGATAGCATAACCATCTCCTCTTCACATTACTTCCATTATTTTTGTGCATGTTCACACAGAAACAATGATTTCACTGCCCAAGATAACTCTACTAGTTATTTAGAAAACGTTATACTAGTCAAAAGTTGTCCAACAGATTATTTGACCACTACACAATGATGTTGGTCACAACCTCCACCAGTGGCATGTATAGTCTCCCAGATTTTGCTCCATGCTGCTAGTTTTAATTGTCAATACTAATATGTTTGACCAATATCAGTTTTGCCTTGTGTAGCCCACATTTTTTAAAAAGTTTCACTGCAGGAAGGCACCCTGGCTCTCTCCTGTAGCTACCTGCATAAAGCAGATTAGCAGACCGGAAAATTATATTTCTTAAATGTCAGACTATATAAACCATTCTTCTTGTCAGCAGACCAAGAAAGCATAGAGAAGTGAAAAGGTGCAGAGATGAAACGATCAGATTTTCGGAGTAGAAGGCAGTCACATGGGACCTCGTGAACACTGAGCTAAGGAAGGACCGCTGAAACCAAACCAAACCAAACCACCCCTGAGCCTCAGCAGCAACACTCCTGCGTGCAGGCAGAGCAACATTTACGCTCTGATGTTTGGCAGAGAGGCATACAAATTGCTAAATAACCTATCTGCAAACTCTGCTGGCTGAGTTTCTCGGGGTATTATCCTGCTCCTGTGGAGACGAATACAGACATTACAGAAACTATTATGTTTCCTTGGATAAAACAATAGGACTCATATGGCCACTATCAACCCTTATACCCGCAGCCTTAAAAAAAAAAAAAGGCTAAGATTTTTTTTTCTTTAAGACTAAACCTTAAAAAAAAACCACCAAACACACCTTTAAAACTCAGAAATCTTGAAGAAAGTTAAATATTTTAGGAGACCTGTGTACTTTAGTGCATATTATGGATGATAGACACCAAGCGTAACACCTGAAGCAGTGCACGCTTACTCTGACATCTGGAGTATTGTATCAGTCCATAGGCAATATAAGTGGTTAAGGAAAGAATTAATTTTTTTCTTTAATGTCTTATCTCTACTAGAATAACAAAGATAACAAAAACGTCCATTGAAAATACATTTTCAATGTGAAATATTCAGGAAATTCAATTAAGGAAGAAAAGTAACCTAGAAAATACTACCTTCTTGTGCTATAAATCAATTATTTTTGAAACATCCCAAACTTCAGGATCCTGAAGCTCTTACTTGTATTACCATTTATTCACTTTTGTTTGTTTTGTTTCAGCTAATGATGCAGAACTCATACAATCCACTATTACTCACTGTAATTTAAAAAATTACATGGACCAGTATCTCACCAAAATAAACTCATTTTGCCACCTACGACTTTGAAGGCATATTTTTAAGAAATTTTAAAAAAAACCCAAAACAGTCAAATTCAGTAGCTGTGATACTACATCTAATTTAGTGGTTAGTCTCAATTTTTTTTTCCCAAGCACAGAGGTATTCTATTCCAAGACAAAAAAAACTTTCCATTGTTTGAACTTCAAATACTACAACCCTAACACAAATGCACAGATTACAAAATTATTCCAGTATTTATACTTTTTTTTTGTCTTAAGAAATGCTTAGTACGATGAAACGTGTAGAAATCAGATGGGAAAGCGCATTTAGTTAAGAGAAGCAAACTGAGAAATCAGAAGGTTTCTTTCCTCAGCAACTCCAGCTTTCACGTTAAGTTACTTTATTTAGCAATGCCTAAGGGTCATATATGACACTTTCATACCTGGATCTTAATTACGGTAACAAGCAAACTCTGACATGCACTGGTAACAGAAAAGGCTCCATCCTTTCTCCCAAGCCCCCCCCAAATCTAAAAAGATTCACTCAGGATTTTAAGAAAGCATTTAAATTGCAGTGTTTATTCTGCAAATAGAAGCTGATGCGTTCTCCTGTGCTGTAGTCACCAGCGAACAGGTTCCTGTATTTAGTTTAACCTTAAGGCGTATGTTGATTTTACAGAATGAAGCAAGTGTACTAAGCTCCTTCAGTTTCCATTTACCTTAGTGGATGCTGACAGGACCCAGCATTTTCCTCAATCCAACTGTAAGCCTTGACTTTTCCTTGACCTTTTCTACTGAAATCTTTTGGTAGCAACTACGGTTTGCTATCCAAATTTTACCTCAAAAATAAACTGTCGACTACAGAAAAATATAAACTTAAGCATAAACAAACGTGTGTTCTTGTGGACTGAACCTGAGGAGCACTTATCTCCTAGGGAAATAAATCTACTTTTTACCCACTTATTTAGTGATCCGAGAAGTGTAATGCCCTCCTAATATTCTGCAATCCACTTTTCTCCTCTAACTACTGTCACGATGTACCAAGATCCAACTGCCCCAGTGAAATAAAATTTACTTGTTCTGTAGTTTTTTTAGTACACAAATGTAGTTATCTATTGAAATGGAATGGTTAATCTAGACAGGGAGCTTCCTATCAGGAGCACGCCTCCAACTTTGGAAGCCAGAGAACAACAGTAAACCTCACAGGCCATTTGCTCTAACTTTTCATATTTGGTCTGCCTATAGAATTAGTGCAGTTTAAATGCATGCAATGTTGGTATTTGTGCTGCTGATTATAAATTGCTATGTATTGTATAGCAAGATAAGGCAGGAACAGTTTATCTGGAAAATGATCTAGTTAATTATTGAAAGTGGGAGGGGGTAGCGAGTTTGTTTAACTCTTTCTTTTCCTGAACCTGCTCATTTGCCACAACTAAAAGCAAAGAAACACAGCTTTGAAAATCCAGTTTTTCATAGCATCACCTCATCTTCCACCACTGATATATATGTAAACTCATTATGCATCCTGATCGCTCTCGTACAAGAGCATAGTAGCATTTACTCAGTGTGGCTCTGCTGCCTTCTTGGTCAGCAATATTTCAAAACTGCATAAAATGCAGTGATTCAAGTGAGATTCACCTGCTGATGGGGACACCAGTGGGAAATCATCACCATGAGGAACTGCAAGACAAGACTGTGTGACTATTTTGCTCGGCTATTGAGGACTTCTAAGACAAATTGAACAAGCAAGGAAGAACGAAAAATATACACAGAAGCCAAACGCAGGGAGATGATACCAGTAATAGGAACACCTCTTTAAAAAGCCTCCTCTTTCCAAAATAAAGCTCACTACTTTTTTCAAGTTCTTCCCTCAGAGTCTAAACAAGCAACTCCTAAAAATACCTGCCTTTGCTTGAAAGATTTATTTTATGAAACCCTATTACAGCAACGTGAAAATGACCATTTTCAACCTTAAGAATGTCATTCTGTTGCAGAGACAAAAATCTACCTGGTATATCTGGCAAGGGCTTGGCCCCATAAGTCCTGAAATAATACCTGTATCAAAAATATTAGTTTATAACAGAAGCAGCTTGGTCCAGTTGTACATACTTGCTTATTACAAACTATCTGCTTTATCTTCTGAGTGCATGATATGCTTACAGAGAAAGCCACCACACCATTAACGCCCTAACCACACAATAGAAAAAGTTCACAAGAGCTCTGTAATCAAATAAAAAAGAATTAAATTAAAATATTTCATAATAGCAAAAAGTAAACTGAACTGCCATCCTCAGTCTACTGGGGATTAAAATACCACAACAGAAAAACCTCCAGAGCAACCATGAAGCCATAGGGAAAAAATGCACCAAAGCACAAAAAAAAGGTTACCATGGGAACAACGGCTGTTTTCCAACTTGTCAAATAAAAGCCCCAGTATGGCAGACCTTTACTCATAAGAGCAATCCCACAGGCTTCGAAAGGCAACATGTATAATTATAGCTTGAGTCAAAAGACTCTAATGGAGGGAAAGAAGGGGGGTTTGCCCTTTCCACTCCCTTGTGCCCCCCACATCCAACAAGACAAAATTAGTATGGATGTTGACAGCATATTAGCACTACGATACCACTGTATGCTATATTATAATTCCACACAGGAACAGAAAATAGAAGTAGGAAAGTCTGCACACTAATCTAAACTTCATAAACAAGGCGTAGAGAAAAATGAAAGGCAAGAGACAGCTCACAGTATTATTTAGTATGAGTTACCAAGGCAGAACTGAGTAATAAGAATCAAGCCCATAAGCGTATCAGAGAAATTCCTGACATGAACAGACTTAAGTACCTTGCAACGTGCAGCGAGTTCTGTGCGCGTTTGTGAAAGGAAGGTTGGGAAAAGAAATAATCCGCCAATGATGATCTTACTAATCAAAAGGTAATATTCCTTAATAAGGTTAGGCACAGTGCTTTACGTTTTACTGGAAGTTTCCAGCTTGGCACTTATCTCAAATGATACAGTAAAAAGCCGAACTCCAACTTTACCACCATCTCCGATTAACAGGCATTTTAAAAGGCAAATAGTCACATTATTTTGAAATACCTTCTGTGACTTCTATTTGAAATAATGAAGGCTTAATTTTAATAACATTTTTCCATTTTAAGAAATTCAAGCTGTTCATGGTGTTTTACTGTGTACATTTATTACTTCATACAAGAAATAAGATGACTCTTGCAGCTCTAGGTTGGGCAAGTACACAGACCTTGGGGGAGTTTGTAGATTCATCTTTTCCACCTTCCTGGTCCCACAGCCCCAATAAAACATCTTCCTAAAACTAGAAGGTGGAAAAGCCAGGCTGATTGCCACTTCTATCTCCTTTACTGTTCCCCTCTTGTCGCCTTCATGGACTTTTGCTACCTTTTGACAGTATAATAAAAAGACAGTCCTGATGTTTGAGGAACATGCGAGGGTTACGGTGAGCAGAATATGCCTGCACTGAGTAGGCAATACAGGGCAAACAGATGCAGGATTCACACCTGTCAGCTTCTGGGAGAAGGAGAAAAAGCAAAGAAGGAAAAACAGAGTAGGAAAAGGTATTCAGGCAGACCTTCATGTGGCCTATTTCTTTGAGTGGTGAAGCTGGCCCTCATCCAACAATCCCTCATTTTTCTGACTGTGGCTTCTTCGCTTGGACAATTACATCTCCAGTGGCCTTTGCCTGTGCCTGTCTGCAAACGTCACCTAGCCTAGGACTCACTTCCCAGTCTCTCTGACTCTCAGGATGCTTCCCAACAGTTTGCAATTGGATTTCCTCCAATACCATAGCAAGTTCTCTAGCCATCATTTCTTCAAGTGATGTATCTAATATAAAGGTGCCACTCTTAAGGCTGGGGATGAAGAGTTCATGCTTTGGAAACACAAAACAAAACCCAAACTCATCATACACTAGCTTTAAGTTCTAGGTGTGCAATCCCATGTGTAACCTGGTTTTCAAATATATCCCATACATTATGTTTCTTCACCAGCACCCTGTGAACATCCTCTGTTAAACTCTTCCCTATAGGCCAGCTTTCCATAGAGGATTCCCTTATGTTTCCACAGAGTATTCACCAACCAGGGTGAAATAAGAACAGCCCTGTTTTCTCTTCAGTGCAAACAAGTACTTAGGCAACCCTACTCCTGCCTTACCTTCAGGAGGCAAACATCTACCCTGCACAGCTCTAGCCAGTACGTGAATAACTCCACGGTCTAAAATGCCTAGCTGCTGGTAAAGGGCTCTGTGGTACTGCTCAGAAAATACCCTTATAGAAAAAAAATCAAAGTTTTAAAAGTATTCTGATCCCAATCCAACCTGCGAATTTTGTCACAGGTGAAACAGCCTTCTCAGGCTTCATATCTGCTTGTAAAAATTGTGATTAGCAGGGGACATGGCAAATAGGGACAGGGACATCACTTCCCACTTTTCCCACCTCTGATAAATGAAGGGACAATTTGCAGAGATCCTTACTTTTCTACTTACACTAAGGTAAAGTACAGTCACTCCTGCTGTTGGTGATATTGTTTGTACCAACATTTGTACATGGTACAAACATTTATTTGTACACTTATTTGTACAAATAAGTACATTTATTTGTACACTTCAAGTCCCTCTTGTTTTCCCTTGCCCGTAGTTTGGCAATATGGGCCAAAAGAGAGATACATTAATGAGTATTCAACAGCCCTATTTCTCATCCTACTACTGTAGAAGGAATGCAGATATTCTTTCCTTCCTTCTTCCTAACTTAGAAACCCACGTAACCTGAACAACTTGAGGGGGAGATGTGAGCCACTCATCTTTGTAGAGCCTTCCTCTCTTCATTTTCTCTCTTGCAAAAGAGCTTGTTTTGAAATGGACACATAAAGATCTTTTGAACTAATCATCACCATCACCAGTTAGAAAGACACTGCATACTTGCATCTACAAGAGCAATAGGAAGACAGTATTGCTACAGCATCTGATCTCAAACTCCAGCATATACATCATCTGCGTGTGTGCAAATGCACCAACTGCACTCATGCAGTACAACCTTAGAGTGATTTGCAATTTTTAATTTTACATACCCCTTGGATCTGGATAGAATTATACCTATTTTAGACGCCAGAAGATCATGACAGAGGAACAGTTTAGATCATAAAACAAAAGAGCATCAGATCCGAAATGCAGTTGTTCAGACCTTGCCACAAAAGTGAAGACTTTTGAGCAGAAGTACTATTGCATCTTGGAAGATACGGGTTTTACAAACTAGATGCAGGGTTAACATTCAAGAATTCCTTTAAAAATCAACAATAACTACATAATAGGAAATCTCTGCTCCCATTAACTAAGTAAAAATTCTATTGATAGCCTGTAGAAGTAGAAGGTAAAATCAATCGCATGTGTATTTTTAAAATATTCCAAACCCCAAGTCCTTTCAACTCTCTTTTCCTTATTTTCACAGCAAGTGTAACCGCTGACATGTAATACAGTTATACTGTATTAAATAACTATAGATTTTAACTTTTAAATCAATTAAAATACCCCTCCATTATATGCTAGAGTGACAAGTAATAGCCTGCTGAGTGCCATGGAAAACTTTGGTCAAATAGCAGATGAGGGCTGCAATCACTGACTGATACCTAGAGCAAAGGCTTTTGGTAATTCTCCCACAAGCAATCACAATTGCTGACAAAGTTCAAATTTGTCTTGACAGGATTGTCAAGGCAAACTAGAAACGTTCACAATTGCAAGTCAAAGAATTCATTTTTATTCAGCTGAAATTCACTCTACTGTTCACATACTAATGATACACAGTACTGTACCTACCACTCACTCTGGCTGAATAGCTGGAACCCATATAGCAAAGACTGAAAGCAAATGGGACTCTTAAGCAAAACGCAGACCAATGAAGTTATGTTCTGCAACTAACACAGCCCCAGCTCCTCTCCTAAATCCTCTGCTGCATACTGTCAGAACTCTCTTGCAATGTATAGCAGGCCTTGATTTTGGAAGGCAGCTTGCATTTAACTTCAGTGGGAATAAGAGCTGGTGCAATAATTAAAAATACCACCATCCCTCTCATTTCAGGAAAAGGATGTTTAACTGTTTATGCACAAAAGCACGTTACCGTAGAGGCAAACTGACAGTTGAGTGTGCATAATTATGTGCTTATGCATAAATTTACACAATTTACATAGTAATCAAGGTGTATAGCAGAGTGAGCAAACATTATGACTCACTAAGCCATCACCACCCAGATCTCACTTATGCAGCCTGTCTCTGGCACAGACTTTCAATTTTCTATAGCAAGGACCCCAATATTTACATTCATTGTTAAGCCACAATATCACTCACTGACACAACAGGTCCCACAGAGAGTGCAATTAAAACCAAACAGAAAGAACCTGACAACACACATTCTTTGCTCCATTAAGCAATTTCTGCCTATTCTAAAACAATCTGCTTTTTATTTTCCCCTTGTAGCCGCTGAAATTATTTCTGCTATAAACAGGTGTGCAGTATGCAGAATAAGCACTTGGGGAAGAAAGAAGATGACTCAACAAAGAGTAAGTTTTGAGGACTCACCGTTTCAAACGTTGCAGCAATCACCGTGCAATTTAACTTTATTACACGGCCAGAGGATCCAAGAAGCCTCTGCTGTCCCCACTTGCACCCCTTCAGGCTTCAGACCACTTCACTCCACGCAGCTCCTGGCCATGGGAGCCCACTGTAGTCACGAAGCGTTAAAGAGACCTGCAACAACTTCTTCCTTCCATATCTGCTTTTTGTATTCCCAATTAACGTATACAAAACAAAAAATGCGGAGCTCCAAAGTATACGAAAATGGTTTTATTGTTTTTTTAAAATTACTAAGTTGTTATTCAAGAGCAGGAATAATGAAACTTTGTTTCCTAAGGCTTCCTCCTTCCCGCTTGCAATGTTTAGTAGGAAAAAAGTGCAAACTTATCACCTTTCCTTTAGTGGGGGCACTAGCTGGGTGCCTCTCTTCCCTCCAGTTACTTACTTTAATGGAACTGGTAAGAGATAACAGCTAAAACTGAAAGAGGTAATAGCTACCCACTGTCAAATTTAGTTGAAGTTGGCTGACATTCAAAACTTATTAGGTGGGAACACAGACACAGCTCAGTTACAGAGAACTGAATTTCCTTGGGCTCTGTCTAGGGTTCTGTTGGATTTGTTACCAGAACTAATAACCTGATAGGAGAAAGTTCTCAAAAAGATATCATTCCTTTAAAGCTTTGGACCCTCACACATACTCGCGTATTTAAAAAGCATCATCTGCTTAATTAAAGCACGCAACCCCCTCAGAGCAGCCTGCCCTCCGCCCCACCGAGCGTGTCCAAATGCACCCTGTGAGCTGACACAAACCCTTCCGATCCTCCTTCTCATTCCTCCAGGTTGCCACCTCTCTCCCTTTCGTGGTCCACTGCCTCCAGCGCCCACCTCACTGGCACAGTGGCACCCAGGGAGTGAGGGGCTGGAAGAGCAGCATCCAACGCCAAGGGCAGCCCGCTGCCACAGGCACAGCATCACTGCCTTCGCCCTTGTACCCTCCAGGTCTCTTCAGGGAAAGGGGTGGGGAGTCCCACTTTGTAACAGGAGTGAATATTTGATTTAGTTCATCTAAACTAATTTATCGTCAGTGAAACTAGCAATTATAAATCTTACTAGCAGCCCTCGCCCCAGCTCATCTGAGTTAAGCTCACAGGTAGCTGTGCTGCAGCCCACGACTCCTCTCTTCGCCCCCACCATGAACACTGCCCACATGGGAGACACTGCTCCTCAGTTCAAAGCAAGTAGAAGACTCAGGCCCAAATGGATCAGATACTGCTTTGTTTCACACTTTTTTTTTTGTAATGCAAAAGGACTGTAGCAAAGTATCCACTTCCCCTAAAAATGGCACACACAAGACAGCACATCCGTCACGTTGCACATTAGACATGATGCTAACCATTGTATCTACACATCCCTGAAACTCTTCTGCACGCTTCTGGAAAGGAGAGTTTCCATTACGATGATGAATTAAATCCTACTATTCTGTGGAGGAACAGTTTGCCTTTTTTGACTTAAGCTGGCAAGAACTTAACCCCATTTTTGCAGCACATTAACAGCTACAGATACTCATCTGATTCATGCATTTTTGTTTTGCTCGCTTTCCCTGAGTAATGTATTCTAGTTTTACATATACCTACAGAAGTCAAGTTATTGAATCTGCAGAATCTTGACCACATGGGATAGTGTCATCGTCTTTTGTGTGGTTGTGGACTCCAAATGCGGACTTTCCTTGAACACGTCCTTGCAATATTTTCTGGACTTGCCTCAGAGCCATTCTGATTTTAATGAGTCCATAGAAAGTGGCTTCAGGCAGCACACCATCCAACCTTCTCTGAAAACCTCTGTGCTCCTGTATCTACAGAAACAGTGTTTCTAAGCTGAGTATTTCAAAACACTTGTAAGAACTAAACACCTAAAACCTTTTCCAGGCCTTTTACACCAGCAAGGACTCAAAGACCATCCACGAGGAACTGGTTAATGCTTGGAAGAAACAAGGCTGTTATCCAAATTTCACAGTCATACAGAGGAATGTTAATAAAAGTAAATGCATACCAAGCACTTGTTTGAACTTCAGCACTTCCTTCATTCCAGAAACACTGCTTTAATCTCACAACCGCTGCTCTGCCTTTTGTTATCCTCTTTCATGACTCTGTTGTCAAGCGCAGCGCTCAGACAACTTGCTGCAGAAGTAGCAGAAATTGCCTACAAACATCAGGCCTGTGCTGCTAATGTGCGTGTTTTCTAGCACAGCGAGGCTGAAGCAGGACCTCAGTTTTCCTCATGAGAGCGCTCAGGCCAAGCTGTTTGGCAAAATAACCTGGAGAGTCAGTCCCTCCTCTGGCTCACAAGCATTTGGGAACCAACTGCAGTTGCTGGCAGAGAGCAGGCTGCAGGTTATCAGCTGCATGACCTTAGGTTTGACATGTGCAAAGAAAAAAAAAAAAAAAAAAAAAAAAAAAAAAATCGCTGAAAGTTGAAAATTCCCCCAAGTCCTGTAACATGGCATGCAGTTTCCCCTACTGCAATCTCCAAACATGTCAGGAAGCAGCTCTACCTACAAGATACGAAGGCAGATCAGGATGGGGACAAAGCCTTGCTTCATGCCCTTCTGACAGAGAAAAGCTGCAATGTTCTGCCTTGACTGAAAACACTCGCCAGAGTTACCAATTGAAGAGCTTGCCCAAACAGCTGAATTTTGCTGAAGCCTGAAGAAACCCTTGAGATTAATGGTATTACAGGCTTTAGTTTACTTGACAAAGACGATATACAGGCCTTTATTCTCAGCTTTTCTGAGATTTCCTTGGCTGCAAAACTGCATTAACTGTTCCTCAACCAAACCAAACCTCCAGGTCTGCTGACCATTATTCCAGCAAAGGTAGAAGTTTCTTTTTCCTCCAAGAAGTGAACAATTACACCAGTTTCCAAAGCATGAGCTCTATTATTTTTGTAGAGTTGAATCTCTGCATCCTTGAACTTCCAAGGAATCATCTTCTGGTCCTTGATGGCTGTAAACAGTTGTGCTTCTGTCAGGCCAGGTGATGCCTTCTGACCAACTACTCCAGCAGAATCTGTACCATGAGTGCCTGCTACCCTTCTCTACAGTACTTACAAGATAGATGCAAGAGTTTGTGCTATTTTGCTGCCAGCTGCTCTTGGGTGGGTAGGCTGGAGAACTTCATTTAATGCTTCGTCAGAGATGCCAGATGGACATTTTAATAAACTGGTGAAGTGTTCATGCCACTGATTTGGGATTTCCTTGTAGCTGGCTCTCAGTGTTTGACCATCTTGACCATGGACTGACGCAACATCACTAAATTTACAGCCACAGGCTACTTTTAAGCACCCATAGAAGCTCGCATAAGTTCTCATGCCTTTTCTGCCATTATAGTTACACTTTAAACCAATGGCAAGCCCCCTGGTTTTTGCAAGAACCACTTGTGCAGCCACAACAAGTTCTTGGTGGCCACAGTCAAAGCATAGCTGATAAGATTTTACCAGGCAGCCACAAATGCAGGCCCTTGGGGCTGCCTGTGGTCACTGTGATAGCTCCTAAAAACACTGGTCCCAACTGGCAGCAGAAGGTATAACAACTAAGTAGAAATGCAGGAAAAGAAGGGACTAGAAAGGACTTTCATGAATACTGTAGACACTGGTTAGAGCCCCCCAAAATAAATAATGCAATTGGCTGTGCTTCTTAAGGCATTTACTAGCTATCTTAAAGTCACTATTGTTGCATGAAAAGAAAAAACAAAACCAACCATGATTCAAAGAGAGTCTAAGAAGTCTATGAATGAATATTGATAAACTGCTGATCGTGATGTGCCATAATTATTCTTAGAGCATGAGGTCACAATCCTAAATTATGAAACTGCTGAAATAATATTTTTAAAGTTTCATCCTTCCCTTATGCATAAAAATCTCTGCTAAGCCTGCAAAATCTTGACCTCAAATTTAAGGACATTATGCTACTTTAATAAATTATATAGAAGGCTTCACTTGTGATCAAGAAAATATTAAGACTTAGGTTATTATATTTTACATTATTTCTTTACTCATTAAACCTGAAGAGCTTTCATTAAAAATACAGTAATTAAATTCGCTGCCATATTATTAACAAAACTTGATATACGTATTTAAATTCCGATGCTGTGATAGATATGACAGGGATAAAGTATAAGCTGAACAGCTGAAATACAGACAACATAAAAGAAACACACAATCTTTTATTTAAAGCAAGGACTTCAACATTTTAACTTACTCCAAATTTATTTTAATGGCTATCATGTCCTAAAAAAACATTTACAGAAAAAACCCTGGCTTGCTTTGGATACTGTTGTCTTAAGCAAATACACTTCAGCTTCATACTTAATTAGAATTAGATGGAAAAGTCTGTCCGTGACTCCCATTCCTCTTCAAAATGTGACATATTGTTGCTGTTCCTGATAAGGCTGCAGTGAGGCTGTTTGCTTGATGGAGAAGTTATCCACCAAGACTGTTACTGAAGTGCACCAGTATGGCTATCGCTCCAATTAACTATTTATGAGCTGTTCCACTGCTCTAGAAAAAGTGCACCGCTATCAGAAAAGAATTGCTCATTAGCAACCAGCCTGTTAAGGTATTTTTAAATATAACAATGCAATTTCAGTAGACATATGTGCATTATTTTTTAAGGAGAAAAGGAACAGAAGCATTTTACTCTGGAGCTCAGCGGTTTAAAATTTTAATGAAGAAAGGATTTAAGACTGTATTATAGGAGACAATGTCTCATTGACAGAAATGTAGTTAAGATAGTCCTGCAGATCTTTTCCATCTCTTATTTCTGTGACCTTTTACCCTAGGCACACACATGCTTCCACTCTCTCTCTGCAGAGAAGCAGGGTGGGTGCTGTCTGAAGACTGACAGGGAAGCAGGGACCAGGTGCTGCTTCCAGGTGCCTCCTCCTGTAAGGAAGAAGCTCTGCCACAGCTTCCCTTAACATCCAAAATGCTACTGGGAATAACTCTGCACTCTGAATCTGAAATTCCTCCCCTCTCAAATGGAACAAACAGTAAATTATTTAAGTGAAGAAGTGGCAAAATGATTATCTTCTCATTATGCTAAGTAGATGGGGGGGAAAAAAGGTGGGGGGGGGGGGGGGATGGCAAACTTGTCCTGGCCTAACTTTATCAACCACTGAGAGTTGCTAAACTCGAGTGCTCTGAGGTGTTCTGCTTATTACTGACAGCACAGAAAAATCATATACATCACTTTTGTATTACTGCAGTCCTCCAGTGTTCTGAGAAATTCACATATGCAGAACAATCACTACTACTTGAAGTTGTCCTCTTCATACCCAGTTTCCTGCAATTTCCTTATTAAAATTACCCAAGAAGCCATCTCATCTGATGCTCTACCATAGAGAGATATTTTGGACAAATTGCAAAAATATTTCATAACTGAACTATCAGATTGATGAGTGACACTAAAGCACTACCCGTCAAATTGTTACTGAACTTCACCTTCTAAACTACTGTCTACCCAGTTGTTTCAAACACAGGTAGTTATGTTAGTCCAAATGAGCTTGTTGCTAAAATACTACTGCATCCCACACATTTGTTCCTGGAAGATAACGTGATGGAGCCCATCTGAAACACCGTCTGGCACGTTTACCTGTCTCAAGCCCTCACTTCATTTTGCAGCATCCTCCCCTGCTGCAAGTTCATCAGAACAACATTTTCATGCAACAAAGCACGCAATTAATCATAATCTACATGAGGACACATTACCCGAAAATGTAATAAATGCACAACCTTGTTATAAATTGCTAATACTCTGACGTTAACTTATTGCTCACGCTTGATCTTAACATTTACCCACCCACACGTCCAGATCTCTGAGGATGACTCTAGTGATCCAACTCTTCACCAGCTTACTTCTGTATATTAAGGCTGTTAGTCCAACAACCTTTCTTGCCCTCTCTGTCTCCCACACCTCTTCTCTGTGTCCTCATAAACAATGCCACCTAAAAATAAAACGACATGCAAGAATAACAAAGGGCAATATTGAGACTTAGCCCAGCAACAGAGCCAAAGTGTATGGCATTTTCAGCTGCCGTACGCTGCTAACTCCAATCCTGTTAGGGCCAATGCGATCCACTTCAAAACCGTCTCAGATTAGATACAGAAATGCAATTCTGAGCTACTCCAGAGTTCTGTTATAGTTTGCTCTCAGCCCGCAGAGCAGAGCTAACAGAGTAGAGGACAACTGACACACGTAAAGAAGAATAATCCTCCCTCACCACCCACCCCAAACCTCCTTAATTCACTACAAGAAGTGTATATGAAATACAGACTAGGTCATACAGGTACTCACTAAAAGAAAAAAACCCACTCTCCTGGTTTTCCCAGTAAGACAAAACTAGTGTTGAGATGTTTTATCAACTCCTTAACACAGTACCATATCGTTTATTTACATAGTTATTCTCTCCCTGTATTTTCCAATAACCTTCTAGCTTTTTGCTTTTCAGCTGAGGGCAATCTCTTCACATTTTATGCATCACAGAGCCAGAATGAGTATCAATGTTTAACAATGATTCCCTGAAATCTCTCGGGAGAAGGGAAGGAAAAGATAAGGAAGAAAGGAATAAAGGAGTATATTTACTCCTATCTCTTGTCATTTTACAGTAACATGGACAGGAAGGGGGAAGAAGAAAGTCTAATTTACTGGTCTGAATGATATATTGGAAGCTCTACATGCTTCCGAAGCTATTTCTAAAGAAAGTTTTATGCATATGCAAGTCTGTTCATGGAAAGGTACCATATGCTTATAATCATTTATCCTTTATACAATGCATACTTCATGAAATTTGTACGGTCGCCTTTTTCTTTTTTCTTTTTTTTTTTTTTTTCTCCTTAACAGTGAGATTCACAGATCTGGAAGGATGTTAAATACTAAATCTGTAAAAGTTCATGACAGCCTATGGCAAAACTCCCATTCAGTTTGGATTAAATATATTTGGTGAAATTCCAAACAAGCCCGTCAATATGTGCACAAACAGGACTGCTGGTTCCCCAGAAGAGAGAGTTATCACTTGTTTGCTCTATGAAGACCTTTGTGTATAAATCGACAAGGATGCTATCTTGATACGCAGAACACTTCTGCAAGTGCTATAAGCTGAATGTGTCTGCTCAACTGAGAAAGAGACCGACTGTCCCATGCAAAAGTTACAAGCACTAACAGTAATGCTGTACAACTTTGCTGTACAACTCTCACTGTAAATTTATATATGAATTGAAACATGCCAGAAAGCCATTCTCTTCACTGGACGTTTACTCCTTTTATAGCTAATTTTAAAATTTTTTGAGGAGAGTTCACAGATTGCAAGCAATTCTTTGCTCTCTTTCCATCTCCCTATCATGGCTAGGGATGAATACACAAAATCTTTTAAACCTTTTCCCCTCCCCAGTCTTTGGTCAATATGTGTTAATTACTTTATATTGAACTATCCCTTCTGCAGCGTTATACCATAACACAAGCGTTAACTTCAGTACGTTAAGGAGACTAGAAGAGTTCTATATACTTTTCCCTTCTAAGCTTTCACTTCAAGAATTTTTCCCTTGTGACTGCCTTAGTTTGTATTCAGTTCCTTATTTCCTCAAGCTTTTCTCTTAAGATTCAGACATTTTCATCCACTCTTCTGCATGCTAAACACATCTCTGGGTAGGATTTAA
The DNA here is from genome assembly GCF_013368605.1 of Nyctibius grandis. Taxonomy (NCBI): domain Eukaryota; kingdom Metazoa; phylum Chordata; class Aves; order Nyctibiiformes; family Nyctibiidae; genus Nyctibius; species Nyctibius grandis. The sequence goes on along the minus strand of NC_090663.1, from coordinate 70,809,395 downwards.
AGGGCTCAGATGTCAGGTATGTAAACTATTTTTCCTTTAAGAGCAGAATTGGCATATTAGACTATTCCAAAGACAAGTGTATTTGAGGCAGAAACTTTCCTTTCGAGATTTATTCTCTTCCATCACCAATGCCATCTTGATATCTTGGCTATGGTGAAATATGAAATGTATTCATTGGCTAAAAAAATTTTTTTTTTGCTTAAGTGCATCATCATGAAGTTTGATTATGCTGCACTATATATTCATATATTTTTCTATACAGTTCCCCAGGTTTCTTCTAGATTTCTTCATCAAAATACAAAACTTGTAGCTAGTTTTTCCTCTTCCCATCTCAGCTAGAAATCATATATTCCATGCCTGCACTGAAGTAAAAATACTGTCTCGCATTTGTGGTTATCTGCTAAAGCTTCCTTCCGTGAATAACCCCAAGCATTTTATCCTAGACCTTTATTCAAACTAAAGTGACTGTAATCATCCATAATTCAGAAGCAGCACCTGTTGGGTTTGTATTAACAATTTGATACTTAAGTAAAGAAAACTCTTTGGAGCCAGAGTCAGCAAAAATATCTTCTTCTAGCAAATCCTATACTGACCAAACTGAGACTGGTTTCAGTAAACTATGCCAATACTTTCACTTTCCAAAAAAAAAAAAAAAGGGATAATGAATAGGACCATCTCCAGGCAAGATGTTTAAAAGTTGTAAGAAATCAAATATTAAAAGATATGCTTAGAAAAGTTAAGATACCAGTTTTGTGAAAAAAAGAAAGACAACTCCCACCCTGCCTCTGTGTTTTCCTCTTTCTAAACATTTTCTCAATTCCCAGTACAGTACATCTAAAACTAATCTGGTCACCATGGCGGGCACTGCTTTTCAGGCAGCCACACAGAAAGCAGCTATGTAATATTTCTATCAATATGCAACATTCAACACAGCGTCACTTCTTCACAATTCACATTTTAAAATGATAAATGCAAATACACTACTTACACTTATGTATGTAGATCTCAGAAATCTAACTTGGATAGTCACACACACTTTTGTTCAGGAATGAAGACTGGCAGCTCAGTTTTCTGACACAAATCAAGGTCAGAATTCTGCACACTCACTTACTAAAAAGTAGTAATTGAAGATTCAGAAAGCTAGAAAAATCAGTTTTGATTCCATCACAACAACTTTGTAGTTAGCCATGCTAACATACAGCTTATTAGGTACACCACTCTTAAGATTACCCCATAATGCAGTGACGTCAGAACACATAGAAGAATGGTTAGCCAAATTTTCCAAGTGACTTCTAGACACAACGAGAGAGGCAAGGTAATTTTTAACATAATCTCTAATCACAAATTAAAGTAATCTCAAGGCTGCTGTAACTTATAGCAACTTAAAAGGCCAGTCCAGAAGTTAAGGTGCCCAGGCTGCATGGAGGATCATCAGGATTTCTTCGCACCAATGGCCATATGGGCTTGTAAAATGGTTCTACGTGACCAAGCTATCGAACAAACACTGAAGGCTGCTTTGCCTTAGTGTCACAGGTTCGATGATCGTGCCCAGACTTAATATATACATAGTTATTAACTAAAATTATTATTATAACAATATGTAGATATATAAAAGATACAGTACCATACAGGGGTTTTTTTTACTGTACAGTACCATTTTACTTCTAGATCTCAACAGAGTTAAGAAAATATAATACAAAACAAGTAGTTATGGAGACAGGTGGGACACAGCAATATTTCCTTTCTAGTACTGGTTTTCTTGAAGATTAATAGTGGACACAAGCACTTAAATCAACTTGAGTCTACTCTACTTATAAATTTAATGCTGCCATTTTACTGCATAAATAATCATCAAATTAAGTGGCTATGAAATATGGAGTCTGTTTCCTTCTTTTTTTTTTAACCTCCGTCTTGAGACAGATCATTAAGATATTAAATACAGAGAGAACAATGAAATATCAAAGGGAACTTCTACTGACATGAAAACAACCATGCCCAGAAGAATCCATCTTCCCAAGGCAGGTGATAGCTACCAGATAACCTGACAGTGAGGTGCTCCCACCTCACCAGATATGAAATAAATAAAAAAATCAACACTTAAATATACAGGAGAGGGTCCCATGCTGGTCAGTTCAAGGAAGATGGCATAACAAAAAAAGAAAAAAAAAAAAAAAAATCAACAAGAGAACGCTGCAGACATTGCCTGTTCAGGAGAAGATGCTGCAGTGTCTGTCCTCAACTCTCACGATTGATGGAAACAAAAAAAACACCCAAAACAAAAAAATTTCTGAAAACATACACTTATACCTTCATCACTTATTATTCTGTCTCCCTGTATTTCTTGTATAAAACAAAGATGGCATTCAATGACAAATACAGCCCAGATGCTGTAGAAAGTCACCTCATTCGCCATCCCCTATTGACATGTTCCTGGAGAGACAGAAAGTAAGACCAGAAAGCCAAATAAACCGTAGCTCAGGGAACAGTTTTCCCTTGTGAATTCTGAGGGAATAATACTCCTCTGTGCCAAATGGACATGATTTCTGTTATCAGCCCTTTGAGAGGGGATAAGCCATCTTATTCTTTAGTTAAAAGTAGAAACAGAATCCCCAGTCATCCATTCTACAACCACATTAGAAATTTTCTGCAAGGATTCTTATTTCTATTCAGCAGCTAAAGAAGCTGACAGATAGGTCTCGAGCTCTTTTTATTAAAATCCCCAAGGACATTTCCATTTCTGGTTTACAGTGATGGGAACTTGCCCTATCTCTGCTTAGGGCACTCATGGATTTTTGAGCCTCAGAATTAAAAAATTATTTATTATAACCAAATTGAATATTCAATTTAAACACTGATGATTTTACTTTTACAGGGACTGTTAGCACAAGTAAACCCAGGGCTCTGCCTCCGCAATTGCTCTCACCTGTGGGATCAACCACTGCTCCCAGCAGAGGGGTCCTGCCGTGGCATCACAAAAGTGAGCAGTATAACCATATGTGTATAAGCTCAGATGTATAATCCAATAGCTGGATGGGTAGGAAAATCTCTGAGCCCAGACTGAGGTCCAAGTTCCTATTATTAGTCGAATATCCAAACCCTGAAGATCACAAGAAGAAAATCTCTTCAGCAGAGTTATATTGCGACCAGCCCGAATGCAAGACCAGTTTAACTACCATCAACTGAAAAGAATAAGAAGCAGGGCAGGTTGAAAAACAAAACAAAACAAGACATGCAAGTACTTAAATTCAGAGGCTTACACAACAGTATTTATAGAGCACACTTCTCAATCTATCAGGAGTGACAAACTACAAAGTTAAGAGTATAATGAAAAAGCAAAAAGTTATAAAAAAAAAATCTGATACAAGAAGAAAAAATACAACCTAAATACGAAGAATCAATTTCATTGAATTCAGCAAGCTGCGAGCACTTATTTATAAGTCTTGGTCTCATAGTCTTAAGTAAGATTCAAGTCTCACTGAGCTCCACATAAAATTTCTACCTAATTTAAGGTGGGCCAGAAATTCACTTCATGATTAATGTAATGTGCCAGACCAGCTACTGAGCTGTGTTATGAAGTCCTTCCACTAAACCAACCCACAGAAAGTTTTGGCCACAAAGCCAGAGCAAGAACCTGCCCAACGTTCAAGCAAGCAGCCAGGTGGCACACATACTCCTGACAGAAATTTTAGCCTCACAGAAGAGCACTTTTTTGCAATTAAGGAGAGACCAGCAAAATTAAGCTTAAATATATTAAGTACTAGCAAACTACACATATCTTTTTTTTTTCCCCATACATTCAAGACCAAGGTAGTAGTAGATTAGTATTTTTTTAAAATGAAATTTCAGTTATATTCCCTCTTTCATATTGCAATCTTTTTTGTTTTAGAATTGGAGAATGAAAAAAAAAACCCAACACCCAACCCCCCAAAAAACCCTAACCTGAAATTGCTTCAGGACATAGGTTTCTTTAAAACACACAACTTAGTGTAACTCAAAGCTAAGGAAGAGTTAAGCAGTGATTATAACTTACACTATGCAGAGAAGAACTGTAATAACTGTACATCTGGGCAGTGGGCTGAAGTGGCAGAGAATAAATAAAGGCCAGGGGATGTTTTATTCCATCTCTTCCACACTCCTCAAGGACATGGCAGCTTGCATTAGAGGACAGCAGCAAGGCAAGCACTCGCAGCATGACAAAGTTTGCACGTGAACTGCATCTGAGTTATTTTTTAAAATGATATGTACGTATACGTATGTATGCATATACACACACGCATATATAGATATGTCACCAAATAAACTGTCTGCATAGTTTATTCCTCCATCGAAGGCACAGGCTGTCACTGCTGGGAGCCAGAAGCTAAATGCCATCAGAGTGTAGACTCTGATCACAACTCACCAAGATGCAGGAGCTGCACGGGGGCCCTGCTGCACCCAAACTGTATAATGCTGGTACGTAACTCTCCATAAGGTTATCACATTACAGTCACCCTTACTGAACTGGCAATCCCCGCAGTCACCCCCGTGCAGTTGCCTGCCCTCCTGTGGGGACAGAATATCATACACTAGGGTCAAATGAAAGAATTTGAAAGGAAAAAAACAAACCCACACAAATCCTCATGAAAACTAACATCTAGTACGTGCACAGGTTCACTACAAGTTCTACAGCTACAACTACAAAATACCACAAACTGTTAAGGATACTATATTAATTACTCCTGCAACCCGTTTTGCATTTTTTAATTTTGTGGCAAAGTTAAGTAACACCAGTGGAACAGCAGCTATAACTAAAACTGCCCAACATTTCTCTTTCTATCAGCAAGTGAAGAGAAGTTTGTTTGTTTGTTTGTTTAAAACTAAGCATTAACATTTTCCAGCATGGGTGTGTTTCAGGCTGAAAGAATTTGTGTTTCAGGAAAAATGCTATAGCATCAGGGGAAAACACTGTTTGATAGTTTTCAAGTTTCCTACAACTGATCCTTTGAAAATCAGTATTTCCATGTTTTAGTGTACAGGCTTCGAGCTCACTTTGGAGTCAGAGGTGGTGCTTTTTCCAGCCTGGGGAAAATCCACTCATATCCACCCCCTAAAAGCAATGTTTACAGGCACTCAACAGTGGTTCACAGTACTTGGCAGAAGCATTCCCTCCACATTTTATCTACACCGAGCAAGCTGTAGGTGAGGGCTGAACAAAGTTAATTCTTCTCCCGTCCTCCCTCCATACAGATACTCATTCTTGCTGTTGTGAACTGCTGCACCTGAACTGAGATGAAGGACATAATCTCACCTCATCTCAGCAAATGCATTGCTGCTATGCAGGCTGGAAAGGAAGGGAAGGTCCCAACCTGAACACAAAGGGACCAGGACAGGCAACGATATTTACTCAAAGCTGCTGAGATGCGATGAGTGGATGTAAATGCAGTATTACAAGGAGAAGGGCAAGGTGAGAATGTGCCAGCTGAGACAGAAGACAGCAGCAGAAGAAAGGAGGGGACAGACCATTGGGTAGAGTGGCAAAAAGCTCTGCAGCAGTGGGTGTGGAAATATAGAGTTATATAGACCAAGTCTGGGATTAGGCAGAGAGGTGAAGATTCCAGGACATCAGGAACATCTCCCTGTGCCTTACTACTTATGGCCTCTTTCTACAGCAAGTCTGTTAGCAAAAGCAGCAAGGTCCATTTTTAAGGTTCAACGAACCACACGGATGCCAACATTGTTCCATGAAATGGAATTTATTTCCATCAACTTTCTTAAGAGATCCCAGAAGTACTTGTGACTGTATAGCTTTGTGACTGTATGCAACCTTATCTACCACAACTCTGCTCTGTGCACAGGATGAATGAACCATTATCTGGACAGCAAATTTGGAGGAGCAAAATTAAGCATATTCTATAACTGAAAAAATTTATCATTAGGAAGGAGACTGTGCCTCCTTCATTTCAGGAACCTGAACAAGACTGGAAAGTTTTGACAGAACAAGACTGATCTGAGTTAAGGAAGTACAATGTCACCACGAAGAAGTGAGTTTATCATAACTTTTCCATATGCTATATAATAGATACTTTTCATACTAACACATGCTTTTGCCAAAGATTTCTCTCACTTTTATCTTTGAACCATGAAAAGACTCCAAAAAGCTAAGCCAGCCAACAGCTCACATTTAAGGTAATTTGCAAACTGTGCACCAAGTTCATTAATAACGACAATTTAATGAACAATGTAGCTTTTGAATAGCTACATTGATTACAATTTTCTGCAATTAAACTCCATTTACATACTTTAAAAATGCTTGGAGAAAACAGTATTTACACCTTTATACATGTGGAGTAATTGTAAATACATGGAGACCAGAAGAAATTATGGCTTGCTTACAGCACCCCAAACTGCTTGAACTGTTTTGTACCACATTTTCTCCGGCTCTTACACGTATGTAAAAGGAGAGGCAAGAAGAGAGCAGGCCAGAACAAACACGCCATCTACCACGAAGGCGGCGCTGGGAAGGGGAAGCACGCAGCTCCTGAACATCAGAGCACACGAACAGTTCCCGCTGCGCATCCACATGACCCACCGTCAGATGGTAACGATTAGGAGGTCCTCACTTCATTTCCACAGATGTGGCAACGCTCATGAGGAAGAAATGAAGGGGGAGGGCGATGGGAGCTGCAGGATAAAGACTGCTGTCTCCTTCCAAAGAAAATCCAGCTTGCTCATTTCCCCCTCTCCTCTTAAAAGTTTGAAAAGGCTGCCTTGTCCTTACAAGGCACGATATGTTAAATCCATCAATAAAGATCTTGGAAAAAAGATTCAAACTTGTTAATGCTCAGATTTATATGTAGAATTTTAAATATCTTTTAAACATTTAGTAATACAAGACTCTCCATTGGACTTCTGTGTCTGTACTTTATTATGAAATATAAAATTAAGTTCACAATCTAGTATTTTTGTCATGGGAATGGTTCTCAAGTTCCTAGGCTTAGCAGATGGTCGATAACAGATTTCACTATTTCCTGTTTTTCCCCCATTTTCTTGGATTTCAGCAACAGAATAGATCTTTTCCTGAGCAATCTGTTCAGTTTGATTGCGTGTCTTTCTGAATTATATCCAGTACTTATTTTTCTTTTGTAGTTTTTCCCCCCCTGTGTTCCTTCTCTCAACACTGAAAGTTTTCTCTTTGCTTTGTAGTTGCTGGACAAGAATAAAAGCAAATCTCAGATGAAGCAGACAAAATGCATGTTAACTTCTACGCTGCTTTTGTCAAATTGTTTTTATTATGCAAATTATTCCCAACAAGTCACACACACACACATACACTTCCTAACCTGTAATTTTGTTTTTTGCAGAATCATAATTCACTTCTCTCTGTCTCAGCTCCCCCACATTTTCCAACTTTCAGGATACCTCCGCAGAGTTACTCCTAATTATCTCCATACGCACATTACAGATAAGTGCCCTGTTCCTATGTAACTAATTTGAAAATTCTCTAATTGGGAGCAAATCTACCTACTGCCTTGAAACTATCTTCGCCCACAGAAAGAGGGCTGAGATGCTTTCCCTGTCTTTCAAGATGCTTCCTCAATGTCAAGGTACGTCTTCACTCTGAGTTGGCTTTGACGCAGTGGCTGTTCCCTGCTATGCAATCTAGGCGTGATGGAGAGGAACATGTTCAGCAGATTTATAAAAAGTTTGAATTGCTCTTGAGAACAGAGTCATACGCTGGCCTCCCTGCTGCCATAAAGGGAAATGCTTACAGCAAAGCGACAAGAGAGGAAAATCCCAGGTTTGCTAGCTCTTTAAGCCAATGCAATAAATCAAGAGTTACATAACTCCTTTTTATTCCCCTCCTAAAAATACATTCTTAGCTTGAAATATGATTATTAAGACTGAAAAATTAAAATGATGTTTCCATGGTTTTTACCAGCTCTTAGGCTAGAACATGGATGCCTTAACAAGAAAGCTGCTCACGGGAAGTGAGAAGGTAACACAGGCAGCAGCATGCCACCAGGATGGAGGAAGATGCACAGTACCAAGAGCTGACAACCATGCAAACCAGTGCTCTGTCCTTTATCCGAAACACTGCGAAAACAGAAGTGAAATTACTGTTCACTTAGGGTCTTGGGGACCTGCCTCCCTCACTGTGATGGTACAGCAAACATGAATAAGGTCTGCTTGATGGCCATTTGGTTTCAGAGGAGCTGATCCACTCCGGACCACGTGCTCACCCTGGGTCAGGGGCAGGAGCTGCAGCCCAAGGGAGGTGCAGGCTCCCTGGGGTGGGTGCTGCACCCATGGCAGACGTGCCCCTTTTGGCCCCATACACCTCACACCACTCTGCAGGGGCTTGTGGGTCTCCACGGATACGTGCGAACAGCACACAAGGTCATCTCCAGCAACTCCTGCTCGCCAAGCACGGATGGAGGCACTCCAAGAGCAGAAGACTATTTCTGGCCAGCTGGTTCAGGCTGCTGTTGCCTGTCCCAGCTGAGATGGGCCACAGCCCTTTGCTGCCAACCCCAGGAATGGGTGCTGCTCCTAAGGAGAACCAGCAGCAACCCTCACTGCAGGCACCGAGGGGCTTTGTGCCCTGTTACTGGCAAGGATACAATTCAGCAGTGCAATGCTAGACCTCCTTCATCTAGGGAACATCACAAAACTTGAGGGTCTGCTGCTTGGATCAGAGGAGCTGTAATCTTTTTATAACTAGTTAAATGATGTCATATGCTCATTAGCTTTCCAGACTCTATTTGGAAGGCTTTTTTTTTATTCTCTTGTTCTCTTTTTTTTCCTTGACTGCTTAGTTTTTATTCAGCACGAGTGCTCTGCTCTGAAAATACTGCCAAAGGTTTTCCACATTCTCTGCACAGCCCTCTAACTGCATTGCAGAAAAATAAGACTCATATATACACATTCAACCTTGCTCCTCAAACGTCTTTAAAAGTTTCCTCTTTATAATTCAAGTTCCTACTGGAAAAAAATAAGTTGATAATCTACCCAGAAATACAATTCTGCATGTTCCTGCACCAAGCCAAAACCACAGAATTTACTGCCACAGAAAACACAGAAGTAAAATGAATGAAAAGAATCTATCATTTTTTTTCCTCCAATCTCTGCTGGGTCATTGCAGTAATCCAGGAAAAGAAATCTGAAATCAAAACTGAAGCACTAGATTCAGCTACACTGCTTCAATGCGTAAGAAGTGTCTGCTCACACATAGCCTTTGTAAAATTAAAAGCAATTATGAAATGATACAGAAATTACCTTGTTCAGTCTGGGATTAAAAATATTAACCTTAGGTAGGATGTTAGGAAAAAATAATTATAGAATAATTACTAACCTATTCCAAAAGTCTATTTAAATTCATTTGAGGGGGATGTAGAGTTGTCCAGTATGACTGTCTGAACTGTTTTATTACATGGTTTGCAAGTTGTATTTAAACAAATCGGAATACAAACACACCCTAACATTTTTGACCAAAACTGATTTGTCCAAACTGTGCTACCGTAGCTTCCTTCTGAGCCATTTTCCTAATAAGTTAAACAGATATTTCTCTCACTGAATTGTAATGAATGACAAGTCTGAACTTCATCTTTTCCCTATTTGTACCAGAATGAAGGAAACCAGCAGACAGGTGATATTTTTGTTACAGCACTGAAGTTCTTCCGTGCTCAGCAGAATTGGTTATGAAACTGGATGAGACTCCATGGTTTGCACAGTTCTCCACCTTACAAGGTAATCCCTTTCATAAATTCACAAGCCCTGTTTTAAAACAAATCAAGTATTTTGATCTTATTACTCCTGTTCAAAGAGCTGGTTCTGAACACTACCCCTTTGATGAACAGAAGTCTTTTAATCTTCAGGTTAAATTCACACAACCAAGCTATCATCCACTCATCCTTGTCCCAGCATTATTCTTTTTCACCTTAAAAAAAAAAACACAACACCCATCCCAAAACTTTTTAGAACAGTCCTTACTCCCTCTAAAAGCCTTATTTAAAAACAAAACACCCCTGACACACATAACCATATATTCTCTCAGCCTTCCTTTCTCACAGAGAGGTACTACCCGCTTTACTAGTCTCAAGTCATAAGAGGGCTGCTCTTCTCCTGAGCTTGCAAGTAGGATGGGCTCTCTGAAGCGCTGAACACTGTTATTAAACATCACACAACTCCTACTGCATGGATCATCTTACTTATTTTCAGAATGTTACTTTTATGTGGTCTAATGGTGTCCCAAGTCTTTCTTCTTCACATTTTCATAAAAATAGTACTGCTCTACTAAAACGTGCTCCCTTAGCACAATGTCGAGGATTATCATCACCACACAAAAGGCTCAGAGTCATGTATAGGCACTGAATACCTAATTATAGAAGTGGGACAAGGCTCAAACATCGGAAATGCAAGATCATGCGTTTAGTTGTTCTCAACTTTCAGTTGTTGCCATAAGCTTGGGCATAAGAAAATGACAGAAGACAAAAACCAGTTCTTACCTACTAATAAGCATTCCCTGGCACAACCGATTTGTGTCTCCCCATGAGACAGTCTTAACCCAACACATCTCTTTTTTATTCCTCTCTAGTTTACAGTCATATATTTTCAGTTTTCCACTCTACCAAAGGCTCCACTGAAATTTAATCTTAGTCTGGTACAATTACTTTTGGCAAACATTTTATTTCAATTACTTTGCATCTACCTACTTTTCTGACAAATGCTATTCTAGTGCTTTGCATACTACAGATCTCAAGTTTGTAGGCTTGCAGTTATGTGGGTCAACGTATTCTGTTTCTCAAAGTTTAATATTTCATGGTAAAGGTTTCTCATATTTGCTAATGAAATAAGCCTCTACAGGAATTTGAAACCTCTGCCTCCAATCCAGGGCTGAATCAAAAAAGGAGTCCACTGATTTGGTGCAACAGGAAGGTCTCTGCCAGCAAAGATCCCTAAAACTTTGGCAGGACACAAATGGAAGAGCAGTCCTAGGAATTACCACAACTATATTTCATTACTTCTTCAAATATAAATTTCATCCCCTGGAACTTCTGCTTCCAAAGAAATTCAATAATAAAGACCTTCTTTGGAGGTTACCTAAATGCATACACATGCAACAGCTTCACTTGCTACTGACCTGAGCAAGAAACACAATGTTTTATTAATTCTGCTCTCTAGTGAAGGAAGATGTGTGAATCACACAGGAATTACTTCCCCAGTTAGACACACTTTTTTTCTCTCTGTCTCCCCTCCATAAATGCAAATATATCTGAAATGAGGGTCTGAAATCAGAATGAAAAACCATTGCAGGAAACAAGTTTTCAGACAGTGAATTCTGAACAGATGGTTTTCTAGTTCATACAAATAGCTGTGCTCATATGTTTTTTAAGAGATCTGCAGCAATATACATTATGCTCAGGAAAAGACGCAGTAAAAGATTCTACCACTTGACTGACTAAATTAACTCATGCCTGAGATTTGTTTGTAAGCACTCTTAAACACTATTAACAATTGAAATTTAATAATGGAAGTACCCGAGGTGCAGTATATGAATGGCAAAATGACCGTTTTTTAGTTTCCTCATGCAGGATGGAAACCTGACCGGTGGAAACACCTTTTTGCTTTAAGTGAAAGTATTCTCACTTCCTCTTTGGCACAGGATTTTCTTCTTCATATGATAAAATGTTTACATTAAAAATATACTTGAAATTAGATAAAACCATTGCAAAAATTAAACAGGAATACAACATCTGACTAGGAAGAAAGATACTGTTGAAGCACTAATATGCTGCAAAACTTCCCCAAAGTCATTAATTTCTCTATCAAAACCAAGAAAACGCATAGATTGGATGTTTATAAAAAGCTGCATTACCTCACTCAGAAGCAATGAAAGCAAGAATAAATTTGAGAGAAAGCAACTTTCTCAGCATAGCAAACTTAGTGCACTTCAGCCTTGGATTTTCATCATTTGTTGCAAGGACAGAAACCAGCCAGGTCTGGCTGTGTAACACACAGTCTAAACAGCACAGGATCCAGACTGCTCCATCTTTACAGCTGGTTTTAAGTAAGTGACATTAAGGAAGTTCCTTTCTACGAAAGGGAAAGGACAACGGCTCACGGTAAGTTTCAAGGCAAACAAAAAACCCATACAGCAGAGACTGATTTTATATATATGCCCTCTGTACCTTGAAAGCGTTGGGGTTTTTATCACAGTCAGACAAGCAAGAAAATGTTATGTCCTACTTTCTACAAACCAGTAGCTGCTTTCTGAACTATTCAAAGCAAATATTTATGTTTCCTTGGGAAAGTTTCTGCAATATTAAGGAAAGAAAAAAGCAGCAAATCAAAACTGAATTCATGAATACAAAACAATTCCTGGAGAGGCATGTTCCCCCTCCTCCAACATTTTTTTTTTTTAACAACCGGATTTGTAATGGGGCCATTTGGCATTTTTTAGTATGAAATATTATAATCAGCTCCTTCTCTCTGTCATACGCCACTGTTACCCTGATGTATTTTTCTCACAGAACCATCACTTTTGGGACTACTCTATCATAAAAGTCACCACATTACATTTGACAATCTGTACTAGATAAAATGAAGGCCATCCAAACAGGGACAAGGTCATTTAGACTTCTGAATCTTTACAGGGAGCATATGAATTGTGTGTTAAGTATAAAAAAGGTACTGAAAAAATAAAGATTGTATGAAGAGTGCTTTAAGTTGATATGATTTGGGATAAAATTAGCAGGAATAGTATGTCTGCCAAGTGCTATAAAACGATGATGCAATAATTTTACCCTTTCAAGTTAGCACATGTATGGAAGTGATTAAAATGTTTCCTTTTTAATTTTAAAAAGGAAAACTGCAAAAGAGGATATTAAATAACTTCTTGAAGTTTGGGCATGGAAAGGAGCAATACAAATGCAACCACTCGTATTTCGCAGACTAAGGGAAGGAGCAAGGTCTGTTGTTTTTTCTTGACTAAAATCCATAGTCAACTGTTTTGCACCGAAATGAGTACGGCATGCATTTTCTGGTTGCATCCCCAGTATCGCTAAATTCTCCAGCTGACGATTAAGCTGACTAGCCAGAAGGACACCATACTGAAGGTAACAGCTATGATACAACAAACTACTGTTGTGACACACAAAGCAACGCTGATGAAAATATTAACATTCTTCCCACCTTCTCCCCAATTTCTTATACACCAATGGCAGGAGTTTGGCTAAAAGGGAAAACTAAACAAAAACTCTTGCTTTAGAGAAGTTGTTTTGATACAAACAGCACTACTGAAAAAAGGGTGAGATAATTCACGTCTTCCAAATACTAAAGCTACGGGTTCTACCCTTCCTAAACAGGTTATGAGACACATATGACATTTTACATGAAACCTCACTTTCTGTTTTACATATGCAGATGACTCAGTTGCTTATTTAACCTGCAGGTCTAGCTGTGAGATCAACTCTTCGCAGCACAGGGCTCACCAAGAGGAGCCTGCGATCAAATTGTGTTAGAGAATGGATGCCATCAACTAAGCAGCTATCAACTAAATGAAAAGAATTATGCTATAGAAACAGAAGTCTTCAGATTTTAAGATACACACTCTAGACCTCCCACAGCCTGCAACAAGTCATCCAAGTTTCTAAATGCACGGGTTGCTTTCCAGTGCAAAAACTAAGCAACTAAGCTACCACACTAGTAACCAGCAATTGTATAGAGAGAACCACCACCATCTGGTCACACACGCACGAGACAACACTCAGCTAAACTGCCATCTTTGTTGCTGCCTGTCTAAAATAAAATACTAAGCGGACAGTTACCAGGCTTTACAGGTGCCAGTAAGCCCACTGGTGATTATATCCCCCTAGCACTCAAATTTCTGCGGCTATCCATGCTCAGACAACGCCAAGCTGTTCAGTTCTCTCAGTCATCCAAATCCAACTGGGACTCCTTAACGCTTAATGCGGGGTCATGCCCAACCTAGTAAGCCTCTTGGGACCTGGCAAGACTTGCCCCAGCAAGCATAGCGTCTGTACTGCCCAATGGTCAAGCTGTGAGAGATGGGGAACCAGCTCTGAATTAGCTGGACAGGGACTCCAATCCACAGCTCTACTTTGCAAAATAATGCCCCAGACTTTGGGTAAAAGCCCATCCTAGTTCAGTAGCAAATGAGAGGCTGCACCAAAATACAATATGGAGTGACAAATGACAGAATGAAAAAAGTATAGGAAATTCATTAGGAAAAATAAAGACGGCCAATTTTCCCCAGATAACATGGTTTATGAACAAAACTGACAAGAAGAATAGAAAGCCCAGGAAAACTTGAAAAGAACAGACCCATTGCTAGGTAACTTCGTTAATAATTACGCACAGAGGACAGACACGCGAAACAGAAAGCAGCATATTTCTTAGATCCAGAATGAGAAGCTTGCATCATGGGAGGGCAATGAATAATTTCCAGTCCATGGGTTGTTTAAGCATTCTCCTAATTTACGTTTATTAGGGATATGCATATTTAGATTAGCAAGCTTGAGTAGGTTGTAACAAGCCCGTAATTCAGGAGTTTGACTGCATAAGAGATCTGCCCCAAAGAATATAGTTTTTAAAGAAGTTTTGTGAAAAGCCAGTAAAAGGAAAGAAATGCAATGAAAAGTTTCAGGCAGTTGGAAGACAAGCCTCTAAATGCACGCACACAAATTCAGCCTACGTCAGTAATGGATTAACTGACACAAGTTCATTCGTAGATATGGACTCAAGATTTCTGCAAAATGCATTCTCTTAAAAGATATTTTAACTTAGATTATCAGTCTATAAACTGGAGAAAGTGCACATTAGAAAACAGACTAATAATAGGCTGCCATCTCCACAAGCAGCTGCAGGTGAAGGAGCATCACTGCATGCTGCTGCATCTGGCTCTGCAGGACTGAGGTCTAGGCCTGGCACAGCACTGTACTTACTCTCAAATCACTAATATTTTTCTGGATATTTGATCAGCAATGAATTTAAAGACTGGTAGAGGATATGGCATTAACACAGCAGTGCTCTGGACTGGTAAGCCCGTTCAACAAACACTTTAAAATTTTGCCTTTTGATACCCACCTACAATGGAGTGCAACCCACGGGATAACGTCTGTCTCTCTCTCTCTGCTCTTTTTGCAGCCATCTTTTTTTAGGGATATGAAAATGGGCCACAGCTACCCAACAGGAGCTCACCATGAACTGCTAGAGTAAACCAGACCATGGTAATCTTTAGATGAATTTGTCTGGAGTACTCAATTATGAAATGAGTGAAAGCAAACTAACATGCAATACACAACACAAACATCCACAAGCGAATACATTTGTGGGAGACGTGCAGAAAAGAACGATTTGAGGACTGAAGATAACTGAAGAAAATTTAAAAATAGGTCACTTAGCTTTTCTTACGTGCATACTTCTGTGCATACTAAAAGGACTTTTAAAGAGTTTTTAAACAAGCAGCTGTAACTGAATCAGGAGAAGAGCTTTCAACTGGCAGGGTAATAAACCACAGAAACAAGCCAGGAAGGGAAGCCATAGATTCTTCATTTTTTACTATACTCTAAAAGACATATGGTCTCATTTGGAGAGGTAAAGAAGTTGTGCTTTTGTTAAGCACATGATGTTGAGTTCAGTGCTGCACAGCGGTGGGGTCAGTGGGCTGAAATTCAGGGGCCGGGATGGGAACACCTACCATCAGGCTCCCAAACACCTTCTGCCAGCAGCTTAGGCTTTGAACTCACCATCTCCCTTCAGAAGGTTGACTTTTCCTGGGTTCACAGCCTTGTTTAAATGTTGGGATACCATCTCAGTTATTTCACACCTTAATCTGCTAACATCATGGAGGCAACAGCTTTCTTTGGCTTAAGCTGTATACAGCAACTAGTCTTCTTTTGAAAAAAAAAAAGAAAAAAGAAAAAAGAAAGGAAAAAGGAAAAAGGAGAAGAGGAAGGAGGAAGGAGGAAGGAGGAAGGAGGAAGGAGGAAGGAGGAAGGAGGAAGGAGGAAGGAGGAAGGAGGAAGGAGGAAGGAGGAAGGAGGAAGGAGGAAGGAGGAAGGAAAAAGGAAAAAGGAAAAAGGAAAAAGGAAAAAGGAAAAAGGAAAAAGGAAAAAGGAAAAAGGAAAAAGGAAAAAGGAAAAAGGAAAAAGGAAAAAGGAAAAAGGAAAAGAAAAAAGAAAAAAGAAAAAAGAAAAAAGAAGAAAAAAGAAAAAAGAAAAAAAGAAAAAAGAAAAAAGAAAAAAGAAAAAAGAAAAAAGAAAAAAGAAAAAAGAAAAAAGAAAAAAGAAAAAAGAAAAAAGAAAAAAGAAAAAAGAAAAAAGAAAAAAGAAAAAAGAAAAAAAGAAAAAAGAAAAAAGAAAAAAGAAAAAAGAAAAAAGAAAAAAAGAAAAAAAGAAAAAAGAAAAAAGAAAAAAGAAAAAAGAAAAAAGAAAAAGAAAAAAGAAAAAAGAAAAAAGAAAAAAGAAAAAAGAAAAAAGAAAAAAGAAAAAAGAAAAAAGAAAAAAGAAAAAAGAAAAAAGAAAAAAGACGACTCCTCATTTATTATTTGCTTCATTTCTATCCACAAGATGAATAAAGCCAAATGAATGCTATTTCCACAGTCCTCACGCTTGAAGAAAGCATATTACAGGACCACATTTAATGTTAATTTAATATTCATAAAACTGATCCTATGTAAATTACAGAACATTTATACAGAGAAGAATTTTTTTGCTCAACTTTCATTATTAGTCAGTTTTTCAAAGACAGCATTAAGAAACTTACTAGAAATGAGCGTATTTCATAATGCTAAAAAGAAATGGAAGTGTATACCAAACCCCTTTCTGAGTACGGTGGAATCCCCATTACTGGCAGCGTTGTGGTGAATCCTCCATTCAGAACAACATAGTTTTATATCACCAGCAGCAGAAATCGTTCTCATAATTGTTCATTTAAATGGACACTTATTTTTCTATCCAGCTAAGTAGGAAATTATGCCTGCCTATCAAGCATAATTTACAACAGAAATGTCCTATAAAAGCTTGAAGTCAGATTTCCTCAATTTCTTGTTGGACTTGTAAACAACTCAAAGTCTCACCAGGTCTCCCTTCTCTAACACCTAAAATATGATTGATAGTAAATATCTATCTGTAAATATTTAGAAATTTACACTGTACTATCTCCTCCTAATTTTCTCCTGGTTCCCCAAGATGTCACAATGATGTTTCAGAGAAGTAAGGCACTGTCACACAGGAAGTTGTTTCAGTGAAAAATGCTTCATGTACATGCTATGGCTCTCGATGCCGAACAACCGACATTTTGTACAGCCTTGCTCAAAGCAATCATCAACTTGCAGCCATGTCTGTCACACCCATATGCAGATCCTCGGTTTGTAAACATCTTTTCAGTAAATAGCATCAATATACAAATATTAACCCATTAGTGACAGATGTCCAAGTCAGAGTGCACAAGCTTTTCACAAAAACTGATGTCCCAGTTCCCCAATAACCAGTAACCTTTTCCTCCTCAGCCTGCCAGCAGCTCTGGCAAGCTACAGTGGGTTAAAATCCTCCACTGCATGGCTGAGATCAGTTGGTGTTAGAGCATCAGCAAGTAAAACTCACAGCCAGTGAGTATTTGCCGCTGTAGAAGGAATCTTTAACTGCTAATCTTTAATTTAAAACTAACACTTCCTCAAAATAAAGCACATCTATATGCATTAAATAAGCACATACACACCAATTGTAGTACAGTCTCAAAAGTCTCATTTAGGAAAAAAACACATTGAACCCAACAATTTGGCTTCCTGTGGGCACCACAATTAACATCACTTACCAGTAGATTAAAAAAAAAAGTTAACCCCAGAAACGCTTTATCTTTTATTCTTGCAGGCCAATGCCACTCTGGGATAAATGAAATACTGTTTTTCACATGAAGAAACCTGTTAATCTGGTCCCAGGTACCTGATCTATATTGAAGTCAACAGGCTTGCACAGTGGGTCTCCGTCAGCATAATTTGAAGACCAGACAGCTGCCCAGATGTGACTTGGGACAAGGGTATCTTCATTTAGCCTGCGCCCAGGGCTAAACAATAACCAGTTGTTCTCTCACCCAATGTCCCTTCCCCAACCGAGAAAGGGAATTGGGAAAAGGAGGGAGACTCGTGGGTTAAAATTTAAACAGATTTAATAAAATAAGGAAACCAATATCGATGCTAATACAAAAATCACACAAAATTATACTTAGCTCATAGAGTGGTGGCAAGTCCCTCCAGGGATAGCAATCCTTGAGAAGGAGAAAGAGGGAGGGCTGAAGAGAGCAGAGCAAAGAGCCCCTCATCCCCAGCAAGCTTTCTCTTTTATAGCGAACCTGACGTCAATGTTACAGAACACACCTGTGGGCCAGCCTGGGGCAGCTGCCCTGGCTTTCACTGCTGACAGCCTTCATCACCATACCATGGCTGGCCACAAACTGAAACGAAACGTAACAGAAAAGTGATTCTATAAATTTTATGCCCGCAAAACCAGGACAAAGGCTCATCTAAAGAATTTGTATTCCTGATGAAGAAGCACCCAGTGCAGGAAGGAAACTGACTTTCTGACCTCAGAATCAGATTGCAGCAAGATAAAATACCTCCCAAGTAGCTGAAGCAAGAAGAAGTCAAAGAAAGAAACAACTAACATCACTTCGGGTTTATGGAAATTTTTGAAGTGGAATTGTATTCAACTTTCACAGTATTTACATGTATTTATAAAGTGAGTCTGAAAAAAAAAAATCCTTAATGTTTAAGTATTAAAGGTAGCCTAGAACCTAACAGCAAAGCACTCTGAGAACACAGAATGTGATCCACAGCTTGAACTTGCATCGCCTCCTTCACCAGAAGCGTACCCAACACAAACTCCTTAATACCAAAACCTTCCATTGCCCATTGGTTTTGCAAACCCTCAATTCCACATGGCAGAGGTGGAAATCTGGGAAGTGTTTAGTGAAATTAGGAAATAAGAGGAGCTCATGCACACCTGCCTGCTGCAACATGCTCCTTCCACTCGGCAGAGGAGAGCATGTCCCAGCGCTGCAGCTCTGCCACCAGGGCAGGTGGCCAACGCCACCGAAAAGTACCTCGCCATGGCATCACAGCCTGAGTGGGGAAACAGCCTCACCCTCAGTTCTTTGCAGTGCAGGAAAGGAGAGCTCCGTGAATTTAAAACGCAAAAGCTCTGGTTTGAAAGAGCAAGAATCCTTGCTCTTCACATTAAATTACATCTTCCCTCAAAAATCTGCAAGTTGCATCCCCATCGAGCTCTGAGTCACGATGCTGACAGGTCACCTTAGGTGATGGCAGCAACAGAAAAAGTAAGTCTGAATGTGTGCACTTTTTTTTTTTTAAATAACATATATAAGCCTTTGCAAGATGGCTTTAGTTTGGAGAACTCATTTAAAGATGGTATTCCATAAAGTAAGCATTCCAGTATTCAGCTTTTTATTTATTAAAAAAAAAATATACATTAAAGGAAAATGACAGACTACAACTTTTCATTTGCTTTCTTCAGCCATTAAATTTGGAAATAAAAAGAAATATAGGTCACTTCCATACACTTCAATGGTGTATGTAGAACTTACTGTAGGAAAGATCAGAACGATGAGAAAGAGTCTCTCAAAAAATGTAAGAGTATTTAAGGAGATGAATCATTAAATGAGAGAATTATTATTTTGGAATATACTGTAAATAACTTCGTTTAATCCTCCTGTTGCGACCTAGACAAAAATTCCTACTGCCTCAACATAAACTATTCCCTACTGCACAATATGAGCAGCCTTGAACACTTACTGTGGATATTCATTTACATATTTATGAGAAACACAACTGACAGATATTTTGCCTAATGACTGACATTAGTCAGTCACACACAGGAAAACAAAGAAAGAGGTGAGCAATGGCCACATGAGAGATATTTCTACAAAAGCCCTGGGAAGCTGAGAAGGCACAGGACAGCAGCAATGCTCTCTTCAGAGCTATAAAAATCTTTAAGCGGCACAAGTTTAAGTGTCACTGTGCCAGCAAATACGCTTCAGAGATGCAGGTTTAGCAGATCCAGGCATATCCCAAAACACTACCCTGAAACTGCAGGGGTAATAGCTGCCCACTATGTATTTTCTGCACACTCTTAGGCTTGGCAGGTGGGTTACATAGCTCCAATACCAGTCAGTAACAGGAAACAATTCCACGCTATCAACAATGTTAATTCATATACTCTCTATCCGTTTAACATACTTAAGATTAGAATAAACCAAAGTTGCAACGAACATTTCCAAAGTCTTACAGCACCATTCACTTAGCTTTCCTCAGTGCTCCACCCCTATCCCCAGAACACCTGGTCCTTGAAAAGCCCTTCAACTCCAATGGTAAAGCACCAACTACTGTCTTTTAAGCCAAGCAGGTATTTTATATGTAAAAACCTATTTCAGAAGGGAGACCTTGCAAATAATGGATGACGAAGCAGGACGCTGTGCAAATATCAGCTTTTGCTTCGTGGCATCGTCTTAGGTTTCTTTTATAGTTTTACTAGCAGAATTGCAGCAGCTTACAGGGGTTTGTCAAAATCTGGACCACAGTCTCACTCTGCTAAGAATGGTACCCAACACATACAGGAAAAATGTTTCTATACTTCTGTGGAATTAACTCCTCTATTAGGTAAACCTCATCAAAAAATAGAATTAAAATAAGTCAATACATTTTTGGCCTAATTCCAAAGTCTTGCTTTGCTTGTGGTATAAAACTTTTAACATGTTGAGCACTATATGGATTGTTTTAAGTGTCTCTTTCCACACACAAATAAACAATAATCTCTGTAAAAATATTTTCCATGGATTTACTGCTCATTATAAATAAAGAAAACTACCTGGAAGCTCATAAAAAAGACAAAACCACCAGATATATTTTTTCAACAGAAAATGCATCCAAATACAGCTTGTAGAAAAAAAGCAAGACAAAATAACCAAAAGTCCTTTCTGGCTGGAGATCAAGTCAGCTCCCATCATCCTGGGTTTGAATTCCTGTCTTTCCTTCAGCATTGTCTCCTTGTTCTCAACACAGAAAAGGGCACAGGGAAAGCTGCTGCAAAGTCCTTATATATTGTAAAGGACGGCACAACTGGAATGGCCAAGGATGAACAGCTGTAGATTGCTTAGGAGATGATGCACAGAGAAGCAGCAGATGGTATGGGGCCTTTATAGGATTTCATTGCTTAGTTTGATCTAAGCAATCGAGACAAATGTTGTATTTGATAAAGGTCACAAATACCCTCCACCCCATCCTTCCTGAAATACACAGTAACAGTCCAGTATGACCATCTCCTTCAGATCCAAGTTACTGTATGTTACGGAGAAAAGGCCAAGCTACTGCTTTAACTTTTTACACAGTAACTTGTTAATCAGAATTTAAGTGCTATGAGCAATGGCACTGCTCAACACCCCTGTATATTTGGGCACCCATTTTCTAACTCAATAAATATAATACTCAATATGCAGAAAATTTATTGCAGACTCCACCCTGTTTAAGATACCAATTCTCACAGTATAAGAATTAGGGGTCACACACGAGCAAGCAAAACCAAGGCCAATCCTGTAATCCATACACAGTGCTTTATCAGATGCAGTTTGGTAAAACTCAGAACAGTTCTGAGACAAAACTACCGAAGAAATAGAGATGCAAATGGTAACTTGGATCTTTTAAGAAAACTATACATTGTATTGCAAAATTATCAAGAAAAACAACTTAGTTAAGTGTAGCAGGAAAAGCAGCTCCCAACTATGCTTCTCACCGTGATATATATGTGAAAAAATGGAAGCCAACACAAGTTTTATTAATTAGAAGTGTTAAAAGATAAGAAAGGCAAAGTACAAATCATCATTACCATGAATAAAACAAAAAGGCTCATTTAACTTTACTGGACCAAGCAAAAAGACATACCAATAGCCATATCAAAACTGTGGAACTGCTGCTAACAGTGAAGAAAAAAAAAAAAAAAGGCAAAAAAAAGCAAGAGACATGCAACAGATATTTTTGTTCTGTATCTGAAGAGTTAAACAATGTTAGACAACAGCTATGAACGATTAACTCTTTGAGATCACTAGGTCCAAATAACTTATGTCTGAAGTAACAAAATACACCCAAGTGATTTATCCGAGTTATTAACGCTCCTTTTCAGAAAGTCCTAGAGCACCAGGGAAGTTCCAAAAGCCTGCAAGAAACTAGGGTTGCTGCTATACTTAAAATGAGTAATTGGAGAGATTAACTTTATGATAGCCTGTCATCTGGATACTGAGCCCATCTAAAATAATGATAAGTTTGATTTTAGTAATAAAGACTTTAATTAATAAGCATCAAGTAATTAAAGCAATTAATATCAAACAAGCTCATGGAAAGCAAGTCCTGTCAAACTAATTATTTTTTTTTGACAGAACTTTAGTTTTTGACTTGTTTTTAGCTGCAAAGACAAGCATTGATGAGATATGGTACTTCCGCACGGAACTTGACTCAGTTCCGCACAACATCTTGATTAAGAAACTAGGAAGATTAAAACAAAAGCATTTGCAAACAGTAAAGCAGACTGGGAGGCAGACCGAGAGGTGATGGGCAAGCCTGAAAATGAAGCTGTAACAGAGACCAGCTCTGAGGTGGTCTGCTTCAAGAGGGTCCCTACAGAGCTGGTTATTGACACCATAGGACGGAGACTCACAGAGCTCAGTCTGACTCAGCCCACAGCAGCTTCACCAGCCTCTACGCACCCATGTGAGGAGCAAAAATCTGATTACAGAAAGGTCTTCTTTTACAAGCACAGTAAAAATCCAGTGTCTGGATGGTGGAAAAAAATTCAGAGTAAAATTAAAGTATGTTTTGCTTTCCTTCAAGAAGCTTACAAAAAGTTGCTTCTCATGTGCTGGCATAGATCATAACCCACTGGAGCATGGCTTCAGCAGGTTTCTGTTTGCTTTTGTGGGTTTTCTGTATATATCCCTAGTATTTTGAAGCACTGTGCAGTAGCTAAGCATCTGTCCAGAAAACTCAATTTACAAAAAAAAAAAAAGGCTGAAAATAAAACCAAAGGCGAAAGCAATTCCCTTTTGCTTCTGCAACCGCATGTAATTGCCATTCTCATTTTCACAATATCCTCTAAACATACCTCAAAAGAAAATATTGACTGAATTAAATATTAAATACCCAAACAACTCATCAGAATAAAAAAAAACCCAGCAGCTTCCATCTTTGTGCATCTTGTCTTGCACTGTTTTCACATCTACTTAACCAAGAAACTAAGTAACTTTCCTGAAAGATAAAGGTTGCTTACTGTTTAGTGTTCGATACAGTGACAGGCACAATAATAAAATCTTGCTTTTGCAATGATTTGCAAGACCTCCTTCTCTTCCCTGCTCTGTTTAGAAGCAGAGACACAATTTCTTCATTTAGCTGTAAACCTTTCCTGCTCTCCTCCTCAATTAAAAAAAATCCCAAACCTAACAGCTTGGAAGAGAGGGTTTGGAGACTAAACAAAGCCTCAAACGGATTTATGGATTCCAACTAACTTGCGATCTTCAAGTGGCAAAACGGTGACTTTTAAGCAAGAAGATTAAACACTCAAAACCAAAACTGATAGGAGAGAAGCCAAGACAAACTGGAAAACTGAACAGTCAGAAATAAGGCAGAAATTGCACTGCAAAATTCAAAAGAAGCTTGAGGAACCTGTATGCCAAACTACTGCATGGGGGTTAAAACAAAGTAAATGAGACCCTCTGCAACTGCTTGAATATTCTGGTTTTCCAACTCCATGCTTGTTACCTGGTGGATAAGTACATGTCTGTCTTTCTCCTGCATTCTTTGAATTCCAAAAGTGTGACTAAATACCAACATAAATAGTAGCAAATTATACATTGTCAGTGTCTAAGCAGTATAATAGAACCCCCACTAAAATACAACCTCCCCAGACTTTTATTTTATTATGCTTCCTCATTACGCATATTTTTGAAGTTCAAGATCTCTGGAAATAACAGAATTGTTCTTAGCACATACAAAACATGCATTCTAGGCATGCCAGTAACAGTTAAAGCAATATTGTCTATAACATTTTTCCAATGCTGAAAGGTATCTTGGAAAAGGAGTTAAGTACTCTTAACTCACCTTGAAAACTACTGCCAGAAGTAAAAGGTATCAGCTTAATTATTTTTTTTCCTACACAGTGAACAGTATACACTGAAGCCTACTCAACCTTTTCACAATTTCAAGGTGGAAGCGAAACTAAACTAGAATGCCAAAAATAATTACAATTTCACAGACTTTCAGCAAACACACAGGTGCTATAGAAACCTATTGACATTACTATTTCAACAAAACACTTTTCTCATCTACTCTTAGAGTATAACTAAAACACTAAGGACACATGTGGGAAATTCCACATACCACACAAGAAGGGATTTTGGATCTACCCTGATTTCAAACTATATCAGTTGCTCTATCAAATAAGAAATTACCAACTCCTACAGACCTTATACAAAAAAAACCAAACACTTTTCTGTTTCTCAAAGTCTCAAAGCAACCAGAAAGTTTTCTACAGTCAGCCTGCTGGATGGCTGTAATCTTGATCCAAATTACCAGAATTGAAAAAAGCTGAAGTAATGTTTAGGCACAGGTTTCAACAACAACAAAAAAAATCCACTTTACTGCAGTTCTAGAAAGGGGAGTAAACCAAATGATGGGATACTGTTGAACACAGTTATCAAAAAGATGCCATTCTACTTGCAAAGTTAAATGCATTGCAACAGTGGATGGATCTACAAGGACATTCATGCAAGAGTATTTCACAAAAATATTATGAAAACAGAACGGATACCAACAAAATTCTTTAAATATGCAGCTCTAGGTACTCTGGACATACAAACCTTATTAGAAACTATATCAGTTAAAAAAAAAAGAATTACAACTCAAATATGACCCAAATTCACTGTATTCAGGCCTTACAACGTCCTTTGTAAACATCCTTTAGCCAGAGGTTGGCTGCAAACTAGCCCCTACAAATTAGGACATAGCCGGAAGGAGACGTTCTGCTACCAAAATATTATTTTACTAACACAAAATGAACAGATGTCTTATTTAGACTGAGAAGGGAGACAAGAAAACAAAATTAAATTCAGGCAATTGCAGCAAGAGAATCCCTCCTTCTAAGTAACCACTTCTAATGTGGAATGTCGCTTAAAAAACAAAAAAAACCCCAACAAGCCAATAGTGTCCAAAGCCAGGTGCCTCCACACTCCTCTTTTTATCACCATAATCCTGCTGGTCACATCGCCAGATGGCATTTCTTGACTTGGTCCCTTCTGATGAGCTGTTTCTATAATGTAGACGAAGACAGTACATATACACAATAAAAACATCAATGCTTTAAAGGTATTTTCATAATATTTGTACTGCATATACCATGTACTGCCACACAATCTTCCAGATCCACTTGGGTCTGGGATTAGTTCCCAAATGATTGTCATGAAAAACTGGACGTGCTGGTTTTTGACCGTTTTTCCTTGCCTCACATTTTGCCTAGGCAATTAGTTTTGAAGAAGAATAAGTCAAGAAATTAAGTGACCTGATGAAGACCACTTCTTACTACCTTTTAAAGTATCTTACAAACCCCGCTCTTCCATGGGCTACTGCGCCTTTTAAGATCCCTTTATCTGTGCCTTCCATTAATTTGCAAAGTGTAACTGCCAAATAGACTGGGATATGCAAAGGCACGACCTCAGAAACAGAATCAAACTGATTTAAAAATGTAACAATAACATGGGCATTAATAACTGAAAAAGAATAAATACAGGAGTAACAAAGTCCAAAGAGTAAAAATTCTCTAAAGATGCAAAAATTAACATTCATTAATTAATAAGTTACCCAGCACAGAACTTATATAAGCTGTATGGTAAACATTTGTTTGTAAAGCTAACCTTTTCTTCCCCTTTTTAATTTGGGATTAATAAAGAACTCTCCTCTCTCAGACAAAAAAAAAAGCCAACTAACCCACCCAACAAAAACCTAAAGCCAAACTAAAAACACCCACGCAGGGGCTCCTTCAGGAGCACAAACACTCCAGTTTTCCTTCAGTACAAGGAAGGAAAAAGCAAGTTCACAGCCACGCCTCTCCATAACCTTTTGCTGATAGCGCTCACCTCTACAGAAGGCAAACCCTTGAGAAAAGCATTGCCCCAACTACTCAGGTGCACCCAAGCATGCAGAGGGACGGAGGGCTGCTTGCCAGGGCTTCTTGCCAGCTGAGAGGCTGCAGAGCGAGTTCACTGTTTCGGTGGCGAGTTGTCAGATCAAGTGGTAGCCACATGGATACCGAGTGGTTTTATGTATTCTATTTTGATTTATTATTATTTATTGTTACACTTCAAGAAGCTCACTTAGATCGCTTATGAAGTTAGTCATGTTCATTATGTAGGTAACAAATACTGATCTGAATACAAACTACTTTTAGCACGGTATCGTTATAGTATTTCTAATAAACCAATCTATCGCTCTAGTAAATCCTGGTTTATAGCTTTCTATCCAACCAACGAAAGCTGGTATAAAATATCAATGCTTTCAGAGATGTCACAACAAAACAACTTTCAACAGAGAAAGAAATGCAATTACATAATATTTTCTTTTATTTTTATGTTTAAACCTCCTCTCTGTTTTGGCTTTGATGAAGACTGCTGATGGACTGTCAAGTAAAAAAAAAAAATCCAATTCTGAATTTTCAACTAAATATTTTAGTTTATGGGTTTTTAACTCTTTTGGTGATACCAAACAAATGCAGAAGTTCTCCAACTCCAGCTGGCATTGGGTGCTAACCCTTACCAGCACTTGACTGCCCTTCCAGCGGTGGGGCAAAGCTGAGCACAGCTCCTGCAGTGAGAAAGCCATGCTCAGACTCATCATCCTTAGTGATGTTCCTTCTACACAGCCGAAAAGCATAATGCAACGCCTGGCTCTCAACCCAAGCACTATATAAATATCCCTATGCAACATGTTTCTACACCTTGTATGCACAATAACACATTTTTATTACACAACTATAGTAATATACCTTCATCCCTCATGCCAGATTTCCTGCCTATACTTCCACCGAGGTCCCCCTAAGGATGGTAGAGAGACTCAGAGAAGGACGTTGCATGTTACTCAAACCTTCACTTAACTTTTTTGAAATTAATTAATCAAGAACAGAATTAACTACCCTCAGCAGAACAACAGGGTCTTTCAGAGATTTCAGCCACCCCATGCCAAGGGGACTACTGTGAATGGAAGCTGAAGAAGGAAGCAAGAAGGGTAATACTGCTTGCCTACAACCCCTGCAAAAGTTTCCCTCTGGGCAGCAGAACACTGAGATAGCGCAGGGTGGCTGCTCAGGGGACCCCAAGAGCTCTCAGCTACAGGACAGATCCAGCGAGGCAGTTGAGAGACACAGAAAATGCTGGGTTCAGCATCTCCAAAACAAGGTGTACCCGCATGGCTTTGCACAGGGATAGCCAGTGGTATCTACTGACCCTCACTCCCCAGCCCCTTTGCAGCAGCCCCAGGTCCCCACACTGAACCAGGTCCAGCAGCAGCTCTGGATCCCCCCACCGCCCTACACCAGCCCTGCTGAACAACAACAACCACAAAGCCCTCAAGCCTTGTCTTTGGTACTGTAACATCCACTTAAAGCAATGACCCAAATCCAAATTTAAAAAAAAAAAAAAAGCCTTAGTAGTGCTAATAAAGTTTAACTTACTTTCACTGTAGCTGCTTTTCCCACTGTTTTTGAAGCGTTTAAAACACCACGTATAAAACTGAAAGCAACCCAGAAGCTCCGATTCAGACATCCTGAACTGTTCAGAGATATTTCTTCAGACACAAACATGAAAGGGTCCTCTATTTTCCAAAAGAAAACAATAAAGGAGGCTTTTAATCCAAAAACATACACAAGAAAGCTGGCCTCATTCCAGATGGCTTCCCAGAGCAAAGTGGGACACATCCTACTCTCCCACCCCTTCAACTGACATAGACCCCCCATCCATGGAATCACAGCAGCTCAACGTCACAAGCGAGCATTTTTGATGTCTTGAGTGCCATTTCCAACAGTCCAAAAATAGATGCAGTAATAAAATCTGGTTTAGCCGAAGTTTTCATTTTGCTTTCAGTGTTGTGGACTTTTCTGCTAGAAATAAGTTTGGTGGGATGGAGGCAGTCCCCGGCATAGCGGAGGAGGCTGCCTGTCCCTGCATCAGGGAAGCCACTCGCTGCAGCACTCGCTTTGGGCCAAATTTTCAACAGCTTACAGGTGTCTACAAGTGCAAAACCTGTAATTTTAAAATACCACCGCCTCTGCTGAAAGTTGGGAAAGACCAAAAGGAAACCCAATAAAATACCGTGTGATAACAAGTTACCATCAATCAAGTGACAAACATGGTAACTGCACATGCACACTCTTTAACTCAAGTGAACCTGCTTTTGCCAGGGGCTAATAATGCACATACAATTACCATAAATAGTTGATGAACTGTAACTTGTTTGTGCATCTGAAATGGTGGGTGTTTCTGGAAATCCTATCATATGCAGAATTACATACTCAAGCACCTTAATTACTTTTTCAACCCCGTGCAGAAATACCTGCTTGTTTTTTCCCCACTCTTGGGCAGCAGTGATAAGGTCCTGTGACCTATATTATTTCCACGTGCTCCATCACTCAGAGAAAAGCCCAAAAGCACTACCAAGGAGCCACAGCAGACATGGCTCGCTCTCACCCTGCTGCACAGGCCACGTGGCCCAAAACTGCCCTCGTCCCAGAGAAGCTGCCTGAACGAGGAACGTACTTCTGGAAATAGAGGCTGAAGCAATAAGATACTACAAGTTACAAATGCCAATAGTCCCCAAAGTACTCCTGCGCATTTTTCCACTACCAATTCTAAAAATACTGCAGCGAGAGAAAAAACTTTCGCCACTTTAAGAACTGACCTATAGCCAGGAGGACAGGACTAAACACTCACCCAGACATAAGGCACGTCATGTGCAATAACAGCAGCTCTAGCCAACTTGCTTTTAGAAGTATTTGCAGTGATTTTAAACTCCGAATAGGTGTCATGCACATTTAAGCCCATTATAATAATCTGTGTTGAGAGGCAAACGTTACTTCACGATTCCAGCTCAAGACCGTCTACAGCAACTCGGCAGTAACCGTGCCAGCACGTCAGCCTTCACAAGATGGACTTGCAGAGAGCACTTTGATGGGCTGACTCACGCGCTCTGCTGTCTGCTATGAGCCAGCCGCAATTTACTGGATGGATCACAAGTTGTAGGGAGACAAACAGATCACGAATTTACACCCATGAGAAGTAGTACCATTCTTCAGACAAGAAAAAAAAGCCCATTAATTAACTTCCCAACACTGAGGTCTTTTACACTAGCAGTAGAACAAGTTTACTGGCATTTCATACACGTGAAACCATTAACGCGTAATATTCCAAACTACGAGTATTATTAAGTGCAGCGATGAGGCAAAAAGCTGCATATGCCGACGGTTTGTTCATTTTTGGCTTAGGGAGAACTTTTCAGATCCTTTGCAACATAGTATAAATCATATTTACAAACCAAAAGACATGAGTAGTCTCATATGTCAAGCCACAGTGATTTACAGACACTTACATATTCTCGCTTTTCAAAGTATGTCATCAGGTGCCTCAGCACTGAGTAAGAAATACAAAGAGAGGCAGATAACGTCCCAAAGAGATTATTTCTATTTGCTTCCATCCTAAGTGCTGGACATACAGAGTAGACATTCTCATTCATCTCCATTTAGCAGCTTTTTCTGGGTTTTCAGTCTCCCTTCTTTCAACATATTAGGGTACAGAAAAATAATTAACAGATGTAAGTTACAGCTGCCTCGGTGACAGAAGAAGTGACACTGTAGAAGAGATGCTAAACAGCGATGACAGAAGCAGACTGAGCAATGGGTGCAATGTATTAAGATGCATTTCCATGTGTTTTCTGATTCACGTCTTCTTTGCGTGAAGATGCATGCAAAGAGCACATGAATCAAAAACCACAAGATGCAATCAAATAGCATCTCCAAACTGGCATCACTGATGGAAAGAAGGAAAGAGAAGTAAAGGTTGTTTTGCAAACCAGCAACACAATAGTGGCTTCAGTAAAAACTGTGACTTGAAAAAGAATTTCAGTCACTAGAGGTATTGCCCTGAAGCTGCCTGCACTCCCCAGGCAGCTCAGTTTGCAGTGACCTACTCTAAATGAAACCAGGCCCAGACACTTTTTGCTCTAGCACCAGAGCCCTGCAGTAGATTGGGCCATAGCAGACTCTTAGCAGCAAGGCATGCACGACTGAGCTGAGTGCCATCAGCACACGGAGCAGCCTAAGCGAAGAAATTCAGAACGAAAAAGTGAGGCCCAGTTGATGAGTGGAGATCGCTATTTTGGCATCAATGGGTGTCTTTTATCAAAATGCAAAGGGAGTATCACCACAGGTGTGGGGAAGAAGGGCAGCAGCTTGTTGGTGGCTGTACACAGGTGCAAAGCAGGGAAAAGAAAATGGAGGCAGAACCACAGAGATAAGCAAGGAGAGCAGTCACATCCGCACAAGGAGAAGGAGTAGTAGAGGTTTATCCTGGTTTTAAAGGAGTGCCAGACTGACACTTGCAGCATGTCTATACAGTGACTTGAGAGCTGGAGTGACTCTGCAGGATTGCCAGCAATGGCAACGATGCAGCGGCTAAGGCTGGCAGCCAGGACACGTACCCCAAGATCTGGGGGCACTTGCGTTCTAGGTGCCAGCCTGATACCCCCATGTCCCTGGATATCTGCTACTTCTGTTACCAACAGCAGCTAAACTGAGCTAGCACAGGGATGCATCCACATACTATAAACCATATCACCCTTTTGCTACTTAAAATACATACCTTAAGGCAGCAGAAATAAAACGAGAGATCAGACAGCAACAACAGCACAACAGCTTACAAAGGCTGTAAGAAACCTGGTATTAACCAAGTCACTCACAGAAAAAAAAGAGGCAACAAAACAGCAATGGGGCGTAGGGCAGCACAGCAGCAGGCAAGGGCACCCCACTACTGGGAAGCCAGATGGAGAACTGACCACAGTGAGCTGCAGATACCCAGGGGTGGGGGAAAGAGCATTTTCATGGACATGAAACAGAACCCAGTGTAGCAATAAAAAAACACAAAACCAAAAAAAACCCCCAAAAAACCAAACCCAAGCAACCCACTTCTTTAAGGTCAGTAACAACGATCTTCTCATGGTCCTCTCGCAGGACACAGCCCCTCACCCTATTTCCCTCCATTTTGACTCTGCCCTCACACAGCTGGGAGGTGAAGTAGCAGTGGGATTAAAACAGAATTGTTATTACAATTGTTATTACAAAGTAAAAATGAATAACCTCCCCCATCAAAGACAAGATGTAACTTCTGTAGTTGCGCTGGTTATTTAATCAGACAAAAAAAAAACAACCTGAAGCGATTTGGGAAAGTTTTAAACGGACAGATGAAAGTATCTTCATTACATAAAGAGCAGACTCAGTGCAAATAGTCCAGTGTGCTCATTTCTTATCAGTTTAAGTTTTCAGCAGGTTAACAGAAAACCTCTAAACCAAAACTACAAGTTAAAAATTCTGTCAGTGGGAAGACTGGTATGGAATAATCAAGTTTTTTTGTCAGGCTAACAGAATACACGGACTTTCAAGTATTATTTGTAATACAGTAGAGCCTGAGGCCCCCAGTGAACCCAGTGTTATATTATGTCACATTCAATTCTGGGTTTCTACCAGGAGCTTATAAAAAAAAATAAAACACCACACATTCTCTATCTTAAGCTTCCAACCAAAATATGATGTTCATGTAAGAGAGAGTAGAGAATTACAACACAGCTCAGCACGGCTGCACAGCAAGTCCAAGAACAATCCTCATACCATGATCTAGTGCAGCAGTCCCAGGTGTAATTTCTTACCTACCACCTTCTGTTTAGCTTCCCAGCAGTATTCACCAAGTCAATCACTTTTAATTGCTCAAAAAAAATGGTAATATAGCTCTGAAGTTTCATTCTGATCCTGCCCACACGGGACCTGCTCCCTTACAGGGACAAGAAACCAACATGGCAGCCCAGCCGCCTCAGGGAAGGCGTCGCTCCCAGGCTGCTCCCCTGGCTCAAGAGCTGCTCTGCCAAAGACATGGCACTGCAGTTACCAAATGTGCTGCCAGCTGATGAAAAAATCCACCATCCTCCTGACTTTCTGCATTACTCGCCAGAGTGAGGGGAGAGGCAGTGGGAACAGACCATCAGAGGCTGGAAGTGCAGAGGCAGCATGCACTGACCACCCACAAGAGATGCAAGCATGTCCACAGCCTCAGTTCAAAGAAAAGTGGTAATTCCTAAGTCCCCAAAATCTAGGGCATTGGTTTTAGCAGACAGTTGCCTGAACAAGGCTAGCCCCACACCATGGTGCATCCGCCACTTTGTCAAGTGAGTGCTCTGCAGCCACCTGTCGCAGCCCAGAGAGCCCCAGCACACTGCCAAAAACCATTCCCAAGTCTTCCACAGAGAGCCCATTACTAACCTGACCTCCACAGCTCGGGAATACCATCAGCACCCACTGCTGCTCCCAATCCCACAGCCTATGTGAGAAGGAGGCTTCAGGAGATCTCCCTTCCTCCTCAACCACAGTCTGCATCCCACAGCTGCCGTAACTGATCCCACTCACCCCCTTGAAACCTCCTGCCTTCCAGCTGGAGCGGGTCATCCCACCCGCTCCATCCCCAGAGCCAGCCCACCCCTCGAGAGGGCACTTCACTCTGGTACAAAGAAGCCTTGCAGCTGCTGAGGATTTAGAAAATTGTCTGCAGTACCACCAGTTAAAAGGAAAAGTTTAAAAAACAAAAATCATGCCAGCTGCAGAGAGCAAGCAGAAAAGTGTAAGACACCTGTGAATTCGGTCCAGGAAAAAAAAAGTGATTTGAAGGAGAACGCAGGCTATAATTACAAAATGTTAGAGATAAGTGATTTCATTACTTGCACAATTTTCTGTGTGGATGAAAAAGTCAGTAACCTGGTAAGAGCCTAAACTAGGTTTAAATTCAATCACGAGTATGTTTTTACTACCTGAAAATTAGATTGGTACATTTTTCAACAAGCAGTAATCTGCTATTTCAACACTATTTTTTTTTCTCCAGCCAATAAATACAAGACAATGATTGTCCAAGATTTGAAATGCAATTTGTCCTAATAAACCTATCTAGGAATTTAAAACGCACTCACATCACAGAATGTGAATGACAGTTTTTTAAAGTGAATTAATGGATTTTGAGATAACACATTTAAGTTAGCAGATATGTTGAAAACACATTAGTGAATACAAAGATCTAAAAAACCATCTACTAACAAAAAACAATGTCTTCAGTTTTATCTTAAAAAAAAAAGCTTGAAAATTTGTTTTGGAATTTTTCCCAATTACTCTAAATTTAAAACTAACTAAATAAATAGAGCTGGATTTATTTACTTAATTCATTAGCAACCTGCTCCATCTACATCAGCACTCATGGTTTTGTCATTTCCTGCCTCCATTCATGCTATTTATTTCTTTTAACTTTGCCCCTCAGTCCCTGTAACCTAAAACCTTAAGGACTGAGGTTGCGTCCTTCCAGACTAAAACAATACAACAGCCATAATTATGTCACTGTGACACAGTTAATGTCTGAATCCTATTTATATTTAGCATCCTGTTTTTTTCAAAACCTCTTCTTGGCCCCGCTCCACCCTGCCTCCCCAATCTTGTGTCCATCATTCCATTACTGCCCGCTCATGCATTCCTCCCCATTCCATCCTCATGACCACGCAGCTGGGGTTGCCCTTCAGCGCACGCTGCCTCATCCGTCTGGAATTCCCTTTCTCCAGCCCGATTCCTCTTCTCGATTCTCACCTTTATGTCTGTATCTATGCATTTGTTTACAGTTGCCACTAAATCCCACGGAGTTTTTCTATCTCCGAGATAGTGGTTTTTATCTTGCCCTCACTGAGATCATCACAAACAACAAAATACTTGGGCCTTTTCCACTTTTGCATTTAGTTTGTATTTTATTTTATTCCATCCATAATGTATTTTGTTCCCTTTTTGCCTGCAAGGGAGCCGTCACACATCTCTTTGTAGCTTTACAGTTACATTCTACCTACATCCACGTTTTGCCAGTATACATAAATGTGTGCCTACATCTTGCAAGGATGTATACTACACCTTGTACACTTACCAAATACAGTAATTTCAACCATATTCCCTTAACACTAAGTCATACGCTGACACTGTATCACACTACCAAGGTAGGACAGTAATATCTTTTATAATATCACTGTATTCCTCCATCTCCCTCTCATTCTTCTGCAGCTGAGCTGAAATCAGGAATGTACTGAACGTTGCCAAGTTTCTCCTTGCTACTTAAACAGCTCTCTGCTTTTACAGAAAATATAAAGGATTTGTAGAAATCACCTTCACACTTTTTTTTTCCAAACAGAATTACTTTCTGTAAAGTACCAAGATGCCATGCTGTGCCAAAGGGGAAGTTAGCCATGAAGCTGAACAAAGAAAAGCTCATAGTCAGTCCCAGGGGCACAGATGATGAATTTTGAATCGGGGCAGAAAGGAAGAGGTTATTTTATGCTAAACTTGCTTAGAATGTAATATTTACAACCTTTTCCAGAGTGCTTGTGTAAGAGGTGAAACTTCCCTGGCAACTTTCATGCTTATTATGAATTCTTTTTACATATAGCTTCTTGGACAGCACATACAAAAGAAGAAACAACTCTGAAAAACTTTGCATTTTAGCTGTTTTGCCTTCTGTTTCATAAAACCAGGTCTGATCCACATTAAGCGTCCTTTCTCTAATACTGGTAGAATATAGCTGGATTTGGTATTTACGTTTTAAAATCAAGCAGCTTTTCATCAGCATGTATTTAATTGGCACTTTAGAGTATAAAATTTAAAAAATTTGCACTTCTTTCTTCTATTCAGACATACCTCCTAAATCTTTGGCACACAAAGATGGCTATGTGCTTTTTTGGTCATTTTCCTCTCTTTTTATTCTAGGTGACTCATGTAGCTGTGAGCTTAACTGGCATCACTTAAAGTAGTCTGGGAAATTTCATACTGCTGAATGTGCATGTGTTACTACTGTATCTGACTGAGATCTTAATAAATTCCACATTTGGCCCAATGAAGTAAGAGATGCAAGATTTCAACCTGTTCTTGGAGAGTAAGAAAAACAGCATTCTAGACTTTAGTAAAGTAAAACCAGATTCCCTTCCCTGTGACCCCTCGCTGTATCTCAAATAATACTGACACAACAGTAATTTCTGCCTACTTAGCTACCAGATAACTAAAGCCTGCTTCTCCATGGAATATCCTATTCATTAACAAGATACATAAGAGCAACAGAATTACATGGCATGCCAACTTTTCTAAAGTGGAAAAGCATGGCTGTGAATTAAAATCAGCAATATGTCTTTATACTTTTTTCATTAGCGTTTTCCATCAGGGCAGCATTTGCCTTTGGCAGGAACTCACAATGTAAAGAAAACAAAAGAAAAACATTCACTAATGGTCTTCCTCAAATGAAAACATTGCTACAGGGATATATGGGAAGTGTCTTCATGATTTCACAGACAACATTCTTCCAAATATGTGCTCTTACGATCTGGGACATGATCCTGGGAGTCTGTTGGGTGCATCTTCATCTCCTGCATGCTGCTTTGTCTGTACTAAAGTTACGATGAGAGAAAGCATTCAGATCCTTCAAAAGCTGTTTGATACAATTTGGGGCAAATATACAAAAACATCAGCTCGCAAAACACATCAAGACTAGAAGGGTGGGACATTCAGGTACTGATGGCACACTTCACAAACCAGCATTTCCTCAGCTGAAGGACTGTAAACTTGACAAAGAAAGCACACAAAATAAACGACCAGCATCCATCTCTAAGCTGTAATCATTGTATTTTAATCAAACCAGTAACATTAACCTTTCAAGCACTGCATATCATTTTCATTACTGCATTATTGCCAATGGCAAGGAAGCCACAAAATTATAGAATGAGTATCATGAATTCGAAACACTAAATAACCGCACTGTTAGTTAAGACCTAAAAAGCATGCTTGAAATACAAACATACCATTCCCAGCAACCAAAGACGGTTCATCCATCTAGAATGTCCTTAACTTTGTATTTGCTCCTTTTATTACGAGAAATAACACACCCAGAAAACCCGGCACTGTCTGTCTATTAAAGTTCCCCAAGAGTTCAAGTCAATCTCCATTCGTATTCATGATTTTTAACTTGTAACAAGCAAGCAAATTAGAACCCACCTAGGAATAACCTGATCTACATAATTTGCATGGGTGCTCTCTTTTGCTGGTGGAAAATTGTACAAAAGACCTTGATCACCCTCATTTGCATTCAAGTAACTGGCCAAGTTTTGAAAACATGCTTCTATATATTTAAAGTTCTTGAATACACACAGAGCTTGTTGCAGGAAGAACATAAACCATAATGGGCAAGAGGGAAAAAATATGACCTAACACCTTGTAAAACAGTTTACATGGCTTGAATTCTTCTATTGCACAATAGCTAAACAAGTTAGCAGGAATGTTATTTTTCATTATGCTGTACCACTTACTGTGCTCCTTCTCCCTCTTTCAGCCACACATTCAGAATTACATTGAACACAGTGCCTCCAGAAGTGACTGACTGGTCCAGTGCCAGGGAAGGATGACATGGTCTAGAGGAACTGGCAGGAGCTGGGAACACAAGTCATGCCTCCTCACTCCAACCCTCTCTGCCACTTGGAGCGCATCACTTCTCCCTTCCCACTGCCTCACTTTCTCCAAGGATAGCATTCCTTTATAATACATTGTAAAATATTCTCCATTCTGATGCTATTATTGTATTGCTAGACCACTTAAGTCATCATTACTTTTACTAAGTGACTTCCTTTTCAGATGCGTTCGAGTGGACTGGAACTATCCACTCTGGGTTTGCGTACATGTACCTGCAGTGCATAACAGGAGTTCACAGGATCTAGTGAGGCTCCACGGGTGCATGTAAGGATAGAACCAGTCCAAAATGTTTAAATTAGCTCCTATTAGGTATTATTAAAATTTGTATTTACTTTTCTCCCGGATGGAGTTTAAACTGGGCTGCAAAGTTATGGAAGCATGATTAATCTACTAACCTAGCCGGTCCTCCTTAAATCATTTATTCAATACCCCTGGTGTTAGCAACTCTTTACATGTACTTGATCTCCAACAATTAGACAAGAAATGTTAGATCAGGGACACTACTAAGGAAAAGCCATTAAACAAGCCTTTGTTTTAAGACAGAGAAGGTAAAAGCATTCCTTGATGCAATAAAAAGTGAATATTTACTTACTACGCCCTAATTAAGATTTTTTTTCAGTAATTCTATTGGCTGTCCTGGAAGAGCCATAAACATTTAGTAAAATAATCTCAATTTATACTGCTTTGTTCTATGCCTTCAAGTACCGTACATGGCTGTACTCCAGATCAAGTAGTTGTCCTCAAATGCCTTCCAATGAGCCCTGCCAGATTCTGTGGTTCAGAAGTAATTTAAAGGCAGAAAGCTGTAGCAAATGAGACCTAATGGAAAACAGAGAATGCTTTAGTTCATCCTAACTGTTTGCAGAAGAGAAATGGAAAACCACAAAGAAAGAAAGGAAAAAGAAAAGGAAGCACCAAAATGTTGTATTTCTCTCTGTCGACGAAGCTAATGATTCACCAACATCATGACATAGCATGTGCAAGTGCCTTTTAACTATTTGAGAAATTCACGATAAAAAAAACGAAATAGAAAAATACCGTCCTTGTGGAACCATAACTTTGTTTTTAAACAGCTTTTTTCCACTTTTCTT
This sequence comes from Nyctibius grandis, assembly GCF_013368605.1. Classification (NCBI taxonomy): domain Eukaryota; kingdom Metazoa; phylum Chordata; class Aves; order Nyctibiiformes; family Nyctibiidae; genus Nyctibius; species Nyctibius grandis. The sequence continues at coordinate 70,771,423 of NC_090663.1, read as the reverse complement.
TTTTCCCTTCCTTAACTCTGGTGTGTTATTCTTCACTTCAATCACCTGCGCTGAGTAAACTAATTCCTCCTGGTTAGAGCAGAGACCATCAACCACTGGCTGTTAAATACAGCCAACTGTTCATAACTCCAGCAGATGGTTCTCTTCTGCTGGCCAACAGAAACTTTATGGTCCTTTTCCTAATTTCTCTCATGAGATACAGAAATTCTTTATTTAGAAAGCAACCAATCCTGCAATATAGTGTCTCTCCTATGCAGTCTATTTTCAGTTAGCCACACTTCTCTACCCCCTTCCCCCTTCAAAGTACACTGAAAGCATCAAATACAAATAGACTGACAGCAGACCTGATCTAAAGCCATCAGATGTCACAAGAAGTCCTTTCATCCGTATATTTATCATGGGCTTTTCTGCTTAAACCTAATTAACACCGTGGCCAAACCATGCCACGTGTTCCCATGCTGTCTGGTACTCGTGGCATGAACGGGGTCTGGCGGTGCCCAGCCATGCTGTGAAGGACATCAGCTTTCAGAGGAACCTTCAGGAACGAGGTGCATGAATCTCATGGAAATTAATGCCACTTTTTTTGACTGTAGAGAGTCTTAAAAGAGGGCCCTTAAAATATGTCAAAAAAAAATAAAAGAAGAAAAAAATTAAGAAACCCAAAGGTGGTTCAGAAAGCTACAGATTTAAGTATTCATCACCACTGAACTACTAGATTTCCCTTGGATTCTTGAAGGTTTCTCCCACATTCTTGTATGGCAGCACACAAAACAAGAAATCCTTGTGGTGAGGAGAGGTCTCTCCTCACAACTCTCGGCCCAAAAGAAGGTAGGCTAAGTTCATTTTAAGTCCATGCTAAGCAAAATGCTATTCCCAATCCTGGCCTGTTCTGAGGACTGGAAACCAAGATTGCTGTGGTGAGGGACTATCCTACAACAGCGTCCAGAGAGCTTCCCTTAGCTGTATGGAAGCTCTGCTGCATTCATAGCTGTGCTTCACCCGGTGTCCTCCCATCCCAGGAGGGACAGAAACTTTGTTCATTTTTTCCTTGAAACTTTCAACTGCAACCATTAAGAACTCAAATTGATTATTTTTTTCACAGAATGCTTAAGCACATTTTTCTCAACTTTCCCAAAATAATTCCTTTCTTGGGATGAATGCAAGCATAACAGTTTTCAAACTGAAAAGAATTCATCTGGCAAAGTACACAGAAAAACAGTTACGAGGCTATTAAAAATACAGTTGAACTACAGCATATGCTACAAACACACAGGCATACACATACATTTTAGTAACAACTTGGAAACAAATTTTAATGTAGCTGAGCTATTTCTGCTTGCCAAGTGAAACTTTTGTAGGATACTTTTTTACGACTTCTTATGACACAGTTTTCAGGATAGCTGTGAATTACGGCTTAGTCACAGTTCTGGTGTAGCATGCCCCACTTGGGAGACTGTACTGTTTTTAATAGAAAACAGTTTTACATGTTGCAATTTAAATTACAGGCATAAACTCTTCAAAACAGTAACTTTATGCTCAAATAAAACAGGTGCACCAAAGTGTAATGTTTCCAGTTATTTATTTCGCTGTTGAATATTTGGTAGTTTATTAAGCCTTCTGTAAGCTTTCAGGCAACTAAGTATCTGTTATGTTATTTATATCTGCTCAACCATGGAAAAAGCATGCAATCTCTCTGAAGAGAGTAATCAAATGCTTACAGAATAATTTTCTACAGTAGGACAAAGATGTTGGATCTTGGGGCTAACAATTTAAAAGATACCAGTAGGCAAGACCAGTAGGCTGATGAACTCCTACAGCTAAAAATTCTAGGACACAAACTAATTTTCAAAGTTGGTACTGGCTATTTCAGTAACTCTCAATACCAAACTCCGAGCGGGATTTAGTTACCCTGCTCCTTCACATACACGAAGGGTTTTGTCCAGAAGTAAGGTATGCCCTACTTTCAAGATGCTCAGTCTTCAAGAAGATAACTACCACAGCTATACAGTCAGTTAGCACAGATCTAAGAGAAGTCAAGGGGTAAAAAAAAAATGTATTTTAAGAAAGCAAGGGAAGAAAAGTTCAGATTACTGACCTCCTCCTCAACCTTATTGAGAGCCCAGTTCTCAGATCTGCTGAAGGTAAGGGAGAAAAGGCCAGGCTCCTTGTGTTTCTCCAGAAGCTGGGGCTCTTCTGTCCCAGCTTCTGCCTGAAAGACTTTTAAGAGAATGGGAAGCAAACACATTTGCAAAACAGTCAATTATTCAGTGGCCTGAAACGCAAGGGTGTCTGGAAGGAGAAAGGGTCTACAGCTTTATTGGGTTGAAAAGCAGGGTGTGCGCGCAGTAAGTTACCAAGATGTTCAACAGTGTGGAAAAGGAGAAAAACTAAAATACCCAAGAACACACCTCAAACTTCCTTAGTAATTACACAATCACGTATTTCCAAAAGTAAGCGCCAAAGAAGCATTTTATTTAACTATGATTCTTTTTCGTATTACCATATGAAAGCAATTGGTACTTCTAAACGACGTGACAGAGATCATAATTTAACAACAGAAGAGCACAGGAAATACAGTGTCAACAGAAAACACAACTAGTCTGTAGATATTCTCACCGAGACCAAACTCCACTGTTAAAACATTTTATTTCTGTATTCCTCTCACAATGCCACAATGAAGGCTTCTGGAAAAGGCACATGTGTGTGCTCATCCTTATATAAAAATACTCACAAATACATTTATTTATCTATTAAAAAAATTTAAAAAAAAAACAGTCATACTGCAAAAACCAGAACATTTCTTGGCTGGATAGCTCTTGTTAGAATACATCTGTCAAAGGGAGGAGTCAGCTGGAATCGGAAGGCTGAGCTTATATCACAGTACAAGTCCTTAGTGTTTTAATCTTGCCATGGTCATTTTCTCTTTGAAGAGCTTATTTTTTAAATATGTATCAACTGCTAGACTTTTAGTAACAGAAAAAAAATAAAAATGCAGAAACACCGCTGTAACTGTTAGAACAGTTCAGGGAAATCCATCTAGTTTTTGGATCACTTGCTGTTGTGTCATAGGCAATTATTTCTGGCCAGATGCAGCTTTACTGGCAGGGAGACTGATGAGGGGGGTGCAGGTCCCCTTGTCTCAGCGCTGCCTGATGCGGTGCGTTCCCAGCCACACGGCTGGTGACAGCTGCACAGCCCCCTCCTGGGGTCCCCCTACCCTGGCCAGCGATACAGACAAATCCCGAGGTCTTAAGGATTTTGGTAAATGTAACTTTCTGAAAGAGACATCCTTTTCTATATAAAGCATAAGTAGCATAAATTAGCATTTTCTATACTAGCTGGATACTTTTGTTTATTTTAAAATGTCAGTAAAGTAGGTCTTTGAGACAGTCAAAAGTGGTGGAGAAAGACAGGAAAATATTTGGTCTCAGTGGAAAGAAGAGTTTTGACAGCTTTTACAACTAATTTCATTCAGCACTTTTTTTAATGCACTGCAAATGTTGTTAACCCAATGCCATATCTGCAAAAACAATAGTGTTGAAATCCTGCATTGTACACAGCGTGTGTGATTTTCAGTACTATGTAATTTCTAAAGAGACTCAAGGATTGCATGCACTTGTCATTAAAAGACACAGACACACTTGAAATGTTTATGAAGTTAATCACTTTAAGCCTAACTTACTTGGTCAGGTAACACTGCTAACAAGAAGCATCACGATGACATACAAACAACCTCTATTAAGTGTGACAGTAGAGTTATATTTGCGTGCTACAAATACACACAGACAACAGTCACCTTATTCATCAGCTAGCACGAACACACAAAAAAACAACCGCAAAACAACAACAACAACAAAAAAAAGGCCACTTCTTTATGCTGTGGCTTATCCAACAAAAAGCAAATAGAGCAAGTATTGTTTCCGTGTAATGAGATCTTGCACACTGCCACCACGTGTAGGGAAATTCCATTAAGACAGTTTGCCGCAAGCTCCCTGATACACCAGGAAAACTGTATCAGCAGCAAAGATACAGCCTTTATCGATTCTGGTAGCAAATTTATGCATCTGATTGAAACGGAGGAAGGTCATAATCAGCTCATTAATTTATAATGTCCTCTTCCTTGCTCTTTACAAATATGATTAGCATTTAATAAATGCAGAAGCTCTAGCTAAACAACATGGTGATGTTTATCTGGAATATTATATTAATAATAATTAGCACTAATATAATCTTCTCACATTGAATATTATTTTACTTCTATTAATAGCTTAACTGCCCAATTCCCTACATTCTAAAATGTATTTATCAAATTCATTTACAGAAATGTAAATAATAGTTGTCTCAAGGGCCCCAATGTAGTAAGTCTTCCAATCACTCAGTACAGATGTCAACATGAAAATTTGAATGGATTGGCACATCAGTACAAAACTCTACAACACTTTTCGCAAACGCTGTTTCTACTTTTATTTTCATCGTGTGATTGATAAACCATTGCTATCTGTACAGCGCATCTACTTTGAAATCCAACAAAAATAACTCTACAGTTTTTTTAAGCTACTTTTGAAGTTCATTCAGATTAATAATACTAAAAGTTAACACGGTATGTTTGTTTATATTTCTATGCTGCCAGGGAAGTGCATTTAAATATTGCCTCAGAAAAAGTTTATGATATTCAGCGTCTACTGCAAACCAAATTCATTTGGAGAACATTGATGTGGCAGACTTGAAACCACAAGAATACATTCATTATTACTCCTCAGTGCTGTTTTCCTAACCCTTTGTATAAATAAATAGGTAAAAGCCTTCAGAAAAGCTACAACAAACTGCTATTTATCTTTTTCTATAGCAGGAACATTTATTGATTCTAAGATGGTACCATAGGCTGATGTTTCTAATAAGAACAGAGACAAACTCTGGCATTCTGTGAAGCACGATCTTTAAACTAAGGTCCTAGTCCTATAGTCTGTTTCAGGCAGGCAAAATCACGCAACTGCACTGAGACCCATTAAATTAATTAGAACTATTCATATGCTTAAAGTTATAAATGTGTTTAATTACATGCTGAATTAAGCCCAGACTGGGGTAAACTATGCCTCAAATTCAACAGCGACTTGTGCTTTCACAACTAAATTCATGCTGATATTAAAATATCTATTTCATATGGAGAGAGATTAATCTAGCCCATCTCCCAGAACAAGGCCAAATAGTTTGGGAGGTACAAAGACTGATGCTACTTCTTATGGAAAGTGAAGTATGTAACAAATACTGGTTAGGAAATTTAATGTGCTTCTATGGGGCCTCTAGGGCTGGATTTTCAAGTTTTTTCAGTACCTCAAAATCCATACATAGGGAATAAAAAAGTCTAAGTGGGCTAGATACCTAACCACTAATGAGCCCATCTACTCTGCTTATATACTTTTAAAAAAATTGACCAGGAGACTGTTGTCATCTGCAGGTGTCTGGCTACCTTGAAAATCTAGATCCTACGAATTCACTCTTGGATACAATGGTGATAAAGACTGCTGCTGAATCAACACGAACGTGAAGACATTCACCTGCCTGAGGTGGACAAATACAGAACAACATAATCCTAAAAACATTAACCAAGTTGGTACAGCATTAAGTTCCTTCTTTTTTTTATTAATTCTGATAGAGACTTACGTGAATAATGATTTGTTTAATCACATGTTAGCAGAAATAACATTAGCATGGGCCCATTAAAACTTATTTTCTAATCGATACTTTAAAAGTATCTAATAGATACTTTCTAATGCCCAGTATAGAAGAGGGAACTGTCCTACTCAAGATGAACTCGTCAGACAGGCCCAGTAAAACAAACCTGTGAACATAACTGATCTTCCACTCTTTCCATGAACACTGGGTTCCTGCAGCATCTTGGACTCTTGGCACAGGAACATGCTGGGACAAAAAGACCCTTCTTGTTTGTAGGTAGGGCACCTCTGGTTTTGGTCTGCAGAATCAGGAGTGGAGTAGCTACTTATTCCCTCTTCCTGGTGGTAAGGAACTGCTTGCACAGCCAGTAATGTATACTAGAGGATTATTTAAGTTCTTGCTTTTTTTCAGCTCTCTGTATTTTATTATGTATGTGTATTATTGTTGCTGGCCCCAGAAAAAGCCAGGGAACAATTCTGACTCTCAGGTGAGTCAGATCACAGCACCTTTGGGAGCTTCTCCTCTGGTACAGCACCTTCCCAATGGCTGCTGTCAGACCCAAACTCCAGCCCTTCATTTCAAAGTCAGGGGGCTCCTACTGAATGCAGCATGGCAGCGGCTTACACATTAAATGCAGGAAAACTCCTCCTTTTGGTGGCTTGCCATTTCATGTTCCCTACGGCTGCTATGCTACAGAAGCAGAATGAAATGGATTACAATGTCCAGAAATTAAATACAAAGAAAGAAAGAAGAAATAATCCTTGTTTCAATATATAGTATTAGTATCAGGGCTTCAAGCGTACTGCTCTGAACACACATACTCCAGTATTTGTAATCATGCTACTTTTTTGTCTAAATAGAAAAGAACTAATCTGAAAGTCAACAACTTGACCTACTGTAACAAGTCCTCCTTCTCATTATTATTAATCTAATATATTACTTTGTAATTCAGATATTTCAAACAATCTTTTATAGAATTACTTTATTAATCAACCATTTGTTCTATTATCTCCCTTAAGCACTGAAAATAAATTAGGAATGTGATTTTCATATTCACAACCAGGCCTTTACCCCTGAGGTCTGTGCTTTACAAACACTTACTATAAAATTTTTTTGTGTGTTCTCCCATATCTGCTATTAAAGGCAGTGGTATTATGTTCTGCCACTAAACCACAAATGTAATTATGAGGTGGAATTTCTTGGCCCAGTTTCAGCATTTAAACACATAGTTAACAATGCCTAAGGAAATGCAACTAACCCCCACCTACCCCCTCCAAGCCTACAAAAACAAACAAACTTTGCTAGCGGTTCTACATCGTATCCCATGGGATTAGACAGAGGAAACAGTATGAAAAATGAAAATACTCTAAATTACATTTCGAAAAGCAAATTAGAAATATTAGCTAGAAAACCAGCAGTATCTGTATGCCTAACATATATATGGGGACTGAATGACGTGAAAATGTTACGCCATAATGGTATTTTATTTCCATGGTTTTTGTTGTGAGTTCAGTATTTAATACAGCCATAAAATAAAATGTGCTAAGAGTCTTTCTGCATCTTTCTATTGCTGAATAAGTTTTAAGAGCAGATCCTAAGATGACAATCCTTCTAAAAATGCGTGCCTACCTCAAAAGATCAAAAGACAAGTAACTAACAACTAACTTCGTATTTTGATTACTGACCTCCAGTTTTTTCCTCTGATGAGTTTAAATATGACTTAACAGCTGGGACTCAGACTTCAGCCAAAGACCGCTATTACTTTGCCAGCAAGTTCTCATGTGGAAATATACTGAACTTTTACAGCTTTCATCACAGCTAGTAAGTAAGAGCAAACATGATTTAGAAGAGACAAGACTCAACTACACAGCAAAACCTGAACTACAAATAAACCGATGTACCCTGAAATAACTCATACATAACCCAAGAATGGTGGTTAGTCCTTTATTTTTCAAAATATTTATTTCAACTTTAGCTTTTCCCATGAAAAATGAATCAGTCTCCAAGTATATCCTAAGCTCCCTCCGCTATGTGAAAAAAAAAAAAAGTTAGATACTGTTAAAAAGCTCTTACTGAAGTGATAAGGAGCAGAGCTGTATTTTTATTCAACTGAAATTCAAGATTGGGTTGTAGTTAATTTTTTCTCCTATCAAAGGATATCTGAGATCATATTATATAAAGAGCACTATGAACTAACATTTTATCTATAATCTCATTAACCGTTATGTGACATTCCTTGGTAAAAATTTTAAAAGTTCTTATATTCACTGTCACATATTTTTATTTTAATTGAAAACGTTAAATTAGCAACTAAAGCACAATGACTCAAATAATATTTTTTCATCTTTTTTGGTAAAAGGGTGATGGCTGGCAACTGTAGAATCTAAGTATTTTCGTAGTTTACTTAGAATAGCAACATTTCCTACCATTTTGATTGTGCGCTGTATTCATGCCTTTGTATTTCATACTTTTAAATGTAGAATATTCAATGAGATAAAGAATGGATATTACAAACCACACAAATGCATTTCTTTATTAAGATCAATATTTTGGTAAATATTATGGTCTTCTTCTTTTAAAACTTATCTGACCTTCCACTGAAATCAAAATAGTGCAATATCGCTTAAAGGTTTAAGATATCTTTTACGAACACAGTAGTATCACATTATATATTCTTTCTTCTACTTGATGAACACATACTGTTTATTCATTATTCTTAAATGCATTACTGTCTTATAACATTTGAAATGTGCATTTTATGTCTTATTGCAGAAATTATTAAAATTACTATAAAATATCTATGAATATACAAGGATACACATAATATAACAAAAAAAACCCAACAAACCAAATGAAAAAACTCTCACCTAGAGCACTCAAAATCTATTTTTTTTTTTAAATTTCAAGTCAAAATTCAACTCCTAACTGGTCCCTGTAAATGAAATGAAAAATGAATATGTGAAGAATAATAAGCTAATGAATAAAATCAAAGCCCCTTAAGGTCAGTAACAAAGCTTCCATTTGTGGGGAATATCACTATTATAGTGGAACCAACATTTTTCCCACTGACATTTACATCTGAATAAAGTACAGCAAACCTAACAACAGCATTTCTAATGAACTTTCAAAGTTCAACACATCTTTCACTGACCTACAGCAGAATAGAAGCCAGGAGCAAACACAAATCCCTGGAAAATAAGTAAGACAGAAAAATATATTTTTAAAGCCCCAAACTCTTGATTATGTAAAGTAAGGTGCAGTTAAGCTTTATTTCTACTGGCTATTACCTGGTTCAGATTTCTTTTTTAGTTTCCTAAAGTGCTCCTTCTCTGCATTGGCAAGTCTTTCTCAACTGGGTATTTACTGTGACTGTGAGTTACAAACTAACATAGGCAGATTATTTGTATAATTGAATGGAAAATGGCCTTTAAGTATATTTGGAAAAATCATTTTCCCCATCAAATCATGAAAATTATTTTACTTATATCAAGTGTACATTAATTTAGAGCAGATAGGGAATCGTGGGAAAACTTCCATTTTTCTCCCCAAAGAAAAGCCCTCCTCTCACAGACTCTCCCCAGTTATATGACTCTCTGTTGACAATACAAACCCTCCTTCACACAGGCAGGTCAACTTTCTCCTCTAGCCAGAAACATATAAGACTGGGTGGGACCTTTCAGGTAATCAAGCCCAGCTCCCTCCTACTAGAGGTAACCCTGCCCTGTCACCCCTTTTATAAAAGTTGATGAAACTCCATCTTCAAAATTATAAAGCCTTCTGCCTCTCTGCCTATCAAAGGGTTACATTAAAACCTCATCAGTTACAAGCCAACAGGCAAATTTTTGCACTTTCATTACGCAATAATCATTCCCACTCTCAGCATCGAGATCTAGGAAGTCTTCCGAGAAACCACAGTTCTCCATCCAACAGCTGAATAATTTGCCTTATGGCAGGTTCCTTTGTCCAATGGACTGACTATATTACCCCAGACTAGCCCCCTCTTACTGTTTCACTTTCATAAAATTATAAATGATTACAGAAACTTAGTCAGATAGAAACCTGAGTGTCGAGGTTGTTTGCCATCATAAATAGCACAGGCAGCATAAGGAGAGCATTACTCTACACTTGTATTTCTCGATTAAGTGAAAGTATGTCTAGGTGGTGGGTGACTACAAAGAGTAGAATAAATTCACCTGCTAATTTAGCTTAACCAAACATAAATAGTATATGTGTAAGAAGCAAAAAAAGGGGCAATCTGCTATATCCAAAAAAGATCAGCACTAGGTTTCCAATGAAGTGTTGAAGCAGCATTGATGATGTAGCCCCTGAAATAGATCTCCAACTGCCAAACTCTCAAAAAATCTTCCTATACTCTGTAGCCCAACGCTTCTAACAACACTCATCCAAAACACTGACCTTAAACCATGTCATCCCCTCCATAGCTAGCTCTAAAAGCATCATAGACTGCTACTGGACTTATCACTTGATAACAGCAGGGCTATTTGCAGACTCCTTTAATGTGTTTTCAGTTTTCATTTTTAGAAAGAGCAGCAAAATTGCACAAGTCCAGTCACATTACAAATGTCTTATGCTCAGGTTAGAAAAGCTCACTGCAAACAAAGCAATCCGTAACATATGATTAGTAGAGACATTACTCCTCAAAATTACTATTTCTGAACTAATATAAGTGCAAAATTATTTGGAAGTTAACATCCCTCTTTATATTGGAAAGTTTCTGAAGTTTGTATTTTATTAGTATTTAAAGTTTCCACGTGCCATATGCTACTGAGAATATTTAGTGGTGATAAAGAGCCACCCTATTGCTTTTATAAGCCTCTGTACAGAGAAAGATTGCACTGCCAGAAAGTGGCTTGCAATCAAGTCTTTCCATCAGTAGCCAGAAAGCAGCAAAAGACAAACTTTACAAAGTGTATATGCTAGCACATCTGAATCTGCTTCACATCTTGAGTGAAGGAGCTTTTTGTGGAAACAAATTTGGCACTTAGTTTTCAAGGAGGAACGGCAGAATTCAAGGCTCAGTTCATTAGTACATGACAGGGATGCAAAAATGAAGCTCTGCTGGTTGTAGATACAAAACAGAGCGAGATGCCAACCTGACAGTCGCACTATCAAAGCTCTAACAAGAAAAAACAACAGGATGAGAACAGCATCCTACACAGACTAGGCTGTGACTGAGCAAACCTCTCCGGAGGTAGGATGCCAAACCCCACTGCTGAAAAGATGACAGTACTTCAGAATTTAAAAAGAAGGAAAAGGATTTGCTCTCTTCTTCATCATGTGTGCATTGAAAACAGAAACAAAGGCACCTGCAAGTTACCCTCTGGCAGTACCTCTCTGCTTCTACGGATTACAGATAGAGACTACAGCAGCCGCGTTGCTAACTCGGATGCCTCAGTTTAGTCCAAAAATCCATCCGTGGGATGAATGCAGACCTTTAATATACCTACCAAAACATCTATATGTTATGTGCAGAGTGAAATCAATTCAACTCAGTCAACTCTGGAAAAACAGACAAGAAAAAAAAAAAAACACATAAGTACCTGAAAACTCTTCTGAGTTTATAAACATTCATTCCACAAATCTGTGTGCTGTGGCTCGTGCCCAAAGAGAAACGTCTCTGTTTCTCAACAATGATGAAAAGCCATGTCACAAAAGATCCTCCTTTACTAAAATATTACTTTTATGAAACATGCCATACAACAGTTTTAGTGCACTGAGAGGCTCTGCATAATCAGATGTAAATGCTGCTCATCAACAAACTTTTTTTTCATCAAATGTTATGCCTGATCTTCACTGCTCGAAAATCCTCTGAAGTTATGAGGTGAACAAGGGAGGTTATCAGTGCAGTAAAAATGAGAGAATTCATTTATCTTAAAAAGTTAAAAGCAAATTCTTTCAAATAAAAGGAAGTCCCACCTGATTCATTATTAAATTCACCCCATGTTTGATATGAAAAATTTTGAAGTACCAAAAAATATTCTAGGTAAGTGAGTATTCATGTGTGAGCAGTGATTAACTAAGAATTTCAGACAGGCTGGTGGGCTGAAAGATGAGATCGTCAACATGAGTCCTTGAGCTCATTACCTTAGCCACTATCTAAACCATTAAATCACAACTGGTAACATATACTATTCATATTATAAAGGAGTCACACTTGAGATTACTTGAAAATGACAGAAGACAGAAGATGAATGGCTCTACTGATCATTTACTCACTGCTGAGTTATGAATAAGGGACAACTTTAAAAAAAAAATCCCATGGCAATTCGAATATCCCAGCCACAACAGAACCACATACAGTATAAACAATATATTAAGACAGAAGAGGGCAAAGGTAGCACGGAGTAGGTCAGAATCATTCAAAGCCCAGGACTCTCATATGGGCTTTGGCTTCATTTAATGTCTGATTTTTTTCACGAGCAATGTTGACTTCTGCACAGCTTGATTGCCAAACACCAATCAGATCATGCCGAGAACCTTATGGGTGCAGTCTCATTTTGCTTTCCTAATGTAATGTACAAGTAACTAACAATCAACATCGATACAGTGCAGAAATTACAAATACCTATTAACTAAACAAAAATTAAAATGTTCAGTTAGTCTCTGAGACTTCAAATAGCTGTGCAGATCTGCAAGCATCTGCTGAAGGACCAGAACTTCTCTTGTCAAGGCTGGTGAGTAAATTCATGCCCATTGCGCTAATACCGTCCTTGCAAGTATCCATGAGACCCCCGGTCTGCAACCTATAACTTCATTTTCTCAAATTGTTGCCTCTTGTGTCCAGTCCTGACAAATTCTAGAGGTTTTGCTGAAGTTATCCCTAGTTCTTGCATAATTCCTGAACTTTGAGATTTTAGACCTGAAGCCAGTCTTCAACTGATCCTCTGACACACTCTTCAGCCCTAGGTCTGTCACAAATTTCCCCATTTTCAGGTTCTTGTGCCCTGTCACCTGTGTTAGTGGAGAGCAATACAACTCAAATTTCCATCATGCAGATTCCCAATAAGGCTCCTCTACCTGAGCTAACTGAAGACAAAACTAAAAATGTGCTTCAAACCTATTTATTTTCCCTCCCTTTTTGTTCATGCCTATTGCTTTAACATACAGGGCATGTTAAAGGCTTTCATATACTGCTTTCCTGTAGTATATGATCTCTAAATTATTAGCATAGTTTGAAATGACCTTGTTCATAACACGGCAACTCATTTTACATGGTCCCCTCCAGGTATCTCCACATAAGTATCTGTAAGTCACCTGCTGTCTCCTTACAGAGAGTTTCAGCCTCTCTCAGGACATGCCCACGCTCTTGTTGCCAGGGTGTTCACAGTATCACCCCTTTCTCCAACCTCTAGGTCTCCTCCTTGGAGAGTCGTTCATTATCCAAACACCTTTATTCTCCTCTTCACTGCTTATAGGGAGGTATCTTACCAAAAATCTCCCAAGAAACTCACTCAAACCAAACAACAATGAACAGCAAAAAAAGTCCACACAACTCAGAAGTTTTTCAAGTTCCTTCAACCCATCAGTGCATTCTTGAAGGAGGTTCACTCACAGACTTCACTTTGAGCTCTACTCTGGTCCCTTCTTGCTGCCTGGAGTTAAAGGGAACAGAAAGTTGATGGACTGTCCCAAAGAGGCAAAGTCTATAATTCTGTCTCTAGATAATCTAATCTATCTCTGTCTGAAAAGAAACCCTGGCATGGATCTGCCTATGAATTTGTACAGAGCAGAAAAGGCTGAAGCAGAAACTGAACTAAACCAAACAAAAAAATCCCAAACAACAACAAAACTAAATGATTTTTTTGTTTCTGTGCTCACTACTGAAGAGGTTAGGTAGATGATCCCCTGACTGATTTTTTTTTTTTTTTGGTGGGTTTAGAATCAGTCTGAAATTTAAGCATCAGAGATAAAGGTCAGAGGAGAAATATGGGCAATATGAATGGTAACAGATCACAAGTGTGAGCTGGTGTTCCCTCAAATTCTGCAGGAACTCACATATGCATAGCTGAGCTACTACTGCTCATGTTGATCTTATTTAAATCCATCCCCGTACCAGAAAAATGTGAGAGCGCAAACACAGTGCCAGTCTCCTAATAGGGCTCTCAGGGGGATCCAGAAAACTACAAAACAATTTATTTGACATACACATTGAACAAATTGATAGGAACTGTTACAAAGAACAGAAGTCTTTGAACACAGAACTAGATACAGTATTCTGGGGAAGAGTCAATATGGCGTTTGCATAATTGCCTCATAAATCTATTAGCATTGCTAGAGAATCAACCTATGTGAGGACAAACATGATCAGATCAATCAACTAGTTTGATCTCCAAACAAATAAATAACTTCTTAAAAGATGGGAAATAAAAGATGGTATTAAATGTTCAGTTTCTCTGTGAAAACAGGTCAGTATCAGTGTTCCACACGAGTTTTGTAAGACACAGCTGAACAAATGGGTTGGAAAAGGGGCAAGAACTGTGTGCAGAAAGAGTACCCTACTGATACTAAGTCACTCATAGCAATACAAACGAAGGTTGACTGAGAGAACTGCAAATGATCTCACAGAGCAAAGGCCTAGATAGTAAAATGGCAGACAAAATTCAGTGTTTACAGGTATAAAGAATTGTAGGGAGCGGTGGGGAGGATGGGTGGGGAGGAAAACAACCTCAACCCTATGTATACAATATAGGGTCTGGGTGAGCTGTCACCACTACAGAGAAAGATCTTGTGCTCATTAGGGACATATTTAAGAAAATGCTGGTTTAGTTTCAGCAGCAGTCAAAAAAATCAAATGCTGTTAAAAATCATCAGGAATGTAGACCACCACAGAACACATCATTAAGCCAGCATTTAAATGACAGACACTGCACACTGAATATGTTACCTAGCTTGTGTGCAGTCTTCCAGTCTCAAAAAAGACATAACAGAACTAGGAAAGGCAGAGAGAAGAACAAGGATGATCAAAGGTATGAAATGGGTTCTGTTCAAGGAACTAAACAGACGTGGATTTTCCAGCCTGGAAGACAAACGCTCAAGGTGCTATAAAGAGATCTGTGATAAATGGAGCAGCATAAAGGCAGTGGATAAGGAATCATTTGTCTCTTACAAGATAAGAACAAAGGAGCATAAAATGAAATTGTCAGGTAGCAAATTCAAAACAAACAAAAGAAGGTACTTCTTAACACATACATTGTTCTACCATAGAACTCACTACACAGGATATTGCGGATGATAAAAATGCACACGGTTTTAAAAACAACCAGACAAACTAATGGAAGAAAAATCTATCAAGGGCTATTAAACCCAAGATACCATCTCTGTTTCAGGAAGTTTGTGAGATGTAGATTGCTGAAAGCTGGGAAAATATACTGGGAAAGCACTACTACGTGCTTGCCTTTTACTGTCTTCCCTAGGCATCTGCTATCGGTCACTGGCCAAGACAGGACAGGCTATGACAACAGCCAGTAGCACAACTTCATAGGAGTTGATCTAGAGGGCAAAACATAGGCTACCGAGTACCCATTGTCCACATTTTGTTCGGATGGTTTCACTTTCAGCTAGAGCCAGTCTGGTCCCGCTGACTGACTGGGTATTACCAAGGTGAAGACATCTTTTGGTTGAGCGGCGCCTGAAGAGAAACCCGCCTGCGCGCTCTGAGCCTGTTCAGCAATGCGCGCACGTCTGCAGGAAGCGAGGACAATGAGCGGACTCCACAGCAAAATGTTCATGCAGATACACCTGTGCTCAACCAAAGAAATGCTTGCTCTGAGAGTTTGACCGCTCTCCTGAATCAGTGATCCTCCTGAATCCAGCAGATGCCCTCCAGAACGTGTCAAGCCCCAAAGGGTGACTGAGGCTGAACCCGGTCTTGCTATAGGATCGGTCCTGAAACATCTTCCTGGTTACATCCCACTCTGCTTAATGCTCTCTGGGTACAACTATAGAATTTAGCATGAAGCTGTAGCATGAAGCTGTAGACATGAGGACATGTTTCTACTGCACATTTTTTTAACCAGTTTTTAAACTTTAATATCATTAATGCAGCAAACAGCTACTTTTCACCTCACAAATACTCATATAAGCTGTAATGACTAATATACTGATACCAGTTTTTAACCATCTATACACTAAAAAAATACCACTAGAACCTTTCTTATAATGAGAAATTTATCATTCTATTAGTATTTTTGAAATTATTAAAGACATTCATGCCTCCTTCCAAGACAACAACCAGTCATCAATTCCAAGTGATAGATGTTGAAGAAGGTTACAGACTTGCAAAATATATTTTTGTATTAGAAACTTTATTGAAATTTTCTCATCACAACAACTTGACTTTTACAAAGTAGTTAAATATAGCATTCCATTGCATTTCTCTTCGTGGCAAGCACTATTTTAATGATATTATATTGCCTTTAATACAAGGGCACCTTTTAAGTAAGATGACAAGCTGATTTTGCAGTTTACAGCCATATCTGGTATTTACTCAAAGCATATTCTCCTAGAAAGAACAATACACCTTAAAAACAAACAAAACACCCTCAAAATGTGTCTGATCCTGACTTCTGTTACTTAATTTTGCATTTGTCTACATGCAATGTGGAAAATCTCAGCTGAGTATTAAATGGAGCTTCTTCACGTGTATAAAAAGCCTTTTGGTTTACCTTGAATTCTTGATTCTACCAATTTAATCTTTTGTATAGGTCTCTTCCAAAGCAGACTACTACTTCTTTAAACAAAAGGTTATGTGTTCATTTTTGAAAAACAGTGATACTTTTGACCTTGACAGAGAACATACAATTGATAGGAAAAGTCACTGCAGAAACTTCCAACAGATTAATGTGACAGAGCTGAACCTCTGCTTTATCTGCAACCTAATTAAAAAGAAAAGTTCCCACCTCAAAAAGCCTTCTGCAAGGTGCTTGTCATGAAGCGTTCAAAGGTGTGCATACGGGGGCCCAAGGGCATTCAAAATTATCACCAAAAAACCTATTTTCTTCTGCAGAAATAAGTAACAATACAGGACCGGAATCTTCTCTTCAGAAAGCCAAATAAAAACTTAAGGTATTTTAAGTATCTGTAACTACCTATCAGTCTTGTTTCATTTACACTGGATCTGGGAAAGTGATAGAGAGAAATACAGTTGTTTTTTTTTTCTTATCTTGGTCTGTCTTGTACAGGTTAAAATAAAATCAATTGCCCTGTGGAAAAGTCTTGTAAAGAAAAACTCATAAATCCTATTTATTTATCTATTTTTTCACCATGCTAGAGCTACACAAGATAGGGTATTTTTGTCACAGTGCCAGATGGTAAAAGAACTGTAACAATCACTGTTCTTCAACCCCAGGGACCATATTCACTGTACTAAAGATGAAACGATACTTAGCAATTCACAAAATTATTTGACTCTTTGATTATTGTAATTAAACAACATGAAATTCCACCAACAATCATCCATAGCCAAAAGTTATGTGCTTATTCTTTCTAAGCAATGCACAAGGAGAACGAAAACTTCAGAGTAAGCCCCCAAAATTATCATGCTAAGTGAAAAGCTTTCTACATTTGCTAACAGAAAAAAATGCTGGGAATGGGTCTTAAATCCCATATCTGGCAATAAAAATTCATCTTAGCAGTACATCCTTCCACTTAGGGTCCACATTTTATCCATTAGCTAATGCATGTCAAGTTTATTCAAAGGTCTTTGGAATAGGAGCTGGAACGCGTGAGTCACCTTCCTCATTGCACGGCCAGAGCGAGTCCTGTCTCTGCCTGAGATAAACGAAGATTTATAGGGTCAAATGGAATTCTTTTCAGTCAGGTGGAGTGAGCGTGCACTTGCTCTGGATTGACTCTAGCCCCCAGATACTCGCATGTGAAAAAATGTTTGAACACCCTAAAGCAAAGGCAGCAACTGGACCTCAGACCCCAAATACCGGGCAGCAGGTCTTTCCGCGGTGTATCCATCTAATAGAGACACTGATATCCCTTCTCCGATGATTTTTTTCCAAATAAACTAGAAACCTTTCCTGTACGTTTGTGTGGAATCCAGTCCCCTGGGCTTGATGACTGAGCAATTCCCGGCAAAAAGGCTCTGCAGTCACAGATGAAACAGGGATTTACCCATCAAAAGACTCAGACCAAGTCACTTCTAGTCATTGTGTCATCTGGAATTTGGCAGGAGGCTAACCTGCCGTTTTAGAACTCATTTTTGTACTTGCGCAGTCAAATCCTACCTGCATCCCACCTAAAAATCCTATTTTGTTTACTTTTTTCCCAAGCTATGCTCAAACTCTTCAATATTTTCCAACGACATTTCAGCAGAGCCCCGTTTAGGATCTGAAGGATGGCAGAACATGTTCTGTTCTTCGTTATGAGCATGCCCAATCTGAAGGCAGCTCAAGAACAACAGATACGTGTGCTCAAGCAGCAGCAGTGTGCCACAGATTAGATATTTTTGCAGATATTTACACAAGGCCACACCTGTAATAAAGATAATAATTAACTAACATCCCTGTCACCAAGGTGTCGTAAAGTGAACTTCACATCAAAGAAAAGACCTTTTAAGTTATTTAAAGATTTCAAGGTGGTGTAATGAGATGCTGCTCGTTCATGTAGGGAAAGAACTTGTTAATTGGTTTGCACTGTAGACAAACATCAAGAAACTTTGATAGATTTCTTTTGTCTATGTATCTGGCAACACTTTTTTTTTTTTCCTTTCTTTTAATAGATCTTGCGGTTGTCCTCCAAAGTTGAAATGTTAATTTGCACCAAGTACATCAAAACAACTTTTATGAACATTATTACCACAAACACAAAATTTCTGTTTCTGTGTAAAAGTTTGTTAGAAAAGATTTCACCACCATATGATTTAAGGAAACTCAATTAATTGTATTTTTATATTTCCCATTGTCAGATGGGATGTTACTCAAGACTGGCGTAATGATTCAAATACCACCCGTAGGTCCAGTCACCCACAATTAAGAAGATGGTACCGTGAGTAGAGAAAACAGTTTCCCCCATGACAGCTCTAATACTTCAAGACAAATTTGCTCAAACCAAAACAAGTTCTTCACAGCTATGAAAGGGTTTGCTGAGACACTGGGTCACAGGAGGCTAATGGCACTGTGACACACCTACTAAATCTTCTCTCACAAGCTTAATGCAATAAAGAAAATCCCTTTGTGGCTGATACCGCCGCGGGTGCCGCGGTGGAGAGGAGGCGGCCAGGAAGGCAAGGGAGGTCCCGGCACCGTGAGTATCACTCTGCCCAGCAGCCCCTGGCTCTGGAAAGGGAGTAAGGAGCTGGCCGGGACTGTGGTTGGTCTAAGCAGTGTTCAAAAGGAGAATATCAGACGTGACCTGGCAAAGGAAGGGAAAGAGTGAATGCAGTGAGTGGTATATGGCCTCACCAGGGGGATAAAACAGAGAGCAGCTTACGCCGTCACCTGCTGAGAGAGACGATCAGTGGGACATCCCTCCTCTGGTTTAAGGAGCTGGGGAACAAAAGTGGAAGACCTGCTGGTAAGGACAAACATGAACTTACTGAAGGGAAGGAGAAAGACATGCTTTTTCCTCCTCCTCCAACTTATTTTCTTGGTTTTACCTGGACAAATCAGGAACCACCCTTGTTAGGATGAGAGAAAGAACGAGATATAAGCAGCTCATTTTTGTACAGGAGGGGCAGACATTTAAATTACCAATCTTGCTACTGATATTGGACACTAGCCATGGCTGGGGATTTTACCTGTAATTCTCACTGACATTAATTCACAGACTGGCTCCCTGACCAGAAAAGGTCTTGCTCTGGCCTGACCCATAACAAGGAACCTGGGGTGGAAGGTTCATCTGACTCATGATAATTGCCTTACGGGTATATCAGATAAAAGATGGTTTCTGAGGTATCAGGTCTATGTACAGACACAGGATCTGCAATCTCCTGGAACATGCTGCAACAGCCAAGGAAAACTGTTACTGTAAGAACAGAGGATGTCAGTAGGAAGCAAGTGATAAAACCATTTTCTGTTTCTTCCAAATATGTAGCTAAAGGAGCACAAAAACCTAGCTTTTTGAGATCCACAGGAAAGCTACCTGAACGTGGTAAGAGTCATTCTGAAATGCTACTGCAATACACTGTTCTTCGTTAAATAAAGTCACGGTAGTATTTATATCAAGCACTTATTCCTGCATCTTAAAAATATATACTGAAATCTTCTAGCTATTCAAGATAATCTGTTCACAGTATCAAAGGAGAAACACATATTAGTAGACTCCTCTCAAGTCACACGGCCACACTATAACTCAGACTCCGTGCAGTTATTTTTTTATTTTCCCCTAATGTGGGTGATAAAATAGGGATGAAACTAATGTCACTTACACTTAAAATAAACAACCACATTTACCAAAAATACAGACTGTAGAACACTAGTGAAAACAGAGTTGCTACCTACTTATTTCTCCCTTTAACACCAGGGATCTTTGAAGAAAGAATTTGAGTTTTCCCTGTGACATGCTACGCTGAAAAGGCAGCAAAACCGAAACTATATTCAAGATAATTATGCACCTTATCCAACACCCTTAAAATGGTAACAAGCTGGTGATAGTTCTACCTGTCATTTTTCAAGAAATCTTCCCTACATATCTTGAATGAGCTCAAGAGACAATTTCAAGACAAATGAAAGGGGAGAATGAGGGTAAGATTTCTGATGGCTATCATTCAGAGCGGGGATATTTTCTGATCCATGCTTTTGCAGAAGGTTTTTTTTTCCATATTCTTGCTTAGAAAAGTTGCTCTCAGTTCTTTGGATCATCTCTCAAATTTAATCCTCTTGAAATAGTTTATTTACTTGTTAATTTTTGTTCCAAGTAACCTACGCAAATGTCCACAAAAATGTGCCTATTCCTTTTACATTAGAAAATAATTTACTTCAGAAATCCAGACTCGTCCGGCAGAGTCTGAAAAAAATTTTTCTTTCTAACTAAAGAAAGGAAGGAACTAAAGGAAGGAAACTTGTAAACTACTAAATATCCTGCATAAATATTTCTTGTGTCCCTCATTTGGGCATTGCAGATTGGAAACTAAGCCTCGTACATTCTCTGCTTCTGGGAGAACATGCTCCCAACTTTTGAGTTAATGCAATTTTTCTATCATTCTTTAACATGAATCATTAATGTCAATACTTATGCTGACCCCATTAAGTACTACTGCATTGTTCCACAAACATTCATGAATTCATCTATACCATAGTGCCATCTGGTAACGGGCAGTTACCTGGGATTATCTCCATTTTAAAGATTAAGAACTCAGAGAGAAAAAAAAAAACATACAAAAAAAACCCCCACAACCGATGACTTGACTGAGTTATTTCAAGAAATCTGGCAGACCAAGTCCAGATTTCTTCAGTCATGCTCCACGGCTTTAAAAACAAAAATATTCCTTATCATTTCCAGAAACCTTAAATTCCAATTAGCCAAGAAGTATAAAAGATACAAAACAGGAATCCATGTTTTCTTTCAACAATGCCTTTAACAGAGCTGTACATACATGACCTATATGGTAGGTTCATCAAGTCAGCAACAGATATACATTGATATTACTAAATGCTTAATATGTTTTAAGTAAGATAGACCTCTGAATGAACCACAACATGCTTTGGGATTTAAAACAACCTGTTGTGGGCTAGTTTTTCACATTAACTCTGTGTTTAACAGCAACAGTAATTTTTAAATGTAATTTGACCTCCTGTATCATTCATGTAGAAATGTATTTCTCTCCATATAAATCATTAAAATGTGCACAATATCAGTATCAACATAATTATTTTCCCTGGGGATAATTTTGCCAATAATTTAGCGATACAATCATCAAAAAAGCAGTAACGCCGATTCCCTTTCCAGCGCGAAAGCAAAGTAGCTTGCAAGGCATGCCTTGGATTTGAGAAGCAGCAGAAGGAACTCCACACCCCTCTACCACTTTTATATATAACAGCAAAACAAAAAACTCAGCAGCTATTTCAGGAAGCTTAGTTGTACAAATAAGAAAATACTTACAAGCAGAGGCTGGGGGTACACTTTACAAAAAAAGTCTTTTCTAGAGACAGAGTACTCATTATTAGGACAAGTTTGGAAGAAAATTGGGAGGAAGTACATCTAAGGATCAAATCAGAAGCAGTCTTGCAGATTATTTTAAACTATGCATGATGGATGCATTCTGCTCTGTCCTCATTTCAAACTCTGCACAGACTTTTCCCTGTGATAATCTATTCCAGATGAAGCAACTGATATTTCCAGTTTAAACCAAAAAAATAAATGGAAAAAAAGGGGGCAAAAAAACCCCAAACCGATAACTCTTTGCTATTCAATGATTAATCAGCACGAAACCTTCACTCAACATTTAACTTTCTCTTATTTACTGAGCTCTTTAATACAGAAGGGAAAGTAAATAAAAGGAAGAACGGCAATTCTTGATTTCTTGCCAGTTTACAGTATTAAAAAAAGAATCTGCGCCACGGGTTGGCAGCCAGCCACACTTACAGTAAGCTATCTACTGTTTCACCCCGCAGGAAGGACAAAGGATTCAGTGTGGGGCTGCTGGGTTTCTCGCTGTCAAATGTACCCTTCAAAACAGATCCCAGGAATATTAAAAGCTGCGTGCAATTAGGAGTGTGTTTTTCGTGAACTTTCCTTCTTTTGGTGGATGTTTTTAGAAACCCTGGAGTACCGTCGTAAAGAAAGCAGAGAAAGGAAATGGAAGTGCTACAGCCACAGCACTAACGTTTTAACTTATTAAATCAAGTTACTCCAGCAGAAATATAAGGTGCTGGGTTAAGTAGTTTGGTTCATAATTCTATTTCCCCATGACACAAGTGCACATACTGTTTCACGCCCTCTAGAGCTGTAGAGATGCCAGCACCCACTTCTACAGGAGGGCTTCAACAGGACTGTGCCACAGGGAACCCCATCTTCTGAGGGCTTATTCCTAAGGCTTCCTAGTCTATAAAGGTAGCTGTTTACCAGCAATGAGAAAATCTGAAATTAGTACTGACTGCTGAGGACAAGTTTCTCAGTGCACTGCTCTATTCCACTGTTCCACACGCATCACGCAAAATTCCCACATCTTGGTTGCTCAAAACCATCTGACCCAGTGGTAGGACACAGGAGGGAAGGAGAAACAGAAAGATGGGAGGAATTAAGGGCCAGGGAGAAAAGGAAAGACAGAGTAAAAAGCAGCAACAAGAGGGAATTAGAATAGGCTAGAGTTAATAGAAAGAGCCAAAAGGAAGTGAATCAAGGCATGACTAAAGAGGAAACAGGTCGTTAAAGGACAAAGAAAATAGCTGTGCTGCATCATGAGAGAGAACGTATGTGTAAATACAGAGAATATGGCTGAGAGTTAAGTATCAACTATTATAAGTGCAGCCTGAGTGCTCCTTCCACTATTAAAAATAAAAGGAACACTGTTCCAACCTACATGAAGTGAACATCCATGTGATGTGCCTTTGTTTTGTTTTATTATGTAGCCTTGAAACTTTCTGTGAATTTCTGACTATTTCACTCCTACTCTGCTCATTTTATATCTGGAGATATTCTAAATATCCCCAGAAGCTTCATGACATTTTCCCAAAAAAATTCTACTTTCAGAAAAGGGTTCTTTTCTTTTACCCAAACTGCAGCATCTTTACCCGATTCTTTGACTTTCACATCCAATTTCCAAAAATTAAATGCTTTTTTAAACTCCTCATTTAATAGCATCCAATCCTTAAACTTTGATACCTTGCAGTCTCTCTTCATCTAAAAACAAATTTCCAACTTACGTAGAAGAGAACGGAGGGATTCCTAGCTTTTCAGCAAACGGACAGCTTTTGCTTCCAGCCCTGGAAGGGCCCTGGAAGGGCTGGAAACACTGATTTTCACGTTCTTGACAGTCTTTGTCTCCACCCCCAAGTAAGGAAGTAAAATTGCCCAGAGTAACTACTGCAAGTCAGAAACAGCCTTGTTTAAATGACCTTTGCATCTTACTAAACGTCTCATGTTAAATCCCTATTTTGAAAGATACCAGTAAAGCTTGTAAAGATATAAAAATCACTGTCTGACATGCATTTTGCTTTGCCAAGTATTTGATTTTGGCATGTCTAATGTACGGGATAAGTTCACTTTTTTTTTTTCCACACCAAAAATCTCAGATGCTAACAGTAAAACTGCTTTGATACAGTGCATAAATTCTGCACATCGTGTGGCCAATTCCCTCCCAGACCGCACAAGTGGACAACAAAAATACAGAAATACTCCAGAACAAACAATCCCTAACAGGGACAAAGAAGCCTGAGCATTGCTTTCCCCCAAACAGGATTTCTGAACAGATGAGCAAATCGATGTGCTCCTTGGAGGTCTGGCTGCTATGCACCCTCCTGGGACGGGCGCAGATCAGAGTGGGATACGACAGCACCTTTCCCATTCCCGGGGCAGGTGGGAAGCTCAGCTGGCAGGTATCCACCGGTCACTGGGAGCAGCACTGCCAATGGGTACAGCACGGGGCCAGGCACTAGTGTACACAGCCTGATAATTTAGTTTCTGCCCCCAACCTGCAGGTCACCCCAGGATGGCTTTAGAAAAACCACTTCTCCATGCCTCCATTTCTGCATTCACAGAACTAGGAAGATTTCCTTTTGTTCAAGAACTCTCACGGACTTTAAATGAGATTTTACAGGACTTAGGCATTATTCTTTTGTTTCTAAGGCTGGTATTGCTTTTGTAGACACAGTATCTACTACACGTATATTATAACTGCTGCAGCTACTCAGTAGCAAGGGAGCAGACAAGGACCATATACAGTGTCAAGCAAAGCACAAATTCGGTTAGCATGAAAACAAAATTAAGCCAGCTACCACGGTAACAAAAATACTTCTTCTTGTACCAAATTCAGGGAAACAATTTTTGCTGGAAGTAGTACGTAAACAAAATATTTTGGGCATATTTTTCAGAAGTTCCATAATGGTTGTGAAGCACAACTTCCACAGAAGATCAGTTTTTACCTTTGTAATCTTCATCTACGCCATAACCTATAGCACAAGCTTTGATGTATTTACACACTCCTTTTATCTTTGGAAAAGTTTAGGAAAGTTACTGGCATTAAAGAATGATTTATTCTCCCACATGGAGTTATTGACATCAAAACAGTAACTTCACGCATGTAAAATTTTAGTTTAAAGGTAGTAATTGGCAAAAAAAAAAGCATTTTCACTAAAACTGCTCAATGTGCTTTCCTAATGTCCCACACAAATATTTTAACTTCAGGTACAAAATGCAGCAAGTTCTGGTGAGTCTCATAACAACATACTTGAGTTAAAAAAACAAACAAACCAAACCAAACTGTTTTCAATGTATGCATGAAAACCAGTCACTGATTTACTGATTTTTAAGCTTCATGGAAATGTTCCTGTATTTTATTTTTAAATGAGATAATGGAGAGTAGGAGAGAAAGAGAAGTCAAGAAAAAGAATTACACCTTCAAGATTAACACTTCCTACTTTAAAAAATATTCTAAACACAAATGAAAGCTTTGATTAAAAGTTTTGATTATTCCTTAAAAAAACCCACAAACTTGCTTACGTAAAGCTGAGAATTTGCAAAAACTTGCTCCAGTTCTGCAAAACCCCAAAACTCCCACTGACTTCAAGGAATGCAAGCTTACAGTCACTATTTGCAAAAATACAATAACTTCAACATTGGAAATATTTATCCTCCCTAATCTGATTCCCCTCCCCAACAATTATAAAGCAATTACATGAGATAAGAACGCATTTCTAGGCACCATTTTTACATATTTTGATAACCGTGTCCAATTACAAATTTCCCTCACTGCTTAAATAAAAAATAAAGCTTGTAAAGACTTCTTTTTTTTTTTTTTTTTTTAAATTATTCTGACGCAGTGCTGAAGTGTCTCCTACAAGGAAGAAAGGAATTCACTGGAGCTCTGATCCAAAACGTATTGTAAGTTAACAGCCTACTTCCAGTTAACTCCAGCATGCCTCCCACCAGGCTGCCAGAGAACTGACCTGGGTAACTTCAAGAAAGGAACTCTACGTTAAGCCATGGACATGCACAAAATCAAGGATTTTTTTACTCTTGTTTTTTTTTCAAGGTTTAAGATTCTTTATAATGCCATCAGCTATAACAACACATTCTTGTTTATACAAATGACCTACAAAATACACACTTAATCTTGCCAGCGTGCAATTTTCATTACCCTGCACCAGGTTAAGCATCTCTCTTTCGCCTGAGCCTTTTGTCAATTAAATAAAAGTGAAATATTATTTAAAACTATGAAACACCAGAATGTTTTTGTTCTGTCAGATTTCAAGTACTCTGTGTTCCCTATGAAAGCAGACTTTTACTTCTTAAAAACTTTCAACCTACACTGTCTGAAACATGAAATATTTTATTTGTACTCATTTGTGTTTGCAAAACTTCATGAAAAACAAGAAGTTGCTCCAACCTGCTAATCTTAGTTTGCAGAATTCTATAAAGGCAGAAATACTAGAGTTAATTTTAAAAAATAGGAGGTGGAAAAACTTAAATAATGATGCATCTTGCATATTATTATATTATAGAATTATATAATTCATATTATACAATTATATGTATTTTGCTATTATACAATAGTTGTAGTATTATTCTAAATACACTATTACAAAACAATGAGAATAGTTTTTAAAAACATTGAAGCTTCTATAACTACACTGCTAATTGCTTCAGTTCATTAGATAATTTATGAAACACCATTGATTTCACCCTAGACAATAAATTGCTATAAGCAAAAATGTCCTCATTTTTGGTTAAATATACTTGCTAGGTTCTCTACCTCATTTGTTCTATCACATGCATGACTATGTTGCACAGTACCTACAGCAACTATTCTGAAGTATTTAAAAACTCATTTAAAATCAGTAAGTCATCAACATTTCAATACAATAGCTGATTAATACCCTGATTGATCCACATCTTTTTGCCATTAAAACCACAAATTAAATTGTCTGTCCCTTCACAACTGAAAGGTGAAACTCACGTCGTAATTAAGGACTGGATGATCACGCCCCTGTCAGCAAGCAATGAGTGCAGAAGCAGGCAGCTGCAGGAACCTCTGGATTTGCTGCAGACCAGGACCCTACTGTGTTCCCAGGTACCCCAGGTCGCTGCAGCCCTTCTCTCTCTAGGAGATGGCTCAATGAGCAACCTTTCTGCAACACTTTTCTGCTCTCACCTACAGCTCACTCCCTGACAGCATCCATACACAGAACTAGAAAACAGAAGAAAAAAAAAAGAAAAAAAAAGGAAAGCAGCAGTGGAAGCATCAACTTCCAGCAAGACTTCCACAGCTTGGAGAGGAAGGGTGCCAAGCACACAGGCCAGACACTCAGCTCTACTGCTGGCAGGGGAGGGAAATCAGAGAAACGTTTGCAGCCACTTATTGACACCAATCCTTGCTTCTCCTTTCTGTCTCATCAAAATTTGCAGAGAAGCATCTTCCTGGGCCTGACACGGCTCTGCA
The DNA here is from genome assembly GCF_013368605.1 of Nyctibius grandis. Classification (NCBI taxonomy): domain Eukaryota; kingdom Metazoa; phylum Chordata; class Aves; order Nyctibiiformes; family Nyctibiidae; genus Nyctibius; species Nyctibius grandis. Next base: position 70,744,185 of record NC_090663.1, on the reverse strand, counting down.
CAGCTACACGGCTCCCAGGGGCTGCACAGCTCCCCTGGGCCAGCAGCATATGTTGCATTTCTCTGGAAAGGCCCCTAAGAAAATACTGACCTGAACCATATTCCTCACTGACTGTCTCTGGCACAGAAAGCAAAACATGTTATAAATGCATTCCTGACCAAGTAGAGCGGACACTCGTCCTAAGGAGGGGTGAGACACTCTGACAGCTGCTACCTGTCACTGACACCAAAACACCCAAAGCCAGCTGAGCACAGGGCTCGGCGGTGCCCAACGGGGGACGTGGGCAAGAGACAGCGCGGTGGCATGAGGGCACATCTCCTCCAGGATGCTGACTGGGGAAGACATCACAAATCCAGTAGGCACCATTTCCAGTCAGCATGCCAACCAAGGTGGGGGGCAACAGCAGGTTTTGCTCTGTCCTTCACTTGCATGTGGCTTCCCCAAGCCAAGCGCTGGCTGGCTCCTCCTGGGGTACCCAGGTGACCTCCTAACCGAACAATGGACACAACATCAAACACGCTAAGAGCATTGCTCACTCCATACACCTCCTCTTCTCCTGCCCTCACAGCTGGAGGGATATGTGAGGCCCCAGCAGCTGAGCATAGGCCTGCCCGCTGCCCGACAAAGGAGGTCAGCTGAGGTAGGGATGAGCCTAGCCGATTAAAAAAATAAGTTATCCAGTATCACAGGGCTGTCTCAAGCACCCCTGCTGCCAAGAGAGATGTATTTCATCTTGGCCTTAAGCCAGCCTTAAGACATCCCGTTTCAGTTCCTGATACTCTGGGCATTTGCTCTCCCTACACCCACTTTACAGATATAAACAAAAAAGAAAAACACACCACCAAAAAACCCCACATTCATCTTGTACAAACACCCAGGGCTCAAAATACAGGGAACGCAAAAAATCGCTTCAGCTGGGAACTCGGGACATTGTGAAGACTTTGCTGTATGGGCTATTCAAGCACATACACTACGCACTCCAAAGAGGCAGCAGTTCCCTCCCTTGTCCCACAGCATTTTGTCTGTGATTTATTAGAAGAAAGAGCTATTGGATTACACAAACGGGGAACAAATACATGTAATTCTAGCTATTGAAAAAAATTCTAAATGCTACAGTACATACATATACACACACTCAGAGACGCTGGATAGATATGTATGTATGTAAGTAAACACTAAGGTAGTTAATTTCTCTTTATGAACGCAAATTATAAACTGCAAAGACTGGTAAAAGGGGATCGTTGTTACATCCTCTAACAAGTTTCTAGTCTCTCGTTAGACTGCAGCCACAAATTAAGTTGGTCCATCATTAAAAGAATGTGGGTGACAGGGAGGCACCAAGGTCACAAGACAAATACAAGCAATAACTCTCTGCAATGCCACAGGCAGAGAAAACTGTATTTAGTAAACCAGGTACTGTTTAACAGGCCCAGTAAATACACAATTGGCAAATTTCTTCCCTTTATATGAATACCATAATACAAATTAATTGTAGTGCACTAAATCACAGTTCTGATTTAGCAACGCTCTTTGCAGTGTTTGAGAAATAAATGTGAAAAGAGTAGGATACATCAACAGGATAACTGAACAATTTTGCAAGTAAAAGGGACACTTTTACAACAGCTGACTATTTCCTGAAGGTGTCTCAGATCTCATGTCTCATTTATGGTATTTTGGGTTTGATTTTTTAAAGTGCTTTTTAGTTTCACCTCTGAATAAATTCAGCAACAACATGGAATTTCATCACTATGAAGTGTGCTTCAAGTTAAGCAGCAAATAGAGGCATCTAAATTCTCTACCGCATAAGAATCTATAACAAATCATTGTCTTTATGCTTTTGGACTTTTACAGCAGTGTATTTCCTGCAAGTAATAAAATAAAACATCTACCAGTGTTTTTGAATTCCCTGTTATACTACAAGTTGATTAACAGTGCTTCCTCTTAAGGAGTTAATACTATTTTTAATCCAATGATAGCTTTGATAATAATCATCATTACTTCTAATCTACTGTTTTGCAGGGTGTATAACATGGTTAGACGATGCTTAATTTTGCTCATGCTCTGAAACTGCATTCCTGATAGCTCCTTCAGTTCATTGCCATTATGCATGCTGCACCACGCAGCACCTTTCCTACTTGACTTGAGAAAGTATGTTTCCAGAATATGTTATTCAAATATTTGATTAACTTGCGTTCAAAATCACACGTTTCTTTAAAGTCAGCATTTGTCTTCTTTTGATGTGAATGTTCCAAAAAGAACATTTTCTGATGGACTCAGACATCCTTGTTTGAATTTAACGATACATGTCACATTTAGATCATGAATGCAAACCTGCTGAAGAAAAATACTCCCCCCACACCCCCCCCTCCTTGGATTACATGACAAGTAATGTACACAGAAGACAAACAGCAACGTAAGTCTTCAGAGGCAGCTTTTTACTTCCCAGTTCTTACTCTTGTTGTTTGCTGTAACAACTTGCTAAGTCAAAAATGCACGAGGGCAGATGGATGGTCTGCTGAACTCCCCACAGCCTCAAGCCAAAGCCAGCTATTAATGCTATTTCATCACTGCTTTGTATCTCTGCTTTTTCACTGATTCCACGGTGCTGATAGTGCTAGAAAAGGTCCAGTGGGACCAGCCAGTACACTCCAACACAACCCTTTGGGTTGGTTTCCTCTCCAATCAACCTAGAGGGAAAGGGTCTGGACTCCAGAGGCAGCTCTCTCACCCACCTTGTCCCACCCCCAGCCCCTGGGGAGAGGGGACATCTTTAGAGGAGCAGGGAGACTGTACAGTCTCCACTATACACAATGTATTTTCAAGACTAAACTGCCTTCCTTTCTCAACAGATACAACATATCGACATTGTTGCAAGTGTTAATCCCTCCTTCAACAAAGAGCTCTGTAATTAATTGGGCTCATTTTGACACTACCTCCTCTTCTAATGCTGTCAGTAACTTTGATGATCCTACAGATTCTAGTCTTCCTTCTGATCATAAAGAAGTTAGAAAAATATCTATTTAACCTTTCTGAGATACATGTAAGCAGGAAATCACTGAAAGTAAGCTGAAGGTAACTAAAAAACACAATTTACATGTTCAAATCAACTTACTTCACTGCTGTACACCTCTGAGCGCTGCACAACTCCACCTTCATTTGAAGTGCTTCATAACCTCTACATCCACGAACACACCCTTTGCTCCAAGTATATGAAAAAAAGGGCAGGACTAGGAGTTGCTATTTCAAACATCAAGTGAGTGAAGAGGTTCTTGACTGCCGGGGAAATAACCGGCCAGTTTGGGTGCTTCGCTTCTTCGTGTTCACAGCATTCAATGCAAGCTATATGTATTTGTGCGTATTGCAGCCACACCGACAACTGCCCTAGGTCACCCCAGAGACCACACCATCGCAGCTCCATCGCTCCCTTAGCCACCTCAGACGCTTTGTTAGCTCATTATCTTTGGAATAATAATGCTAACACATATTTGATGGTTACCATCAAAAGGCTTCCGTTTCCACTTACATTAAGTGGAATATTCTCCTGAATTAGTATTTGTGGAAAAACATTCCAACCTTATTGATTTGGGAACCGGGAGCTCCCTACAGAGCGTGGGGCTTACTCACGAGCATAAGTGACAGATCTGATTCTGGTATCTCTTTGCAAGACGACAGAAAATGACATGCTGGAATTTCAATCATAAAAGAGTAGAAGAAAAATATTTTTTACATTAAAATTGTTGGGTCTGCAGATTAGTAAAGGACAAATGAATAAAATTCACAGAAATTACTTTTTTTTTTAAATCTACAGGATGCAGCAGATTTAAAAAACCCAAATCACTTCCACAAAACAGCTATTCATGCAGCTCAATAAGGGGGCACACCAGAAAAAAAAAGAAATTGGATGAGCTGGGCCAGTCCGCTGTGCTCCCTGCTGGGTCTCCTCACTGATTTACGACGACCCAAACCCTAACGCAGGCCCAGGGAAGGCCCACCAGGACCAACCACCTCAAAACGCAGCGGTGTGTTTTCTGCAGGAAAACCTGAGGACATCGTGCCTGAGGTTGGAGTAACGTGGGGCTGCAACTGCAAGACACTCAACTTCTACCTGACCATGCAGCCGGTACCCCTCTTCCCCCCATGTCTGGTGGGGAGGAGAGCTGAGCCAGCCACACCGCCTGCTTCTCAGGGACCCCTTGGCACATGGAGGGCACTCGGATGGGGCTGAGGGGCAGCGAGCTCCATTTCTGCGATTTGCCCCTTTTTCTGTCCCAGCGGCTCAGGCCAATCCCACTCCCCTTGACGGGGACCTCTCTGCTCAGCCAGGCTGGGCCCAGTGGTGGCTCAGACCCTGCCCCATGGCTGCCAGTCATCGCCTCCCAGGCCTGCAGCCTGCTCCCGCTCTCTCACCACCATAGTGGCTGCTGGTACTGGTCACCCTTATCTATCCACCAAAGCACGGGCTCTGCTGGCAGCTCTTCCTCCCCTCCTTCCACCCCTTCCTTTGCAACGGACAGTCCAGACCCCAGCCTCCTTTCTGCAGGCTGCTGGCAGATGGGCGAGCTGCAAGCTGAAGCTCTCTGCCCCAACCCCCTGCATCAGCAGGCTGTTCTCTTTAGATTACAAGCAGTAGCAAGGTAAATTTTACCCTAATAACTATTTATAGACTTCCTGAAAGTGACGGCCCATAGCATAGATGAACACAAGATGATGGCTCTGTTCATCTTCCGTAGGCAACCACGAGAGCAATAAACGTTTCCATCAACAAACATTTGAGGAAACAACTGATTCAGTTTGTTCCAAGCATCTTAGGCTAGAAAAATAATGGCAAGTAAACTTAAAGAAAAGAGGTTATACGCTGGCTTGCTCCTCCCCACTGCCATTTCTCTCTGAGCAGGCATCTCTACTCTCTGACAAAAAAAAAAAATTGAATACTAAAACATTTACTTGTAGAGAATTTAAACTAAGATTTGTAAACATAAATCCTGACAGCATTTGGTGTTTACCCAATACATATTTCTAGTGCCTACCTATGCAAACACTAAAGTAGTAAAAACAGAGTTACAGTATAAAACTAGCAAAATTTAGTAACACTTAATTCCTTGCATACAGGCCCTGGAGCCTCAGACGCCACAGAGGTTCGCTTCAGCGTGGGGAAAACCTGCGGGCTCCTATGTAGATACTTTCATGAACCGAGCAAACGAGAAAAGTTGTTATTTGTTCTTGGTATATACAAGTATTATCAGGAGCCAAAAAATCATGCCGAGACTTCACAGTAATACCTTTTTATTACAATTCAAAACCTGTCACAAAAAGTCTCACAGCAGAAACTGCTGACATTTGCTACTGTACTACCTACAACCACTGTCCTGCAGGATTACAGTAGAACTGCTCTTTTAAGATATGATCTGAAAAATCACTAAATATGGAGAACAAATTCCTAAGAAAACAAACCCTTACCACATCAGCATTCTATAATATTAGGAAACTATTTGCATCATGCAGCTTGTGCTAAAATACTTAATGATCTCATCCTTACCATAACAAATTATCTGCCAGAAAAAGACCTTGAAGGTCAACACTGGCAACAATTAAAAAGTAATGAAAAACATTCATCCCTTAGGCAGAGTAACAATTTCTAAGTTCGAAGCAATGTGCTGTATATTTTATTAGCTATCACTTGTTTAATTATTCATTGGAGCTCCTCTTATGCTCCATAGAGCAACCTCACATTGCTACAATTTCCATTTGAATGCTATTACCAATTCAAGGACAAATCTCATTTAAACTTTAGCTTTTGTTTTTATTTTCCAAAACATAAATTATGTTCACAAACTAATGGGTCTGTCATACTTGCTATTTTTAATTCTGTTCACACTAGCTTCAACCTGGGACCCTACTCATCATCTCTCCAATGATGATATTTTGAGTGTCCGCATTCATCTGCTCCAGTATTCCTACAAAACCACAAAAGTTTTCAACCAACTGCATCCCTTCCTTGGCCAGCCGAAGTAATTTTTATTCCTGTCTCATTTGCAGTAGCAGCTCACTCGAGCACAGTATTTTCTTAAAGAAACTCACCAAGTTCAAACAAGGCGATAGTGCCGTGAAATAACTTCTGTGCTTTAATTGCCATTTAATTACACTTCCTGAATTTCCAAGCAAGTAAATAAAATCTTTCTCAAGGTTTACTGGAGAAATAAGGAGCTGTTAAGAACAGGGCAGGCGTAGATTGGTATTATCCGCAGTTCTTAATTTATCCTTCAATGCGGTCATACGCATTTATGCCCTGCTGGGGATTCACAACAAACACAAAGGAAATTACCTAGAATAGTTTTTTGAGGTAAGAGAGCAAAATCGTGTTTACTGTTTTGTGGTCAACAACTTGAGATAGGTTCCACATTTAAAATTTCATTAGTAGAAATATGTATGTGTATTGTACTGAAACGGTGAAAGAGGGAAGAAAGGGAATAAAACAGAGCAGAACAACAGATCTGAAATGGTTTAATGTGTGCTTTAGATAAAATCATTTTGGTAGAATAAAAAATGGAAAATGTCATGAAAATTGATGTTAACCCTTTTTTCACCTTTCTCCTCTTTCTTGCAAAAATATACCCACTTCCTGAACTTCACTTACAAATGAAAATGTGTCATCTATGATTCAAGGTTTATAAAAATTGAAAATGGCTGCCTTTATGGGGGAGAAAGAGCAGCAGGACAATAAAGAAAAGGTTACGTATTAAAAATACATATTAATTTTAAGGTACTTTGAATTTCATGACACATATGGTAACGTGAAGAAAAATCAAAATGAGCATGTATTTCCATATAATGAATAGTCAAACTCTACCTAATGCTCTCAAAAAGTATTGACTTGGTTTAATTAAACTCAGCAGCTCCTAAAAGAAAAAGAGAACACTGTTCTCTGATACTCCTCGGTAAGAGTGAAAATATACTCTGAGCAGCAAGAAGAATTGCAATTTATTGTGCAAGAGAAACCTTCTTTATCACCCAGGCTTGGTTTCCTGACACTGTCAGTATCACCAGGAAAGTGAATTGTTTATGTAATGGGGAAAATTATTTACTAGCATTACTACATTAGCTTTATATAAATAAAGGTGGCAACCAAACCAGCCTTAACCTACTCTAAATTAAAACTAATTCCCAAGATGAGATAAATTTTGATTTTATGATATCACAAAGTTTGTTTTAGGTGGAAAACAGAAGTTGTATAGCACCCGCCTTAAAACTTCATTTGCCAAGCTCGGGAAAGCAAAGTGGCAGAAAGGGGGTGCACTGCCTGAAGCTCTTGTGCAGAATGGGGCACAGAGAGGCTGCACGCCCACCCCACCCTGCCAGGAAGATACACAGCAGTATCTTTTAAATATATACACACACTTCAACGTACAACCTCTCTGTAAATAATCACATTTTTGTATCCAAGATTTCCTGTTGACTACAAAAGACAGAGAAAATTCAGACCCAAGACTAGCGGGAGACTTCTGTGAAGGTATTTTGCTTTATCGGGTGGAGAACACACTTCTGCAGTGTGTTTCAGATCCAGCACATGTGGAAATTACTGATAGCTAGATAGCCAAAAGTACTTCATCGCTTCTCACCCTCCTTTCTGAAGGCTGACAGTAGGTAGGACACCTTGAAAATGCAGAGGAGACTGAAAATCCAGCAAATGACCAGAGAAGACTGTACAGATGGATCAGCGTGCTCTGCCCCTGCTGCTGCTAAGGCGAGTAAGTGCACATATGCTTGCTTTTGCTGCAGAGAAAGTCTTTTTAAAGCCTTCCTGATGAGACCAGAAAATCTGGACAGACCTGTTCTTTGTTGGTCTCCTTAAAAGGCCGTCAGGATGTTGATCCAGTAGTGAAACCTGAAGGAACATATGTGGGAACATACACAGTCTTTACTGAAGACAATGATAAAGGGACATCATTCACAAAGGCCGTATTTGGCCAAGAGGCCCTTTATATTCCTCCTTGACGTGGTGGAGGATACGGGCTCCTCCCTGAGGGCCCTCAGCCACCAGTGAACGGGGAGAGGGAGGAAGACTAAAATCCATACACACAGACAGAATGGAAGGTAATTCTGGGATTCAGATCACAGAATAAATATGGACTCCATTTCGGCACCTTTTATCCCAAGTTACTTGCAGTCATTAGCAACGTCCTGTATCTGGTTTTCCCACTTGAGTCAAAACGTGCTCGAGTCCATCATCAAAAACAAACACGGGGATTTTGCCCAGATGTAAATGACATCTCTCACGCCAAAACTGACTCCCACCTTCCAGACACTCTGTCTCCAAAACTTCTGCCTCCCCCGAAGGGAGCACTAAGAACACCTCCAGCCTTTCTAGAAGTTTCTAAGTGTCTCCAAAGGACGAAGCAGACACCTTCTCACATGTTTCCAGAAGTGAGCAGCACCCAACTGCAAAATCTACTCCACTAACTCAAGCGCATCAGCAGGGCTCATGTCCTCACGGATGCCAAGGATGAGGGCAGCTGGTCGGAATTACTGCACAAGTACCCTCAGCACGTCACTGGGAATGCCCAGCATGAACTTTCTAGTAATGAAACACAATTTACTTGTAAATTTTTCAGCAATAGTGTTAAGCAGTAGCCAGATTAAAATGGAGGCAGGAAACTGCCACCCATTATGATACGTCTTTAAGACATCTGCCTGCTTTCTCCAAATGGATCCATTTGACTTCTTTGTTTGAAGTAAACCTCAATCCTTTCTACCAATAGTCAGTCTTAACACCATCTCTTAGCCCCCTCTTCTGCAATCCATTTTGTCCCAAACCACGTGTAAGCAGTTATCTCCTTTTAGCCCACACACAGAGCTAAACAATAGCGAGTTGTTCTATCACCCAATCTCCCCTTCCCGACCAAGAAAGGGAACTGGAAAAAGTAGGGAGACTCATGGGTTGAAATTTAAACAGATTTAATAAAATGAGAAAACCAATATCAATACTAATAAAAGAGACACAAAATTATACTTAGCCCATAGAGTGGTGGCAAGTCACTCCAGGGATAGTAACTGTTGGTAAGAGAGGAGACGAGAAGGAGAAAGAGGGAGATGATAACAAAGAGGGACCCCCAAATCCCCAGCAAGCTTTCCCATTTATAGTGAACGTGACATAAATGTTACAGAACACACCTGTGGGCCAGCCTGGGGCAGCTGCCCTGGCTTTCACTGCTAACAGCCTTCATCACCATACCATGGCTGGCCACAAACTGAAACAAAATGTAACAGAAAAATAATTCTATAATTTTTACCCCTGCAAAACCAGGACAGCGGTATGTTAGCTCTCTGGGAGACGTGCTAAGTATGCTGTCCCAAGCTCCTGGGTATAAACCATCACCTGATAGCAACACAAACTTCCTTTTTTAACCCAATCTGCCAAACTTTTCTAACATGTCAGTGTGAGCCATTTAGCACTCCAAGGTTGGTCATCAAGACCAGGAAAATACTTACCAACTTAGATACATAGGAACACTAACGCCAAGAAAGCCATTGACAGTAAATATATTTCTGTTGTTAAACACTTAAAACCAATATACTTTTAATTTCTTGTCAAGCTTAACTGCTGAAGACTTAGACACATGAGACCAGTTCCTTCAGTATTTGCATCCCAGGCGACAGGATTTCATGAGAAACAGACATGTTCTCTGTATCTGTACGTTAATTAAATTAGACGGTTTTAAACGAATAAACTCTGAAAAATAACAGACAAGATATGTAAAATATGTCCATCTTAAATTTGCTTTAAAACTTATGGGGATTTCACAAAACTGTATAAGTACGGACAAAGCCCACTGTTACCTACATAAGCCAGGAGTAAGAGTTTTTTGTAATATGACTTTCACAAATGAAGTGAGGAGTTGATTTTATCTGGTACACCACAGTAATTTGCTGTGTAGCTTCATGAAACTGCTACAAATAGCATTACAGCCAAAACCCAATTGTCGCTGAAGCGCATTCAGTAAAATGGAAAATACAAAGAAATAAAACACAGTAATTGTCTCTCAACCCACATCATATATTGTGTTTCTAAATTATATACTATTATATTTCCTGGTTTTTAATATAGTTTCCCAATGAGGAACTGATAACACAGGAGACATTCTTCGACCTTTTCCCTCTCAATATCTACAAAATATACCACACAGGTTTATAAACCAAATGACTCTCTAGCCTTTTATTAGATCCCATGGGATAAAATCTGCTTTAAAAAAAACACTACATGTAGCAATGCATAAAAGAGCTAATGCAAAGTGCTTTCCTTGCCATGCTATTTCTCACCTGCATCACAATTTTCTCCTATATAGCTGCACTTGTAGTTTATGAGTTTACACGTATCTGAAAGATAAAAATGGGACTTCTAACAGTTGAAAATTTGCACTGAACACCCTACCTAATACAATAACTGACAATACAAACCATGATCCTGCACACCCACCAATTCATAGAATCATAGAATAGTTTGAGTTGGAAGGGACCTTTAAAGGTCATCTAGTCCAATCCCCCTGCAGTGAGCAGGGACAAGGTACATTCGTACTTAATGGATTCAACACTCAGCACTGCTGTCTCTTGAAAGGCTTGACCCAAGCAATGGATGAAATAACTTATCAAGCTTTTCTATTCCCCAGATATTGCAGAAAGTATTTCATGGACTCGTTCCAAATTTAGCAGGATGTTAAAAACCACACAGACACCAGATAAGTAATTTGTGGGGCAGCTAAATCAAAAAGCTAGGCAGATCCTTTAAAAGAGGCCTTTCGGGGATTTTGATTTGATAATGTTTGTATCTCTACAATTAATCACAAAATAATGAAGGATCCAAGCCATCACAGTCAGGGATTGGGAGTGTGAAAAGATACATGCTGTGCATGACAAGAATCAAAATGCCAGAACAACTCGGGGAAAAAATCATAATATAAACCAATTGATTTAAGTTAGAAACATTGCAAAGTTTCAACCTGCAGCAGCTTAAGCTAAGCCTTTGTATACGGCCAGTCCCACTGATTTTAATGGGGCCACTAGTGCAGATAAAAAGCTCCATGCAGCAGCCTTGCTGCCAGACCACGCATCAAGCAACGCATCAGGAGAAGCTGTCAGGACTCCAACTGATGTGAGATCAAATCCTCCGTCTAAATACGCAGTTCTGTCTGCTTCTAAAACTTGGAGCAGATGCTATTTCAGAAAATGGGGATTATAAACCACTGTTAAATCCAGAGCTGGTTTGAGTTTTTCTGGGGGGTTGGGGTTTGATTTTGAGGTTTTTTGAGGTATGTGATGTACATCCTAAATGTACTGATCTGGAAAGAAGTAAAACATTCACTGTCATAAGACCTAGTTACAAGCATCATTTTAGAACTCTATTCTGATCTCATTCAAGATCAGTTTATCACACTGGTTTGCATAATCTAAATTATCAAGTGGCACAATGAATAGTTAATATGAATTTTGAGCTGCTTCCTCAAACAAGACCAAGATTTCAGTAAAGTTTCCAAATACATGACAGAAAATTATCTGAAAAATAAATAAAATATGAATAAGTTGTTTATCTTCTGTTTCTCATTTCTCAGTTTTCAACAAATGGAATTGTAAGCTGAAATATTCCTGGAGTCTTTCTGACACAGCTGATATTGGTAGGTTTTTTTAAATGTAGTGCATCATTTCAAGTGAAATCTACCTCGGCCATACATAGGTTGATTTTCTCCTCCTCCCTCCATCGATGAGCTGTTCCTCAGCATTTCTCCAAGGCAATACACACAGTTACAATGAATTAGAGTTTTAATTCCCACAGCCATCCTCCAGTGAAATGCCAAGTGGAAACAGTCATTGATTCTCATGAGGGCAGATTTCAAGCCCCTGACAGATTTTCTTCCTTGTTAATTCAAACGATAAGAAGTTTGGGGTTTTTTTTAAGGAGTTGTTTTCCCACATCTTAATGAGATAAAATATTTGTTTTTTACCATTTTACCCCATTTTCTTCAAGAACTGTCAGTAACAAAGTAATTATTAACATCATTTCCTCAAAACCAAAATCCTTGCCTTTTGCTGAGCAAAGAACATTTTACCTACACTAGCTCATTTAAAATCACTCAGAAATGTCTAAAATGGTTCTACTGTTATTAATATTTAAAGAATCAAAAAAGTTTAATAAGACAGCCAAGGATATCAGGGCAAGATTTTATTCCAACTAATACAAAGAAACTGAAGTACCTTCTGATGCAATAGAGTTAAAAATGCCTTATAAGTTTCATGGTTTATTACAAAAACGAATGAAAGTTATTAAATTTATTTAAAAAAAAAAAACAAACAACAACCAAAACAAAGTTAAACACTGGTGTGACTTTTTATCTGATGTTTATGGAAATCTAGAAGCAGCAAGTAAGCATCTTACCGGTACATGACACTGATGGACATCAAAAGGCAGAATGTACCTCTTAGAAGCACTTGACACTGCCCCATCCCTTCTCCTCCTGCCACAAACATTCAATATAACCACTTTTCCCAATATCTGAAAAATGTTAAGTGAAAAAAACGAGTTGCCAGCAAAGCCTGAGCAGCAAAACAGTTGTCATGAACACTTTTATTTTCAATGTGAGCACAGATTTTTCTGGGATTAGTTCAGTGCTGAAAAAGCTCATTTACTGTTCAGATAATTTCAGCTCCTATGAACTCTGACATGTGAATAAATGCTCGTCTGAGTAGTCTGGTTCAGCTTACATGCATAATGCTATTCATTTGATCAAAGCTACTTTTTCCACTTACAGTATGAAGGATCACCGTTCTGTGGTTACATGGTGGGGGAGGGAGTTTTGCTGAAAGATTATCTTTTACTGTAACTAGCAGAACCTTCTAAAAAGACTATAATTTTTAAACTTACTAGCTATTTATACTCTAGTTGTACATTGTGTTTAAATCTCAATTCAGAATATTTTTCAAGTATGTAATTTCTATTTCCTAGAAAGCATCTTAACTGTTTGCAAAGCTCAACATGACTCCTTTAAAAGTCTGTCTCTAGTATCATAATACACTTCAACTAGTTTGCACATTAAATTATCAGCAAGACCTTTCTCTTTTCATTTAAAAAAGTCACAGCTTACATGATAACTTAATTTTATTAGCTCAAAATTCAGCTTTTGTTTTTATTTTTCCATTTCCCTTTATATAATGCATCTAACACAGAAAGAGGGCACGCTGTCCAGGCTAACCACTGCAGCATGAAATGAGGGTAATATGCTGCTTCCTTCTACTTCCACACTCAATTCTTGATATTAGGCTTTAGTCCTGGCTTTTGAACTATGAACCCTGCCGGGTGCTGGGTGCAGACCTCCTTCCTGCACCCGGTTAGCTCATACTAAGCTACAGAGAGAGTCGCTCTGCAGAATATCCAGCACTGACATAGGCTGCAGAAAAATAAACTGAAGCCCAAATACAGGATTTTCCAATTTCTTGATTTCACTGGTGTCAGTTGGTAGATTTTCAATAGGCCTCCTATCATACTTTTTTTCCCTTCCCCTCCTCATTCTGGGAGCACAGCCAATCCCCAGCACAGCAGCTGACTTTCCCCAGAACTAACTAGAAATATTCTGATAGACTCTATTTATAGACTCAAAAACTTAGGACTGGAAGCAGCCAACCAAATTTTTCCATTCCTTGCTCCCCTCTGCTATCTATCTATCTGTCTGTCCTGGGCTAACCTAAATTCCAGCCTTCTATGTTTCTCAAGGGGCAACCTGGCACACACACCTCTTACACATCCAAAGCACCTGTGAAGACCCTTGCACACACTTTACTGAACAGGCTAAAAGAACATGAGTCTTCTACTTTTACATCACTGTAGAAAGTATTCATGCTGATCTTCTCTCCTGTCACTACCAAACAAAGTTGAAGAAAAATCAAGATTTCTGTAAGAGATTCTACCACCCATATCTCAGACCTTTGCTAATTCAAGAGACCAGTTTGGACATGCACGTAATTTCTTCGTTTACTTTGACAAAACCAATAATAAAGAAGAACTTTTTTAGCAGGCTTAAACAGCAGAAGATACCCACTGGGTTTATTTTTGCTGTATTTTTTATATCTACAAATACGCAACAGATACTTACAGCTAATATTTGCAGAAGTCAAGTAAGGTTAAGCCCCCATTAGTTTAGGCACAGTACGAATATACAGCAAAAGAAAACCTGTGTCCCAAAGTAAGAATAATATTCAGCTGACTTGTCCTTGGACATACAACTCTCTAAAATTATTTATTTACAATACTATCAGATTCTGTTGAGCATTTCACCCTGTAGATAATGTACCAAAAGTATAAATTTTGAAATAGAAAGACTAGTGCGCTCTAGAAGCAATACCTGGCAAGTCTGATTTTTACTTAACTTACAAATGTTGCTAGGAAACCCTACTCAATATTTACTTCAAGCCTTTAAAGAAACAGACTAATTCATACTAAGCTACTGGTGGGAGCATTGAGGACTTGGCGGAGAAGCCCCAAACTAAATTTACTCTTGACATCTCACTTTCCTAATCCACAGACCTGACGTAATATAGAAATATAATTAAGAGTTGGATATGTAGTTACCTTACATTTGTGGGACCTGTAACAGCATGGGTATTTTGGATGTTGCAGGCAGCACAGAGACAAACAAAAAGTTCTACTCTTTTGCTTGGTTTTATGTATACTTAATTTAAAAAAAAAAAGCCACAACATTAATGCAAAGTCCTCTACAAATGGCACGTGATTTTTTACATTTCTGTCTTCTGAACAGTGGATGATTTAACATATTCCATCACCGACTCTCATGCCTAGTACAGAGGTACCTTAATCTGCCCATGTGAAACATCAGACTGTACCAAAAACAATAAATGGGAAACATTTGTGTATTTACTGCTGTCTTTCAAATTGATTACATGAAACACATCTATAAAAATCAGTCAAAGCTATTTCTTGTAAACCTAACTGATGAGATGTTGAATATTCTCAATTTTTAGTCATGTCAGACAAAACCACAAGTTATCCTAGGATCTGGTACACTATATTCACATCCTCTTGTGCCAATATCTGCTATTTTCCTTGCTCCTATAATCTCTCTCTTCTTTTTCATTAAATCATATTTCTTATTCTTCTGCATTCCTGATCTCAAGCTCATTCCTATTTGGTCCTGAACATTTTTTCTGCTCAATGAAAATTGCATTCATTTCTATTGACTTATTGATTCAAGTCTCGCCAACATCAATATAATCTCTGAGTTTGGGGTACGCTGCATGAGGGAAAAAAGCCAATATATATATCCCAATCAGCAGTAACTCCTCCTATGGAGTTAGGCCTAGCACAAGCTCAAAGCCTCAGGTACCTTGAACAGAATTTGGAAAGAACTATAAATGTCCACGCTGCCGGCACTGGCGTTGAGAAGTCCCCAGGAGCACCTACTGACCCCACCACTGCTACTGCTCAAAAGCACAGCTGGGGCTGCACCTCCTCATGCCTTAAGCACACCAGTTTTGAACATGAGCTTGGCAGATGGAGCACTCGGCTCCTGTGCTGCACCAGAGTTGGCTTTATGGACCTTGCTATAACCTTAGTAAAACTTTCTTTTAATAAGCACAATATCAGGTGTTTGTGCTGAAGCAAGCAGAACCTGAAGCATCTTGAGATCATGGAAATGGCTAATACAGGTGGAAGGACATGGAACAGTGGTGGAGGACATGGAATACCTTGTTCATCACAGTATGGAGGGTATGAAAATAAGAAAAACATGAAGCTCCTCTTAAGAAGTAAGTGAATGAGCTCAAACCTCATCTGCATCCTGGTATTACAGTGCTGATTCATTAGAAATTAAGATAGGTTTATAAGTCTTTTTTTCCTGTAAATATCTTATAAATAGACTTAATGGCTGTAAGTCATTTACAAGCCACTAATACATCACCTATTCAACTCAGCCTCATGTTAAAATTAATTTATCAGACATCTGCAATATATAATTATCTGCAAATCAATAGGTTTACTTTACAGAAATTTATTGATCCACAAAGTAGGTTTCTTCCTGAAATGATAATTCTAAGTTGTTAAATTGGTTTGCCTCAGTTACAGCTGCTTGTAAATACTTAACTCAGCTGCCTATAATCAAAACAACTCTGTTTTCCTTTACCGATTAGTATTATAATAAATATGAGAATATCTGCAAACTGTATCTAGATCTTTCAGCTAGTTGAAAAGAAGTGAAATTCACTAATGAAAAAACAGGATACAGCCTATTTGTCACTTCAGTTTCATTTCCTACTTCCAGGATTTAATTCAGTTGTTTTTAAGATTTCTAGAGCACTGTGAAGGAAGGGTAAGTAGGTACGCTGCTCATTCTGGACACAACTTATAAACAAATACATCTGCTGAAAACAGTGCCTCCAGTTTTTCTGTGGAATAATTTCCTCTGTCTGTAACTCTGAATCTTTTTTCAACTACAGATGCTTGAGTTAACATGTGAAAATGCAATTAGCACACAGGCAGTATCTACATTACAGGCAGTGTGGTACAATAGAAGGAGATCTAGAGAGTGGAGTGGTTGGTCCTGAGGATCCACTGTCCACTTTATAGGTGTCACAAGGGTTATGCTTCAGGCCTTATGCTTCAGCCCAGCTCCAGCAGGATCCCATGGACAGAAGCCATTAGGGGCTGGAGTGCCCTAGGTGGTTCCTGGAGCGCTTTTTTCATTCACTGCTGGCTAAGAAGTATCTGTTTTTTCACTCCTCAGCAGCCCTGTGATGTGAACTGCAGCACAGAAGATGGTGGCAACTCAAAGATTCACTTCAAAAGCACATTTCTGATCCAAATAAAAATGTTAACACAAACCTACCAAGTTTGTTAGTAGCCTTCTGCACACAGTTAACTCTTGTTTTTGTTAGGAAAGAAATGCAGGACAATTTGCAGACCCACAGTGGCTGCAGTTTTGGTCTCAGAAAAAAAATAATCATCAACTTACTCTTTTCACTTCTATTTCTATATAAATTAGCTCCTCTGATTTTTTTTTCTTCCTTTTTAAAATAACATGTCCATCCAAAACACTCGTCCTCCTTGCTTATTCTACCAAATGGGTTTAATACAAAGAGAGTAACAGTCCTTTATCTCATTATCTGCATGTGCAGTTTGAAGTTGTCATTACCGCATATTTAATCAGTCAAAATTTTCAATGCCTAATCTCCTTTTTACTGTCAAATCTTCAAAAACATAAATTCCAAGCAGTCTCAAGAATCAGAAAGGTTAGTTGGGAAACAAGCGCAAATCAAGTGCATTGTTTCACTGCAACATTATCTTATGTCATTAGTTGGCAGCAGCCATAAAGCTCTGGACCACTTCCAATATTTACTTCCATACACTGAGTAGAAGCTGACATGTCTAACCCCCCCACACACACACTTTGTTCATCTTCCAGCTACTTTACACAAATTCAGATTAAAATAAGGATTTAAAAATCCTAATCGAATCAATTGGAATTATTCTGTTTTGCCACCGCATAGCTAAAGGAAGAGTATGGTAAAGCCATACAGGGTTTGTAGAGCTAATCCTGCAGCAATGTGTTTTACTTGATGCATTTTACAGCGGGGCAGTCTGCAACAAAGGTTCAATGCAGAACTTTGACAAGCCAGTCACATTCAGTAACTTTTTCTAATATATTTATTGGCCAATATTTGTTTTTAATTATTAACTTAAGAAAGCCTTACTGCTCAAAAACAAACAAACAAATGTAAAACAAAAATAACAAAAACAAAACATGGTGCACCCTAAACTCAAGCAAACAGGCTACCAGCTGAGGGGCAACCCCCAAGAAAAGGGGGAAGAGGACCTCCATCGCAGCATCTCCTCAGGGCACCCCGTCCTCTCCCTGCCAGGCTTGGGGTGCCTGGAGAGCTGCAGGAGCCCCCTGCCATGCACAGCTTCAGAGAGCAGGTTTACTGCTCCAATATATGGACACGGACACGCACGTAACAAAGGACCATGCCCAACTCTGGGACAAGACCTCTCGCCAGTTATGGAAAGCAACACCTGCAATGGTCCAGAAGCCTGCATCCCTTGACCAATGGGCCAGAACTGATGACGTGTGTTTATTTTCTACTAAACAATATTTTTTTTTAAAAAAATGGACCTTGATCCTTAGACACAGCAAACATAATACTATATTGTCATCAAATAAGACTCTAATTTTTCCAGAAAGTTTTCGGGTATCCTAGGATCAACACCTGTGCAAGGTTTTTGTTGTTTTGGATTTTTTTAATTTATCCAAACAAGTCTGGAAGTTAACAAAGTTAGATCTAGCAACGTAGATGCAAGCTACCATTAGAGGAAGAGCTCCCTAACTGCTCTAACATACTGCACACTCTAGCACAAATCTAATTTAGTTTAAAATAATGAAGCTGACAGCTCAGATAGTCTGCCTGGAAACAGTGCAAATTTCCCACCCACCTTCATTTGCAAGGTCCCTGGCACTCCAGTCTTCAAAAAAAATGCTGAAGTGCATGACAGGTTTCTAGAGACAAAACTTCAGCAATGCTAAAAGCGAGATCTCCGACCTTTTGGAGCAGCTCATATTTGAACTCAAGCCTCCTGAGGGAAAATAAAGATTGCTGTCTTGATGCCCCGACCTTAAGGCATGCTTCCAGAAGCAATCCCTTTCCTGCTCCTAGCCTGAAGGCAGTGACATGAAACTTTACTAGGAGACCAGGTCCCACCTCCAGCCTTGCTTCAGTCAGACAAGAGGCCATGTTCGAATGGGGAATACGGCGAGCCACCTGCAAAAGAGCCCACTCCCCACTCTCTTACCTGCAGCAATACTAACGAAGAGCTAAAGATGCAAACAAGATTGATTTTTCAAGGTGAGACATTGCCAGAGTAAACCGGGGCTCGCCGGTTATGAAACCAAGTTTCCAAAGGGCTCAGAGAACACAGGTCTCGGTAAGGACACGCTGGGTGACGCATTCACACGGGTACACGGACACGATCGCCTTGCGCAAGCTTGTGGGGATGCACAGGCGCGGGCACCTGCCTGCCACAGCAGGGCAACGTGCCTCAGACGGTGCAGGCGCTTCAGTCCATTCTCGTACCAGCAAAACTCAGCGGCTGCCCCTTTTCCTGTATGGCCTGGGTCTGCCATGAAGAAGCAAAGCACAACTTAAAAATTACCTAAGCAGAGCACTGCTTTGCCTAGAGAACTGCTCCAATCTCCCCAGGGGACTCCCAAGCCAAGACCAGGACAGTCTCCATGCACCCTCCATCCTGACCCATCGAGGCAGGTACAGAAGAGCTGGCTAACAAAAGAAATTAAGTACTGTAGCGATGGGTTTTGCCAGACTGCGCTACCATGTTAGCACAAGACAGTATGCAGAAAAACATTGCCAAAAATGCTAGCAAGACCCTATAGTTCAGCAGCTGGGACAGCCAAAATCCTAGTCAGGACAAATACTTACTTCCCAGTTCTGACCTGTGATTAAAAACTCTCAGACCACTGATAGATTACACTGTTCAAAATAAACCTCTAAAATACATGTTTGTTTTGTAGACTTAAGACTGAATACGAACCCGAAATGGTCATACACACACAAAAATGGGAGTAAGATATTCTCCCAAATCCAAAAGATTCAGAAAATATTATTAAAGATGGCAGATTTTTTGAATCTCTTTTTCAGAAACCTAATTGCTAGGGAATTGGTTTATAAAGCTACCATTTTTAGAAACTTGAGATAGCACCTCTCAAAAGCAGACAAGGAAAGAAAAGCAAAATAGAAAAGATTTGTGTGTCCTGTCCAAATTCTAACCTGAAAGCCCTAGAAAGTTATTTCACCTCCAGATGCCAAGTAGAAAGTATTGTTTAGAAGACAGAATGGAAATGAGTATAAAAATTGTTAGAAACATTCAGCAATTAGTCTAAAATTTGCTTTTTTAACCTCAGGGCTGTAACTCTTTGATCTATTATTAACTATCACTAACCACAATCAGCAGCGTACCCATGCATCTTAGGAGAGCGTACAAATTCCTATAAGCCATTTTACATATTATCCATAAATACTGGATTCTGTTTCTGCTCAGACGTTCCAACCAAAGTTTACTTTTTTTCTTTTTAAAGAAATACCTTTATATGTTAACCCTAAGTTAACCCCACCTCCAAATATTAAATTTAGGCTATCAATTGGCTCATAAAGCAAATATGCAGCTTACAGATTGCAGATTTATACTAACTTAGTTTAGCAACTAGCTAACAGCACATTCTAATGTAATTGCAGGGGCTTAATTCACAGTTTAAGATAAATAAATAAAATTCAGGTTATTTTCTCATGACCTACCACCAAAGTAGGAACTTCTGCTATAATACAACTCAGTAAAGAAAGTGTCTTGCAAAAATATTTGTTCACATACTGAATAGATATAACCAGTGTTACTTATCCTTTTAGGAATCCAGAATAATCAACAGCATGGTTTTGGTTTTCTGTAGCTTTTTGTTTGTTTTGGGGGGTTTTCTGGGGGGTTAGTGGGGTGGGAGGGTTGGTTTTTGTGTTTTAAATCCTTCAGTATTGATTTCAGTAAAGTAGAGAAAGACAACCACCCAGATCATATCCTTTCAGAAAACACACTGTTAAGCTCTGGTAAACCATGTTAATAAACCTCAGCTGGGGAAAAAAAAACCAACACCCAAACAAACAAGGTCAAAGCTTCCCATTTAAAGAGACACTTTATTTGAAAACTTTGACCTGAAAGCAAATCAGCTCTCAAGGTTTTGTAAAATTCTGGGGTTCCTAAACAGAAAGTATTATTAAAGGATGCGCACGCACCCTGCTTCCAAGGGTGAGAAGGGAGTGCCATCTCCCGCGCACGTGCACAGCCCCACACAGAGCTGAGAGCTGTTGCTGCAGCTCTTGCTAGTAGTGGTACTGGAGCAGGCTACCTTGGGAACTGCTGGCATGGATAAACTGGGCCTTCCTGACCTACAATCCTTTCCCCTACAGCATAAATCAAAAAAGATGCCTTCCTCCAAGGTCAGCCTGTCTCCTCCAGCAGCAAAACCAACGTGGCTCCAACAGGAGAGGGCGTTCAGTGAGGACCCAACAGAAGGTGACCTTCCACTGCATTTCGCACTAGTAGGGCAGCAAGCAGTCAAATCATGCCATGGTCTATTTACGGTGCATTCAAACGTGCCCAATAATGCTGCAAGGACTTGGACAATTGCACACAATGGAAATACTCCTTGCTTTTTCTCCACAGATCTCTCTCACACGGAGGAGGCTGCAGCTGAAGTAATTCCTATGCTGAGCACCCAGCACTGTGTAGCAACCAGCTGCATGTGAAAACTGATAAAAGTACTAAACTTAGATGTATTTAATACCTCTTTTTCACACACTCTTTTTAGTTTCCTCGTCGGACCATTTTTATCACTCATACAGCCATACTGTAAGACACATTTGCCAGAGAACAAGTTATGGTTCTATATTCATCCTAAACTGTGGTGTTTTCTGACCTCTGAGAACTTAAACCTGAAATCACAGCACTCCACTGTTGTCCAAGAAGTTTTGGTTGAAAGCAGTCCATTATTAACTCCAGCTCCTACAACTCTGTTTGAAGACTCAATACATACAGTTAAAAAACTGAAACTGCCTTTTAAAAACATACCCTGAAAATACAAGTGCCCAGATTATGGCTCAACAACACATTATCTTTTAGCAGAAATGTGCACTTAGGATATTTCATAGGCTCCTTTCCCCTTCTGTCCCTTCAGTTTGTTCTCGTGTCCATGTCATACCACGCTGCTCACCAAGCTGCACTGACCTGTTGGTTTTTAGAGCTGCAGAGTGAACTGGATCAGGAACCTGACCTGGCTTTCACATACAACGCTCAAAGGGCAAAGCCAGAGTCAGACCAGACAAGGCATGGCCCAACAGTATATTTCACCACTGCAAAAAAATACATTGTTCAGCTACAAATGACACCCAACAGCAACTGCTACTCAAGCCTGGGTTCAGCAAAGCACCAATATGTATCTAGAAATCTGATTCAGCTGAGCAGAGCGCTTCACAGCAGGTTTAAGTTCCATTAATGCTAAGTGTTGGTTGAGTAAGGACAGGTTATTGAATCCCAACTTAACAACTTACTCCCTCTGCAGACGAGTACTGCATGAGTATTGATACCGCTGCAGCAATCCCTGTGTGCGCTTACCTGCATAACAGCAACGCATATCCCATAAACTAGGATGGGAACATTTTTATACAGTACATATTTCAGACATCAGTGTCTTCCAGTCCTCATGAAAATAGACTGATCCATACTGCCGGAATACGGATAACCAAAATTTCTTCTGCTTGCTAAAATCGGTGCATGAAGGTGATCCCACCTTCCCCTTTTTCAGAAAGCCATCAAAAGAAGATACCATAGTGAGATTCTGTATCACCAAAGTGATATAAAAGCTAGGAAACAATGATTAACTATTATCAGAATAAACTATGGCAAACTGATTTCCAACAGTCAGGTATTGTGAAGTTCAGCAGATTCAACTGGCAATAGAAATGTTTTAGTAATACACATTACTATCCCCACACACAAAGAAACAAACAACTCCTAGATATTGGCATATGGATTGACAACAGAGCTCTTATTTCCCCAGATTTGGAAGATCCACCCATTTATGGAACACAATTTTCCAGCAATGTGGACTTCTCCCTGCCACAGCACAGGAGATTTAAGGCTATGGTCTACGATATGAAAGAATCATTGGCGAAAAAAGTTTGCACAGTAAATTTGTGGGAAGCTAAAGAGGAAAACAGTCCTGCCAAGCATGGAGAATATTTTAACAGCACGGTCTTTCTCCCATAAAGTCCGTCAGCAAACAGAGGTCAAGGCCATTCACAAATTCTAAAAATAATATTTACCAGACCTTTATCTCTCTGGCAGGTATAATTCTGATAAGTGACTATTCTAGATAATATTTAACATAAACGTTTATTTACAAAAATACTTGCAATAGCCTGAAATCAGATTTTAACCAGAATCACCCACTCAAGCCAGTGAAGGTTACACGTAAATGAAGACCATGTTATTGGGTTGTTTTTTTGTTTAGGGTTGCATTAGGTGGGTTTTATTTGGGCTGCTAAAATTAGGGTCTATGAAAAAAATGCTGACCCACGTGAATGGCTCAGGAACAGATAGGTATAAGAAGTCCCTAAAATACTGTCAATGTTTGATCAAAGATTTGACCATAAGCCCCAAGAAGTCAATGAGAGTCACCTCATGACGAGTCTTACAACTTGTTTTAACAGACATAAATTAGACTCTAAAATATCAGGAAACACTGTTTTGAAGAGAAATCTCCTTGTCTGAATGACAATTGAAACATAATTATTGAGAAATATATGCAATTTATGTTAAAATAGTAAACTTTTTTTAATAATAACACATCAAACTTTTGTGAATTCATCCCACACTGGATTACACCAGTGGAACTGCCAGGAAGAAACTACAGTAGGAGTACCAGCCCTTAGTTTCTACCACAGCTGCTGAGAAAAGCAAGTATGTATGTGTACATACATGAGTTAATATGGAAATTAGAGGGAAAAGGCACATTTGCAGAAGAAGCTTTAGGTAAGAGCTAATGCAGCAGAAAGGTCATCCTCCTCAATTTTTACTGTTGTTTCAAGCAACCATGACATTTTCCTAAGCCATTTGGAAAATTGCATAATTGGCACGATCATGAGGCTCAGGCTGGTACCCTGATTCAGATGAGCAATCACCTTAAAGTGAAATCTTATCTTGATTCTTAGTGTAGGTTTTCATCAATGACATCACACAATCACACGTACCTTCCTTTTCAAGCCCGCTTTGCTATTATTTAGTTTAGAAACCATTATTTCTTAGAAACGTCATTCATGGAGAGGGGACCTGTACAGACAGACAGGTATGATTCACCCTCTATTAAACATGTAAAAATCTTTCAAAGACAAAGACATGTTCTGCATGCATATTAGCAGAAGAAAAACATTTAAAAGGGAATAAAGGAACTTGGTTTTGCTGAAGAGGCTTTTGCTCCCCAAACACCACAAGCTGCAATGTTATAAACAAAGTTACCACCAACTAACTTAAAAAGAACCCTAAATGTGGACATCTAATAAAAGTAACTGAAGGAGAAAAAGAGAAAAGTTCTAGTTGCCAGTGGGTAATTGGCACAGTCAATAAGGTAGCAAGGCATTTTAAATGTTGTAACTATGTTTATTAGACACTATCAGCAAGTATGACTGACTCAAGAAAGGTGATATTCTAACAGGAATAAAACATTAATTTTTTACAGTAATATTCTCAATGTGAAAAGTCATCTTCATTCCTGGTCACCCACTCTTTTTCACCATGTAAGCTGCAAGTCAGAAGCGGACTAAAAAGGGTACAATGTCGAGGTTCATAAAATAATGCTGCCAAAACAAGATATATTGAACGCTGGTCATCTATTGGCTTTAGAGAACCATGTAGTCTATTTTTTCCCTTCATCTTAGTCTTTGCTTATGGCAATTTATATTGCAGGGTAACCATACCTGAAAAAACGTGAAGACTTGGAATACCAGATACTTTAAAATATTGCAGACTTCGAAAGGTTAATCACATGCTGTAGAAGTCTGCAAAATGTATGATGCCTGATAGGGCTGACACATCAGGAAAAAACCTGACTGGAAGTAACGAGGATCTGGTTTGGATGTAGCGTGCAGAGGTGCAATGCTGCTGTTGTGATGATGACGGAAGAGAGACTTCACAATCCCCATACCATGCTGACATGGGACAGCTGAAACCCACCTTGGGACGCTGGGCCTGACGTGATTTTAAACTGTGTGTGTTTTACTACTACACTTTGGAGCCTGAACAAACTTGCACATGATTTCCTCTGTTTTAGCTAGAACACAGCACAGAAATTAAGAGAAAGTAATGATCAATTCGAGGTTCATTAGCAAGAGTGAGCTTCTACATCTGTGACATTCTATGTTGAGTCTTTATGACTTGTCTCGTCAGCAGGCACCTATGTGTTCAAATCTGTACTGCTAAAATGTCCTCTACATGAATTTACCTTGAAACTTGTAAGGGCTTTGCACAGGTTCCCAGCTCCACCTGTTAGCATAAAGACATTGCCAAGCAGCTTAAGAGCAACATTTAGTTAAATAATGGGGCTGAGTTAAGAGATTTGAAATGATGACACATGTCCTAATCTGAAGTACAGATCAGGATGCCTGAAGTGTCGCAACCCTGCAGATCTCCATCACCTGAACAGAATTCCACACGTGCAGTAATAGCTCTGAGCGCTAAAAATTTCAGGATTTCAATCCTGCAAAGTAACAGCTACACTCGCCTGCATATCTTACTGAGGTATCAGCTTAAAGAACAAAGACAGAAAAGTGTATCAAGCCTGGGTCATCATCAAGCCTGATGACACAGATCATCCATTTACTGGTCTAGAGGTAAACAGATGAGAAGAGCTACCATGGACTAATGTCAAATCAGAAGACTCCTCCAAAAGCCTTATGAGAAACTGTCATTCAAAACACAACTATTGATGCTCCTACCAGCATGTCCCTGTTTATTGTGCCTGTCCCTGCAACGGATGACAACCTTGACTCAGCACAAGCAGCACTTACTCACGCAAAAGCTCTCACGGATGGCAGGAGCTACTTGCCCAAGTAACAGTGCTCAACCACAAAGGCAGTAAAATATTGAGTATTTTCAGGCATCCCATCAGTCTTCTGGTGAACTTTTCTCACTATATAAATAATGCAATACATGAAAATTTCATCAGGTAAAATAACTAGAAAACAGTAACTTCCCCTTCCTTGATCCAAGAAAGCACATTTGAGCCAAGCCTGGATGATAACAAATATCCAGCCACATGCAAAGTTCAGCATAAAGGTGGGATACAGCCCTTTGAAGTCGAGAAGGGCATACTAAAAAGTGCATTCTTTAGAGACCATATTTGAAATGGCCAAAGAAGAAGTGAAGTATGGCTTGCAAAATGATAAGGAGATTGTAGAGATATTAGACAGATCTGAGAATAAAATGGAAATATTTGAAGGCTGTTTTTTTTTCCTCCTAGGTAGATAAGCTGTTTTCCCTCCTCAAAAGCACCATTACTTTAGGTATTCTGTTTTTCCCTGCAACACTGTTGTTTTTTCAGAAATATTTAGCGTTATACAAATACGGCAAACACTACACATCCTCTTCAGCCCACTCCAAGAATAAGGCAGACGTTCCATTCACTAAGGGCAGTTGCGTATCTCATGACAAGAAAAAAAAGACTTGAGAAAGGTAAATGCAAATTCTGCTACTGGCCATTTCGATGAGCTTTAGCACAAACCTTTGGTGAGCCTGTTTGACACTCGAAGAAGCTACGTGACTATTTTAACTCAGTCATGCTGTCAGATGCACTTAACTTTTAGTATTGACTATGAAACTAGATAGTTTATGAAAGTAAGCGTCCTTTATCAGATACATGAACACCTGTTTGCTTAAGTACGGGCTTCCATGAATCAGCCAAGAAACACAAATTTAAATGACACTTGCATATTTCTCTTCCACCAAAAGCGAGGAGATCAGTTTATCCATTTATCCCTTTCAAATGCGTCAAGTTTTAACAGCCCTCCTCCTTCTGGAGGCATTTTTCTATATATACAAACCAAATGTTCCTACAGTTAAAATACAGAAATAATATGTTGCCACAGGCTTGTAAGGTTTAGTTTTTAAACTTAACCAGTTAAAGGCCGGTACAAACTTATAACCATGCATCTTTCCAAAAACAGATTCCCAACACTATCGTTTTCTTATCCTCATCTAAACATTTCATCTGCGGTACAACACATTCAAGCACCAGCTAAGAAAGAACAACCATTATAGGACACACAAGACCAATTTTACTAAGCGCTCATTATGGGAAAAACAACATTTATAGTAGTAAGAGCTCATAAACATACTAAAGCTACACTTTCAAATCGAATAACAAGAGAATATAATATGTTCTTTTTAAATATTAAAGCCAGCACATTGTTTTTATTAAAGGCAGAGTAAAATACAGCAAGAAACCAGCAAATGTAATGGTAAGAATTGAAATGCAAACAAAGAATTATGCATCAGTTTGAGAAATACCGCCCTTGTCCCATTTCAATTCGTGCCTTGTTTGTTTAATGCAGGGGAAGAAGGAAAAAAAAAGAAAAATAAAAGAAGTAATTTGCCTGCTCACCTGGACACGTTTTCTGGAATGTACTCTAGAACCGGATACCCATCACTTCTTCTGGATGCCAACTCCGAATGTGACTTCCAGGTCTCCACTAGCGTGCTGACAGGAGGGAACGAGCTCAGGTGCTGAAACGCCTGCTCTCGAGCAACCGGCCGCGACAAAGATATCGTGCCTTGGGCACCGATCCTGTAGTGAAACGACTGTCCACCTGAATTTACACCCACAATGGCAGAGGATGGTATACTGTTTTCTTGGTAATAGCTGCCATCGTCAGGCTCCTGCTTAATTCCCACAGGTAGGCCTGGATTTGGAAAACCGCTACCTTCACAACTTCCATCAAATGAAGAAACAGGTGGTCCTAAAATCCCAGAAAGAGAGTAATAGTCTTTGTCATCCATAAAAGAAAAATATGAGCCATCTGTGAATGGGAAAGGATTTACTGTTTGATTCCCCTTAAAAGAGGCACCAGAACAAGGATGCTTGGCTGACTCTTGCTTCACTGGTACTGAAAAGGGGGAATCTGAGTTTATTTTGCTGCTGTCGCCAATGCACGCGCTACCAAATGAACCGTCTGGCTCGGATTTTATGAACTGAACAAGGTTCATCTGACTGTTGTTGGAGATGGCGTTCTCCATTTCCTCCATCTTAGGAAATGTGAGTTCTTGAGCACCCTTGTCCTTTGTTTCTGGACTGGGAACGGTATCTTGGCTTCTGCTAGGTCCCGCTGGCGTGCCGGAAGCTGGGAATCCTAGGGAGTTGTTTGCAGGGCTACAGATGGATGATCCCACAGTGCTAACCGCTGGACTAGAACGAGTGGACCTGTTATTGGCATTGGAAGGGCTGGCAATGGAGCTCCTCGAGTTCAGGTTCGCGGGACTGGACACAGAAGATCGCATAGTGATATTATTGGGACTAGAGACGGGAGATTTCACGCTGCAATGACTGGGAGGACTAGAAATCGGTGATTTCATGCTACTTATCGGGCTAGAAAGTGGAGACCCAACATTGCTAACGTGCGCAGGACTGTGCAACATAGACCCCCGGTTTTCAACGTTCGGCGAGCGTGACAAAGGGGTTCCCTGGCCGATGGGGCTGTGCACGGCAAAGTTCCCAAAGTTGGCAGTAGTTGAGGACACAGAGTTAACTCCAGCAGGACTACACACCGAGGAAGCCATGTTCTGAGGGCTACAGCCCGAAGGGCTTTTCTCTTGACACATGATAGGGCTTTTGACAATAGCATGCATGGCACCACCGTTCACAGTGCTCGCAGAGTCCGACATCAAAGACCTCAAGGGCCTGCTGGTGCTGTGGAGGGGAGAAGAGCAATGGCCATTCTCTTTGTAGAGTTTCACCAGCTGCTCCACGTTCTGGTAGATCTTTCCCGGGCTCCCCTGGTTCTGCTGATCATAGGGGTAATCGGCGTCTCGTATCGAATCCATATATAAACCCATGGATTCGGCCACAGTTGCCGACAGCTCCTTTGACTCTGTTTCGGTTTTGATGTCAGAGGGCAAAAGACCAGGCTGACTTCTGTCTTGCTGCAGGCAGGAGAGTAGCTCAGGTTTTTCTTTGCTGTTTCCTTGAGCACTGCTGTTGGCAAAAGCGCCGGCAGCGCAGCTTACATTTACAATCTCCATATAGTTACTGTCATCAGTCTGCTCTCCAGCACCTATAGAAGAATACTCCACAGACTGAGAACCTTGACCCCACCGTCTCTCCATATCTAAGCCTTCTGGGTAGCTGTGGTATCCTTTTGTCTCCATAACTAGCAAAGACATATACAAAAAAGCAAAATTAATAAATGACAGGACAGTGTGACTTCCTAAGGAAATTTCCTAATTTCCTAAGGAAACAAGGCATATCCGCTCACTCTGTCTATCCTCCTCTCTGTCTGCCTGCCGGTCTCGTTTCCCTGCCCCATCCATCATCCCTCAACCATTTGTCCAATTTCAATCGAACCAAGGGAAAAGGTCTCACAGATATGACAGCCGTCATATGCTTTCTGAGAGAAAACTGGTCAGCAGTTAGAAAAGACCCAAATTATTGCTCCCCGCCCTGCCCCAAAAGGAACAGCTCGGCAACGTCAGCACAACAACCGCCCACCCTCGCTGGCCGCAGCCCCGTGGCCGGTGCCAGCAGCACTGTGGGCTGCCCCGCACCCAGGGGCCAGCGAGGAAAAAAGGGAAGGGGACAGCAAGGAAGGAGGGGAAGCAGAGAGGTCCTGAAAGGAGGACACGTTGGTGGTAGGCAGGACATAAACCCCATGGAAATTGCTCATCACAGTTCTCCTCCTCCAAAGACCTTCCACTGCCATGCTACAGGGACAGCAAAGCAAGGGAGGCTGGTGTGCTGAGAGGGTTTCTCTTCATCATATAGCGTAACATAGGACGCTTTAGAAGGAAGCAGCAGTTCTGAGCGGCCGGGCACTGACTTGCCCCTTCACCGCTATACAAACTGCTTGTACAGCCACCTGAGGAGACACAAAGGACGGGCCGAGTGGGGAGTGCAAAAGTTGAATGGGAAACATTTCTGCCACAGAGGAAGGAGATCAGATTAGGTGGGGATGCGTGGCTATTAAATGGATCCATAATTTTGCAAACCTCCATGGCAGCCAGCAAGAGGAATATATAAAGAAAAGTAAACCTTGTTCTAAAATAGACCCTAAAAAAACCCTCCCATCCCACATGCCACTCTCTCAGTGCAGGAAACAAAATGCATGACCTAGCATCCATTATTCTGAAAATAACGTATAACATTTTTTTTTAAGGAATTGGCTCTTAGTATCATTATAACTGTAGAAACTCAAGTGCCAATAGTTACAATATAAGTATTATGCAAATATTTTTTTCCTTTCAGAATGTATTAATTTTCCAGTATTGAATTTAGTGTTTAATCCCTTTACTTAACACTACTTAAAAATGCTATTTTAAGCAAAATTATAAAAACAAACAAACAAAAAATCTTAAAATGAATGACTCAAATACTTCTTTGCCCTTATTTAGAACTGTGGCCCTATGCCTACATTCCCCTCAAGCATAAATTTTATTAGAACATCATCATGTGTATCAAATCACATTCCTATAGCCTAAAATTTTCAGACAGAAGTGCCTACTTCCACATAAAGTCACTCCCAGATAAGCACCTACTCCTAATTTAAGTGCTGAGCAAGCCTAATTCCTAGAGAAATCAATTGCAGCTGTGAGTGACCAGCATTTCTGAAAACCAGGAAACTTAGTTAAGGCTTAAAATTAGGATGTAAGTGACCAGCATTTCTGAAAACCAGGAAACTTAGTTAAGGCTTAAAATTAGGATGTAAGTGAATTTTAACTCTCAGAAACACTGTGTACCAGGAAATCTCAGTTATAGGCCTAACAATACACTAGTGCACGAGCTTTGTAGCGATCTCTCTCAGAGCAGTAAATTTCAAACTTCATACATTATCAATAGGCAAGCATACTTTAAAACTTCAGCAAACAAAAATCTGGGTCACGCAAAGAAAAAAAAAAATTAAAGGAAAATGTCCTGGTCCTGCACTTCCAGAGAGAGAGGCACTGTCTGGTAAATATAACCAAGAGGATCAAAAAGCAGCAGAGACATTATTTGTGGCCTGATACAAGTTCAGTTTAAAATGACAGACATAAATTAGAAAGAACGCAGCAGCAAAGAGATTTTTTGGGAGTGCTGGTTTCTGTCACCTCCGAGCGCCTCGGTGGATACTAGAACTGAATAATCATCTCACGGGTTGCTGATAGCATAAAGGTTTCGTTTTGTTTTTCTAAGCAGAACTTATTACAACTTGACTAGCGTGTTTATCCTCGATACCCACACTTCACCTACTGCACAGACATGCCTTTTTTCTAACTTTCACTAAGTGAATTTGACCGTGGGCTAAAACATCCAAAGATAACAACAGAAGCTGAGTCGTGTTATGTATCGGAACTGCGACCATCTACATCTGATATTTTGTGGAAGAAAGCTTACGAGCACAGCAGTTTCCCCAGACAACCCCCCCCAAGAAGTACTAGGACACTGCGAGTTATGTATTTCACCCCAAACATATCAACAAACACAGCCCTCTGCAGTACGACTCTCCGATCAATCAGGCATGAAAGCAGTTTCGCAGCAACAGTCAAATAAAAAATCATATGGTACCTGGTATCCCTGCAACCAAAAGGTCACCTAGATACGGGAAAATGTGAAGTAAATCCAGTTTCATAAAACCTAAACCGATGGCTCAAGCAACCACCCACTTTTTATTTCTTAGGGTTCGTAAACGAAATTTTCTCTTTAAGTTTCACCGCCTGCGAGCCGCTCCGCTGACACAAAACTGCCCAGAGGACCAGAGTTTCATCGTCAAAGATGGGCTGGGGTTCCCCCCCCTTTTCCAGGGCAGCGGGGCACAGCTGGCAGCACGGGCAGGGCGGCTGCCCCCGCCGCCCCCGCGGACCCCGAGCGCGGAGCCACGCGGAGCCTTACGCGGGCCCCCGCGGCGGGGGGCCGGTCCCTCCGTCCTCGCACACACACGCGTGTTAACAACCACGCAGGCAGCGCACACGCTTATTTCCCCACCTGCCCTACGCCATATGGAGCATCACCGCAGCTCCCGGGCAGAAAGGCACCGCTTTGCACCCCTAACCTCGCCCCCCCCGCCCCTCCGCTTTCCCGCAGGTACAATCCGGATTCTCACGCGTGGGGGAAGCCAGCAGCGCCCGGGAGCGACCTCGCTCTCTCCCTCTCTCGCAGGCGTCCGCCGAGGGTCGGCCCGGGGCGCGGGCGGGGGGGGGGAATCCCGAGAGCCCAAACCCGCTTTCGGCCGAACCCGCTTCTCCTTCTCCCTCCCGCCGCCCCGATCCCCAAGCGGGGCACAAACGCTCGTTTTTCCACACAAACGCCGCTCCCCGCTCCCCACAGCGGGGAGGGTCGGGGTTATCACCGTGACACCCCCCCACACACAGCCGGAGGGCACGGGGGGGGGGGGGGGGGGCCCCCGGTGCCGAGCCCCGAAGTGCCCCCTCCACCGCCCCGCCACACCCCGGCAGCCCCACCTCCCGGTGCGGGTCGGGGAGCCGAGCGGCGCCCCCAGCCCCGCCGCACCCTGCGTCGGCCTCGGCCGCCCAGTACCTGTTGCAGCGGGGCGCGTCCCCGAGCCCCCGCCGGCGCGGAGGGCGGCGCGGAGCGGCGGGGCGGGCAGCGCTCACCCCCCTCCCCCGCCTGCCCGCCCGCCCGAGGCGCGCTGCGCTGCGCCGCGCCGCCCGGTGACACGGAGCGGCACCCGGGAGGGGACGGGAAAAGGTGCCAAGTCCTTTAAAAACATGTCACATGCCCAGATAAAGTTCAAGTTTACGTCCCGCCCGCCGCCCGCCCTCATTGGCAGGCGGGACGAGGAGCGCCGCGCGGCTGGGGCCAGGCCGCCGCCCCATTGGCTGGGGCGCGCCGTCAGTCACCCGCCGGGCGACATGACTGATACAAAGTTGCTGCGACACAGGCTGGAAAACGCATCTCCTTAAAGCCGCAGGGGCCGCCGCGGCCGCGCAGCCCCCGGGCGCCCGCCCCGCCGGGGAGCCGGGGGTCCCCCCCACCTGCCGCCCCGCCCGCAGGTGCCCGCCGGAGAAGGGTCGCGAGGCATCAGGCGGGGGCCCCCCGCGGGCAGGTGAGGTGCGCGGGGCGCGGCCGCCCCCGCTCGGTGCCCGCGCCGGCGGTAGAGCCGGGCATCGCCTCTCCGCTGGCCCGGGATTGCCGCCTTTCAGCGGCGCATTAATATGCACGGTACCGATGCAGCGGTGATTTAACCGAAAAATAAAAAAAAAAAAAAAAGGAAAAAAAATCCACGCAAGAGCGGAGCGGCGGCGGAGGAAGCGCGGGAGGGTTCAAGGACTCGTCGTCCGCTCTCCCCAGGCTGGCTCCGCTCCGCGGCACCCGGGCATCCCGCCGGGCGCCCCTGCCCGCTGCCTCCCCCCACCCAGGGGCAGTGACAAGGGCCGCGGGGACGGCCCCCCGGCTCCGGGGTGCTGCCCCCACCCCGGTGCCCGCGTCCCGGTTGCAGGAATACCCTTTTCCCAGGGAAGCCAAAAAGAAAAAAAGCCGCCGAGCAAACTTTCAGGCGATGCGCTCCCATCTCGCTCCGTAAATAACGCCCCCAGCTCCCGGGGAGCCCCCGGCAGCCGCTGACGCACGCTCCCAAACGGCCCCGGCCCCCACCGAGCCGTGATCCCGGCCCCCGCCCCGGCGCCGACCGGACCCCCACGTGCGCCCCCGGCCCGGCGGGGACAGCTCCGCGTCCCCGCAGGGTGACAGAGGCGCCCCTGGGAGCGGGGCGGGGGGGCTGAGCCCGCCAGGGAGCTGCAGCGCCGTGCGTCGCTCTGGGGCACCGCGCACCTTCGCCCGCAATCGTCCCTTGCGCGGACGCACGCACACAAACGCACAGACCCGCGTATGCTGCGGGAGCGGGGTTTGTATTCAATAGTCACAGCGACAGCGCCGACATCCCCAGGATTTGGGGTGTCACGTGCCCCCCTCATTTTCATATTCTTCCAAATATCGACCCGCACTCACGGGCCGAGGCGGCGGCGGCGGCTCCCAGCTCCAGCGGCGCGACCCGCGGAGCAGCCGCCGCTGCTGCGCTTCCCCGCGGCGCTGGCGCGGGCGCTGCCGAGCAATGGACGTGTCCTTCCCGCGAAGTTTTCACTGATGGGGACGGGACTGGCCGTGACCTGGATACGCCGGCTGGTGTGGCGGACACCCGCCCGGTCCCCGCCGCTCGCCCCGCCACTGCCCCCCGCGCCGCTCCGCGCCCCGCGCAAAGGTCCGCGGCTGCACTCACCTCCCCTACGACATGGTGGCGCGGCGGGAGGAGGCACGGCCCCCGGCTACTGCCAGCAAACCATCCGAGAGCCCGCACCGCCACCAAAAAAAAAAAAAAAAGAAAAAAAAAAAGTACGCGGAGGAAACGCCGGGAGCAGGGCCGGGCAGCGGACAGGGCGCTGGTGGCGGGGTCGGCGGGAGGGGGCTGCGGCGGCGGCGGCAGGCAGCGGCGGGGTGCCCGCGGCTCCGCTCGGCGCGGCTGGGCGGACAGCTCCCACCATGGACGCCTAGGTGGGTGGGTGTTCCCGCGGGTCACACCCTCGCCCGCCGGCGGAGGGGAGCGGGGGGTGGATCCAGCACCGGCAGCGGGGGGGGGGGGTGTGTGAGGGGATTGGGGGGGGCTAAGAGGGAGTGGGGGGGGAGGGAGAGAGACACCCTCAAAAAAAAAAACCAAACCCGAAAAAAAAAACTTATGTCATTCCAGGTAAAACTCCCATCTGCGCCACCAAGGAAGAGGAGGGAGGAGAGTGGCGAGGGTGTAAACTTTTTCCGCCCTCCCCCCCCCCGGTGCCGCCCGGCCCCTCGCAGCGCCCGGCGGCCGCGCCGCCCCCGCCGCCCCCTCCCGCACTGCTCGCCCCGGCGGCTCCCGGCGGCGCGGCGCCGCGGGGTTTCTCACGCACGGAGCCCGCCGCCGCCGCCGCGGTTCCTGGTTCGCGGAGCCGCCGGAGGAAGGGAAGGAGGGCGGGCGGCGGGGAGGCAGGGCGGACGGCGGGGGAGGAGTGTCTCCCCGCGCCCTTCCCCAGGCGGAGCGTCTCTCCCGGCCGTGGCGGCGGCAGCGGCGGAGCCCCCCCCTTCCCCGCCCGCTCCGACCGCCCCGCTCGGGGCTCCCCTGGACGGGATTTCGGGAGGAGGCTGCGCCCCCGCGCTGGGCCTGCGCCTTCCTTCGTACCGCTCCCCGCTCTGTCCCCCGGCCTGCCCTCGCCGTCCCGGGGTAACGCCGGGGAGGGGGCGCGTCCCCCCGGCACTGCTGCGGCTGCGGTGGAGCAAAGCCATCCTGATTTCAGACCTTTAAAAAAAAAAGCCTCGGCACTAACATCGATACTGGTTTTAAATTAACATTTCACTTGTGGCTAAGATGTTTTAAAGCTGATTATTTTTAAGTTTGGGGCATTAAATGTCTCTCTGTTTAAATATCTTAAGTAAAAAAAAATAGTCATTTGGAAGGAGGAAAAAGTTGGCCCTATTTTAATACCCTCGATGAAGGTTTAAACATGTTAAAAGGACTGCTCACAGAGAGGGAATTTTACCTGTGCCTAAGGCTCTGTAGGATCAGGGCCTTGGAAAAGGCGAGTATTTTATCAGCTGTTGTTTGCATCCGTCAAAG
Source organism: Nyctibius grandis (assembly GCF_013368605.1). Classification (NCBI taxonomy): domain Eukaryota; kingdom Metazoa; phylum Chordata; class Aves; order Nyctibiiformes; family Nyctibiidae; genus Nyctibius; species Nyctibius grandis. Next base: position 70,708,743 of record NC_090663.1, on the reverse strand, counting down.
TTTGTGGGTAACTTGATAAATGTTAAACAGGGAAGCATAAAGTGCTGGTAAGGCCAGACTTGGAGATAATGGCACATTCAATAGCTTAATTTCACAATTAGTTTGCTGTATTATTGGAAGCAAATCATATTTCACTGTGCCTACACTAGCGCTCTATTTTTAGCTATAATGTAGCTAAAAAGGAGGAACCTACTGAGATGTATTATAACATCGAATGCGAACAATTCTGTTCTCTCTCTTTTTACTCATTTCGTGTCGTACATCTGGTTTGGAATACAGCGAATGTATTAATTGAGCAGAGCCACCGCGGATGGGTTGGAAGCTGCAGTTCCAAGGCAGAGGAAAGTTCCACGCAACTCTGCGAGTCACCTGGCAAATCAGAGTCGTGCAAAAAACACCCGAGCACTTTGGCTGGTCTATCAATAACTGCTGTACCGAGCACAACTATTTTATGTTAATTTACAGTAACAGTGAATTTGGCTGATTTGTTGCACTATTTTTGTCTTACTCTTCCTGCTATTTTGGGTTTTTTTGCAGGGCAAAGGTGTAAATGAAAAAGGCATCTGAAATGCCTGAAGGTAGCCTCAGTCTTTGTGATGCATCATCTTTTTTTTTTTTTTTAAACAAAAAGAGAGAAAATAAAATTGAGGGAATATATCTATCTTCTGTATTAATACCAAATGTTTGAGTTTTTTTCCCCCCCCATTGTGTTACATACAGAGATGGCTGCTGGAAGAATAAGGCGCCCTTCCCAGTACATGCAAGATGCTCACAGATTTTCCACACATTCAGTAGAAACCTCATTTGTTTTCTGCTTGTGGTTCACAGGAGCACTTAGCTTTTTAGTGGTTGACACTATATCTATTTTTAGCAGCATTTTAACAGCTGTCACTAACAACTAAGATCTCATCTTGAACGGGGAAGGGAGATTATCTGGTTTATTTTAAAAAAATCAAACTACGTAGTTGTCAGATTACAAAACGCAATTTGGATCTTTATGTGTGAAGAGAAAAGGCTATCTTTTGTCATTATGCCAATTCCCTGGGAAAAAGGACCTATAGTGGGCTTGATAAAATAGCGAATGGGCTTTGCAAGGTTTAGAAATAATGCTATTAAAGGCATGCAAACGTATATGTAGCACACTTCAAATTCCATTAAAAGTGGTCCCATTGCTGCCTTCTGCAGCGGTGTTGTGATGGGGGAAGCCTCAAAGAGTCAAGTCGTAGTTTTCCAAGTAGGTCAAGAGGAGCAGTGTGGACACCTCCGATGAGCAAGTCTCTTCCGGGGCATTTGATTTTATAAGAGGTTAACTCATGTCAGACACATGACACTGAAAGAAGCAGACAGACAAGTGTAAGCCACTCTGTAGCAGATGTCATCTCTGTTCCTAAAGATAGTGGTAAATTTGCTATGGATAATGCATTACCAAACAAGATAATGCTGAAACTCGGCAAGCGTCAAATTTAACCTACTCCCATGCTTGGTAAAGTGAGAAAATTGGTATTAGGGGCTGCGGGAGCAGCGATGTAGTGTAAAAGCAGCCTACTGTACTGTCTTACTTAGAGGTCATGTGCCCTATTTTGAGAACTGAACCAAAGCGGATGAAGTTTTGAGTCTGTTCCAACTAAGGCAGCTGGGCATTTCCCACTTCTCTCCAGCTCCAGCCCAGGAAAGCAGGCGATCACATGGTCACATATATTATTCTTTTACCCGATATTATTCAAAATAGATTTAATTTTTATGCCATTTGGCTCACGTGGTTTTGATTATTTGAGATTTATAGCTGATTGGGAGGAGCTGCGTTTCAGGAAGACACTGGAAAAACGTTGGGGATGACAGATGAGGGTTTACTTTCCCTGTCCAACAGGTGCGAGCCCTCCAAGAGAGGAGTCCACAGCCTTCTCCAACTCGCCAGCTAATTGTGTTAAAGCTAATTTCCTGAGCCATGCTGAAAGTCTTTAGAATTCTTTACAAGCCTTGGGAAAATGTAAGTAAGAATATTTTCTATATGGTATGCTTATGTTCTCTGAGATATCAATATTTTATCTATTCAGTCCAATTTCGAACAATTTTGTTTTCTAATTGTAGCTAAATCTTTTAGCTGAGCAACAGAACATGTTCCCTTTAACCTGGATTCTTTCTTTTGTCTTTTTTTTTCTTCTTTTTTAAATGCTCCTTAATGGCCCATGTTGTAACTGTGGTTGAACCACATCTAAGTATAGTACAATTGCATTTCTAATGCACATGGGCATTAGCAACCACTTGCTTATGTAAAGGGCCAAGACATGCATTTGAAAACAGAGATTTCCAATACATTTAAAATTACAGTTTTTATTGACGGTTAGCACTGATAGTTTCACTATAGTTCAAAATGAAAACGTCTCACAAAGAATTTCTTGTTGTGAATAATAGGTCTCGTTGACAATGGTAGGGCAAACGAAGCACAAGGAATAACACATAAGCAGTACTTTGTATTGTTTGTAGCTTTAATATTGCCATATCTATTTACATTGTTTATAGGCAACTTCTCTCTGTTTTGCTACTTGCACTATTGTAAGAAAATGTAATTTGTAAAAAAAAGGGAACATTAAAAAATTTGTCATCGCCACAGAGTGCAGACTTATCTTGATATTAATGAATTCCAAACAATAAAAGGTAGTGGCAGCTAATTGTATCTTAATATTTATCTACTATCTACTGGCATTTTTACAGTATCAAATGGTAACTCATACCGTAATCTGATTAAAATTTTGTAGTAACCGTAATAGTACTGCACCTATGCCAAAAATCCAGACATAGTGTTTAACAGCAGTAAAAATAAGAGAGCAAAGAACACCCTCCAGCACTTAATAAACATATCAAATGCAAATTGGAGGAAATTATTTAATGACTCTATAGGCTAGTTAATTTTGGTGATTATTCACAGTTCTAGTAGCAATACTTAGCGTGGAAGAAGTTAGTACCAAAATTGTCATGACACCAAGGTCGTAAGTAGAATTTGAAACTTGCCGTAGAGAGGAAATCACCTTCCTGATTGAATGAATGTGCAGCTTTACAGCTCCTACAGCAAAAGAATTCTTATGTAATTATTTTCTAGATTCTTCTATAATCCTGAAATTACCTGCTCTCAGATATTATGCAACGAGAGACGGTTTGGTATGAACCTGTATGATCACGTTCATTTTGAGACTTGAAAGACCTTTGTTTTCTAAATTTTAAAAAATCTTTAATTCCTGGAAAAGAGAGATTTTGGGTGGGCTCTCTCTGAAGTGTAAAGTGAAGAAGAGACTGAAGAGAGCAATGCCATGAAGCTGAGTTAAGAGACTGCTCAAGAAAAGTGTTAATTTAACATGTGCCAAGACAGAAAAGGGAAAATAATCTATTGATTTTGGTGGAAGTTGCACTGCTTTCCTAAATAGATGTAGTCCGTTACTTTTTTCCCATATATTAAATACCCACTTCTTATATAGGCTATGATCCAGCTTGAGGAGCTCATTCAATGTGCCACCTGGGCCCGAGCTGGGCAGTTGATCTTGCACAACACAGAGAGTTGGTCCTTGTCAGATGCATGTTGATTTACACAGATTTGGGTAAGAAAGGAATACATTTGCCACAAGGAACCATAAGTTGGTGTTTTGAGAAAGTGTCCTGGCTTTGAAGGTAGAGGTCACACCAGAATTTGTCTGGCTTAGACTGAATATCTGGTAACCAAAGGTCAAGCATTCCAAAATTTTCCCACTTTGTTCACCGATACTTGGCCCACAAGCCAGGAGTGACAGAAATTTTGACACATTGGATGGGCTTGTCCCTAATGGCCCCAAACATGTGCAAATAAACAGAGGGATTCACAGATGAGAGTAGATATCCTTACCAACCCAGTTGCCTGGCTATGGTTTATTCTCTTTCGGTGTGAGCGTAAGTGACCGTCACTCAGCTTGGTTTCCAAAAACGATACTGTCAGGGTATCAGTGCTTGTACAATCCTGGCGCCTGCAGCATCCAAGTACCACGCAGACATATTTTTTCCGAGCTCTGGAAAGAGGAGAAGCGTTATCACCGTTTTCTAGGCAGGGAGTGGAGGAACAAAGAGATTGCAGGGTTTATCTTAGGTCCCCTAAGAAGGCTACAACAAAGCTCGGTACTTCCCAAATCCCAGCTCGCTGCCTTTCATCACAGGACCAGGTTTCCTTTTCAGCCATTGCCTCCCCAAGACTGCTGCGAGAACATCAATGATGTATAGTTAAAATACATTTGGTTGTTGTCTGGGGAAGGAAAACACGCCTTGATCTGTTTGAATGGATTCATTATTGAAATGAATTTAGAAAACCCATATTGTTGGGGCTTTTTACTGTATGGATTAGCAACAACCACTGAAAATTGACGTTACCTTGCCTGCATGAGCCTGGTCAGAAGAGTCACATTCCATGAATGTGCAAGAATTTCTGGCATGAATTCTTGTACATGCACATTTATGATTTGGCTTCTGTGCATGCTGTTCATGCACTCACCACTTTGAACTCTGCTTTTCATGAGTAATTCCGACAACAAAATTCATTCCTTCATATATACATGGAAAGCAAACACAAAAGAGGCAGGAACGTGGCCAAATGAAAGTACTTTCAATTGTTTTTTCTTTATTTATTTATTTTGCATTCTATTCTCAGCTCTGGCTAGAGAGTCACAGAGTAGAAATTATGTACCCCTCTTGATTTCTAAAGGAAGATCAGCCAGGACTCAAAGGAAATTTTGTTTGTTTAAGAGTCAAAGTTGGTTCAGGGCAAGAATGATAGAGGGTTTAGCAAACAAGAATTTCTCCCAACGTGGTTCAGTTATGTCCCCTATGCATGACTTAAAATTGAAAAAATGAGCCTATTGGAAATCTTTTGTGTTCAACAGCTGCACAGAAGACATGACTACTCCTAAATGTAAGATGAGGTACTGATCTTTTTAATCTGGTTCTTCTGGTTCTATTCTAGGGAAAAGACACCTGTCACCATGATGCTAGTGCTGCAGATGAGATTCACTTTGCAAGTCCTAAACGTTATTTTTCTCCATAAGGGGAATGCGTAAGAATAGTGAAAGGAAGCACAGGATTGTTTAAGGAACTACAGATGCTGAGCTGGATTTTCAGTACTTACACTACTTGTATATAATTGTAACAATAGTGATTGTAATGTGCTCTCTACTCGGCACTGGTGAGGCCGCATCTTGAGTACTGTGTTCAGTTCTGGGCCCCGCACTTCAAGAAAGATGTTGAGGTGTTGGAGCGAGTCCAGAGGAGGGCGACCAACCTGGTGAAGGGTCTGGAGGGTCTGACCTACGAGGAACGGCTGAGGGAGCTGGGGTTGTTTAGCCTGGAGAAGAGGAGGCTCAGAGGTGACCTTATTGCAGTCTACAACTACCTGAAGGGAGGTTGTAGTGAAGTGGGAGTTGGCCTCTTCTCCTGGGCAACTAGCGACAGGACAAGAGGACCCAGCCTCAAGCTTTGCCAGGGGAGGTTCAGGTTGGACATCAGAAAGAAATTCTTTTCAGAAAGGGTTATTAGACATTGGAATGGGCTGCCCAGGGAGGTGGTGGAGTCACCATCTCTGGATGTGTTTAAGAAAAGACTGGACATGGCACTTAGTGCCATGGTCTAGTTGACATGGTGGTGTAAGGGCAATGGTTGGACTCGATGATCCCTGAGGTCTCTTCCAACCTGATTGATTCTGTGATTCTGTGATTCGGTGATTCTGTGATTTACGCTGTCAGGGGAGAAAGAATTAGAACTTCTTTTACTGGGAATCATAAACAAATGAATAAATAAACTAGGCAGTACACTCTGGGTGTGCATTTTTATTTCAGAATTTATACTGAAGGGTGTCTAGTTCTAAGCAGGTGATTCCTTGTAAACCCATCGTGGAGAGCAAATGAGTCCCACGGACTGTTGCTCCTTGTTGATTGTCAGTGGGCGTAGATGCACTAGATGTAAAGGTCTATGACTCACTGAGCTTGCCAAGGTGAAACCAGAAGCGAGTAGATAATTGCACCATTATAAAAAGAATTATCAGTTTGATTACAGAAAAAAATCTTCTAATCGTGCTGTGACTCTTGGGAACTGAAATAGGGGATGAGACCAAAAGTGAGGAGTTTGTGTCAAGGAATGGCAAAGTGTCCCCTTTAATTGATCCATTTTAATCAAACATGCCAAAAAGATGATTTCTAGGACTAAAGATATAATGGGTCAAAACAGCCTAAGGTACTTCCCCGTGCCAGTTCTGATTAAAATAAAAAAGAAGACTAATCAAAGAGGCATTTTGACATGGGCAAGAAATTTTTGAATCCAGAGGTTACTGGAATGCTTCATAAAAGAGATGATGCAACCTCCTGCCTTATGTATGAAAAAGATACCTAGTTCAAAGTTGCCCCATCTAGTTTGATAATCTGTAAACTGAAGAGTGAGAGGGAGGAGTTGCAGGTAATCCAGATTGATACGAGAGCTTCAAATACGTGGGGTGATATGAAGAAAGCATTTCCTTTTCACGGAGAGAAGAATAATTTGGTGTCACATAACCCAGAAAACATGTATAGAAAATGCAGAATGTATATGGGTAATTAATGGGCAGTTAAGAACAAAAAGCAAATGTGGTATAAATTAGTGGGTATCTATGACCTTTATAGAGTACATGAAACTTGGTAGGATGGTTTTCATACCTGTAATGACATTATAAGATAACTACAATTTAGGCTGCAAAGGCAAAATGAAGAAGACAACGAATGTGGGCATGGAGGATGGTGGTATCTCCTCATTAATAGTGGTGCAGCACAGAGGGAGACTCATCCGTCCATCCCAGCCATATTGAAGACTTGAAGCACACCAACAAAAGCCTGTCATTTTCTCTTTCCATTTGTGTCTTTGTGGAAGTTTTAGTAGTGGTATCTACTAATGTGGGTAGCAATACTTGGGGAGGTACCACAAGTCTTTGGGAAATCTGCCCAATTAAATGGGGGCCTTGGAACACCCCTTCAGGAGGGGAGAGACTCTGTTTTTACAGGGCGCTGAACTGAAAGAGGGCCAGTGTCAGCATTGATATGGGGGGCTCAGCATCCTGGTTGGGAGAGTAGGGGGATCTCTGCAGTCTCAAGCTGGTCCCTCTCCTGATGAGACCCCTTCCCCTGCAGCAGGTAGAGGGTCAATGGTGAGATCGAGCTCTGAGTACAGGGTGGATGAGATTTCTGTAGCGTGTGACCCAGGACCACTGCCCTAGGGAGACGGAGAGTTGAAAACAGTAGTGGTCAAAATAGGATAGAAGTGGAACGGGAGAAAAGAGGCAGCAGAAATGTCCTTCATTTGAAGCATCCCTTTGATAATTTCCTGTTAGCTCAGTCTGAGTCTGGGGCTTCAGGGGTATGGTTTGGTGGGAAGAGACTGGCAGGAGTTTTTGAATATCACCTTAGGGATTGTGACAGAGGGGCAAACATTCACAACTCTCATGTTGAAAGTTCATATCTGTGAAGGTGGGAAAGGATTGGTGAAGGTGTATCGATCCTCAGGTGGAAAGGTAACATTATAAGGTTGATGTGAAGTGAGAAAGGTGTTTCTCATAAGGTCACTTCACAGCCAACTGCTCTCCAACACTATGTCCCAGTGACCTTGGTAAGGAATAAGATGTGACACTCCACTCTTTCTATGGACCAGTAGGGAGAGCTGTTCAAAGAAACCTAAGTTGAAGGCAACAGATAAAAGAGTTTGTCAAAAACAGAAAAAATGGCTCTTCTTCATCCTCCTTTGCCTCTGCTTCCCCAGCTCCCTGCACCTCTGTAGTAGCTGAAAGGAAGAGGGAGGCTGCAGAATTACATGGTACAAATCTTATCCAAAGAGCATCTGTAAATGACAGCATATGCCTTCAAGTGTGTTCAGTGGTTATTCCTTGTTTGATGCAGCAGTGGCCACACAATTACGTCACTTCAGGGCTTGCTAGAATGTAATATTAAGTATGATTCCAGTTACTGCTGCGCATCCCTGCTATTTTTACTTGTTGGATTTAAAGTTAACAATATTCTGACACAGCCCTGGTTCAGGTGAATGGATATCTTCTTTTCAAGGACAATGGGTTTTCCATAAGAAAAAAACAGATTTGTCCCACAGCTGATGCCTACAGATTGAAATGAGCTCTGCTCAAAGTGCTGCTCATCACAGGAGAAGCTTTCTATGACAAAGGCATGAATAAAGGCAATTGAAGGCACAGCAGAAGTTACTGTAAGGCAACAATGCATGTTCACAGAGCAACGAAGTTTGTACATTGATCCAATTAGGGTGCCTTCTGCTTTCAGGGCAGTGGACACATCTGGAAACAAGAAGCTTCACTTTGTTAGGATGATGAAAAAACAAAGGAACATTTTGGGAGTGATACTGCGCAGACTGATAGGGTTTCAGTTAGACTGGAAGTTTTAAGGTAAATCCCACCGCTCTTGTAGGATAGGTTTTGGGGTGCGTTATGAGGACAGGCAAGTGACCAGACAAATGGGTGGCTCAGAGAATTAGGAGACACCACTTCTCTGGATTTTCCCCTCAATATCAGTGTAAGTGAGTCAGTTGGCACCATCTCCTGTGAGCAGTCTTTTCTGAGTGACGTACATATAGTGGTATTGTTGATAATCATCTTCGATTTGGGGATGATGTATTTCAGGGTCTCTCACTCTTTACCTATGGAGACGAACAAGTGGTTTACTGACCAGTAGCGTGACTGATAAGTCCTGTCAGCTAGAGCGGTCCAGCCAAAAGCCGTAGCCCCAGGAAGGGGGCTAGAGCGGTTTTAGCCTTTCCCCAAGTACCATGGGGTAAGATATCATCTCTGGCATGGTGTGCAGTGGCTTGACTCACCCCTTCAGGCTGTCAATGGCTCTCGGCGTTTTGTTGCAGACTGACAGGATTTCCTGAGCGGTGCGGGGGATTTTTGGTTAGGAATATCTTTTGACTGATGGTGTGTTTGCGTCTTCTTTGGGAATGTACGCTCACGTGAGCTTCTCAAGTGTGAGAGGCTGCAACTCTTACACTGTCTCAGTGCTTGGCAGGCTTGCTTTGTGGTTTTCTGCCTTGTCTTTAACAATACGGTCAGCTGAACCGTCCTGGCCCTTCGAAGCCATATGCAAATATATATATTCTTTGTGCACAGCTGGACTATAGCCACTATAAAAGCAAGTAGAACAAGTTAGAGTACATACATTACAGAAATGCATATCAATTTCTTTTACAGGGCACGTTAACTCAGGAGGTACTATACTTTTGGTCCCTCACCTGGTTTGTGGAGACAGGTTAGCTGTCTATGCACTGCTCTCTATCATGCGATGCACACATGCAAAGTTTGTTACCTTTCTTGTAAAGATATTCTGTTAAGAGCAAGAAGAGAAAAAAAAATGGGAAGACTGCTGTCGTTTGCAGTGTAGGGAAGGGAATGTTTTTAAGCCAACCAGGGACACAGATGGAATAGCTGACCTGAGGCTGGGTAATTCACATTGTTTCTAAAATAAAACCCAAAGTTCCCCAAAAGAAGCCAAAGAACTATGCAGAAATCACCTGGGTTTTCCCACAGCTCTAAGTCTTGAAGCTGAGATAGGTGAATAGGGGAAATCAGTTGGTTTAGGAGATAAATAATGACTTAAGAGCTTCAGATTGAAAGAAAGAGGAATCTCACAAAATTTAAACCCCAAGATCCTGCAGATATATAGACTGAATGATATGGACTCTAATTTTTCTATCGGTTATAAGTCTGATCAGTAAACACACAGCCACACATATATAGCTAAGCAGAAGATACACATGCAGACATGGCTAGATGCTTGCTTTATTGTATATATGTATGAATTCATTATATGTTTATGTAATACCATGCAGACATGCAACAAAATGTGTGGAGATAAATGTGGGCACAGAAAACCAGACCCAGCATATGTATTTTAGATAAACACATTTTTTTACTTTGGGTTTAGTACGCCATAAGGTGTGGTAGTGCTTTGGGATGCCATAGCATAGATTAGAGATAGAAAAAATAATTATTTTGATTACTATTAGAGTTTTACTTTTCTGCTACTGACTTTAGCTTTTATTTTGTTGCACATTATTCCATGTTTGGTAAAGGCTGAGTATATATGTATAAATACAATGCTAAATACTATTTCTTAATACTTTGAGCAATACATTTCCTCAATATACCCTCTTCAAAAGAAGTATTTGTTTCTTTGAGAGACAGTTTCAATAGCATATGGCAGATTATTTTAATAAAACAAAGTGAGATCGATATCATGAAAGCAGGATTAAATATCTTGAAGAAGATGCTTGCATCCTAACCCTTTGTATGTGATTTTATATTGTGAAGTGGAGAGATAAATAAATGAGAACCACAGAATATGATTCCCTGATTCACTCGTATTCAGGAAGGTAAAGATTGCTTGAAATATGTATGATGAAGCTGGATTCTTCATGAGATAAGGTAGAAGAGATGATTATTCAGTGAGCCCAAGAAAGCGGTCTTTCTGAAGGAGACAACCAAGAGGCTGCAGGTGATGTAAACAGATTATATTTCGTGGAGATTAAAGTGAGCTTTTTGACATTTGAGGGATCCTATTAAAAATTGGACTGTGCTCACTATAATCTTGAACAATATTGATTGCTGAGCTGTTTACTTGTAAAAGGAATTCTTTCTAGTCAAATGATGCAGTTTTAGGAAAGGGAATGACCTCTGCAGGAAGAGGGGGCGTACAATTATAAATCATACCAAATGTGATTGAAACTCTCCCACAGGCAAGAAAGAAAATCAAATTAAAGCAAATATTGTATTAAAGGAGATTCAGTGGATGCCTTGGAGAGCTCTGATTTTCATGTAAATGCTCATTTAGACTGAGGTTTACTGCCTCCTCAGAATAATGGAGAGGAAAAGAAAAGCATATTTAATTGGAAAGGGAGGGAATGCCAAGGAAATAGATGAATTGCAATTCACTTTCTAGATTTTTGCCTCCAGATCTAGTGACTATGATAGCTCACTGTCTTAAATTGTACTAAGGAAAACAGTAATTGAACTTCAGTCCATATAATTTGGGAAATCCTGCTTTTTTTCTTTATCACGTCTTCCAGATTATTGCAGCTTTAGATAATTTCCCTGTCAAGTCCTTTTGCATGTTCTTGTGGGAATTGCCTAGTGATTGACAGCTTTGATCTGGAAATTGTTGCAGCTAAACTGCTACAATTCATATGGAGAGACCTGCCAAATAATTTGACAGATAGATGCCCAGAAATGACGTATGCGGATCTGTCAGACAAACTTTTTTAGAGGAACCAGCCTTTGAGTTTTGCTACGTGAGTACGGTGAATACTGGGCATGTCTTGTTTCATGAGCCTGCTTCTGGTGGACTACAAAGAGCTGAGGGCACCCGTGCTCTACAGAAGCGGGGTGCTGAGGTGGGTGATGGCTATGCTACTGCCAGTAAATCCCAACAAAATCATCATCAGAAAATCAGAAATTAAGGATTTTGCAGTCATGGCACCAGCTCATAGGCAAATAGTTTCGTGCCTGAAAGAGTGTGAAATCGATGTAAAATGTTTCCTGAAACGAGATTCTTAATAGGAAACCCAAGAGTAAATAAGATCATTTTAACAGAGCTCAGAACGAACCTAAGAGAACTCAAACAATTTGTACTTTTACATCATTTTTTTTCTTCTTTTTTACATTTGCACACAAAAAATACCCCAAAAGTTATAGTATTAAGATTTAACCTGACAGTAAGTATCAACACAGTTATAAATGTCATGGTATCATGTAGGCTATCAGGCAACTGAGGCAACACATGTTCAAAACTGACTGAGTAAACACATTTTATTTGCATTCAGGCTAATGCCTCGAAACTGGAGTTAACCTCCCAGTGCTAAAATCAGGGCAGGTGCAAGGCCGTTTCCCTAATCTAACAGATTGAGATGCTGACTGCGTAGCCTGAACTATTTCATTCTTAAATCTCTTGTTGCATTTGTCTATGTACGTGGAGATTTAGCGCAGCGGGGTATTGAAAATCTCATCAAGTTCAACAGAATAAACCCTAAGAAGAGCTTTCATCATTAAACATTTTCATACTCTATGATGTGCAAAGTTACCTGACCATATTTTAAGGAGGCTTTAAATAGGAAAAGTGTCCTGATGCCTAAAGCTGGCAACGTGCTAATTAAGACACACAGAAGAAAAGTTAAGCAAGTAACTTTAAGGAGGGAGGGAAGGAAGGATGCCATCCCATGCAGAAATACGTGATGCTTCAGCTGCTGAGCCCAATCACTGGGGAGGAGGAATGCATAAACAGGAAGAGGCAGTAAAGAAGAAGTCATTTAATTGTGGGCTAGAGGAAAAAAAAACACCTCCCAGGAGATTTATTCTGGACGGCTGAATGTCTGTGCTTATAGGAGCAGGGAAGATGTCCCTAAGAGCTCTCTGGGTTGTGCCTGTCCTGAAGTAAGTTAGAGGCACCAGTCAGACCAAATGGTGAGATGATGTAGCAGGGAAACTAAGCATGTTCATCAACATTTTAATAATATTTCCTGCCGTTTTATCCTTCTCATAACTTTCAAAATTATCCTTCCATCTTGACAAATCCCTTCTTCTAAACCAGCCCATGATGGCTTTTTCTAGGATGTCCAACTGAAAGTGAAGGCGTACTAGAAAGTCTGGAGCACAGGAAGCCTCAACTGAGTGTTGCACTGCAGGAGTTGAAACTTATTCTGGCTCTGCTGAAAAATCCCATTAGGATGTTGAGGAGTTGCTTAAACCAATTTTTGCACAGGTTATTCTTAATTTAGCGTTCCTTATTTTACGGACACTTGGCCATGGTGTCTGGTTTTCAGACATATGAGCAGCTACATCTCTCATGAACTTTGAATGCCTGAAACATTATGTAGTGGTAAATGCTCTGAGGAAAACATATATATGACTCAGAACAGAAACCAAGAATAGTAGAAACTTTGGACTTACATCTCCCCAGATTTTAGATTGCCATATTAAAGTGTTGTTAATAGTATCACCTCAGTTCACAGCATGATGTGAAAATGAAATCATTGATGTTTGTAAAGCATAATGATGAGCACCATAGAAATTTATGAGCAAATTACTCTGCCTTCATTGTATTTTCTAACTCGTTCCTGTCTTCATGCTCCCTTTCTCAGGGTTGGCCCCTCACTCTCTCCTTACTTGGCTGGTCCAAGGCTTTGATACCAAGGTCCCATTTCCTGTCATAGGCTGTTGTTCAGCACTTCCTATCCCCTCTCCAGCCTCCCCATGCATGTCTTCTCATTCTCATTCCTCCAGGAGCAATCCCTGGGCTTCTGTCCCAGACTCCATCCTTCCTGTGCCACAGCCACTTCCCACCCCTTGCCATCCCTCATGGCACCACCCTCTACTTGGTGTCCATGCCCTGCAGCAAACATGGTGCGTGTGACAGCAACCTCCCAGCTGCTCCCTGTGACCAGACTTTCGTCCCCTTGGTAGCAAGGACTGATGTGCAGGTCGGCTCGTGCCTTGCTTGTGCCCAAGTCCTGCCCTGGCACACAGCTGGAGTCTGCTCTCCAAAAAAAGTGGAGAGAGGTTCAGACATGCTCCATGGGGCTGGCATCCTCACAGACAGTATCTGTTAAAGGCTAGCAAGTCTACACTGAGGGGATTCAATCACAATTTTTATACGGCTCATCCTTTAATCAAATGTGGGTTGACCTGCACAGAAACTACATGGAGAAGCTGTTCTTTGACACAGCTTCTTGTCCTTGCCCCAAAGTTATGGGAGGGCACTAGGTTTTTCAGCAGCAAGCTCGTTCCTGAGGCTGCTCCTTAGAAACACCTGAGCTAATTCAGCTGAAATTTGTTTTTTGAAACAAAAGCAAAGAAAAGAATTAACTCAGTATGGAAATGTTTTGTAGTGTTTGGAAATGTTATGCACAATTGGAAATGGGCTCTTCAAGGCAGCCTTACTAATATGTAAAACTACTACCTGTGCTGACACCAGCAGTGCAGGCAGGAGTCGCAAATCTAAATGTACCCAAACTGGGGGTGTTCTAGATATAAGGTGAACAAAGAGCTGCATTTTGTCACTTGGAGCTTTGGAAAGTTTGGGAAGTAGGCAAAATTTGCTTACATGGGATCCTGAGGTGCCTGACATAACTTTAAAGTTAGTCCTGCTGTGATAAGGAGGTTGGGCTAGATCAGCTCCCAAGATCCCTTCCAACCAAAAATTTTCCATCATTCATATTTTCATCATATAAACTTCCAATGGTTTTATATTCTAGTTTTCAGAACCATTGTATTTCCTAATAATGGACCACTACTGTCTATTTAGAAAGTTGCTTTTGAAGACCAACTATGACACACATTTTTAACCGATTGACCTTGGCTAAGAGGGTTGAGAAACTTAAGGAAAGACAAACGTTCTCCTGTCACCTGTAAAACCAAAATACACATAGGTTGTGGTTATTTGTGGACTACGTTTGCCACCAAATTTTTTAACCGTGCTGTGAATTCTTCCCATGATTTAAACTGCTCTGTATGAAGAGTGAATATCATCATGATTCTAGTGAGAAAAGCAATCACAATAGTAATATTCTGCCATATCTAAGAACTACAGAGTGAATCCTAGTAAATAACTCAGTCTCAAAGCAATAAACACGCCAGGGTATGAAAATCATCTTTTTTCATAGATATAAAAGTAAAGTGTGATTTAGTGTTTCATACCTTCATTGTATCTGTAACATCCTACCAGCAATCATCCACAATAAACTGTTGCATTATTTCAAACTGACTATAATATTTAGTGTTGAGGAAGCAATGTATTTGAGAATAGTCAGGCTGAAAATCTGTTCACGACAAAAGTTTTTCAAGCATCTCTATTCCTCATATATATATGTTGATTTTTGTCATATTTAGAATCACTTAGCTGCTAAAGAAGTCAAGTACTAACATGCCCTCAGCTCTGCCAGCAAAATGCTAACAAAATGGAGCTATAGGTATGTTGTGACTCCCGCATGAGGAGTATGTGGTAAAACTAAGAGAATGCAGACTGTAACTGCCTGCTGCAAATCTCTGAATACACCCTGAAAAACTAAAGCACGCAAGAAATGTCTGGTTGCTAGTACAACTGGTTGCACAACATTGACTCCCCTTTGGTCTAGCAGACCTCAGATCTGTTGACCTGGACAATCTCTTTCAGTCTGAGAAGTTACGAAAAGTACTTTCCAGTAAAAGCCTGAGAATAAGGAGAGATTTGCTTAACGCACTTCTTTATGGTTTTATAAGCATGTGTCTGTGCCGTCAGAAAATTCTGCAAAAAAAAAAAGTCATACTGAATAGTCTGTTGGGAACATATGACTATCTGAGCAAAGCGTCTTGTCCAGAGCATTCAAAGCTGATCCCAAGCGTCTGGACTCAAACCAGCCAGGTTTTACAAGCTTTTCTGATTTTGCCCTGCAACAAACATATTTCCTTTCTTCCCCATTGCTTCTGCACATTTCAGGCGGGGGGATACGGTGCAAGGGACATTGTACTGCAGAATTAGCACTTCCAGAGCAGAATCAGTGACAACAAAATGTACGTGGTATTTCCTAACTACCTTCCCAGTCAAGCTGTAATGAGGCTTCTTAGTGAGCAACAATTAGGTCTGATTGTGTTGGGAATCAGAGCAGATAAGTTATTAGCAAAACAGTTATATTAGGAGAATCAAATGATCTTTTTTAATCACAATACTCCATTTTTCCAGGCAGGATTTCTCTTTCTCTTCATAGGCAGTGGATAAAGAAGCAACATGGTTTCCTGCGTGCTCATAAAGATATACTATGGGGTAATAAACCTGAATAATATTCCTTTCCATTTGTTATAATGATTGTAATAAATCTACAAGGCATAGATGAAAGCAGTTGTACTAGCCTTACATCTCGCAGAAGATAAAAAAGCTTCTAAAAAGGACAGAATGGAGTGTTTATTATGCCTTCTTAACTTTAAGTACATTTAAAAGAATTGCCATTTCCTTCTGTTGCCTCATTTACAAGCACCAAGTTAGGTGGTAATTATAAGATAATTCAGTAACACTCTAAAATAATGATTCAGCTAATTAATGCTGAATTACAGAGGCAGTCCTACACAGATACTTATAACACCCCCATTAACACTGACAGAGTTCATCATGATTATTCCAGCAAGCACTGAAGGAACTGAACGTGATTAGACCATTTCTTGAAAATGTTTACTGTTTTTTTTTTTGCATAAAACTGCAGCCTTTTATAGAGTTCTCTGTAGTGCAGGTGTCTTAGGGAGGAAATGGAGCATAGGAACCCTCCTCCCACATGCAACAGTCACCATGCGTGATTTTCACAAGGTCTCTAGAGCCCAAATTGGGATATTGCACTGGCCACTGAAATCGTGACCACAAAAGGGTGTAGTCTTTTGGTTACAAACTGTGGTCAAGGGACATGTTACCATCTGTGGTTTCTTTGAATTTGGCTCATGTTGATGTAGGGCAGAGGACGGGAAGGACTTCTTGCTCGAGGTCAGTGGAGAGGTTTTGTTGCTTCTCGCTTGTGGTCATCAGAGTGAGACGCCTCAGCATTTTTCGCCTCAGTATCCCAGGGCCCAGCATCCTTCTTTTTTATTTCTCCCATTTGCTCTGGAGAGTCAAAGTTATTCTGGATTACAGTCTTGTGTTTGCTGGAGCTTTGTATCTTGTAAATGCCGTCATGTTTGTATATGCTGCATTTGTGCCTCATTGTGGAAAATGGAATGGGGGGCTATATGAAGGCTCTTAAAATAGACTCAGCTATTTTTTATTTTAAAATGGGCAATAAAATTATTAAAAAAAGTAGGTTTAATTATTTTATTCAGAATGAGAGAGCACAGGTCACAGTAACAGAACGTATCTTAAGGATTTCAAGACAGCGTGTTCAGACATCCCAAACAAACTTCATTGTCTTCACTGCCTGCGAGCTGATGTCACCATTTTGAATGAAGTATAACTCACTGCTGACAGAGATTACTTTGGCCATGACGTTAATCTACCCATTAATGCCAGCTGCCTAGACATCATCACCCTGTGCAGTGTCTTACACAGGCAATATTTACAAGACTTTTATAAAATCATAGCACTTTTCTTCTGTAAAGATCTGCACACCCAAATGTTAAACATGTGCTTGAGAGGAAAAAAAGTTAGGAATTATGTATAAATATACTGCACAGCCACTGGGAAATAGAATACAAACTCATCCAGTTAAGGGGCCTTGGCAAATACTTTTTGCCCAAAACTTGCGATTTTTATTTCTAGTGGGAGTTCTGCAGAGGCTAATGTGTGAAAATTCCCACGGCGAAGCACACGGGGCCCTGTGCATCTCCACCACGCTCAGCCCCGGCTTCCGCTCCCACCAGTGGAGAGCAGGCTCTCGACGGAGGCAGGCCAGAAGCAGCACAGCATGAGAACGGCAGCAGAGCTGCTTCAGCCCCACGGTTCTGGCTGCAAGATGGGAATAGTCTGGCGATGGTCCTTGCATCCCCGCAGGGGGCAATGGGTGATGGATCTGCATGCTGGCACTGTGTCTGCAGCCCAACGATCTCCAGCTGTCATAGATGGCAGCCGGCTGTGTTATAGCCAGTTCGGAGCTGGGCTTTATGGTTTCTTTGGGTTACCAAAACCCTTTTCATTCTGGCCAGAAGAACTTAAAAAATGCAATGCTGTGGCTACAGAGGCAAATTCAGACTTGGCAAAACAGAGTTGCTTTCACTTATATAAGGGCTGAATCTGCCTCCTGGTGTTTTAGTGGCCACTTACTTCCCCTCTCTTCAGTGTAAAAGTATCGCTTTTGGTATCTGAGGCAGCTAGAGGTACTGCTAAAGCACATTCATCCAGGCCTTCACAATCAGTAAGAGCTGGAACGGGTTCAGGTGGAAAATTACGGGATTGCGATCGGGGTACCAAAATTGAGAGACAGTCAGGCTCTGCTTCTGACTGTGCTGCAGACTGTGAAGGAATAACCTAATTTTTCCACTCTCCCACTTGTCTATCTGTAAAAAGGGATGGTAATCTTTTATTCATCTGTCTTACCTATTCAGAGTAGAATATATACTGAAATGTAAGCAACAATAACAGAACATTAAGCAAATGGGTCTGGGAGTAAAGAGGCGACAGAGGCAGATAGACAGAATCAAAGCACATATAATGTGAAAGAAAGTAGAAATCACAAACACAGTTGGCTCAGTGAAAATCCCTGCTTAGAAACACAGCTGAGGGGAGATTTTGGGTGGCTTTTTTTTTCCTTGCCTGCCGAAGCTCACTCCTCTCCAAGAGCTGGAGGTACAGCTCTTTTTGCAGGCTGTTGGTGGGAGATGCTTTGCTAAAAGAGAAGAAGCCTCGGCACACACAGGGTACTGCTCATGTGACACCTGGAAACCCAAGGTGGCCGAGATCTTAGAAATGCCTTTGGAAATTCATTGAGTGCTTGCTAATTGCCCAATAAAGGGATAAATTTATTCCCCGATGAAAGAACCATGGTCAGCCAAGGATGAATTTCAGAGATCATATATCTGTTGTAGAAACTAGCAAAAGAGTGGAAGAAATGGGCCAATCTGGCCCATGTAAAGATAAACAGTGATTAGAGAAAGGAAACAATCCAAGGAACAAGCTGAATTTGGCAAGAATACATCAGTACTATGTTTTCCAACCCTGCAAGTGTACAGCCCCTAGGCAAGACCAACTCCAGTGGAAAGCTTCAGCCAGCAAACTGCAAACACTTTAAAAAACTGATGATAGGCTCTTTGGAAGCCTCTCTGGGAGGAAGATTCTTGTCTGGCAAAGTGACTTGCATACTTCTGGCACTAAACAAACCATGTCTAACTATGCTGCTTCTGTGGTCAGCCATTGCCACACTATTTTTGTGCCTCTCTGCCTTAACCCGCTCTACGCGCACAGTCCCTGCGGCAGAGGAGGCAGCTCTCCCCAGCTTGCTGACAGAAGGCAGAGGCTTAAATTTGGACTTGAGGGAGGGCTCTTGATGAAATCCAGAATCATAAACCAAAGCCCTCTCTTGGCATTAGTCAAATGAGTCAGGACTGCCCAGCATCACTGCTGCGGCAAGGGCTGGGCATGATTTTGGGACTCTGACAGCAACTCACACCACAGGAGCAGCACCCGATCTCCCCCACGTCCCTAGACTCAGCAGCCACCGCTTCCCCCACTCACTCTGGCTGTCCCCACCGCTCACTGCTGGCAGCAGCCACCCTTGCTTGTCTTGCAACACACCTCTGCCACCAGCCACGTTGGCCAAGCAGCCACCCCCTGCTCCCCGTCAGCCTTTGCCACTCAGAGCCATGCAGGCAGAAGTCCCAACTCCTGCTCCTCACTTGGAGGTCATCTCTTTCCTTTCAGCAGGGGAAGAAAGCCAGTCTCTTTGGGTATCCCTCCTCCTTGATGAGGAAGGCTTGGGCTCAGAGCATGCCATGCTTTATGAGGCCAGGATCTTCAGCCTTGACTGGCAGGCCGGCCTGCCAACTGCAGAGCTACAGCAGGCCCTGGGAAAAGGTTGCAGAAGCTTTGGTTGCAGAGCCAACATCAGTGAGGTTGGCTCTGAAGCCTGGTGTTTATGGCATCCCTGGGTGGGAAGGAAATCCTCATTTCGCTTTATCTCTCTTCTCAGATAACTTTTTAAATGTGAAGTTTATCTAATTGTGCTGTCAGGGGAGCTGAGGAAAATCTTGTGCGAGGTTTAGGAGTGACACATCAGCAATACCTAAAGAGTGAGGCAGGGATTTTGGGATACAGGCATCTGAGACAGTCCTGCTCCTTGTTCCTGTGGGGCAGGTGAGTGCCTGTGGGATTTCACAGGCAGCCTGTGACTGATAAGGTAGCTTTCCAGGTTTGAGGCTACTTCACTGGTACCTCCCAGATGATAATATTTGTGTCATGGTATCAGCCATGCACTGCTTACATTTGCTGTGAACATAATGTAATTTCTACCTTTGGATATACACAGGCTAAATAATGAAAATCCAACAAAATCCATTAATCCTTCTCCCAGTGTGAGAAGGGGACTGGGGACCAGACGCACCTGCAGAGAGAGCTGGAGGCATGAGAAGCATGGGGCAGAAGTGGTGTGTACCATTATCTCTATGAAACGAGACCTCCCCTTCAAGCAGCTCTATACCTTCCTATTATGGAGTAAGGTGTTATTTTTCCCCTTCTGTGTTAGAAGGGGAAGGTCTTCCCATTGTAGACCAATGTTTTTGCTGAACAGGTCATGCTGCTGTTGAGCCAGGGCTGGGCCCTCACCATGTGCCTTTGGAAATCATTAAATGTGGGACCATCTTAACAAATTGACCCTTGTATGGATCCTGAACACCTCCTTAGACCAACACGCAGGCCTGACTGGCACTGCTTGCTTTTGTTATGTTTAAAGATTTTGTGCCTTTACGCTGTTACATGCTTTTTAGAGATTCGCTGGAAACTCTAAAGTGTCAACTTGTACCTTGGTGTGATTTACCCTGTTGCTTTCTGCTGTGCAAAACAGTTTGTCAGTGGAGCCGTGATTTCAGGAGGATGTTTGCACAGAAATATAATGAGGCTTGGCTGGTCCTCGGGAGCGGGAGCAATTTTGAATGGCTGCTGACCTCGCGGGGAATCTGGGCTGTGCTCAGGCAGAAACCACTGAGCTGAAAACAAAAACCTGGAGAAACTAAAGCAGGCTCTCTCTCCATCTTCTGCTCTGAGTTAGTAAAGAGGTAGTTTATCCAAAAGTCTGCGTCAAACACTAGAAGACACGTTCATAGCTTTTTAAAAATTATTTTTAACAGTCATACAAATTTTTTAAATAGGTCTGTGCTTTTTGGTGTGTTTATGTAAACTGTTCATGTGCAAATGAGCTGGCCCTCTCTTTAGTTCTGTCCTGATGAGTAGCTTTGAGCTTGCTCTTTCTCCTGGATGTGGGACCTGTGGGTTAGGCCCCTGTACAGACTCTGCAAAGTAGAGGGATGCTTTTATGCTGTTGAAACTACAGAAAGATTTACTTGTTTTATAGTCAGGGTTATTTGTTCCCATTCTGTAAACATCTGTATAGTGGTTACTTTCTGATTTCCACTGTTGCACAATGCATACAATTACAGGAAAAATATATGCAGGAGTTGTGTTTGGATAAGAAGTGGGACAAAACCAGTATTTTTGTCCAATAGCACTTTTCTGGCCTTTTTTGCAAATTAGCTGTCTTATGGTAATAAATCGCATTTTGAAATATGGGGATGCAAAGACCTCGAAGAAAAAGGCTGTGGGATATAGAATTGTTCCTCACAGGGCTGCTCCACCCTCTTTGCAACACCTTGTCTCCTCTCGAAAATGTAGAGTACTTAAAAAAATGGAGCACTTAAAAAAAAAAAATAAAGAAGGGTTGCCTTGGGCCAGAGATCAATCATGGAAAATTTCAGCCCCATCAGAGAATGTTTTGGAAACATATGAGGCTGTAAGCAGATGATCTGATCCTGATCCCACTTAGTTGACAGCTGTTTTACTCCCACTGAAACGCCAGCGACTGCTGTGGATTTACCCGTGATTTGCCACCGTAAGCTGAGATCAGGATCGGGCTGCGGGTTATAATGGCATCTGCTCAGTAGCCTCGGTGCTAGTGGTTGATAATGGTGAGACAGTGAAAGATGCTGTTATGGTCCTTGTTCTCCTGAGTAGTGGTAGTGAATGGGACTATTCACGTCCTGCAAGACCAGGCCCCACCTAGCTGTGCTATAAATAGTGAGATGCTAACCTCAAAAGATAAAGTACTTTAATTCATATGGAAATCCTAACTTTCAGGTGCTTATCTTGACCGGGTGTATTTGGCCCACCATGTGCATTTTGTTTTGGTATTTTAGCACTTCAGGCACTGGGCTGGATCATTATGAAGGGCAAATATCAGTTAAAATAATAAAAAGCTTCTCTGCTTAAATAATCCATCCCGTATTACAAGCATAAGATTTTTATAAAGATTGAAGGCTCTTGCAGAAGTTGGTATGTGGAGTACACTGACCATTTGGACAAATGTGTTCAACTTGCCGACGCTCATGAGACCACTTTTGTTTTGGGCTGCCCAGTGGCTTTGTGTGACTGTGCCCGCCACTGGCATTGCGGGTAGCAGTGCCTTGCACCTCTCCGCTGGTGGATGCAGTTTTCTCTCCTGCCCAAAATTACCCGGAGAGCTGTTCATGTGAGGAGAGTGGTGGTGCAAGCAGTCTTTGACGCACCTCCTTCTGTTATAAATAAAACTTGAAATCACAGAATCACAGAATGTTAGGGATTGGAAGGGACCTCGAAAGATCATCTAGTCCAATCCCCCTGCCGGAGCAGGATTACCTAGACCATATCACACAGGAACGCGTCCAGGCGGGTTTTGAATGTCTCCAGAGAAGGAGACTCCACGACCTCTCTGGACTATTGTGTAACTGTAGAACATATTCAATTTAAATTACTCCAGATCTTGAGGAGCCAAATTGGACAGCTTCATGGGTGACTTCCAACCTGTTGAAGATGTTACTTTATCATGCAACTAGATGTGGCTGAATAAGTTTGTTAGAAAACATGGCAAAAAAGTTTCCGGTTGCTAAGGAACCAGGACTACCTACCCATTGTCCCTAGTCACAAGTTATACTCAGTATTTCTTCAAAAAATATCCACCTGACAGGAGATGTTTGTTTATTTTATTATTAATTTTGCCAATGTGCTATTCAGACTGGGTGTCAGGTCTGATATGCAGTCATCAAAATAAACACCAAAGTCAACGGAAAAATGGAAGCCGTGATGGAAATGAAAATGTAGAACTTCTTAAGATTTTGTAGCTGATAAAGGTTGTCTAAAAGTATGAATCATCTTAAATTCTTAAATCATTAGCAATGAAGCCCTAGCTCTAGCAGAGTTGTCAGTACTCTACTGGTTGTGAAAAAATGCACGTCATTAGTTTTTGCTGGTGAATTAATTCTTCACAATTGCTGTACAGATGTCATATGTAACAAACATTTAATGACACATCAAAGAAGGCATTTTTTTCTGGTTCTTTTCCTTTAAAATCCCTTCAAAGGGTCATCCCTGGATCTTGCAGACTGTTGATCCTGGGAAGTCCCGGAAAGTCCTGATCCTGGGATGACACAAAACTGGGAGGGGTGGCCGATACACCAGAAGGCTGTGCTGCCATTCAGTGAGACCTAGACAGGCTGGAGAGCTGGGCGGAGAGGAACGTCATGAAGTTCAACAAAGGCAAGTGTAAAGTCCTGCACCTTGGGAGGAATAACCTCATGCAGCGGTACAGGTTGGTGGCTGATCTACTGGAGAGCAGCTCTGCAGAGAAGGACGTGGGTGTTCTGGTGGACAAGTTCACCATGAGCCAGCAATGTGCCCTTGTGGCCAGGAAGGCCAATGGTATCCTGGGATGCATTAGGAAGAGTGTGGCCAACAGGTCAAGGGAGGTTATCCTGCCCCTCTACACGGCCCTGGTGAGGCCACATCTGGAGTACTGTGTCCAGTTCTGGGTCCCCCAGTTCAAGAAAGATAAGGAATTACTGGAGAGAGTACAGTGAAGGGCTACAAAGATGATCAAAGGACTGGAGCACCTCTCTTATGAGGAAAGACTGAGAGAGCTGGGTCTGTTCAGCTTGGAGAAGAGAAGACTGAGAAGGGATCTTATCAACACTTACAAGTACCTTATGGGTGGGTGTCAAGAGGAGGGGACCAGACTCTTCTCAGTGGTGCCCAGTGACAGGACAAAGGGCAATGGGCACAAGCAGAAACACGGGAAGTTCCATCTGAATATGAGGAGGAACTTCTTTACTTTGAGGGTGGCAGAGCACTGGAGCAGGCTGCTCAGGGAGTTTGTGAAGTCTCCTTCTCTGGAGACATTCAAAACCTGCCTGGATGCAACCCTGCGCAAGATGCTCTAGGTGAACCTGCTTTGGCAGGGGGTTGGACTAGATGATCTCTGGAGGTCCCTTCCAACCCTTAACCATTCCGTGATTCTGTGATTCTGTGAAGTCCCATGGAGACGACTGCATTTCCAGGGCCAGGTTTGGAGTGTATGCAGATCCCTGCAGATTCATCGGAGTCAAAGAGTAGCACTTCTTTTCAATGACATCCTGGGGCCAGGACTTCCATCCATTAATTATGTGAAAAAGGACCTCCTTTAGTCAAAGCTGCCAATTTTTAATGTAATTGAATGTCACCTTATCCTCATATGACTAGGGAAGAAAAGCAGAAGCTCTTGCTCAACATCCATTTGTTTTATGCCCTTACATAATTTTTCTGTCACTCAGGCCTTTGTGTGTCTGATAAAAGCAGGGAAAGGCCGTATTTACCAGAATTTGAGCTAGAGGTACCGGGAACTAAATTTTCCTTCAGCTTTTTTGGCCGACAGAAAACCTCAAAGCTGAATGGTTGCAGCTGGTTCTTCCTCAGGTAAAGGACAGGGTCTCATGCGTAAGGAGGTGCCGTGGTTCTCTGGGGTCTGGCTGCTGGTGATCATCGAGCAAGAGACCCCTTGTTCTGCACCGTTTTACAGCTTATTCTGTGGTGGTCAGACTTGCCCTCACAGATCAGTGAATCAGGACCATCCTTGTTAATAATATTCAGTGTATAACTTTCCTACTGTGAGGATTTAAAAAAACCTTTTTAAAAATAAGAAAGCATGGCCTGAGAAATCTATTTGTTGTCATGTGATGTTTGAAGAGTTTTTTTCTTCTTTCCCTTGGGAAATAAAATGAGTGAAAATAAGTATTATGAAGTATGCAAAATAAGCTTACATTTGTAAGCAAACATGAAGTAAATATGTGCTGCTTTAGGCCAGTTTTATGAAGCTGAATCTGACAGATTCAATTCAGTAAATATTGATAAGCAGACAGAAAACCCCTTTCTTTCAGTGTTTGGGCACTGAATCCAGATGTCACCTTTTTGATGGTAGCTGGCCAATTAAACATATCTCAATATAATCTCATAGAGGAAGTTGACTACATATAGGATGAGTAAAACTCATCAAGTTGCCTTCTGAATTCTACTATTTTGTTTTTAGAATAACTCTGTCTTACAAGATGATGAACTGACAGTCACACAGGAAAAAAAAGCAGACAGACACTTCTTTTCTGGATAGATTAAACTCTCTAGAGGTTGGCAAAAATGAAGCAAATCAAGTACATCATCTTTCATATTCACATCAACCCATCTATTGTGGAAAACATCAGAAGTCAGTGTGTTCTCATTCAACTGAAATATTATTTCTGTGCTATTTCTAGACTGAAGAGACAAATATCGGAAAAACAAACACGTTTAAAAATCACCCAAAGGAAAGAGAAAAACACCAAAAAAGCCAGAGCGCAAAGTCCCGTTGTATGTCGGCCAGTGCTGCTGCATTCAGAGAGGGAGGTTCCCGGGAGTCAGAGAGCTAGGATGTTTCACCAGTAGCTGTCTCCTTGTCTCTGTCTCTCAAGTATTTGTGTTTGTTTGGTTGGGTTTTTTTCTGCTTCTTTTGTGAGAACATGGGTGTGGAGAAGGACTAGACAGAGGACTCCAGGAACTGGGTGCAAAGAGGTCAACTGGTGTTTGTCCCGTGCCATTTAATGAAAAGCAGATCAACCACCAGATAAACACAGTTGACAGAGGGGGTAGGTGACACCTTACCTGTGCTGACAGGCAGGTGGTGACTGCCAGCAAGCGATCCTGTGGCCTGAAGGCATTCCCAGAACAGGCTTTTCTTTGGTGGGCCACAAGCCCTTTTCTGCAGTTGGGTGCTAGCAGACTAGAGCATGCTCCATGACTAGAGCACCTGTTCAAAGCAGTGTGCACAGTTGAAATGAGGTGCAAAATGCTTTCCTTTAGTCATTAGATCTTTACCAGGACCCAGCGATGATTTAACAACTCCTGGGTAAACACTGGTACTTCAAAGAATGTTTGTGCTAATTTGGCTTTGCAAATGAGAAGACTGATAAGATGCATGACCTCTGCTGAAGCATCTTTTGATGTCCTACATTAATACTAGGTTTAATGATTGTTCATTTTTCTGTCTCAGAGGGAATCTTCAGTAATGTCTTATTCTGCCCGCCAGCAGTATCTGTTCCTCACTTGAACTGGTGGTTGTGAAGCGTCATACATTAGAGAGCAAAGCTGAGCCACTTTTTGTGATGTCATGAATGGGACAGAGTAAGATGTACAAGAGAAATCAATTTTGTATTTACAGGTATCAGATGTGCTTGAAATGTAAGATTTTCTTTCTAGAAATATAATTTTCCTAAGATGATCCTCCTACATCTCTTCTTTACACACCTACATTTATCAATGGTATAGTAGTGTATGTGCCTACAGTGCAAAGTACCTATATATAAGGATCCATAAGTCTCAGACTTGTGGGTCATCTGTAGCTATCAATGGTGGTATCTCAATAAGCTTTCTAGCTTTTCATGTCATTGACATATAGAGAAATACTGTTTGAAAAGTATGCAAAGATTTTTCTTTGTGGCATGACAGCTGGTTACTAAGCACACCACAGCCACTGCAATGCACCCATCTCATGCATATATGGTGAATCATTGTCTATTTTTCCTGTTAATGACTCAGCAACTCAAGAAGTGGGAGTGACCACTTGTGTTTTTGATCTGCTAAATGGCATCTGACAAAAGCCATTCTTGTGCAATGTATTTGGCTAAAGTGGGCTTGGTGATGTCAGGCAGTCAGAGATGCAGTTGGATGGCCCAGAGACATACCTCATCAGTGTGACCACATATGAAGTGTTGTTATTTGCATACTGATGGGAGCGTGATGCGGACCTACAATAAAGAGGACTGCAAACCTGGTGATTATATTTTGTTGCAAGAGTCTGTGCGGGTGGTCGATTATGGCTGTTGTGTTTATTTGACACCTTTTTTGTGGCCATTTTCCTTTACGAAGCACAGAATTACGTAGGCTGTGCCAGTCATCCTGTTTGATAAAGCTTACTGCAGATGACACTGAGGTACCATGGGAAACTGGGATGTATTTTTCTCATCAGAACTGTTCATCCTTCAGCTTTCCAGCTTCTGCAACTGCCTGCCTGAATAAGCGGCTCTTCTTCCCATGCAAGCTCTGTCCCTTTTTCTGTTGAAGGTAAATGACTGTGTGGGTGAGCTGTTGATTGATCATTTAATGCTCTCTCAGACAGAATTAAGTGGGCAGATCTTTGTGCAGCATTGTGCACTGAGAGCTGCATTTCCAAGAACACCTCAACTTTTCATCTATTCATGTTCATGCACTTGCTTAATCATGCTTATCCTCATACTCACTCGACAGTAATTGATAAAGGATATGTTTTTTCCATGCACTTTTGTACTGAAACTTGGTCCCTGCTGCAAATCAAACATCTTGGATCAATCAAAAAATTGTCAGGAAATTTGCAGCTTGGGTGACTGTGCTCCTGTTAAATAAA
The DNA here is from genome assembly GCF_013368605.1 of Nyctibius grandis. Lineage (NCBI taxonomy): Eukaryota > Metazoa > Chordata > Aves > Nyctibiiformes > Nyctibiidae > Nyctibius > Nyctibius grandis. Next base: position 70,681,302 of record NC_090663.1, on the reverse strand, counting down.
TGTCAAGCATGTTAAATATAAGCATGTTAGAGAAAATGTTATTTAACATGCTTACAGCTGCAACAATCTTTGATGGTGTACCTTTGATCAGGCATAGTGGTATGTATACCCATATATAGATGATAGTAGGTTACAAAGATTGTTTTCCTTCTAGAGTTTCAAAATTCAGATTAACTAACTGTTACCCATGGAAAGATTTCTAAAGAAAGGAGTAGCTACATAAGCAAAACAAGAGAGCAGTTCAATAAGATGTGTTTTGAAGGTGCATGTCAGAACAGAAAAAGGGTTTTAGAAATGGAAAATCTTTCATTAGGTCCATTATTGATATAATTTCACCAAGCTTTGCATTAAAGAGATTAAAGATGTAACTCTAGAAATCAAAACCAAGGAAAACTGTCGGTAAACATGGCATATATAAAGTACTTTGTGTTCTGATAAGAAGATGTCTAATTTTATTTTTCAGCCCGTAAAGGTCACAGTTCACATCTCAGTGACCCCATGCTTGGAAATCCACGACAGAACTTCAGCGATCTGGATTCTGTGAAACATTTCCATTCTTTGCTTTGCTTGAGACATCCTACCTGGCTTCAGGGAAGTCACTTAGTTTCTCTGTACCTCAGTTCCTCTTCTGTAAGCTGGAGATAGCATTTCCACTCTTCACGAGAGCATTCTAAAGAAAAAACCCGCACCCTAAAGCCTGAGACATGCAGGCGACCCAGTGATAGGACCTCAGATAAAGTGCATTATTTGCTTGAATCTTATTCTGCATTATAAAAATCTGCATAAAACTTGCAAAGATGTAAAAATATATGCTCACAAATACAAAAATTGTCAGTTTTAGAAATAAGAACCAGTCACACAGACGCTATTATAATTGTGATTATGATGTTTCAGAGCATTATACTGACACCAACACTGCCTCATCAGGACCAGGAGAAAGCCCCAGTCTGTGAGCAAAGAGCTCATAGAGTGAAAAATCAAGACAGCGAAACCATAACAGAGTAAAATTATGCAAGCTGAATACGAAGGTGTTATTGTATATATGTCTTGTAATTTTTCCCTCCCTCCCTCTCTCCCTCCCTTTCCAGACTGCACCTTGCCATGTCTCCCATCTCTTTCCCTGCAGGGTGGCTCTGCCCTTCCTCACCCCCACATCCCCCACTGCTTCCCCACTACATGCTCTGCGGCGGCCGTGGTGCCTGCCGGAGAGCGGCTGCCCGCCGCCCCGCCACGGCTCTTTGGCGGAGAACCTGCACTGCAAGTTTCAGCTCTAAACAAACATTCATGGCTGAGTTATGAACCCCCAGAGGGATAGATGGTGAAGTGGATTAAAGCACTAACTCTTTGCTTTTGGCTCAAAGTTGCATTACGACAAAAGTTAGAGTGAGTTTCAGAGTTAACTTTTATTTGTTGGTATGGCTTCGGTTTGGACATGGCAAAAAAAGACCAGGAATGAAATGACACTGGTTAAGACACATTGGCAAGGTTTCAGGAGGAGCCTACACAGTGCACCAGCCAGTCTGACCTATTTAGTGATGACAAGTTTTGACAACATTTCAGGAAACGTTTCAACTTCAGAAGTAAAACCCAACACCCATGGACAGCCCTCCGAAGCAAGGACCTGTGGGAAGAGGAGACACCTAGCATGGTGCTGCTGGGGCAGCTGCCCTGGTTGGGGAAGGCTCTCCCAGGGAAACACTTGCAGTCCTCCTGCACCATACCAGCTGTGGCGGTGGCACGAGAATGTCTGGGGACAACTTATGCCTTTGCAGTGACTGGGCTGTGTCCTTTGTGAGTGGCTCTTTGCTGTCCTGTGTCTGCAGGGTGGTGTCTCCTCGAGGTTCTGGGTACCTCCGTGTGCTGCTTTGCAGTCACCCTCTGGTGCTAAGTCTCTCGCACCTAGTGGACCCTGTGGGAAATGTCGAGAAAAGTCTGTGTTCTGGTAATAAGTTTTGAGGCTTTGCCCCTGTGTTCTTGAGTCAGAGAGGATGAACAAAACCTTAACTGGGGGTCTGGGGCTGCATGGAAGGCATCTGCTCTCCTCACGTGCCCCCTAGGGAAGAAGGAGCAATGCATCACTCAAAAACTTTAATTTAAATCATCAGGACTTAGTAAGGTTGAATAACAGAAGGTTTTTTTGTAAAATAAGAGGCAGATCCTTAAGAAGTGTGTATGTACAAGTCAGTGTTTGCTCTTCCTCTCCCACATCAAGAGTTGTCTGAGAGTTTAATTCCATTTGTTGTTTGTAAGGTGGGAAACAGAGCACTAAAAGCATTAAAGAAGGCTTATCAGAATAATAATATTTTCCCCGGGATAAAGAAAAATGTTTTCAGTGTATGGGAGCCACCACTTTTGAGAATATTATAGCCATTTGTTCATGCAAGAAGCTCCAAGGCTCCTGTGGAGGCTCTCGGGACACCAGGGCCATCCTGGGACCCATGCTGGGGCCCGAGGCGCTCTTCTAGCTGGCATCCAGGCAGCAGGCCTCACCTGCTTCAAGCCCTTGGCTTGGGGTGTGGGAGGGGATAGGAAGGGATGTGTCCGGGCAGGGAGGAGGAGTGGCTGGAAAGGGGATGAGGCAGAAACCTGGAGAGAGACCCAGGGAGGGAAGCTCTCTCTAAATAACAGCTTATCTAGAGACATTTTTTATTTTCTAGTATTATAAGCCACAGGACAGGATGCACAGGTATCCATGCTGGATGGGAGGGAGGGGTGCTGTAACTGTCCTGCACTGGACTGATTTTTACCATCCTTCAGCAGTCATCCTGCAGAACCCCAGGTCCCGCAGGCTCAGTGGCAGCCGTGGGGCTGAAATGCTCCCACTCAGAAAGCAGTATGGGATGAGTATTCTGTAGCACTTTCTGGAGCCGAAGTAGTTTCTTCCAAATGAAAAAAGTCTTTTGCTGTGTAAAAAGATGCTACACCTTTGGAGGGAGCCATTTGAATGGAGGCTTGTGACTCAGAATACTTAGGAAGGATTTTTTTCCCCTCTGATCAGGAATGCTCTCAAACGCAGGTTGTGAAGGAAATAGAAAGACGTTGTCTGTTTTCACTGATCTCCTCTGTCACAGCATTGAGGCTCCTGATGGATAAACAGCTGCTCGATGACTTGAAGAGCTTTGAATAAAGCACCATGACGTCTTTCTTGATTCTTAAACTGAAAAGAAAGCCAGTGGGGAGGAAAGGGAGCTGGGACTGAAATAATTTTCCATCCATTCCCTTCCTCATACACCTGCAGAGACTGCACCAGTGGTGATGGAGCTCTGGTGTCTTCTGCACTCTCCAAATTTCCTCCTTGTCTCTTCTTCCAATCCTTCCCTTGCTTGTTTAGGCCAATATTATGGGAACTATTTCTCACTCATGGTGTATTATAATATTTGATCTAGCAGAGAGGAGTAAACAGAAAATAAAGGACACACAACATTCTTTTTTTTGTTAAATGAAAGTAGTCAGCTTGTTCCAACTTTGGTTAAGCTTCTGGAAACATCTAACATGCTAAGATAGAGGCTAACAAAAATCTCACACTGATACTGGTTCTTGTAACATGTTAACTAGTCTTGCAGGCGTATTTGGAGTTGCAAGAAATGAGCTGCCTGATGCCACTGAGTCAAAAAATAGCTAACCTTAATCCTACCTACACCCATAGTCATACATACATGCCCTGAGAGATTAGTGATGGTAGGCATTTCTACAGGATGAATTTCTAACTGAACTGAACACCTGAAAACATACTAGGTACAGCTTACGCCAGTCACCCAAATACACAAACTGGATAAGAACTGTTCACAGTGATGATAAATACCAAGCAAGTAGAACAACTATGTTGCAGTACATATGTATTGCATGTAGAAAGATAAAGAGAAATTAATCAAAAAGTTATAATTATTTAAATTTTGGTTATGTAGGCTTGCTTGATCTTTGCGAACTGGCAAAAAGTGAACTGTATTGTACATCAGGGTAATAGGCTGTTGCTATATGCCTCAGGACCATCGAAAGGAAAGCTAGTGAGCTGCATTGCATTTGGGCTTTAAGCTCAAATGTGCCCAATGTGCTTTAAAGCTTTAAGCTTTAAAATGCATCATGAATAAATGTGTCTGCAGGTTCATCTAGATTTATATCTCTGTATTTTCATGTGGTATCTGCTGCAGAAAATTGAAACTGTAAAAAAGAAAAAAATAGGTATAGTTATTTTTAACAGTTCATAAACACCATGAAATTAATTGTTTCCTAATGTGAAAAAAAAACTGCCATGGAAGTCTGTGAATACATATCAGAAGCTAGTTTGGCTCCATCAATGAGCAAAACCTAATGATGACAGAGTACACTGTGCGAAATGCAGTGACACTTTTTTATTGTTGCTATATTATTTTGTGACAGGGGTGTGTTTAGCAGTAATAGCTCACATGCTTGCTTTTAAAATGTGGCAGAAGAAGAATGAACACCTGGTCCTGCGCAGCTTGGCACACACAGGTAAAAAGCAGTTACCTGTCATGCCATTGACTTTAAAGACATATTTGTCACAAGCCTTGCAACTTGTATTGCTTTGTTGTAGAAAACAACCTCTGGAAGGAAATAGCTGTAACTGCTGATTACAGCCAGCTGGGAATTTTAGAAGAAAATAGCTTTCCTCTGGAAATAATGTGTGTTTGTCAAAATGGAGATGATCTGGGAAGCAGAGAGGTTAAACACTTGCTGGACCCTAGGCTGAGCTCCAGCGGATGGATGCACATTGTGACGGCCCCACGATGCTGGGTCCCACCAAGGGATGGCCGTGCTGCTGAAGACAGGTGCTGGGGACACTCCTGGGCACCCCCGTCCTCCTGCAGGACTGGGGGTCCTGGCACACACCTGATGCCTGGCCAGCAGGATCTGCTCCGGGGGAGCCCTGCCAGCCCAAGGGACCAGTGGCACACCTGGCTGCCAGTGAGGCTCTGCGTGTTTCTCGCTCTGGAGGCAGAGTTGATGGCTACTCTATCTCACTTCCAAAACTATCTGATTTTCCCAGAATTTTTTTTCCCCCTAGGATCTTCTTTTTAAAAACGTCATCTTCAGAATACGTATTTTTCCTACTGTTGGGAAAAATATCTTTGCCAAACTACCCCAAATTTCTCAGAGTGTGTATTCCATGTGTTTCACGGCTATTGGCATATGTCACAATATAAAAAAAAAATCATTATTGTGCCAATCTTCTCTATGTCAGATAGAAATATAATATTACTTTATATGTAGAAGTAATGTACACACTTTCATTTAGTAAAATAGCTCAGAATATGATCTATTTATTTCCAGAAATTGACAGCCCTGTGCACTCTGAGTTCATTATTTACGCATTCACAGCCCACCAATCATCCTATCACCAGTGAATTTCTAACAAAATATAACCATCTGTAGTAGCAGAACACTGACCATGTCTTTCAGTGGTACAAATATTAAAATTATTTCACATGCCACAACAACACACTAAGCTATGATTCTTTCAGTATAAAATAATCTAGTAAAAGCTGTGACTATTTCAGTGTTTTCAGAAAGCTTCATTGAAGTAGCTGTTACGAGCAAGCATTGCTCAGAGAAAAACAGCATGGATTTAATAATTCAGAAATTTTTTGCATTGTATATTGAATATCTATGTTCAACTTTATATATTTTTGACCATATGCAGCACCCAAAACACCTAACTTATTTTTCTGATACCATGTCTGTATGTTTGTTACACTACAGGATACTGTGTTTTAAGTGCCTGTAGGTCCCTGTCTGGCATACTTACATTAATTTTTTGTGCTTGAGTATTTTTTTTCTGATATAATCCCTCAAACTTGTTCTTTTGTAATCTTTCTCAATCTATGTTCTTCTTTTTTTAAATGGGCCGCACAGTGATGCTTACATAATTCTGCAAACATCTGGTTCGTCATAGAAAGAGCTATTCACACCAAACTTTTGTTGTTGTAGGTGCTTCTAGGGAATCACCTAGTTTGTAATCCAGTACACATTTAAATGTACTGTACAAACACGTTTCTTACAGTTTTATTATATTTGGCTCTTTGCACTGAGCATTATTTCTTTCTGAAGTTGCTTAAGTGATGCTGTTATTGAGAGGATATTTAAAGGAAAATAAAACACCAGCTAAATCCACCTGTTGAACATTCATTTATTTTTGACATATAGCCAACCTGAAAAGATTTTCACTGTGCCAAATGCTGTGCTGATATTTTGTGTGTGAGTATCAGTATTTGTACATTAACAGAGAAGTCTGGCACACCACAACTCTTCCCTATGGCTAAATAAAACCAAGAGATAGCCATGTGCAACGCTTAGAGTGCACTGAGAAGCTGTTTCAGGATGCAGTCGGAATGGAAGAGGTTAGCAGCAGCAGACACGGCGAAGAAAACTGGAAGCACAAGAACATGCCTGTTATGTGCACACAAAAGAGTGTCAGTTCATGCACAACCCAAAATATCCCTAGAAAGGCACAGTTGCAAAGGTTAAGATTCTCATATGATTGAAATCATTCCCATTTATGTGTTACTTGCTGACAAAAGCTGTTGACTTCTTTTCTACCATGTATTCCAAGATTTTAGAATTTGCCTCTGTCAAAACCCTGAAACAAAACATTCTGAAGACATTTAATGTTCAGCTTTTTAAAAACAGTTTGGTTTAAATGGGTTGTTTTGATTTGTTCTCTCTCCTCTTTTCACTTTCTATTTTCTCATCTGTGGAGTTCAACCGTTATAAATTTTGACGCTAGTATGAGGGCTTAAAAAATCAAGATATGGGTGGTTTTGTGCCTCAAATGCAGCAAGACATGATAAAGCCAATTATTGCTGAGTGATACAAACTAGAGATTTTAATTAAAACTACAAGGAGATCTGTATAGTACCATTACTATTTAATTACATCTATCTTGGGAAATTTTTCCCAACGCTTTTTCTTCAGGTATTGTAGGTTTCTAGATGCTGCTTTTTTGATTTTTTCATTTGATCTCTGATCTGGTGCTGACAAGAATAGGGTAAGATCTACTAACAGGCAGGCAAAGAAAGCATAACCTTTCAATTTTTTATTTTATTGAAACAAACATTTCTTAAGAAAATTATGAAGATGACACTCACTTTTTTCATTTCCATTCCCCTGCACTGTGTTATACAGCTAATTACTGTCACAACAGTAACTGGCTGAAAAAAGCACTGGACCTCTTTTTATTTTTGTAGCATTTCTCTTCGTTCCTCCAGTGCAGGAGGGTGTCTGGCAGTACTGATAGCCTTTCGCTTCACTAGTTCTTTTTTGTAGGGACATTAAAATTGATTTTCTGCATCTTGGCATATGAAGACTCAAAAGTGTGTTACATGCCCTATTGTCCAAAAATGTGCAGTCACAGAGCAAAGGTTCCAATGACAGAGACTTTTATGGTACCAGGAGACCTGAGCTGCTGAACAAGAGGAGCAGACACACACACGCTTATTTATAGTGCTACTGAAGAATTAGCCTACCTTTGAACCAGCTGCCCAGATACTCTGATTGAAAAATCTGGTTTTGTGACAGGAGGGGAGGCAAGGGTAGAAAGGAAAGGTGAACTTTCAAGACACACCTAGTGATAAAGTGAAAAAGGCATTGTGCCTTACAGCAGCACCTTGCCGCAGGGGCTGCTGGAGACGTATTTACGGCTCTGAGGTAATAAAGGTGTGAGTTAATGTTGGAAATGGAATTGTTAAGAGAAAGCATGCAAGGAGAAATTGAGAAATAATGCATCACCAGAAACTGAAAGAGTAATTCTGAGCATGAAGCAGCCAAGCTACTGACACAGCTTCTCAGTCCCCAATTAAATCAGCTTCCTTTTCTAATGAAGGTCCCATAGGTCACTCTAGACATAGGTGTCTAGAGTAAGCATGACTTTAGGCAAAAAGAAGGCTGGATGGAACAAAGATGTAAGACAATATTGTAAAAGACCAAGAGGAAGATTATACAGTAGAGACAATCTGTCATGATCGCCTCAAAAAAAAAAAAAAATCCTCTCATCCCCTCTAGCAAAAGTCTTCGAGTGTCACAACAAAATGACAGGTCTGGTCGCAACTAATCTGTCCCTGAATTTGTAATATTCTGTTTTTCTTTACAGGGATGGAGAACATGTTCAGTCACCTGGGGACTGAGGCAACGAGGGTGCTGTCTTGGGTACAGCATTGTGCTTTTGCAGCACCAGATGACTCTACTGGCTCTTACAGAGAAACAAAGACCTGGAGAGAGAGCCTGTCCATACTGAAATCAATGGCATGATTCTTGTTAACATCATAAAATCCAGATTTGGGTGTTTGTTAGATTTATGGATTGGGCTTTATCTGGTGTTAATAATGAGCTTTACACAGAATAGAGTAAGTGTGATACTACGCTTGATCAACTGGATCGCCACAAGAACGTGTTTTGGCACTCCTGTTGTTGCATCTTCGGGCAGTAGGAAAGCCAACGCCTGAATAAATTCAAAGTTAATGGAAATCTTTTTCTTGAGCAAAACATGATTTGGATAAGGTCTTTAATGAGCACAGTTACCTTAGAGTCAACAGTAAAGGAACAGAGAAGTTAAGTGAATTGAAGTGAATTGAAGTGGAAGAGAAAAGGAAGAGAAGAGAAGAGAAGAGAAGAGAAGAGAAGAGAAGAGAAGAGAAGAGAAATGTCTTTCTGTCACTGTCTAAATTCGTGATCTTGCTACCATGCACAGTTCTGATCCTCCTCTCAAAAAAGATAAAGCAGAACTAGAAGAGAAACAGAGAACAACACTGATCAAAAGAAAGCATGGGATAAGTCCTGTAAGAAATAACTCAGTAGAGTAAGACCTAAAGAAAAATACCGTAGAGATCTGTGAAATTAACAGTGGCAATGGACAAAGTGAATCAGGAACAACTGGTCCTTGTTCGTCATATGATAAGAATTAAGGTAGGCCATATAAGATTGTCATCCAGCAAGTACAAAAGAAACAAGAGGGAGTACTTTGTCATGAAAAATACAGCTGAAATATACTTGTCATAGGATGCTACTGATGCTAAAGGTTTCAACGTGCTCAAAAAGTGATTTGACAAATTCTTGGAAGAAAAGACCTATCATGCAAGAACATTATATATGGCTTAGAACAGGCAGAGATACCTGGAGCAGAGGAGATTGCATGGGAAAATAACATTGTAGGTTCACTGTGCTCCTCTGCTCTTATCTGTTTTCCTTATATCCCTTGTCAGCTAGTATTGGAAACATGGGACCTTTGGTCCAGCACAGCCAAAATGTTATGGTGTTGAAACAACATTAAATTTCTCTCTCAGCCTCACTCAATCCAGACAATTTTCCTTGGACACAATTGGAACATAATCAAGAGCAGTCAGGCTTCTGGGGAGGAGGAGGTGGTGGTAGGAATGGCTATTACAAATCAATTCATAGAGGATCTGTCTCTAACATATGCGACAAAGCGCACAGATTTGGAGGTCTAGTTAGATTTTCAGTTAAATAGATACGGCACCAAAGATATTTATTTCTGCCCTTCCCTATAGCTAGAGAAACAACATTTTACACAGACTCAGTTTAACCATTCAGTGGCTGCACCATCTGAGCAACAGACCTGGCTAAACACAGAAACGACAGAAGGATTTTTTGTTATAAGTGAGGAGGCTTAATGCAGATGAAGTGGCCATATGGAGTGAAAAAACGTAACCATTAAGAAGATGGAAAGATACTATTAGAACAAGGATTCCCAAAGTTTGTTTATGGAAAGCTAGCACAACAAGCAGGGCATTAAGCAGCAGGACCTGAAATAATTAACCTGTAATTCACAGGCCTTGTCCCTTCTCAGCTCCCCAAAACTTTTGGTGTCCCCTTTCCTACCACTCTTGAAAGCAGAAGGATGAGCCCCAGGTTCTTGCTGCCTTTCAGAGAAAAGGGGGCTACTGAGGGGTGCAGTTAGGGTGTGACACATCCATCTGTCTGGACTCTTGGGGTCCCCAAATGCTCAGCAAACACTTTACATGTGTGGAGGAGACTTCGCAGCTGCAACAGCCTCGAACAACACCTGAATTCATTGAGGATGGCTGCAACTAATGTCACTTTGTGAGTCTTACCCAAAGGTGTCTCAGGCTGCTATGTTGACCGACCCCCCTCCCTTCCTTCTCTTAACAGGATGTGCACAGATCTGCTGCCGAAGTGCTTAATTTTGACAAAGCAGTCAGCCTGTGGTTTGATTTTGTATCACAGCTACAAGCAATTGCGCATAGATAAAGCAACCGTTCTCTACAAAAGCTGATCTTAGGGCAGAGCTACTTGATATAACTCGCATGGTGATATCCTCCTGGCCAGGGATGTTTGACCGTATGTCACTGTCAGTTGCCTTAATTGCAATCGTGAGTTTTATCTGTGTTTTTATTGTTCTTGTTGCTATCTACACCTTTATCAATGAATATTTGAATAAAGTTAGATCTAACGTAGCACCTATTAGTGAATATATAGACACTGAATAAAATATATTTTCCTTTATAATCCTGATGTTTGATTGGTTTACTTCTTTTCCTACTGGAGCCCTCTGGATAGTTTTCTTTTATCTCCTATTTACAAACATTATTCTGTGGACATTGGTTTGGTGTTTAAAAAGTTTGGCGGAAGTAGGGCAGCTGAATCTGGGTGTTGCACTGAGGTTGTAACTGCTTCATGGGAAGATAATCCAGCCTTGCGGATAACTCAGCCTCGGCAGCCTGAACCTTTACCGACGCATAACTCCTTAGAGTAGTCAGGTTATGACAGCTGCCCTTTGGGAACTTTGCAACAGAAGAGGCGTATGGCAGAAGGCGTCAAGGCAAGTCTTGGCGTAGGAACATAACATCCAGGAGTAAAAAAGTGGCTGAAACTGTGGCTGGATAAAGAAGAGCTGAGTAACGTGATAAGAATGATTCCTTAAAAAAAAACCCCGTAGGATATAAAAGAGCTTACATGAGCAACTTAGGACTTAATTCACAGTGTAAGGAAGTGAGTGGTCAGACTCCTCCACTGGTCACAAGAGGTGCTGTATAACACTCCTGCAGCAGGTATGCTCTTATGCAAAAGATATGCCTAGCCTGATAAGAGACAGTTTTTCATGAATCACAGTAATAATCACAGCAGATACAGCATTGTATGCAATTAAAATGGACTAATCTGTAGGTGTCAAAAGTATTTTTGGGGGACCAAAAAAGAGAGAAGCTTGAATGGCAGCTGTAAACTATTCATAGGCACTCCAATAACTGTGTGGACAAACAGTTGTACATTCACAGCATGGGAAACAGTCCTCAGAGCCAGAAACTCAGAAACAAATGAAACTTTTGGCATGAACTTGTAATATGAAATCACTTTAAATAAAAACACAAAACCCATTAAGCCTTCTGGTCATTTATTTTGCACTATGCAGTGGTACTGTATCTGCAGCCTAGAGGTGATTAACACAAAATACTACTAGATCTCTACCTGTTACAGAGAAAACCCTTAAAAATCCTCTTAATTATCTGTCTGTGCCAGAAAACACAGTCAAGTTTTTCTACATTTTTAATCAGTGTTGTTACTGTTGAGTCTTCTCATGTTTATTTTTCATGATCTAAGTACAAAGATTTTGTTGAAATAATGCTCTTTGGTACAAATAATTTAGAGTAAAGAATGTGTGCCAGCAAAGCTAAGTTAATTATTTTGTCTGAATGCTTGGCAGATGAAAATGGTGATAGACCTGGGACATGTCTACACTGGGCAGGAAGGTGTGGTGCAGAAATCCCCAGATGAACACTGAACGAGCTAGCTCCAGACCTTGAACCAGAACAGCCACGTTTGCATGGAGTTACTGACAGGCAGCTTCAATAAGCTCAGGACCAACCCTGGGAAAATGCTGCTGGATCACCAGCTTCCCAGCTGGCTGCTGTGCGATGCTGCGCTGGTTGGGTGATGCTGGGGCTCAAGGCTTCAAGTCAGCCTGTGTCTAACTTGAAGCACAGATCAAATTAAATTGATAAAGACAAGCCATGGAGAAGAAGATGCTCCTCCTCTAGCGGTAGCTGACTCTGGCTGGACATCAAAAATTGGCTGACTGGTTTGCTTCCTTAATTTTTTTTCTCCTCATTTTTCATATTTTCAGCCTATGTGAGGAAGAAGATCAAAGCATGGCTGAGTCGCTTTTGTGACCACTACACATCCTTGCTATTCCACAGTAAAAGTCATGGGAAAGCTGGTTGGACTTCATTCCTTGAATCAAATGTCAGAAATGTTGTTAAATGGAAGGTTAGTTAATCATTTCAGATTCCATTTATCTTATCACATGCATTTACATAGAGGTAATTATTTATATGGTACACTAATTTGTTTGTATTCCCTATGGGAAAAATCCTAGTTTAATAGGAAGGAAACCAGCAGTCACCTAAAAGGTGTAAAAACACTCCGGTGCCACCTTGTGCTACAGCCTCCATCAGGATGTGAAGATGCCCCCAGAGTGGTCCCTGCCTCCTAGGAAGAGTTGGATTGACTGGGGACAGGCAAGGAAAAAAAGAAAGACAAGGAGGGAGAGGGAGTGCATTCACAAACATCCTCAATATAGACCTGTTCCCTAAAAGTGGAGTTCAACCTCTTTGTATATTTTTTGCTGCAGAGACCGGAATTGAGCAGTTTTATGTTTTTTCCCATTTTTGACATAATTCTCATGAGTTGCAGTACAAACTGACCTGTCCAGCTGGAGAAGAACCAATGCAGCTTTTTGTAAGGCTATTAGTAGGCAATTAGTAAGTAATTAAAAAAAAAAAGAATCAACTATGAACTTCCTTGAGTCAATGCTGCAGAGATGTAATGGTCTTCATTGGGCAGGCAGGTCAGGTGAGCAGCTGCGGTGGCAGAGCAAACCTGCCGAGGGTGTGATTGCTAAGTGAGATCTCACTCCGATGGAATCAGATCATGCTCTCATGGGTGTGGCGAGGAGACTTTTATAGCTTGGTAAATATTTGAACTGTTGTTATTAGTAGTTATTTATATAACAATATAGTCTGCGAGGCACCACTAGTGATTTGGTTACCAATGTATTAGGTAGCCTGTAAAATTAAAAGACAGCCCCTGCCTGCATCTCTGAAGGGCATACCTGCTGTGCCTCTAATGAGGAGCCATGGGCAGGTGCAACCAACATGTCTAGGAAGCATCAAGGATATGATTAATCTTATCAATTTAGGTGTCTAAGGCTGCTTAGTCATCCATGTGTTTGTCAGGATTTTATCTTCATGACTTCTCTCGCTTCCATAGTCACCACAGGCCCTATGCTAGACGTCTAAATACATGTCGAGCTTTACATCTGCAGGAGAGCAGCACGCCAATATTCAAACATACAGAGAAGCCTAGATGCCTCTCTTACACGTGTGTCAAACAGCCAAGGCTGCTTAATCACCTAATCAGCAGCCAGGTCCTAAGGCAATCCACCTCCCGTTCCTAGGCACCTAAATTCCTCATTTGCAATCCACTTGTACTTATGCATGTGAGGTCTGAGATGATCCCTGCTGAACATCTCTGGGATGTGGGTCTGGAGGTCCTTCTGGGATGTGGCAGTGAGCAGCTGCAGTGGTTGTGGCTGCAAAATTTTCTTTCCTTTCCTCTCAGTAAGACCATGTGAATTTTGTGTTTCAGGGAGGATTTGAGCTACGCTTGTGCCTACCTGCAGTGTGGGAGTTGATGAACGTGGGCCCATGAGCTTACTTGTAGCCAGGGCTGGAGCCACCTGAGGAGACACTCAGGCATTTGACTCAATTTCAGCTGTAGCTTCATGACAGGCTGTGCTGTGAGGCCAAACGCTGCAGCAGGCTCTCTTTCCACTCAGCCTCTGAGATGGACCAGTGAGCACGTTTCCCTAAAGATAAGACAGAAACAGGGTCTTTCGTAAAGAACTGCCTCTACTGCGGGGAGCTTTCCACATCTGAGCCCTGGACCTGATTGCCAAGACTGCCCTGTCTTAAATCTGTTATGTTTTACAAGTATTAATACACAACTTTTATCCTGGGCCTCTGGTCAAATCCAAAATACCAAGAAAGACCAAGCATTGCAAGTTATGAAGATTAGCACCCAGCCCTCCACAGCACCCTAGTGCCTCCTGCGTCCTTGGCAGAGCAGCTTTGAGAGGAGGCCATGGTGACTACACCTGGTCAGGCCAGCACAGGGCAGCCACATCGCTACTTATTGCACCAAATATGTCCCGTGTAAGCTGTGCAACAGGGTCATTTGGCTTTGGAAACACTTTTCAAGCTGCAAGTATTCCTGCTCAGGAAGTACTGTATCAGCCAAAGCAGTAGCCAAAGCGTCCTGAGGTACTTCAGAGCCACCGCTGATGCTGCCACACAGTGCCTGCTGAAAGCAGGTCAAGGCAAGGGTTACTTACTGCTGAACTTTCTTTTAATCTTAACCAAATCGCATACCTTGTAGCAATGCCTGAGAATTTTAACAGGCAGCAGAGCAGCCAAGGTGCTCTGGTAGAAGGCAGGACAGAAGCTAGCTCACACAACAATATGGAAAACTAATTGTTTTTGCTCCTGATTACTTCTTTTCAACAGAGGAGCAAATCCCAACTTGCCTCTGCCACCTGGAACTCCTTAGACCAGTCTTGCCACACTGCTGGAAAGCTGGTTCAATTCCTAGGGGTGCATTGTCCTTCCTAAGGACTCCACCGGGCACATGACTGCCTGGAGGATCCCATACCAGCCTGGAGAAGCACTCAGAAGGAATGGGTGTGAAACTGGCCCCGGAGGAGCTGTCAGCTCAGAAGAGTTTCTGGTGCCTGTTCAGAGCTGAAAAAGAGGTGGGAAGGATGAGTCCAAAGTCCTCCTGGCTCTGGCAACGTGAAGAAGGAAAGGCAGGCCATACCTTCGTATCGAGGTGAGGAAAGTTCACGATGTGGCTAGCATCTCTGCTGGGGAACAGACTGGTGTTAGCAAGAGACAGCCAAAGCGTGAGGGCAAGGGCAGAGCTCAGTCACCCTTGCTCAGTTACAGACTCAGGTGGGAAATGATGTAGATACAGAATTAACTCCTCCAAGGTCTTTTCCTTGACATGCAGTTGTCAGAAGAGGTGTAAGCATGTGTGCCTGTACAGCCAAACACAATTAGGAGCCTCTGTTAAGATAAATATTAAATATCTGCTGTATGTTTCCAGGAACACTCAGGTGGAAATGCAACTTGGCTGCTAGAGAACATCGCAAAGAGCCTCACAACTTGCTCAAAAACCAAGTGAGGCTGCTGGCCCCCTTTATCGAACTGCTACGGGGATGGCTCAGAATACAGCTCATGTGGGGAAGCACAGGTAATTTAGGACCCGTGTCGTTCCTGCCCCCAGCCTCTCCTCCTCCCCCCTCCCTGGCACTGCAGAAACAGGCTATCGGCTAACTGGTAACAGACTTGTACACAATCTCTGCAGGCAGAGGTTGGATGAGGCTGTAACATACTGCTCTTAATGAGGTACTTTGATCTTACCCCTCCCTTTTTTATTTGTTTTACAGTCCTTTGCCTCACTTTCATCCGCAGCAGACAGCCATCAAACTTTGGAGATCCTCCCTTCACAAATAATTTTACAAGGAAGGAACCTGTGAAATCAGGCTGCATGTCAAGGAACTTAAACCTGTGTAAGAAAATATATGTGAAACATTATCTATAAACTAAGAATTCGTGGGATTCCTAGGAAGCCTTTCAGTCATGGAAGTGCTGTGAACAGTATTAAAACAATTCAACTAACTAAAGAAAATAAATATTTTTTTACCTGTTTTTTTCAATTTAACCGAAGTATATAATCATAATTGTATGTAGTCAACAGTTTCCAATTTCAGTGGTAGTTTTAGCATGCACTAAGGACTGAATATAGACCATTACCTTCTCTATGTATCATTGAAGATATTGATACTCAATACCAATACCATGACAAGCTTGACTGTCCTTTAGCAATTTCCATTAAAATAAATGTCTTTCCTGGGAGCCATAGACAAATCTCAGATACTGAAAATTTATGTATCTTAATATCCCTTCTCTACACATATGTACACACGTACATATTTACACCTTTATGCTCAAAAGATAATTTTATGAGCAGGACTACGACATCTTCTTGGATATCAGCAAGTCGCCAATAGGAGCATTTGCACTTGCCATATTGCTGGAACAGATTCTATATCTTCAGAAATTGTGAAAAAAAATCTAAATAATTAATTAAATAAAAGCCAGATCTCGTGAAAAAGACCTCATCAACTACTTAACAGCTCTAGCAGATGCAAAAGTATTGGGCAGGTGCCTATAGCCATTTCATACACGTAGAAGTTTGCGAAAATGAAAATGAGACAGAAATGTTAGCTTATCGACTTACCAGGACGGGGGGGACTGTGACTCTGAGTATCACTTCTCTTCCCAGATAGTTAAAAATCACAGTTATATAAAAGATGCAATTTGGTGCCCATGTGCCTTCCTCTAAATACTGATGATGCATCCAGGTGTCTGACACCAGCACCCATAAACGCCCACTTATCTGTCAGCATCGGGGCACGCATGCATGCCATTTACATGATTCTGGGTTTGTCTTTTAGTCATACCTAACTGAGCAGCCACATGAGAGCCGTGGCCTGTGAGTCACTGTCAGACATCAGATATCACATGTGGGAGAATCGCAAAGTATGACAGATACTGTTACCATTATGTAAACTTCCTGTCATAATCGTTCTTGGATGTTCATATTCATCAGTTACCCTCTGCACGCTGCGAGCTGGAGGTTTGCTTTCTATGTAGGCACAGGCAAACACAGTTGTTCCTGATTAGGAGGTAGAGCCTGTTTTGTTCTATTGTTTGAAGTCTTGGTTTGTTTTTTTACTGAGCTAGGAACACGCTACATGCTTTGCTATTGCTATATGTTAAGTTTCTAGTGCTAGGATTGTCAAAAGGCTCAATTATTAATTTACACCTGCTAATATGGAGACTACATATGCAGACTGCGCATTCAAACTTAAAATCAGTTTGACAAGTAAATAGTTGGGGTAGAGGGTGTCCTTAATTTTCTAGTATTTGTCTGACTTCATCATATTGCGCAATTTTTTTTTCCCTTACTGGATGAACAGATCTATAATGCCCCTTGGCCCTATTATTTTCTCACATTAATAAGGAGAGCATCTGTGTGTCTCAATTTGGAAGATAATCGGTACTCGTACAGCCTGGTAAACAGAAAAGGAAAGTGAGAAACCTGTGTTTATCTGAAAGGCTGTGGTTTATAAGCAACGTACATCCAGAGCCTGAAATGATATATTGGGGCAGCTGATGGTTGAACTGTGCCACGTGCTGAAGGGGCCCAGGACGAGAGCAAAACGTCCTGCCTGGATGGCTGTCCACCCTCAGCGGGTATATACCCAGCCTCTGGGCAGCCACGCATTACACGCTGACCTCAACGTTCAGAGCAGGTAACTCAGAGTGAGTTTTACAACCTGGCAGCTGATGGTTTCACCATCTTTTCAAAGGCTTTTGTATTCCTTAAAATTAAAGTGAAAGCTGTTATCCAATGCCTTGAAATGGAACAGAGAATGGCAAAAGCAGCTTTGTTCCTGCAGACTGTCTGAACAATGTGTTAATCCTTACCTTGAGAGATCACCTCTAGAAAACAGAGGAGGGTTCCAGCCTCTCTGTCAGAGTGAGCCAGTTTTTCTACTGTTGCAGCCAAAAAAAGGTGCCAAGTGACGGCAAACTAGGTGTAGTTTTGTGATGAATAGGTTTGAGCAAACCTTGGCTTTGTGCATCTCTGCAAAACCAGGGAGGTGGAAAAAAAGCAGAGTTGCTCAAGTGAAGGTAGAAGAAAAACGCATATGGAAAAAAGTATTATCATTTTTATTATCAAGCACCTGCTAAAGGATGGTGCCCCCATGCAGCTATACCTGAGCTGGTGGTGCAGAAGAGGACAGCGCAGTCTTGGCTCTGTATCAGCACCCATTTTGCTGCAAGTAAGCCAGAGCTGCCTTGGAAAACCCACCAGAAGCAGGGAAGCTGGGCTCCAGGGGTTTGCAAGGCTGAGGAGGGTAAACTCTTTGCCCAAAAGGAATGTTAGTGGGTTAGATATCACCTTCACTGTTTTTCTACATCCAGGAACTCAACACGCTGACCACACTCCTCTCAAGAAATGTGGAAACCTGGACTGCTGAAGTGTTGTCTCAGTTTTGTTCCAAAGTTCATTTCCTTAAGGAGGCTGTTGGAGGAGAATGGTCTTTTTTTTACATCTGAATGTTTTGCAACAGAAAAAAAAATCTTTTTGAAATGTTTCTGTCCCATTTATATATGTGTTAAAGAGTCTGCTGTTAATTATCCATCCAGGATGATGGCATCTGTTATTTCTTTTTTAAATGCTCCATTTACTTTAACTTTATAATGAAGTGCAGTAAATGTATTTGCAGTGGTTGTTAACTCTTTGAATTACTGTTTCAAATGTTGTTTTTTTTTTTAATACAGAGGTTTTTTTAGACTTTTGCCACATGTTATCCTGTTGAAGGACTGAAGAGAAAGCTAATATATAAAATTTCACAGAGGTTCACTTCTGGCCTGTTACGAAATCTCTCCTAATGCTTCATGAAAAAATAAGAACTTTCAAAATTTTGAAGGAAACAAGCTATGCCATTCCTCTCAACATTTTATTTTTTGAATTGCCAACATTTCATACAAATTTGCACTCCCAAATCTTTCTGTTGGAAACTATTTACATCAGAAAGGAAGAATTGTGAAGCTGGGGGCTGAAAAATAAATTTACACTTTTTTCCATAGCATTTAACATATATTGAATGTTTCTTTTTTTTCCCCAGGTCTTTGTCACACACTGTGTTCCAGATCTCAGGCTGGATAGATTAAGTGGCACGTACTCTATTTGACATGTCAAATTTCTGTTACTGCTGCCTGCAATACATGGGAGCAAATGTCGCTTGTATTTTTTGAACATATGCAACAAACTTCAACCTAGAAGTCAGCTCATGGGCATCTGTTTTGTTTTTTTTTTTCTTTCTTTTTTTCTTCATTCTCATAATGCCAAAAGGCCTTAGAGCCAATCTAAATGTAGCTGACATCAGCTCTGTGATTCTTTACCCAGAGTACTTGCAAGCGGGACATCAGTAAAAATGAGAATTTTTCCCTCTAGGACGATTCTCCCAGGATCTGCAGCCCTGGAGAGCTAAGAAGCTTGAAGCACTCCATATTTTCTCAGTTTTGTTTGAAGCAGGCAGACAAAAATTGAAAATCTTACCCTTTGTCCTAAGAACGTATATTAGGTTGCAGCTCTGCAAACCAGGCAACATCTGGCAAAGCTGGTGGAAGAAGCAGAACTGCCTTTGCCCTCACCCACCCCCCTTACCACAAGTGCCTGTCCCCTGTGCCCACTGATGCACGGGGCCACGCAGTGAGGAGGGGGTTTGGGGAGGGTTAATCTGCAATGACTCCCTCGCTGGAGGCCAGTGCAAGGCTGCACCTGCACTGGTGCTGGCTTAAAGTGTTCAGAAAACCATCATCTTACAGTTAATAATGGATGACCCCTGAGCAAGTATATGCCTTAGTCACTTCTCTTGACCTAATATTTTTTGTTCCCTTCTTGCAATAGCTTATGCTTTATTTTAATTTAACAGGGTTGTTCTCAAAAGTATCTATAAGATGTTATTCCTATTGCAAAACCTTTCCATCCCTTTAAATATTTACTGTAAGTTATTTCCTTCTCAAAGCCTGTTGCTATATGTAAGCTGCCATTAGTCAAGGAAATGGGTTATCCTTTCTAATTCCAAACTAGTTTAAAAATCCTTCTCATGAGTTTGAAAAAGTATATTGAATAAATATCGGTATACTATAACAGGCAACAGCACAGCAATACTTCTACTCCTGACCATGGTGTACTGATAAGATTGTTATGATGGTCTGTAGAAGTTCAAAACATACAGAATTAAAAGTTATTCTATACAGGAAGGAAACAAATCCCAAATAGTCTTCAAGTGAATTTTTCATAAAAATATTTAAATTGACAGTAAATAATTTGTTGAAATACAAAAACTGGCTCACATCTATCACAAAATGTAGCATTTTTGTAGTACTGTGTAAATTTGCCAAAAATAAAATCAATCCACTCTAAAGATTATTTTGTGTAAGTCAAAACAATATTTATATACAGTTTCATAAATACTTTGGAGACTGCTTCTTCACTATGAACAAGTATTCTCTCTGGAAAGACTCAGTAGACTAGAGATAATTATGAATGTCTTCTCTCCTCCAAGAACAAACTGAACTTACATTTATTGCAACTGGCTGACCAGTTTCTCTGAAATTTCCTCCAGGGCTGTGTAAGACCTTTGAGATATTCTCCCAGTTTTGCTGCTTAGCTTCCAGATCTAGTGGAGGACAGAGGCTTCATTTTTTCCCCATTATTACCAGTTTTCTCCTCCCCAGACTCCTGTCACCCAAAAACTGCAAAGCCATGGAGAGTATTTATTTAAATATTAAAGCTAATCCTACTCAAAGTGGAATTAACTGCTGTGAAAGCCCTTGATTAGCAGCCTGGTGTCTGTGCAAGGACAGGAAAATCTCTGATAATTAAAAAAAAACCCTTTATTTCCATAAGTCTGTCTCTCTTAGCTTGAAGTAATAGATTTTCTCTTTCTCTTTCAGAATGTTGAACTATCCTTTAAGGCTTTCCCTTTTTAATTCTCTCTCCCTGTTCCACCCCTCCCTAGACAAAAAAAAAAAAAGAAATGGAAAAAAAAGCCTACTTTAGCAGATACAAAAATTGCATTGCATATGGTTTGAACCGTGCTTTTCAGCTGAGAAACTCTTACCTCCTCAGCCCCCGTTGTGAGCTGCCTGCCCATGCTCCTGCTACCCTTGGCTTTCTGCCCAAAGTTAAAGTACATGTTTAGTATCTTTTTAATATTTCATGTGTCTCCCATCTGGTGGACTATGTTCTAGTGTCACAGGAAATGGACTTAATGATCTGAAGTTAGGTGGCCATTTCTCATTACATATGGGTATTATAAGCCGGTCTGATAATATACTGCAGGATTATTCGTTAATAACTACCTGGCTTTTGTCTTTTTCAGGGTACTGTAAGAGATCGCTCCACTAAATGCTACAACCCACATTTGGATTATTTTTCTTACAATCTTTATTCTATATTTATCTGCACTGAAGTATATTTTTAGCCCATATCGTTCATCAGTTAGAGGATCTGTGTCCCTTTAGACCTATTTCATTCTTCCCTGCCATTTGCCATATTTAGATAACTGGCATCTCCATGCTACTACTTATTCTTTCAGGGATTATTACGCTAGTGCTAAGGTTTGCTGATGAACTATGGCATAAATTTTCTTGCCTGTTAATTAATACCAAGCATTATATTTTACAGCCAGTTCAGGATGAAATAGGATTTCCGCTTCCTACAAGATACATCACGGATATATGGATTTTAGAAATTAAAGACAAGCATGCGTGCACTCTGCATAAAAAATATATTCCCAGGAACCAATTTCCTGGTGGCAAATTATTGGCTGAATATATCAGTACAGATGGCTGTCTAAAATGCAATAATGCTAGGCATGTGTCACCATGATGTGGGAACTCATTCAGAAATGGAATACTGCAGTGTTGGAATAAATAGATATGTAGCTGAAATTACAGATTGTGGAATACAGAATGGGCGCAGGCTGCTGCTGCTGCTTGGTACTGAGGCTTTAAGTTTCCTTCCTAAGAAGCATAGTTCTCCATAGGCATTTTGTACTTGGTGCAATTTCAGCTCTTAATTACCTATTACAGAATCGAGAGAAAAAAAAGTCAGAATTTGGCATAGCTGGGAGCTAATGCTTGAGGTCCATCATCATCATTATGAGCAATAAGGAACCAAGCCAGATGGCTTCATCTGCCCGTGGTCAGAAGCTAAACTTGCACCGGGGTGTAGCATAATGCCTGCCTGGGTGCTGGCAGCTAGCGGCACGTGTCAAGCAGTCGCTGGCTACGGTAGGCAGAGTAACCGCAAAGACATGCGTTGGGATCAGAAAGAAATGGTCTCCCCTGGTACGGAGGCACGCGTCCAACATGAGGCAGTAGGAGTTTCTGCCAATGATGTTTTCTATTATGAAACAGAGGTCTCAAGACAGATTCGATCTGAATATCCTAAATACTGAGATGAGTGGGATGAGGTGGTAGAAGGTTATACAAGTTTAAAGAATTACAAAAAGATCCTGAAAAATTATTGAAATGGGGCATGCAGATGCACTTGCACAAGGAGTAAAGTAAGGAGAACTATTCAGGTGGTGAGAAGCTGTTCAGAGATGTTACCTACCCCATAAACTGGGTCTGGAACGGGAACACTTTTACTCATCTCTCCTCCTGTGCAATATTTCTTTTTGTGTGAGCAAATTTAAAATTCAAACCAGACCAATCGGTCTGTTGAGGAATATGGGAAGCGTTAATGCAGGTCAATGTCTTCCCAAACAATCAGCATTCAATAACTATGAAGTCCACTTTGGTACCTGTTTTATTTTTCGTTTTCATCTTTCACTTCAGACAACAATAAACTGCAAAGTATTGTGGATATCCCAGATTTTGAAGAAATTCTTTTCAGTTATTAGATTGAGAGTTTTTGCTTTAGAAGTATAATCCTTGCAAAGGCTAGAAGTGAAGACACAAAATCACTGAAGCACTTTAAATGGAAGAGGGAAAGCAATTCTTTTCTCAATCTCCATGTTTAGTCTTTGAACACTGGTTTTAGTTTTATGTTGGTAGCCAAAGAGATACAGTTTTCACTTTGTATTTTTGCTTCTTAACACAGCACTTTAGGTGTCTATAAATGCTGTGAACCCCACAAACATGGAAATAACTCATGGTTCTGAAGGTCAGTAGTAAAGCAACTACTTGAAGTCTTGACAGGCCTACTTTAAGGGCCATATGACAAATTTTGAGTTTACAAGAAGCCCTCTTAGATTTTCAGTAAAAATGAATAATGGGGCACTTACAGCTTTTAGACTTTACTGCACTTCATGCTCTTCAGTGACAGCACACAATTGGTCATGATTTGCTATAAGAAATGTAATGATTTTACTTTAATTATTTTCTATTGAATTTTTGTACTCCTCCTGTACTACAGTAGAATTAAAAAAGCGAAGAGAGCTCAGACCTTGACAGCTGTGCCATTCTAATACCTGCATAAAACTTCTTAACTTTTTCACCCTTTCAAGATGTGTAAAAGTCTGCTTATGTAAAAAGGGGGAACAATTCTGATGAACAGTAATTATTTTTCTAATTGTCTCTTTATCATATGTCCTAAAAGCACAAAGCGAAAGAAGCAAGGAAGGCGCATGCCATGTACTTTGCTGTAATGTTGGTATACATAGTAAAGGACCTAGCTTGTCTATAAAATAGGTATTAAGCCTAAAAAAACCCTGAGGACTATGGATTTGCTTTGATTTCATTTGAATAGTGATCAAAGAGGAAATCAACGGTGTTTCCTTTGTATGTATGTATAAAACACTCTAATATCCTTATGTCAAGTTGTCTTCCTTAATGCTGTTTAAATACAAAAGCTCCCTAAGGTACAAAGATCAGACTATTCTCTCTGTAGCAGACTAGTTAGATATGTTATTTGTAGGCCTGTCAATAGACACTGAAAATGCAGATATTTGGCATCAAATTCAGCTTCCAGGGGCAGATTCATGCAATTCGTGGGTATCTAAAGTGTTGCACTGAGAGCAGAATTTTTGCCATCCAACTTTGCCCAGAATAAAATTTGCTTTTTGGATTAATATAATATTTGGAAATAACACAGAAGGACTGCCACTCACTAAAGATGTTTTAATTTTTTTTTTAACTTTTAACCAAGCAAAAAGTCCTGCCAGAAGCTGAAACGTCTCTTATCTTCCCCCCTGCCTCACCTCCTCCCCTAAAGACCTGTGCAGGTTTGTTCTTGGAATGTAAAAGCATAATATGAAAATCTGAGAATTCATTATATGTTTGGAGAATGGCAATTATAATTGCTTTTCTCACTCTCTCTTCTTGTATGGGCATACTTGTACATGCATCTGCTAAATATGCTACATATATTTCACTCAGATTAGAAACCAGGCTGACCTTCATAACCATTTGTACTTATGTTCTGCCTGAGGATAAATAAATTTTCCTTAGCACTCTTGGAAGAGTATTCTATTTAGTCAGGTAAAGACAATTCATGCTGTAAGAAATATGCAATTTTGTTTTCATATGGAAGTCTTTTTCATGAGAAAGGAAGGGAGATTAATTAGTTCAAGAAATCTGCAGTTATTCTTTCATCTTAAATACAGGAGTTACTCTGTCCTACAGATTTGTTTCTCAATTTTTCAAATTAATAGTACTTTTAAGTGTTGAACAGTAGAAGATGAAATGTCACTCATTTCCTATGTCATGAAAAAGATGTTACATTAGATTTTATTTTCTAATTCAGTTTTTAACTCTAAGAGTAGGACTTACATTGAGTTGAGAAAAGCTCTAATAAATTGGAAATGGGTCAAAAGTCATTTACTACTACTACTACTAAACCACCACTACTACTACTCATCTAAATATGTTCCTGATTTATAAGAGATGCCCCCAGAACAATTTCTTAGTTGGTCTCTTAATTAGATTAAATCTTATTAGATGATTGACTATATGTTAACTGAGAAGCGGTCAGATATCTTTTGCAGGACACGGATATTTTAAAGGTCCTTTTCAAAACTCTCAATGTGTCTCAAAAAGAGTAGGACTTTTAGAGAGCTTTGAAAGAGCTTACACTTTAAACAGTGGCTGAACCAAGAAATTGCTAAAAATAAACAAATGGAGAAAACTAGAAATCTGTGCTTGTGCATGTGTTTTTCTCCTCAGCATGCACACATGCCCACACACAAGCACAAACTGCAGGCTGCATCCTCACCTGCTATAAACTTACACCGTTTTTAAAGCCACTGGTGCTACATTGATAAGTCTACGATGGTAGTTTGAAAAAGCTTGATAACACCCTCTTCTATACAGCAGCATAAGACATACTGAAAGAAGAGGGAAAGGAATTTAAAGTTGCTGCGTCTGGTCCGAAGCAGACTTCCTCTGCTGCTTTAATTCCAGAATCAAAAGATTACCACTCAGATGTAACCCCATATTTCCATCAGAAGTGGCCATTTCAGATTAGGAAGTGTGTGATTCCACTGAAAGACAAATTTGTAGGAAGAAGGAAACAACTTCCCTGCATTATTTTGAGCTTGGCCGAGATGTTTGTAGACTTATTAAAAAAACAAACTGTGTTTCCCTCCTTACACTAAAGGGCTCTACGCTTTCCTCTTGGCTTTTATGGGCATTTTGCCCAACTACAGGATAGGGCTCTGAGGTATTTAGTGCAGAATGAAGGCTAATTAAATTGTTGCATGTTGATATAGTACAGACTCCAGTCCAAAACCATTCTGAAACATTTACTACATTACTGATTTATTTTCCTTGTGGGCACAACTCTCTGTTTTGGAAGCTCATAGCTGCACCGAGTGACTGGTGACTGTATCTGCTTGCTTATGGGGCATTCTGCTATATTCTTCCACATTGCTCTGTTGACTTACTGCACGTCAGGATCTATGACATCCATTCTTATTTTTGACAAATTATTGCAGCCTTTCAGGTTGGTGGGTTCTCCTAAAATTGTTTGACTGGCACATTTCATGAAGAAGAAAGAAATCCTTATTTTGTATGTCGTTGGTGCCTCCAGAGCTCTTGACCCAGGAACCAAAACAGCAAACAATTCATGATAAAAAGCATTTCCTTGTCCCAAAACATGTAATCTAAAAATGGTAATAACAATCAGATAAACCTTTTTGTGCTTATTTGATAGAAATTACATATTTTATACTATAGCCTACCCACAACATTTTTGTTTTCATAAGTGAAGACAGTGTACACCTATCATGTCTCTCAGTAATTTTGCAGTGATTATTTCTGTAGGAATCTTAATGCCACACACCAGTGACTAGTCCAATCACTTGTCTCCACTGATACTCATAGGTATTCCAGCAGAAGGTAAAATTACTCTACAGTGCCTGCTTTGACACAAATTTGCAAACCTTTCAACTTCAGGGAATTTTTTGCTGACCTTATTTTATGCCCTAAAGTGCAGGGGTTGACAGTTGTCATTTCAAGGTAACAGGTATAAGTGAAAAAACTCTTAATTCACTCCACAGTGCAACTTTTCCCTGAAAATGCTTTTTATGTCAGTAGTGTGCTTTGTTTGGTTATCCAATGCAGTAAGAAAACTGTTCTGAGTTTTAAATTTTTTTGCCTTTTAATCTCTATATTTTCAAAAGCAGTGGGACACAGCTGGGTCAGATCAGACTGGTTGGTTCTCAGTTTAGTTTAGGCTCTGATTTGGCCAGCTGACCTTAGTGCTCCTTGGGTTGTGCTT
Source organism: Nyctibius grandis (assembly GCF_013368605.1). Taxonomy (NCBI): domain Eukaryota; kingdom Metazoa; phylum Chordata; class Aves; order Nyctibiiformes; family Nyctibiidae; genus Nyctibius; species Nyctibius grandis. Next base: position 70,654,887 of record NC_090663.1, on the reverse strand, counting down.
TAGAGATGGTGTCCTATCTGCAGAAGCCCAAAGGCTTGGTTTGAACGCCATGAGAATCCATCCCTGTGAAATCCAGCAGGAGCTGTTCCTTGCTTGTAAGAACCACTGGAGGAGGAAAAGGCCACCTCACAACTTTCATATAATATGTGTATGGTCCTCTGCTCAGGGCCAGCACATGGAAAACCATAGTTTATTCCGCGCTCAGTCCCCAGGCTAGGACAGTCTAAGCTCTGATGTGGTAGGCAAATAAGACTGTTGGCAAAGGTGGGGCATGTAAAGTTCCCTCTCTAGGCTTCACGGAGGCTTTTAGCAGTGTGCTACATACATGTTCGGTTTTAGAGTTACTGGATGGTATACAGAGATGAGGCAGGTGTACAGCATTTATTTTTAGATAGCTTCTTAGAAAAGAAGAGGAAATCTGCATGCAGCAAATTTTTACTCTGGCAGCACAACATAAATATAATTTACTTTCTGTATGCAAACAAATTTAAATCCTTATTTTGCAGTATTAAAAACAATGTAAAATGAACAGTTAGCACAAATAAGTCTCCTTATTGCTCAGTGGGCTCTTAGCTACATGTGATAAAGAATGTAGATACCCATATGTTTAGATGCTGCAAAATGAATCTTTAGCCAACAGGTCCCCAGAATAGAAGCAAAAATCTAGAGTTAAGCGCTTGGGCCCTTCAAACAGCACACAGGCATGTCGAAAGGGCTCATTTAAAAACCCGTCACAGCTAAGCAGAGACCTGTCTGGAGCCAGCTAGTTGGAAACACTACGCACAGAGCATGGCTTTAAATTTGCCCATCTCACAAGACTCACCACCCATGGAGGTAGTCCTGTTCCCCCGGGTTCTGAAGCCAGGGCTGGTCTCATTGTTGAGCTAGAGGGCCATGAGAGGAGGACTGATGAGGATGGCAGGCATTGCTGCCAGCGGTACAACAGGAGGAGAGAAACTGCGCTTGCTGCGCGAGGAGTGAGTCATGAGTTCAACGCTAACATATCGCAGCACAAGTGAAAGCAGAAATCTCCCATGGGAAAATGTGCTCTGTGCTGCTGGTAGATGCAGGAGGCAGCAGGAGAAGCAAATCAGGTACTTTGGCCTCACAAACAATTGTGTGGGGCATCCTTCCCAGGGACCCTCCACCTCCAGCCTCCTGGTACATTGGTCCACTGCAGGTTTACTGCCTTGATGCTTCCTCTGCTTTTCACACTTTTGGGTGCTGTGTGAGATGCCGTAGTGCTTCGCTGGTGCCTGCTGGCAATCACAGAAGGATGCAGCCATAGTGGCAATTTCTTAACTGCCATCCTCCTGTGGTCACAGCTTGCTAAAGTACTCCTTCATCTTAGGGGAGCAGTGGTAGTCAGATTTGGAAAGGAAGTCTGTGTGGTTTTGCAGGAACTTGCAGCTAATAAAATGATAATAAGGAAACCAAGAGAGAAAGATGACTACAGATCTGACTATTTGATGACTACTCTGGTCAATGGTGTAAGTCAGACATGATTTTTGGATTAAGATCAGCAGTAACCTCTGGTTATGATAACTGAAAAATAAAGCTAAATTGACTGTATTTTCAGAATGAGAAAGAGGAAACTTTGATGTTGGCATTCAAGACTCACAAAATTTCCTATAGCACAGAAGTATATTGATAATGTGCTGGCTGCACTGAGACTGCCAGCTTCAGGTGATGCACACGTGGCTCTTGGAGAGGGGAGTGTTTGAGCCCCAAATCTGAACACAATTGTCATGAACTCCAGAGAACAGATATTTACCATGTATAAAACAACAGTAGCATCCATGCCTATTCAAAATCTTGACTCCAATAATTGTTCTCAACAGCGATCACTTGTCCTACTAAATTACCTATTTCTGGCAAATATGGAACAAATTGTGTTTGGAATCAAAATATGATTAAACAGTCAGTTCTATGAGTTCAAAATATAGCTCTTTCAGTGAAAAACTGGAATAGTTTATCTTTACTGAAAGAAGTCCTTGATTCTATGATATCTAAGATATCTATGAAAACCCAAGCTGGTCTCAAGAAATCTCCAGGATATAATCAATTTACATTGAACTCTCAAGCCATATCAGGCATTGCACTGCTTGCTTACAAGTGGAGGTTATTCTAGAGAGCATAGAAGCTAGATTTTTGAAGTTTCTTAGATGTCTACTTCTCACCGATTTCATAAGAAACATCTGTAAGTCTTGATTTCAAAGGAACATCTGCACCTACCTGCTTCAACCAGTGGGGTTCTAAAATTCCTGCACATAAAAGCTGGCAGGACTGAGAAACAAACCCAAACTCCAACTGCTCTGCAAAATCCTTTTGAAAGGATTCATTTTAGGTCTTTTAATAAATAATTACAGAGAAGTAGCATGCCAGAACCTGATAACCTGCAGATGTGATGGTATCAGAAGCAACCTGCTGAATCTCCATGCTTTTGCCACATATTTGAATAGCATAAACCCCACAAATTGCTACTTATTTTCCTGTAATTGGTATTACATTTTCCTCAGATATAGAAACCTAAGGTTTCTTAACAGAAATTATTTTATTACAATTGTGAACTAGTATTGAAAATTTCATGGCGTTAGTGTAGTTTTTATGAAGGCACAATATATCTTTTGGCAACCCATCTGTTAATGGTTATTGGATTATGTAGTTAAAAAAACAATTAAAGGCCGGACTTCCGGGGTGAATTTGAAGTGGAAATGCTCACTCACCTTATACATTTGCCCTTTTCATGAGGCAAATATTGCTAAACCTCATTTCTATTTCTCCCTTCAGTTAGACTAGTTTTTAATATTAGTGAAGTTCAACTGATTTTAATCAAATGTATGTATGTGAGCAATTTGCATCACGTATGTCCACGCATTGGGAAGAAAATCTTTAGCTACTGCATATTCAAGACTTTGTAAGCCAAGATAAGTTAGGGCAAGCACGATACTTGCAGGACTCACAAAACTATTACAGGCATTCGGTAATTAGATTTACACTCTCAGACATGGGGGGAACGATAAGCTCTAGGCATTTTGAAGTCATTCTGTAGGGGTCAACATCCTACTACTTAGATGCATATGCATGCATGAAACAGACGAGTAATACAGTGGCACACCAAAGAAAAATGTTTTGTTAGATTTTTCTTTTTAATTACATACAGAAAAATAGTTACGTGAGCCTCTACAGGGATTTTATTTTTTTGTAAAATATTGAGAAATCAGTTTGTTTAAACGTTAAGCTGTTCATAGGAAAGTAAGACCCTGGAGGTTAGAGAAAGTGTTGTCACTCAAATCTGTTCTCCCAAAGAGCAATTACTGTAGTCATTAATGTGCCTTGCTCCAAAATCTAGTCTGACATTAAATACTGCTTGAAATGTTCGGAAGACAGTTAAAAGGTAGGGATGGATCCTTTTCTCGTTTAACGTGCTGAAAAGCTTTTCTGTGCATTCAATCATCTGGCTTCACAAATCCTAGTGGTACTCTTCTGAAGCTGTTATGGAACATATTGGTTGCATATTTCATTTGTTTCTGGCGAGAATAATTAGATGAATGTTTAATTAGGAGTGATTTTCTTTCATGAATCATGGCCAGCTGACTGAAGTGTTGATGACAGTCCGTAATAACCAATAATAGATATATCAGAATAACTCTGACTCGCTAGTATAACAAAATTATAGGTACTTTAGAAATACCCCAGCAGAAGGATAAATCCCCAGTCAGTATAAATCAAAGATTCACTGAAGCTGACAGGACTATTTTATTAGAAATCTCTTAAGAATCTGGGCAAATTTATTGAAATATACTTCAAAAACCTTTCTGCTTCGTTGTGCTCTCTGGCTTGGATTCAAACCCATGTGAGGCAAAATGCATTGTTCCCCCTCATGCCACCAGCCTCTCCCTGCACCCAACTTGCTTTGTCCAGCTGTTCCCATTCCATCAGTCCTGTTCATTTCTCCCACCCTGGGATGTGTTTCCTCCGGCCACCTAGGGTGAGCTGTACCAGGACCCCACAAGTCAGGGAGGAAACACCAGCTCCTTCCTCCCCTGTAGCTAAATATGCCTCTGGGGCAGCATGGCCAGGACAAACTCACCCCCTCCACTCCCCTGTACACTTACTGTCACCTTGCAATAGCATCACGTACCTGGTGGGATGCAGGCAAACTGTCCATGAAATGACACAGAAGATCTTCAGTAGAAGGGCCCTAAAGCTGCCTATGGTGCGGGCAAGGGGGATCTGTGGGCAGCTGAACCTCTTTGGTCCTGTACATGGGTGCTTGTACACTTTGCATCACACTTGTGTACCAAAAATTGTTGACATCTTGTCAAAACTGATTTTATCTGCAGTTGATGCATTTGTCTGGTGACTCATAAGTTACATGTCTAATTAATTTAGGGATCTTTCATAACCTGTTTTTTATATAAGCACCAAGTAAAAAATGTATATGTTCTCTGTACGCTGGAAGATTCATGTTCTTTCATGAAGAAAATTCAGTTATTTTACATTACACACTTTTTCCAGTTTTTCCAACTAATCTTATTAGTTAGTAGGACCAATACGTACACATTTGTTCCCAGTCATTACTAACTGGAATGGAACATTTGCTTGCTCTGGGGTACCAGAAAGGAAACAGTAATTGAGATAGTTGCTGCTTTCCCTTGAAAGCTAAAGAACAGGATTATGCTCTTTTGATAAACTGATAATTTAATAATTTAATAAATACAATTTAATGTATTTAACAGGAACCCTTGATAACAAGAAGACACCTCAAAGCCTTCACTGTGAACTTTTCCCATTACTTCAAAACTGCAGACAATGAAGATAAATGAAATCACAATTCCACAGTTGTCATAGAAAGACTAGAGGATGAAATCTGCCTAGAATCAAAGACCAAGCTGAATGATCACTTTCTAATTAATGATCATTATAATTCTTCCGACATCTGCAGAACGCTTTGCAAAATTTAGCTCTCCTGTGAGTTAGGCAAGTGGTATTATCCCCATTTTATAGACCTTGAATACAACCCACGTTAAACTTGAACCTGCTCTTTGCCTCAGAGGCTCTTTCCCTTTTTTCATCTGACATGTTTAATATCAGATGTAATGAAAGTGGTAAGGGTGGCAAAGGCAAGGCATTGCTCTCCTTTGCAGAACCTGTTAAAGAAATGGAGCCATAGTTTGTGATGCAACTTCATGGGCTTTTGCAGGCTTGAAGCAGTGGCACATTTGGCTCAATAAGATCAGTTGTCAGAGATATGTCTTGACCAAGAGCTTGGTGCTTACAGCAGGATTTAAGTGGATTGTGAATCCTTCTGTCAAAAAAAAAAATAAATCTTTTTTCAATGTTCACCTGGAATTTGACACTTTCTCAGAGAGTGTCTCAAATGCTGAAGGGATGGGCACCTTACAAAGAAACCAGCTGTAGCTGCTGTGTTTTAAATTGCTGCTGGTGTTCTCTCTATCCTCTTCAAACAGTCACCCAGCTAATGAGATATGTGGGTTCAGCTCCTTTCAGCAGGAGTCCATGCTTCAGTCTGTCTCAAGCAAGCAGGACCACAGGAGATTTTGGGTAACTCACTGGCACATCCCCTCTTATAAAACAATGATTTCCAGTGTAATCCAGCTGGATAGCACAAAGGCAGACAGGAATCGATACTACATGACAAAGACATTAGTGGTGAAGACCTGAGATCTAATCCATGATTTTAAAATTTTATATAGTCTTCCAACAATGTGAAGTGTAGAAAAAAGTTACTTGCAGGTGCCAGAGACCACAAGTTCACTGCTCTACAGATTTCAGGTGAACAGGAGTGACTCCTTAAAGCCTGACCTGAGATGACCGAGACCTTGGGAAAGAGTGACCCTGCTCTCACATCTATTTCTTTTCTGTCACTACCCAAAGTGGCACCTGTTTTGGATCCTACTCAGAGCATCTCAAGGGCCCAAGCACTTAACGTGGGGCTACATTTCACTTAGTCCCTTCTTTTTTTTGTATTTATTTGTTAACTGTGAACCTGTTACAGAACCTTTAGGCTCCTGTAGGAGCCTGAAGTTGAACTCACACCGCTAACATCCAGGATGAGTAGCCTGATATTCAGAAATACTGGCTGTTCATTTTACTCTTCAATACTCTGTACAATTGCTCAAGTTTATTTGTATGTCTGTTTATTACCATGTCTACTTTTATGGAATCAGTTTTCCCCTCCTTCCTTTGATTTGCCTACTGGCTTTTTCTGTTTCAGTCTTTCTAACAGTCTGCTTGTACAAAGTCCTTTTATTCAGTATCCAGTTCTGGCAGAATCATGAAATTTACCCAATACTCTATAACACTAAATACAGTGCCTTGTTCCTTACATGTTAAACTGGACCAGGAGCAGTTTGCTACTTCACAGAAGTTTTGTGAAGGCTAATCAAGAAATATTCTGAAAAACTCAAAGTTAATGGGATAATACTAAATAAAAAACACTGAAATGGATGAAAACCTAATACACCGGTCTGAAGGCTGAAACAAATCCAGGGAGAGGAGTGCTGTGACAAGTCTTCAGCTCGTAGCAGAAGGGTGACAGGGAGGAATACAGAGCTGTATTTAAACATTTTTGGAAGGGTATCTCATCCTATGAATTAACAAAGCTGTTGCCATGTGAAAATGGGCCCAAACTATATTTACTAGGTTTTGCTTCTTGTCAGCTGCAAAAAGGATGAGTTAGGTAAGCTCCATACAGTGATTTACAGCTTCTGCTTAATTTTGTTTTTCATAGATGATGGAGAGGGAGGAGGGAGGGCTGAAAGGGAGGGCAGTGATCTAGAATACGAACAACCAGAACAATTACATAGCTTTATAAGGTTAACCTAGTTCTGCCTTCAGACAGAAGGGAGGCAAAAGAACTTATTTGTGGCCTTAAATTGCCTCTGTCTACAAATCTCAAGCACACTTAACTCCACCCTGTCTTCTGGGCAAAATGTAACTGGCATTAAGTACATAAATTTAAAGCTTAAGTAATTCTTACGTTAAGGTAAGCCCAGAAACCACCCACTGGTGGGGGTTAATTGCTACTGTGCATTACTAGGAAGAGGACTAGTTTTACTCCTGTAAAACCATGAGGTCTTGATTTTCAGGGGGTTGAGGGGGTGGTTTTTTAGTTTTTGGGTTTTTTTTTTTGCTTTTTACAGTAAGTACTTTTTGCACACGCTAATCTGGGAAGAAGTGTGTCTAGATAGTGAGCTTAAACAGACACACCTGCCATGCCAACAAACAAGACACTGGTGTTTCTTCAAGCTGCTGATGAAATATTGTTTTAAATTCTCTGAAAGAATATGCTTTAGCTTACTGTGTCCAAGTAAATTAATATTTTTATGGCCACCTTTCCCCCACGCCAGCAGAAATACAGATATATATAAATAAAGCTGGCTTGAGCCGAAAGGCATGGTTGCTAGGTAGCCACTATCATGATAGTGAAGGTACCAGTGAAGCACAGAGAGGTGAGTCCCTCATAATTGCAGAGATCCATTTTTCATTCTCCTTGAAAATGAGTCTTTTTTTCTATACAGATGACAAGATCACCAGCTCAGCAGGAAAAAGTCTGCAGAAAAACACAAGCATAAGGCTTTATTGTGTCTCCCCATAGGGAGACAAAGATTTTCAGATGCTTCCTAGAAGTGGATGGGGAAATGGGAGAAGGACCCTCTGCACTTTAATTATGGGAGGATGGTTAGATGTAATAACAACGGGTGGCAAACAAGTACTGCTTCTAACTGTCAGTGCTGCATGATTACCAGTATTAACTGATAGAGCAAGAATAAAAAATCACCGAAGCACAAATCTGGTTTTTCTTGTTTCAAGAGCTACAGGAGCAGCTGTGGTCTGTGGCCCTCATGTAAATCCTGGCTTTTGAGGTTCTTCTTTGCTCCTCTGGACAGTGACAGTGTTAAAAGGCAGCGAGGTACCTGACTGTGAAAAGAAATGCTGCCCTTTCTGGGCTCTTTGGTGTAAATGTGTAACAGTCAAACCACAAGTTGGCTGGAAATCCTTTCTCTTTTTAAAAATCATGTTAAACGCATGGGGCTAGGAATATGTGAAATCATTGCAACCTATTTTCTTTGGTCTTGCTAAAGTCCTCCTTGGAGCAGGGTTAAGTATGCTGGGGCTCTGTCGAGCTACAGAGCTCATCCTCTGGACAGGGGAGGTGTTCTGCTCATTTCACTGAAAGGGAAATGAGATACAGGGAAGATTAATTGATTTACTCATAGGTGGGCAGAAGTTTTGCAACTATACCAGGAACTGAAACCAACCCCAGATTGGATCTTCTAGTACAGGCAATTATTTCTATTTATTTACAGTTTGTGTGCATGTCACGTTCTATGATATGTTCTTAAGAGATGGCTGCTTTTTTAAACATTTACCAACTGAAACAATAAACCATAATTTCTCTGGTAAGGAACTCCTTACGTTGCAATTTGCTTCAAAAAAATCCTGCCCTATCTCCTGGGGTGTGAAAGATTCAGTCAAATTTCATCCAGAGGAAAGATTAAAGCAATATACGGATAGTAAGTACAAGGAGTCAGGGATTCCTTTGCAGAGTATGTTTTGCAGAGGCATACTGCAAATATTATGATGTAGTCCAAGGGCAAGATGTTGATTACTCAACAGGATGGAGCTATCAAATATTTTCTCTTTGCAATTGATGACTTACTACAGATCCAAGACTTATAATATATACAAGGTGGTTTCTCAGACTCTTAATTCTGCGGGGAAAAAAAAAAGTCCCACATTTTAAGCAGCAGAAGTTGTACACTGTGGGTTTGGGACCCTGTGTGGAACTCTGGATGAGCAGTCTGAGAGATTGCAACTTTCTCTTCATCATCCTCCAAACTTCAGCAGATTTCACAGCAGAGACTGCAGGTTTTGCAGGAGGGAGACTTGAATCTTGGGATTCAATAGGACTTTTTGAAAGCTTTCCCCTGTATATATATTTTTTTTTTATGTTATCCTGACAATGTGCCTCAGTCCTGACCTGAAAAGATTACTCTTGTGGCAGAGAAGCTGTTATGTCCACTCAGCCCATGGTTTTCCGAGAAGAGAGCAAACAAGCCTGACAATTATGTCTGGGTCAGCTCTAAGACTGCAAACCACCCAGTCCCAAGGGTTTAGCTGAGCTGCTGTTGGGCAGCTGGCGAGGCAGTGGGTGAGGAGGGGTGTGGGTGGGCTGGTAGGGCAGGGGAGCTGGTGTGCAGGCACCCAGGGATGCTCAGGCAGGGCAGGGCAGCGTGGGCAGTGTGAGGGCCGTCCCAGGCAGGCTGCCACCGGGAGGTGTTGGTAACAAACCAGCTCTGTGGAGAGCTGCTGAGGGAAAGCGGACACTGGAGGTAGGCTGAAAGACAACTGTAAAGATATCCAGAAACAGAGCTGGATTTGGGTCTTGAAAGCGACTGAGTTTTGACGAGGCTGTTGCAGGCTCTTTAGGCAGCAGTGTCTCCATCCCACCAGTGTTACAGCAAGCAGGCTGCTGGGCAGAGCACCTGCACGGGAGATAAAGCAAAAGTGACATGTTTTCATTTTGGGCATAGTGAGAGAAATCTCGAGGACTTGCATAACTCCACTGGGTAGGGATAACCACGTCTTGCTCACCGTGGCACTCCATCCATGTCATGATTGACCCGTGTTTTTCTTGCTGTAAAGGAGAAAAGAGGAGACAAGAAGTGAGGCAGGGAAGTGCGTTCGCATGGACCAGAGAACGGGGCTTTTTCTGAAGGCCAGGTGTCTGGGGAGCCTGAAGGCATACATACAGTCACGGTGAAGGTTTGGTTGCAGATGTTTACAAAGCTAGTTGAAGGAGGTGAGTGTAGGGCTTTAAAGCTGGCGCAGTGTGCACACTAACAGTGGGAGATTTACTCAGTAAACACTCAGAAGCAGCTGGAGAGGCCTGCACTGCGTTTCACGTGGCCTCAGTTTCTGGTCAGCTTGTAAAACACCCTGGTTGATTGGCATGTAGGGAGTTAATGAAGTCACCGCTCAGTTAGCTTAGTGGCTTTATCAGCTTCGTGTCAATCTTTAGTTAAGGCAATGGTTAACTGCTTATCTCACTGGAAGTGTGAGGTGTGGCCTCATGAGCAGTTATTTTCACTGGAAATAGTATCTAGAGCAAATACATTGATTATGCAGGTCCAGCAGATGATTCAATAAATACGGGTAAGCCTCTTGCTCTGGTGATGGCATGAACAAGAGGAGAGCTCACAGCTCTCCAAGTTGTGCGTTGAGTGATGTGGTGGTCAGATGTACGACCTAGTGACAAGGCAACCCGGTTTATCAGTGTCGTTGACCTCTAGCACAGCATTAAAATGGTAATTCAGAGAATACTTTAGTTTTCAAAGCACTGTAACACACTCATAAAATAATGCTCACAACATGACTAAGAGCTAAATAGGCCCTATCTGTATTTTATAGCTGGTGAACGTAAGCAGGAGACGAAGAGAGACATGCAGGGCAACACCTCAGAGGCAGAGCTGGGACCAGGAAAGAGCAGGTCTCTGGTCCCACCCACCTCGGTGCTCGCCATGTCAGGACTGCTCTGCCAGCACGGGACTGCCCTCTGCTATTTGCCTTTTGGTGGTAGGCCTCAGATAAAAGAAATATGATAAAAATGGCACTGATGGTGTCAGCGACCCTTTGACGTGACGCCCGGCGTGGGTGCCAGGCTGCCTCCCCTCCTCTCTGAACCAAGGATGCTGCCTTCATCCTGGGGCTTGTTTCTAATATGATGGTACCCCAATGTCCTGATGGTGGCACATGTGGAAATTCACACTTCTGATGTTGCAACAGCTGACTGAAACATGTCGCAGCGGGACCCCAGGTTTTTCCCTCGTTCTGACATTCCCAGTAAATTAATCTCATTTCCAGAGCTCTGTGAAGTATAATATCAGCATCTGATGAAAATGCAAGCAGATGCTGATAACTGAGGATCGTACATGTGGTGACTTTGTGGTCTTCTCATGGGTAGGAAAAGACGTGATTTCCTATGGGATCACCTCCTGCCCGTCAATGCTGAGTGCTTCCAGATGGAGATGCCCCAGCCGCAGCAGCACAGCCACCATCTGCGCTCTGCCAGAGCCACTGGTTGTCTCACGTCCCGCCTCAACGGGAAGCAATTGATTACGCTGTGACATCTGGTAAACTCGCTCCATCTAAGCGTGTATTTTGAAGAAAGTATCTTTCTGATCAAACAGTGCCTCCTCAGATTACTGTCGATCCGAGTGAGTTTTCTCTGAATGAGCCTGACACAGAACGATCAAATTTTTCTCAAACTGCTTGGACAAAGTGGAAAAACATTATGCAATTTGACAGCAGCCTCAGTGACAAACAGCACATTTTATAGGGACTTGTTAAGTGCACTGAGTCTTTGCTGAGTAGATGCACAAGTGACCGATGCTTGTCAGGCTCCCAGCGGAGTTGTTTTAGCTGAGGTATGGAGATTTCTACTTAAGAAACAACATATATTATAGATATTTTGCATGTTTAATCTTCAGAAACAACTATAAAATGTAACAGCAACATTTGTCGGGGCTTCCTAATGGATGGCTAAATAAAATTGAATAAATTCTGCAGGTCTGGATAGGAAAGACTATAGGAAAAAAGTGCTGCTAGTTATGATAAATCAGTCCATGGTCATCAAGACATTAATGATTACTAAGGCTAAAATCTGAAATCAATGCACAGTCTCTTTTAGGACTGTCTCTAGCTACTTGAAGTATTTATTTTTTATTTACCGGCTTCCATCACAGACTTTCACACCGCTGGGAAATGCACTAACACAGCAAAATTTTCAACCAAAATAGGAGGTCTGTGAACGCCAGTGATGGACCTTTCTCAGTAGCTAGATGCACAGCATGAAACTCGTCTCACAGCAGGTAACAGGGATTATTAACCTCACCATACTTAGAACTGATAAATACAACTTCTTGCTTTGATTTAGCTTTTCATAGAAATAGCTGTTCACATGCGTAAATAAGAGCGACAAAAGGCAGCTAGTAATTATTACCAAACCAAGAAATGTTTGTATTTAGTTAGGAGGAGAGGAAAAGATTCTCACTGATATTTGTATTTGACTCTGGCAATCAGGCACTGTGTCTCTAATTATCTACCTTTACAGGATTTTGGAATAATTTTCTGATCTCTCCCCCATCCCACATCTTCTTTAGCTCCTACTTCCTTGTCATTGACTCCAACTGTAAGAATCAACTTAAGCTAGGATAGTCAGATTTCAGACTGCTTCCTCCAGCAGCTTGTCATAAAGACCTGTAATAATGTCACATTTTACTGCACCTGTCAACATCATGCAGATGTCAGCCATCAGGTACTAGCCATCTCTCCACACTGCAAAGTATCTTGCCACTAGTTCTAGGCAACATTTATAAAATACATTTTTTTTCTGCTATCACAGCATAATAAAGGGTTATATGAGTGCAGACTTTCAAAACAAAATCCTTCCAACATGAAACCTCTTGAGAGACAATCCTGGGTGCTAAAAATTCATGAAATTTGAGATTAACAAATCCTTCACAAATGGTGAGCAAGGACAGTCATAGTCCTGCAGTAATAAAGCTTGTTGATTTTCTTGTAGAAAACACACATGCCTCACTTTTAAAATGAGGCAGCCAGTAGTGACTGGTGGTGACAAAATACAGAGCGCTTTGAGGGGGTGCCTGCCAAATACATTTTTTTCCTATTGATGTATCACTTTGAAATAAATGTTAGTTAAAAAAAGGTCACAGTTTGAGGAAATAAGTTCCAGAGAGATGCTTAAATTACAATGAAAAAAAAATCTCAGCAGCTGAAGGACAGGGGAATTGCCTGCTCCCAGAATACCAGTTTAGCATTATTATGAGTGAACTGTGAAGGTTAGTGGTGCAAGACAAGGCACTGAGCGAGTGGAGCAGGCAAGTTTTGCCTCCCAGTAATAAGGAAACACGAATCAGACAGTAAGTGACTATGAAAGTGTTTCGTGCGCTGTAGAAACTGAATATATAATAAACCAAATGTGCAAGAAAGGCTTCTGTACTTTCAGTATTAGTCGTATACTCTTAGATATGAATGTGAAAATGAGTCATCATACTTGAACATGTTTCCCCCTCTTAAAGCAATTTACATAGATTGATAAAAGATGCCTATTTTTAATAACAGAAATGCATATAAATTATTTTTGCTATAGGTGGCAATTCCACCGTGTGAGCTGATGGTGCAGATGGCTGTGCTGGGCCCTCCCAGGGGCTTATGGCTGCCAGGAGCTTCGCCCTGACTTCTTCGTGCCCTTCCTTGCATCATCTTCTCGACGCAGCAGCATGGTGACGATGTTTATTCTTAGATGTGTTTAAGCTGTCGTAGCTCCATGCTGTGCCATTTAGTGATACACTCCTCTTTGCAAAGGTGCTCAACAGTAGCTCAGCTAAGTAATGCCATTTTACCTCTGTAGTAACTTCAGCAGAATGGAAGTGCCTGAAGTGCAAATGCTGCCTGGTGCGCAAGTCAAATGGCTATGCTCTTCCTGAAGTTAGCTGTCATTACAAGCTCCTTTTTTAGCTCTAAACTATGTAAGGAGACAGATGGAGGTTGCCTGGAAGGTTCTGTCACATTTTGGACAATATGTACATGCATATAGAAAGGCAGTTCCCAGTCACACTTAGTTTCCCGTGACTTTGATAGTAATTCCAGTACTGAACTGCTGAAACCGAGATCAGATCATGGCACCTAATGTGTGTTGCACCCATGTTTGGAAGCCTGCCTTTGGTTTCAGTGTGGCTTTTACCATTTTATCCATTTCTCTAACTTTCCCTGATATCCTAGAGAGTCTGATGCATAGCATGGGGTTATGAGGCCATTGCTGAATGCCCTTAGTAGGACAAGGGAATCCACTCTGCTGTACCAAGGCCACTGGGAAAGCCCTCAGGAGAAGGTGCGTGGGGCATCCTGTGCCTGTGGGGCTGAGGTACATGTGAGAAGCTGGATTTCTGCAAGTGTTCAGCACTGACAGCCAGGGCCAGATTTTCAAACAAGTTCAGCTGCTTGCAACTTTTCTTTTGCAACCAAAAAAAAAAAAGGATCTGACTAAAACCACAATGGGAACTACATGTCGAGGGCTTTACAGAGAATTGCCCACTTAGTGCCTCAGCGAGAGGGGAGCTCATCTGAAAATTCAGCTCCAGATGTGGGGCTGAATACTTGAAAATTTAACCCGGATCTCCTTTGAAAATCTGGTTCTGTGTTAGAACATCTGTCGCTGAAATGGTAATCAGACCATTATCCATGTACAATTTTACCATTTACATATTTTAATGACTCTTGACTCTTTCAAGCAACTTTGAGAATGTACTTGCTTCAAGTGCAATGGATACATTTTCAAAAGCAAACCCAGCTCAAATGTTAAAGCCTCCATCTGTCCCGTAGGCAACGACAAACTGACCAGGTGCTGTTACCTGGGGCTCCCTCTTTGTTTATGGATGGGGATCGCAGAGGTGGGTGGGAGCCATGAGGGATGGAGGGATGTCCCTGGCTGTGCCTGGCGGGGAAACCTCTGGGGTCCTGGGCTCCCGGCCAGCTGACTTTCCCACCCCTCAAGGACCAGGGGCGGGATTACTGCCACAGCCCCCAGGTGCCATCCCTGATTTCTCCACGTTCCCTTTTGGGAAGATGCTGATGCCTGCTTGGGACAGGGAGGCAGCTACCTACCTCCTGAGTGACTGTGGAGGGAGTGGGGGAGATTAGCCTCACTTACTTGTCAGATTTTTGTGAATCCCTCCCTTCCCCGCGTGTGTCATCTGGCAGAATATCAGGCAACAAAGAGAATAAACTAGTTCCTGGAAACTCCTCCCTGTGCATTTTCTCTGGATGGGGCCTTATATGTTAGGGGCAGTCTGAGCCTTGTACTGGTAATAAATGAGGGAAGTCATCACATTGCCTTCCAGAGATATTTGCTGCAAACAACAGGCAGGATTGTCTTTTTTGTTATATTCTGCAAACTGCTGACAAATCCAAAGGCATTTTGCTGCATGAGGAGTATTTGCATACATGTGTTTATTTGTATAGTTGACAGTCTCCTTTGTTTGCAAAAACAAAATTTGCATATACAATCCATTCATTAAATGCACACCTTTATCCAAAAGTGGCATACAAATTGTAATGTAGCAGGGGTTAAGGATATACAACATAAATTTTATTACTGGCCGGATCAGACATGGGGATGTCCAGTTCTCAGAGGCCAGCTTGTGCTTGCTGAGCTGACAGTTCAGAAAGAGTCTTTTTATTTATAAACTGAAAGGGACATTACACCTGGAAGTAAATGAAATATAAACATTAGTCAGCCTAATGCCATTTTTACAGTCACTTTTAACCACACTTTAGAGGAAATAATACGTCTTGCTTCTCCTTAGCTATAAAATAAAAACAAAATGTGAACATATGCCAATTCTATAAGCTTCCAATTACCCTACTTAGTCGCTGTATTAACACTTCTTTAAGCAAGCCATTTAATTCATTTTATGGCTTCTTTCACAGTTTATGTTCAAACCAACACCAAAATTCACATAAACATTTCTTTGCCTCATGTATTCACATACATTTACCTGCATTTGACCCTGATGTGCCAATCAGGTGCACAAATCTCCATCTTAGCACTTGTGTGAAGCCTCATTGCCTCCAGTAGCGCGCTGTGCCGAGACATCATCATCTTGTGCAAATAGGTCTCCAGGTTGAGGGGTACAGCATATGTGAGAGATGGCATCTTTTATTGTCAATCCCACTGTTGTCTGCTCTTGTTCTGACCTAGCCGTGGGACCAGTCCTTGCTCCAGCTTTGGTTTCCTTGGTTTAGATGAAGCCTTCGCCATAGGAGCCTCCTGAGCAGCGAGCCCTCCTCAATCCCGTGTTCCCAGAAAACTTCTGTTTTCTCTGGTCAGCAACTGTGTAACCACCCTGGAGAGGTGCAAGGCTGCAGCCTGTGTCCCCCACGGCGTGGTACACTCCTTGACTCTGGCTCAGCACTGTCTTCAAGCACTCACTGCAACTTCTGCTACAACATTGCCTTACACCTGCTTGCCCAGAGCTTAGCCCCTGCCTGCAGAAGTACTCTGAAAAATACCCCAAGAGAGCAGGGATATTTAAATATGACCTGTTTCTTCAGCATTTCCTGGTGGCTAAATGAGCAACGACACCCATCCTGATCTGGCTTCTCTAAATCACTTTTGTAAGCACCACAGCTTTGGTGCCTTACTTAGGCATTTGGGATTGTGGTAGCTGTCAAGGGACCTAACATCAGTGTTGTGTTAGAGCACCAAATCTCCTCTGGGACTTTAGCCTGAAACCTTTATTTACTCCTGTGCACCACAGCATATTTAAAACTGACTTGTAAATGTGCTAAAACTTGCTATAAACAGGTTTATCAGTGTGCTTATTCAGCTTTCAATTGAAGAAAAAAAAAGATAAAAATAACAGTATATTTGTGTAGTACAACAGAACACAATGGGAGATGATAATTGAAATGTAGCTTTATACAGGGAGTAAAAAAGAAAAAGGCATTTATAGACAGTCTTCAAAATGTATTAATAGCGAGCAGCTCATTAATTTCAAGTTATCACAGGTCCAAATAGCTTGAAGCTAATATTTGGATTTGTACTGCTTTCTCTGAAGTGGTGTTATTATTCAATGATGGCTATTATTAGCAAACAAACCAACCCTGATATTAGTCACAGAATCAGTGTATGGCTACTTTAGAAACGAAAGTCTGCCAGGTATACCGCCTGCAATAATAAGGACTTGTGCCATTCTTCCTTTGAGGGAGGGAGCCCTACCATTCACATTTTGTTTTGGTGTGACACAACCTGCCACTTTGCCTGCCTTTTCCACCTGAGCAGCATTTACCACGTGGTTTGAATAATGTAACTTGCTCAGTTGTGCTGACAGTATGTCAGAAAATACAGGAAAAAACTGATGCCTTTTGATAGCATTTTATAGAGAGACCTGGCCAACACAGATACAGAGGCTGAAGCAATATTTTGAAATTAATGAGACAGCACAAGAGAAAAGAGTTACAGTTCAATTGCATTTTACAGGAGGAAACACACAGTTTGCTGGGTGGTTTGAAGGTTCCCCAGGGCCCTGCTAATACAAGATTTGCACAAATTATAACATTTCTATAAACTTCAACCTCTAGTTATTGATGAGGAGTTCAGACTTCAGAAAATAAATCAACATGAAGCTGAAGCCATTAAGAAAGCCATCAGCATGCCACCAATTTTAAAGTAGTGCAGATTAGCATAGAGATTTTGGGCTGAAAACCTGGTGGGGGTAAACACATGAGGCAGGACTCACATTTCACCAAAACCTTGACATTTCAGTACATGTGGATACAGAGGTGACAGATGCAGTAAATCAGAGAGGAAAGAAAGAGAGAAGAATGAGGCATAAAAATGATGTGACCAGGAAAGTGTTACAGGCAAGAATCCATGCTGGCAGACACATATTGATTGAAAGAAAAACATCCATACTTCTTCTGGATGCAAATTTAGAGACAATTAAGATAGAAGGTGAAGTACCAAAAACTAAGAAACAGCTTTTTGAGGAAAAGAAAGAGCCAAAGAAGTGATTATACCCAAGAGGAGAATGAGAACAGAAGGAGACCACTTGCAAGGGAAGATAGAGCTGATATTGGAGTTGACTGACAACTTTTCAGTCAACCAGTTTTGAAAAAAACGAAATGTATTTTTCTAATTATGTTATATATTACTCTGTGCACATTTTCCTAGAAAAGTTGATCTTAATAGCACTGCTTAATTAAAAACATGCTCTGTCTTCTCCCAGCCAAAGTGAAAAACATTGTTTAGCAACTAGTTATTCCTTTGAGGTGCAGTGAGTAGGAATGGGGAAAGTCTGTGAGGAGTGTGACATGAGAGAAAATACCTTTGCTGAAATTTTTTTCCTACATTGATGATTCTCCCTGGTCAAAAAAAAAAAACAACACAAAAGTTAAGGGAAATATATTCCTCAGTGAAGAAAGCAAAAGCTATTTTGAAATTTTAAGATGCTTTAGGATTTAAGGAAAGTTTTTAAGCAAAAACCAATATTGGAGCTCTTCAAAGACAGCATTTGTTGTGTGTCAGTCACACAGGTGAAGACAGACGTGCTTCCAGACTTACATATTTCCCCTGCTATGTACATGTGGCTTTGTATATTATGTGCAGAGTGGGTATGAACCATTTTATATCCATTTTTTTATAGGTCTAAGTACACAGGCTAGAGGAAAAGCAGAGGAGAATCAGACTCAAGAGTTATTCACATTCGTTGTTCTCATTTAAGTTAGTAAGCCAGTCCTGATGCATATATCCTATTGCTAAAGCCATGTAATGGCAAAATAATTTCTGTTCGACTGGTGATGGAGATGACTACAATAACTTATTTATCTGCTCTGCACACAAGCAGGAAGCAAAGCATTGCTATCTGAAGCCATAAATTGTTCTCAGACTTCAGCAATTTTGGCACTCTGTTATGGTGCTTCAGTGACTTGCTGCTCGACAGCTACACAAATAGCCCAAATGCAAACATGTTACCTAATCAGGTATCTGTGTACTCAGAGATATCACAGCCTACAAATATATACTTTGATAAAGAAGAGTTCATGGTCCAGATATTCATTCTTATAGAAATGCATTAAATAAAGTTGAAAATGAAGAAATAAAACATGTGACCATGCAGCATGTCAGCAAATTGCTGCAAACAAATGTGGCCTTGAATATACAAAGATGTCTGGAAGTGCATTTCTTCCAAAGCAGGTCTCTGCCCATGCTTTGAAAGAGGAACAGCCCAAAGAGGGCAAGAAAAAGATATCCAAAGACACACAAACAGCTTTTTACACCAGTAAAATGTTTGGGCTGATGTAGAAGGGCAGCAGAAATGATGAGGCTGTGTATATTCTGGAGGGAAAAAACAAACAAAGAAAAGACTCCAGAGGAGTGAATGGAAATGTTACTGGGAGATCTGGTACTGAGAGCCACAGAGCAACTTCTGCTATTTTTCAAAGCTCTGTTTATGATGTTTTCTGATAAATTAGTGGCAAGTCTGTCTTTATTAATCTTTTCCTGTCTTCACCTGATATTTAAACAGACAAGGAGGTCTATATTATACTGTTCTTCCAACAAATAAATGTTTATACTAGGAGAAATACACGGTCTCAGCACCTACTTTTGAATAACAGCATAGGCATCATGGATTTCTGCTCATCTTTAGATATCAGTATTATTCACATTAGATTATTAAAGTGTCTCATACAGATAAGCAGACTTAGAGTATTTAAAAAGTGGAAATTAAATGCAAACATAAACAAAGAGGATGCCTGCATACAAGCACTCATTTCAAAGGTGAATCTTTAAGAAGTGTGGATCATGGGCATTTTATAGATACTCAAGAAACACAGAGATTATAAGAGGAATAGGAAAACTGTATTGCACCCATTAACACATGCAATATTGCAGCCATAATCAGGATTTGGGCAGTTCTATGGTTCCTGAGTAACATGGCTGCAGTATAGACAGCCTTTACCCAAACGCTGCATGTCAGAAAATGGCCACTGACAGAGTGATCTGAAAGAACTATTTCTCCAGCACCAGCCTGCAATGGGTGGCTGAAACAGTGTGCCCACTGCCCCAGTTTCCCTTTCTCAGCTCCCTGTGAATATAGAGAAATCTATTGGACAACAAAAAATAAGCACAAATAAAGTATTTTTTTCCTTTCACACACCCAGAAAAATCCTTTCCCAGTTCATTGTAACTTATATTTCTTCTCTCTTGAATAGCAGTGAGCTGAAGAGACCAAGACTGTATTTCTTGTTTCTGCTTGGCTTTTCTCTGGACCCAGTAAATCTATTTAATCCTTTTCTGGGCTCAAAGGCTTTTTTGGCTTTTTTATCCAGGCTTCTGACTCCAAGATGTTTCGCCTCAGGGCTCCGGCTGAGGGTTTTCCACATTACACGACCCTTCACTTCCTCTCCTTTGCAACCAAAGGCATCATCATTTCGGGGGAGTGACGCCAATTTACTGTCCATTTGCAGAAGCTGCCAGCAGCCACGAGTAAGGAAGGCACCGTAGTCTCCCAGCAAGGCGTTGAGCATCTCTCGATGACGTGGCAGCTCACGCCACTGAATCTCGCTGGTGCACGGTGGTCCTCTTGCCGTGCTGGGTGCAGGTCTGCTCTCTCGCAAGGAGAGCACTGTAGCGCGGATCAAACACTCGCGACAACTCGGGGCCTAAACATTTCTTTGACCAATCTTTGACATGCTACTGATGGAAAAGTTATTCCAACTACCTGATTGCAATCATGTGTCTGGGCATGCATCCTCACTACAGATGCAGCTTACAGCAGTGTACCACGATCCCCTTAAAAGGCTCAGTGGATAGAAGGCACAGCCGCCGTCCTAACCTGCTTTCTTGCCTGATTTGGCTGCTGCTTCTGAAGTCCTTGGTGCAAGTGAAGAAAAAGTCAAAAAGTCCTCTGATCATACTGCTGGCACTCTTCTGATTTTTTTTTTTAGGATTCAAAGTACTTTTATCTTTTGAAATGAAGGGGTGAATGTTGAATAGAAATTCGAAAGCATTTTATTTAAATTTGATAATTCCCAAATGTTACAATTTTAGAAGGCAGTACCCCGAGGATAAATTAGATGATTGCAAGCCCTATTGGCATGTATGCGGGCTGATCTAATCAGCCCATGGCATTAGATGACTTATAATGGAAAGAATCAATGTTAAATAGGTACCACATTAATATACATTATCTTGTCTAAATATTTATTTTTCATAAAGTATTAGTGATACTATTGGGAAATTTTTAGGTATGGAAGATTAAATATACTGGAGGCTATAGTACTCTGTTAATGCACAAATTAAGGGCTTGATCCTGGAGGACTTAGTCTTGCTAGCTTCAGTGGGGACTCTTCCTATGAATAAGAAATGCATGAGAGTAAGCACAGGGTTTTAAAACACCATTATGAGAATACAGGCACCTTCTCTTTCCTAATCAGTTCCTGTTACAAAGTAAAACAATAGGACCATACTTGTACAGAACAATTATTTTAACATAATTCATTTTTACGTGCATCTGTTTTATTTTCTAAACTACAAGTGTGTTTTGGATTTGCCCCGTGACTACATATTCATACGAATGCATAGAAATTGGCCAACTGTCCGTTCTATTTACATTTTTGATACTGTGTAAAATGCCTTTCAGCTGGTTGATTTTACTAGACAGCATTATTTTGAAAGAGCATTGTTGAATTCCAGCTTGATACATGGAAATATTCTTGCTACAAATAATCTTTTCAGTGAACTCCACTGCTCCTGTCAAACTGGCAAGTTGAGGGTGAGCCAGGCTCCAGTGCCTCGTACCGAAGGAGATGCATGGTGAATCAGGGTACAGCAATCTTGTCTCACTGGGCATGGGGAGCTTCACTACCATGGCTCTTCCAGACTGAGTCAAGAAGTGCCTGGTGTTAGTGGCTGGTCCATGAGAGGGGAGCAGAGGTGTGGAGCCATGCCACAGCTGGTTTCATGCTCCTGCAAAAGATGCCTTTATCTTTTAAGAATATATATATAGAAGACTTGCTCTAGGTGTTTCGTCCCCTGTCCTCAGGGAGGACAAAAAAATCTCTGCAGAGTGGAGACTAGAGCTGTCCTCAGCTGGGATGTAAGTCTGCATTTTACTTGCTTTTACAACAGAATCACAGAATGTTAGGGATTGGAAGGGTCCTCAAAAGATCATCTAGTCCAATCCCCCTGCCGGAGCAGGATTACCTAGACCATATCACACAGGAACACGTCCAGGCGGGTTTTGAATGTCTCCAGAGAAGGAGATTCCACAACCTCTCTGGGCAGCCTGTTCCAGTGTTCAGTTACCCTCACTGTAAAGAAGTTTTTCCTCATGTGGAACCTCCTGTGTTCCAGCTTGCACCCGTTGCCCCTTGTCCTGTCAAGGGATGTCACTGAGAAGAGCCTGGCTCCATCCTCATGACACTTGCCCTTTACATATTTATTAACATGCTTCACATTTATGGTATTTCAAGTACAGCTGGTCAAAAAGCCTAAAAATTTTGAATCTGCATTTTTGCAACACAACTCTGGTTATTTTTCCTCATTTGCAGAAAAACAGATTTTTATTTAAAGAACTATATTGGACAGCTTGGTAAAACTCGAAATGCAACAGTGTCCCAGTGGAGTTGACATCATGGCAATTTTCCAAGAAGTAGACTATGTGTTTCTAAGTAGCTACCTGACAAAGTGATACCGTACATTGCAGAACACAGAAGCTGCTCTTATGTCTGAGTCCATAGGATGCAGGTGTCCCCTTTGTGAGAAACTCTGTCCTAAAATACCTGTATTTACTCTTGCTAGGAGATGGCAGTTCAGTAAGGCATTGGGTGCAGCAAGGCTCATTTGTGATACAAAGGAGCTGTGAGAGTAGCAAGTCATGTAGATGGGCATGCCTGAAGTGGGGAATCACAGAATCACAGAATGTCAGGGATTGGAAGGGACCTCGAAAGATTATCTAGTCCAAGAAGAGAGACATACATTATGTGATCTTGTTTAGTGATCCTATCTCAGATATACAGCATTTGCAACTACCATTTCTTATAAAAGAGCACTTTGTTGTGTTATTCTAATTACAAGTCAATGGGAACTTCATGGTTATCTTCCCTAGGGAAGCTTTATGTAACATGTAATTTCATCCCAAATCAGTCTGTGGTCTTCCAATTGAAAAAAAAGCCTTCTTCTTTTTTTTTAGGCAAACTCCTCACTTAAAATCAGTTGGAATATTTCTGGAAAGTAGAAGAAAGATGTTATTTTTGTATGTGTTGACACATGAGTAACCTCAGAGTCAATACAAAACAAACGTAATTAGGCCCAGGCAAGTTCTGAAAGTATCATTAAGGTCATCTTTAAAGCTGAGCTAAACTCAAATCAAGCTCCATACCGACATTAAGACTTTAATTAATGACTTTGGAAACATACCTGTTTTTATATGCCAAGGTGGGGGTGTCTACCTATGCAAGGGCGGTGATCCAAGACTGGGCAGATGATTAGTTCTGGCTAATAACTCTTCACTGTCTACACAGGAAGGGGAAGAGGGCAGCATCCATTTATATTTCCATTGATGGAGGTGTTGCCTACTGTCAAATGAGATTTCTTTAGGCTTGCTGATAATTATCAGTTTATGTCTAATACCGACTAAATTGGATAATAATATTATTTTTGTATAACTAATTAAGTTTTAACAAGTGTCTATGATTTTTTAAAAGTTCTTATATGTGTTTTACTCATTTACCCTATTCAGCTGTCAGGGTCATATGCAAAGACATGACGTAAATAATTAATCATAAGATTCTATTAATCTATTATTCATTCACTTAAGTGGGGCTTTAGTGTAGCGATTTCCTTTGTTATGTTTATAGGAGGGGACGTCTCTTAGGTCTTATTGCAAACAGTCAAAAATATTTGAAGGACTCCCCATAAAAAAATTTCTCAGACGTGCCACTAGTTCTTGGCTCTGCTGCTGGGGGGGAAGGGAGTGCATGTAATAGCCAAAGTAAGCAATTCATTTCATATCCTCTTCTAAAAGGAGTAAGATTGTGTCAGCCCTTTTTGAGGAGCCCTTTTGAAATCCTTCACAATATTACACAGATGTTGTTTCCATACTTAATTCCTGTAAGCAGCAGGGAACTTAAAGAATTAAAAAAGAGGTCTTAATATATTTTCCACATTCTATACTATTTTTTTTTCTAAAAACCCTACTCAGAGGCAAATTCTTTGCTAGATATTTGAATATGCAGATCAGATGTTAAATTAAGTAAATTATGTAAATGCACTCTTATGCAAGTTATATACAGTACCTGCGATCAGGACAAATCAGCACGTTAACCAAAGGGCATATGTAGTTGCACATCGTTTTAGTATCCTTAACTTTAGCAGTGCTAATCCTGCTTTCTCTTAGTGTAAATGTTATTCAGAAAGGCATGTACGGTGAGCTGGTGTATTTGAAGGTGACCAGTGATTTAGCCCTTTACCTGTCTGGAAAATCCCTCAGCTCCTCTTGAAACAAAGGTAAAGTGACCTTTATTAACAGCATGCTGTATTTTCTAAGCACAAAGTGATCGGTTAACTATCTCAGCTTTTTGGCACACACAAAAATGGATTGACTTGCCTTTTGGATGGAATTCAAAAAATTACCAATGTCTGCTTCTGTCATTTTTATGCAAACCAAAGACCGGGGCAATGTGCCATCGACAAGCCTCCAGCTTTGCCCTGGGCTTGGTATGAGAATGGGTGATTTAGTGGAAATAACTGCAGCTACCTCTGAAGACTGAACTCGGCCCCAGTTGAAGTTGCTTCTCTCCAAGCCTGGATTTGGACCAGGGCAGAGTTGCAGGAAAAAAAAGAAGTGATCAATCATATTTTCAGCATGAATGTTACTCGTCTGCGATTCTTTCATGCTAACACAGCCTTTCTGGCAGCTGTTGAGTTGCTCTTTGTAGTTTCACCCCCATAAAAATGTTATCAAGATGGAGTTTTGGCTGCAGTCTCTCACAATACCTCCTTCAACTCGTACCTCCTGGGATGTGGGAGAATAAAACCCCAAACAAACATTAGAAAACCAGGAAACGCTTAGTTAAGATCTCCCCGCAAACCACAGGGTTAGGGAGAGCGGCAGCGTGGCACCGCGCTGCTCAGGTTTTCGTTTTCACTCATGGCCTTGACTCTCCCTGGGCAGGGGTAGAAGCCATGTGTTTTGGTCTTAGATGTTCTGAGAGTAATTTATCGGCTGCAGGATCCTTCGGAAAAAAGCCTCTGTGTGCCATCAAG
Source organism: Nyctibius grandis (assembly GCF_013368605.1). Taxonomy (NCBI): domain Eukaryota; kingdom Metazoa; phylum Chordata; class Aves; order Nyctibiiformes; family Nyctibiidae; genus Nyctibius; species Nyctibius grandis. Next base: position 70,630,004 of record NC_090663.1, on the reverse strand, counting down.
CTCCTGGCTGTGCAGCTGGAGACCAGGAGACGCAGATTTCTGTCTCCGGCGTGGCCAGGGAGTCAGCAGCAGTTGCTCCTGGTGATAGACCGGCTGCAGAAAGCTGCTCAGAAACCAGGGCACAGCCAGGCCGAGAAGTTAATGCATTTCTTTCTTTCTTTTTTTTTTTTTTTTCTTAATGCGGAAGGCACGAAGGGGAAAAGAACTGAACAGGCTGGTTGAGGGCGGTTTTGCATCCAACACTAGTTTGCTCCACTAAAACAATCTAAAACCTGAGGGCATTTGGGGGGAAATGTCCCACTGAGGTCTTGCCTTTTTTGTCCTTGCCTCAAGCTCATGCAAATTTGTAGGAGAAAACATCTTGATCTTTCCTTTCTTTCTGCAGCCTGGTTAAAGTTGGGGTTAAACGCACCTCATGGAATAATGTACATTGAATACCACTGGGAGGTAACCTGGAAATATCCCTAAAAGGGAACTTTACTCTTTAGTTATCTTGTTGCTATTTTCCTGACATAAGACAAAGACAAGACTGTGGTGAGCTCAACAACTGCAAAATAAAATGATGAGACACTGTGTGCTATGTTTCTTCTCCAGCTTATTGCCAGGGATAACCAAGTGTTTTATGAGTATTTTCAGACAAACCAGCATGATGCTGCAGGAAGGCAATCTTATTTGATGCTCACGCAGACAAACTGGGGATTGTGAGGGCACTCAGGGACTTTACCAGAAGCGAGGACCAAGGTGGAGGTCAGCAAAGCTGGGTCTCAGCCTCCTGGTCAGAGCAGGGCACACCGCCACTGTCAAGGTTTCTGTGATTTCAGACCCTGCTTCCAAAAGCCACTCTAGCAGTCAGGGCAGGACTGAAGGCAGTCACATCCTGGTACTGCGGGAAAGGCAAATTGGGGGGAAGATAAAATCTTCATCCTGTGCCTGCTACAGAAGGGTGACAGCAGAACAGTATGAATTTGGGAAAATGTTTGGATTTAATGCCAATAATCCTGGAAAAAGCTCAGACAAGCCATTCTTCAAGCAGAGGCAAATGAACATGCAGTTTAGCAACTGGAAGAAGAGCAAGCGCAAAAATGTTCTTCCTGGCAGGCACATCCACAGTATAAACACTGACCTCCCCCAGGAAGAAAATAAGAATGTGGTATGTTCTTCTATCTATCTGTGAAAAGTGGTGCATTCTGATTCTAAGTAATGCTTACATTTTTAAGCACTTCACATATTTCTGCTGTTTCATAGTCACTTGTACCCAGATCTCTGCTGATAGCATTCGGGGAAAAACACCAGAGATGCATTTCTCTGGTGTATAATCATGCTCCACCAAGGTGCCTTGCCATTGACTGCAGGAGAAACAGGACTTCGGTGCTGTTTCTTGTTTGGCTTATCTTCACCTGTTTCAAAATGAAAGCCATTGTGGCTTTTTGCACTTTGTGAATGGGAAAACATAATCACTTCCTTTCAAAATCATGGAAGAAAGCATATTCTGCCTTTAAGACACTGAAAAGAAAACTCCTTGCGTAAGATATGGATTTCTGTTGTAATTGTGTGAGTCCAGAGAAAAAGCATTTAAATCTGTATTTGGATTACACTATCAGTCGCAGTATAAAAAGAGAAACTGGACAGAAGTCCAGCTGTGTTATTTTGGAGTAAAATTGCAGTAAGTCATATGAGAATCAAGTTTGATGGAGTATAAGTAACTGTTTACTACCCTTGTTTACTGAATTAGCAACACATGAGTCAGACCTGTGCTGATTATTCAACTTCTCACATTGATCATCCCTTCTTCCTTTAAAATTTCTTGGAAAAAAGTACTAAAAGCTTAGTTCCAATTCCAATACTGCGATGTGAGGCACAGCTGAAAATTTTAAAATGTGCTCGGTGTCACATATATTCATATCTCCAACTGAAAAGCTGATGATAAATTATTCTGTTTCACAGAGAAGAACTCTACGACCCCAAATTATTTTGGTTTTGTACCTGTTCTGCCTTTAGATAATGCATTTGAAAAACAAGAATAATAATACTCCTACATTGTCTCAGTGTGTTTCAGGTCTGTGATTTGGTATTATGACTTCGTGTCTCAGTCAAGTAGCCTATATTCCGACTGCTGTAAATGAGAAAGAGCGCTTAGGATTTAGGAGGTGTTACACAGCTACAACAGTGGTCCATTACCATGAAAGCTCACAAATCTCACTGACTTAACTGAGGCCAGAAATAGGGTGCAAGTGTGAAATGCAGGAACCTGGGCCACAGGGTACATCGAGTTAGAAATTTCTTCAGGTGTTGCTATTGCAAAACTGAATAGCACATCACTGGAAACTAACACTTGGAAACAGGGTAACTTGGAATCATGGGTTCAAGAATTAATTATTTTCTTTATGTAAATAAAAATATCCACTGATTTATGACAATAAATGAAGATTAAATATGATGTTTTGCACCAAAATTGTAGTATTAATATACAGAAATACAGGATAAGTCTTTAGTTTGATCACTTAGTAGTTATTAGAAGGCAAACTAAAGAAAAAAATCCACACAAGTTTTGGTGACAAAATTTTAGAAAGGAAATGTTTATTTATAGATACACAGAAATTTGTATTGATATTTTGTTACACTTTCTGAAGAAGCAACAACTTCTGTACAAACTGACAATTAACACATTGCAAAGGAATTATCATAATGACCTCAACTTAAGAAACCTAAGTGGCCATGGATCAGGCCCTCTTCCCAGAGAAGATAGATTTTCGTTATAACAGAGCATGAAGTCCTTTCAAAGTGGTGAAACATTACTGATGCAATGTGGGACGTAACCTCACTGCAGCCAGAACTTACTTTTGTGGAGAAAGCCCATGTAAGCCACTAAGAAAGAGACAATCCAATTTATATAGCTTATTGGTGCGTAAGTAGAGTCTAAAGCATGTAAATCTGGGTTTTCATATGCATTAGGGATTTTTTTCTTTCATGTGATTACATTCATGAAAATATTTAGTCTGAAATATATATACAGGCATATCTAATATTTTAGGAATCTTTTGGATCATCTCACATGATCTTGGCTGTTCGCAGCTGAACTGAAATTGCCAGAAAGCTGTCTGAGCTTGATAGGACTTGGAAAGAAACTGACCCTTTCGTAAAGTCAGCAATTCAGACATAGATAACTTTGTTCTATGATTTTTCTTTGACAAAATATGAATTGAAAAGCCATACAAAGGTTAGAGCTAAAAAGAAAAAGAAGAAATAGACATTAACCTTAACCCCCAACCTTAAAATGCTGCAGGACTTGATCAAGTTTAATGTTCTCACTATCAGGTGATTAAAACATTTTACAGACTAGTGTGCCTGAGATGTGTATATACGTACATCAAGTTAAGACGTGGCATGTGTGTAAAAAAAGCTTATAGAAATATTTCTATTTCTGTTAAACTTTACAAAAATTTTATGTGAGGACATGCATTTCTATCTGCTCTGTGTTCTAATTTTTTCTAGTAAATATATTTATGGGTTATAAAACTACTAGTCTATACTAACAGAGATTCCAGTCTGTTTATGGTAGAATTGCCAGGCGAATATGTTTCAGTTCCACTGTAAATTGGCCCGATGGAGCAGTAATTGCTTGCATCAGTTAAGAACTTGGATTTATATATTTTATGGTATGTTAAGATGGTGACTGCAGCTGTGCAACTTAAAATGAAATCTTCCATCATATGAAATCTGCCTGGTCTTTTCTGTGCTTACTGTTATCTAAATCTAAACCATCATTACCAAGGATTTCATGTCACTCAGGTCCCATGCGAGCAAATCTTGGCTCAAAACATTTTCATATTTCATATATTTCATGTATTCATATTTAATATTTACCATTTAGCTTTGAAAGCCCTCAGAACTGGAAGCTACATGGCTTTTCAGGTGAGGAAAATCAGTGGTAGAGATTCCTTCAGCTATAAGGACTGAGAGAGTCGTTCTGCTCATCTGAGGATTTTTTCAATCAACCGCAAAAAACTAGAGCCAGACCTTTTGTGCTGCTAATGAAGGGCAGCGTGCCCCACGTTGCCTCCCAGGCAGTGGCTTTTTCTCTGTCAGGGGCACAGCACGTTGCCTCAACAGTCAGAAATGGGCTTTCTTCCTGCTCTATCCTGAAATCGTGCTCCAGAGCCAAGCAAGGGATTCTTGGTGCAGCTCTTGTAGCTGAAAAAACTTGGTCCTAGCCTAAGCAGGCTGACTGGGAGGCTGCCCCTCGGCCGGGACATCCCTCCTTCTCTGTACCCCTTTCATAACTGTATCAGGCTGACTGGTACCTAAACAGGAATCAGAATACAGCTCAGCCAGTACCTCACACCATCCTGCTTCCCGGTTTCCCTCGATTACACGCAAGCTCCTTAGCAGGAAAATGCACTACTTTCCGATTTTGTCTCATCTGACCAAAATTTAAAATGATGCCCTGCTGGTGTGTGTGGTTGCAAGCATTCAGCAGCCCAAATTCAATCTAAGCTCATTTTGAACTTCAGATCACATACATTCCTCTCTTGAATGGACAAGGATACTTGTTTGAAATAAATTTCTGGTGGTGGCACTTATATTTCCAAATTAAAAATTTGTTTCCCATATATATGCTCTAATACTTGCTTAAAACTTGCTGTTTCCACAAGTGTTCTTGCCAGTAAATGCAATAGCTAGAACATGCACAGTAAGCAAACACAAAGAGGGCATTGAAACAGTTGAAGAGAATATGTTTATAAACTGCAATGAATATTCATTGGAAACTTTTTTAACAGTACTCACCAGTTCTATATTGGAATACTGTGTAAAGTTTACACTCCATATAAAGAGTTACACTGTTCCCTTGTGAAATCCGTCTTCTCCACTACCTCCATATTGGATATTTGCATTTTTAGAAATACCATCTGCCAAACCCCACACAGACTGCAAGTGATTTCCTGGTTATATATTTTGGATATTCTGTGGTTAGAAAACTATGGAGCCATATTACATGTCCTATCCTCCAAAACATCTGTGAGACTAAAACCACATGAATGTAAGCAAGTCATCATGATAAAAATGATGGAGAATTTCAGTTATGCTGTATAGGCATGCTTGTAAAATTTTTTCAGGTTTATAAGTTTATCTCTGTATGTGTGTTACTTTTTTCTTGTCTGTACAAATAGCTTTGAAATATTATTTTCTTGCATTGGATCAAACCAGCTCCAGAACTCTTCTCCCTCGACAATCTGCACTGTTTGTTTTCCCTATCCACCCCAGGCCTTTTTGGCAGCATCCGTCTAGGAAGGCACTCAAAATGTAGTAGCGGGGCTATTCATTAACCAAAAATGGGTTTGACTTTCATGTCTTCTATGTTTTCTTTTGTCCAGATGCAAATAAGAAATGGAAGGTATACAGGTGATTGAAACTCAGCTTTTGGTAGACCCGATTTACTATGGAAGGTGATCCTCTGTGGTATTTATACACATTTTCTTTAACCAGAACCTTTAGTTTAATGTGAACTGGATCAGCAGCTGAATGGTATCTGTGTGGAGCTAGTGGGATATCCACGATGCTTCAGGTTTGGTAAAACCTGAGACAAACTTCTATGCCAAGCCATTTCCTCCCTGAAAAATGGGGATCTGGGACCTAGTTTCAGTTCTGTCGTGACATTGCTGGGTATTCTTGACAAGTACTTCATTTGTCAAGCATTTTGTGCTTTGACTTCCTCATTTATGAGACCTGGATAATATTTATCTGTCTTGCAAAATTGCTGGGCTCAGTCATCTCTCATTTCTCAGGCACTTTTGGAGAAACAGTTGTTATGTTGCTATGTCAGTGCATCATGCTATTCAGTATTTTGAAGCTGACAAATCGGTAAGACAATTGAAAAAAATGAAAAAAGTAAATGTGTGCAAGGAACCCCATCCTGCTGCATAACTTAGAGCAAAATCACTATAAAAATCAAATGGATATACATCTGCTTAAAGACTGAAGGAGTAATTCATGAAGAATAGCAAAATCTCTAAATATTAAGTACAGTTTTGGTTCTTTCATTTGCTTCTGGGAGACTTTTAGAAAAAAGCCACTGAGAGGCAGATCACAGACACTTTACAGAAGGCTGTTGTAATTCATTATAACAAAAGATCTGCACCTACAAACACGAGTATTAGCCATTTTATTAATGTAATGAGTCTCTCTGGAATTTATGGTGCTTTTACCAGGGCCTTAAGCTATAATTTTGTCATGACTAGTTTGTACAATCAAGCCTCTGACCACAGAATTGTTCATAAAGTCATTGATTGCCATTAGTGTCTCTCTGCTTCATTAAAACTTTTCCAGAGAAGTTGCCTTATTTAGGTCTTTTTTGGTGTTTTACTATCGTATGTGTATGTTGATATGCATACAAGAGAGAGTGAGATTCAGGTTTTTTCACTTATATGTATGTAATGGTTATATATACATTTATGTACTATTGTATTCTTAATTTCTGTAGGAAAAAATGACCATTTATTATTGAAATAGTTTAACTGTAAAAGGAAAGGTAAAGGTCTACGTAACTGGATTTCTATTAAATTTATTTAGCATTTGAAATGTGTTTAATATAAACTGTATTTATGCATATTTTATATTCATGTGTGTGTGTGTATTTATACATACATTTAAAAGTATAGACACAATTGCTTGCAATGGGAGTGCTATAGCAAAGAAAGTGAAGCCTAGTCTAGCTAAGAAAGGAAGTACCTAAATTTTGATAGAGATTTTAAAAACAAATTATTTCTATTAGTTTGCTACCCTTATCAAATGGAAGTGTGTGAAATATGGCCCTACTGAAATCCATGTCAAATCTCCCACTGTCTTCAAAGGGATCTGGATTTCACCGGGTGTATTTTCTCAAAGAGAGCTGCCAGTAACATCTGCCAGCTGGAGATCCAGTTAGATGTGGGTTAAGACAAAAGAAATGCATATCAGCATTTCATTGCATGACAAAGGATTGAGGCTTTGAAAGTCTGCTGTGGTAGATTAGCACATAAAATGCATTTTTTCCTTTAAAATAAAATAGGGGGACCACTTGACTGATATTTCTGTTTTGGTGCATCTTTGTAGGCATAGCCACATAAGGCACAACTGTGAAGTGAGTGTCTCTCACCTGAGCTACCAGGTTTCAGACTGTTCGTGGTCTCATTTCTCATTACTTTTGCTCATTACTTTTCTTTTTTGTAGTCTTCCTTTACTTTCCCAGGATACTGTCCCATTTCCTGCAGCTTGCTACCTGCATCCTTGCTGAGTAACGAGGTTTGTTGTCCATAGCCTCTGCAAAACCACTCAATGTGCTTATAGCAAATGAGCATTACCTAGGAGAAGTCTGTCTTCTGTCACATTAGATCTGCTGTTATTTCATTTATCATCTCCATCATTATTCATTAAGAAAAGAAAATAACATATACCCTTAAGTTGGACAGTGCTGGCACTGCAGCAGATGTGCTTTATCTAGAAAGGGCAACCTGCAACACCCAGGTTGGAGGTTTGGATTTTTGCAAGATCCTGTCTGTGTGCTCATGGGCAATAATGATGATGGCTTCTGTATATTTTCACTTTAGGCTCTTTAAAATTCTACACATGGATAGGAATTGCTTTAAAATATTATTTTTCTGATTAACAGGCTGCACATGGGTAGAAAAAATTGGAAAGTGTAAAGTCTGTATTCCTATGGGCCATGAATTAAAAATGAAATCCACAGGTGGTTTGGGTTTTCTCCTTCTAAATCAAAACATGATGACTGAGGCTTAGCCAAAACCAAAATATGGCTGCCCATGGCCATTTTTCAATAAAAGTCCCCCAGATTTGTTATATATTCCACCTAAAATCTTTATTGCTAGTGTGTTAGACACCACGAGTGTCCTGCTCAGAAAGGAGTTTCTCATTTGACTGTTTTTAAACATTTTTTTTTGCTTAATATTCCTAGCATTTTGCAAACACAGTAATTTCTTTTTGAATATGAGATATCTATGAGATTGCCTTCTGTATTACATTCTGATATTTCTTTAAGAGAGAAATCTTTGTTTTGGCTTCTAATAAACATTATGTTGTGATAGCCTAGGAACCCAGAAGTCATGCAGCTAAAGCATTACAAAGATAAGAATTCATTCTTTTATCTTCTCTCTATAATATCAAAAGATGTTTTGCTTAGTTCATTGCATCAAACATTTAATAAGATTAATCATTTTCAGACCGTGGAAATTCAAACACCTCAGTACATTGGAAAAATGATCAGGCACATAAATGGAAAAGATTTACATTGTTTGTGGTTTCCAAGAAGATGTAGATCTGTGCAACAACAAATATCCAAGCTATTTCTCATCCTTATGAATAGTAAACTGTAGGCTTTAGAGGGTCAGGAAAAGGCGAGTGTTGACTTATTGAATCATATTCCAGTGTAAAAAAAGTAATCAAGAATTAACTAAGTAATAATACTGCCTAAACTAGTTAAAAAAAAAAAATCGCTATGGCTATTGAAACACTTCTATGCAGGAAAAAGGATTTGCGTGTATTCCCCTCTCCCTCTTCTTATTTTTTACTTTTTTATTTTATTAACATGTTATTTGAAACCACCTAGGAACAGAATTATGGATTTCTGAAGTTTCTTTTTGAAGTTTTCTGAAAATCTGTCAAGTGTCTAAAAATTGCCCAAGAAAGTCAATGGTAACCAAATAATAAACGAATGAGGATCCTGAAAGATAGAAACTGGCAGCATTTACAAACTGACTGCCTCTCTTAGGTTTCTGCAGTAATAAAAACTGAGTAACAAAAATATAAGCATCTTATTTCAGACAAGTGCCAAAACACCCCTCAGTACAGTGAAAACGAGATTCGTGAATGCTCAGACTACTTACCCGTTGACCATGAATATAGGGCTTTAACATCAGACACACAGACTCGGATTTTTTAATTATAACATTATTTAGCTAAATGCTGTTAGAAAGCAGGCATTTTCCTAGATGCTTATATAAAGTAAATTTAATCTGGAGAATTAAAAATTGTTTGGATCCCTGTATCCCTTTGAAAGTTTGAGGTTCCCCTAAGGCTTCCCCTACTGATTGCACCTCCCTGCTGATTATGCTGTCTTTTTTCAGGAATTATAATTACTGCTACTCTTACGTACTGGTCAGTCAACCAGTCTAAGAAAACCATGGATAGATCAACAATAATACAGAAGAATTTTCTGCATGCCATAATTTCTAAATTTTTAAAACAACTTCTGTGTCTTGAGGGTCAGGGTCAGGGCTGCCATGCAATCAGGTGCCAAAAAATATTCATGTAATTTGGCAGAAATTCATTGCTCTGTACAGAGCCAGCTCAAAACCATGAAATGAATATGAATTTTGCTCCACTGCCTAACAGTGGATTTAAAAAATCAGTATCTGTGATGGTCTTCCGCAAGCGCTTTACTTGCAGTGAAAGCTCTGACCTCAGCCATCAGTGAGGAAGTTTCAAGACTTGTGGATAGAAAGAGAACATTTTACCTGTGGCTGAGGCAATGACAAAATATTTTTTTTATTATTCAGAGTTTAAAATCAATAAAGTCTACCAATCTTGAGCCTTCAAGTCTCCTCTGCTTTTTAAAAATTAAAGGAACTTTCAGCTAGGAAAATATAAGCTTAGAAAACTGACTTTCCTTTCTAATAAATAATTTTAAATAAAGAAGCCAAAATATCTTGATGATTTTTAGATTTTATTTAAACCACAGTAATTTGGAAGGAAATGTGTCTGAAAAAAGAATCAGCAGATTTAGGTGGATTAATGATAACCTTTCCTGTTAAAGTAAAAAGCAATATTTTCAAAATACTGAGTTGAGTTCTTTTTATTTGTTTCTGGTAACTGAATTTTTAGGTATTAAAACTGACATAAACTGTTTCTCCCTAATATGAGGACAATACTCCTGTTTTTAAAAAGCTGAAGTTGGAGTTTCAGGAGCTGAGACTTTGGAAACTGTCAAATAATGAGAATTCATTGAAATCATGGGAAGTGGTAACACTGTATACTTTGATTTAAAAAAATCCCATCACTTATGAATGTAATGAAATTTTCAAGAAGAACGCCTACATTTGAAAGTTCTGTAATTTTTTGTCTAGTGTCTGGGAGAGAATAAGAAAATATTTTTATATATAGGATTTGATTGACTGGGTGTGTTGATAGATGATGTTGTTGTAGGTTTATATAAGTATATGTAGATTGTATAATTCTGTGTTTTAACTGTACTGTATATCTACTAACATATGTATTTTTATGTAGTGAGTAATACTGTAGCATATGTTCATGTTTTAGTACTTTGGAGATAGTTCAGCTGAAAAGGAAATGGGATTTTTTATCTCCTGAATGTTTATTTTGACCTTTACATATACTTCTGCAAATTTAAGGGGATAAAGTTAAAATTAGACGGGCAGTAACCGTTGTGTGAGTGATGAACATTGCATGTGAGTTAGAAACACTGTCTTGTTTCCATATCTTAGAGTGATTAGGTTTTAGTTTCCAGCGTAATGGTGTTAAAGGCAATTATCCTCTGTAGTATATGTTGATGTTGGCTGGACTTGGTTAAAACCTGGCATGCATACACTTACTGCACCACCTCTGTCTGCAGAGCAGGCTTGTGGACTTGCTTCTGGGGCAGGACCAGAAGTGGCACTTTCTCAGAAGCCCACCACCTTGAGGACCGCACACAATGTACCAAGGCCATCAAAGTTAGATTGTGCCTTTGTGAAATATACCTATTATTTGATGTATTTACATAGAAATGGTGACCTAGAAGACTGCATCTTAAGTAGTTGCTCTAATTTGGTAGTCTGATGTAAGGCCCAATAAGAGAAAACTGGCATATGTTCCAATCCAGTGTGAAACAGCTGCAGATACTTTAATGTGCACTATAAATTAATGCAGAAGTAGTAAGTTAGTTATTTAGTGAAAGTCCTAGGACTTTTCCAGCTTACCTGTCATGAACGAGAGATCAATAAGTTTTAAATCCTTTTGTCCATCCTAAGGGCACCAGGCAAGAGGCCTGGCCTTCTACACTTATTTCTCATCCAAATCCAAAGTCCCACAACTCCAGGAGCTTGCCATCCCTGGTATCTCAATAGAGGAAACATCACAGGTCAAGGGGAGTATGACATCACTAAACCTCTTTTCCTGGGAATTTTTGATGACAGTGATTAAGGGTGAAGGAAGACCTTCCTTGAGAACAAATAAATTTGCTTACTGAAAGGCAAATTAGAAAGTTAAAACCAAGGCAACCTATGTTGCTCTTAATAAAACCTCAGTTTTTCCTTGCAGCCAGTGGTGAGTTCCACTGTTGGGATGTCTCCATCTTGGAGATGGAGGAAGAACTTGCTTTCTATGATTTCTCTGGCTGCTGCCAGCTCCCTCCATTGTCTTATTTCCAGCACCTCGAAGGTCATAGTTATGCTTCTATGCTAGGTGCAACCAAGGAAAAGTAAATGGCTCCAGGACACATGGAGCCGGACAGGGGTTTGCACTAACATTGTTGTGATTCCTTGTTGTTTTTCTAACAATCCATGATATCCTCCACCATGGTCCCTTTACTTCATCATACCTTCCTTTCTTTTAACCCTTCCCATTTGATTTAATGCAAGGCATAATGTACTGTGTATGTGCACGTACATGTAATGAAATAATGAAGAAAGATCATTGTTAAAAAGAGTTAAACTGAGATGTATGTAATATTTATTTTTTATATGTATATATTCCTTTAACTCACCACAGCATTCAGTGTATGATTTGATTGGCATTCAGTTTTACAGTCAATTGAGCTGTACTGGTTTTTATGGGTGCAAGCTGGAGCACAGGAGGTTCCACTTAAATTTGAGGAAAAACTTCTTTATGGTGAGGGTGACTGAACACTGGAACAGGCTGCCCAGAGAGGTTGTGGAGTCTCCTTCTCTGGAGACATTCAAAACCCGCCTGGACGCGTTCCTGTGTGATATGGTCTAGGCAATCCTGCCCCGGCAGGGGGATTGGACTAGATGATCTTTCGAGGTCCCTTCCAATCCCTAACATTCTGTGATTCTGTGATTCTGTGATAATACAAACAGTGTCCACCTTGTATCATACAGTAATATGCACCTAAATTCTCCTATTCTAGACCTGGCCTTAGGGAAACAGAAAGCAGATGAGAAGTTAAAAAGTAGTTTTTGTGACACAGTGAAAAAAATAAAGTCAATAGCTATTTGGAGTAATCCTTATTTCATGTTTTTCTCCAAATTTAATCTATGACTTAAAATTACTTAACACTATGAGCAGTCCAACTTTTCTTCTTTTGTTGAAGTGCTACTTCTGCTTTGTGATCTGGAAGCTGTGCAGATCGTTCCCTGCCAAAATACAGAAAACAACCAACTGGGTGGAAAAATAGCAAATGCAGACTTTCTTCTGACGTTATGCTCAAAATGGTACTGTATTATAGGGTTCTGTCCATGAAAACAAATCCAGTATTAGCAGAAATCAACAGAAGTTACAATGTTGGTTAATTCTTTTCTTCTTCAAACCAAAGGGGACTCCCTTTATACATTTCAGTATTGCATGTCATGAGAAAATGGAATGTTTTTATTCCCTATGCTACGGTGAGGACTACAATTCAAGTAGTATAAGCCAAGAGAAACTCATTTGAATAGAGATTATCTGTAAGATATTTCCTAAACGTATGAGCCTTTGAAGAGATTTGCCTTCTCAGGTGCAGAGTCATGGTGCTCAGGAGCTCTCACTGTAGGCCAGGAGCCCTGGGTTCTACACTGCATGAAGGTGGGAAACCTTCTCTCATCTGCCTACAGGCTGTCCTTGACTGCTTTTTGAGAGTGTAGTCATCCTTTCCTCACCATATTCACTGTCAGGTGAAAAGCTTCACAGGTTGCATTAAGCAACTGTGGTGACCTATTAATATTATCATTTTGCCATCTATATGTCTCTTGTTTTATCTGCTGTAGGTCATCCATGGACGATGCCTGGCTTGTGACAACTCTCTGGTCTTCACCTGTGCAATCCCAGCCCCATCTCTAACACACAGCCTGGACTCTGGTCTCAGTTTCCAGGGCAATGACAAATTCCGCTGTTATTCTTCCAGATTCATCTTCTAGGTGCACACTATTTCCAGGATTGCTTTAGGGAAGGACTTGAGGTCTAGTAAGTTCCCCATGCTGCCTGTGAAAGTGTTGCCATATACCTCCAACAGGCTGTAGGGAAAGAGGTAGGGAACTTTCCTCAAAGCCTGGGGGAAGCTTGAGTGCTATGACAGCAGTGAGATCATGCAGCTTAGTTTGAGTTTAAGAGGAAGCCCAGAAGCCACAGCACAACTACACAAAGTGCTCTCAGGCTTTAATGACTACCAGCTGAACAGTAATGGTAACAGGGTCTGAGGGCCGGTGGAGTGGCCCAGCAAGTCAATGGCACTACCTGCAGCCCAGTAGCTGGGGGAGGCCACGGTGTAGCGCTTCTCCCCTGCTACTAGAGGAGTCCTCTTCAAAAGCATCTGTGGTGGTTGAGACAGCTCTGCAGCTCTGGGTGATCTCAGTGTGCAACCCACTCTTGAGGGCTACATTCCCAGTCAGTTTCAGAGGTGAATTTGCTTCAAAAGGATTAAGGATGTTAATTAATGGAATTATCCCTTTAACACGGATGGCCTTGGAACCAGACTCCTCTGAGTCAGAAAGGTCATTGTGAAAGTGGTCTCTTTGCTCAGTGGTAGATTTTTGATGTAACATTCACAAACTTTCTTCTCCCAGCAACATGACTCTCAGCATGGTGGCTGTGCTTTCCTGGCCACAAGGCTCAGTGGTGCAAAGGGAGCAGGAATCTGTAAGACTGATTTCCTGGTTACTGGCCTGAACATAAAGCTTCTTTTACCACTTCCTGATGAAAATGCTCAGTCCAGTAGATGTTAGGTGGAAACTCTAGCAAGAAGACTTAAGGAAGAAAAAATCTATTTTTCATATTATTATCTCTAATCTTGTGTAGCTGGAGTATCCAGGTCACCAGAAGCTGAGCTTCCATAAAAAGAACAAAGCATTAGATAGAAGTATATGATTTTAAGAAAAAAATGACTTATAAGTATGTAAACCATAAGATCCTTCATACTGGCTCAAAGCAAAGGTCCATCTAGCCTCCAGTCTTCTTGGCATGCTGGCATGCACAGTAGTTGATATAGGTGATAATTTTCACACTATGGTTTACAATTTGGTTGAACTGGTCCCTTCAGCTTTTTTGGATGAGTACCTTTTCCCTTAATAGAGCACTTTCCAGTTTTTCAAGATTTTTAAAAAACTTATTCAATAGACCCAGTTTGAGACAGGCCCTTCAATTCATTTCTGCCAGAGTTCAGCTTTGGTTTGGGAGCCTGCGTGACTGCCACTGCAAAGGCAAGTTGCAAATAGTTCATGTAATTTTTCTGAGAGTTTTATTGTCCCCAAGAACTTCTCTTCTCTCAGATCTGAGATTCACCCCACTGACTTTCTGACAGACTTCCTGCTCCTGAAACATTTGAAAAAGGTTTTATTATTAACTTTTATTCCTTTAATGAGTTCCTTTAATAAGTTGCTCCTCAATAAATTGGCATGCCTTCCTGAGGTTTAACATTTAACTTGTCAGGATTTATGTGCTTCTCCTTTTTTTTGGATGTGATTTGTCATTTCTGAAGGGTATCGTTTTTGCCTATATCCACCTTTCCTCTTCTGAGCCTTCTTGCTGGCGGTAGAATTTGACAGCAGGTATAACTTTTGAGTGTCTCATCTGGTGTGTCCTGAACGTGTGCATAAACACGTGTCCTGATCGCAAGCATTTTACTCTTTTTTTGCTCCTCCTTTCACTGACCTTTTATCTACCTCCCTCATTTTATGTTATGTCCAAATATTGGATGAGGGGATGTTTCTCACCTCCCATGACAGTGCTGAATTTAAATACAGTGTAGTCATTAGTACATATATGGGAGTGTAGCTTGTTGACACTCACACCTTCAACATGATCCTGTGCACTACATGAAGCATAAATTAAGAAAGGCTGCTCCTGCGAGCAGCATCTTCATCAGGCAGCCACTGCCCCTCGCCCCCACCCAAAATCCTTTTCATTTTATGTGTCATTCAGAAAACTGAAAAAGAGCCAAACTTGAGGTTTTTTTATAAAATGGTGGTGATAAAAAAGTGTTCCAGGTTGAGATTTCATATGCCAAGTTTCAGTCTGGAGTGAGTTTTTATGGCTGAGTTATAAACCCCCTAAAATACGGTTTTATAATGGAAATGATGACACAACCTTTATACACACCCGGCCATAATTCTAGATGATGTAAAATACCTTATATAGAAAGCCAAGATAAGTGGATTTTTGCTATAAAGAGCAAGTAGAAGATGAAAAGTACACCTTTGAGCTAAGTATTTTCATTCTTTGTTTTAATTTTGACCAAAGAACAAGCCATATATCTAGAAGGGCAGGTTTTTACAGTCATACTTCATGTTTGTATAAGACTAAATTATGTTTTTAATCTTTCTAGCAACCTAAAGTAATACTTCCAGGAAGATCACTGTTTCCCAAGGCAAAAGTCAGGCTTACGCCTGCTACTGATAAATAGGCATTTTCAAAGGTATTTTTATTAAAAATCTGGAGAATATCACAGCAAAAGTAAAGTAATGTTTTCAAATAATAGATACAGTGCTCAGAGGAAAGTGTGTTAGAAGTAACAGCCTGGATATAATTGAAACTGACCTTATAAAATCTACAATGTGTTTTTGTGATGCTGCTTTTCCGGGTCATTTCAGGATAACTGAGTATCCAGGAAGTAATGATGATACTCATCACCAAGCAACACATTAATTCAGCTATAGATCCAAAACTCTGGATACTTACTTCATGGTTACATGCAATATCAGAATCCCTTCAATTTGAAAATCAGCCTGATAACAACAGAAAATATTAGAACAGGTTACTCCTGTGATTTTCTGTACTACACACTTATTTCAAACTAGATTTTTTCTAAAAACAAAGATTCATTTTAATATTTTCTTTTGTTTTCTTCTATACGTATTCTTTTATTTAAATTCAGAAGGATAGGAAAGGGGAAAGGGAAATTTCTAGCTTTTGGTAACTTGTGATGTGCGAGTTAAAATTTCAGACCCTGGATTGCACTGCACTTCTGCACAGATCATAGTCTCAGTTTTTGGGCTGGTCAAGAACTTATTGAGAAAAAAAAAATTTTTCACTTAAAAATTATAAATTTTAAATATATAAAATATTATTAATAGTAACCTATAAATGGATTTAGTTACTAGATTTGCTCCTCAGTGATCTTTTCAAGGCTCCAGCTTTTCATCTCTATTTAAGAGAAGAATCAGTTGTGAAATATTGACCGTCCTTATCTTCCTGACACCGTGGTTTCTGTCATCAGCTGCGTGGAAGTGCATATCCTCTGCAGAAGAGAAGCAGCTGGGCTGCTGATGGAGCCTTCAGCTTCCACTTGCTAGGAGGTTTGCAGAACATTTCACACTGTGTCTCCAAGTGTCTCTGCTGAAGTAAAAGGGGGACTTCAAACTTGAAGCAGCTGAGCATTTTTTTGCCTTGCCCTGAGCAGGACCTCCCCAACTGCAGTGATAAAGTGTCTATAAAAACCTAGACAGACTTTAGAGAGGAAGAAATGGAGGCACAGAGAGTTTATGTCACTTGCCCCACACTCTGCAGGAAATCTGCGGTGGGGCCAAGAATAGGACTGAGGTGCTCAGCTTCTGTATCTCGACCACAAGACCATTTCTTTCTTCCTCACAATTAATGTAACAAATAACGTCACTGCTGTAGGGGCCAGCAGAGAGAGCGTTGCACTATGCTAAACAGCTGCTCTGTTGCAGACTGGAGATCAAATATTTCTCCACAAATGTTCATCCCTGAAAAGTGAATTGAGGGCTGCATATGTTGATTACAACCACGATTATTTTCTTAAAGAAAGATACATAAAAGAAAACATTTACTCAAATTAAAACAAAATATTTTCTCCTTTACATGAAGTTCCATTTCTTCATTTTTGAAGCACACAGATGCTAATACAGAAAGAAATATTTTTTTCTTGGTTTCAGTATAGATTTTTAAATGTTGATTTACTGTCTCTTTGATTTTGAGTTAGTCATAAAACATCCTCACAAGAAACAAAGGTTTCTATATAGAAAGGTGCTGCAGACATAGCAGAGCCTATGACCAGGGCTGGCTCTGCTGCGGGGAGCAGATGCACAGCCAGCTGTGGTCCCTCCTGAAACTGCTGAGTGGACAGGCAGACAGCACAGCCCTCCAACCTTTCAGTGTCCACAGTCTTCTCTAGAAATCATCCCCGTCGTGTAGAAAACTCACAGTACCTCAAAGTTAGCAGAACAAGGATGGGCACACTGAGAAACAGTGACAACAGACAAAAACCTTGAAGCACACGAGATGTCTGCTGATGGTGCTGGCATGCTAGTAAGTCTTGAAAATTTTAGCAAAAAGGTGGCAGATGCAAAAGATGACAAAAGTGAAGGATTTGAGGCACCATCAGCATTCACTGGCCACCGTCCTGTCTGCCAGCTCTCTTATAGGGTTGAGGAGACTGAGACTGGGACAAGTTGGAGTTTGTGAACATGGCTGAAACCTGCAAGGGGCATCAGAGGTGAAATTACTTTGAAGCAGTGTAAGTTGGGGTGAAACCCAAAAGCTGATTAATACCTTTCAGGCAGTTCTGCGTGAAATTCTGTGCAAGGTCATGAAAACTGTACATTTTCATTCTGCTGAAGACAGAGAGAGCTGTCAGGTTGCTGCATCTAAAACATGCAGGTGTGAAGTCAGAGCTGCTGTCAAAGAGTTTACAAAGAGCACCTACGATAAGGAGTAATTACGAAAACCAGCAGAAAATCCTTTATAGTCTGCACCCCTTAGGAAGAAAGTAAGAAACCAGGTTCATATGAAAACTGAAGCATTTGCTTACAGTTTGAGATTCTAAAAAAATGTACAGTTGGCTGACACTACATATGCAGGGAAGTGTTATTCAAAAAGTTACAGAAAAAGATGCATCTATTACAAGAGAAAAGCTCTGGGTTATGTGATAATGGTGCAGGTTTTGCAGAAGACAGACTATGGATATTTCTGACAAAACTAGATTATTTTTCTGCCAATGAACACGCCTTCATTTATCGAACCAGCGGACCAGAGAATTATAGCTACCTGTTAAACACAGCCCCACGCTTTGCTCCGGTAAGGCTGTGCGCTCCACTGAAGCTAGCAGTGATGAACATGCTGTTGCACTGGCAAGATACTAAAACCGTGTAACTCCGCAGTTTACAAGAGAAACTTGCCTTTCTCTATCACTCACAGAAGCTAAGGAGAAAGGGTTTTGTTAAAACGATTGCCTTCTGTTCTCAATCATACATAGTAGTTCAGTTTATTCTGGCGTAGATACAGGCCCCATCTAAATAAAGTGGCAGAGGTACATATCACATTGAGCAGGGATAATGGTGGAAAGCAAAAGTTTCCCTTTTCCATCTTCATATTTCCTCACTGTCCATGGCACAATACGATGATTCATATTGCAGGCAATGGAATCAACTTCAGAAAGAGTTGAAATCTGTTCATGACTATCCCTGAAATACAAGAAGTTACATTAGCTTTAAATAGAATAATAATATTTATTAATTTTACTGATGTTTCTGTTTCTAAAAATTAGAAAAGCAACTCTGACAATGTCAAAAATTGTGCAAAAGTCTCTTCTACTTTTGCAGAAATGAAAAACATTATACGAAGGTCCTCCTAGAAAGAGCATGGGAAGTTTCGAATTCTTGAGTTTCATTAGGTTAAGGAGAGTTAGTTGAGACAAACAGCTATGTATGGCCTTCATGTGGACTGCATAGCTGTAGTACTGAAATATTTAATAATTTTTAATGTGCTTAATGTGTCTAATTATTAAAGTTAATTTACTTTAATAACAGAGGCTTTTAGTCAGTCCATATGATTTTGATTCTGAATGAATTGTGGTGAGAGTAGTCAGGGATGAAAACCTGTATCATCTTCCTCTGTTATTTACACTGTTTGTTAGTCAGAAGAGAAGCAGATTTAGGGACATTAAATGGCTATAAACAGTGAAATCAATCTCTGCCCAACAGTAATTCAGCATCTTGGTGACCATATCATTGACATATTTTCTTTCTGCATCACACAAAACAACAAGGGATTTGTATTTGTTGTTCTCTACTGGTTAAATTATCCTTAAAACCATTAAAAACACACATATATTTTTATAGAAAAACAAACCAAAGATTTTGTCCAGTAATGCGATAAAATGAGAATTTTACAGTCTTTGGTGCTGTGCAAAACACAGCTAGGTTTTGGGGCAGATTCTTGGACGCTGACGAATGTATTCCAGGCCTGCGGTAGAAGTGAAGAGTGTTCAGTAGCTCCTGGGAACAGACTTGATCCTGAAGTCACTATTTATGCATCACTCTTATTCCAAGCTGTGGGAGTTTTGCATGAGTTAAGTGTCAGTCACTTTGACATTTAGCCCAGCTGGTTGAATGCTATACCATGACTATACGGTGCATTTTTATCTGAATTTTCTTCTCCATACAATATTCCATCTCTTGCTTTGCTACCTGTCTTCTAGCAAGTTTATGAATACTAAAGGCATCTTTTAGTATATCAGGTTTAGAAAGCAGCCTTACAAGGAGTTTGCTTGTAAGGAACAATTGATTGGTGGGTAACAGCAGGGGTGGAGGACAAATGAGCTGGAAAAGGAGGCAGGAATACCTGAATACAGCCTTACCACTAAAGTACATGTGAGTACACTCCGCCCTTGCACGACTGAGCTCCCTGATTGTAAAAACAAGGACAAAGACAGCAGGGTTTACCTTTGTAACAGGCTCAGAGGAGCACATGGGTTCAACTGTAATACCCAGAACAAACTAGATGAGTAGCAGTAACTATAAGCCGAAGGAAGTGTTTGCTGTGAAATGTTATTTGACAAATCCATACTGTTTCCTTTTTGTAAAGTGAACATAGCAGCTTGCAATTCACAAGTGTATTTACTATAAAATTTATAATTTTCCTCATTACTTATGCTTTTTTTTCCCCCTGGCAGGGTGTCTCAGTTTCTTAGTTGATTTGAAGTACCTTGGTTTTTTTTGGACTCCACAGATTCTATGGCATTGCAGATCATTGATGGGGTGAATGTAATCCATATGATGAAAATACCTCAAAGAAAACCTGTTAATTCTTGGTGCAAAATTAATCTTCAGCAAATGCTACTTTCTGTTTGCTTAAAACTTTCTCCACCTGAACATTCACCCACAATAATAAACACTGAGAATTAACTAAAAAGATCTCAATTTTTCTTTCCCAGAAAATAGTTTCAGGTTCTTTCCCCTACACTTACCCCTGCTGATTGATTGAAATTTCTTGCTTTCACCTTCTTGCACTGGTTTCCCCTGTTACTCTAGATTTCCACTAACATGTCTTTCTTGTCTCTGTTCTATACCTATTTTCTTTGGCTTCAGCTTAACGTAGCATTTAAGAATACGCTTATCTTGGAGCACACAAGCAGTCCTATTTCTCTGTAGTGGGATTACATACGTACTCAAACACTTTGTTTAGCCAGATTTTTGCTTCCACAATATTGTTCTATTCAAGAATTTATCTGAAATGAAAAGGTGTGGTAATTTTCATCCAAATTACATCATAATCATATTTTCTGCACTGGAGACGTGACATTGGCATGGGGCAAGCTTGCCATGCACCAAAATTTTGAGCATCAAGACTGTGTAATTTTTTCTTAATTTTAGTCTGTTCATTACTTCTGCCACATTTCTTTCCAGGAAATATGTGCATAGGCGCTTTAAAAAAAAAGAAGAAAATTGTACTTCTAGAAACGAACTTCCAGGTTACCCAGAGGATTATTCAGGTCACCTAACATAGTCACTTATTGTCATTTTCTACACTCTCTGTGTCTGAAGGGTCTATGTAGAGCTGGCAGATGTGACAAAAGACCTATAGGTGACCCATTCAATAAAACATCTTGTTGGGAACTTAAAATAGCAATAAACAGATGTGCTTAAGCATTTGCATTCCCCCCAGATTTGTGTTTTAGCTCTCTAGAACACTTTTGTAATGGAGATAATGTTCAATTGGAGGAAATATTTAGCATCCTTAATTGTTAGGATTACAAAATATTAGCAACCCCTGGCAGAATTATAAATATAGGCATGAAACTCAAGGCAAAAATAAGTATCATTTTGTTGTAAATTTGTTTAAATATGCTTGAACAGTTCTTTGGTCACAAATTAATGATTTTTCACTCCAAATCATTGAGTGAAAATTTTAACTTACTCTCTTTGTAAATCACAGCTTGACTACCAAGTTTTTCTTAGGGTAGTGAAACACTTTGCTACCATGTGCTCAAGGGTACCTAAAAAGTGAAAATCTAATCTCCTTAGTGTGTTCATCATCTTATATTTGTATGTGATTTAGTAGGGGCTTAAAAGACCTACAAAATTCTTGTTTTGTAGGAGTTATGCATCATATGAAGGCTGTCTTGGGACTCTAAATCAATCTACTCTTCAGCAGTCTCCAGTGCATTTTAGTGTTCAAGCTGAATATGTCTTTTGCAGATCAGCACTGAAAAATACATGAATTTATGTTCTAGGATCAGATGTCACAGCAAAAATGTTGGTGTGCAAGCCCAGACAGTATAGCAAATCTGAAAGAATCTTTATTTTTCCTAAAATAGAGAACATTCTGCTCTTATATTTGATTCCAGTGCCTTAACCTTGTTACTACAGTAAAGTAGCATGTGACTAGCAAGTAAGAAAGAAAAACCAATATGACCTTCCATCCCTGAAGCAATTTCTTAGTAAAATGAGATACTTCAAACAGACCTCTGTGAAAACAAGAAAGCGTGTTAAAAACAAGGTTATCTGAAGCTCTGCGTTAGAAGTATTCACTTCCATGGAGCCCACCACAAAAATTAATATATCAGAATTTGGAAGGTAAAAGAGAAATCATGTTATTTTACTGCTTGTAGACATGTATACGCATATATAAACATACACATATACACACAAATATACATGCCGTATAAGAACGTGTTTGTTTCTTGCAGTCACATATGCAGCACATGTACCTCCTTATCAGCTACCATTTGAGAAGCACTAGGATGGAGGCCTATATTCAGAAAGTGCAGCAAACCTCAAGGCCGACCTGTTCAACAAACTTCTTCCTTTTCAGATACCTTTTGGGGACCTATCTATTATTATTCCCGTATTAAAAAGGATGGAATATTGTGATCATATGGGATACTGTTATTGATTAAACAAGTCCTCAGGGGCTACATGAAGTGGGAAATAAAAGTGATTGCTGCAGTAAGTCACCTGTATCAAACCTCCTTTTTTTCCATCTTTCCTTTTCGTTTATTTTCCCAGCAGTTTTATAAAACATTGTACCATCATCAGTATAAAACTTGTTTACATATATCTCATCACCAAAAAGATAAGCCATAAAAGGTTTAACACTTGTGTTTTAAAATAGCTATATGATAGAGGACTAAATTGGCCAGCTAATTTCTGCTACCTCACAAAGACCTCCTGGTCTGCCTTGCTCTGTCCTGTTTCATGCACCGAAGCAGGACAATAATTTGTCAGGTGGAAAAGAAAGTGCCATCCAGAATACTTATCTATACTGGCTGTTCAGGTCTCTTCAGAGGAGAACTCCTGCTCATACATGGCAATTATATTTTAAACAAAGATACTCTGCAGACCGCAGATTCCTGTAAATCTCCATTATAATTCACACAAACAAAATAGAGATGGAGGGTTACACAGATGGCTAGGTACTGCAGTGACTTTCTTCAGCATATAAATGGTCTCATACAGTTTGAGAAGGCCAATTAGGAGCTGAAGTCTCAATTTAAGACACAGTTTTTCTCCACTACCACTTAAACTCCATTAAATATAAATAATTCATTCTCATTAGTGGCTGAAGGAAGTTTTTATTTTCCAATAAAACAACTCAGAAGTCATGAAATCTCAGAATTATGCACTGTTCTTATCTCTAGTAGACATTGCAAAGTTTTTTTGTTTTTGTGGGGTTTTTTTTTCAGAAAACAATCCTTGAAAGAACTCTGAGCTGTAAGCGGAGGACTGTATGTAATACTCTGGTAACACATGGTGCTCAGTTCTTGTTTACAGTATAATAATCAGTGCTCTACAACCCAGTGTGGAAGTTCGGCTGTGACTCAGTTCCCCCAGTCAATGTTGTTAGATGACTGATGACCCGACTAATTAAACAACTAGCCAAAGTTTATAATTCTTGGACACATCCTGTCCCACCCAGAAGGCTATCCTGCCCCGCTCAATACAAGGAAGGTAAGCAGATAGGATTAGAAAAATATGTAGCATTGAAGTAGAGGAGTATCTTTGGTTCCTGGTCGGGCTTCTGCATTTGTTTTGCTGCAAAGTCCTGTTAAGGTGGAGAGAGTGCAAAGGTACAAATGTTTTCCCTCCCTCTGCATCCAGCCACAGGGGCTTATTTAACAAGGAGCTGCCATCCTACTTCACGAGAGCTCACTGCTGTGGATTGCAGGACACTTACATCCCAAAAGGATGACTAGCAGGTGGAGAGATCTTGTTCCAGAGGGATGTACCTGGCTGGTACCTGGCAAGGCTGGGATTTCAGGCAAACCCCTCTCATTGCTGGTTAGTTATGGGAATGCATGAGAAGCATGGTGTCTTTAAGTTAATCCCTGCTCGTGCTGTGGACCATTTTGATTCCTTTTCTAATGAAACTCAATTTCTAGAAATTCTAGCACAAACTAGCTCAAGAGATGTGCATGCCATGACACCTCATTTGCCCCACAAATAGGAGCTAAAGAGAAATTTATGAGTCTCTGGACTTATAGTGAGCTTTCTTCCCTTCCACAGATGAGGAATTTAATACTCATGTACATGCATATTTCTCCCCCTCAACTACATAAACTTCTGGAGGCACTGTAGGTGTAAGGCTGACAGGCTGCATGGCCTGTCTGTCCATCATGGTGGTAAGGAACCGTTTAGTATTGGGAAGTATCCACAGAACCGTAACAGTTCCCCTTGACCATGGTAGGTTTCAGCTGTTCCTACCAAAAAGCGCATTTCAAATCTAATGTGAAAACTTGCAAGTCTGTTAGCAGGTTAAAGACAAGCATGTGATCCTTGAGAGTCTTACTGAGTATGTCAGTGCTGGACACACCAGAGCTGGGCAGGGCTGTGGCACAGGAAAGGAGGGAGCTGGAGTACCACGTGTGGGCTGAGCATCCCTGCTTTTGCAAAGCCTGGCACCTGCAGCTGCTTGGAGAGTGATCTGGTCCCAGGGATGCTGCATCCAAGCTAAACTACTTCAGGTGCAAAAAGCCCTTCTCTTTGCAGGGGAATACTTCCTAACATTGAAGCATGTTATTGTGATCAAGCACATTGCAAATCTGTAAAGCGTTTCTCTGCCATCCCATCCACTTCTCCCTGACCCATGCCAGGCACCTCATAAGGGCTGTCAGAGGGGCAGTGTGTCACAAGCATTTATCTTTCTCTGTGCTCCTCTGCACAGCTTCTCTCCCAGGAGATGGACTGGGAGAGATTATCAGAATTAACACTTCCCTTCTTGCCAGCATGGCTCAAAAAATAAACGATTTTTTATTGAAGGCTTATTCTTTCTCTGCTTCGAACAGATATGATGGGCCTACTCCCAGACAAATGGCAAGAAAGTATAATTTACATCCTGAGAGGAAGAAGAAAGCTGAAATTAAACCAATTTAGATTCTTTAGGAATTTATTCTGACCTTTCCTCACTAAATTTATAAGATTTCTGCCTTTTCCTTCCATAGTTACTGCAAAGTTCCTCCTTGCAGGGTAATGAGTTACACATCCAATGTGTAACTATTCAGAATGCCACGTCCTTCCGTAAGTATTTATATTTGCAATTTACACGAACATGATAAAACATACATCCATTGAAAGTGCCAACGTAACTGTGAGACACGGAAGTTTAAAACCTTAAAATACCGTGATAGAGATTTTTAAGCCTAATTTTTGATTTTAAGTATTTTGGCCTTTGTGTCTCCACTGAGGCACATCATGTAAGAGCCCAGTTTTCAGAGGACATGCTATTAGAAATACTGATTTTTTTTTTTTAAGTTTCAAAAAATGGTCACAAAATATTGTTAGCTGGATTAGAAAGACAAGTAGGACTTCTTGAGGCATGTCTATTCCATGAAATAAGGCATGGGGCCGAGCTCTACAGCTAACTGGTGAAGTTGTGGGAACACTTCATGAAACAGACTTCCCATCATCTTGAAGTGGAAGAGGCAATCTTTTCAAATCATGGGAAACAAGCTCCTAGCTGCATTCAAGTTTAACATGTATGAGCTAGGAATCCATCTGATATGCCTAATACTGGATAGGGAAATGATTTTCTGTTCATGCTCTGTTCTGAGGTTCTTTGTTATCAACACAAACAAACAACTGAATTATGCTTTCCTGGAAAAAAAAAATTGAGACTAGCATAGAAGTAAATATGGGCAAGCAGATATGAGCGTTTCACTGTATTTTAAAATATTCTTGTCGAAATAATGTGACAAAGTGTGTAAGACCTAATTCAAGAAAACTGAGAAAAGAGCAACAATTTAATTTCTAATGATGTAACAATTTCCTCATGTGCTTATCACAGCTCTCAATGCCAACTATACATGACAATTCTTCTCTTTCTCTCTTTTAGTCATATTTGTGTCAGCTCTAGATGACAGCATTCCATCCTTAATCGTAAATCATAAATAGCTCTTTATTCTTCACTGCAAAAATTTAGTCATCATTAACCACACGGGCATTCATGTGAATGTAATAAGTGTTTTTCATAAGAATTCTACTATAATTTTGCAATGCATGAAATTCCCTTAGTATAGAACTATGGTGACAGCTTTGAAAGGGTAGATATTAAAGGCTATTTCTATTGTCTTAGATGATGTGCTGAGCCTTAAATGAAAAATAAAGCCTTAATTGTACATAAGCAGAATTTGTGCCAAAATAAATTGATCTCCCTTCAATTGTAAGTGGAATCAAATTCCTTTTCATAATGAATCAAAAACCTTGCTTAGCAGTAGGCAAGTATGCTCCAAGAAATGCTTGACAAGATGGTAGAATCACTAAGATAAGTTAATGGACAGAATAATGTAGAACTAAATACAGAATGAGACATAGTCTTATTTTGGTGTGCTTGGTATGGCACAGTTCTGTGGTTTAACATAGTATCAAGATTTGTTTAAGTCCTAATCAACATGGACATAAACATACCCCAGGAGTCTTTTCCAGCACCCTTTATGTGGACTGGTGACACATCCCACCATCTGCTTGAAGCTTGCCTATCTGCTGAAGGAAACAGTCAGTGCGGGGAAAAGCTGCCTGACTCGGGGTTTATGGGGCATAACTGGTAGGGAAAGCCAGGACTAGACTGCCTGCCTGCAGCCACCACAGGAAAGATCAGCTGTACAAGCAAAAAATTGTTAGTGTTGAATAACAACCATCCTTACCTTCTTTGGGCTCTCATGGACAGAAATTTAGAGCTTTAGTTCAAGCACTCAGTTGCAGTAATTGCAAATCCTGCTTTTTAATTCCAAGAGTTCTTGGGAGCAGAGCTAGGGATGAGCTACAGGGGATATCATTCATTACCAGTGATCTGACCTGTACCGAGAGACAAAGCAGCCCCCAGTGCCAGTATGTCCTAACTTCAGAGGTCGGCATGGACAACACTTCCAACTCCTCCATAAGTCAAGCAGTATGAGTTCCTTCTGTGACAAACTAAGGGACAGTATGTGTTATTATATGAGCAGAAACTTCCAATTGTGACAACTTCTGCTCTCCATGTTTGATTTTTTCAAATGCTGCCAGACATGACCCATAGAAAGTATGTGTGCCACAGAGCAGAATTTCCATAGTTCCTGCTTCCATCAGCCATCTACACAAAGCAATTTCCAATGAATATGACCAATTTTTATGCTGTATTTTGAGATACCATTGCTTCCATTACCTGTAGCCATAATGTATCCAAATCTCTTTTGTAAAAGAAAAGCCAGAAGTTCTATCTTAGACATCCCAATACTTTGTTCTTTAAAAATATATGTGTGGTCAATGAACTGGTCCAGTGGCCATGAGAAAAGAATAGATGCGTACCCTGCCCTGGCCCATTGCCCTCTTATTCATTTCAACACACTGCTTGATTTGTGGCTTTTGCTCCTTGCTCAGCTATTTATTTTATGGTAGATCATTGCAATTCCTGTCATTGCTTCCTCCTTATTTTTCCATTTTACCTGTTGTAGCCTGGCATGTTTAATAAGTCTAAGTGGGCCCAACGCAGTCTTGGTGTCTGCAAGCACAACTCGACTGACATCAGAGTCAGAGCCACTAACAACAGGATGGACTTGGCACTATGGATGCACTGCACATCTCAACACAAACCAGTGACTTTATCTCCTTTATTAGTTTCACACGCAATCGCTTCCTCTAAGCCCAACGGTAAAATTGTGCTTAGTTCTTATAAAAGTGAAAACTTCCTGTAGTTTGTTCCACATGGCTCCACTGCCAGCCTAGCTTCAGATTTCTACTCCTCGTGATGGTGTCTGCCTCCCTTGGGTTCCATTCTCCACAATCTCACTGCAGGGACTTGGGAAGGTGAGGCAGTTTGACCTGTGCTGTGTTATTTATCTGCACACCCTCAGCAAAAAAGGACTCTGAATGCTTCTTCCGCTCACTCTCCCCACCAATTTCTCCCCTTCTCCCCCCAGTCTTCGGAATCAGCAGAAATAGAAATCTTAGGTATTTCTGGGGCTTGGGGTGCTCATTTTTGGGGGTTTTGTTTTGTTTTTTTACTTAACATATTACAGTCTCTGGTAAAAGTAAGCTGTTCTTCTAACTGAAAAGATGCCCAATATGATTTTCTATTCATTTTGAATTCACAAGAAAAATGAAACAAAATACTACAAGAAATTGCTGCCATCACCTAGAAAGAATAAATTCTTCAGACTCTGGGTGCAACTTTATGCATTTGAAACATAGACTTACTCGAGACTTTCAATGCTGTATGGTTTACAGGAAAGCCTAGGTAACACTTCTCAGGAGTAACCAGGTATGTCTGTTTACTGTGTCTTGATTTGGGAAGAGATACCAAGGAAAATTGTTTGTAAGACTTCTGCTTGCAGAATAGTGGATAAATCTCCCTTTATTTTAAAGTGGATAAATCTCCCTTTACTAACATTGAATTTATCAGGGTCATCACACAAAAACTGGGAGGTTGCCAGGTGAAAGGGGTGTGATTTTCTTCTGTAAACTCAACTAAGCAGCAACCAGAAGAATAAGATCTGTGGAATAAGTAAATTACAGTAATGAATACATAACATCTCACACCATTGGCTTCTGACGTTAAAGTACAAAAGCAGGCATTGAAGGGTAGAAACATGGAGAAAAATTTGCAGGTTTTGCAAGAGGTGTGGAGCGAGAAGGGAGAACAAGGAAATTGTGCAGACTTTTATCACAATTACTTATGACTTTCTCTTGGGATTGGATTTCTCTGTAATCTTCCTCTACCTCGGCTGACTCTCCCTATAAAGCTTTTTATGAGACCTGTTAAGTATTTTAAGTAAAAAATAAGTTGTATTGCACTGCACTGTAGGTCAAGGCAGGAAGGACACATTGCCAGAATAGCTAGTTAATCTCTTTCATCTTTCCCATGCTGTCATTAATGCTTATCTTTTCCCATAGGTATTGCGAAGTCATCTGTTTTCTCCGGTGGCATAGTACAGTAATAAAATCTTTTGATTTGACATACTAGTGTTTGTGATGCTCATTTAATTCATGTTCATTTTGAGATCAGATTTGTGATTTCTTGTCTGTAATGTTTTTATCATGCTCTCTAGCTTTTCATTTCTGGGAATTCAGGAGTTTAACTTCACATTTCTGTCATCTCCCTGTATGAGAGTGATTTGATGTTGATGCATACGTGGTAACAGCATTTGTTTTAGATCATACTGTTTTAAAGATCCTATGAATTAATTGGCTGAGTGACTTTGTGGGGCTTTCAACCCAGTTATTATATGATAGTCTGTCTCTCACAATCAAAACCTGTCTAGGGCTTTCCCGCTCATCTTGTGCTGAAGTAGGAACCTATCACCAGCTCCCGTGTCCTTCTCTGATGTCAGAAGTGATCTTTCTCAATTCATAAGGAGTCCTTGACCAGCTCTGTCAACTTCTTGAGCAAGCACATGGAATGTCTTGCTTGTGACAGTAAAAGCTTTATCCAAAATGATTTAGGGCAAACAAAATAGCTAAGGTCATTAGCAGCCACTCTATGTTAACATAACTTTCAAATGCCCCTCATTTCAGGACGTCTAAAATATCTGTTTCAGGAGAAGACTATGTCTTGTATTCTATTGCTTTTGAAAAATGTTTCTAATATTGTTTTTCATTAATAAATCTGGGAAGCAGATTTTATATAAACGAATTACCCTAAAGAAAAGAATCCTGAAACTTTTTATATTTTTTTAGGACTTCTTTTTCTTTTCTTCTCTTCTGGGTCCTTGTGAGATGTTATGCTTTGCATCAGGGCACCAGTGAATCCAGAAATATGACCTGCACCATGTCTATAATTGCTCAGTAGTTTTCGGTAGCTATTCCTTAGCAATTCAGAACTGCATGTGCTGTGTGCATTTGTTTATTGATACACATGTAACTGAAGAATTCCTAATGAATCAGAGGGTGAGGAGGCAAACGCTGAGCAAAGCTCTTCCAAGGGAGTGATCAGCCTCATAGTGTCAGGGGACACTAAAAACTGCTCTCCCAAGGTCTGTCACTGCCAATGAGTCCAAAGATATAAAGAAACTTCCTCTTGAGTGATCGAATCAAAAAAAACCATAGAAATAATTTACTTCCTCATAACTTGACAGTTGAGACCAAGGCTTGGGGTGGCCCAGCCACCAGGAAGGTTATATGAACTCAAACTACTGAGAAATGTGTGTATTTGCAGACAACATATGCAGTTTGCCACTCCAGAGATGAACAGGAGATATGGAGATGTTGGTAAAGGAAGATGCCACTGGTGTGTGAGATTAATATACTGATAAATTTATGAGAAAGTAATTCGATCTTAAAATTCAAGTCTGTAATAGCTCCACTAATTCTTAGCAAACAGAGCAAATTAAGGTAAATGAAAACTAATATCATATTAGAGAACAAACGTCTGTGAGAGGGAGTTTTTGCCTGTCTTGTTTGTTAACTTGCAAAGGGATTGAAGTTGAATATTTCATCATGGTTTAGTAAAATCCATAATTTTAAAGTGCAAGGGAACTTATTTTCACTTCCGCAAGTCTTTGATCCTTTAATTCACTGTAAGTAATTAAACAGTGATGTCAGCATGGATTTCACTGTGAACACACAGTAAATATTTTTTCCAGTCTGTACAATGGCATCTAAATATCAATTTTTTAGGGTATTGCAGAGGGTGATTTTACTTGAGTGACTGAGAAGAACATTTCTGGATTTTTTTCTTCTTTCCACATGAATCTATCTGTGGCCTCTGTTTTTCCATTAGTGCCAGAGACACATAGCAGAATTGATCATTGCTTCTATTTCTGATTACGTTTTTGGTTGTTGAGGTTTAATAAGTAATAAAAAAGCAGGCATGGGATTGCTTTTTTCTTTATGCTGGAAAGATTGTGAGAACTTATGTCACTGCACATCAAGAGAGCATCAAAATGAGTTTTACTGCTTTCATTAGGTTTTTACATAGTAGTCTTCTTTGAAGTGACTCAGTGCATAAATGGAGGAGACACTGCCTGGGGTGCCAGAAAAATGAGAACTTCTGGCATAAATTCTCCAAACTACACAAAAGTATGCAATGATCAAGTCTACCAGAACAGTGCTGGGTTTGTTTAATAGACAATATAAAAGCTTATTTGTTCTATATAGACCAATATTTTCAGGCTGCTATGAGAGAAGGAGGGGGGAAACACCCCCTCCGAAAGTCAGCACGAACATCTGAGAAGATGTTCATGCCTGTGCAGAGTTTGTGAAAGCTGAGTTTGTGGTAGATGGTGACTGAGAACTGCAAGGCAAATATCACTAACTCATTTCCCTCCCTCCTTTCCTGTATCATTTTTTTGCCAGTGACTCAGATTCATCTTTGCTCTGACTTTTTTTCCCCCAAGAATATTATCTGATAGCCTTAGTGGCATTTAAAACACACATGACTCATCAACTCTTCAGCTTGTAGGAGACAGAAACAGGCTTCAGCTGCATTCTGCTGTTTGTGGTGGTCATGTTGATTTTGGGTGCTCTAATCACAGTTCTAAGGGACTCCTAGAAACTCCTTCCACAGCAGCCATAGCGGTAACCCCCTAGACTTGACAGTTTGGTCTTATTTTATGATTTATTTTTATGAAAGTGACACATAACGATTTAACAACCAATAATGTTAAACTACAAAGTAGTGAGCTTAGTCTAAAGACTGCAGCAATACTTTCATACATGCAGAACAGTTTTCGTCGTTTAAGTCTTGTCCTAATACATCTTATTCCAGTATACCTTGTGTGTACCTCTTTTTTACTGTTTTTTAATGATGTCAACCCAAGAGTGTTAGGTTGGGTTTCATTCCTGTTAACAAAAATGACTTACTACTATATCATTTGTGTGACCTTTGCTGAGTGTTATCATTGAGGTATTTTAGATTAAGTTTGAGTCTCATTCCTTTTTCATCTTCAGTGTAATTTTTTTTACTCTTCTTTATGTATCTTGACATTTTAAGGCAAGTTCTTCATGCAAATGAACAAGTAGCGTAGCTACTCATAGCATGGAGGACAGCTACATTTAAGGGAGCAATAGTTTTTCAAGCAAGCAACAGTACTCTTGCTTTCATGAGCCAGTGACCTTGGGCGTCACTTATTTCTCTCAAGAGCAAATAGATTTGAGTCTATTGTTTATATCAACAATGATTTTGATTTTCTGTAAAAAAACCTACTGGTCAAATTACAAGTAATACTGTGTCCCATTTGTGTCAGCCATTATTGTCATTATGTGAAAAACCTGCATTTTTTAGCCTGCTTCCTTCATGCAGCTATGTCAGCTCTGGATGAGAAATTAAGTCATGCAGTTGTTCACTACAGAGGGTTTCTCTGTACTTGAACACTTCAGAACTGTGCTCAAGATGTGGAAGAAAAAAGGCATCATTGAGCCCCAGAGGCTGGAAGAATAATTGCGAAAGGCTAATAATTGACCCTTATAGAACAATGAGTAGATACTCATATAGATGGTCTATATTTAAAGAAAAAAAGACATTTAAAATAACTGGAAATCCAGTTAGTTGTCATATGTTATGAATTCTCTCCTTGGCCAAAATCTCCTTGGCTGCCATTATATCTGCAGGTTCATGATGATGAATCATGGCAGGCAAAGGCTGTTTAATCTTTGACTCCAGGACTGTGTTCAACCTTGAACAATTCCATAACTGTCAGTTATATTTATAATTTGCTTTCTTAAATACTGATATATTTGATGCAATTAGACAATAACAAATGCTTCCCATTAACTACTTAATTCTGTTGCTGTTCCTGCTCATGCACATTTGAAATGGCTGCCTGGTACTGAGCACTGAACAAAACCAGCCTGAGGTACATAGGGCAGAGCTACACTCAGGAATTATACTCACATAGTCTTATATAGCAATTGGGTTGTCACTGAAATACAGTCTCCAAGGAAGATTTCATTGCATCACAACAGCATCTTGTGCTTTAACTTCCTTCTACTTGACTTACAATTTTTACCCCGTAAACTTAGCAGGAGCAATATTATAGGTAAGGCAGAGGTAAAGCTTGCACAGACCTACCCACAACTACTCCTTGGCTCCTGATGGTGATGTTAACCTCTTCCTTTTTAAAGTATCAAGTTAAAAGAAGTTCTAAGCATTTACAATGGATCAAGAACTTTATTGAAGGTGAAGAAAAAAGGCAAGTTAAGGGGTGGGGATCAAATTTCGGAAGGGCTTAAGTATGTTCTTTAAATTAGCTCATGTCAGCTCTTTCTATACTTTCTATGCAGTTCCTCTTACCGCTTTACCACTTCCTCTGTGTACGGTATACGCAAATATAGTTTTATGATCAAATTCAGGTTCATTTCTCCCTGATATCCTTCCCCTCTTCAGTTTGAATTCTGTGTTTCACACTGGGGCTTCTTGATGCCAGAAGCAATCTTGCATGTGATCTTGCATGTATGTAAATCAGACAAGGATTGAATACTGAGTACTTTGGATGGAAAATGCACAGCAACTCTATTAAGGACTAAGTGCAATATGCGAGTTCTGTTATGGACCCCTAAGATGAGAATATGCTTCTATCTTTGGTAGCTTTGCCTACCTTTTTTTTTTATATATTCAGGTATTGCAGTG
Source organism: Nyctibius grandis (assembly GCF_013368605.1). Taxonomy (NCBI): domain Eukaryota; kingdom Metazoa; phylum Chordata; class Aves; order Nyctibiiformes; family Nyctibiidae; genus Nyctibius; species Nyctibius grandis. The sequence continues at coordinate 70,596,533 of NC_090663.1, read as the reverse complement.
AACTATTGTACTGTAAATAAGGCTGTTACAGTAGTGTAAACAGAGCAGTAAAAGTGCATCATTTGATGAGTCAGTTTGTTTTAAGCAGCAGAACAGCCACAAAGTTATAGAGCACATTGCAAAATTACAGCAGGTCAAGAAAAAACTGTGAAGTAAGAAAAGTAGATCAGAGGGTGATATTTGCTACTTGTTCAATAGGAACTTTTTTTAAAGGCTGACACCTGTCCCTTCTGCAAATCCCTGAATGGCCTCTTTTTCTCTAGCTCACAGAAAGTACCTTGGATACACTGCAGTCTTTGCAGCCCATTTGATTTATTCCTGCTTTGAATTGTGATTTTCATGTGTTAATACTTTGCTCCAGTTCTTCCCTATGTTGCAGCATATGGCCATTATTAATCCCCTCCCCCAGTCTCATTTCCGTTGTTATATATATGTTTCATTTTCTTACTTAAGTTGAATGTGAACCTGGGGTCAAGAACAAACAAATCATGTGACACGACTGAGGTATAACTGCATTTTCCAGTTTCTTTCCACTGCATCGTCTGGGGGTTTGGGAGCACAATCACACATACTGTGCAAAAAAAACAAAGTTCACAGTTCAGCTGTCAGTTATAAAATAGGTTCATGAAATAATGTCCTTAAGGAAGCCTGGATTGGAATGCTACCTGATGTGATCTCTCTTTAAGGTGTACTCGTCAAGGTATGAAGCCTCCTTTTGAAAAGCATATTGATAGCAATCCCTCCATAAAATCTATCTTCTGGAGGGCTAGGAGCCCTATAATGCATCCATCATGGCAGATTACTAGAACAAATGCTTATTGTTTTTCAGCCAGTTCTCCACAATCTTTAGAAATACACTGTCATGCCCTTGATGTATGGAGTAAGGCTGATCTTACTCATTCAAAGATGTGACAAACACAAACAGACAAACCAAACAACAGACCTGATATACTAATGAAGTACTGGGCATGGCTGTCCAGTATTAGCTCCATGAATGCATCTCAATATTAAGACTTTTTTTGGGCTAGCATGCTATTATGCTGACATTGTACCTTTAATAAATAATGGGTCACTTTATCATTGAGCTTCAAAGAGCAAAACATACTGAGAATGCAAGAACAATAATTAAAGGCTTGTGATAAAGTAATGGAGCATTTAACTAAATGACAGAATTACTGTTGGCAACCTGAACAGCAATGACATTTCAGTTTTCCTGAGACAGTTCTCATTCAAATTATGTCACTAGTTCTGAAGCTTCCTTTTGTAAGTCTTCCTGGCGTGTATCTCAGTAGAGATTATCCCTCATTGTCAATATAGCCAGTCATTTCTTCTCCACATCAGTTTTGATTGAGTTTTTTCCAGTTTTCCCACACACCTATCTGTGTATAAACCTGTGCGAGTGATTGATATGGATTCATGCTTTTATTCTGACTTATGAATTTATTTTTTTTTCTGGAGCAACTACCAAAGTTTTGTCTGTATAGCATGCAAAATTAGTCAAACCTGGAATTAAAAAGCTCTAGGCTGAGTATGTGTTTAATACATTGTTGTCATGTATTTTGAAAGGCAATACATCTCTGGGGCATGCTGAGGTAGACTGTCAGTCAGGTATCCCCACTGGAGAAATTCACATGACCTTGGCCACAGTAAATTTTTTGCTAAAGCAGAAATGGGAGGAGCAGCCTTCCGAAAACAAAATATTGTACCATAAATTTCTTTGACAACATTGCACAATTTAGCAAGGCTTCGTGGCGTCTCTCCAGCATGGAGGGCATTGCTGAAGAATGAGTGATACAAGTCACACAAGGAGGTAAAAGAACTTGAGGACAAAAGTGAGTCTTTGTTCAGGCAGGTTACCTGGGGGGGAAATATAGTACATGATGTACCGTGTGATACATCAGTCATGCAAGCTATTTCTGGAAGGTTTTACTTACTGGAGAGCTGTTGTTCATTTATGGAGGAATTCCTCCCTAGGCAGAGTGCTTGGAAAAGGCCAGCCTACCTCTGAGTCTCACTGAAGCCATATCGTGGCACGTAAGGCACACAGCCTTATACAATTCCCCTGCACATGGATGAATTTTACCTTTGCTGAATTGCCAGTTTAACTTTCATCAGATCTAAAAACATGTAGGGAATTTATAAAGACATTAGAGCCTGCTTGGGTTTGTGCAAAGCGAATCACTCAGGCCTTCCCCCCAAACTCTGCCTGTGCCAAAAGTGGGTGATTTCATCCTATCAGGGCATTCTGCTGAGCTGATATTTCTCTGACTCCTCTGGGCACTACACAGTGCGGCTGGGGGAGCTCCCCAGCTGACTGGTCCCACCACGCATGGCTGCAAGGCTCAGAGAAGTTGTGCACAACCAGCAGGTACATAAAAAAAGCTGCTGATTTACAAGCTGTGATGTTTCGCTGGCCATATAATGGGATGTAGCTGCACACCAAGCTGTAAAGACACAACTGAAGGAGGGATATGCCTGCATGCTCTAGTGTGCTTTATCGAACATGGCTGACAACCAGGCAAGGGAATGTCAGATGAGACTGAACTGGGGTGCTGCAGCTCACTGGCAGCCCATGATACCTACCTGAGGCCGCAGTGAAAATTTGCTCTTATTCTGCAGCTAGTTTAAAACCATGGCCTTTTGCTTACCTCTGCTGCAAATGAGCCTTCAGTTGCTCTGCAGGTGTGACGAATTTTAAATTCATCCTGATAGGCAGGAAACACCCTCTATATAGGATTGATTTCCATTACGCAGGGTAAGTGACAGAACAGACCTAGACCATGAATTCTCTCACCCTGTTGTTCTTAGTTTTATTGCTGCTCAGTTCTCGAGCCACAGGTCAGATGTACCACTTGACTTGGCCTGGTCAAATTAATTGTTATGACTGGAATATTGATTTAGCTAGTAGCCATGAATACTCTAAGACAAGCGCTATTTATGCTTTGCCAGCCTTAGCCTGTACAACTAGTTTGTACCGTCCCTTCAAATGCATTTTGAATATTTCCTTTAGTAGCTATGTCCTCTAGCTTAAATTCACAAAGCCTTATACTTACTGTTTAGCCAGCCCTGAAATCTTCATGTTAGGGTTGAGACAGCACCCATACAAACTAGTACACAGACATTCCTATTTTCAAAGTCTCTTGAAAGGTAAAGAAATGAATGTGCTGATGTATAGAAACTTACCATCTCTTCCCAGATTGGGGACATCTAAGCAAATCTAAGTGTTGCCCTGCAACCAGAGCTCCCCTTTCCTCTCTTCTCCTTTGGGTATGATGAGAGGATGACAGGGGCTCATTGTTTAGAGGATGAAAGCTAATGCTGGGTGTGGCTTTGTGACCTGGATTTTTAAAGCTGCCTTTGTTTTAGAGGGCTCCAGTGAAATTATGATTGTTTACATTAGTGGCAAATCTGGATTTTCTGCCTTAACTCCATTGTCTCTCTCCATGTTACACAGGTTGTACTCTGTCCTTCTGCATCATCTTTAAATGATGCATCAACACATGAAAGTAACTTGCCATGTATTAGAAAGTGAACAGAATTTCTGATGTACTGATGGAAATATACAGGATCTGGCACAAATAATGTATCAAATTAATTTGCTAATGTACCTGGTTGCCCTGAAGTCTTCATTGAAAGATACTAATTCTCTAATTCTCCTAACCCGTCATGCAGTTCATCAGACCTGTTTTCTTACTGTGGGCTTCAGACAAGATGAGCTTGGGAGTGCTGAGGTAGGAAGTGATCAGCTGGGACCCCCCCACTCACCCACGCTCAGTTATGATGATAATGGAGATTTTCTACCCCTTTTTAATTTAAATTCCTACAGTCTAGTGTTCACCAAGCATTAAGTCTTAACACTGGCCGATGCCTGCAAGGGCAGGCACTTTCATGCAGGCTGTTATTTTCACATCGATTAGGGCGGGATTACCAGAGCTGCTGCTTTCAGCCTTGTTTGGCTAAACCTTATTCTCTCCTGTTGCAAATGAATGCAGGACTCAAGGCTGTTGAATCTGAGCCAGTAGGACCAATCTACCTTGATGGACAGCTTTCACAGAAGTGGGCTTCAGACTGTGTTCATCTGTGGGACTACTGGGCAACTGTTAAGTTAAGGAGGAAACAAGCAATTATGCAGTAGTCTTTTAAGAGAGTTATATTAGGATTGGTTTAGCATAATTTCTGGCCAGTCTGTAAGGCTCATTTTTTTATATGTTTGCATACAACTCCGGCAAATTCAGAGCCTTCCAGGAAATCAAGATGCGCTCAACTTGCCCCCAGGTCAGCACTTTTCTCCTAATCTTGACTCTCCCACTGTCCCTATCAGGAACAAGTCCTTCTTCAATGATCCCTAGAAGTTTGGAGGTTACATATCCTCTCTAACTTTCAACTCCCAGAAGCCTCTTGGAGAATTAATAATTCAGCAACAGCCCTTCTTGGCAGGGTTGTTCACACTGCTGTTACTGCTGAAAGAAAATGTGGAAAGAGCCTGATTGTCACTCATAAGACCTTGTGGCTAGTTTAACTGGTTGTGCTTGGTGTGTTCTACTCTACAGGAGCGACTGCTGAGCATTGTGAGAAAGCCTAGAAACCTGACTCAGCTGAATGGCCTCCTGGGCCAGTTCAAAGCTTATCAAAGCTACTCAAAGCCTCTCCTGTAATTAAAGACATATTGGTTGGGGAAACATCTGAGCAGGCTAGAGGAGGAACGAGAGACTTCACACTGATGTCTCTCTGCCTGTACAAAGTCACATATTTCTACCTTGAGCTCCCCACTGCAGCTCATGTCCAATGGCTGAGAGGGACCTCAAACCCAACTGCCTAGCAGCTCCCCAGAGGCTGCAGCTACACAAAACCTGTACTTCTTGGAACGAGCTAGCATCCTACTCTATCTGTTCAGTGCAAGAGTCTGTGTATCCTGAACTCTAAATTCAATGATACCTTTGCTTCAGTTTTGGAAATATCTGTCCCTTCCTTATTTCAGATAAATGACTAAACAATCATTCTGTAAAAGAACTCTGGAAACCTAGAAAAAAAATCTGCTCAAGACCAGAAGCTTTCCTTAACTGTCTGCCTAAACTATTTAATCGCCTTGGACTCATAGACGGAGAGAAGAGAACGTGAGCACAGGAAGGGCCTATTTGGGACTTTGTCGGTCAATGCTACCTGTCAATCAGCTGGCAACCAAGATGATTCCTTCAGCCAAACAGTGCTTCTCATCTGGTTCTAGAAAAATTACATCAGTGAGACATCGGTGCTGTCTCACTCTAAGCAAGTGGATGAAAAGGGATATTCATATGCAGCAGATGCTATGAAGAGACTCATGCATCAGGGTATTGAGAGCATGAGTAGCACGACATCCTGTTCACATCTTGGATCCCAGTTTCAAGGATACCAAGTGTGGTTCCAGCCTCCTTGCAGAGAGGAGACAAGAGGCAGAAAACCTCTGATTAATGTGGTGACTCAGCACACAGTGGATAGACTTGTCCCACACACTAATCAGCATGAACAAGGACAGCAGCCGCTGTGGCACAAGGACAGTAAACGCAGAAAAGCATCTAAAATATGCCCTAGCGCATGCCAGAGGACCTGGAGCCAGCCTAGGAACATGAGCTCACCTAAGCACGCCATCACTTTCCTGGAGGTAGAAGCTTTGGTCGATTGTTGTGAAATGTCAATGCAACTTTACCTTCAATGTGTATTTGGACCACAAGCTTCTGGGGTGCTTGTTCCCGGGTGATCCTCTGACCCATTTGGAGGTTAAAAGGCTGACATATATAGAAATGGACAAAACCCCATGATTGCTGATGGACTCTCCCCTGCATGAGAATGTGACTATGGACAATGAGCCCAAGGTAGCACGAGGATGGCTTTAAGCTCGGGTGCTTGGTTCTGCCTTTCATTGTGCATAGTACACGAAAAAGACCTGATCCCTTTTCATTTCACAATGACCAATCTGAAGTTTTCTATTGTGAGGAGAAAGAATGTTTTTCAAACTCTTACCACTTCTTCAATCTTTTTTCATAACTTGTCATTATTTTTTTTGACAGAACATTTGCCATACAACTGGAAGTTTTTTCTTTTAAGACAAAACCAGGAACGTCCAGAGGGATGGATAGAAGCTGACCTGTTTATTGACTTTCATTTTATTGTCTGCTGATTAGTCCTAACTAAAAAAAAAAAAAGAGAGAGCAAAGATCAACTGGAGATACAGAATGTTGTTTAGGAAGAACTATTTTTTTCTGTCGCCTTTGAGAATTTGTGACAGTCAGCAAAACCAAATTAAACAGTAAAAACATTGAGAGAGAAGTCTTCCTTTTTGTATTTCACTAATTTGAAGATGTATACTATGTTGTGACGAATTATGCTACTCAATAAGAAATCGATTTTGTTTTGAAATTCATCTGTCTTTGTGTTAATTCCTATCTGTTTTTTTTTCTTATAAATGCCAGCCTTTTAAATTTCTACTTAGAATTCAATTAATAAGAAATAAACAAAGGAAGCCCCATGAACACTTTCATCTCCAGGTGGATGTAACAATTTCAGTTTAAGCTGAGATCATTTCCCATAAGTTTCATAAACATAAATTTCCATAAGAGAGGTTGATAGGTAAGCATTTCGCTACGTGCAGGACCATTCAGGCTATCAGTAGGCTGCAGGCTTCAGTGTCCTTTTTGACTCCTGCCTTACATCTTTCAAGAATGTTCACATTATTTGTTGTCAGTACATGTATTCTGTTTTCATTTTTATTAATTTTGATTGAACTGGGACATTATTTCAATGTGTCTTCATCAGTTTAATTATAAGCAAACATCTTGTCTGACTCGTTTCTTTGACATAAGTAATGGTTCACAAGACATGGTAATTAATAAAAAAAGAAGATAAGAATATTTTTTTAAAATCAGGTTTAGAATTATAATTTGATCACATCCTGTTTTGTTTTTTCCATTCCTGTGGATGAAGAATGACTTAAAGTCCTGCTCTTTCTCTAACACCAGTAGAATAAATTACTATGTAGCTTTTGGTATTTTCTGCATTCTGTCTTTTGAAGGAGAGGACATACTTCTTAGCAGCCCCTTTTTTATATTCCAGGTCAAACTTGCTATCTAGATTACTTGTGCTATATGCATGTGACTATGGTTAAAAGGAACGGCAAGTCAAATAAACAGTTCAGTTTTGCAACAAGGCTAGATACTGTGTTGTTTGCTCACGTAAGTCCTTCCATTCATTTCAGGGGAACTTGTGTATGCTTAATAATTTGCACTCTCTGGCTTTTAATATATAAACTTATTTTTCAAAGTTTACTAATTGTTTATATGGTTAAGCAAGACTATCAATTGGAAAATTGTATTTCTTACTGTAAAAAATTGTGAACCTACAATGGATGCATGTAATGCCAGAAATTAGTGCAACTTGAACAGCTCTGTGAAAAGGTTTTTTGGAAACCGTCTTCCAGCATGTCCTCTTCTCATGTATTTGGCAAAATTTTGTTTCACTTATATTCCTGGATTGTCAGGGCCTGCTTCAAAGTCCTCTGAATATGATTATGACAATCACAGGTTGGACCTTTAATTTTTCCTGTCTGAAGAAAAATTATGATATAACAAATAAAGGTTTAAAACAAAAATCTAGTATATGTTGTTTGCAAACTATCCAAAGCAAAATTTAAAAAAAAAAACAAAAACACAACACAAAACCAAGCAAAGCAATTGTCCATTTTTTGAAAGTTTATAACTGTCTGTATTGCTTTAATTCCAAACTCAGACAGAAGCAGACTTAACTTAGAACGTTTTTTTCTTTAGGAATGTAAGTCAAATCCTTAATGCTAATGTAGGAGGGGTTTTTTTTGTATTTAATTTAACATACATTTTGTTATCACTTGGCTCAATGCCTCAGGAGTCTGAGCCAAAGCTGTTATACTGTAATATCCATGAGGTTCAGTTTTCTCTTTCACCTGCAATACTGTACTCTCAGTATAATGCTAATGTGACTCTTGCAGTATAACAAAGAACCCATAATGACAGCAGCAGAGGGGCCTGAATGTCATTTACACCTATTTGCTATATCCAAGGTCAGCAAGAACGCACCTGCAAAACACTCGCACTGCGCCCAGACTGGCTACAGGAAAATGGTCTACTGAGATGAGATTATTTTGAATAAGAGATTTTTTTTTCCTTTTAAACTCCTGAAGGTCTTTGTACGAAAGATCACGATGAGATATTCAAGGTAAGCACGTGCATTTCTGTGGTAACAATGAAGGAGACACATTTTGGAACAATAGCAGAGAATTGGAAAAAAATGTTCTAAAGATGTATTTAACATATTTATAAATATGTTGCCAGAAACCTTGTTTCCTCATAGCATATTTAATACCCTGCCTGTTGATCGAGTAATAAAACCAACAATTACTCTGGAACCGTTGCAGCAGAAGCAGGAAGACTGATCATTGCCTTTATTGCAAAGAGTGCAGCAAGTTCTCAGTCTTGTGAAAGGAATGAAAAGCAAATCGTGGTCTTCTGATATAGTATCTTTTATTAAAGTGTATTGAAGGCATCACAAATATGTCTTAAAAAATCAATACATTGCATTCCTCTCTTTTCACTCTCTACCAGTCTGGAAGGACAGTCCTGATCAGCACAAACAACAAAGACACAAGCAGCTTCAGACAGCAAAGACTTTGGTGCAGTTGAACAATAAAAGAATGAACCCCACAGCAAAATGCAGGGCACAGGCAGACATCTGTAACATATTGTTGCAGTAGCAGGAACTGTGTATAAGGTGAAGCTTTTGTAAGTCAAGGGATGTGCAACATAGCCCCGGCTTCATGGCTTCTGCAGGAGCCCCAGCAAGGATCTGCTCAGGCCCCTGTGACTCTAGGGCAGCAGGCGGATGCCATCTCCAGAGCTTCTGCTGGAGTTCCCCATCACTGCAGCTCCCCATCACCTCCCTGACCAAAGCTATCACCTCCTCCTCTGTCATTGCTCCAGGTTTAAACTGCTGGCCTCTGATAACCTGTGTTGTCTTGTCTGGAGCAGACCATGCAGCTCCCATATGCACAGCTCCTCTGCCAGGGGCTGGCATTGAGCAGTTGAGGATGGGCCCATTTGTTGTAACATCATTTATGTCCACCACTGTTTTCTGGAGCTGCGTCTGTCTTGACTCACAAATGGTTGGGAATGAGGAGACCTTTTGGATTAGAGTCTCAGAGCAATTTGGGATCTCTGAGGATGTGAAGCCTGGAAGGGGAGCAGGCGGCACCTCCCTGCCTGCTGGGGCTCCAGAAGAAAAGCCTGCGAGTCTAGGCTTAGAATTTAAAATGTAGATCTAGCCTGGGGCAATAACTATAGCTAAGAACTCATTTCTAGTCAGAAAAGCTGTAATAGGAAGGTTTTACTAATAATATACACTGCTTCTGAAAGGAGAGGTCCCACAGCAGGGAATGAAGATTTTCACCCTGCGTTTGGTCAGCTGACAGCACCTCCTACCTACCCACAAGCTCTATTCTCCCCACTTCTATGGTGGGTCCAAATTATCATCTCTCCAGGAGCTCAGGGCCTGCTTCAGAGAGCAAACACGCTTGAATTTACAATTAAGGTGGGTTTTAGACAGTGCTCTGCTAATATTTCAGTGCACTACATTTTAACTTTCAACAGGAACATTTAATGTCAACTTCAGAGCAAATACTCATATATTCAAGCCTTTAGGTGGTTTCTGAGTGCAAGCAACACAAAATAGTAACAGAGTTTTCCTGTATCTTTTCGTTTCTCTATAGACTGAAGCAGAAACATTCAGAGTGAGGCAAATCTTATCTAATCTAAAGATAAAGATTCATGAAAGGTAATCTGAAGTACATAGATTAAAATAAGCTTGCAAAGTATCCTTCTATGCTCAGTTCAAAGCAAATTCTCAGTAGGCAGTTTAGCGTTGGTATTTTCAGGTAATACATACAGACTGGCAAAGCTATTCATGCATTTGCATACAAGTAGGAAGAGTACATTTTGGGACTACCCACATATTTTGCACACAACATGAATCACTACATGATCTTTCAGTGATCATGGACTAGCCAGTCTTTCACGTATATAGATCAATTTGTTGATCTATATGATGTTTCCAAACATCACCGTTTTGTTTGGAACTAGTACAGATTTGAGGAAGCATTCCTGTTTGGAAATACAATGTTCACAGCATTTATTTTGCTTAATACCCAAAGAAAATATCTAGAAACAGACATAACTGATGATCTGGCTTAGATGAAACCCTTAGTTATATTGCGTTCATCACCTGCCTCAAGTGACTTTTCTGTATTATTATGCTTGGCCACAGTCTGTTTCAGGTGCCAGCAGCTGGCATATCTGTCTCTGAATCTGAGTTTGTCTCCCTAGTCATAACATTATTCTCTGGAGACTGGACTCTGCCTTGGCAAATATAATGAGGTTTTAGTCAAAACTCAGGCATAACGTTGCTGATGGAAGAACAGCTGAAACGTCCTGGGCATACCTCTTTGTTGCACAGCATGTTTCCTGAGAATTAGAGTTTGTTTGTATCAATTACTGACTGCTCTCTTGGACCCATTTAGTCCCAAGCCCTTATGTAAACGAGTTTACTATTTATCCATGCTTTTGTCATAGAATGAGCTTGTATTTGTCGTTTCTGGCTTCACTTATGTAAGGGTAGGATCCTGCTGCAGGAGTTTCATTTAGTGATGGCGACAAGTGCTATATGGTATGGCTCAACTTGGCCTTGTAAATAATCCGAGAGCTCAGCCTGGTTAAATTATCATCAAGGAAAATGATGACTGCATATATGTATGCTCTTGGGGAAAAATGAGAGTGCTGAGGGTGCTTTCATCTGATGAGGGAAGGTGTGCTACCAAGAGCCATTGCGTGGGAGTGGAAAGAAAGGGGCGGTTTTGCCACGACTGAATGTCTCTGAGACATGGTGTGCTCTGGAAAGTGCACTGACTCTGGAAAGTCAAAGGAAAGTTATAGACTCAATGCAGACAAGCAGTAAGATTTAAGAACGTGTAATACACAGAACAGTAAACTAGAGCTGTATTTACATCCTTCATCTGAAATATTTAGTATAGCCTAAACTGCATAAATAAATGTATATACAATCCGATACAGTCATTTAGTCGTATTCTCCATCATGGTCTTAGATGCAGTTACAGCTCTCTCATGCATGCCTTTTTCTATTTTTGGCATGGAGCTTTTGTATGTTTTTTAGTCTCAGAGAGTCTTGCTAGCCAGTCTGTCTTAGTGCAAGAGGGATATTTCATGGTACTCATAGTGGAGAATTCACTTTAATCTTGTATTCCCCAGGAAACTGCTGGGCTTTATGAAATGAATCTCTGTATCCTTCCATTACATCTTCCGGCTTAATACTGGTACACTGGAAGTCAGATGGTTCCCAGTCTTAATATCTACACGATCAATTTAAGATTCAGGCATGGTTTGAAAGCAAGCAGTAGTGGGACATTGTATCTGCAATTTAGAATTGTAAATATTTTATCTGCTTTAATGCATACACACATCTTGCACATTCGTGACTAATCTGCAAAATGAGGCCAGTTTTTAGACAATGACTGTGGTAAGCTTGAATAGTTTTACCTGTTCAAATATCTTTATGGATATTAAAATAATATGTGCACTAAATATCAACTAATGTTTATCCTGGTGCCATTTCTCTATGCTGGTAACCTTTGTGAATATGCTGTGCTATTATAGCTGAACCTTCTATTATTTCTATTCATGCAGCATTGTGTGTTCACTGCATCATTCCTTCTGTACTGTGACCCTGAGTCCGCTGCATTGACTCTCTGAGATCTGCACATTTACAATTTGCCAGTCTTTTTTTAGACATTCATCTGTGTTTTGTGGTTTCACATACTTCCCACTGCTTCTTCTCTTTGTTTACAGCTTCATTGTCTGCTAGCTTTTGGCATAGATTTTTCTTTAAATCTGCATAAACACTCAGTGAAGCGTTGTCTTCTGTTTAGACTTGGGTTTTCGGTAGAGTTGTGTTCCGTTCTATGTGTTTTAACAGTGGCATATTTAAATCCATTGCATTTGAAACTCCATTTATTTCAAACGGCATGTAGTTCATGATTGACTCATGAACTTTTGAGGGACTTGTCCCCTGTGACCAACATTTTATATATTATCAGTAAAAGCACAAACCTTACCTAGGAACATTAATTCTCTCCCAAAGTGTTTTGTAAGTGCATTCAAATGTTACCCTCTTACAGACCCTTTTGCTTTTGAACACTAGGATTACCTGTGGGATGACAAGAATATACAATCATAGAATGGTTTGAGTTGGAAGGGACCTTAAAGATCATCTCATTCCAACCCCTCCACCATGGTCTATATTAAGCCTATTAGTAGCACGCCATCACCAAAAAATCCTATTAATAGTACGTCACCAGCTGTTTTTTTTTCTCTTCAGCTAATGTACACATCTAAATATCTTTCTGTGCTTGAACAAAGACTAGCCAGTACCATTTCCCCTTTTCACTTTTGATTCCAGGAGACTCTTAGAGCATCACTCTTCAACCATCCAGAAACTCCTTTTTCCAGGGAAGTGCTGTATTCCCAGAATTAATTCCCAGAGTCCTTCATTTGCAGACCTATCTCTTCCGTGGAGAGTGGTGCCCTGGTGGCACTTCCAGCATCATGTACAGTTGTGCTCGCTGTCAGGTTTTGCTTTGTCTGCACAGGTATACTTGTAAGCAGCACCTAATCCTAAGCAGCCATCCTAAGCAATCGAGGAAGAGGGAGAGAAGTGCTTCGAACCAGAGTTTTCTGATGGTATCTCATTTAGTTTCCTGGTTGGCATAAGTAGCTCATGTAACCTAGAAGAAATACATATGACTAAGAGAAAGAATGTTGCAATGAAGATCTTGATGGGCAGGAAAAAGGGAGTGGAACAAGACAGGTGGGAAAGTATGCTGTGAAATCACCGCAGAGGCCCAGACAACCACAGACACTAAAGCACAGTATGTTTTTCCTTAAAAAAGAAAAAGGAAAAGTGAGCATGGCTAATTGGGACTGTGGTGGCAGCAGCAAATTGTTCCAATGAGAATGCAAGAGCTTTTGATCCACTTCAATAATCAGTCAAGACTGTATGAGCACTGTATATTTAAATTAATGGTTGGGGAACTTCCATATGCAAAGAAGAATGACAACATATCATAATGTCCACATCCTGCCTTGGAGGCATCCAGTTGTGACTCAAAATTGAGGTGAGAGGACCTCTGAGCACATTCTATTTGTCAGCTTACAAGTACAGGCAGGTGTTTATTGTTATTCTGCACCTTCTTGGAAGTAATAAAATGCAGGCTGAAACTTCAGCACAATGTTGCATCTCCTAAAACCCACAAGGAGAAGAAACCTCTGAATGTTTCATTACATTTTTTTATTTTATTTTTTATAAGATGCTGCAAGGTACGAAAAAGAAATCATAAGTAAAGGTTAAAAAATGGAAGAGGAAGGTGCATCATATCTGAAATTAGAAATAAGAAAAAGTATAGTAGTGTTCATTACTGGAAAAAAAAAATTGAAAATCCATTTAAATGATTAGTTAGGAAGAACATTGTCTAGAAAATACAAAGAGCAATCATACTAGATATTTGAGTAATAAAGATAGCAATGGGACCACATTTACTGTGTAGAAATTTGAGGGAAAGAGCTGGAACTGATAACTGGATAGAGAAGAAAGGTGGTCTTGTGGTTAAAGGACAGCTCTGAGATATGAGAGATCTGGTGTTCTCCCTTGCCACATCAGGGTATTTTTTGCATCTTATGTTGGCTGAATAGCTAAGCTCTTCACAGTTCTCTGTGCACATACATACATTCATTTATAAGGAGGAAAAGTAAAGTAAAAAAAGTAATTTTTTTCAGAAAACACGCAAAGATTGATGAATGCAGTGATTCCTTGGCTTAATCTGTATTTCCTGAATTTCCACATAGTTTTACATCATTTGTCTGACTTGACTGTGGAATAAAGATCCCGAACACCGGTAGTAACAACCCTTCTGGCAGCGCAGAGCTGCTGACGTGCGCATTGCAGCAGCTGAGGAGCCAGCCAGCCTTTCCCTGCAGGGACTGAGTTTCGGGCCCAGACCCAGCCTGTGTCTGCAGCGGATGGAGGAAGTTACTCCTCTATCTGTCTCAGCCCGATGTCAGGCTCTTCAGAAAGGGGGCCCAAAGTGCCCTTCCCATTGCTGGAAACAACAAAAATAAGACTGCTACTACTACTAATGTGCTACATGTTAGATACCATTGACCTAGTAATGCCTCTGTCAGCAAAATCTACATCCCAATACACTTTTCTAACCTTAATAATCTGAATTTCTCTGCACTGAGACATGCATACTCAGGCATACAGAAAGCTGTCCTGTGTAGCCATACAATACCCTTCACAGCCTCCTGCTCAGCCTGTTTTGCTCATTTCAGTACAGCTGTCTCCAGTCCAGCAGAAAATGCATTAAAAGGGGCTTTTCATAGTAGGAACATTTCACATCTAACTGTCTTTAACAGAAATCCATTTTTTTTGCATGCATTTTCATAACACTGGCAGACTTGGAAGTCCCCAGAAGAAGGTATGTTGCTATCCCATTAAATGGAGTTGCTCCACTTACATGACAACTTCTCAAACACGCTTAAGGAGGCAGAAACGTTGCCAGGGATAAAGAAGCAGAAGCGTGAATTTGTGGTGTGTCAGTCAGTCTCTTGTCAGTGACTGTGGATGTTCTGGGACCCCAAAGGAAAGGGAAAGATGCCCACTGGGTGCGAGTGCATGTGTGAGGAGCAGCCACGACACTGCCGATGTGCTACAAATTTGCCCCCAGCTTCTCGCTGCAACTTGGTCAGCTGCCAGTGGTCTCAGGGGCGCAAAAGTCCCGTGTAAAAACTTGACTTTCCTGTTAGGAAACATAACTTTCAAGGCATTAATCCTTCTCAGACATTGTTGGTGATGGTATGTTTGTGTTTTTTTCTAGTCCTAAGCGTTGCAGGCTGAGTGAGCAGGAACACGGCTCAGAGGTGGTAATGAAGAGAAGGGGAGGGGGCTACATCTTCCTCTGCTCTTCAGTAAATCCATCTTTGTACTAACATGAATATCGTGATTAATAATAATAGCAGCTTATGACTGTTTTGAAAAATTGCATTACTAGAAAATGAATGTTTCCAAGTTGCTCCAAGGAAGGAAGATTTAAGAGGGGAAAAAACATAGACAGAACTGAATTTGAAACTATTTACAACTGTAAATACTGACACTAATTAGGATGAACTGATTATTTCAGTACGCTGTCCTTGTAGTACTTTACCCTCCCTCTTCTGCTCAGCTAGAAAGAGTAGCATTTTCTATCTTTGGCTATGAAAATTTTAAAATTTATATATGATGAGTATGACATGCTCATTATAGGGTGCCAGTTGAAAGGGAACCAAATAAGAAAATCTGTTGTGCATGTTGATATACCCACACTGAACCTCTGACTAATACTGCTGTGGTGAAGAACTCTTCCTAGATGTTTTCTTTAACTTGTTTTATGTAATTTGAGAACGACAAAATCACAGACAGACAATATCAGGACACTGCACGAGCTTTTAGAGGAAAAGTTTCTTCTCTTTTTCACACAATAACTTTAAACAGGGGAATGATCAAAACTCCAGAGCAAATAAAACCTGCCTGACAAATGATGTCTTAATGTTTGATCAAGTTCAAGGCATTAACGGTATCATGCAGCATAATTTCCGCTTTCTTGAAAAACAACAGAGCTCATTTAGAAATTGGAATTCCCTGGAGCATGCCGCAAGAGTGCAGACTATTAATTACCCTGTTCTATTGTTATCTTTTGTTCAGAACAATAGTGCTCTTGAGGTCCTGTGGAATCTCTCTCCCCTGCAAGGTGTCGGGTTTTGATTAAGCATCATTTCATACAGTTCATTAACAATGTATCTTAAAATGAGCTTTTGACTGAACATTTTTATTGGGCATTTAGTATAATTTATGGTTTCTGTTGAAATTTCACATACAACATTTGCCAAGCTAGTTATTATATATTTTTCATTAAACAATGGTGTTTCACATTTTCTGAAAGGTTCTATTTTTTAAGTAGAGGAACAGATTACATAAAAATTGATTATGAATGCAGTATATCATGAAAATAGCCCTCCTGGCCATATTTTATTCCAGTGGAGCTATAGCACATAGGTGTACAAGTGGGTCCATTTGCAAGTGTTGTTATTTTGGACTGCCAGTCTCAAAGCCAACATTTAAGCTTAATTTTCCTATCTAGAGTGCTAGCATTTTAATAAATCTCTCTGCTTTTATAAAAAGTTACACCCTAAAGTGAATAAATTCTGCTCATTAAGCTTCATCCAGCAAATCAGAAACATTTTAGCAAATGTAAAAGAGCAGCACAAAAAGAGCATGTTTTGTCACACATCAGCTATATAAAGATTGTAAATACTCTTAGGAGTAGTGGTCACCAGTCCAGTAGAACACCTAAATGCAAACACAGGGGAAATTATCTTTTAAGAGATTTACCAGTAAGTTCACGCTTTGGCCTCTAGCAGTCTGGGAGACACCAAAATCTCAGGAGTCAGGACTGTGAGTGGTTAGACAAAATAACTCTGTGTCTGTCTTTTTAGAACAGCAACATCAGAAACAAACCACACATTGAATGCTGAGTAGGTTTTAGCTCAGCCACATAGATGCATATTTGTATCTTTTGGGTAGAGAGGATTGTTTCAGGTGGGAATCCTGATGGAAAAATTTGAGCATTTTCTTTTTTAACCTGGGAATGTATCTTCATCGTCAGTTTTCAAGAAGATTAAAAAAAATAATCTTATATCCCTGAAATGGCATGTTGGGGAGGGAGTGTGCACAGAGACAAGCATTATAGTTAGAAACAAACCATTAGCTGGAATTTGTGTCCGGGAAAATTATTGGAATTATTTACATGCACATGTGAATACGGAGGGAAGTGCTCCAACACTGACTGACTGTTAACATAGTGTACAAGTCTGTTGGGATGAAATAATAAGTCAAGTTTTCACTCAAATACTCAAAGCAAAATCCAGCAGAACCTTTTGCTGACATTTGAGACAGTTCAGGCAAAATCTTCCCTGTTTTTTTGTCTCTTAATTGGACCCCTGAATTCACAGTTCAGTGGGATGGGAATATTAGAATATTCAGTCCTCTCTTTCCTTGACCTACTAAGAATTAGAAAGCACCAAGATTTTTCAGGAAGTCCTGCTATAAATATTTCCAACTTAATTGGGCGTATCCCAGAGGTTCAGATCGTTTGGGATTTGGATGCCTGTCCAAACCAAACCAGAAATCCTTTTACGGGATATGGGCCCCAGCCACAGTGTTCAGATTCAGATTGATGTTCCTGCTAGAAGTGAGGGGGATTTTGGAGCCAAAGTCCTATTGTGCTTGTCTCAGAAAAGGGGTCAGCAGTAAAGTTTAGAGCTGGACCCTTCCTTTATTTCAAATGGACACTGCATTTCCCATGCTCAGCTTAGGATAGGAGCCCATCTCTGATGTTATGGATGCCTCCCATCAGAAATGACCATAACTAAGAACTCATAATTTCTAGGGCAGCCTAAGTTTTCCTTTGTGTCTGTGATTAGAATACTAGTTACCACTCTGTGACCGCTCACGTAGTCTTGTTCTTGAACCTGGTGATCCACGCTGTGCTGTTCAATCAACCTGGCTAAACTTCAGAGAGTTCTTCAGCAAAATGACCTTTCTCGCACTGACTGGCAGCATCATGCCATCTTTGAGTCAACTCCCTTTCCCGGCACTTCAGGCCTAAAAGGGTCACTGTGATACTGAAAACATATTTTTTCTGATTTTTCTTATCTACTGGTAACACTTTTAATACTACTGTAATTGACAGAGTTGTGGAAATATGTATACTTATTCTAGGTTTTTAGTGCTGTGTACTTGATAGCACTTTATATTTCAATTTTCTTCTAATTAATAGTGCAGTCAGCTTTCCCTGTTCTTTTCAGTTGTTTCACTGCATGAAAGAAAAAGAGGTGAAATCACTTAAAAGTAGGAAAACATAACTCCATGAAATGTATTATATTTCAAGCTGACAGTGCTCTTTTTCCTTCCTCAGTCTTCCATTAATAGATACAATAGATACATATATTTTATATAACTCTTCCTTGACTGCTTTTCTTTCTCTGTGATCTATCATAAATTTACCTGTGTTTCCCACTCCATTCACAGCTTTGCTTACAATGGTCTATTTGTCATTTTTCCCGTAAACACGTCTTGCTTTCTGGGGCTGGGAATCACTTCCCTCACATTCACATTTTTCCTGAGTGGTTACCTTGTCTGTGAGTCAACTGTTGCTCTAATCCCATTAAAATAAGCTTATTTGTTATGTTTCTAATGGAGATGACAAGATAAGAACATTCCATAACTTATCAGTGTCATCATCTTATTTTGTAACCTTTGCCTCTCCTAACCCTGCCTGCTCCCAGCGATGCTTTGCCCTTCTGCGTCACTGCATGTCTGCATTTAAATTTTGGACACTTCAGGACAGGGACAACATCTTCACATGTGTTCTTTAAAGTGACTGGGACACTTTTCAGCATGCTAAATACAATAATTAATAGTTGATCGGTGCTTGCACTCATATTGCTTACTATGTCAGCAAATTTCTGTGTTTAAAAAATGGCTGTGTCTTAAAAAGAAACAAATTAAACTGGCAGGTTCCCCTCACTAGAAGCTCATTACTGACCAACACCCTCCTGTGTCATTTGGGTGTGCCTGTGTGTTTGTAAAGCCCCGAAAAACCCAAGGTAAGTCAAAAAGGAAAACAGTTCAAGGAAACACTTCAGCCTCAGATCACAGGGCTTGAAGAATGCAAGGCTAAAAGCAAAGTCAGTGCTGAGGACTTTTTTCTTTGAAACAAACAATACAAATGAAACAGGAGAAACAGGAAGAAAATTAATATTTTATACTCCTCATTTCAGCAAGGGGAAACTGAGGCACAGAAATTAGAGACTGGTCTGATGTTAAAGTCTCTGCTCACATGCCCTTGGCTAGCAGACAGCTTGCTAGCACACTCAGGGCATCCTCGCCTGTGCGACTTCTCTTGCTCTTCTATCCCATTGCTAATGTGGGATGGGACAGCGTTTTCAAGGTTTCAGACGTGCTTGACAAGCAGAGGCGGTGTTTCCCGTGGGCTGGGGGGATGTGGGCATCTCCTCAGGCACTGCAGCTGGCAGGGAAGGAGCAAGTCCTGGGCATCAGCGTCGCCTTGAGCTGGGCACGCAGTGAAGCAGCAGCTTTCTACTGGGCTCTCCTCACACTGCCCTATCACTCAGTCTTGTGGCACTTTTTCAAGCCTCATGGTTTTAATTCAAGATACAGAGGGTTACAATAACAAAGCGCTGAGGCCACTCATATCTGGGGCACAACAGAGATGCTCAACTGTGACGGAGAGGGATGTCGCTCCGGGCTAGCTAGAAGATAGGAAGAAGCAATGTTGGCTGTCAGTTTATCCAGCCCTGCAGAGTGAAGGAAAACTGAAGTTGCAGGTTTTCTTGTTTGTAAAACTTCTTTAAGCTGAATTTCCTCTCTGAAAATATTTATATGTTCACCTCCACCTACAGCTGTACCTGTGCTCCTGCAGACTCTGCACACAGGTGTGGAGGTCCTTCTGCACTTCTCAAAATATAATAGTGAAGGTATGGTGTGGGGCAATGATGAATGAAGACTAGATTTGCTAAAGCCTTCCTCTGTACCACTTGCTCCTCCTTTCCTCTGCCTCTCCAGCTGAGCTGCCGGGAAGGCAAGTGGGTCTGTGTTCTTTTCTTGATCACCCCTTCTCTCCAGCCTCTGCTTTCCAGGTATGAAAGAAGGGCTTTACAAAACTGCTTGGAATAAAGAGATGAAGAGGTGATGAGACACAGACAAACACTTTCTGTATATTAACATATATATGCTTTCGTACTTCCCCAAATGGTGTGTGTAGTACGTGCTTTTATCATGCCTCTAAGGCAAAGAACAAAGGGATGGGACTGAAAGAATTTTTTCATGTTCATCCCAGAATAAAGTTTGTTTTTCCCTGTTTGACCTTCAACTCCCAGAAGACCTGAGTTTAACTGCTTTGATTTACTTCCATAATAAAGTGATCGATTAATGTTAAAGGCAGGCTTTATGAGGCCTGTCCTCAAACGGTCTCTGAGCCTGCCATAGCAAGGATGTTATACTGCCATACTCTGAAAAAGGTCACATGAAGGGAATCAAAGACAAGATAAATGATGGTTTACACATCAGAAAAGCTCTCCATAGTACAGACAGGGAATGTGGAACATAATGTCTCTCAGGGCTCGGTGCAGATGGTATATAGTAAATATAGTCTGAACTGCCTCCCTAGGATTTATTATTGTTGCCGTTGTAGTTGTTTGGGGGTTTTACTTTTGGACAAAGCCGTGCTCTGGAAGTGTGTGACACATGGACAGCCCTGGTTAAAATCTAGCAAATGAAGAGGTCTGATAAGCTGATCTCAACATGCTGGTGCTGAGGAGCTTGCTCTCACAAGTTAGGAGCTTGATTTCTTATTATTTCCTGTGCTTGGTTAAAAATCATAGTTCACTTTAATTTTCTAGCTAGATTTCACTGCAGGCATTTTTCCTTAAAAGAGGCAAACTGAGTAAGCAAAATAAGAATCAATCCAAAACTTCAGCCTCTGTCAATATCTGTATGTCCTAAAGCAGAATTTATATGGTATCAAATGGAACGGCAAACTTCTCTGTGTTTTCCCTCCATATTTTGATGAGAAATTATCTATTCTTGTTCCATTTGTGCCTGCACTGAACTATGTTTCCTCTGACAGGCAGAGATATTCCTTATTTACCCTGATGTAAAAGGCAAAATTGATTAAGAAATTTTGAAGAACAGATATAAGCAGGAACCTGAGCTTTAATTGTGGTCCTAAACCTGAGTAGAACTGGCCAGGTAATTGTATAAAAATACAGATTCTGCAGGAAAGCACATATTTCAGACCAAATCTCAGGCCAGATGCTCACACTTTCAACAGCACTCTGATTGGGAAGGCTTGTCAGATGTTGGATGAAATTTCAGATCTCAGTCCAGGGCAGAGAGGGAGGCAGAATGGAGAGAAGGCAAGTAAATGAGGTGCTCCCTCAGGGCTTGGGAGCTGCATGCTCGAAGCCTTGCTCTGTACCAGTTCAAGCAGGTATTAAAACCTTGGCTGCTTATCAGATCTTGCTGCCTTAACAGCCGAATTCTGGTCATCAAGGTCAGGCTGGGTTGAAGGACAGGACCTGGCTCCAGCCCTGGGAGGCTGGAAAGCAGGTGGGCATGCAGGGAAACCCCTCCAGAACTAGCAGCTCCCCTGCCACTCCATTGTCCCTGGAGGAAGGGGATATCTGGGGGCATGGGCGAAGATGCACCCCCGCAGATGCCATAGTCATCCCACACAGGCTAGCCTGGTTTAACCTCTGGCTTAAATCAAATGAGTCCATGGCTAACTTGCTGTCTCCCGCAGGGCAGCTGCCCTGTGTCTGCTCTTTTAGTTTGTAGAAACAAAATAGTGAATATAATGCCAGTTTATGGTTCATATTGCAATCAGTGAAAATGATGAAAATCCTACAGCACTTTCCTGGCCAGTTTCAAGCCCTTGGGTGATATTACCCATCAAATCAGCCTGTGAACAGCTGATGCACATTACTCAGGAGCGAGTGGTAGTATGAAAATTGCAGCTCAAGGACGCAATGACTGCTTCTGGTGTTCAATGATAGGATACTGAGGTGCCAAAATGCCATGGAGGACATGCCCTTAGTGCCCTCTGCCTAGAAGCACATAGTACCAAGGCTGATAGGCGTTGCCAGTTTTGAAAAATAATTCCCGAATATGGCCACTTCAGGCACTTGGCTGCTGTGATTGTGCAAGCCCCTGATAAAACTTGTCATGGTAGAAGGAAACCAGCTGAGTAAGAAGCTTATTATTAAGGGCTTATAACTAATAGGACTTTTCACGTGGCAGTAATGTGGTAAGACCAGGTCTGGCAAAATATTGTGGTTTAACCCCAGACAACAACTAAGCACCACGCAGCTGCTCACTCACTCCCCCCTGGATGGGACAGGGGAGAGAATCAGAAGAGTGAAAGTGAGAAAACTTGTGGGCTGAGATAAAGACCGTTTAATAGGTAAAGCAAAATCCATGTGTAAGAAAAGCGAAACAAGGAATTCATTCACTCCTTCCCATCGACAGGCAGATGCTCAGCCATCCCCAGGAAAGCAGGGCTCCATCATGCATAACAGTTACTTGGGAAGACAAACACTGTAATTCTGAACATCCCCCCCTTCTTTCTTCTTCCCTCAGCTTTATATGCTGAGCAGGACGTCATATGGTATGGAATTGGTCAGCTGGGGTCATCTGTCCTAGCTGTGTCCCCTCCCAACTTCTTGTACTCTCCCAGCCTCCTCGCTGGTGGGATAGTGTGAGGAGCAGAAAAGGCCTTGACTCTCTGTAAGCACTGCTCAACTGTAATGAAAAAATCTCTGCATTATTAACACTATTTTCAGCACAAATCCAAAACACAGTCCCATACCAGCTGCTATGAAGAAAATTAACTTTATCCCAGCCAAAACCAGCACACAAAAACATTTGTATTTCCAGTTGTGTGGTGTTCTTGGGAGGGGAGAAAGGAAAAGGGACATATCTAGTGAGGAAGGCTCATCTCAAAATACATGGAGTAAAACAGTCTATGCAAGGCACAGACTGATGCAGCCTGCTCTGAAAAATACTTGGCAAAAGGCATATAATGAGCTTTTCAGACTCTAGTATTTCCTTTTTATTATTTAGAGGACAAGCAGAGTTTAAAGAAAAAAATGAGCTTCCTTAACAACATTCTAATCACATATAAATAGACAAATTACAATTAAAAAATAAAATTATAGAAAGAACTGATGGAAAAAGTCCCATCACTTATTAAAT
This sequence comes from Nyctibius grandis, assembly GCF_013368605.1. Taxonomy (NCBI): domain Eukaryota; kingdom Metazoa; phylum Chordata; class Aves; order Nyctibiiformes; family Nyctibiidae; genus Nyctibius; species Nyctibius grandis. Next base: position 70,573,541 of record NC_090663.1, on the reverse strand, counting down.
CCATCCTTTGCCAGCACAGAGCTGCTGCGTACGTTATACTAGCACTTCCATTCAGTCAAGCTTTAAAGCTGACTTTAAATATTCTTTCTAAACCTAAGATTTTCTTCCACTGCCATCCTGGCCTTTTAGAGTTGCAACCGCTTAATATTCTGCTTGGCCCATGGGAAGAGATGAGCGTATTAAGCATCCAAATACAAAACACATTTCTCTTTGCATTCAGTGTAACCTGACTAGACACTACAGTTGGCAGACACCAGATGGTTGATTGGAGTCTCTAGTCAGTCTCTGCAATTGCTGAAGCCTTAAGGACAAAACAGCCCCAGAGAGAAAGATTTGATATGATCATGAATCATTTCTGGGACCACAGCAGATAACTAAGATAGAAGTCATGCGGGTCACCTTCTCGAAGCTCCTTCTGGTAGCAAGTGCAAACAGAGACAGGAGAAAATTGATATTGGAGAGCGAACGATGATGGATGGCGTTAGTGGGGTAGTAAGATGTATTTTGGATTTACTGAACATCCTCACACAGTGTTTTGAGAGGATTGACTAGCAGAAGTGTATGAGCTTTTCAGAGTCAAAAAAGGCGAATCTTGTTGAGGTGGAAAAGAAGGAAAATGAATGGTTTTGCTTAATTTAAATGATATTGCAAGTACTTCTAACAAACAAAGTATCAGATGGTTATTCAGGAATATAGAATGAGCAATATGAAAATGTCCCCATTAGAACTAGGTGGCTATTATTAAAAAATCTCGAGCAGCTATTCAGATTATAAAATGAATTTCCTGCAGCTGTACTCACATCACTTTTTCCACTTTTCATAAATTCTTGAGTAACTAATTTTTTTCTATGCTCTGAAGTTTTCAGGGAGAGGAACAAGCAGTAGGCTTGCATGGTCTAGAGCCTTGTGAGTTTCCACTAGAAAGCATGCTAATTGTGTGAGAAACAATTTGTACAAACAGAAGGAAAAGGTTTCTAAAAACCTTAGTTAGAACTTAAAGCAGATCTCAGTGGGTATTATACAACCCAGATGAGACTCTAACTGCACCCTTTGTATCTAGAAGTTTACTTGCATACAATTTTTTTTGGTCGTTTGGACAAAAGGAAAACTACATTTCTATTACAAACACTGCCAAGAAATCCATAGTAACAGCTTTTGCTCATGTATGATAGCTCAGTCTTGGTTTTGAAATCTCAAAGAATTTTTTTTTTAAAAGAAGTTACTTGTTAGACACAAAACTGCTCTGTTATAGTCAATTCCTGTCTTCATCACAGAAACACGCACCTCAAATCAGAAGTACAGCTGACGTTCTATGGTTTGTCATTACTACAACTACCTGAAATAATACATGCTTTGGGTATATGCTATCTGGTGAAAAGCTTGATGTCAGACAATACAGTAGAGCTTTATGTACAAAGCAAAAAGATTGGCCTCGGATGAAGAACGAGAGATTTGTTCTGCTTTGGTGGATAAATGAACTCTGAAATTAAGGAGATCATAAAATGATCACTGTATAGAAATGAATGTCAGAAGGAAAGTAGGCTTTGGATGCTCTCGTGTTTTCTTTTCTCTAATTTCTATGCTTCCTGTGTGTGACAGCTTGAAGGGGTTTACTATATTGGGCTGGATGAATTACTGGGTGCGTTCTGTGGTAAGTATTTTGTACTTATTGTAAAAGTACTATATCTGGAATTTCCTCCTTTGCTGCCTCCTATTGTGTACATATTCAAGCAAAAATACAGCTTTCACCTTAAGAACATTTCCAACAATTTTCCTTTATTCTTTGCTGAATCAAGAAGCAGCTCCAGAGCTGGAGTATACCAGTGTTCCTAGGAATTAGTAAAACTTTAACTATGCCTTGTATTCTGAGCAGGTTAGCTGGGAAGCATGGCTGGCGTAGCCGGCTGGCTATATACAGCAGCTGCTAGGCCTCGCATCTAGTTCAGCACCAGTCCAGGTCAGAAACCACATACAGTGAAGCCATTTTACTTGCTGAAAGATGATGGACAGAGCTGAGCACTGGCTTACGACTGTGTGGACAGTCCCAACTCCAAAGTAACTTGGTGATGTGAGCCAAGAATAATGTCCTGTAAGAACTAATATCTCCCCAAAATTTCAGCCAATGTATCAGCTTTATACTTTCTTCTGTACATTGCTAGAAGAGAAGAAATTGACAAAAACATCCATGGTCCATTGGAAGAGCAGTAGGAAAGCAGGTTGTACGGGGAGTTTGAAGGTTGGCACTCCTAAAGCATGAGCTTTACTGTAAATAAAAGGATAACATACAACCTTGTCATTGTTACTTGGGACTACTATATTTTAAAAGTTTTATCACCTTTTATGAAAGTACTGCATTATAAAGGTAGAGAAAATGTATCAGAGCTCTACAGAAATTCCTTACATGCTTTTGAATAACCTCTGCCTTCCCAATCTCTGCCCACCTTGCCCAGCTTTCCAAATGCTGCAAAATGGTGTCTGGCCCCTGCAGTTAGCAGGTGGAGTCCTGGCAGTGGACTAGCTGAGAGAACTGCCTCAAGCTCCTTATTAGCACCCATAAATAATGATCCTCAAGCCAAGCTGATTGTGAGTCAGTTCTACTTTCAGATGTTGCAAGCCTTGTATTTTTATCTGAGATGGGTGTTGGAAAGGGCTCCTGAGAGAAGTTTGTGGTGATGTTTTGCGGAATAACATTTTCATTTCCTGGCACTAAGATGTTAAATGTAGTGCAGCTTATTTGCAGTTCATGGGGTTTAACTGATTCTTTTTAAAAGGCAATAAATGCTCAGCAGCGCCTGAGGAACGCTCCTCTCCAACCTTCCAACCCTTGTAATGCTTATTTGTCCTATGGAAGGGGTGCAGCAAATGAAGGGGAATTTCCTGACAATGAGAAAACTTCCTTAAACCATGTGCAATTTATTGGTCTAGTCGAGTCAATTACAGCCATGACTCACTCTCCAAAATTGCAACTTGACTTTTGTTATTTTCACTCACACAATGCCGAGTGGTTTGACCCATCCTTAAGTTTCAATCATCTCGTGCTTTACTTGTGCTAGTGATAGTTTAGTGATTGCAGAGTAGAAAGAAGGACAATTTCCTGAATTACTTTTCTGTACCTCAGTATCTTGGATTCTATCTGTGTAGAGTTGAACGTGTTTCCTGTAAAGTGTGCAAATATGTGTCTTTCACAGTTACTCTTTGACATTTTCAAAGATAGTTCCCTCTTCCTATATCTAACTTGACATTCAGTCAAGCATAGAGTAACGGGGAGAAAAAAAGACAGAAGATCAGGGAATGAAGACAGAAAAGGAATCCAGGAAATCATAAGAAATGCGAAGAAAAAATGGAGAAGGATGAAACAGGAAAACCTTTTGAAATATATTCATAAACTATTGTTTACCAGAAAAAAAAAAAAAAAAATAGGTGCTTTGCACTAGCTCTCTTGCTCTTTCCCATCATCATCTATCCCCATCTCTTTTATTACTATGTCTCTCTGACATGCAGATTTTCTAGCTTTTTGTCCTGTAGGCTTCACTTGCCTTGGTCTATTGCATGCTAATTTGTAAGAAGAGTTCAAGATGTACATGTGCATGTTCACCACACAAAACATGGCTAAAACAAGCCCCAGTGTGACAATTTACAAGAAGCATAAGAAACCTTCGCGAATTGTCTGCTGATCTTTCCCTCAGCTCCCCCATGGAGACTTTGCCATGGTTACTTGCTGCTTGCAGGTGTCACCAGGCTCCCTTGCTCTGCAGTTTCACTGAAGTCAAGGAGATCTGAATCCAAGAGCAGAAGTTGGCCTTTACAATTCACTTCCATGTAGCATATGTTACTATATTGTATACCAAGAAATGTAACCGAGAAGAACTGTGGTATTTACAGTATGCTAAAATTTAACTATTGCTGTAGCCTTCTGAAGCCTGTGGGCCACATCTCAAAGACTTCACCCATGCTTTACTTCATCTCATGTGAGGTAGGGCTCCTCTTGCTGAGGAATGAATGATGCAATATGAATAAGGGTTCAGGATCTGGCTCTGTGCCCGTTAGCAAACAGAGATAGTCCAGTGGTGACTAATTCCCTTAATGAGTGGGGCAGGAGAGGTAACACTGACTAGAGTGAGGGATACTGATCTATTTTTTTAATTATTATTTTTGGTAGCAATGTCAGAAAATAGAATGTTATTTTAAGAGACATTTAGCAAGTAGCATTGAGTTTTCTTTCTGACACCCAGAGGGATGAAGTTGAAGGTGATACAGTGGGTATGGGAGGCTGTATGTATGCAAAAATACATGGGTCTGTGACACTTTAAAAAAGATACTGCCTGTAAAATCAGTAGCGCAGACAACAAATTACAGCACACTTGCTGAATTTTAAGGGACTATAATATACTATTGAGTCAAGTATCTCCATCGTTCCTCAGTCTGATTATTCCTTCTTTTATGAGGTCGATGGTCCCAAAATAGTGAGGTAATCTTCATCATACAGAAGAGGTGTGGAGTCTGCTCACAATTTAGTTGCGCGTAGGTCTCTGTATTTCCAGGTGAGTGATACTACCCACATGCCCATGTCCATACATCCCCCTGCCTGTAATGCAATTTTGCAGCAGCAGGATTAGAACAGATTGCTGGCATTATGGCAGCAAGGAGATTGTTGGGAGTAACTTGGCAACACTTGTAGGTGTTGTGACGCTGGCTTTTTTGCTCAAGGGCAAGGACAGGGGAGGGGATGCTGGATACAAACCAGTGAGAGAAATGATGTCAGAAAAGTTCAGAAGATGAAAGCAGTGACAGTAAATAAGTCTGAAATTATTTTAGGTTTACATACTTTAAGTCCTCAGTAACTGAAAACACAGCCAAGAATTACTTCAGCAATATTCCTTCATAAATCTGCATAATAATCTCTCAGAGGGGCTTTGGTGAAATTACAAGTATTCATTTACTAAATTGGGTTCAGTGTCTGTATCATATGCCGTATGAATATTCAGTGCCATGAATTCATCCAAACTGTATTGAAGTTAGCATGGTCCACAAGCTATCTCAAACGATAGCCCAGACAGTAGGCATGGGCAGAAAGGATTTTGTCTTAAAAAATAAAAAAAACCCCTTGCACTAGAATCCAGTAAAGAAATATTTAGCAGCTATGTCCTTAAGAATGGCAGTAATACATGCATGTAATTTTTTTCTTGTGGAATTTCTGATCTTTATAGCTCTGAATTCAGCAACAAATGTTTTCTTGCTAGAAAGGGACCACAAACATAATGCAAAGGATTTATGAGCAATTTATCAAATAATACAATGATAACTGCCAGCCAGATGCAAGAAAACTGTTTGACTGGGAGACTAATAATAGAAACACTGCATATAAAATACAGTGACCTTCATACAAAGCAATGATTGGTCTTAGGTGACTGAGAAAACTTTCCAGAGAGTCAAAGATTGTACTATGGGCTACAATATACTGTAATCCTGCATAATTCTCCACATTTTTGTACACTGTGAATCAAATATATGAAAAAAAAGCCTACCTAAAGAAAATCTAGGGTAGTGGGTGTCTGCAGCATGCAAAATACCTCATCTGAGTGTGAGATGGATTGAATGCAGGTTAGCCACACACTGAGCATTTGTCCATCACCATTGTATTCACTCTTGGTCTTGTCTTGTTTGGGTAACCCAAGCCAGCAGTCCTTTCCCTCCAAGGCTGGTGGTTTGAACATAAGATGCTGCAGCAATTCTACAAAAATAAAAGTAGTAACTCACAACTTGGAGATTTCAGAAGCCGTCTGTGGTGAATTGAGAGAGACCCAAGAAGTCACTCATGCTACATAGGAGAATGTGGTGCACTTCAGAGGCAAATGTTCAGTGGGTGGTTTCTGTGGACCAAAAGGCAGCAAGTGAAATGCAGAGCAGAATGATAACTATAAGAAACTGCTCCAGTGGATAGTTGCTCCACCTCTTGTGTCAAATGGTATGGGAGTTTCAGCCTATTTCCTCAGAAGGCATCATTACCTGAGGTAGTAATTTTGTTAGCAATCATTGCAGACAGACTAGTAGATAGTCCGTCTTCGTTCATTATTTTTCCTGCTTTCTAGGTTTCATTTATTTCCCCATCTCACATGAGATTGTTTTAGTCGTTATTTGTATTCTACCCAACGTTTAAAGAGAGGTGAATTCAATGTTCAGTTCACAAATCTCCAGCTCTTCTAGGGATTGTGTTTGTATTCTTCGTAAGGTAAATTCTGTGATTTTTACTCAAACTGTGCCTCTCTCCCTTGGCATTTTTACTGGTTATTCTTGGCTCTTATTCATGGTATGATCTGTTTCTTCACCAAAGGTTGAATATTGAGACCAAATGGAGAGGTGTTTAGAGGGAACTTGCACTTCGTTATTACAGAGCATTTAACCTTTATAATGCATGCTCTGTGGGTGAATGAAGGGCTTCAGATACCATGACTGCCAGTCCTGGCACCTTTTCTAGCAGTAAATTCATTTATATAAAGTCAAGGTATATACATAATGCATTCACTCATGTATATTCCTTTTTTTTTTTTTTATGGTAGCAGAATAGAGAAATACCACAAGCAGTGCTGCAAAATTCAAGTTGATAAAAAATGAAGAAGTTGGTCCAAACTAAAAAGAAAAAATATACATAATGGCACCAAGGGCCTGTATGGTCATAAGGGAATTTGTGAATCATGCAAGGAAATTAATTTCTGAGGGGTCTGGAGAGTGTTCCAGGAATGAGCAGTGAGAGGAGCTGGGAAGCGGGATCAGCCCAGGGTTGTGATTCAGCACTCTTCAGTGGGATAACAGGGCACAGAGATTGGTGCATTTGCTCTTCTGCTATTCCTAGGTGGAATGGCAAACACTGAGCTCCATATCTGCTATGGAAAGGGAATTATATAAAAACTGGGGTTTATCACCTGGAGACTTTCTTAAACTCCTGCCAGATAAACCAAAAAAGTCCAAACCCCAACCAAACAAATAAGAAGTAACTCCACATGCAATCAGTACAGCAATAAGCTGATATGCAACCTGATTTTTTCCATTACTGAAGAACAGTCACTGCCTCGCAGAGAGACTGAAATTGAGCCACTACCACCAAAGCTTCAGAGATTAAGTAGTCACAAGGGGGAAACATTAATTAGTGAAGAAAACTCATGTCGATGATTTTGAGAAAAATCATCCCTTCAGTTTTGATTTCTGAGTGATGCCCCTAGCATTGTGCTTATCTATCATCGCACAAGGTCAGGAGAGTCCTTTGAACTCAAGTTGTTTGTAGAGCAGCTAAACACCTGTTTTCAGCTGGAAACTTCAGCTTCCAGGAGCTGTTTCAAAGAGGGATGAATCAGTTCAGAGACTCCTCACCAGACCCTGAATCGCCTTGTGCTACCTTCAGCCTCTTCCCCTCTCTCTTCTCCCTCTCCCTCTTTATTTTTAATCTTTTGGTAAAGATATGCAGTGACTTAAAAAAGGAACAAAGGAAACTGATGATCATTGTACTTTTTCTACAAACAGTTTTTGGTTTTAGCTACAATTTGAAAAGATTTCAGGCTTTCAGGTTCTTTCACCTGAACATCCTCCACCTAAGGCTGGATCACTTTCTCGGTGGCTATATTTGTCAGGTTAGCAATCAGAAAATCTTGATCAACAGAATTCCTTTGCATTGATTGCTCTCCATTCATATATAAAGTCATGATCTTTTGTCAAAGTAGCTTATGGCATATCATCATAAGGTATAAAACACGTTCTTGCATTCAACAAGCAGAGAGCATAATAACCATTTAGATTCTACAGTGTGACACTACTCTGTTGCTTAGCAAGGGCATTGATTATGCTCAAGAGAAGTTTGAGGAACAGCTTTCTTTAGTCTCAAATTTGCAACAGTTCCCCTTTGAGTTGGCAGTACATTAATGGAAATGGAAACTTGCCTCATTCTAAATGTCAGAATAATAGAGCACCAAAAACAATTCAGTCATGTCTTTCAAACCACGCACATATGGTTCAGCACCAAATGTCACTATTCTTCCCCACTTCCTTTCCATTTGTCACTATCTCTGTTGATTATCATTGTTTGGGTTAAAACTTTCATGAAGGCTCAGTGCAAAGCTCACCTTGACAAAGTAACTAGACGTATTCGTAGTATATTCTATACTGGACATATACCTAATATAGTCTTCCCAAATGCAATGGATTGGAGATGCTGGGTAGTATTACTGCTTATATACTCCAGAAAAGTTTAATCTGACTCTTCCTTATTTTTGAGAATTTCTGTTGCCTTGCTGACTTGTTTAGGACAAGTTACACCAGCAATACCAAGTGGAATGAAAGGAATTATGTTTTTAATTTTCTCTTGACAAATACAGAAAGTCTGTAAAATAGCTAGCAAGTAGTCAGCCATAAGATCAGCTTTTGGAAATGTCTTTGTTTTTCATGAATGCTAGACCTTGAACATCATAATAATATTTCCCTTAAGAGTGTACCTTCCTATGTCTCCTCTCTCCTAAAATAATGCCTTTTTATGGCTTAATATGATAAATCAGGTTGCCATTATTTTACCTGTAATGATACTGTTTGTATGCTGGTTGTCATCCAGACTTTCAGGTAGATAGACCTCCTGCCCTAAAAGATTTCAGTCCTGTGGCAAATGTAAAGCAACATCTAAGAGAGGCAAAAGGTGTGGGAAAGGAAGAAGACGGACCAAGCAGAGCTATAAACATGGCATGCAAAAACTATCTTAAGGGGCTAGTAAATCTTCAAACATCAAATATTCCAGAGTTGCAAAATGCCCCAAATATGCATCCTGTGACCACATGATTGCATGTTATTTTCCCTTTTTCTTCCCAGAGGATATTGGCCTCATTCAATGAGCAGAATGGGTGACATTCACTTAATGATTTTTCTGTGTCAAAGTGCTGTAACTTGTAAAAGTAAATGCCTCAATTAGGTTGTTTTTAGTTGGAGAAAATTGTATTTTTTTTCTTCTGGCCTTTTTTTGAGAAACAAAAAAGCTAAATAAATTCAGCTGGAAACACATATCTGGCTTCAGAAATTTCTAAACGATTGACGCTTTATCAATTGATAAGGAAGAGAAAATGGAATTGCACAGTAGTAAATGTCATTTTTTCCCCCAAATGTTAACTACTCTGCCCTTTCACTATGCTTTGCCGTGGGATGGAAAATACCATTAGAAATTATTTCACTACTCCTTGCCTTTTCTCAGTTACTTGTGCTTGTGTGTTGCTGGAGAAACGTTCGGAAAAGACAGTCGAAATGAACAGGTATGATCAAGTGTGGTAAACCTGCTTAACACAGGCTGCAAGGCTAAGATAAAAATTGGTCTTTTTTGAGTATCAGACACTTCGCTCTAAACTTCTGTTGGGAAATTTCATTTTCACCTTCACTTTCACTCATCTCTTCTCTTCTTGGTCCAAAGCGTGGCCTGACAACACAGCAGTGAAGGGTATACTAGCAATTTGAGAAGAAAACTGCTGAATTCTTTAATTTCCACCCTTATTCACAAGTGTAAAAGAGGATCAGATCATTTTATGCATGCCAGTACCACATGACAAACCTTGCAACTGATGAGGAGGACAGTGTGGCCCACTGATTTTCCTACCATGGCATGACATTTTGATGGGAGTGAGGTAAGTGTGAAAGCCCTGTTCCTGCTGGAGGGAGCAGGCATCCCTGGGATAGAGGTAAGTGGTTGGGGGTGGGAATGGAGGGCACTGGGTCAGTCAGCTGCCTTGCTACAAAGGGATGTAAATGTGGCAATGTGGCCAGCAACTTTCCTTCTGCAGAGGAAAGGCAGAGGAAGCAGATCCTGATTAATATTTGCACCAAAACAGTGTTACATCCACCAAACAGTACAGGGGGGCATTTGGGTGAGGTAATTTATAATTAATCAATCTAAATCCCCTTTCCATTTCTATTCTTCAATATGAAGAACTTAGTGTGGCTGAGAAGTCAGTCCATTGTTCTCGAAATATGGAAAACAAGACTTTAGAAATATCTTTATCATATATTCAGTTTGACATAGCCACCTGAACAGAGATTTTGTGTATGATTTAATAACATTAATCCATTGTTCCAAATGCTGATTTGTTCTATTTAAAAAATGCATGAGAAACTGTTTTTCCAAAGACCATTTTAAATGACTATTCACTTCAGTAAGCTGAAGTATTTTGTTTCTTTGTGTCAAAAACTAATAGAAGCGTAAATAAAATTGAGAACACAGAATGTCTCTTAGTTTTCAGTAGATAACCATTCTTTTGCAGTCTGAGACTCTCTTTGTACAACAAGGTCTTATACATAATTTTCAGACATCCAAAGAACCTATATGTTCCTTTAGTAATATAAAAGTCCATAGTCAAAATAAAAATAAAGTTGAAATCCGTGTTACGTTCCTTAAAATTTACTTGGAGTTCTATTATGTTCTGGTGAGAGGGATTGTCAGGAGCTGCAGCACATACATCACAAATCTTTTAAATAAAATGTCTTCCATTTCTCCGGGAAATAAATATCAGTTGTACTTTAAAAGTTATTTACCAAAGATGTTTTATGGCCACTGTATATCAGCACTTATTGCTGTGTAAATTGAAATAACAAATCAATTAATAAAGAAGTAATTTTATTACCAAATGGATAGAGGAGGTATGAAAAAGCGCTAATTAAAAGCATTGTCTGCTCTGCTTTACACTAATGATTCTCTAAGAACAAATGCTATTTGTGAATTAGTTTAACCACAAAGGAATTAAAGAGAACAAAATTATTTGTATGAAAATAGTACTCTAAATGCATGGAGGCTAGACAGAAAAAAACGCCCATAGTCATTTCTATATCTGATCAACTGGCTTGTCTAATCCATTTTACCGTGGATAGTTGGCCTGACGTGACTTCAGATTAGTTTAATAGGGATTAAAGTGGCATGAAGTGTATAAATCTATGAATTTGCAAGTACAAACATGTTTAGGAATTCGTTTATCTTTAAGGGCAGGAGGAGGGGAGAAAGTTCAAAGTAAAATCTGGATACATTTGTAAACACAGATAATTCCACGGGAAATTTGGAAAACAACTAAAAACCACGCAATTTGGATGGCAAATCCTGATGACTTAACTCAGTTTCTCTGCACAAAAGCAATTACTGAAGTCAAACAAGAAAGACCCCCAAGATCTGGTGCTTGGAGAATTGATGTGGCAGTCCTTAGGTAAACCTACAAGTCCTGTTGATTACTGCCCAAATAAAGCAGACCTCTGGCATTCAGCTTTCTGAGCTGGCATGATCAGCGCATAATGTCTTTGGAGCTAGAGCTGCCAAGAGAAAGGAATCAGAGGCAGCCAAATTATGATATCACACCAATAAAACCTCATCGTAGTGACATACATAAAACACTCTGTAAATTGCTTTTTGTAACTTTTAATTTATTAAGAGCTTTTGAACCATGTTTTCATTCTGTGACATGTTTTCATTTACCTCTCATATCCTTCATTAATTTGTTTCCTGTTTGAGAAATAATACCACATTTTTGGCAGTTTGAAACTGCTGAAAAAGTATATCATACCCTACATGAAGTAGCTTGCCAGAGAACCAGGATTGTGTGGTATTTTGAATTGCTAGGCTGAATTACAGTGAATTATTTAACTACTCAATTTGCCTAGTATCAAGATTGAGTCATGATAGCTGCCTGTCATGCTGCTGTTTGCTTATCCCTAAGCCCAAATTCAGAACAGCTTCTGCAGCTGATATTTGGGGCCTTGGAGAACTTTGAAATGCTGGATTTGTTCTCTAAAGGGTGCTGTGTGGATGGGTTTGCAGGGTGACTTGCAGAGTTAAACAGATCAGACAGAGTTTTCCCTGCTAGTTCCGAGAATGGTGGGGATGTACCATCAGCAGACCTAGCTCAGGGTTCAAACATTGGCTTCTTGCTCCCTTCCCAGTCACTGACTTTCTCTGCCATAAGTTCATAAAGGTGACTCAGCCATTCTGGGAATGGGACCAAAGGCATAAATGGACAGAGTAAAGGATTAAAATAACTCAATACCACATCATGTAGTGCTGACCCCTCAGGTATCTATCCATAAATCCATTCAAGAAGCATTTATGCTTCTCCTACAGCCTGCTCGGCACATTTTTCCAAATACGCCAGCACAAACAACTGTTCAGCCATGAGCTGCAAAGTTTCTGAAGGAAGCCTGAAACTCTCTCCCAAAAGCTTCTCTTCACCCTCACCCCTCAAAACATCCTTACCTAAACTGTAACTGGCTTTATGGTCCATTAGCTAAAAGGCAACTGTTTCAAAGCATTAGGTCTTTAACTTTGAAGAGCAAAGCAGTTAGATCTTGCTACAGGTAGAGTTTGCAACTATTGAAAATATATAGCACATATGGAACCCTACAGATATTATACCCTTTCACTTTGCTAATACCAATCTCTTTGTATTACCTGTGATCTAAGTCAGAAAATTTCTCTGACTATTTTCAAGAAACTGGAACAATGAAGAAATGTGGTTAAAAGTAAGGAAATCAGGTACAAAGCTAGCTGAAGTTTCCTTTTCTTTCCAGTCTGCTGTGTAGAACATCAGTCAAGAAGGGAGTTATAATACCTTTGAAGATGACCTTTCAAGGCCAGGCCATTCAGATGATATTAATATTTCGTGCCAGCTCCTGAGTTAAACCCCGCGGGAGGGGAAGGGAGTGTTTGAATTGAGGGACACTGAATCCAAAGCGGCTTTTGGAATGGGTTGATGGGAAGGGCTTAATCGCACTTGGGAAAGATTTCCCACAGTTCATGTGTCAGACAGGGAGGAAAGATCTTAGGAAAGCAACAGGGGCTAAAGGTTTTGTGATGAAAACTGGGGCAGAGAAGAAAAAGCTTATTTTTGTTTCCTTCTGAGATATGACTGGATTTTGACATGAAAAAATGTCGACTTCCTGCTGTGTAGGAAGCTCATAATGTGAGATCGAAGAATAGTGAGTATCTAGATGCTAGCTCACATAGATTTTAAAAGCTGGGTATTTGGAATTAAGTAAGTCAAACCCTGGAGCAAACAAGAAATGAATGAATGCTCAACACTCAGTGCTACCTACCTAAGAAAGAAAGCTAGAGACTGATTTCCCTACCTTCAAGGGCAACCCTGGAGAGCTCTGGGGGTTGCGCTTTTGCCATGGTGGGATCTATCTGGGGACGTGCTGAACGCCAGCTGAATCCAGCTATGGCAGGAGTCACTAGAGGGTACTGTAATACACAGTATTATTTCTTGTGCATGAGTGACATTCGTTCTTCCTGTCAAAACTGAGGCTTGTCATCTGATTTTTTGGGCTGGAGAGGCTGACATAAATAGAAATAATATTATTATTAAGACTGTCTTCAACTGTCTGGCTAGACTCACTTGTCTGGGTATCATTCTACTAGAACAGGGCAATGCCTACATGCTATTCACCAACACCTTCATTGGAGTACCAATGTAGTCATGGGAAATGAAACTGGAAGAAATTGTGTTTTCCCTAACACCGATTTTACCTCTAAATACAAATGAGCTTGCAGTACAGTGAAAGCTACTCCCCAAAAGCACACTTGCTCTCATGTAGATTAGCAATGCTGTACTGTGTGGGTTCAGAGAGATTATGTTCTATAGTGTAGATATACTCTTAAGAATCAACCCCCCACGGTGTCGGTCACTTCCCTAGAAGTAACTTGAATAACTTTAATGCTAAGGACTTTCCTATGCAGTGCTAGCCTGGGATTCGGAGCAGGTATTTTGCACAGTGCTGTGCGATGCTATTCAGAGTTGAGGCTGAACCTTGCGTGGATGTCTCACCTTCTGGCCCAGATACCTTGTCACCTCTGAGTCCCTACAGGTATTGCTAGGCGTTCTGGGAAAGGGCGTGAAAAAAGAGGTAACTCACTCCCCCTTTCTTTCCTCTTATTTTAGGCTTCCAGTAAGGAGGAGATTTACACACAGCTCCTGGGAGACTTTTATTGCTAGTTGTTAGTTGTACTGCATGAACATATTTTCTTTCCTGAGTGTCATTCATATATCCATAGATCTCTATATATATGTATTTCACCACCTTCAAATCTGCATTTTGTGAATTAATTATAATTCTACTGTCAGAATGAATGATAAAATGTGGTTATGTTGCTGTCTAGGTTAGATATTCTCTATCAGATATGGATAACAAATTCATGCTTGTGATTATCAACTTAGTTTAGATCGTTCAAAAAGTTGTCAGATCCAGTTGACATGACATAGTTGTAGCTGCTACATACATGATCCTGGAAACCTGAATCTGGGTCTGTTGTTCTCCCATTCTTTTTCATAAATGCTGTCTTGACATTTGATCTCATATAGGTACTCATTTCTCATCTCATAGCTTGCAATTTTGGTTCCTTTTTTGGTTGGCAAATTCTTATCCATTATTTTTGTTTTCTGCAGATATGTAATTTTTTACTAAGTAGTCAGTGAGTACTTGCTACTCAATACGGTTGTTCTGATTATTCATTATTTGTGCTGTGTGAATGATCACTGAAGTCATATGGTTCTTTAATCTTGATAGGACAAGTAAAATAGATACATAAGTAATCACATTTCTGATTTTTACATTATTTATGTGCATTTCCAGTGTGGTATTTTATGTTCAAGAAAACTTCATTTTTTTCCAAAATATTCATATCTTTCAAAATATTTGCAAATATTCTATCAAATTACTCATATGCTCTTGTAGCCACAAGATTGGACTCTGAATTTGTCTTGCTGAGAATGACTTCTAATCAGAGTTATTAATTTCTATTCTACTTGAAACACTTGAAAACATCTCAACATTTAACTCACTTCAGTGAATTAAATGCAAACAATATTAATTGCAGCAAACAACAAAGTATAATTAAGCACAAATAATAGTGAGAGAAAAATGATGCATAGTATACTATTTTTTTTTAAATAAATTTTCAGAACAGTTCCTAGAAATAGCTGAAATCTTCTAATCACTTCGTCCCAGTGGAAGCTGCCATTTTACTTACAGTCCACAGAGAAGATCCAGATTTATTATGCAGTGGAAGAAGACAGAAGCCTATTCACGTGTGTAAGAAACAAGGGACTTGGAAATGCATAGATCTGCTTTGAAAAGTGACTATGTAAAACGACAAGTTCTTCCCCAGTTTTGCGGCCTGTATGCATTCACACTTAGATCTGCTGACCTTAGGGACAAAAATAGTTTTATTGATCTTTAAACTTACTAACCCTAATGAGCAATACAGAACAAGAGGCTGAGCCACATCCCATTCCTCCCAGTTCACTATGAGTAGGGTAACTCCCTGTACATCACTCTAAAGTACAGCTTATTGTGCATACCAACAGATGGCAATCAGGGTGCTCAGAGGTCACTGAAGAGAGCAGGGCTGCTCGAGGACAACTGAGAAAATAATGTGTCTCTCGGGCTCCTTGGTACAGAATCACAGAATTGACTAGGTTGGAAGAGACCTCTGGGATCATCGAGTCCAACTTTTGACCTAACACCACCATGTCAACTAGACCATGGCACTAAGTGCCACATCCAGTCTTTTCTTAAACACCTCCAGGGATGGTGACTCCACCATGTCTCTGGGTAGCCCATTCCAATGCCTAATAACCCTTTCTGTGAATAAATTTTTCCTAATGTCTAACCTGAACCTGCCCTGGCGCAGCTTGAGGCTATGTCCTCTAGTCCTGTTGCTAGTTGCTTGGGAGAAGAGGCCAACCCCCACCCTACTACAACCTCCTTTCAAGTAGTTGTAGAGAGCAATAAGGTCTCCCCTCAGCCTCCTTTTCTCCAGGCTAAACAATCCCAGTTCCCCCAGCCGCTCCTCATAGGACATACCAGCAATAATGTGCAGGAAACCCGGTTTGACTTTTGTATTTTAACTTGAGTTTGCCAGGCTGAGAGTTGAAAGCAAATTTGTTCTCTCTTTTCCTTTTTTTTTCCTTGTAAAATGAGCAGATTTGCTATAAAGATCCTCAAACTATACTCCTATATACAAACTATATGAACCCCGCACTGCCCCCAATGCAACCCCTTTTTACTTTCCCATAGAGAAGTCTGCTGTGCTTCAGAGCAAATGTAGATGCTGAAAAGTGTCATGGATGAGTCAACACTTTGGGCATAACAGAGCTTTCAAATAAAACCTTCTGAAAAGAAGAAACATAAGTATTACTCATCTCCTTTTTTTTTCTTGCTGCCAAACTTGTTTCTCACACTTTGTTTCTCAATTGTAATCCTATTAGAAAAAGGCATGGAAGTAAACTGTCATGTAAGGACAAATATATTGTGTGTTAGAAAATGTTTGCTACACTGTTTATCTATCTGTCTATCTATGGCTATATGTAAATAATAACAAAACAGTGAGCTAAGCCCAGCTAATTGTCTCCTCGTGGAGGGATTTCGTTATAGCCTAGAACTAGAAGGCTTATGAGTCTCCATGCTTTCAGTATAGAGAGTTCATTGCTCTTGCTCAATGAAGTAGCTCATTGCTACTTCATAAGCCTCCTTTTTTGTATAATTTAAGACATCTGGTGGCTGCCCTAAATTGTATTAAAGGACCATGGAGCACCTCTGAGCTTTCCTGTGGGAGCCTCTGCCAAGGCAGCATCGTCATCCCGAGTCATGATTCATTCTTTCTTCCATGCTCCTGGGGAGTAGAGGGCTCACTGTGCGAATGCTGTACTCTGATATACAAAGACTGAAAAAAAATATATATTCTTTAAAACTGGATGAGATTTGAAATTGAGATGCTTTGCTGCCCTTTTCCCTCAGGAGCCAGGAGATGAGGGGGTGGGTTTGTACTTGCAACCATCCTTCCAAACCTCAGACTCCCATATGGCTAATATTGCTGCTTGTTGAGGCATTGGCTACACCCTTAGCTCAAACAGGCTTCATTGACTCATCTGCTACCAAATTGTTACATGACTCTGGCTTTCTCTTCTTGGTTGTTTCTTTTTCCTTATTGCCGAACCATTAACATTTAGCCTATTGTAATTGTTACCTGGAAACTTTGAGAAGATCGGCCAAAAGTTTAACAACCGTAGGCTTTGTGTCGCTCACTATTAACAGTGTGCCTGTGGATTTTATGAGCAGATTGGCCACGTATGTCTTTAGGAGACAAGCCACAGGGAGGTATGACTAACTTAACGTCATCTGCTTCTTCATGACTTCTCTCTATAAGTAAGATTTTTTTTGTCCTAACAAATGAACATGATTTCTTGTAGAAGAAGCAAATATGCAGGATATTTGAATGGCACAAAATACAATAATGATGATGATATAATTTGAAAGTAATAGAAGTGATCAGTTCTGACCACCAGATTGCTATCAAACAGATCGCCTTTCATGGACAGTTAAAATACCTAGTGGTATCAGTATTTTGGTCTGAAAAGACTAAGGTTATCATTTGTAACATGAAACAAAATCGCTGCACAGTCAAGCAAACAGGTCTTCTAGAAACTAACAATCACAGTAAGAACAACAAATATTCAATCCATTTGCTGAATTTAACAGGAGAAGCATGTTGCTCATGAATACTTATTTGCCTATATTCTATTGCACATCTGAAATTTCTTATTCTTTCTCAAAGCAATTTAAATTCTTGAAACCATTGCTTTCTTAGCTGGATATAATTGAGCTGAATACAACTGATATAGGATACGAAGTTATTCCCAGTCAGGTTTGGATATCTGAATTGTCCTATGGTTAAGGCAGTCCGAGTAGACTCACTTTACAGTCAGTAGAGAGAAAAAGGTGTTTCTAGGTTACACACATCTGATCTGCTTTAGGTGGCTGCTTTAGAATGAGATTAATAGTGCCCTAGACTCTCTTGTCTATATTGCCTAGATGTCATTTGACTGAAAGGGACAGAAGGGTAACTAGCTTGTCTATAGCTATGCAGATGAGTCCCTCTTCTTTTTATTCTAAACAGCATAATTAGTTGATGCTTGTTAGATGCTTTCAACCTGAAAATGCTGTGTATGGGCTTGTTCTACTCCTCCCCTATGAGGATGCATGCAAAATATGTACAGACTTAACAATGATTTGTTTTGAGGGAACAACTAAGAAAAAACATATGGGGTGTCCAATGCTCTGGAAGAAGCTGAGTTAAAGAAGTTTTAGAAAATTTTGTATATGCAATCTCCATATATGCATCGTCAACAGCTTATTATCGTTTTTCCATACCATGAGATCTAGGCTTTCTGCCAGAGCACTCTTTGGGTATGTTTAGTATGCAGCACCTGGAAGTACTTCCAAGATCACAGATCAAGTTGTATATCTCGATGCCACCCTTGTTTTGGGGGGTCAGATTTGCATATATACACTTTTCCTTTCCTCAGTTCCTTGTTTATTGGGGGAGGAAAACCAGACACACGGAGTGGGGAGAAGTCATGACAGTTTGGCTAGGGAAGGACTGGGCAATTCAGGATGGTGTGTGTATCAAACAATTTAGACATATGCTATGTGGTAAACGGTATTTAAGGAGTGTAGCACATCTCAGTGCAGCAAGTCAGCTTTTCTTTTTAGTTAGCGATCTTAGAGTGCTAAGTGCAAATAATAGGGACTGAATTCAGACTGCCTCCTATTTTGATGACAATGAGTTGTGGGGAGATTTCTTCACTAAACCATTCAGGCATCCCTTCCTTTGCTGCTTGTAATGCACACGTGTGACATTATGTCACACAGGACAATAAATACAATTTAAATGGTCACATTTTCCTTATGTTCTCCTGAGAGTGTGTCTCTCAGGTTCTGCTGTTGCTTTCCATTTTGTGACTGACAAAGGGGTGGGAAACGCTCACTTATTCTTCCCCATTCGAGATGTAGTAGCAGTAACAAGCAAGAGTCACTAGAAGCAGCAGCAGCAGGAGAGCGAGCTCTCCTGGGATTATACTGGATGTGATTGAAGGCACCAGGAATCTTTCGATTTACTTTAAATGGGACTGTCCTAGCCTTTGAGGCAATAAAGTACCTTCTGTCTCCCATAAACTCTTGCATGCAACTTACTGTACTTGGAGGGAGCTGTGTGCAATTGTTCTCAGCTGGCAAGGATCATATAACATTTGGAAGGAATCTCACAGAAGATTTCAGGGGAAACAGAAATGCTCCAGATAGTTTCTTGTCATGACATCATGGAATCTAGACTCACTTTGCTATTTAGATGTAGGATTCAAAATCCACATCTTATTTCCTTGGCATGCCTTTATCTTCCTCCTTTTCTTTGCAGTCTTTCTGAGTTAATTGCAGTTCTGGGGTCAGTGCCTAAAGCTCTCTACAAAGGCTCTGTTGTTGTTGTCCACTGAGGCCTGGGATGCCTAAAAGATTATCACTTAAATAAGGTACCTTTCATCATGGTCAGTCCTGCAACTAAGATGATGTTGTGTACAAAACTGCATGTTGACTTCATAAGCTGTAGGAGACATATAGTAAAATGTTGTGTGCCAAAACAATTTTCCCAATTGGTCTCGAAGCAAGGCTTATTGCACAAGAAGCAGAAGGCATCACATTACTTTAAATTATATGGCATCTTATCGTAAAATATTATGCACCAAATCTCTGTGTATCACTATTATTAAGCCAAGTGCTACTAAAAATAATTATGTGTGTATTCTATTAATGGCAGAACATACAAGTAACAAACTATACTGCTGGAATTCCTGATGGAAAAAGGTATTTCTTATATATACCTGTGTTGTTCTTTCTCAGAAGTAGCCACTATGTAACCTCATTCTATCGTTATGTAATATTTACCTCTGTATTACTTATATATTCATTTACTAATCCTCTGCCTCATGCTTTCTTTATTTACGTAGTTTTTTTCCTGATGGCTATTCCTAGAACTGGAAAATCAGCATTTAAAAACATCGCAGGCTTAACAGAATTTGGTTTTGCTCTCACGCTACAATCTGGTCTACCAGCAGATAAGGAAGGCCAGGGGTCTCACTTAGGATCACAAGATCACAAGAGGTATGAAAGTAATGTAGCCATATTCAATGCCTACATGCTCTTTCCTCACCTGCACTACCTCTGGGACTTCTTTTTCCCCACAGAGGCAGGCATAGGGTGCTTGGCAGCACTGCTCACGGATCCCAGGCTATGGGTGTCGAACTTGCAGCACCTTGGGAGGACCCTTGCACATAGACCACCACCCTGGCCTGGAAACCTGGAGGCCAAACACAAATAGTCCCTGAGAAGGAGGTTTGGGAAGCTTGCTGCTGACAGGGCTTTCTCCAGCAACTGGAGGCAAAGATGGGTATGATAAAGCAGAGGATTGGAGATGGGTGTTGGACCTGGTACAGCCTTTTGCACAGTGTGTATTTAACATTTGCAGCTTTATTAAAAAGGAGGGAGCAAGAGTACTGACTGCCCGGTGAAAACCCCCATGAGCTGCATTTGCAGGAATGAAGAAGCTGCATTTGCACATCTGAAGGAAGGAACAGATATTCAGTTTTGAAGGCTGAGGAATTCAAGGCATGGTGGCATCTGTACCTTCCACCTGAGGCTGAACAAAGGGGTCCACAAAGTGTTTGAACTGATCAATAGGAAGCCAGCCAGGCCCAGAACAAATTTAGGCAGTGCTCTCTGATGCAAGATCATGAGCAGCCCAGGATGGTCTAGTCAATGATATTATGGGAGCTCAGATTTCTAGGCTATCATTTCTCTAGTCACATTTCTCTTCACTTATCAGGGATATTGGCCATGGTATCTAGATCCCAACCTGGAAATGCACTGTATGTTCTGAAATTATATTCTTATATTGAAATCTCCAGTGATTACCAAATTTTGTGGATGTCAATGGAATTGCCATGCCATTGCAACTGATTTAAAGATGTGTCATCTATGAGTCAGGCAAGTTTTATTATTCACCAGATTCTACTTTTTGCTGTGAGAGAAAAAAAATTTGAATGTAAATCATCTTCTTTTGTCCATATGGGTTTTCCACAGAGAGATAATTAGTTCCTTCCTCCCAGTAGTCACCATCATGACATGCCAGACTTCGTATGAAGGTAATTCTGTGGTGAGAGGCTGGTGAGATGGCAGGCAGGGAGCACAGCATGCCCAGGGAGCACTACGAGGGGAAATCTTCTGTAATAGGATGGGAAAACAGAGACTGATTGCAGACTTGGGCATTGCTGGCTGATTTATGAGGAACTGCAACTACTCTTTTATTGAACCTAGTTTCAGTAATCTTCAATGGTATTTTGTTTTTAATGAGAGTCTTGCAGAGTGTGGTTCATTCAGGCTCTGTCCTCCCTTTTCCTTAGTTTGTCTGGGCTACTCTTTCTTTTAGGTCCTTGGGTCAGTTTAAAACAACTTCTTCACACATTTTCATTTCGTAGAATCATAGAATGGTTTGAGTTGGAAGGGACCTTAAAGATCATCTAGTTCCAACCCCCCTGCCACGGGCAGGGACACCTTTCCTCTAGACCAGGTTGCTCAAAGCCTCATCCAACCTGACCTTGAAAACAGCCAGGGAGGGGGCATCCACAACTTCTCTGGGCAACCTGTTCCAGTGTCTCACCACCCTCACAGTGAGATAACTGATTTGATAACTGATTCCAGAATATACTTTAGCCCACATTCATCTAACTCCAACTGTACTCACAGAGACATTTCCAGTACAACCATTGATGTTTTTTTGTGAACTTCGATGTCTATGTAAATGAGGCAATTAGACAACCATGATTTGCTGGGCCCTTGTCACTCTGTTATATTCATGGAGATGCCTTCTTTTGGTGATTTATATCTATACTTGTTCTTCACGCTAATGCTATTTTCTGTTAATATATACAACTATTCAAATGGTGAAGTAAAGCAATCACAAATATAACTCTTTTAATGCAATGCTGGTTTGTTGTTTTCTTTAACCACAGGGAAGTGTACAGATGAAGGCATGCTGTTTAATATAATTATGAAACAGATAGGTGCTACATAATGTGTTAATGTTTCCCCCTTATTAAATGCTGACTTTAATTAAATGAACTCTTTACCTAAGAGAAGCAAATTGATTTTGTGATTCAGATATTGTCAATAAAGTCATTATGACTAGTGAGATCAGATGTTAGTAATTAAGAACAAATGTACAGTTATAACTGCAAGGCCATTAATTGTCAACTAATGGACAATCAGAAGAGCAAGGTTTACCAAGAGATTAATTCACAACTTAACCATTTATCTGACAATTGTGTTACTATGATTTTTGTTATCATTATTATTATTGCTACTAAAACATATGATGTAGCAAGGAAAGAATTTATCATTAGGTTGGTCAATTCATTACTAATAATATCAAAAACTGAGTTCAGAGCTAACATCCTAAAGTGATGGTTAAATACACACGCAATTTTATATAAAACAAACTCAAACATATAGGAAAACTTGTGCTTCCTTACTGAACTAAACGCAGCTATTCTGTTTTTCCTACATGTGTATCAGTCAAAGTCAGACTTGTACTTGGCAAGAAAACAACATAAGGTCACCAGTCAGGAGCCTGGCACTTTCTGGGATGTGATCATTGTTTTGGGGGCACAGTCTGAAATAGGTTAAAGAGACTTCACTTCCAACAAGGTCTAAGCGTTGGAAAATAGGTACAGCAGCTGACAGCTAAAGATTGGCCTTCAAAGTTTCTTCTTCTTCCATATATTATTAATCTTTTAGAATTGGCCTATATAGTAAATGGCATTACATATATAAGATAAAAAAAAAAAAAGCAAATTTACATTGAACTTTACTTCAGGATAGATATGACATAGCCTGCTCAAGGAAGTTGCATGATTTCTTAAGCTTCCATTTTAGTTTATTAGCTTAGATCTGTCAAGGTTTTATATGTCTGGGTTTCTGGCTATCCCTTTTCAGAACTGCTCCTGTCTCAGCTGCTGACCGGGTAAACTCAAACATAGGGCTGCCAAACACAGAGCTATGGTTACCACTCATCCTGCCAGACTTCATTAGTCTTCTTGTACATTTGTCTGGGAAAATATGTACCTATCTCTTTTGATTTACTGCTGAAAGATGAATAGTTTCATTTTAAGTCTATAATTATTTCATGACCTGTGTTCAGAAAAGATGCCAACCTTTTTTCCTTTTTTTGTTTTCTTTTAAGGACTCCTGTCTGACTTCAGTACAGACATTAGGATAACTTTTTATACTACACGTAAGAAACACAGGTGGGCTTATATTAAGAAGCACTTAACACAAACTTTTGGACATTATTTGGTTTTCTTGCAGTAGAGCATACATCATGGAGAATATCCAAAAGGGATGTCTTTCAGAATCAGAGGTCATGGTTTGATTTCTGACCAGCTAACATCTGCAGAAGGAAGATGGGTGGGTGGATATGAGGAAACAAATCTACGAAATATGCCACCAAAACTTTTTTTATTTTGTTACTAAGTGGTCATTTAAATTTGTTTCATTTAGAATCTAAAGACCCTCTGGCATAGTCCAAGAAATTAAAAAAAAAGTAGAAAAGGGTTCATCTGTAAAAGTTCGTAATTTAATCCAATACGATGGCTTCAAATGTCATTCATGATGTGGAAATCTTTGGGGTTTGTTTTCTGTTTAGGCAGCTGGAGCTTTGTTGGGTAATTCAGACTTCAGCATCCTGCTCATATTCTATTCCAAGCTGTTTCAGACCGGATTTCTTTCACTGACCAGCCAGCTTAAAGAGCAGTTGTTAAAGGGCTTCTCACTGCATTTCTACAGCACCTGATACACCCTCCCATTTATATGCTCGGGTTGACCTTTGAAAGCCTTCAATCACAGCAGAAACTGCAACAAGGAAACTGCATTAATAAAAATAGCACTTTTATGCTAATTGATTCCAGACAGCACAACAGCTCCTACTATGAATGAGAAGCGAGGATCCCACTGGCAAATACAAGTTTCAGAGCAGGAAGCAACAGTAGCTAAGTTAATCCAGGAAGCACAGGGCAAAGAAAAGCAATCAAAATTCTGTGTTTTTTTTCTACCTTCCAAGTCCTCCACTGGTAGCACAAAATTGCACAACTACACTTTGATTTGTACGCTGCGTGGTTCTCCCTTACATAAAGCTGAGACGTCTACAACGTTGCTGTGTTGTCCAAAGGCCTTGACAAAGTCACGGTGGCAGCTGAGGATGCTCAGGGCATCCTTCCTGATAAGCTCGTGTGGAGACCCCCATGCCAGTCACACCCACTGTACATATTCCCCAGTTCACCCCCTTCAGGACACCAAGAAGCCATCCCCTCTGTTACTGGAGACCAAAGGCAAACATTTCGAGCCTCACACTGTTGCACTAGGAAATATTTGCAACAGAAGGTACTGATAATATTGCATGAAGAGATTAGAACAGGATTGAGAAGCAGTAAATCTGTCCCACTATCCATTGATCGTATTTATGGTGCAGAACGAGTCTTGCAACTCTTTCAAGGACAAGCAAGACTTGCCTAGGGGGAGCCACTTTGTTGACAAAGCAGACAGAAAATAATTTCAGTGCAAGGAGACACCCCGTGCAGCTGCCTATTTTTGCAGGTCGAAGGCCAGCCTTTGTTGCTCTGAAAAACACGATGGAGTATCTGACCAAGCGCTGTGATGCTAATAATTCAGCTATGTTTTTAACATAATCTGCATCGTCTGGTTTTGCATCTGACTCTGTGTTTGTATTACAGGAATATTCCAGAAAATTAATTCAGTGGAAGTAGTGTTTGCCAGAGTACTGAAAATACAGGTGGAAAGTTCATATTTAAATTCAGGTGCACTAATTTTTGCAGGGATTTTAGTTCTAAGTTTTTAAGTCATTGCAATAAAGACACAGAATAGACCATTTTGGCCAGGAAAACCACCTGTTAGATGATATTAACACCCACAATGTGGTGGGTGCTGTGTACTTTTATAAAGCTTATATATATAAAGCTCTTCATATATAAATATATATATTTGCATAAAAAGTTTATTCCAAACCTAATAGCATTTTACACAGTAGGTATATTCAAGAAACATACATGGAAAACTCTCAAATTGGGAAAAATAGAGAAACTCAGGAAAGAAGCTTGTTTTAAATTAATGGTTACATTTTTTTGTATTATCATCAGCAGGGTTCAGAGCCAGCCAGATTTTTCTGCAATATGCTGTTTATGGTAATTTTTTTGTTTATATTTTGTTAGATTTTTCCTTCATGTCCCTTCCTTTTGAGTTTTAATTAATCACTGCATTCCCAAAGGAAGCTAAGAACCATTTTGTTTTCTAGGGAACATCTCTTTTACCAATGGTCCCAGCCCAGTTCTTAGATCCCACTCCAAATTAGCTTTGCTGTTGTTTATTTTGCAGGTACAAGTGTGCAGCTTCTAAACTGATAGTGTATTTGTTGTTTCATAACTTTGTTTTCAGGTAAAAATTTACCTGCTGCAGTTTAGAGTAAGATTGTATTATGTACTTCTATAACTAGGTTTCAAGCAGCCATCAACACATCTGGCCTCCATATTTTTGAAAAGGAAAAGGCATCTCTCAAGTTCAAAAATCCCATATTAAGTCTTTACATAAGTGACTGAACACAGGGCATACTCTTCAGTTAGCTTGAACAAGAATTATATTTTTAGAAATACTATATGTCTTTATGGAAGTAGAAGGATGTACTCCATGTTTTAGATTGAAACCCAAGTACTAAATCATGCCTGAAGATGTATCTGATTAATACTTGTCGCTTGAAGCTTCCTCACTCCAGTCTGAGATACTACCTTGTCATTCCTCTCCAGATCCTTGTTCCTGCACAATTTAGGCCATGTTTTAGCTTAAACTAGCTTGTAGTTTGATAGAACGGTTTGAAGACGGGAGGTAATGCTCAAGATAATGATCTTCTGGTGATAAAATCAGGAGCCGCCTGAAATAGCGCATCTCTGTGTTGCTGTGCTGCTTTGCCATGTTGGCTTACTCTCATTGGCCTCATCTGAGGGACATGACTGTGGCACAGTAATAGTAGCTGCCTCTTGTGGTGCAGATAAGCTTTCAGATAATGCCTTTCACATTGCAAAAACATGGGGTCAGCTTTGAAAGGCATTTAAGCACGACAAGATTTGGACAGGCAGAAATGAGACTTTAAAAATTCATAGGTACCTCATTTAGATATTTAGGAGCTTTTGAAAAGTCCACTTACAATCTGCCTGCCCAAATACACCTTAAAAGTCAGGCCCTTTGGGCAGGACAGACTACTGTTTGTAAACAATTTGTTTCTCAAATGCTATTTTTTCCCTCGCTTTTGTAAGTTATCCAGAAATACGGCCTTTTTTAACAACAGAAAAAAAGTAATAAAATTATTTAAAATAGGTTGGCGAGCACTTTTGTGGACATTTTTGTGTTATGAATTGCCATTTGTCAGCTGTTTGTAGTAAATACTAGTTGACTCTTTGATGTAGGGTTGGTGTTTGGCTTCCTAAATCACAAGTTTGGCGTTATTTTCCTGGAATGGATGATATAACTTTATAAACTACTTCTGCTTTTTTCCATAATGAATTTTCAACATAGGATACATTTTGTTTGTTTTGTTTAAAAGGACTTCAGTAAGTGGGGCTTAAATTAGCTGTTTGGGTTCAGTTGTACAGACAGCACTTTAGTTGTTCAAATGCTAGTAAAAACTCATTAGCAAAGGGATAGGGACAAAGCGATTTCAAACCTTTTTCCTTTTTTTACTAAATGTTTTACATTTTATGGTTCATGACTACCTTTATCAGTTCTGTACAAACATTAACTAATTAGTCTCCAGAGACTGCTGAGAAACCGGTAAGCCTGGTGTTCGTCATCCAGTTTTATAGTGGGAAACACCTGGACAAAGACACACAGAGTCCTACACTGAGGGAACTGCAGGGATGGGTTGAGCCTGAGGTAACTAGTGCCATACCTGCCCAGGTCAGGCTGCTGCGCAGTTGTGTGGTGCATGCCATGCTGCTGGTAGGTCTCTGATAACATACAGTCATGTAGAAATGTTCTGCTGAGTCTTTAAGGGTCTTTAAATGTTCTTCTCAGTATGTTAACTTTCTACATTTTTGGAAACTGGTCAGAAGACAGTAATTCTCATCCTTGAAAACTAAAGATGTTTTATTATTTCAAAAATAGTCTTTTAACAGATCAGAAAGCATAACCTCTTTTACATCGCACGTAGAGAAGATAAATCATTGGATGCCTTAATTTAAAAGTACCCATTATATTCCAGCTTCGTTGCCAGTATCTATTTACACTTTTCCCACAAAGAAATTAAAATAGAAGAACATATTGTTCCCCAGACTTGTTGATTGACTTACTGATTTATGAGCTTGGTTTCTGAGACTCAACCAGAGCCTTTCCCATTGCACCACACTAAGAGTCATGAAAATAATGGAACAGAAATACCACATGGCTAAGCCATGCATGCTTTCTGTTTAAGCAACATCAGGCTGACCTTGAAATATTCGAATCTCCAAACCTTGAAATCTCCGGCAAACCACATAGGAAATAGTTGCTCTATACCAACCAAGACATGGTAGAAAACCTGTGTTAAAAAGAACCATCCATTAATTTTTCTTTCAACACTAACAACTGAATTAACTTAAACATAGTACAGCATTGACAAAATGTATGCTGACATTGAATGCTTTGAATTTAAATTTCATGGTAATCTTCAGGTCCTGCTCTGCTTTCAGACACATTGGAGGAAACGTACAGTAGATACCCTATGCAATCCATCTTGTTTCCTTTGCCTACAGCATGAACACCATTCCAGGCCACGTATGTTCTTTTTTTTTGTACTTGGCTGTGTGTACTTTTACTATATAGGTTTTCCTGCAGGTAATGCCTGTTTATTTTTAGCACAGCTAATGGTGTGCTTACTTACAACATAACAGCTCTGCCTTCTGAATAAGAGGAATGACTCACATTCACTAAAATGAATCTTGATACATTTAGCTACTCATACAAAACAGAGGTGCATAATGTGGGGGAATTAGAGGACATAGAATTCATTAATCCATGAGGTGGCAGTGATGCCAAGCAGAGACAGGCATAAATTTCTCATATGTGTCTTGGTGACAAAGTGATTGTTTTGGGGAAAATGAAAAGAAGCCTGGAATTTGTGAACATTTAACTCTTGGAGGGGGATGTTCCACAGGTTAAAAAGAAAAACTGATAGTCAAAATCAAACTAATAGAGATTTTTAAGAACATTCACATGATATCTTTGTATTTTTCATTTCATTTTGAATTTTGGTAATCCTTCAGACTGTGTTGATTCAGTAACTTCTTTCATTTGGAATGATTTTGCCTAGCAAAATTTGTACGGGTGCACAGACCAAGAACAAAATCCATTATATGAGTAGCAGCAAGAGGTGACATCATCTTTATGCTACATGGTGATTTTGATTGTGCGTGGGCTGTGTGCAGGTCAGCCCCTTCTGTTTAAAATAATGGTGTGGCCAATACAAATAGTTGTCGAAGCTGATACTTGGGGAAAGCAGAGGAAAGGACAGAGAGAGTAAGTTCTCTATGTAGCTTTTATCTAAGAAAAACACAGCTCTCGATGCAGCATTTCTTTTAGGACCAACCACCCACCGACTTCAAGTGAAGTCTGCAGCATGCAAGGGAGATGACAGTGGTCTAGCATTTTGCAATAGGGATGCTTTCCATAATACCAGTCCTTCAAGGCTGTGTTAGTGTGGGAGAGGGTCATCTCCACACACTGGTGGTTGTATGATATCTACTGAAACAAAATGCTTGCCTCAGTTAACTTTTATGCCAAACACATGGTATGTTATAAAGACAGCTTGCCTGTGTAGCCCTCTCACATCCTCCAGTAGCTATGACAATATGTTCAGTGTTGATATATTTTAATATAGACAAAATAATACATAATCACTAATAATTTACATGTAAGTAGCACGTTTTATGCAGTGTCCTGTAGGCATATTACTGATTTGAACTGACTGGGTTTCCCAAGTCTTTTTTGATACAAGTAAGTGAAGGCTGTCATTTACAAATTTGGAGGGTTGAAGTTAGACAACTGAATCTGTACTGAAGGCTCAGAAAGAGTATTCTTGTATTCAAAAATTCTGAGTCCCTTCAGTTTCCAATACCTATAGTATTATGCAAGTCATACAGCAAGTCAATGATACAGAGGAAAAGATGTGAGGGAAAATGCCCTCATGCTCAGATCCAAGTCAGTCACCTGCATATCCATAGGCAATTACCATGTGCCACAATAATTATAACTCAAGAGAAGGATATCTCACAGATCCCACTGGTTTCCTTTCGGCCTTTACTGCTGCCATCTCAAACCTGCTGCAAGGGTCACAAGCACCAAGTCCTAAAGCATTCTAGTAGTTTATGGAAGAAATTTTCCAGCTTCAGATTTTGGGATGTAGTAACAACTTTGGGAATTTCCATTTCATCTTTGTGTCTCAGTGCATCTGCAGATACAGCCTTGATGGGATGGCTATGCAGGAAAATGACATCTGTTGTGGACAAAAACCACCTCTGCTCTTCTGTACTTCCCTGCACTATGGAGAAATGCAAAGCTGAGGGAGAACAGGCTGAGTCTGAACTATGTAGCAGCATGGTGACACTGGTGGTGAGCTCTGAGATGTGGAAGTCACTTCTGCTGTGAATAATGCTGAACCCAACTCTTGCAGCTTTCCTGTGGCTGCCCAAGATTTACCTCTGGAGCTTGCATTTTACTCAGCTTCTAATGGCCAAGCCAGGGTGCTTCTGGCCTAACAAATACATAGACAGTGACATATAACTCAGCGTCTTCAAAGTCTCCTTTATCCTGAAGGATAATTGTTTTTATTATTTTAAATTATGTAATAATGCCAAGACACTGCAGTAATGGATCCCCTAAAACACACACACTGTAATAATGATTCCTCTTTTATTATGTCTCTCTAGGATGCTTAAACTAATAATCTCTGGAAAGCTTTCCCTGCATCTAGTGAATGGTTTTATTGTTATTCCCCACACTACCAGCATCTAATCCATGAAGCCAGGAAAGACTGTCCAGAGAAGCAGCAAATCAGCATTGATCACTGAGGGACTAATTTCCAACAGAGTGGATAAATCCCTGCTATCTCTCCTAATGTTCTTCCTGGCCCAAGGCACCCTGACGAACCACTGGCCTCCCTCCAATCTGCTGCAAAAGGAAGTCAGAATCACAGTGAGATGATTCAAGGGAATAGTCTCATCCATTGCACCCAGACTGCTTAATTTTATTGAAAAGGCCAACACCAGCTCCCACTGCCAAATCCGTCTTGCTGAGATATACATGAGCTGAAGTTGAGTCTGATCATGTGTCAAGGACAACAGCAAATCTGTTTCAACTGAAACCAGGAAATATCAGAAGCTGGCTGGGAGTGGAGTTAGGTCCATCCTCCCCCTCCCAAGGGCAGGTCATACCAAGAGCAGGTCCCTTTGTTTCGGCGTTATCCTCTGTGGCAGACCTGATGCCTATGCCGAAGGTTATCTTGGGAAACAGGAGCTGTACAGTCAAATTTGCCTCCAAAACCTGAGCGGGTGATGGCTACAACTTGAGAAAACATTACTTCTGTTCTTCCAGCTCTGTCTGCAGGGGCTGGGCTGGTGCTGGATGCCCTGGAAATGGGTGAGGGTGCCTGGTGTGGGAGGAGGCTCTGAGTGGCATTATTGAAATGGGTGCTGCAGAACAGTGCACCCCATCAGCTCTTCAAATGTGTGTGGCAGTGTTACACACAGGAAGCCAACGTTGTGGATGATTGCTAACCCAAGGAGATGACTTCTCCATTTTGGCCTTAGCATTGTTACGTGTGATTTGCAAGCTAGGGACTTCCAGGAAATGACATGCTAGAAGCCCTCCACCTTTGCATATGAAATCAAGAAGCAGTTTTTTGTAACAGGACAAAACGCTTTTTTTAAGTGCTAGAGCAGAAACTGTCCTGCAGCTGTAACTCACTTCATTTTAATAAATTCATGCCACTTTTTGTGAGACTGTGTTTGACCCTTTCTTTTTTTCTTGGGTTTGGCTCTGGATCTTCAGAAATTTTGGGAGTCTAAGGTTTTCTTTTTTCTTTTCTTTTTTCTTTATTATTTTCCCCTTATTATTTTTCCCTGAGCAGCATGTAAGAATCTGTGTCTAGCTCAAGAATAATTTTAAAAATAAAATATGGATGAATTTTCTGACCTTTATGAGTACATTGGAAGCAGAAAGTCCTCGGAACAATGTAGTTTGACTAAAAGACTGATATTTTAGTGAAGCTGAAAGAGAGCTAGACACTTATGAATATAACAGCAACCGTAGTCACACTAGCAAGAATTACATTATAAGGTCATCAGTCCTCAAGCTATGAGGCCCTCCCAGAGATTCTACCATTCTTAACTCTCCTACCAAAACCAGTACAGAATAGAATAGAATAGAATAGAATAGAATAGAATAGAATAGAATAGAAATTATATATATATAAAAACATATGGAGAGAGAAACTCAGATAAAACTGCATTCTTTATAAGGCACACCACTGTTTTAATCTTTCTCATTGAGAAAATGCCATTTATGTTATGATAGTCTGAGATTTCCTACCTAATCATGGAAGCATGAGAAAAAACGCACAAACTAGAGACACAAGGAGGCCAGAACATTATTAAATTGCTCTGGCATATGTTAAGGAATACGGTTAGCATTTCAATATTGAAATTGGGGGCTGTCAATAAAATCTCAGAACCTGTCTCCTGGAAGTTAGCAACTGTAACCAAGCTAAGTTAGGCATGCACAGAGGAGCCTTTGTAAGAGAAATGTTTGGCTCATAGGCAGCAGGGGCCCTCAGGCCAGTTACTCCCATTATGCCTAAAATCATGGATGTGTTTTCCTCCTCCAACAGGCACAGTGACATTGCTGAAAATATTTGTTTAGCCCAGTTGCTGATGATAATTTTTCCCTGCCTAGATGCTGTGGACCAGTAGGTCTATTTAGTAATTAACAGTTGTTGCTCTTTCAGACTCAGAAATAGTAAGGGATAATTGGGGAAATGTGTTAAACTGGCCCTATTATGTCGAATCTATTATGACTGGTCTATTATGACTTTATGCTTCTGTTTTCCCTGGGACGCTCTTAGCTGCAAGTTCAAGCTCCAGAGGGCTCCACCGATCGCCTGACACCCAGTGATGGATTTTGCCCATCCCGGACAGCAAGGCAGAACGCTGCTTTTATTTGCAGCTAGCCTTCCTAAAACAATAGCCCATCCATTGTTTGGGGGGATTGCAGCTCATGTACAAACAGGATGGCATGACAGCGAGAGGCCAAAGGGACAGCCTGCTCTCTATAAGTTCATTGGGGGGTGGTAAACGCAAGAGAGAGAGAGAAGCTATTTAAGTTACAGAACAATGTTGGCACAAGAACAAATGAGTCTGAGTTGGCCAAGAATAAATGTAAGCTGGAAATTAGAAGAATATTTCTAACCCTCAGCACAGTGAGGCTTGGGAACAGCTTTTCCATTGGGGGCAAGAAACCTAACTGGGTTTAAGATGGAACTTGATAAATTTATGAAAAGGATTATATGTTGTGGTTCCCTAAGACAGTGGGGGGCTGGACACAATGACACAGGATGCATTTTCCAAGCCTATGTTCTTCATGGCAAAACCAACAATTACTCTTTCATATGTGTGTTTTTCAGGGCCTTCTTTTCCAGTCTGGGGCTGTACTTCTATTCATAACCATGTTGAAGGAATTTAGGTTCAAACGTCAACTCAACCTGGCAGCTTTCTTGCGCCAGACAGTGGAGCTGTGTTGTGACCATGCCGAAACCCATTCTGGGAATGAAACCCAGCCTTGATTTTTTTTGAAATTATATTATTTGTTGCAACTGGAAAATGACAGAGCCATAATTCTTACAGTGCTCTTAGTGATGTAGAGACTGCTATGCAAATCTGGCACAACTTGTCGTTTCTCATCAAGAAAAGCCTAAGACTGGAATAATAAGGAAATTCACAATCAAGGTGAAGGTGCATTGGCAATACTGTTTTGGGTGGTTTAAACAGCTTATCGCACACTGTATACCTGGAGGATGTGATAAAAATAGTTGTTCATGCTCATAAACTGAAATTGTTGCATAGCAATGTTAAAGACTTGTGTATTAACCAACTGAAATTTAAGAGCAATATTTAGCATTAGGATTTCTGTATAACAAATGTAAGACAAGCTCATCATAATGTTTTTGCAGTAGGAAACAGTGGTGATATCATTCCAATATCTATTATTTTGTTTCAGGAAATGCAGTTATCACATTGTTTTCGTGCTAAGTCATGAACTAGGGATAGCAAAGACATTTCCTTAATCCTATCAGACTTCCTCCAAATTATGGCTATGTTCAATACAGTCAAAGTCACATTACCTGACCTGAATGTCAGGAATAGCGTAACAACACATTCCTATGAACACTGGAGCTGTTGGGTAGAGCTTCAGTTCACAAAGAAGGAAGATGAACGCTCCTTAGAGGAACTTCCAATTATACGTTGGTTATTGCGTGAACAAACTACTTACAATTCCAAAAGGGCCACTTCAGCCTCTTTAGGCAAGAGCTATTCTTCTGCACTCTTACAGCATTGAGCAGCTGTAGTTGGCTACAGATGTATTTTTCACAGCAGGATAGATTGCCCGTCTCAGCGTCCTGCTCTGGACAAGAATGGGGTAATATTTTTTACAATAGCAAAGGTGTCTCTCTTTCTGGTGACTTCCCCTGTGGGTAATGCAGTACAGCAAACCCATGTCACATATGGTACCTTATTAACCACTTCAGAAATTTGAGATCATTGCATATTACAGTTACCCATCATCCTCTCACTGAGCTGTGTTTGATGTCAGTTGTTTAGCTGGTATTCGTGATCTCCATTTTAGAAAGTCTATAAAAGCATCATGAAAAACTTGGAAGGTGGTTGCTCTGGCTTCTCTGTCTGCCAGTTGTGCTGTTCATAAATTAAGGATGATGATATTTTCCCCCTTCTGAAAGTACTTTGAGGTGCAGCAAATGAAAAGCAGCAAATAAAAAGAGATTGTGATTAGTTGTTACTTTATGTTGTAAATACAACTGGTTGTTTCAGAGCTGCATTAAATTGATCTGGAGTTCTACAAAACTGTATTAAATCAAGAAGGTGGATAATCATTTTACAAACACTATCTTCTACAAGTCTATGCTCACACTTTACACAGATGTATTCCAGACACTCCTCCAAAAGAGTTACGTTGTGCTTTATCCCACAGAACCTAGTGTTCAAAATGCCAAGGAAAAAAATGTCATCCAACTACTAAGGTCCAAGTAAGTAAAGATATTTGTTGGATAGTGGCAGTCTATATGGACCAATTCCAAAGTGTCTCAAAAAGTATTGGGCTGCACCAGACCTCTGAGCCATTTTTGTCTGGAAGACCAGTCATAAGCAGCAGTGATGACAGCCAGAGAAAAAATTTCAAACAGCGCAAGTTGGTTTGTGCATTAGAAAATAATTCACCAAAGAATTCATTAAGAATGCAGATTTTACACCAGGAATGAATGTAAGTTGCCATATACATATATAGTAATGTAGTATAAGCAGTAGTTGTGTATGACTAATATCCATACCAAAGTGCAAAGTATTGTCTCATGATGTTTGGAAAAAATCATTTAAAAGACCTGGGCATTAACAAAACCTTTCTGATTGGCTCAGTGGTGGTGTGCCTCATTTGCTTGCTGCAAGGTGGGTACTTAGATCTGCACATTTCAAAACAATTTTTCTATAAACTCAGTTACTGTTACTGTATTTATATTTGGTTGGGTTTCTGATTGCAGGCTGCCTACAGTTATGACATCCATCAGTAAATAAGATACTCACATGCCACAGAAGTGTCAGAAATTGTATGATGAGAGTAACATTTCAGTAAGATGATGCAATCTTACCGGCTGGCACTAATGCCTTCATCAGCTTTTGCACTGTTACAAAAAACATACCGATGCAGTGGGAATGTGGGATTTATCATAGCAGATTGGCTCACTGATGCATCAAGTGCTGGACAGACACTCTGGTGGAGACACAATATTACCCTTATTATTTAGAAGACGAGGTTTGATCCTGCTTTTATTGAAGTCAAAGGTGAAATGCCATGTGACAGCTAAACTATAATTCACCCTGTGAACTGCCTGATGCCAGAATGGGATCTGACCGGTGTCATAAAATCATCCAGCTATTTTTTTAAAAATCTAGAGGTAGTATTTAGCTCTCTGACCTCCAGCAGCAATAAATTGCAGAGGCAGGAGGAGGAAGTGGA
This sequence comes from Nyctibius grandis, assembly GCF_013368605.1. Lineage (NCBI taxonomy): Eukaryota > Metazoa > Chordata > Aves > Nyctibiiformes > Nyctibiidae > Nyctibius > Nyctibius grandis. The sequence goes on along the minus strand of NC_090663.1, from coordinate 70,538,270 downwards.
CATATTTTGGTTGGTACGTTTCAATTTGAGGTCATTGTCAGGTGTCCATATTTGCGGCAGAAGGCTTAAAAGCAGAATGTGCATCTGTTTAAAAACAAGTCAAGGGACATGGGCAAAGTGCTGTTCCTTGCATGCTGACTATTGACTTTGTAAAGAATCCTCTTTTGCACATTTAAAGTAAATGAATTTCTATACTGTTTAGGATTGTATCCTGATGGAAGGAAAAGATTAAATCAATGTGATATACAGAACTATTTGGACAAGCTCTATCAGCTTTTGGAATTTATGCGACATTAGCAAGCAGTCAGCAGCCAGAGGCTTTTGCCTTTAAATGCCGTTTTATGACACCTGTGACTCACAGAAAGTAATAAACTAGTCTAATAAGGTGAATTTGGTATTATATAAAAGGTTCTTTTAATATTTTTCTTTATTCATCAACATCCTGTATTTATTAGTAAGGACATTGCCTGGTGACAGATCTCAGTTGCAGATTTCTTGAGGTGATACTGTTGCTTGTTTTCGAAACAGCAAGTGAACAGACAAGAGAACAAATTCTTTCCCTGTACTTTGAACTCTGTTACCCCCAATAAATTTCCCAGAAGCATCATTTCTATCTGTGTGTCTGCTAAGCAGAAGCAACATACTTTTTAATACAGCTTAACAGTTGTCACTTGGCTGATAATTCGCATTCTGAATGTTTCAACTTGCAGTCATCATCATTGAGCTGGCCCTTCACAATCTCAGGGCACTGATGTGATTTGAAGTATTTAACCTCTTGAATCAAGCGAAATGAAGCTCTGAAATTAAAGCAGGAAAAAGCAGCTTTACTAAGATTAGGTACAACAGGGGTGCACGCTGCTAAAGTATTTGTATTAAGCGCTAGTTTCCTCCCATTAAAGAGGCACACTGGGAATGGCTTTCTCAGCTGGAAGTATTGTTACGTGTATGTAGCACACATCCCCAGGGAGAGATGCTACATATGATTTACTTCTAGTTTTACAGTTAGATTTACTCAACATAGATTGGGAAGCTGCTTCCAGCCTCAGGGCTGCAGAACAACGGGGAAATGCCAGCAACTGGAGCAGAGCAGCATCAGGGCAGGATCCCACCCTGGGGTGGCTCATAGCTGCCTCTGACTACATGGTATCCTATACATTTCACAGAGTTGAGATAGAGTGTCTTCTTCCCAAAATACATCCCAGTTTCAGAGTATTGTTATGTTTAGAAATAATTTTTATGACTCTCCTATTTAAGGTAAAATATTTTAGTTGAGATAAGCACATAGAGGATACATTTACGTACCCAGTAAGATACTTATGATATGAAACACTATACATTGGCAGTAGATGACATGTTAGGTGTTTTTGCTGGGTTTTTTTGAAGTTGTGGATTGGAAAGACATTTGAGCAGCATGCTAACAGAGACCCACAAATCATTTTAACCTTGGCAGAACAGTGTCAGCTGGCATTAGGTTTTAGGTTTTATCACAGTGATAATATGGTGCAGAGGGAGTCACCTCGTCCATCGCCGCAGTGCCTGCTATGTAAGACACTGCCTCCCTTCCCGAGCAGTTTGGGATTTTTCCAAAAGAAGGTCCCAGGTCCCAGGCCAGGTGACGCTGGGGGCAACAGCGCATCCAGGCAGCTGCCAGCACCCGGGCAGAATGGTGGCCTCACCTCCCATGGGCCACAACACCATGGAAGGTCGTGCTGCAGCTGTACGTTCAAACCAGAAAACAGTTATTGAAGGAGTGTGAGGGGAGCGGGCGCAGGACTCTCCCTCTTCACTGACAAAGCCGCTTGTAACAGGTGGAAAAATTACTGAATAAATCTCTCATCACCAGTGGGATTTCCCCATGTCACATGAATGTTTGAAGGTCACCCTGAGAAATCACAACAGCTGCAGGACACAGACGTTCCCGAGAGAGATCTCTCCCTTTGATGAAGTTTCCTGCTCACGAGCAGTATTTTCCCTGGGAGGCAATTTCTCCAGACTCCCTGTCTAGCCCCTGGCTCTTGGCAGGGGTGGAAGTGGCGAGTGCAGTTTTTTGAAGCTGAATGTTACTAATTATTCCCCCAGTGAAGTACAGCTACAGGTACCATCTATCTTCTCTAAGTGACTATTCTACAAGACCCAGCAGGCTTGGAGAAAATTTTCAATAACCTGCTTCAAAAATGGCACTAAAAAGTATTTATTGATACTCAAATTACACATTTCAGCTCAAACTACACTTTTTAACTCCAAAGAATTTGACAAACCCCTTCACTCACCTACGTGCCAGGCCTCCTAGATGTGACTCCCACTGTTTTATAAAGAGTGGAAAGGAGCAGAGAAAACCAGACTGGATTTACCTGGGGAAGTCTGTGAAGGGTCTGTCCCACGGCAACTTCCAGCAAAGCTCCCAGAAGGTCTGCGGTCACTGGGGGAGTGTACTCCTATGCTGCAGCTTCTCTCAGCTGAAAGTCTAGTCTGTCTAGTGTGTAATTTTGTACGCACTAAGCCTGAAACCTCTACTATGTTTTGCTTAAGTACTGGCTATGGATAAAGTGGGGGGGGGGTTATACCGCATTATTCATACACGCTAACTAGCCCACTAGCCTAATTTAAAACTTGTCTTCTTAGAATCATAGAATCATATGATACCTCTAGATTTTTAAAAATGGTTTGGGTGGGAAGGGACCTTAAAGATCATCTAGTTCCACCCCCCCTGCCACAGGCAGGGGCACTTTTCCTCTAGACCAGGTTGCTCAAAGCCCCATCCAACCTGGCCTTAAACACGGCCAGGGAGGGGGACAGCCATAACTTCCCTGGGCAACCTGTTCCAGTGTCTCACTACCCTCACAGTAAAGAATTTCTTCCTAATATCTTATCTAAATCTACCCTCTTTCAGTTTAAAACCATTCCCCCTCGTCCTGTCACTACTTACCCTTGTAAAAAGCCCCTCTCCAGCTTTCCTGTAGGCCCCCTTTCAGATACTGGAAGGCTGCTATGAGGTCTCCCCGGAGCCTTCTCTTCTCCAGGCTGAAGAGCCCCAGCTCTCTCAGCCTGTCTTCATAGGAGAGGTGCTCCAGCCCTCTGATCATCTTCGTGGCCCTCCTCTGGACTCGCTCCAACAGCTCCACGTCCTTCTTATGCTGGGGCCCCCAGAGCTGAATGCAGTACTCCAGGTGGGATCTCACGAGAGCGGAGTAAAGGGGCAGAATCCCCTCCCTCGACCTGCTGGCCTCGCTTCTTTTGATGCAGCCCAGGATACAGTTGGCCTTCTGGGCTGCAAGCGCACATTGCCGGCTCATGTTGAGCTTCTCATTAACCATCACCCCCAAGTCCTTCTCCTCAGGGCTGCTCGCAATCCATTCTCCACCCAGCCTGTATTTGTGCTTGGGATTGCCCCAACCCAGTATGGAAAAGAACAAAAAGTTTCAGTGAGCTCTTTGACATCATTCATTAAAATAGTAGAAAAATATATCAGACTGTCTTCTCCAGAAGCCTTCAAAAAGTCTCATTTCTGACAAAGCAATGTTAAATCACAGCAGAGAGGAAACTGAATGGTATTTCAATGCCATTTGCACTGAGCTACCTTTACAAAACTTAACCTGAAATGTTAGAATGTTTTCTGCATTTTCTCTTGCTGTCATCATATACAAGGATGTCTGAAAACTGATTTCATGGCCTCTTTGCAGATGTTGCTAACATCCAAAGAAGACGTACTGTAGTGGTGGGATAAAGGTCTGCTTTCTCTTAAATTAACAACTATTGGAGAGGTCACCAACTATCCATAAGGCTAGTACTGTTAGTCAGAACTGATCTTGTCAGGATTTAAGATGATGGACCCACAGTCTCAACAATTCTGGTCATGTCTTGCTGCTGGTGAAGGAAAGCTACCTCTGTGATTAGTTACACTCACATAATGTCCTGTCTAATTGCTAGTCCCAGTCCTCCTTTGCATCTCTGAGGGGTTGTTTTGACTCTTAGTGCCTCATAAATTATTTTCCCTGTAAGATCATCAAGGAGAGCAAGAGACAAAGTGAAAAGTCCTAGATAAAGTGACATAATTGCTTTCGTTGCAGACTGAGATCTAATAGAGCTGCACAGTCACAGGCATTATTTAAAATTTGTTATAAGAGTCCCCACTGTCAACAAAGAGAGAGGAAAAATTATTATTCGTGAACTTCAATATTCTAAAATAAAGGAAGCTAATAAAATAGCTGACAAGATGGTAAAAGCCTATTGGCCTTTTTGATGGATCAGCAAGAACTTGCTGAAACACCAATTGATAGACATTATACAAAATCTAAAATCATCAAATAAGTGAAGAGTAAGTTGAGAATCTATAACACTGAAATCAGCAGAAAAGACTCATTGACTTAAGTGAAAGGAAACCTGGCCATTAAACAGCAACTTGCCACAATCATAATATAAAACCCAATCATGAAATCACAAGGCCCCTTACATTTTATTGCTCCTGTATTCTGTCTCCTTCACTGACCCACAAATGAGACAACAGAATAATTTCTGTTCCTAAAGCAGTCCTCATCAATAATGGAGTTGATGTAAGTTTTCTAACTGGGCCCGATGACATAATTATGAATTATAGTATCTTTATTCTTTATCCCCCGCCCTTCCCCCCATCCCCCCCAATCTATCTCTGTGGCATTCCTGTGCTCTCTGACAGAGGTATAATCCCCCCGAGCACGGGATTAGTCTGCAATTGCTGCAAATGCAAAGTGCTCACTGAAGGGATGGAATTAGTAACAGACAGGAGGAGCAACACCTCCACCTGCATCCTACTGCAGAATGAATTAATGACACTTTTAGTATTAGTGACAGAGATAAGTCAACTGAGACATTTTACTTTGTCTAAATGGCTTCCTAGTTTCTGCTGCAAGTTTAACTTGGGGCCTTGCAGCCTAACTGCTTTCAAACTTATTCTTCTCATGGATGTAATTACGCAGCAGTCCAGGACTATGGCCAAAGTTTCTCAGAGGCTTGGTTAGCAACAAACCTGCTGCTGTACACTTCCCTCAGAAGGGTGTGAAACCTCCTTGCCTGGCATGGAAGGGAGAAAACTCTTGTGTCGCAATTTTGAGAAAAGGGACAATTATTACAATACACTAAAACATTCTTGACCTGAAAAGGAGGACAGAGAAATATGTACATATTATGCTGCCATATGACCACCAAAAACTAGGCTTTTTTCCAGACCCTAATATAAGGGAAACTCTTGTGCAACCTCACTGCTATTCTATGAACATCTGCAGCTCGCAGGAGCATATGGGCCTGTAACAAAGCACATGGATCTCAGTCCTTGCCCTGGTAAGGAGGCAAGGCATTCCCTTCCATGGGATGCCTCCTCTGAAGAAGAAGGAAGGGACACCTCAGAATGTCTCCCTCCAGAAGAACACCGATGATGTTGCAAAAATACTGGAAATATACATTTCCATTTTTCTTACAGTCTCAAGGTGTGATAAATAGGTCTTTTTGTATTATTGTTTTACACTGGTACATTGTGTGAAAGTTAGTCCAAGGAAAAAAAAAGTGATATAAAGTGATTTAAAAATTTATTCCTGGGTCATAATTATTGTTGCTATTTCTAATATTTGTAGCAGGCCCACAAAGCTACTCAGAGAGTAGATGCCTTTTGTCTAATATCACAAACAGTATTACAATTTTAAATTTATGATTGCTTATTTTTTCAAATTTCATAATCACATCATCAGTAGAAACACACTGTTTATACCCCAGAGATAACAATAATGTTCCCACCCCAAATTACATGATTGTCAATTTGTGAAAATAACATAAGGTTTCTTGTATGTAACTTCCGCTGCTCTTGCTATTTTTCATTTTGAGAGCACGCCATTGCCTTGTGTCAGGCAGGATTTTCTTCTTTCCATTCAGCTTCTCAGCAAAGCAACCAACTGAAGTACAAAGCAAACTATGTATGTAGCCTACTCCATCCATCCTTTCATTTGGCAACGGAAGAGAAGTAGATGGTTTCCCAAATACATATGAATCTCTGTATTTCTGTAACTTCTGAAAATCCTAATGGCATCTAAATGCAATCCCATTTAAAAAGTTTATTTTCTTTCAGACCTGAGATAGGAGTATCACGTATTTTAATACCCTGAAACAGTTAGTATTTTACAAAATATTGACAGTTGTTGCTACCAGAAAAAAAGCAGATTAAAACAAATATAAATCAGTTTTAAATTTGGAAGTAAAGTACCTAATTCCCATCAATTTGCAGGTTAAAGACATTGCAGAGGATAAAGTCTCTTTAAGAGTGTAACAAAATGCAAAGAGCAGGAATATCTCAGTTATTTGTTTACGAATTCTGTTTTTATATTGAGGTGGAAAGATGGACAGGCACACATACACACATGTTTGTACATTTACTTTATTGCAGTTATAGTGTTGTAAAATCTATGGAGGGAGGGTAGATCAATCTGAAGGTAATAATGCCATTACATTCACGTGCGGAGCATGAATCTACTTTTATTTGGAGTAACCGCATGCTGAGAGTTGAGGTACTTCAGCTATTCTGGTCTTGTTAAATCTGTTGGGTAGACAAGTCCTCTTGTGAAGCATACTTTGCACTTTCTTCAGGTAGACAGCTGTGTTGGAGGATTTTATTTGCCACTGCTATGCCTTGTGTTGTAATTCTCCTCATGACAACAGAGCACAAAGTGGTTGATGAAAATGAATGAACTGGTATTTTATAACAATATTTAATGTCCTCCACCCACGTGCACAGGAGGCTGTTCAAGAAAGAGCAAAAAAGAATAAGGTCACTTACATTAGCTATATAATTCAAAAGTAAATATATATTAATGAATCAATGAGCTTGTAAATCTGATAACTGCCTAGCAGAAGAGGTGTCCTATCCTCACTCCCCTTCAAAAAGTATTCCTGTTATACTAACAAGACATACTGCAAAGATGCTTGGAAGAGCTGGCCTCTTGCATATGTCCTGCATGCCTGTTTATAGAGTCCATCTGGGACTGTTCTTTGTCACTGTTTTCTGCATTTCAGATGTTCCCATTTTCCTTCATTTACTCCTGTCTTTTCACCTCATCTTCTACTCTTACAGCCAGTGAGATAGTCATTTACACACATGATCTTTTATCCTTGCAGTCATACTGAATCAGTATGCTCTTTTCCTCATGCTGAGCCATATTGAATCAGTCAGTCAGTCATCTCACATCACATTTAGGTGGGCAGCCAGGCATGTTTACTTCCAGACTTACTCCCGGTCATATTTCCTGACCTGTTCACTTGCACTTATTCATTACCACTAACCCCTAAGCAGCAGCATTAGTTCAAGAGAACTTTGATTCATAGAACTAATTCACCGAAGTCTGTTTTGCAGTTATCACAGAATCACAGAATCACAGAATCACAGAATGTTAGGGATTGGAAGGGACCTCGAAAGATCATCTAGTCCAATCCCCCTGCCGGAGCAGGATTGCCTAGACCATATCACACAGGAACGCGTCCAGGCGGGTTTTGAATGTCTCCAGAGAAGGAGACTCCACAACCTCTCTGGGCAGCCTGTTCCAGTGTTCAGTCACCCTCACCGTAAAGAAGTTTTTCCTCATATTTAAGTGGAACCTCCTGTGTTCCAGCTTGCACCCGTTGCCCCTTGTCCTGTCAAGGGATGTCACTGAGAAGAGCCTGGCTCCATCCTCTTGACACTTGCCCTTTACATATTTATAAACATTAATGAGGTCACCCCTCAGTCTCCTCTTCTCTAAGCTAAAGAGACCCAGCTCCCTCAGCCTCTCCTCATAAGGGAGATGTTCCACTCCCTTAATCATGTTCGTGGCTCTGCGCTGGACTCTCTCTAGCAGTTCCCTGTCCTTCTTGAACTGAGGGGCCCAGAACTGGACACAATACTCCAGATGCGGCCTCCCCAGGGCAGAGTAGAGGGGGAGGAGAACCTCTCTTGACCTGCTGACCACACCCCTTCTAATACACTCCAGGATGCCATTGGCCTTCTTGGCCACAAGGGCACACTGCTGGCTCATGGTCATCCTGTTGTCCACTAGGACCCCCAGGTCCCTTTCCCCTACGCTGCTCTCCAACAGCTCTGCCCCCAACTTGTACTGGTACATGGGGTTGTTCTTGCCCAGATGCAGGACTCTACACTTGCCCTTGTTATATTTCATTAAATTTCTCCCCGCCCAACTCTCCAGCCTGTCCAGGTCTCTCTGAATGGCTGCGCAGCCTTCCGGCACATCAGCCACTCCTCCCAGTTTTGTGTCATCAGCGAACTTGCTGACAGTGCACTCTAATCCCTCATCCAAGTCATTAATGAATATATTGAATAGAACTGGTCCCAGAACCGACCCTTGAGGGACTCCGCTAGACACAGACCTCCAACTGGACTCTGTCCCACTGACCACTACTCTCTGGCTTCTTTCCTTCAGCCAGTTCACAATCCACCTCACTACCCGATCATCCAGACCACACTTCCTCAGTTTAGCTGCGAGGATGCTGTGGGAGACCGTGTCAAACGCTTTACTGAAATCGAGATAGACCACATCCACAGCTTTACCATCATCTATCCACCGGGTAACATCCTCATAAAAGGCTATCAAGTTGGTTGAGCAAGACTTCCCGTTGGAAGTTATAGTTGGAGTTATAGTTCTCAGGCATTCATTAACTACAGGTTGTTTTATTTTTATCTCTTTGAAGGAAACAAATGAAGGGATAGTGTTTTGTGGATGCCTCCTGTGCTCATAACTTGAGCATGTTAATGAGACCACAGGATTTGTCTTTTAATGACTATATCTAGATCTGCATTAGCTTCCTAGCCAGCACAACTGGGACCAGACTGATTGCAACTCTGAGAACAGAATATAATATGATTATATATGCATATGTACATGTACATAATCAATAGTGTCCAAATAAGAACTCTTGTTCTTTTCCTTTATTCCTCATAGACAGACTAGACAGCCAAGCTTTGTCCAGGGAGATAATACACCTGATTTGATCAGCTGATATAGTTGGAAAAAACCTGACACATTCTGAGCAACTGAAGCCCATTTGACATTCCCTCAAGTTGCCACTTCTTCCTGTGCTTTTCTCTGTAAATTTCTCAGTAATCATACACGGGCTTATACCAGCAAAATATGATTATTCACCTGGTGAACAACAGCACAGAGAGAACAGTGTACATGTAGTTTTGTGAAGTATGTAGAGATTCAGGCCAGACGAATGTTACCTATTTCTGTTCCTTGTGCAAACAAGGTCTGTGTTTTATGAGTGATCCCATGGAGAATATTTCAAAACAGGAATTAATTCATTAGTTCACTGCTCTGCTCCAGCAGTTGCAGCTACACTAGAAGCCCAGCAGCAATTCTCTTTGCAAAGCTCTGACACAACGTATTCTCAGCAGTGCTAACGAGAGCACATTTCTCTTTTACACAGAAGCTCTATCTGATATTGCAAATCAACTGAAAATGTGAAACTTTGATTATGAATAATATAGATAGCATCATATTAGTAGTAGCAGCTGCTGATACAAGGCGACTGATGGAGTAAGAGAGCTACTGCCATTTTTCTCTGCCTTGTACTTTGCTCATCTATCTTGTCCAGGCAAATGCTGTGATCACATCCATTTGCCATCTCTTGGCAACCTTCATTTCTCTTCTACATCCACGACTGGTATTCTGTGACTTAATTTTGTCCACTGCATGTCCTGTTTTTGAGCTAGCTGTCCTACTTAGTTGCAATTACATCTCCATGTATCACTGATGAATAATTTCTAGATGAATGTTTGTTATAAACCCATTCATTGATCTTCCTGACTTGCCCTGAAATATTTAACACCTTATATATTTCTCTGTGCTAAAAAAAAAAATTCTGTAGAGACCTTTTATTTCTGCTCTATACATCATTGTTAGCAGGATGCATTTTTTAAACACTTGAAGAGAGAGATGAGCTGATTCTTCGGAAAGTTACAGAATTTATGAGACTCTGCAACCCAGCTTTGTACTCTGATTCCCCCTTCTCTCAGGACCTGTGCTCTGAACACCTGTGTTGTATTTACCCCTGGTTTTGCTGGAGTTTCTCATTCTACAGAAACCAGCATTTCCGATGAGATGTTCTCTGCATTTGCTTCAGGCTCAGGTTTTCATTTCCTTGCAGCAGTTACCTTACCACAAACATGAACCTCCCATCATTATTTCCTTGGACATAAATGTTCTGGGAGCTGTAAATGTCAAGTACTCAACCACTGTCATGCTTATGGACCACTCATGGAAAGCTTCTTTCAGGCAGCCTGTAACCAATGCAGGTGGCATTAATATTTCTCACAAGCTCACATTTCTACTTACACTTGCTTGAATGTTCCTGCCTTCCTCTACTGTCATTACTAGGACAATTCATGCTTGATATGGTGCCAGGAACTTTCTAAACCCAAACCAAGATACTTCAAAAGTGAATGTTATGAACATAAAGTCAGGGAATTGCATACAGTGTGCAGGCAGAGAAGCTGCAGTTAAACTGTGTATTATTGGCCTGTGTGGGTAAAACTGATCCTGGCCTCTTCATTAAATATAGAAGGCAAGTTGCAAGGACTCTTGCTATATTCTGCCACCACTTGCAGTGGCAATAGAAGATATGGGCACCTTTTGTGCAACTAATCTCCTTAGATGAGCTGAAAGGGGAAGGCTGAATGAAGGACCTTGCATACAGCCCTTCTCCTCACCAGTGCACACACTATGATAGCTGTCGTCGTGGTAGTAAATCTACAAATGGGACATTAGCAGTGCCTGAGCATCAAGGTCAATTCTCAACTACTCCTGTAATTCCCATTCTCCAAATTCTATCCCACTGCAGAGAGATTATGGGCTTGTGACAGACAGCTGATTTCAAGGGTATCGCTGAATCCTTTATCAGTTAATTTAAAAGGCTTTGTTCAAGTCGGGGCCATGATTTATGTAATTGAATTTAGTTTTTTTTCACCCTTTTGCAATGAAGATTCCTACTTGTTTTTCAAGTTCTTCCACTGAAGATATGTTCAAAAGAAGAATACTCCTGAAATGTGACCTAACATGTAAGAATAAAGTTAGGATGGCTCAAATTCTGGAGGAGTGATTTACAATTCATCCATTAGATATATAACGATTTTCTTAAGTAGCACTGACTGCTCTTCTGCTCTTGGAAGAGCAGAAACTCAGGACTGTCACTGATCAGCTTCTCCTCTTTCTTCTCCTGTTTATTCTGCAGAAGCCAAACTCCCTCTATACCCTAATTAAGAAAATGGTAGTGCTCTACATTTTACAATAGTTTGGGTTCAATGGTAAAAAAAAAGAAAATCTCTCCTATGTGAGCCCCTACGCAATACTCCAATATAGATTGTTATGCTCTGGATAGCAATAACAGTGATAGTAGTTGTGATTGATATACCCCATAAGCAACATAATAGAGATATATTCAGATCAGTATGACAAACCTGATGATGATGAATTGGTAACAGGAAATTTTTCTCAACACCACAATCATGGATTGAATATCCAGGACAGAATTTGAACTGCCTTGTTCTTAAACTGTTGTTGTTTTGGGGGAAGAACAAAGTTTTCCCTCCTGTGCATTATTGTTTTCTTCATTCTCCTGGATTGTATGCTGCTCAGGGAAGGGACCTATTATTCCTCTTTGTTCTGTAAAATCCCAAGCACACTCCTAGGTCTTGTAATAAATAATAAAAAACAGTCCTAAAACCAGAGCAATAGAACTGTTTTCAAACAAGGATTTTTATGCTTTGCATAGCACCGACTTCCATGTGTTTCTTAAAGTATTCCTTGTGAATTTAGTTGCTTTTGATAATTACATTGCAGGAAAAGGGAACAGTATTCATCTGGCTACTGTGCAAATATAGGCTAACGTAGTAAATGCAGTCTTTCTCCTGTGCACATAACTTTGTACAGCATCTTTCTTAACAGTTTATATGCAGTTGCTGTTCTTCTGTCCTGAGATAAATTAACATTGAATAATTGAATTGCAAGGTCAAAAATCAATTAAATGGAAATTACAGTTATTTGTTTCAAAAGCTCAAGTAATATTTTATATCACAAGTCTCCTAGGTGACAGGTCAAATGGGTTAATCAGCAACCAGCTTTCTCTGCAACCCTGACTCAAATTTGCCTTTAGCAGGAGTGATAGAAAAAGAGTCACAAATACCTGCTTATGGTCAGTGGCAAAGATGCGGGGGTTTTTGGGAAATTGCAAAAGTTATTGTCATTTACCACTGCTTTGCTACTAATGCATCTTACTGCACCTGGATAGCATGGATTTTAAATAGTGGAGAACTATAGTGTGTGCCCCTGAATGAACACATCTAGTTTTCCAGCTCATTCAGAAGTTTGAAATGTCTCATGCCAAACACTGGGTTACACTATCTTTTGAGATCCAGATTTTTGCAGCTAAACTTTAGGTTTTTCCAAGTAGTCCTTGCCTGTCAGCAAGGCAGTGTCTAAATTTCTCTATCTATAATCTCCCCTCTTTCCCAACAAAAATTGTGTTTTTTCTAATTCCTTCTCATTTCCCGCAATCATCAAGATTGTAAAGCCATTATTGTAATGCCAGAAGCAAAGATCCACATCTTTAATTGTAAAATATGATATTGATATATCCATGATATCTGTATAGAAAAAGTAATGAGAATTTTGCTAACTCAGTGGTTTGGCTTAAAAAGTTATTTTAACTAATCCAGAGCTTGTTAAGAAAATGTAAAAAGTGGCACCTTCCACAAACAACTAACTTAAAACAAAATCTCTTTTTATAAAAAACAAAACAAAACTAAACTAACAAGCACAACTAAACCAGGCTTACAAACTGTTCACAGGAAATTGAAAAGATTACTGCAGAATAGTGTGCATGTATTTCATCCTCTCATTTATAACTGCCCTCTTCAAAAAAAAAAAAAAATCCCCAGTATACCAGCCAACACACATATACTCTTCAACCCAAAATGTTGGCCACAGTTTCATCACCATGGAAGACATCAGCTTAAAGGCAAACCACCCAACATTTGGTTTTGATGCCAAGGATGATGGGTATGCATGTGCTGCAGGTTGCAGTGTTGTGAAGGTGTAGCCAAGCCAGCTGTACTGAATTTTGGGGTACTAGCAGTAAAGGAGCTGCAGCAGGATGCAGTTCAATGGGGCAAGCTAACCAGCACTAAGCTTCATGATGCCATGGCTGGAAGGTTTTCTGGGCCCAAGCAGTCTGGCAACAGCCAGCTTGGTTATTTCTACACTAGTTTCTGATGGGATAAAAGGGGGTGAAATCTTCCCATGCAGCCTCTGGGGCAGAAGCAGAACATTTCTGCAACTGCCTTTCTGGTAGACATGACAGTCTGTTAGATGCTGCATAATACCAGTACAAGGAGTTTAAACAATACTGATTCTGGTGACAAGTATTATAAAAACAAGGTGTTGACTAGTAATTTGAATGCTAGGAAGCATTTTGAATTTAACTTCTTCCACATCATGTCTTCTTGCTCTTATCATTGTATCTATAAAGTTCAAAAGTAGAGGAGAATATGCCTGCCTTTCAAATGATACAATGTCCAAGAGGAAGGCTGCCAGTGCAGGCAGTTGGTTGCTGAATGTCTCAGGTATGGTGCTGTTTGATGCCATAATGTCCCAGGAGGCAGGTCCATGGAAGCTGCCTTCCAGTTTGAGCCTGATGCGTCCCATGTCTGCATGGCCAGCAGGACTGCAAGGAATAGTGCCAGGCAGCAGGAGAGACACCACCCAAGCTGCCTGCACACAGGGGCTTAGGGTCATAAACAGCATCTTTCCAATCTTGATTATATCATCTAGCCCTACATCTTTGTCTTGACCAACATATTGCGTCCACTGATAGAAAAGATGAATCTTAAAAATACCCTCAAATCCACTCATGCTGGAAAACTACATGTTAATCCTCCATGCTTCACCCTCAGCTGCCATCAAGCCTTCCAGTGAATGTACTGCCAAACTAGCATTTACAAGATGTTCCATTTCTGTTATGTGTTTGCAATATATCAGGGCACAGTACAGGAAACCCCTTGCTGAGGGCCTTACAATGCGCTACTGTTGATTTTGAGCCCCTCGTACTCTTCTTTTTTTAAAAAATAATTTATTTCGGAAATTTCTTTCTCTTTTGGCTGGACAGAAGGAGAAAAAGCACATGGAGTGGTGGAAAGGAGGAACAACAACATCCTCTGTGAAAGCTGCTAGTGAGGAATCCTCACTCAACTCAATTTTAGACTGGCCCAAGAATGTAAAGGAGCCACAAAGCACCAAATTCCTTGCTTTTTCTATCATTCAGCTACCTATATGTTTTATAGGAAACAGTGTTAAAATATTGCTGTTTTTTCCTTGTTCTTGAATACCCAAACAAAAAACTATATCAACTAATTTTTCGAAGGATTTTCACTGAGCTACTATTTAACAATAGAGCACTTTTTTCTAAACTGTACCTTACATTCATAAGTACCAAATAAAATTAACAAAATTCTCTGATAATGCAATTACTTATGGTCTCTTATATCGTCTGTCTTACATTAAATTAACTAAGAATATGTAATTGCTGTCATTAATACCTTCTGTCAATGAAGCAAAAGATAGAGGCACAAACTTATCCATTGTGTCTCCGTAGAAATGTCTGGACTTGGCAGATAGATTGGGTCCCAGCTCCAGGAATGCCCCCTCAAAACCTTCGGATCTCACTATTTTAGCTTTGCGAAAAGTGCTAAGATCCTAATCCCTTTAGATAGGTCCCAAAGTCAGTGGTGTGTTGCAAAAGATGGTGCATCTAATAGCCATGTAGATGACACAGGGTGTCAAACAGGATGATTTTCTGCCTGCAATAATGCCATTGAGTAAAGTAGAGCAGAATTAAGCACATGCTGCCTCTCCTTAGAAAATACATTTTCTGTGCACCAGACCATGTATTTTCTTCCGTACAATGAGACCTTTTTACATGAATACTCAGTAAAATAATAGACTTACTGAGGTAAGTTATTTTGAGAACGCTCACAGGTGAAATGATACAAGAATGAACCCACTTAAAGAACCACCTGAAAAATAAATTCTGCATTGCAAACTGATATAAATTTCACATACCAGCAGGGAACTTCAATGAATATTAGTCTTGTACAACATGCTTATGTGTGTAAAATGGGTTTCTACTGTACTTTGGCTTTAAAAACATTGTTCAGTGTTTCCTAGTACAAAGCCCCAGCAGGCACGCATTTGGCTAGCTAGTGAAGAACTCTGCCCCAGTTTTCCATAATGCATTCATGAAGGGATTTGTAACAACCAGTGGTTACTGCAGCAGAAAGACTAAAATGTTGTACTGTGGCACTTTTGAAACAAACACAAAAAGTTCAATCGCTACAGCTCTTACAAGCTAATGATGTGCTATAAACAGTGGCATATTGCTAGCAATGTATAATCCATACTCAAAGCAGCCATTCATTAAGACTTATAATTTCTTTTCTATATACTCCGCTCTTCAGGTTAAAACTATGGATTTTGGAAGCCTCTATTGGTGACTCAGCCTTGCTGTGGTAAGTACCTGCTCCCTGCAGGGCTCAATTTACCGAGAGCTTTATGGAGAGTCCCCAGCACACATAGCTCTCAACTCCCTACATCTCTGAGCAATCTTTTGCACAGAGCAGCGGTAGTCTGAGCATCTGTGATGAGGCCAGGAAGGTCAAAGGGCTCATCCATCAGCATATCAACAAAATGTAAAGGCCAGGGCTGCAGCAAATGAGCCTGGAGAGCGAGCAGCAAACTGCAGTCAACACAAGGCTCAGGGCTGGGCTACAGTACTGTAACTGTTAAGCGAGAATAATTAGGTCATTAAATACAAGCTAGGCTTAGTTTAAGGTGAAGAATGGCACCTCCTCAGCCAAGAAAACTTGGCTTATCAGAATTGGTGTCCTCCTCAACCCTCCTTTCTTTCTCCCTCACTTTAACACTACTGAGAGCTTGCTTCTCTCTCTCTGTTCTGTTTTGTTTCCAGTAGTTCGCAAGCCTCTCTTCCTTATTTTCATGCTCCCCTTTTTTACTCTTGGATTTTTTCTATCTTTCTGAAGCTCTCTGTATTAAATAAAGGTATAACCTCAAGCTGTATGAGGAAGAGTGTGGAAAAAAGTTGAAAGAAAACTTTATCATACAGAAGATTTTTTCTAAATCGATATGGGAAGGTATACACACAGAGAAATAGATGCCATTTATGAGCATCTCTCTCTTCACACAGCTTAGATCTCCCTTTGAACCTGACTTCATCAAAAACAGAGCTCAGAAACCTGCTGAGATGGTACATACTCAATTACAGAAGGACGTCTTATGAGTGACAGCATTGACAAGCTATGTTATTGCAAACTCAAATAGTTGGCAAAATGCAAAAGGAGATGGACAGCCACTCTTCTGGAACTTCTGCCCGTGTCCCCGAGCAAAAGAGCAAGAGCAACATCTGTCCCGGGAGGAGTCTGGCCACTACTCAGAAGCTCAGTCTGGGCACTGCAGCATTGGTCAGCATCCCCACATGAAAAGGCGTGATCAAGTATGGCTACACTGATAGGGTTTCTTTCTCAGAACCAGAAGAAAAGCACTAAACTGAATTGAATGAGCTTTATTCCTAAAAGGGGAACTAACAATAAGCATTGTCCAATGCGACTACTGTGGGATAAATACATAATGTTACAATGAAGAACTTTTTAATGACAGGCCATGCAGTTTTACAGTGTTCACCCTGAAAGATGCAAATTCAGCCATTTTCGCATTTGTAAGATTGGATTTAATCTATAATGACTATATTCATATTTGATTTCAACCCTTGCAAACAGCTTTCATCTGTGCTCTTTGTGGGAACTGATCCATTCTACCCTTCTGGAGAACCCAATATTGAGATGAAGAATAAAAAATAGTGAAATTGGTAAAAGAACTAAAAACTTCCAGCTATGTGTGCATTAACACTGGTACTAGTGCAGACAGTCTTTCTGGAAACTTGAAATATGTGTGTATCTCTGGAGAAAGAAGGCTTGAAGTAGAGGGAAAGTGCCTGTGAGGAAAGCATTTTGTTCTTGAATCTCCAAAGAGGAGAATTTTTCCCTCAGAAATGAAACAAAGCATGTGCTGCAGATCACATGTGGCAGCTATGGCAGAAATCAAGCTTCTTAATGTACAAGTCTTAGGAGCTCATACCTTTCTCATGAGCCAGTCTCAAATTAAGCCTTTCATACCCTGCAATTCATACACAAAAGATAGTTTGAAATGCCTTATGTGTGTTGTTTGCTTCCATGACCCCATGTTGTTCCTGCACAGCCTGTGTATAGATCTTTTTTTTATGACAGGATGAGAACATGACAGTCATATGTTGGGATAATACCATGTACAACGTGCTCAACTCTGAGTCATATAATTTATGAAGCAGAAATACCAGGGACAGGGCTTTGGGTTTGCGGGAACTGGGGGAGACGTTCAATCCAGGAGCCTTAGCTGGGCCTCTTAATACTACTGTTATGTCAATAAATCCTAATGATAGCAAAAATGAACTGGTTGGGAAAGTGTTATTACCCTTTTTCACCACAGGCCAAGGAAGTTATTAGTTTGATGTGCAGACAAATTTCGAGTAGAGCTGGATGGTTGCCTGGATCCAAAAGTATTCGCCAAGCACATACAGTGAGGGACATGAGGCCTGGGAAACGTGGAGATCCAACTGTGTGCACACCCTGTGGGGACCTCAGGCTATAACAGCAGAGATGTTTAAAAGTCACCTTGAACAAATATCCAGGCTGCACAGGCACCTCTCTGACCTGAGTCACTGAGCCTTTTGTGTTTTTTCCCCTTGGGATAATAAATTAACTTTAAAATTATAACAGTGAAGGGTGAAGTCCCTCTCCAAGGCTTAGCGAAGAGTGGTAAAAGAAGAAAATGCTTCTGGAAAAAGACAGTTTTCAAAAGTCTGATTATATTTTTCCAAATAATTTGCTGCTTCTTTAATTATACATTTCTGTTCCTCCCTTGGTGTAGCTGAACTCTGCTGACTGAAATCCAAAATTTCCCCTCACAAATGGTGAAATGAACCCCCACGCACTGAAGCTCAACAAAACCAGCAAAAACCTGCAACTGGATTTTCTTTCCCTAAAATTACTCCTTACCTTTTGTAACTCCCACACAAATAGCTGTGATATTGTAAATATGATAAAACCCTCTATGTGAGTTGAATAAATTGATTAGGAGCAAAACAGTAATGTGGGCTTGACTAGATTGGCTTATTAAGGATTCAATAGCTAATTGCTTGCACAGTGGGATGAAAAAGAAGGAAGAAATAAATACAAAGAGAAATATATGTTTGTAGAATTGTTGATGGGCTGCTGGCCAGGGCAGGCTGAAAAAGACTGCAGGAGTTTTGGTTACAGTGAGAACCTATTACTGCTGGTTGGCATGGAAGAAAATTCAAAGGAAGACATCCATAGACTGTGGTGCCTGGAAAAACATAGCTGTGGTTCAAGGGTTTCTTTTTTATGGCCTGATTACAAATGCAATATAATTAACTGCACCATATACTTGCACAGCTCCTTTAATCCAATGATTTCAAAGAACTTTACAGAGCATAATAAGAAGAAAGATATTTGACCTAGGACCAAAACTTGAAGATGGACCTCTCAGCTTCCCACCCTTTCCTGTCTTCTTTGTTAGATGCATCTCTGTTTACTGGATTGTGAAGAGTAGAGCTTGGAGGCAAAGTTAATTAATAGTAAAAACTTGTTTATGTGAGGTAAAAAGGACAGGAGTATGTGCATTTGAGTGGCAATCTGAAAGAGAGAAGGTGTCAAGCAAGAATAAAGAACCAGGTAAGCAAAAGAGGAAAGCTAGAGGCAGAAAAGGAGCAGAATGAATTCATATTAGTAAAGAAGCTAAGGGGAAATGTGGCAGTCTTGAGACGATGCTGGGAAGAGTGTTGCACATCAAAGTGGGTTTAGTAATAATCTTTGTCTGCAGCAGCTCAGAAGAATTCCTATCCCCTTTAATAGTAAACATGGTTGGTCTTTCTTCCTTGTAAGTAACTCTAACTAGTCCTCACCAGCCAATGCAAAGAAAAAAAATCTACAGCTTCAGGGAGAAAAAGGAAAATCCTTCAGTTGTCTCCCTACTATTCATTTTCTATAACTTTTTCAGCAACAAGCGAAGGACCATACACAGTGTGCAGAGAGAAAAATGATAGATTAATTAGCTCCCAGCAGATCTGCAGTTCCCCGGCCATGCAAAGCCTTCTGTTGAAAAGAAGTGCCCAGTCATTCTCCTCACCAGAGCAAGAGGAAAGGGAAGGACTTAACACCTTCCACATTTTAGGCAAAAATGAATAAAGCAGAAGCAAGCTGAACCCTTAATAAATGAGGAGGCAATTTAAAAGTAGCACAATAGTAGTTGAGAAACTGAAGCATATTTGAAAAATAAGTGGTCCGTTTTCACCAGATAAAGTAAAATCCCAGAACTGTGGATGATTTAGGTTTCATGCAGGAGTAGCGGTTGCTATTGCTGCAGAACAGATGAATAAACTGTCAAAAACTTTGAGCAGTTGCTAACTGGCTGATCTGATGAAACAGGCCACAGGTCAGTGAGGTCTCTGTGTCACTGCAAAATCCAGCAAAAATAAGGACAGTAGCCTTTTTCTAAAGTGAGTGTTCCAGGACTATAGGCTGCATGGCCCACTGTCCCAGTGAAGAAAAGCAGAGCTTGAGCAGCATAAATCTGTCTGTAATACAGTTAAAAACATGGAATAAATATCAGGATAAAAGTACTGCTGAAAATCTAGAGGAGTGCAAACTTAAAAGCTGTAGACAAATATTGTGTCGTTAATTTTTAAAAATAAATATGCAATGGTAAAAAAGAGGCCTAATCTGTAGCAGTAGGACCTTAGGAAATTACTAAATAAAATGTCTCAAGGAATCCTAACAAAATAGTAAAGCCCACCATGCTGCCAGTGGAGCTGCGGGCAGCAAGGACACACATGCATCTGCCTGGAGTCAGGCATGGTCCTGCAGGACCCTCCCAAGGGTGTCCCAGGAGAAGGTATCGTCTGTGGCAGGAAGAGGAGTCACTCCACGGAGAGGGACAGTGATGCTCCATTTGTGAATGCTCACAACGGGCTTGGAGATCCTTGATAAAAGGAGCAATGTAATATACCTGTGAAATGTTATTATTATTTCTGTTACACAAGTTTATTAAATTTAATGAGGACATTGAAGGATTCCATTAATCCTAACCGCAATACCAGTGTCTCTCAACATTTTCTTGATTAACCCATTGAAAATATAACAGCTCTGAGTGCCTTGCAGTTTTACACCGTGAGGTTGTTAAGTGCGCTCTACATACAACTGCATTTACTCATTACACCTGAATTCTATTCCAGCGCATACTTTATCTACTCAACTTCTTTCACAGTAGAAGAATATGATCCTACATAAAGCCCACAAATATATTTTCTCTGTAACATTTTGAAATAAGTGAGCACTAATTCATGCTAAATTACAATGGAGCTTCCATAGAATTACATATTACATCTACACAAGTATCCAGGGAGCAGCATTATTAATATCATTATCACAATAATAGTAGAGGAATTAATGTGATTTGCTGCTAACTATAACAGAGAAGCATTTAAATTTTACTTTGGAAGGCATCTTCTTTATTTTCCCATACGAAGTCTTTCCAACTTGCAGGTAGAAAGTGTGGAAGTGACAGTCAGCTGGGTAAGGCCTTTCAGGAGTAGAGCTGTTGGATTTTCACTTGTTATTAGGCCTTGATTTTTTAAAAGCCCTGCTGTGAACACATGCATGTCTTATATCTACAATTTTTTTTCTGTAAGTTGAAATACATTTTACAATTGAGTTTGAATTTGCTTACTTGCAAGTAGTGATAATGACTTCTTTCCCTGTTATTAAGAAGTTATACAAACTAAAAAAAAATTAAATGAGATACAAACCTGAAATCATAAATAACAAATAGCCATTAAAAAAATTCCTAGTAACCAACCAGAAGAAGCACATCCCAGTAAAATATACAATTACTTGTATTATTTATTGCTGAACATTTCTGTTCCATTGGTACCTACAGAGCTCAGTTCGACTGGGTAACATACACTTACAGAGATACCTTTGCAAAGTAAGTAGATGAGCCCCATAAAAATTTAGGAGAAAGGAACACAAATGAAAATAAATTTTAAATAAATTTGCTTCTTAAAATACCTTTTAATGGACAAACAGCTTCTCTTAATATGTCCCCAAACTAGCAAAATTTTAAGAATTTAAAGAAAATAAGGATACACAGCTTCAGTGTACAAAGATAACTGGCTCCTAGATACTTGGTCTTCCTTCCCAATATACATAAGCAACGAAAAAAGTGCAAGGGATGGAGTGAAGATTGTAGAAGGTGTTACAAGTTTCTGTTTTCTCATTTTTTTATTTTACTACATTAAAATTTTGAAGAATATTACTAGCTCATGTCTCCAGTGCATTTTGCTTTTGAAAGGTGAGAGGGTTGGCGTTTGTGCAGTCTGGAGCTTCGGTAACGCCCATCACAATCACAGCAGAGGGAACAGTTACTCCTGTCTTTTATGAATGACATAAATACAAACTTAAAACATCCTAAAATTATGATCTTGGGGACATTGTTGACTGTGCTTAATCTCAGTAACCCCCACCTACTTACAATTAGTGGCTGCTGATTTTCTTCAGGGATAACTGCTGTTCATTGGTGAATTTGATAGGAATACCACTAACTACAGGGTTTATAAGCGTAACTTGGTCACTACAAACATATTCACTACTGAGGAAGACCAGGTTGACTACTTAGCCATGTGTCAGTCATGTACGCCCATATTTCAAAGCAGCATCCAAACAGGAGTCCCCACAGTTTCCTGCTGTAACATAAAGCCGTAAATTAAGCTATAAAAATAAACTGGAATTTTTCACGGGTCTTAGAAGTGTAATACAATCACAGTCAGCCTTCTACTTATCACTCCAGGGCTTACTTAGTTCACCTAGTACCTAGTTTTGTGTCTACTTGAAAGGTCTTTGTGCAGATTTAAAGGGAGATAGTACAAGGGGGGGTGGTACTGGAGCAGCATCCTGCTGCATGTAGAAGAAAGGAGTTCACCTCCTGCAGAAGTGCCCAGTTGGTCTGGTTCCCCTTCCCTTTGGAAGCCACGTGCTAGGCATGAAGCTTTACTGCCCTGAACTGCAATTTCTCCATCACTTGTTTGCCTTCCCAAGTCCGGGGATCTGTGGAGCGAAGGGCCATGAAGATTAGTAAGGCACAGGAGCATTGCCTATGAGAAAAGGCTCAGAGAGCTGGGACTGCAAAGTGAAGCGAGGAGAAGCGAAGAGAGAAAAGAGGAGAGGAGAGGAGAGGAGAGGAGAGGAGAGGAGAGGAGAGGAGAGGAGAGGAGAGGAGAGGAGAGGAGAGGAGAGGAGAGGAGAGGAGAGGAGAGGAGAGGGGAGGAGAGGGGAGGGAAGAGAAGAGAGAAGAGAAGAGAGAGAAGAGAAGAGAAGAGAAGAGAAGAGAAGAGAAGAGAAGAGAAGAGAAGAGAAGAGAAGAGAAGAGAAGAGAAGAGAAGAGAAGAGAAGAGAAGAGAAGAGAAGAGAAAGAAGAGAAGGCTTAGCGGTGATCTTATCAATGTGTACAAATACCTGAAGTGAAGGTATAAAGCAGGAAGAGCCAGGCTCTTTCCAGCAGTGCCCAGTGCCATGACAAGAGACAGCTGGCACACACTGAAACACAGGACGTGCCATCTGAACATCAGGAAACATTTTTTTTTACTGTGAGAGTGAATAAGCACTGGCACAGCTTGCCCAGAGAGGCTGTGAAATTTCCATCCTTGGAGGTATCCCAAAGCCATCTGGACATGGTTCTGGGCGTGCAGCTCTAGATGGCCCTGCTTGAGCAGGGGCTTGGACCAGATGACCTCCAGAGGTCCCTTGCAACCTCAGCCATTCTGCAGTTCTGTGATTCTGTGATTTAGTGGTCTGCAAGATACAATAGGCACGTAGAATCCACAAACAAAATGAGAAAAACAGGCAGACACTAAGATAAAGAACAGAGGGGCACTGGAATCACTGGAGACCACCACTCTAGAGACATGCTCTAGAGACCACCACTCACAGCATCCTCACAGCTAAACTGAGGAAGTGTGGTCTGGATGATCGGGTAGTGAGGTGGATTGTGAACTGGCTGAAGGAAAGAAGCCAGAGAGTGGTGGTCAATGGGACAGAGTCCAGTTGGAGGCCTGTGTCTAGCGGAGTCCCGCAAGGGTCGGTACTGGGACCAGTTCTATTCAATATATTCATTAATGACTTGGATGAGGGAATAGAGTGCACTGTCAGCAAGTTCGCTGATGACACAAAACTGGGAGGAGTGGCTGACACACCGGAAGGCTGCGCAGCCATTCAGAGGGACCTGGACAGGCTGGAGAGTTGGGCGGGGAGAAATTTAATGAAATATAACAAGGGCAAGTGTAGAGTCCTGCATCTGGGCAAGAACAACCCCATGTATGAGTACAAGTTGGGGACAGAGCTGTTGGAGAGCAGCGTAGGGGAAAGGGACCTGGGGGTCCTAGTGGACAACAGGATGACCATGAGCCAGCAGTGTGCCCTTGTGGCCAAGAAGGCCAATGGCATCCTGGGGTGTATTAGAAGGGGTGTGGTCAGCAGGTCAAGAGAGGTTCTCCTCCCCCTCTACTCTGCCCTGGGGAGGCCGCATCTGGAGTATTGTGTCCAGTTCTGGGCCCCTCAGTTCAAGAAGGACAGGGAACTGCTAGAGAGAGTCCAGCGCAGAGCCACGAACATGATTAAGGGAGTGGAACATCTCCCTTATGAGGAGAGGCTGAGGGAGCTGGGTCTCTTTAGCTTGGAGAAGAGGAGACTGAGGGGTGACCTCATTAATGTTTATAAATATGTAAAGGGCAAGTGTCATGAGGATGGAGCCAGGCTCTTCTCAGTGACATCCCTTGACAGGACAAGGGGCAATGGGTGCAAGCTGGAACACAGGAGGTTCCACATAAATATGAGGAAAAACTTCTTTACGGTGAGGGTGACTGAACACTGGAACAGGCTGCCCAGAGAGGTTGTGGAGTCTCCTTCTCTGGAGACATTCAAAACCCGCCTGGACGCGTTCCTGTGTGATATGGTCTAGGCAATCCTGCTCCGGCAGGGGGATTGGACTAGATGATCTTTCGAGGTCCCTTCCAATCCCTAACATTCTGTGATTCTGTGATTCTGTGATGTTTGGCCCATTGGGCATTATGAATCGTTTTTTGTTGGTATGTTGGCAGAGCAGGAGTAAGGAAAGACTTGCAGAGTGCAATTGTTGAGACAAGGAATAGGAAATACAAATGCAGAGTGTTCAAAATTCTTTCAAAGTTTCTGGTCGTAAAATTCAGAGCCTGCAAATGAAACATGAAGAAATCCTACAAGCTGAGCTTCTATGACTTTTTTTTTCCTGAGGTGGCCTCAATAGTTATTTACTTTTACACAGACTAGAGAAATGTCTTACAACAGATACTAATTTTCCTCCAATCACAGTGACTATCAAATAAAACAAGTTTCTGTACCTATTGCCAACAACAGTGGTTTGTTCCTTTATCATTATGTGTTTTATCTATCTTCGTAGAGAAAATTTAACAACATATTTTTAAAGCAGTTCTTTGTCTTAAGAACCAACACAATAAAAAATCCTAACAGTGCTTTCCTCCCAAAAGGCCTCCTATTCTCTCACTGCATCCATCGTGATTTGGGTAAGCAAAGGCTAAATTAGTGCATGAGTGCACTAGATATTATTTTGTGTGGTAATAAGGAGTGAAACTGAAACCAGGATAAATTAAAGCTGAACTTCAGGAGACATACCCTGACTAAAAGGTTCATTCAGCTCATTTTCCAAAGCAGAAGGCAGAAGTGTTTCAAAATTTTAGGCTGCACTTGGACAAAACACTAGAAAATATGATGTAATAAACAACTGTCTTCGCAGGGAGAAAAGGAGACAGATCTAATGCATTTTACTGATCCCCAGCTTTTTTGATACCATGTTTACTTGCAGTAAGTTTTTGGTGGGTGGCGGAGAATGCCATTTACTTAATCCACAGAATGTCTTCAACTCAGCAAGCTTTAGATGAAGTTCCTGGACATTGCAGGTGTGAGTTGTTAGTTCGTTCACAGTGTTAGGGCAGTTGTATTATCCAGCACAGAAAAAATAGAGAATTTTTCCTGTCCAGCAGAGCAAACATTTTACACAAACCTATGCTTAGCCAGGTCAATGAAGTTTGCTGGCCCTATTATTTGCTACCAAACATGAATATTTAGTCTTAACATAGGGGTTATGAAGCCTTGACAGAGAGGCCATGGGTGATCCCTGCCAGTGGGTTAGCTGTCTCGGGCAGCACCTGGTGAGAGCCTGGTAGCCCCAGGACCAGCCTGCTCCATGCTCAGACTTGTTGAGGCTCCTGGTGTGGCTGCCCAAGCCAAGGAGAAGCAGGATCTCCATTTACTGCACCAAGGCTAGAACAGTCTCTCTGTGTCAGGTTTTCATGAACACTTTTATTAAAAACATTAAAGAAAACTTGAAATTAGATAGCTCAGTGATGTGAAATGTTCCATGAACAACAGACTGTGCAACATTTGAGTTTCCTTTCAGCTTTTACTTTTGTAAAAATAGGTTCTGGGAAAAGAATGAATTTTTTTAATAAGGGAAAAAAAAAGTCTTTATTAGTGTTTTTAGGAAAGGCTTGTCCTTTGGTAAAGACATTGTGCTGTATTTATGCAGCAAATGGTGTATTAATGTGTTTTCATGTACATTTCCCTGAGAGATGGGCAGTATTCATAAAAATGAACAACTGCAAACATAATAGAGAGGTACCTAGAAACAAAAGCCTAAAGCTGAGAATATAGGTTATCTTCCCAAAGCAGGATTGTTAGCTAGGAAATAATTGTACAGTTCCAAATGTAAAAAAATATGATCTGCTGACATTTTCCTCTTGTGGACCACTATGTATAATGACAATTGGACAGCAGATAGCTGTTTAGCAGTTTGATGTCATAATTTATATCCCAAGTGAGGTAGATGACAGCTTTTTGAATGTGTATAAACACAAATGCTGACTCCTATCTATCAACACATATACATTCATTATCTTCCACGTTTACCAGAAAGCACGCATGCTAGGATCACTGCCACAGTAGTAATTACTAATACACAGCAGACTCTGAAAGAGCCTAAAAAGTTTGCTAGTTACCATGAGAAATATTGCCCCCAGGAAACGCATGATTCAAAACCAGTTTGTACATGGTGCATGCCTACCCATAACCATGCATAATTCAAGTAATTCATGAACCATGGGAGCCTCAGTTGCTACTCCTGAGACAACCAACAAATGTCATGGTATGAATAATAGAAGAACATGTATATCTGTATAGCACATTGAATTACCTACTGTAACTCCTCAACTCATTGCAGCTACTGGCAATTATCTCTGTGTTAGCAGACACTGAATAAGCAGAATATTTACCTCATGGGCTTTAAAATTCTGAAACTGCTTGTCCTGAATGGTCTCTGCTGCTTTGCCCCACACAGGGGGCTCAGCAAGTGCTATCTAATGCAAAGTGTTCGTTTTACAGCTTGCAGCTCAGAGTGAGACCAGTGCTCAGTTTCTTTTCCAGTGAGCTATTTTAACTTTGCAACTGTGGATGTAAATAAAATTCAGCTGACATAATTCAGATGCAGTCACCATCATTTAATTGTGTAACTAAGCTGGTGGGGAGGAATGTTTAATTTGTCAGGTCATCTACCTGGAGTATAATAAGGCTCTGATCTAGTGCACATCAGCACTCTATGAGTTTGGTCACTTGTATTGTCCTGGCTGGGTTTCATCTTCAACACTTCAGATTTCTGCATCATAGACATCAAGATCCATGTTGTTGTCTAGACTCCTTTTATGCCCAATGGAAGAAACAGGCATCATTTGTTTTCACAGCTAGCAAACATTGTGAAAAAAAGTATTAATTTTGAAGGTAGGTGGTTAACATAGGACAGATTAATTTCTCTCCAGATGTGTCTATTCCACTGGTTAGAAAGAGTCTAGAAAGAGCCCACCTTAGATGCAGGCATCAAGTTTGCAAATGTACAAATTTAAGGAGCTGAATCATACCTTTACTGTATACAGAGCAACTATTCCAGGTGTG
Organism: Nyctibius grandis; assembly: GCF_013368605.1. Classification (NCBI taxonomy): domain Eukaryota; kingdom Metazoa; phylum Chordata; class Aves; order Nyctibiiformes; family Nyctibiidae; genus Nyctibius; species Nyctibius grandis. The sequence goes on along the minus strand of NC_090663.1, from coordinate 70,511,032 downwards.
CTATGCTGAATTCGGATTTGCGTGTACTTAAGAGAACAACTCCACTTTCTTTTTTTGGACTGCCTGTTTCTTTTCTCCAAACATAGGCCAGATGTTAAATACCCTTCTAAATTATATAAATATGAAATTTTTATTTTAAAATCTTTTTAGAAGTCAGGTCCTCAGTGTTCCAAAGTCAATTGCTGACTGCAAAAGTGTTCTTCATTTTCTGTTAAAAAAAAAAACACCAAACAAATTTAAATTATTTTCCTTGGTTCTGATTTCTGGAAAGCATAAAAAGAAGTTGCATCTTCATATTTTGTTTCTTTTCTAATCAAATTGTCTATCTAAAAGGGCACATTTTCCAAAAATTGAAAACTTTTTTAGCTGATCTATACTTTTCCTGGTGTGAGCCGTTTGATGTTTTGAAATGAGAATAGTACAGATATTTGCCAGAAAATCAATGGAAAATCGTAAGCATTTGAAGAAACTTGTATATTTGCTGCTTAATAAGACACACAAGCTTGCCACAGATATTTTCCAGCACATCTGGGTTTTTCTCTGCAAATGCCAGGTGAACTTGACAAGATACAGAAGTGTTTTCTTGTTGTTGCTTTTCTGTGTTTTAAATTGATTAATAAACATACACAAACAGCCTGCCTGTGAATGCAAGTGAACCGTATTCCCTGGACATTTTTCAGCCTTCCAAAAATAGCCTCAAGTTAAAAAAAGTTGATCTAAAGCAGCCCAGCAGTATCTGGCATATTCAAATGTGCAGAAAAATCACAGTATGGCAAGTCTCAGGCACAGAAGTTGTACAGAGTGGAGTGATGCAACTGATAGGGAGTTTGCCCAGTCTGACTTGCAAAGGCTGATACAAAGCCTGTTCAGTGTCATGAAAGAAAGAAAAGCTACACATTAAGGAGCAATAAAGAACATCATCTACAGTTACCGGGGACATAGATGAGATGGAGGATAACTCTGGGGTTGTTTAGTCTAGAGAAAAGGAGGGGAGACCTTATCACTCTCTACAACTACCTGAAAGGAGATTGTAGGGAGGTGGGGGTTTGTCTCTTCTCCCAAGTAACAAGCAATAGGACAAGAGGAAACGGCCTCAAGTTGTGCCAGGGGAGGTTTAGACTGGATATCAGGAAAAATTTCTTCACTGAAAGGGTTGCCAAGCATTGGAACAGGCTGCCCAGGGAAGTGGTTGAGTCACCATCCCTGGAGGTATTTAAAAGATGAGTAGATGTGGTGCTTAGGGATATGGTTTAGTGGTGGACTTGGCAGTGTTAGGTTAATGGTTGGACTTGATGATCTTAAAGGTCCTTTCCAACCAAAACGATTCTATGATTCTACGATTCTATAATTTTAACCAACCTTGCAGGAGATGGAGGTTTTCAAGGCAATTCCCTGTCTATGTGCAGCATCATTTTTTGCTTTGCCTCTTCTCAGGTTGGTGCGCAGGAGCTGGGCTGGCCAGCTGGGTGTGGGGCTGGCCCCAGGGACGCGTCTCTTGGCAGTAACAGCAAGTTGTGCTGCAAAGGATCAGCATCTTCCCTGTGCCCAAACAGCCTAGAGCGAGCCCTAGATTCAGGCCTGTAACATCTACTTGATTGTAAAATAAATTGTTGCAGTCTCTAGAGTAAGAAAACTTTTTCCTGATGGCTAACCACACGTTCCATTACCCAGTTTAAGCTTGCTATTTTTTGTTCTGCTGACCGAGGATGTGAAAAACATTATTTTCTACATGCCTTATGTGTACTTGAAGATAGCTATTGGGTGCCTCTCAGCCCTCTCTAAGAAAAGCCAAGCCCATATTTTCACATAGACCATGTTTCTCGATCCCTGATGATTTCTTCCTTGCTCTCTGTGTTGGTTTCATATTTTTCCTAGGAAGTGGTGTCTCAAACTGGGCATGGATTTCATCGGTGAGGAATAAAGTGGAAGGATTACTTCATATTTTGTATATATGGCACTCCTATTTATGTGTTTCAGCATAAAACTTGTTTTATTCCAACTGTAACTACTGGCTATTTTACTCATGTTGAGTTTGCAACCCATCAGGTTCTTTTTTGCAGAGTTACTGCCTACCACATCAGTACTCCTCATGTAATTGTGTGTAGTTGATTACGCCTAATTAAGTGGAATACTTCTCACTCACCTCTACTGAAATGCTTCTTATTGCATTTCAAACCTTTTATAGAACTTAACAAGAACTCTGATTCCTAGTCCTATATTCTGAAGTTTTTACCCCCTTTTGCATTGTCTGGAAGTTTAATAATGTATTTTGTTGTATGAGCAGCAAATGAAAACGTTCTTCAGTACCAGATGCAGGACAGGTCTGCATAGAACCTGACTTGATGCATGTTTAATGACAAACCATGAACAACTTCTTGTTGACTAAAGTTTTCAAACTGTTGCTTTTATTTCACAACAGTTTCAACTAGACCATTCATTTCCAGCTTTCTTAGAAAGAAGACTGTTGTCAGATGTTTTCCCTCTTCACAGGCAAGTTACATTGGCTATAGGAGGCAACCTCATGGGACAGACATTCTGAAACTGAAAATAAACTTCCATTATGGTATTCTGGAATAATTTTCTGTGTGGTTCCTCTTGACCCTGCCAATTGTCCTAGCAGGTTTCTCTTCTGCTTACATACAGGACGCCTGGCCTAACTCTACTGCTTTCATGTTTGACTTGCAAATGGCAGGTAGTCTGCATTTTGGCAAGAGTTTGTTTGCATTATACCCATAAGAAAGGTAAACTCATAAAACCAGAATTGCCAAGAGGGCATCTCTAACAAATTGGCCCTTTACTGAGGTTTGGGATGTGTCATTTTCCTTTTGAGCTGCAGGTAGTTAGGTCTAAGTTTCTTTCTCCTGGTCTAGCCTATTTTGTTAGTTGGGACTATAAACCTCTGGGGACAAGAACCATCTGTTTCAGGGTGGCTGTGCAGCGCCTCGCACAGAGGTCACCAGCGCTGGCTAAGGTGTGTAAGCACTACTCGAATGATGAATTGATAATAATCAACTGCACTGTATATTTCCTAATATTTTGCCAGGTCCTGTTAAGAGGATTGTGTATCACAGTATCCATAGCTTTTCTTAAGATATTTCTTAAGTTATCAGATCTTCTTGTCCAGAAGATTTCCTTTATATTTAATCAGCACAAAGGTTGCTCCCGTGGAGCAGGCAGGTTACAGGATTAGGGCCAAGTGAAATCCTGACAGCAGATACTCATTTGTTGGTCAAGATTTGGTCTTTGTAAAATCATTCAGCTTAGCACTGATATTTCCACTACCCTCTAGTAGCCTCCTTTCCCATTATCTAGTGTTTCATTTCCATATTTACTACTTCATTTTAAGAGGGGAAAAAGATTCATTTTAAGGGATTTATGTAAATAAAGACTTCAAAATAATTTCCTGGCGAATAATTTTCTTTTTCTTAGAAAAGCAGTTACTATAGAAGAAAATTAACAGCTACCACCATGTAGTTTATTTCATATGATAGTGCTTTTACATGTTAGTTTGGGATTTGCATCTTTCTCTGCTTTATTTTGGATAAGCTAATTAACTTTAAAAATAGTCTCCATAAGATGTAAAACATGGGAGAAAAGATGGTGAAAGCCAAAAGGTTGACTACAGCAAGAGTTGCATTGAATTAAATTAAACTCCAGCACAGAACAAACTCTGTGGAGTGCAGGAGGACAGTCTAATTTAAAAGGGTGTGTCTTGCTGTGCAGTCTCTTTAAGTGTGATCTGCTTTTGATCTAATTTTCTGTGACAGTGTATTTAATAACTGTGGTCCCTTACTGAGAATACCTTCTGCCTGGTCTGTCACTGTAGAAATTTTGGCTCTGTAATCGGCATATCTTTGTCAATTCAACACTTCAAATTTCCTTAAGGGAGTTAAGAACTCTTAACAGTTAGTCATACAGCTCCAGATGAAGAAATTTTATGCTGGTATTAAAGAACCTCAAACCTAAGCCATTCTGCATTTGTTGCTCCTCTGCCTTGTTAGCTATCTATTAAAAGATTAGGAACCTACTTAAAAATAAGAAGCCTGTATTCTAAGACCAATTATTTAAAATTCTAGAAAGGACTCTCAAGGGCAGATCAGGAGTTTCACAACAATATGGATTAATGTGAAATATTTTTTTTGTGTGCTAAAAATAGGTAGGCACTGCTGTTTGACAAGGGTTTTATGGGGAATGTGCATTTTTCATTTATGAACATTCGTCATTAAGTGGCTTTATATTTAAAACATTATCTAATGGAGCTGCATGGAGCGGAGAGCCAACATGTAGATGCACTTTAGAGCTACTTGGTTTCCAGCAGTCCTATTTAAATGTGTACATGCCTTCTGTGACCTGACATATTAGAGGTTCTGAATTTAATTTAGTTTAAATGTGCAATTTTCTCTTTTTTTTCCTCCACTGCAATTATGCAGCATATGAAATATATATAACAAGTCTATGAACACGCTGTGTCTGAAGAGCCCGGCAGACATGTTGAAGGATTATTTTTCTCTTTCCTCACCATTATATAAATAATTGTAGGATTAAAAACCAAAAGATTCTGTAATAACATCTAAGGGTCTTGCATCTTGGTCTTTTAGACTGCCTATAGACACAGCAGGATAAAAATGATGCTTGAATTAAGTCAGATTCCTTATTTTAAGGAGTTCTGTGTGTTGTATACAATACAGCACTTTATGTGTCAGTAGCATATAACCATTTTTGACACTGGAGCCATAACATGCACAGCTCCAAGCTCACAACAGGAGTGCAAGGTATCCTGTCTCTTGCTGCATGAGCATCCTTGGTAACAGCCGTGGTGAGACAGGAGGCACACTGGGACAGTCTCCCTTCCTCTCAGGGAGGCAGGCATGTCTTGTCCCCTCCCTCAAGCCCTTCACACTCCTCCAGACTGGTGCTTTAATCCCTCAGCAGATTGTGGCCGCTTGCCTCAAAGGTGCCTAAGAAGCTGGAAAAGGTGGACTTTGGGCATGTTCCCTGGCAGGCAACGTCAGCAGTGGATGCCTGTTCCTGGAGAAGGCAAAGGTCCGTGTTTGCAGTCATGGGTGCAGAGCAGTCTCTGTCTGTGTCACCAAGTCCTCCAGTGTAATGTATAATGGGAGCAGGCACACTGATGAAAGACCAATTTAGTGTGTTTCCCATAAACGTTGTCCTGCACAGGCATATAGCAGGTACCACACTTGGCAGCACCACCGAAGTTAACCTGTTGTCCGTAGCTTTATGGTTAAAAACTGTTGTCACATTCTTAGCTGAGGATCAGAGTGGGATCTCACTGAACAAAATTGAGAGATGTAGATTGCTTAACTTGTGTATTTTCACTTTTCATACCCTGTGCACAGGAAAAGAGGCAGCAACAAACCATGTCTTGGCCTAGACTGGAGAAAACAGATTTCAGCACAGCCCCATTTTGTCAAAGGGGATTTCAGTTCCCGCACTCTTAAGGCTTGTGGTTTTCTTGCAGTCTAGAGCAAAACTGTGAAACAGAATAGCCATCCTCGTGTTAGTTTTACCCGTCGCCTATCACAGTTCACTGTCACAGAAGGCTAAAGCAGAGCTAGAAAACCAAAGTGGCAGCAATCCTGCAAGCGAACATGACAGGTAGAAAGCACAGGCTTATGAGATCCCAAAGGGAGGTCTAATTTTAAAAGAGTTCATTATGCTACTACATTTCAAATAATAGTATTTGGGAGGGGTTGAAGTTATATACAATGGATTATTTCACATTCTTTAACCACTCACTAATTTAAGTCAGACACATGAAAACTATATTCATCTTTTTATGAAGCATGCATCTTGTCCAAATTATCTCTTTATTCCTCTCGCTAAGAATATGTATGCAGTTCAGAAAAGGGATGCATATAGCCAACAAGAAGGGAAAAAAAATATTGTGGGGGGGTACTTTGTCATTTGCTTTGTTCTTGATACATGTGTCTCATGCCAAGACATAGGATGTATTTAACACTTCCTGCAGCACATATGTCCCAGTGTAAAATAATCAAGGTGAGTTCAAAGGTGCACACATCTACCTTCAGCACCATTATTTACCAATGAGTTTCACTCAATCTCAATCTTTTAAATATCTTTCCCAAAATGAAGTGCCATGACTTCTGTCTGGAAAAGAAAAACCTGATCACTCTGAGTTGTCACCAATCATCTCTCAGCTGAGAATATTTCTGTTATCTCTTCTACAGTGAATGCTGGCTTTATAACGACAGTCATAGCATGCATTAAATTTACTTAAGTGGCACATTTGTATGACTGGAATAATGGCAATTGCCTCCCTTGTCCACATTGCCCCTATACTCTAACATTAACTAAGCCATGTCTTTATGCATCTTTTTCCCAAGCACTGATTGTCTGCCATAGACACCTGTATTCTGTGCCATGTTCGAATGTTAACAATAAAATTTGCAGGAGTAGATTGATGTGAAAAGGTACAACAGTCAAATGGAGCCATTTCTAATTTATCTTGCTGTCATCCTACGGTGCATTCCCAGCCACGTAATAATAAGGAGAACAGAGGGAAGGCTGAGATTAGATGAGAACAGTAAATTGTTTTTTGACAACTGGCTTCTAACTTTAGGTTTCACACACATCCCTTCCTCAGCCCTACGAAAGTGTACTTACTGAATTCAGCACATGAAAATACAAGAAGCTAAGGCAATCTTTTCCTGAAGCAGAATGAGGAACAAAGAAGCTGTATATAGGGACACAGGTAATGGAAAGCCCAATAGGAATTTTCAGCTCCTGCATTTTTTAATGCTCTCTTCTTGTTTAGGGGTGCTTTATTACAGTCAATTGCTCCTCCTCATTAACTTATAGTTTGGTGCTGATAGCTCTATAAACTGCCCTAACAGCCCCCATGAGTACTGCTGTTCTGAAGGATCTGGTTGTGTTTCCGTTATAAACCTAGTTTCAGAGATATTTATAACTCAGCCATTTTAATTTGCATCAGGCTTTGGGGAACTCGGCTCACAGGTCAAAGGGTGAAACAATTTTCAGCTTATGTATTTGAATAGAGAAGATTTTAGCCAAGAGCAGTTTGCAATAGAGAAAAATTCATCACGATTTAGAAGCTTCCAGAAGAAGAACATTTATATTGTCTTATGCAGTAATTATGTAATGTGAATTGTATATGTTACATTTGTGTGTATAAATTCAGATTAATAAGAGACACTGTATTAATTGTTTAAGATGTTTTATTATCAGTATCAAAATATGCTGTTTATATAAACTATCTAAAAATTAAGAGCATGGATAGTATAATCCCACCTTCAAGTTTTGAAAATTTGTAAAAAATTTTGCATTTATAACTGTTCCACAAAATGTAGAACAAGAAAATGTTGATGAGGAAAAGCAAAAAACTCCAAAAACTGTGAGGTCACCTAATTGATTAGTTCATATATTGTAATGATACCCCGATGCATTTGTACAAGAAAAAATTCTAACATTTCCTTTTTTGGGGTCCTTACATCTGCCTTGAATATACACAGTATCACATCCAGCCTTTATGCTATTAACAAGGAAATGAAAGCTGCTTAACTCTCCTTTAAGTTTTGGGCTGGCTGATAGTTACCTTTACAGTTGGAGTGCTTTTCTAGTGTGGATATATTTACATAAATATATTTGTAACACGCATTCAAAGATTCGTTTGAATATTCAGTAATATTTGTCTTCTGGCAAATATTATTCTAACTTATATTTATGGTAATTTTCTCAGTTATTTAACTTCAGAATCTAATAAAAAAATTTTTTATTCTAGATTACTTCATTGAGATCCTTCTCTTTATTAGTGTTTTCTATTGCACATCTGCTTGATGCATGTATTTAGTTTCTGTCACTAATAGTCTCAGCTCTACTCTAAACCATGTAGTTTCTAGTCTAAGTCAATTTTCACTTGATAACTGGTTTTTCACTCTAGCTCCTACTCTTAGCAAGCTGCATTTACTCTTCTAGGTCACTCATATAAAAACTGAACAGACCCATCCTTAATGATTACCCTTGTAGAGGTCCATTAGCTGCATTCCTCTTTCGAACTTCCAAATTACCCTCTGTTTTCAAAGTTTAAGCCTATTTTGTATCTATGCAAATACCTTATCCTTTTCACCGTACTTGCTGAATTTGTAGACTAGCGTTTTTTCCCAGTTTGTGTTGTCTATCAGGCTGCCTTAGAGTCCTTGTATATTGTGGTGATGGCTTCCTCTCTCTTTTTGACTTTACCTGCCTTTTCTTCCCCCCTTATCCTTACCTGCTCCACTAACATCCCTTTTTAATACATTCTCAAATGTCTGATTAGAGTTGTTTCCTGCTTTATATGGAAAATTTTTACTATTAGGAGTGCCCTTTAGTTACTGCCCACTCTGTCCCCAAACCTTGATCCAGCTACGAAACAAATTTTTGTTCAATTTTAGATATGTAGGGGCTCTCTTTCAAGTAAAAGACCATATCCTACTGCTTTTAGATATGTATATAAAAAAGTATATTGCTAGTATTGTTAATTCCCAGTATAGTATGAAAACTGTATATACTATTCACAAATATTTTAACTTGGTTTCATTTTGAATGTGATTTTTAAAATATGACATTTTGCAGTTCAGCACTGATTGGTATTAAATTCACTATTATCCATACTGGCCAGTTTTCAGTAATTACATATTAAATATTTCCCTGAATATTTTAAATCTGTTCAACATATCTAAAATAGCTAGTTTTAGTGAGGAATAGTGTATGTATATGCGCTTTATCTGCTTTACCCAGTGTCTGTGTGTTCAGGTTTCTGTGTGCCTAACCTTGTGGGCAAAGGTCAACATGGTGGAATTATGGTTTATATACAATTGCAAAATCATGCCAGAAAATACTGATCTCAGAGGGACAGATTTTTTAAATTTCTGTAAAACCTCAGTTCTACAAACAAATACATTATTAAGATCATGAGTTTTTCCCATATTGGGTACTTATGCATTTAAATTTTAATATATACAATAGCATTTACAGAACCAGAGTCGAAGTTCTGAAAACCTGACATCATAATTACCTTCGTTAAAATCTTAAATCTTTCAGTACCCGAAAGTTAAAAAAAAATTGCACTTCCTTTTTATCTTGAAAGGTAATGAAAGGTGGATAGCTCTAAGTTCCTGCAAAACTAAATTTCTGAGGATTTTCATTATCAAAACCTCAAAATAAACTTTTAAAAAATGGAGTGTCTGCTTTCATTAGGGTCAAAACAATTGTATGACCCTCAGTTGGACTTCCATCATTCCAATATGGGCATATAATATGATCTGACAGCTGCAAAAGTCAAAACATGCACTTCAACCTTATCAACCCAACATGCTCAATCTTATCAAGACCAATCTTTACAAAGCCCATTCTCATTTTGACAAATCAGCATTTTCTGACTGCAAATCATTCTGATTGTTCTAGAAATAATCTAAAGTATTTTGCATAGTCATTGTGAAGTTTGATTCATGGCTACAGTGCTCTGAGATCATCAAGGGAAAGTCTTTTTATAAGTGGAAGAATCTAAGTACCACTGCAAAGAGCACTACAGTTTCTTTTAGTACTTTTAATTTGGTTTTGAACAACTGGGTTTTTTTCCCTCCATGAAAATCCAGACTGGTTTTCCAAATGAGAAATTGGGGAAGACTTAATCTAAAATATGGTTGAACTAAGTATTCATTTAAGAATTGTATGCAGCATCTTCCCGGGCTAGATCAGTGACAAAAAGGTCTCATTATCTTCACTCTACATCCAGTCCCTCTATAACTTCCATTTCCAATGGGGATTTAAAACCTTTCTCCTTTGCCTCTTCCTGCTGAATTATAATTGAGCTTCGAAAGGACTGCAGAACTTGCCTGCTCAGAAAGGCCTAAAATAATAACATTGAATTTTGCAGGACTTCTCAGGTTTTCTCTTCTATAGTATCTTCTTAATCATTTCCCCAGCTGTACAAAGGCGTTGGTGAGATAAAAGAGTGGATGATTTATTTTTTTAAAACTTGTTATTCATGGGTTTTTTTTATTTTTCTTCCATGACCATTCTTCACTAATACGCTCTCTTTCTCACTACAATAAATAAGACTACTGTAAAGAAGATCTGTGTCTAATGAGTGGACTGTATTGTATTTTGACACCATAGTAAAATTTGTCTTCAAGGAGATCAAAAAAAGACAAGAGGGAAGAAATGCTAAATGTATGCATTTGAAGTTGCTACAAAAAAGGGAATGTAAATAGCCATGGAAGAATACTATATTGTATCTTCACTAAATGGCAATAGGCTTTGAGCTGTAGAAATGATCTACTAGACCACCCAAGAGCAAGTAATACATACCATGTTCTGTGCCTTATGTATTCTATCAAGTCCTTAACATGAGCATATATTTACCACACAAAAATTTCGCCACAGGAAAGATTGTTCCTATATTCATTTACTCTCTTATGCTTGTGTGTTGGAATAATTACTCATGTACTAAATATTGTAAACTAGAAAAGAAATGTTCAGCTGCAGTTATGTACAAACTAATAGCTAGTAAAATAAGCAACAGCTAGATATCTTGAATAAACATTTAATTATAGTTGAATATCTGGATCTTTTCAGTATCAAATTAAGTTCAAACAAATGCAAATTCAAATAAGATTACATTCTAAATGTTATAGGAACAAAGATAAACAGCAATAGTTTGCTTCAAAGACTTAATCACCTGTTGAAAGAGGGCTATGATGCTCACTGCTGTTTGTTTTTAAATTTACAACAATAGACAACTATTGGAGAGAGAATACATTTAAAAAACAAGCCATTCAGATGTAAAATGAAGTTCCAAAAGTAGCTGAAGGCAAAAAATAGAATGTCTTAGAATCTGTGAGTTAAACTTGCAGTCTCTTCTTTCACACCATGGGCTACAGAAAGAAGACTCAAGCCCTGGAGAAGATTGTGCTCCAACAAGGTAACACAAATACTGCATTGTGAACCAAACTCATCAAGAACTCAAACCTTCTAAAAACCATATGGTTGGTGTTCTTTCCCAAAATAATTGAAAACAGGCTTGCAAATGAATGAAATTCTATTAACTGGTAAGCAGGCAGGAGAACATGCTGACCTTTATCCACAGGCCCCTTCTTTGACTCAGACACATATGAACAAACAAAAAATCAAAGTTATTGTATGTAAATTATGTAACTTCTTCCCAATCTGAAACAGCAACTTTTCAGAAACAAGTGCCCTTCATCTTGTAGGTATGTCAGCCAGAAGTTCTCCTCCTGTCTACAGGGTCATGATGCCAAACAGCTGATGCTCTTAGGAAGAGTGTTGGTGTGAATTTCTGCCACTGCTTAACTCTCATTGCAGGCTGCCTTTTCCCTATGCACAATCCATAAAATTGCCTAGTGGAGGTCCGTACACATTCAGAAACAATGAGAGCTACAAACAGACATGAACCATAAGCATTGTTTGTATTTTCTGTGATATTTGCATGAACTCACCAAACCAGCCGGGTCCCATTCCCATTCATTGAATCATTTGCTCCTACTCTGTACTGTATTATGTTTACATGGGATCATTTGTCAGTTTATTCCTCCTTTTTTCTTTTTTCATTCCTGTTTTGGTTGGTTTCAAAATTTTTTCTACTGCTATGCCCAGAGCCTCACAGCACCTTGTCCAGAGGCTTGCGAGTAGAGCTGCATCAAGAGAAGGACTAAAGGGAGCTTTCTCTGATTTTGATGGCACCAGGAATGCACTCTCTGCTGAGTCTGCTTTAGCCCCCTGTGTCTCCCAGCATGGTTTCTCCTAGGGACCCAGGGTGTTACACTCCAGAGCATCCAGAGAAAAGCCCTGTATAGCCCAAGTGCTATATAGACCTTAAAACTGTCCAGATTTCCAGCAGGTCTCCGGGGAAATTTGTGTTTCAGTTCACCAAAGTTGATTTCTAATTGTACAGATCCCTTCCCTTAGAAACACTGCAGTGAGGATGCTGTACAGATAAGCCTGCCCCACATTTCCGCTGTTAGCAGAGTCTTCTTGCTTTTCTTACATTTTGCTCTGTGTTGCAAATACTTCTCGTTTATATGCTATGCACCACATACAACCGAAATGTGCATTAGTCCAGGGGAGATAATAAATGGAATCCTTCGGTGGCCTTGCTCTTTTCATTTTTCACTACACTTTCAACAGAACCTCACCTGTCACAGTCTTCAGCATCCAGTTTATACTTTTTTTTTCCTCTTCACATGTTTTGACTGTCTCTATAGAAAAGGAGATCATACTAAGGAATACCTAATAAGTGTAAGACATATTCTGCCTCTATGATAAGGGACATTTTTCGACTTTCTTGTGGCTACAAGTTTCAAGAATAGTACTGCAAAAATTGAGAATGTTTCTACTCCCTGAGGGTACTATACTACTTACATATTTTCACACCACTTTTCTTACTTACCCTTTCTTAGACTACATATATTACCCCCAGGTCTAGGAACAATCTAATTTCTGTATGTACACATACAAGCTCATGTAGAAATCAGTTACAAATTAATGTAACTTTCCATAATAAACATGATATTCACCAATATCAGAGTTTTTACATCTGAAATTTAAGATGCGTGATTGAAACTATTTCTAGTACATTGGAGAAGATACTTCAGAAAGATTCATTAGTTCATATGTTGACATGGTTTTAAATCATCTCTTGCTTTGGTAGTAAGTACTGCCTCTGCCTCAGATTAGCTCTGAGACCCCAGGTTCATATTCATTTTTTATTCCAAATGAAATGAGGTCCCTGAAAGGTCTTAATGATCTGAGTTTGGAGAGAAGATTGTATCTAAACCTCAAAGGACTTACAGACAAGGACTGCCAAATAAGCTAGCAATGGGGAAGTCCTCAAAAGGAACTATACTACTTTATACCCTCTGGTTTGGCAGTGATATTAGACGTGGAAGAAGAGTATGCCATATTCCCATAGGGAAGTAGTCATGGAAACATTACTTCTGGGTACCAGAAAGCTCTGTTATCTCCTCATTTGGTACAAGGAGTCTTAGAGGACCATGAAGATGTAGGATAAGGGATGAAATGGACCCCAGCTGATGTACCAGTTTTTACACTCCATCCCTCCAAATGATTTGTCAGAGTCTCAGTCATGACTGCATGGTGTGAGGGTCACTTTTGTCCTTCCCTGTCCTGGCTCAGCTGTGCAACACGTAACATTGGAGGCTACTCTAATCCTGCTCACAAAAACTCCTATGAGCCAAAATAGCAGACAGAAAAGAGGGAGGCAGAGATGGGTCCTTACCTTCCCCTTTCTACTTCAGATACAGACTCTAAATCAGTAGCAGAAGATACATTGTAGGAGAAGTTGCACTGGTTCCAATTTTGTACTGTGGTGGTCTTTTTCCATGGTTAGCAAAGGAGGCATTTCCCCACCATCTGTTTTTATGGAGTCTTAGAAATTAAGCCTCAGACAGATCCTAAAAAACTATCAAGGCTGGTTCTCCCTGTTCGCTACTAACTGCTTTCTCAAGCCCTTACTTATAAGACTCTTGGGAAGGCAGGAGTCTTCCAGGGTACTCAGCTTGGTCAAACATTTTACTGCACTGCCAGGTAGAAGTTGTTCCAAATATCCTTTACCTTATTATCCTAGTTTTTCTTTAGTGTGAAGTTAACCTGCTTTCTCCTTGCCCGTCCTTTAATCTGTACTTCCAATGTCTTCTCTATTTTATAAACATCAGGTCACTTTTATTCTCTATACTTCCTCTTGCTTGAATCGACATTTAACAATAAAAAAGAAATATTAATCATTAATTACAATTAATGAGACGTAGTTTCAAAATGGAAAGCTGTGCACTCCCAAATTTCTCCTGATTTGGGACTGCACAGCTCTGGGTTTTGGAAAGTGTCCATATCTAATAACAGCAATGCTCCATGACACAATGACTTTTAAAAATGAGGTTTAAAAAAATCTGTTTAAACCAGTAGCCACATTTGTCACCAAAAATTCCCAGTATTACAGAGAAGATGTATTATCATGAGAAGTAATCCCATCAAACTGTCTGCTAATTCTATTAAAATTATGCAAGTGACAAGTACTCTCTTAAGCACTGAATAACCCTTTCAGAAGTATCCCTATCAGTCAGAGAACGTTGATTTTTGCACTAACTCTCAACAGCAGGAGAATACATTATTCTCTATGTAGGTACATGCAATGCTTATTTCTAAAAGGGCACAAAAGTTTTTCCCTTTACTGCTAGCATGTCATTGTTAAATTGCTTAAACTAAATGACTGATTTTCTTTTGCTTCCATGGTCAATAGATATGTACTCCATACTTGGAAAGAGCATAACACTGCTTATAGTGTGAATAGGAACATCTGAAGAATATCATGCAATTGATATTTATCACATGTGATTATGTGATTTTTTTTTTACATTCTGCATTCCATTTAATAGCTATGCTTTAGTTAACTGTAAGAAATTTTATAATGATCCTATGGTCATAAGGAATAGAGAAATAGGCATACCTGAATTTAAAACCCTTCAAACACTGATCTTGCCTCTTTTGTCATTGCATTGCAATTTCACTAAAGCAAAGTTATTTAAAATGGGTGCAAAGTCTTACTATCCCCAAAGCAATCAGGATTTCCTATCTCGTTGTACTTGTCTAACTCCCACTGCTGCCAGTGGAAGGGCAGAGAGCCCTCAGACCATCAGCAGACTGAAAGTCATTATGGTCCAGATCTGAGCATGACCTTGAAAGGGGTTACTTGGATAATATATAATTCAGTAAGTACTTGTGATCAAAAGTTGTAGTATGCCTAGCTTGCATAATTTCAAAATAATTGAAAAAGGTGATTTATCTCCTGCCAACTTTTAAAGGATCTTTATAAAAGTATGCAATATGTCTGAAAGTGTTAAATTGTGTCCTAAGGCTGCGAGATTTTACACATTTGCATGACTTTTTAAATCAGTCCTAAAGCTGTTGCTTTTGGTTATTTTTAATGTAGTCCACAGAACTGATACTGTTCCACTTTCACCATTCTCTTTGGTGTCTACACAATGACAAGAGTTGTTGTTTTGACCTTTAATCTAAAGAGCATTTGGACAAGACTGAGAAAGTGCACATTTGGAAATATTTCTTTCAGAGTTAGGAGAGAGAGGAAAAAGAGAAAGAATATGTGTGTGAGGGGAAGAAAGAGACTGAGCAAGAGAGCAAACAATAAAGCACCTCTTCCAGTCTCAGTCTCCAGAGTCTCTGCATTCAGAGAATACATGTGTGCAAGTGGTCTCAAGCAAACATGAAAACACAGCAGACTTCTTGCAAATGAATCTATAAAAAGAATTAGAAAATGCTGTTACTTGCCAGTGCTAGGAAGTAAAAACAGACAAAATTCCTAATCTAAACTCAATTCAGAACAGTAAATAAGTCTTTTTTGAAAGTTGAGAATGTTGAGTTAGTTCTTGCCACTGCAATCCTTTGTCCATCAGCACCTTCCCTCTCTCTATTTCCATGCATTTCAGACTTGAAGTGGGAATGGGAGAAGGATGGAAAGTGTGCTGGAAGAGCTCTGCTCTCATCCTTTCACCCTTGCCTCATTTACTTGGCTCCAGTTGCACACATTTGCTTTGCCAGCTATTTCTCTGGTACCTTCTTCAATGGAGCCCCCCTGCCTGAAATTCCCTTCCTGACCCAATCCACTATGCCTCCACCCCTTATTCTTTAAAGTCTCTTCTCAAAATACTCATCTCATAAAACTTCTAAGCCCCAGTCCTCCTATTAAGTCCATCAAAGAAACAGAGATAAAAAACAAACAACCCCCTGCAGACCTACTAAGACATGAAAATGAGCCGAGTGCAAGTGCTCAGTGACTCTTCCTTTTTAAACTTTCTTCCCACACTGTCTGTCTTGTTCTGTCTATCTAGACTGATTGTTAATTGTCCTTCTGCAGTTTTATACCTAGACTGTGAGATTCCCAGAGCAGGGTCTTCCTTTTAATAAACGGAGTGCATAAAAGATGTAACTTCCTCTTGGCACAGACAGAATTTGTATTCAAATATTCTCTTACCAATTACTCAATGCCAAAAATGACTGAAAAAGCTCACGAAGGGCTATCGCCGCAAAATTACTTTCACAATTTATTTAGCTGAAAAATGCAGATAAGCATCTGGGTTTTCAGATGCTTCTTGAGACAAAGGAGTGTATTCATCAGATGCCTGGAGACGCAAAGCAACCATAAACCCAAATCTTCTGGCCAGGGAAAGAGTTTTACAGCTGTTTTCTATTGTCAGAATGACTCAAACCATATGGATGAGTCTGGTCCCAAATCTTCTGAGATCCACCAATCACTTGCTTTCACCTAGACAGCTGCAGATTTAATCAGTTGCACTCTGACTTCTACAAATTTAAAACCCCTATTTAAGTACAGCAAGGCTCAGCCTGAATCACCTCTGTGTCTCTCCCCTCTTTCAGGATAGCGACAGAGATATTCACCTCTGTGCATAAGTCAGGCACAGGACGGATTCACAAAGGCTGTCCCGCTTAGGCGCCAGAAGATTTCAATAAGACTGAAGTGAGAACAAGGCCTTCTGCTGGCCATTTGCAAGGTAACAAGCTCATTCTTTGTTAACCCAGGATTTGGTTCCCAATACATACAGAAAGGAAGCTGGAGTCAGACCAAGGTCATTGCGCTGTGATTTTGTTTGAAGGTGGATTTTACTTTATGATCTTTGAAGAGCTTTGTACCTTCTGCACTTGAGGCCATTGGATTTCTCCATAGTTACACGTCACAGTTTGAAGGTAAATGTGTTGATTTGTTCATTATTAAGAGCATAATGGAAGAAGATCATATTCATGATTCTGGGATGAAGTGTGAAAGGATTGCTGTTAATAAATATTTTGCTATTCTATTTTTTAAAGATATGGGATCACTTCTCTAACCTACTTCAAAAAAGTGAGCTTTAAATAGCAGTAGATTATATCATAAGTCCCCCAGGCTATTTTGGGGGGACAAAAAAGACAAATTTTTTGTTTGGTTTAAAAAATGTTTTCTCTGGTCTTATGTCAAAAACATGTAAATCAGAGACCAGAGCTACAAAATCTACAAGCAAAACATGGAACTGACTATTTGCAAAACGCCATCATATTCAGAGAGGAAAAAATAGAATCATTTCTTTAATCATTTCACTAACACTTCTCTTATTTTTTTTCCACTGGAATTTGTTTCTCATAGGAATGTAACGCACAAAGTGTTCAGAGAAAACCATGATTTTTTTAAAGTGATGAAGTCTTTGGGCTAAGTGCTATATCAGTTATTGTTCTGAGGAACCCATGTGCCAGATTTTGAGTGTGAAGCAGTGGAGAGCTCTCAACAGCATGGTTCATGTTGATCTCTTTATAAAGATCCTTCCCTCGGTTGGAGTTCGGACCTTTGTATTTGCAACTGAAAAGCCTGGTAGGTCTGATTGCTCCCCCATGGCATGTGTGCAACCATAGCTAATGCTCATCCCACCAGTTGCAGGTCTAAGTGAGGCAGGTGGGATGTGTTTTCACAGCCACCTTCTGTCTTCTTTACCAGTAAAGATCAATATTCACGCAAGGAGTTTGATTTAAAACAACCATTTCAGGCTACAGATTTTGGTACCCTTCTCCTTCCTCTTTGCTCAGTCCTTGTAAAACTATCTCAGCCTTCTTTTCACAGGGACACTAAAGGTAAAATGTAAAATGATGATAAAATCTAAAATGCAAGTAAAATGTAGCTCTCGACCAGATTAGACTGCCACATGCCAGAAAAAAACATAGGGAGGTCAGACAAAGTGAAGCAATCGCAGTTCCAGTTTACTGTTGATCCTTGGCCAAACATTTTGCAGGCAAATTTTGACATTGCCCAGAAGGCCGAGTTTCTTATATAACGGAGTAATTGGCCTGCCCACCCTGAGAGCTGTCGCTATGTCACATCTATCTTTAGAAACTGATGAATTTATTTAGTATTTCAAGACACCAGTTTTAATCGGAGGTGGTTTACCACCATTGCTCAACTGCTGCAGCCTGTTGACTAGCCGGGCTACACAGTGTCTCTGGCAGGTTCACTCGACTTGGTGCTCTGTAAAGCTGGTTTTCAGAGGAGTTTATCCAAGCCAGAGGTACAAGCAATGGGAAAATGTGAGCAGCAAACATCTTGTGCAACTGACCTGCTGGTCTACATTCCACAAAGTAAAAAACCAGAATCGCTGTTTCATTAAAATTTAGTACGCAAAGAAAGACATGGGATCTCATATTCCCATGTAAATCATCTCTTTTTTAATTACCTTTGCATAAAGTATTGTGTCCCCACCCTCCCTTGGGTTCCATTTCCATATAAAAGGAACTTCATTAAAAACACCTGCTGATCAGGTTCATTTTATTTGTCCTTCACTCAGGACAAACTCTTCGTTTCCATTTGGCTTGCAATGGCATTATTGACCACTTTGTGCAGCCAAACGGATTGCAACTAACTGCTGTATGTGAGCGCACAAGGGTATGTGTATGTAGAGTCTGCTAGTCTACAGGCAGGTGGGTAGCTTGTTTCTTTTTTTCATACCTGGGTAAGCCTGTTTTCCTTGTATAGGAAGAAGATAGAGATTCTGATTATCTAAAACTGCACAGAGAGGAAGCCCTGGACCAGGTGCTACAGCTTTGTAATGCTCAGAAACCCTTCAGCTCCTGCTCTTCAGTGGCCAAATCCGAGCGTCTCAGGCAGCAGCATTGTATTCTGTACCTCCCACGTTAGGGTCAGCCTTGTTGGTGGCTTCTGTCCACTCATGATCCTGAAGTGCATTTGTAGCATGAAGAGGACATTACATGACACTGCGTCGTTCCCTTTCTCTGAGAGCTATGGAGATGAGAGATAGTGAGGTTCCTGTGATGTGTTCCTAAACACCCCTGCAAAGTTTACCCTCGTGTTTCAAGACTGGGTGGGGTAAACGGAAATTTAAATCCTTAGGTATAACTACAAAACCATTTTGGTTATTTGCCTTATTTTTCCATCATATTTTTCAAGTGCTCCTATCTTTTTACATCCTTTTTTCCACTGCTTTCCTACTGTCCAGAGGGCAAATATATAGCTAGTATAAGTCTTACATGTCTTTGACAAGGCAATGACATTTATTTCCTATACTGCTTTCAAATCCTAGTTACAATAACATCAATGATGCTGTAAACTTTCCTCAAGTTTCACTGATGTGAGAGAGATTAGTAGTACAGCTATTCATTTTATTTGGTCAATTCTTTGTCTAATTAGCCCTAGCTTGCAGCTGAAGGAGAACTGGTGGTAATGTAGCTCTTTGGTGTGTGAAAAACAATCTTTTCCAAATTTCACTTTAATCACAATTGAGCCAAAACCTAAAAGGTTTCGCAATTTCCTATGAACCAGAAATTCTGAGAACTTTTTTTTTTTTCCAAAACTAAGACATATGATAGTTCCCAGGTTAAATATTTTCCCCAGAACCTATATCTGCTCAATAAAACTGCCATTTTCCTCATTTTCATTGATGCAAGGAAGGTCGGTTTTGCTGAACAGCTGCCTGAAACTCCAAGGTTTGTGGCCTACTTTATAGCCAAGGCTTCCTGGGCTTTTCTGCTCCCCGTGACAAGCAGGGAAGAGGTAGCTCATGCTCAGCTGATGACCTTGGACTCCCAAGGTCCTCAGTTCAGGAGCAGGCTGCCCCAAAAGTCAGAATTCCAAATTAAATCCTGGGCTGCATTTGGCAAATATTTTGTGACAGAAATCTTTCAGGCTGAACACAGCCATGGTTTTTCCTGGAAAACATTATTGATAACACTAACTGAGAACAGCATGGGGTTGTCCTACTCCAGAGGAAATTCTGGGACTTCAGAAGAAATCCTTGTAAATAGGTTACAGAGAAGAGCAAATACTTTCTTCCATATCCGTGCCAGTGAAACCGGCAGGATCATGCCCAGGGCACATACTAAAAGAGAGACTGTCTGCAGAATGATGATAAGAGACTATTTTCTGGCATCTATCATATGTCATGATCAGGGCTTTAAAAACGATGCACAGAACACATGGCAAGTTTCCACAGTTGCTGAAGCCAGGTACTGCTGTTACATGTCTCGTTTCCTCCCTGTCTTTTTCAACAATGGTAAGACTCAGCCACAGTTGTGGCAGCATCCTCTGCAAAATTTCCACTGGGAAAAGTGGAGTTTTACACTTTCCCCTTTTGGGATTATCCACACAACAGCCAAGCTTGACAGGGTCCCTGATCTCTAAACACCTAAGAAATGCAAAGATGTTGCTGATGGCGCTGTTATAAATCAATTTTAGAATTCATTATTCTGTTTTTTTTCTGACCATGCAGAAAACAACCAATCATACCTGGAGAAAACCCAATGTTTATACATTATTAACATTATCTTTAGCTAGTTTCATAATTGCCAAGACCTAGTGGCACCATCATGCTCATATTTCATTAGGCGATGTTTGTGTACTTACTTATATATCATAGTGTCTCTCTCCCACTCTCTCCATATGTAAATATATGGGTATTTGTGTGCATATGTATATTTATAAAAGTACACACACATTTAAAAAGCAGTCCTTGCCTCATACACTTTGTGGTCTGTTGGAATGTCTGTTGGTGAGACAGCACTTGGGTAACTTTGGGACCAGACGCAGCTGTTATCTGGATGTGTACATATGCGTGCATGCGTGTGCGCCACCAGCTTCCATCTGCAATTGCATTACTGAGACTGCGTGTGTGATACCATGTGGGGCTAATGGTGACAGATAAGCCCATGCCAGCCTTTGCTTCTCTGTTAGATCTGGGCTTGAAGTTGATGGGGAAGTGGCCATAAATTGAAATAGCCACAGGTAGTAGTGTGACCCTTGGAAAGCGTGGGGTCAAATTTTCAAGGGATAGTTTCTTTTGTTTTGCAAATGTGGTTTCTGCTTTTAATTTCTGAGCTGCATTTGAATAAATGGGAAAAGGGGTCAATTTTTCCCCTGTCTCCATCTCAGAAGCTCCAGGCTCAGTAGCTGGTCCTTCTGCAGGTACAGGCTTCTTACAATTGAGTCTGGGGGTTAAAGAAGAAGGGGTGTGCCTCAGTCTGTTTGAAGATGCCATACCCTTCTCCCATATTTTGTATGCCGTCCATCCTAGAACAGAAACGGTAAACATTAAAACAGCAAGAACCTTGTCCCTTTCACATGGAGCTTTATGAGATGCTGCAATATACTTAGAAGCCAATGCAAATCCCATTAGTAGTTTCAAAGTCTAGCTAGCACACATTACAGCATGGCCAAAAATTTTAAGTAGCCAAGGCAGTAACCACATTGATCTTGACTTTTCACTTCAGGAAGATGCCTAGATTTCATAAGAAGAATTATTTTCTTAATATTAATTGTTATAAGGTGATGTTTCTTATATTCATCTTTTATTTATGTTCAGTGGTACTACTCTGCTTTATTCCATTCTGTGTTATCTTATTCTGCACACAAGACTTCTAGAGAAAGAGATCAAGAGTGAGCATGAATCTATGTCACAACAAAGCAGGGCTTCCTACCCTCTTTCCAGGGGTGAAGGTGAGTGTTCCACATGTGTGGTGAATCCAGCCCTGGTTGCACAACTCCAACATTCGTGACACGCTGAGAACAAATCCTGTGGGATTGCAGACTAATTATTCCCTGGAGTAGGAAAAGAGTCAGGGACAAGAGTGACATTTGTGACAACAGAGAGGAAGGATTGAACACGAGAAGGGAAAAACAGTAGCTACAAGGCAGGAAAAAGCAGAAAAGGACTGAGAAAATCTGGGAGAACAAAAGAAGATACTATATATACTGGAGCACAACTCACAGAATATACAAAGAGCTCATAATTGTGTTAATGTTAATAATTATCATTGTTCATTATGTTCATTACTATATTAAGAATAATAATTATCATAATCATTGTGATGATAAGATTATGATTGACATTGTGTTAATAACTATGCTAATAAGTCCATTAATACAAATGCTCTAGCGTCCTGTGCTCTGACACTCCCGCACTGTCGAGGAGATCGCCATTAAACCACTGGTGTGTCTCTGCTTGTCTTCAGGGCCAGCAAGTACCAGTTCATCACCAAAAATAAGCCTGTGTGGTGAATCCAGAAATCACAACTCTGCTGCTAAACGGATTTGTACCACGCGCTAAAATTTCAGGGTGAGGAATTCTTCATTTCAAGTTCTCCAGGTATTTAGGATCCAGCCTTTAAAAATGAGATGCTACAAGAACTTTAGGCTTGCAAAATGCTTATAGAAGTGCCTGAATGGGCAGCACTGTAGTTCTTGCTGTCTGAGATACCTGAAGGGAACTTATTTCTAAGGTGATGTTGAGCATCCTCCTAAAAGAAGGCTGTTCAGCAGGCAGCTCCCTGTGGCAGCAGCATATAATGAACTCCAGAGTCTGTGGAGGACACCAAGAGTAGCAGGTCAAGATGGACACATTTACAAGTATTTCAGGATGTGTTCTCCTGCATTTTTGACAAAAATAGTCTTGAATCTGTTAACAGTTTGGTCAAAAAAAAAAAAGTATGTCTTTAAATACTCAGTAATATTTGCTTTTTAAGAGTAGAGCACCAGCAATGTTATTTCAAATTTCCCGCAGATTCTCTGGGAATCACTGAAGATCTGCATTAATATAGGTTAATGGAGACTCGAGCAGCAGGGAGGTGCATCCTGCCACATCCCTGCAATCATTACAATTGGGTGCCTGATTTTCTTCCCATGATGAAATAGTGCCAGAGGCAAAAGGGAGAAGTGAGGAGGGAAAACATGCATCTTGACTTCCTCCTAAGAAGCAGCTGGTAGAGCATTGAGGGTCCCCTCATTTAGATATAGCCAGAGGTACCAAAAACTTTCCTTTTCTGCGATGGAGAGGCTGGGTGTGGGGCAAAATGGAAAAGGAGGATGAGACAAGAGTTCATGCAGAGACATTTCAAAATGTCTTAAAAATACAGAAAATGAAGAGTTCATTTTTTTTGCAGATCACGTTAACATTATTTTTAACCTCACTTCTTTTATAATGTCCCCTCTGGAAGGGTGAAACATGCATTCTTACCAGCTCCTTTTATTCGACTTAAAACATGCGTGCTGAGTTGTTGTTGGCTTTTATACTTGGGAAGTGAAAAGGAGCAGGATGTTAGGGGAAAATATATTTCTGAAGCATTATTTGTTAAAATGTCTACAAAGAATTTCATGGCCTTCACAAGTAGATGAAAGGGAAACAGTTCACAGTTTGACCTTCCAGCCTTTCCTGGGGTCTCAGTAGGTGATACTGCAAAACCTGGAGCTGTCTGTTTCTGGCTGAAGCTGCATTACAGTAGATTTCCACTGTAATTTGCCTACTTGCTATCCCCCATACAAATGATGTGCTGCCCCATAATCTCAGTGAGACCGTTAAGGATCTTGTGTTCCAGGACAGCCCTTGTGAAGCCCGTCACCTCTGAATATTGGTCCAGCAAAAATGAATTAATTTAAAAAAAAACACAGCAATGCGAACAGGCAATGAAACTGGGGTTCCTGCAGCAGTCTAGGTAGAGAAGATGATGAGAACATATTGGCAGATTTGTGAGATGTGAGCTGAAAAAGCAGCAGAACCCTTCTCACCCACTCCAACCCCATAACCAAGTAGAAAACACAAGTACGTTAGTGCTCATCCCTGAACAGCTGAAGACATTGTCAGACATGTTCTGCACTCCCACATGAGTGGAGACATAAAACTGGGTGGTATTAATGCAGTAATTTTCATACCTACATCCACACTTCAAGGAACCATGTTTTGATTATGTTGGCAGGCCCTTAATGCTTGTAGGACTTGAACAGAGCAGAGCTGGGTCTACTTTCAAGACTGTCCCTGGGAGTCTAGACACCCAGGTATGTCCTAGATCCAGGCTGTTTAAAAACATTTTAAATTCTAAAGAAAGGTATACTTCTGATCCAGAAGGTCTACATAGAAGGGTCTGTATAGAAAACTTGGTCTAGTATGTTCCCACATTGATGTGAACAGTGAAAAACAGAGGGAAAACATATACACTGATCAGATATAAATCCATGAAGACTTGCCACAGCAATAGGTTGAACTATCACTAAACAGAGCTATTTCTCAAAAAGTTGGAAAATGAAGATTTTACTTGACTGTCTCAGACAATATTGTTTACCTTTGATTTTCTAGAAGTTCAGATAAGATCCCTGGAGATATTTTATCAGTGTGGAATCTACAAAGCTTTTCCTCGCACGACCATGCATCAACAGTATAATTACTATAGCCAGAAATGTAGACTCAGGAAACCTGTTCAGCTAAAAACAGAGACAGTTATAACCAGGGGTGAAAAGATCATAAAAATTTCACGTGTTTTTCAGCCACTAAGTGAGAAGAGGAAATCGAGACAACTCCAGATGCAAGCTCAGCATCCCCTTGTTCAGTTTTAAGATGAGGGTATTAAATACGCGTCACAATTACCCAAGCAGAATCCATAATGTAGATCAATAGTCTTACTACTTCAGAAACATTGGATTTCATGAGTGTGAAGTGTAGTTAATGGATAAATTTCATACCAATAAAATCTCTCTTTCTCCTGTCTGCATATGCATATATTAATTACTGATAATTAATATGCCAATTAACCTCTTAGAAGTCAGCGAAAGTCAGCATTCTTTGATATTTTCATCATGTCTGACTATTTCTTTTACAGAAGAAAGGAAATACCCCAGAAATTTTAGTATCACAATGCTGGTCTGGCTTTAAAGCTTAGAGTGAGGCACAGTATTTTCTTTCTTCCCCTTACCAAGGTCCAGGGAGAAAAGGAGAGTCCACCGAGAGCAGGGTGATCACACAACTCCTTTCATGGCTACTGCTGCTGGAGGTGAAACAAGGGGATCAAGTGTGTATTTTGACAAGTCCAAGTGATTCTCTGTGCATTACATCCTGGCAAATAAAAACACATGCAATAAAATGGCCAATCTCCATCTGAAACTTAGTCTGTGGGATTTGAGGTGGAAAGAATAAACACAGATGGTTACAGAGTCCAGTCTTTGACCCCAGGAACGGTTGGAGATTTCTGGCTCAGATTCCACAGGCACCTACTGCTAACCAGCCCTACTACGTCTTTTAAAACATCAGAAGGTCTTCTATGTTGAATTGGGTATGTTTATTAGACGTACTTCTTGAGCACCTCCCTTTCACAAGCACAGCAGCCCAGTGCCCTTTGTCAGCCTTGCATGGAAGGTACAAAGTTCATGCTCAGACTCCATGCTTTCCAATGATGATTTTCCACAATATTGCATAATTCTACCCATAGTTGCTCACAACAAATTTAAAGCGTGTCCCTTTTTCAAAGAACTTCCAGTATAAATAAGGGAGAGAAAAAATATGAAACTGAAGAAACAATACCAGACCAAGAAAGGAAGCACAAGGGATGGTTGATAAAAAGGGCTGTTAGCTGGAGGTGGCAAAGGAGTAGACACTGCATCCTTGGATCGCAGAATGTGCCAGGTGGCCACAAACCCCAGGGTTTTGGCTTGACCACCGCAGAGATAAGGCCAGCTGCAAAGCTTGGATCCTGATCAAATGTTTGCAATCCAAACACTCTGAGAGTTGGGGTTATTTGGCTTGGGCCCACGTCTAGTTTATATTAATGTTTATTGCCCCTTGGCCATTTGGAAACTAACTTTCATAATTCACACCTCAGCGATGCATGTTTGGCTGTACTGACGGCAGGCTACAAATCCAACTCCAGTATCTAGCAGCCCTCCTTTCAGCTGTATGGAGCGCCTTGCATGTGGCTTACATATCACAGCTGACAACGGCTGAATGACAACTTCATGGCTCACAGTTAGAAGCTTAGCCAAAAAAGCACAAAAGGCATATCTCCTGCTAGGGCTTTCATCTTTCACATCCACTCAACACTTCTTGCAGCAACTCTTTGGGTGAGAAGATCAGTGTCCTCTTCACCTGCCTTCCTTTCCAGAAGTCTCACTTGGTAGGCCTGTCACCCACAGCTGTTTCATTGTTTCCTTGGTCACACAACTTGGAGGTTTAAGTAGGCTCTGAACTGACCTCTCTGCTCTTAAATATGGCTTAGACCTATGCTGTGATCTTCAAACCTTCACCTTAATGGTACTTAAAGATTGGCATAGATTCACCATCGCCTTCATGCTGGTCAAAAGAACAAGACCAAGAACAAGAGAGAACAGTCTGGACTTATGGTCCTTGGAGCAGTAAGAGAAGCCAATCATTTTAATGAATAAATTTATTTCTTATACTCCAGAAGATAAAGAATTCAGCTCAAGATCCTCCTGTTTCATTTCACTCCTCCGGTAAAAAGTATATTTTATTAACTAGTTTTTTATGTTTAAGTCTGCTCTGTCCTTTCAAGCTGGGAAAAAAAAATCAGCAAAAGATATATTTCACAGAACCTATTTCTGGGAGCATGTTGGATACTTAACAAGTTCATCTTCTGTGAGCAGCCACTTCATGTATCAGACCATAATGATTGCTTGGGTTCAGACTGCAGCACTCTCTGTTAGATCCCCTTCCTTGATGCAGGACAACCAGAGTAAATGTTATCTTAATAATACTTTCTTGTTCTTTATGCTATTCATCTGCTTTGAGTAGCAGATCATCTGTCTTCCCTCCCCCTGTTTATAGTATGTCTTACTGAGTACTGATGGATGTCTTCACAGACAGCCAAAAGTGAAGGTGGTAGTAATGCTGAAGGATACTGTTTTCTCTAGTTCTTCTAAGTCATCCCTGGAGATCATTTGCCTTTTAAAAAATGAGGTGTACTAGTCTGGGCAGTGCAAGCTAAACTTCCCTTGGTAGCTTCCCTATTTATATTACATAACGGGGTCAAACTTGGCCCATTTCTGACCTCAAAGTCTATCCTAACCAGCATGACCACCGACACTATACACTGTGTGAGGTACCCACTGTCCAAATTGCCCTGTCCCAACATTATCAATCTTTCCTTTAAGCAAAAAACAACCCCAACTAAGTCCAGTTCAGATGAACCAGTTATGATAACAAATAGTTTCTCTAGTTATGAACGCTAACACAAGGCAATTGCATCTCAGGCTCCAGAGGGCAGGATCTAAATAACCTTCTGATTGCCCTGTTGACTTGTGCTGTCAGGAAAGAGCACTCCCCCTGATTGGGGCACTGCTCAATTTATAGAGTCTGTTGAGTTTTCTTTTTAAAAAAAGAGTCATCAGGACCTCGATTTTCTTCTTTCTTGCCCCCCGTGGGGCCATCTGCCCTGAGCACGGCTGGCACAAAGCCCTATCAGATCAGGCACATGGAAGTGATAATGTTTCACACCCAATCATCAGTGCAAAAACAACCATACAAGGTTAAAAACAACTTTCCACTCACAGGAGTAAATGGGAGGGTGAGACGGACAACTAAGCCTTCATGATAAATCCTAGCTGAACAGCCCTGACTGGTTTTTTTGCTACTCCTTTTTTTATCCTAAAGCCACAGTCCCAGAACAGCCCAGCATCTTTTTTTTTTTGCAGTGGCCACCACCTTCCCAGCCCCCTGTCCGCATCCATGCCACGGTCTTGCCCAGAGCAGCTGAGGGCAGCTGAGGAAAATGTCACTGTGAGGCATTTTCCCACTCTGATTACTCCAGCTTTTGCCTGGTCACAGGCCAGAACAGGCTCTGGCATAGTTTAGGGTTGTCTTAAAATACTCGAGGATGTGACTTGTGTAGCTAGCTGGTGGGGGAGCCAGGGGACTGCCAGGGTCCTGCTCAGCACTGCCATCCACCAGTGCCCCAGGCACCAGCCTCGGGGTGCTTGGGGTCCCTCTAGGTATCTCTCAGGGCAGGGGCAAGGATGGGGTGTACAGAGTGAGCTAGCCTGGCTTCACACCACCCTCTGGTGGCATTTCCTCCGGCTGAGGAGACTCTCGACTGCCCTCAAGGTCCACTCATCCTTGCACCGTCCCCACAGCACAGAGAGGTCTCAAAGTAAAGCACAGGACACCCGGGCGTCTTTAGGATTTTTGGGATAACAGCCCTTCAGTACTTAGTACAATGAGTCTACGGATAGTATTAATTACAGAAAGCAAATGTTTGTAAATTTGCACCTTTATATTCACTATTAATTTCAAATTCAGCATCTCTCTCCACATCACTTTCTCCAGCACATATTCTCCACATCTGGAGACAGCCCTGCTGCAATGAGTGTCCGCAGATCAGACCCCAGGTTAGGTTTGGGTTTAACCTTTGATGATTAGAAATGCTACATCCTGAGAAAGGAAATATGGCTAGACAATTATTCTTGTTCATATATAGCTCCCTGTGGAGAGGAGCTCTGTCTCCTACTTGATTGTGAATCAAGTTGTTACAGAAAAATACTTCTCTCCAGCATAGCCTTGAGAGTTGTTTTCATTCAGTTCTGCTGAGGCCAGAGATAATTTGTACACTCTAAATACAAATTGCATCATGCTAATGAATTCATAATAGTCAAAAGTACTCTACTCATAATAGATCTGAAAAGGCAAAATACATAATATATTTTAAAGAAAATCTGTGTCAAGAATCTTGTAATCTGGAGTTAATTGAATATAACAATGCAGACAGTTTTAAAAGGATGCTTTCGACAATATTTACAAGAAATTTAAATTTTAATATTTATTTTATCAAAACAATTCTTTACAATCTTGTGTAATGTACAGTCATTAGTGTCTTCTTTGCTAAGATGCTGAGCAATAAGTAGAGTTATAATTTTCCTGCCTCTGTCACAATGTACTGCTATTTAGTTTGCATACAAAAGACTCCATGTGTTTCAGTGCATAGGAGGATCAGGCCCTGCAGTAGAGCAGACTCTCAGTACTCATTAAACCCAATTAATAGTAAATTGGATTTTTGCTTTATCATCAGCCCAACCTTGTAACCTTAAAGCCTCCTAATTTGTATGTGACCTCATAATCTCTCTCTATTAACATGTATGAAATAATGCTGTATATTGCTTAACAAGTGTTTCAGCAGACTTTTTTTCTCAATTTAGGAATTTTTTAAAAATAACTCTATTTATTCTTATTATAACTATATATAAAAGAATATTATTGTTATGAGATTTTATGTTATTTTCCTTGGTTTATCTTTATAGATCACTAATATACGTAAAGGCCAAATCCCATCTTCAGTAACATAAGTGGCAAAATTTACCCTGGTATTGATAACGGCCCATAATCACAGAATCACAGAATGTTAGGGATTGGAAGGGACCTCGAAAGATCATCTAGTCCAATCCCCCTGCCGGGGCAGGATTGCCTAGACCATATCACACAGGAACGCGTCCAGGCGGGTTTTGAATGTCTCCAGAGAAGGAGACTCCACAACCTCTCTGGGCAGCCTGTTCCAGTGTTCAGTCACCCTTACCGTAAAGAAGTTTTTCCTCATATTTAAGTGGAACCTCCTGTGTTCCAGCTTGCACCTATTGCCCCTTGTCCTGTCAAGGGATGTCACTGAGAAGAGCCTGGCTCCATCCTCTTGACACTTGCCCTTTACATATTTATAAACATTAATGAGGTCACCCCTCAGTCTCCTCTTCTCCAAGCTAAAGAGACCCAGCTCCCTCAGCCTCTCCTCATAAGGGAGATGTTCCACTCCCTTAATCATCTTCGTGGCTCTGCGCTGGACTCTCTCTAGCAGTTCCCTGTCCTTCTTGAACTGAGGGGCCCAGAACTGGACACAATACTCCAGATGCGGCCTCCCCAGGGCAGAGTAGAGGGGGAGGAGAACCTCTCTTGACCTGCTGACCACACCCCTTCTAATACACCCCAGGATGCCATTGGCCTTCTTGGCCACAAGGGCACACTGCTGGCTCATGGTCATCCTGTTGTCCACTAGGACCCCCAGGTCCCTTTCCCCTACGCTGCTCTCCAACAGCTCTGCCCCCAACTTGTACTGGTACATGGGGTTGTTCTTGCCCAGATGCAGGACTCTACACTTGCCCTTGTTATATTTCATTAAATTTCTCCCCGCCCAACTCTCCAGCCTGTCCAGGTCTCTCTGAATGGCTGCGCAGCCTTCCGGCACATCAGCCACTCCTCCCAGTTTTGTGTTATCAGCGAACTTGCTGACAGCGCACTCTAATTCCTCATCCAAGTCATTAATGAATATATTGAATAGAACTGGTCCCAGAACCGATCCTTGCGGGACTCCGCTAGACACAGATATATACACTAATATATAGACAGAAATATGACCCTGATTAATAGGACCCACAGAGGAACAAAAATATTCTCCCCAATAGGAAGCTAGGGAGGGAGAAAGTAGGAAAAAAAAATGAAACAGAAATCCTGCATGGCTGACCCCATTTACTTACTAGGAAACTACATTACTCTCACGTATAAAACCTCAGCAAGATTTCTAAGTTTAAGCAAACATGTACACATGTGCATGCACAAAAAACCCAACAGAAGGCAGCCGAGCTGCGAATAATAGCTATTTCAGATTAAGCATCCCTCCCCTTTGCCCTTGCTGATAATCGTTATTGCCATTGTATATTCATGAGCAAGTAGACCAGGTTCCTTAGTCCTCTAACACACCAGACGTTAACCTTCGGTAAGGCTGTTTTAATTCATCATTTTCTTTCCTGATTGTAACTGCCAGTGTAAAAAGCCTATCTTCACTTTTTCCTATAGACAACATGGAACAAACGGGCAAAATCTTACCAATAACTGGTTCTTTTAAAGACTATCTGCATTTGTTTAAACAGTACAGATTCTATGGTTGTTGCACCAAAAGAGAAGTCTGAACTAGAGTCTATGTCTCCTATAGCAAGCTCATATTGAAACATAAGTTCTCAGCTCATTTTGAGGTTTTGGGGGAATCGATGATGCTCTAATTTATAATGTAGCCAGAACTATGAGAATTGCCAAAGAGGAGGGCAAGCACAGCATTCTGACAATTTTAGATGCATTAGCCCATACCCACCGTTTTACACAGACTTCCTCTAAAATATTCCTTTATTCATATTACTAGGTGATTTGACCCTTGAAATTAATAGTTCCTACCCATGCTGTATGTCATTAGGTAATTTTGACGTAAGATTCATAATTTTCACGTCCACCCCTCAGTGGTTTGCGTTTCTTCATTTTTTTCATAAAGTAAAAAGCATTTTCTTAATTGATGTGTCTGCAGTGGGTGAATTATCTTCCTCAGAAACTTCTCCACTATCTGCCCATGGTTGAGACATGTCTACTCTTGATTACAACCCAACACAATATTTTAAGTGATCTATTTTTAACAAGGACAGTAGATAAATGTTCTTGAATTTCCTGAGCATCTCATATTGGCACCTTTTTAATGAAATGATGTCACCATAGCCGTCTTTCAGAGCTCATTCAAAAGAGACTCATTCCCTGCTCAGGAGATTATGGAGCACTCACACAAAGAGGACAGAGATGCAGCAGCTCTTAAAACATTGGCAATAGTGGGCAAGTCAAGGGAACCAGGGTAAAGAGGTCTTAGGTGGGCAGCTCTGTGTGATTGTGTACAGACTGGTGAAATCCCATCAAGCCTAAGCTTGAGTCCCATGAAGCCCGCAAAGGTATGAAAAGGCTTTTAGCCTTTCTGAAGGAGAGGACCTTCCTCAGCAGTTATAACTCAGCTTTACATCCCCAGCATCCCTTTTTTGTGCATTGTGGCAGAATAGCTTCTGGTCAGTCAGTTCATTACGTCCCCACAAAGGTGGGAGCCAGGAAGAATGCACAAGTATAAATCAGAGAAGCTGAACTAAAGCCCTAAGTTTGCAGAAGACTTGGCATCGATCACAGACTGTGTGGGTGGACAGTATCTCTCTTTATGCACCAGGAACATGAAGTAATGATTAGGCTTCTGTTTTCTCCACTCGCTTATGCTGGCTTGTTGGTACTGAACATGTGCTAAAATACTATGGTGCTTTACCCATAGTCAGTCTCCATGTCATGCCACAGATGGCAGGTAACCTGAAATCACCCAGAGGAGTGCACAAACAGCGCTGAGTTAAAATAGAGACTTAAAGGAGAAGACTATTCTCTTTCTTTCTCTTTTGATGGTAGCAGAAATACTGGAAATAGTACAGAATATTAAAGATAACTGAGTATCTGCTTAGTGATAAATTCTGAACAGGCTATCCAGAAAAGGCTTTTATTCTAAAATGTATGTTTAAATAGAGCTGGACTACAGAAGGAAGTTTGACTCTACTCCTTCCCTTGAACTTTGGGCTGAGCCACAGATTTAAACCACTCCTCAAATTATGGGCTACAAAGCCAAGAGGTGTCTATTTTCTAACCTCCACTCTTCTGGACTGTGGCTAAAGTCACACAAAACCCATCATGAGTTTTCAGCATAGAGGAAAGCTAGGAGCAAGGGTGATCAGCTTCAGAACCCTAGGAATGGGTTTGCAAATGACCTTCCTGGCATCTTCTAAATTTTCAGGTAACTTGTTCGAAGCTGGAGTTTACTGTATTCCTAAAATGGATGAGGACCATCTGGTACTGGTCCCCAGCTGTGCCCTGGATGCGGCCACACACAACTGGAATGTTTGGCCACAGTAGGACTTGCCCACCTTATTTGTCCCCACGTATCTCTCGTGCAGTGTTATTCCAGGGTGCCACGACAGTCGAATATTTAACAATGTGGTTAACTTGAAATGTACAGAGCTCTTAATCTTGCTAGCTTCAGCCATTTTGGCTGGGGGAACTGTTGCATCTCCATTATGGCTAGGACATCACTACAGCATAGTATGAGATGATTCTCCTAATTTCTCAGCTGGGCTCTACTCTCTGTTCTTGAATCCTGCACACTGCAAACATACGTAGACCTGCCTACACTGTCTCCTGACAGGTACAGCTTTGTTGGTATAACACAATGTAGTCTTAGCTGTGCCCATTTTTCTAAGTCTTTGAAGTGCAGATCTTACTACAGGTAAAGTGGTAGTGAGGCGAGTAAGAGAACTGGCTTTTTTTTCTGTTTAAATCATATGCACCTCAGCATACCTGTTTAGAGGTAGATAATATCTTTCTTAAAAATGTAAGTAGTTGAATCTAAAGAACATTTTGAGGGGGCTCCAGTCAGAAAACCAATAGCTATTTGGGCACAGAAGGAATTAATCCTGCTTTCTGTGGGGCTTTGTGTTGTAAGTGGTCGGCTCTGGCATTCATGAAACACAAACCCAGCTGAAGCAAACTCTGTGTTTGGGGCATTTACAGGGGCCCTTTTCCCATGTGGCTGTTCTAGGGCCTAATGATGTGAGATACCACTCTGCAGCTTTTCCCACAGCAAGGGCATTTACAGCATCTGTCTCCTCTACCCATTTGTCTATTTTCGTGACATTTGTTACTTAATTATCTGGGAGAGCTTTAGCCCTCTGTCACATTTGGCTGAAATCTTCCACTGGGCTCAAAAAAAAAAAAAAAAAAAAAAAAAGACACACATCCAGGCAAACCCCACACTCCTATAAGCCTTATTCCCTTAAAAAAACAAACTAAAAAACAACAGCAATGCTGCCGACAACAGCAAAACCACTCAGTGATAAAGATCACACACTTTCTAAAGTAATCTCCACGATTCTTCACAAAACAGCGGGGAAGCCACTGGAGGGGTAGTGCCTTCTCCCTGTCCCACCAGCAGGGACTGCTGGCACTGACACCCCAGTCACAAGGTACTGGGGCAACTGGTCTGCTAAATGCAGGGGAGGGGAAACACATGAGAGCAGCTCCATGTGACCTGTCAGCCCTGGGCTTCAGCCAACACTCTGCTTCAGACAAGGAGAGCAATTGTGGCAGCCTGCCCTCTCCTCTGGCAGCCCCTTTCCAGGCTCACATCAGCTGTAGGTCTGGGCTTTGTCTCCGAGTCCTGACCCCGATGTCCGCTGAGCCTTACCAAGGGCACCCTGCTCTCCCCATGCACCAAGGACCTCAGGGAGAAGTCTTCTGCTGGACCAGGTTTTCCCTTGGTAGCCCCTTTCCAGCCCTGCTTGATCCACAGCTCTGTGCTGTGCCAGTGCCCCACAGGACAAGACACTGAGATGGTGGCTCTCATGGATATCTCCAGAGCTTATGTGAATGTAGCACATGCATAGGTTAGGAAATCTATAGGTTGCTCTGACACCTAATTTTCCAAGATGATGCACATCTGCTGAGCATCCCCTCCCTCTCCTCAGACTAGGTTCTGAACAGAAAAATTGCTTTTTACATATTAATTCTTTAAAAATACACCTTTCCACCGTTGGCTGCTTAGATAAGACAAGGCTGAGAGTTGTTCATCAACACAAAATGCTTATTAGCTACTTTAATCTATCTGATATGATAGATAATAGATTAATATATATTTTTCTTGTAGTTTTTAGGAAGATTATTCCATAGATATTTTACCTTTCCTTTTATGCCTTTCACCCATGCAGTACAACTGCCTTCTGCAGCTTTCCTGTCACAGGAAGTGAGATCCTTGGATTAGCACAAAGAAAAATGAACCAACTCCCACCAGCTACAGTATAAGTGTAAATTACCATGTGGATAGTTGAGAACTCAACACTTATGCCAATTAAAATATTAATGAAGAATTCTAGCTGATTTTTCTATATTAAAAAGCAGGAAATTCTGAAGTACATGATTACTGTGTAATATGCAATTTTAAAAGATCTCTTTGTTACTTGTTTGGTGCTCTAAATCACAGACTTTTGAATATTGGGTTGGATTTTACCCCTTGATCTTTCTGAGAAGCTGAACAAAAGATAAAAGCACAGGAAAGAGTAAGTATGAGGCAGCCCAGCTTCCCTGAAGTGATGTATTGAGTGGGTGGCAGCCATTTGTCAAGGAAGTTCATCTGGTAAATTCGCAACTGACTTCATGTCAAAGGGAATAACTGCATTTCGGCTCCATGTTAGCCAGGCAGATCAGCATTTCAGAGATAACTGCACTGCAGTAATATTTCATAGCTCCCATAGTTTCTTACATGGGAGGATCATTTCAAAGAGCTCACCTGCTTGCAAATGCACTAGTTGGGCTGGAAGGATTTTATAGACTGATTTTGTTTCTAAGGCTTATATTTATAAAATGTAACCAAGATGAGGAAAAAGAATTTTACTGTTTCTCCACGTTTACTTATTTCCAGTCTGAGGTGATAATAGCAGGTATGCAGATTTTCCTTCTTCAGCTGGTGATATGCGCACTGATCAATATTAAGTATTGATGTATTATTGATGTGCCCTGAATGGTAGCTACCAACTCTGCTGGGACTCTGCAGGTTCAGTCATGCTCTCCATTAATTGTCACATGCCAGAGTTTTTCTGATCACAGAAAGACTTTTTTTTTTCTCCTTAGATCACTGCATTATTAAGTCTCAACACAGACTATTGAATCTTACATGGGCACATATCCTCTTGCCTTTGAGTATTACAGAGAAAAGTAGGCAACTGCTAGGCACTTGTAGGGGTGATTCACACCTCTGGCTGTAAGGACAGCTGCAGCCACACAATGTTTTGGTGCTAGCTAGTGACCTTGAAATAATTCTTCATTGAAGTTAGGTGAAAGTTAAAAGTAGATTACTTACTTACACTTACAAACTCCATGAAAGACAACCAACTGCAAAGACACAGATTACATAGTTGAAAGGACAGAAATAAAAACAAGCTGCACTTAATCTATTTGCACTAGGACAAATTTAAAAGATTGCTCTTTACTCCTCTGTATCCATCTGACAAGCTACAGATGTTTACCTAGCCCATTTGGTAAGGAAATACATCCTCTTGCATACTTACGTCTCGCACTACAGCCTTGGAGTTCTTGGCACCATGTGCTGGCTTGTATTTTGGGTTCCTGTCTTGGTCTCCCAGTCTTCCACAGACTGAACACTGTATCTCATGTCAACATGAAAAATCACAGTTATGCTTAATATAAACACAGAAGCAGAATCACTGCATGCAGCGTGTTTCTGGCTCTTCACTGAAGCTGTATGCATTGACTTTACAGTGACACTGTATCTCGGATGACGGAATCCTACTCCTCCCTGTAAATGACACCATAATAACGACTTACTAAAAAATTAGCTTTGGTCTCTTAGGAATGTCTTTAGTTAGATCGTACCAATGTTTGCAAACGACTCAATCTGTGTACAAAAAATTGTATATGGAAATGAAGCAAAGCTTCTGCTGCTAAGAAATATGGATTTTTGGCCACAAGATTTACAGGAACTATTTGAGAAGCAAGTATCAAAGCGTGTCCATGATTATCTGAAGCCAGCCTTTGGCATATAGTAAGAAATGAAATCAACGCAAGGGGAAAAAAAAGAAAAAAAAAAGGTAAACCAGGAATTTAGAAAATCAGTGTATACGAGGGAGTAACTAAGACAGCAACAGCTACAGTGGCAGAATTATCAACAAATTGAAAGACAATCTGTGAATTATATTTATATCATAAAAACCTTCAGTTATACAGCCTTGAAAAAGCAGGACTGGATCTTCAGGAATCTACTTAGACACAAGCTTACTGATGGAAAACAAAGGGTTAATCTAGTGAAATGTAGCTTTCAGTATAAAAAAGGTGATCAATTCTTGTTCATTGGTATAGGGTAAAGAAATACTCTGATAAGCAAGAGCAAAAAACCCAAGAAATAGGTGGTTTGATTTTGAGAAAAAGCTGTACTTAGGGTTTTTTCATAAATATATCGTGTTCTTACAACAAAACTGAGAAAATCTATTTTACATTAAAGTCAAATGGACTAATTATTTAAAAATACTAAAGGAACGGAGAATGTCATTTTGCCCGTCTGCTCCTTTTGTCTGTTAATCATGTGAAAAATGAGTGCTTCTTGCAAAATTTTGAAGCCTTGAACTCAAACATAGCAATGGGAGAAGAAGCTATTTAACGAATGAAAACCATATTAAAGATGGAGATTTTACACAATTGCTTTAAAGAACTTTTACTTATTAAAAACCTGCACTTTTATGTTAACATTGTTAGACATAAATAAGTCTGGTGAAGTTCCCACTGACTGGAAAAGGGGAAACATAACCCCATCTTCAAGAAGGGGAAAAAGGAAGACCCAGGGAACTACAGGCCAGTCAGCCTCACCTCTGTGCCTGGCAAGATGATGGAGCAGATCCTCTTGGAAACTATACTGAGGCACATGGAAATCAAGGAGACGATTGGTGACAGCCAACATGGCTTCACCAAGGGCAAATCATGCCTGACAAATTTGGTGGCCTTCTACGACAGGGTTACAGCACTGGTGGATAGGGGAAGAGCAACTGATGTCATCTACCTGGACTTGTGCAAGCATTTGACACTGTCCCGCACGACATCCTTGTCTCTAAATTGGAGAGACATGGACTTGATGGATGGACCACTTGGTGGATAAAGAATTGGCTGGATGGTCGCACTCAAAGAGTTACGATCAACGGGTCAATATCCAAGTGGACACCAGTGACAAATGGCGTTCCTCAGGGGTCAGTATTGGGACCGGTCCTGTTTAACATCTTTGTCAGCGACATGGACAGTGGGATTGAGTGCATCCTCAGCAAGTTTGCCGACGACACCAAGCTGTGTGGTGTGGTTGACACGCTGGAGGGAAGGGATGCCATCCAGAGGGACCTTGACAGGCTTGAGAGCTGGGCCTGTGCAAACCGCACAAAATTCAACAAGGCCAAGTGCAAGGTCCTGCATGTTGGTCGGGGCAATCCCAAGCACAAATCCAGGTTGGGCAGAGAACGGATTGAGAGCAGCACTGAGGAGAAGGACCTGGGGGTGATGATTGACGAGAAGCTCAACATGAGCTGGCAGTGCGTGCTTGCAGCCCAGAAGGCCAACTGTATCCTGGGCTGCATCAAAAGAAGCGAGGCCAGCAGGTCGAGGGAGGTGATACTGCCCCTTTACTCCGCTCTCGTGAGATCCCACCTGGAGTACTGCATCCAGCTCTGGGGCCCCCAACATAAGAAGGACATGGAGCTGTTGGAGCGAGTCCAGAGGAGGGCCATGAAGATGATCAGAGGGCTGGAGCACCTCTCCTATGAAGACAGGCTGAGAGTTGGGGCTCTTCAGCCTGGAGAAGAGAAGACTCTGAGGAGACCTCATAGCAGCCTTCCAGTATCTGAAGGGGGCCTACAGGAAAGCGGGGGAGGGGCTTTTTACAAGGGCATGTAGTGATAGGATGAGGGGGAACGGTTTTAAACTGAAAGAGGGTAGATTTAGATTAGATATTAGGAAGAAATTCTTTACTGTGAGGGTGGTGAGACACTGGAATGGGTTGCCCAGAGAAGTTGTGGCTGCCCCCTCCCTGTCTATGTTTAAGGCCAGGTTGGATGAGGCTTTGAGCAACCTGGTCTAGAGAAAAGCTGTCCCTGCCTGTGGCAGGGGATTGGAACTAGATGATCTTTAGGGTCTCTTCCAACCCAAGCCATTCTATGATTCTATGATTGATTCTATGATTCCATCTTTCCCCTAGCAAATACAAACCCAACCTTTAACACAACTATGCGGAGATTTTGCCTCATTCTAAGGGCTGCTGGTACAAGTTCCAGCACTGAAGACCGTTCACATATGAGTAATCCTTACTTGCAAATGTATATTCTTTGACTTCAAGTAACAAAGTTGGTCATAGCCAACGCTGAATGAGCTCCTTTTGGAATATGTTCCCAAGTGTTGGTTCATCACACTGAAAATACCCACATTGATTTATTTTATCCAACAACATTAGGACAATTTGGGTGGTATTATTGGAATATTTGTTTATTTTTAATGTTTCTCATGCACATCTACATTCTTTAGGAGTCCACATTTTTTAAACATGGGACAAATTAACTCAAACATAACAAACAGCTCAAATAAACTGGCATAAGAGGCCTGCAGGCTTACTCCAAAATCTTTTCCCCAGCTGTTTCCTCTGGGATACAAAGAAAAACCCAAATACACAAACAAAAACCTCGAATAAACCAAACAAAAACCCATCAACAAACCAGACCCACCAATAAGCCTCCCTGGCCATTGCATACATTGCTTGAAAGAGGTGCTGCCGCACATATACACACAAGCACTCAATAAACTCCCTCCCCAGGGAAAGCACAGAGCAGCTGGAAACCCTTTCTGTGTGCCCTGATTAGCCGCAAAACTGTACAGTAGAGAGCTAAGCTGGCAACTGAATTCCAGTCCCAAAGACTATTTGACTCCCACATAACTTTCTTTCAGTAACAGGGATTATTCATTTCAGTGCTCTAGACAGAGAAATATATATTATCTTCAAATAGCAAGACCCAGTATTTAATCGCACAGCGACATTCAAGATTCAGTGATCTGGTCTACGCATCTTTGGCATCATGGTATTTTTGTTATTGACTTCAATGGGGACAATGTCCCCCCCAGAAAAGAATAACCCTTTCTCCTTCCTCCTTGCTCTTCACTCCATCCCTTTCTCCTGTGACACACAAACACCCTGGACACCTTAACAACACTCAGATACATTTTGGCTGCTGTTAAATGTCAATGAGCAATGATTAATAAGGGAGCTGCACTAGCTCTAAATCCTATCACAGTCAGTCTGTCAAACTGGTCATTTGGTGAAGCTGCTGAAATGTAGGCATCTGGTTAAGTGGTCATTTCACTTAGGCCTTTAACCATGAATAAAACTTTTGGGTATTAGATCAAACAAGAGTGACATGAAGTGACAATATGATCTGAATTCCAGACAGATGCATGAGCAGACTTTTGGAAACCAGACAATTACATGAACTACAGAAAAATTAATCTTATATGATTAGGCTAATTGTTGAATTTAGCTATATCTAGAATCTATCTTTATATTGGCTACATCCTTTAATGCTCTTGTTTACAGCATGGGTCATACAGCTAGATGTTGGGGTACTGAGGTGGGGAGCACCTACGGTATATTGTCCTCAACCTGTTATTTCACAGACGCTGGATTTAAATAAGATCTTTGCTTTTTTTAAGACTAATCGAAAAGGCAGTTACCATCACTTTTTTTGAGACCATAAAAAAGTGCATTTTGCAGCCCCCAAAAGACAGATTTTTTTTGGGGGGGTAGGGGGCGGAAGCATCTTCAGCTTTCACTCTTAGCAGGACTTAGAAAAATACCTCTTCCTTCATTTCTCTGGTCGAGTAACCATTAGTAACCACTGAATCTCCAGGATACTGATCCCAGGCATGTAACAAGGGCAAAATCTTGACTAAATGTGACTCATTTGATGGGATGGCATCCAAGAAAAGAAGTTAACAGTGGTCCAAGTTATCACACCTTCTGTATTGGAGGCACATTTATCCTTTAATACACAAAGACAATACTTATCTCATAGAGAAGATATTCTGATTTTGAAGATCCATTTTTCAGGTTGTCAAACTCAGAATTAAAAGCAGAGGAGGACAAACTGAGTCTCATTAGGAAAACAGCCAACTGTAAGATAACATGGTTTGGCTTTTTCATTTAACATGTATTAAACAAACATTATTTTAGTAAACTGAAGGGCAAGCAGGGATTTTGGTTTCAGCTTGCATATTTTTCCTTTTCTTACCTATTTTCATATATGTATGTGCGCATATTTTCTTCTTTTAACAAAGGACAACGCATGTTCCATATACAAGTGAAAACATACTCCTCCTAAATATGCACTAGGGTAACATTATGAATTCACTATTTCTTTTTGAACTAAACAAGATTATGTGTGTGTAAAGTTAATTCCATATGCAAATTTCTGTAGAATCAGTCTACACTATTCTAGTTAAAAATATAAAAAAAAAAAAAGTTACTCAATCATAAACAACAGAGATATTCTATGATTCCAGAATTTTGTGACATTCAGTACTTGAAAGCAATAAATTACTAATCTCTGAAATAATTATTTTTTTTAATAATGTGCTTTATTCTTCACTGTGTTCTCTGATCTTTGCATGACTTACATCTACATACTTTGGTGGAAGCATAGCAGTATATATTCAGTGGAACTTGATGGAGGTAAAAAAATCAGACCTTTTGTTTGTAACAACAAAGTAGCTGTTGATAAAAGTAGAAAACATGTAGAAAGAAGAACTAGACAAATGTTAATTGAAATACTGGCTGATAAAAAGAAGGGTAACATATTTGTAACTACCTTGTAATGAAACATCCAGTGATAATTTTACATCAGAAATAACATATATTGTTCGTATATCATTCCTTTTGAATTAATTAAATCAAGTTGAAAGATTATAAATTAAACTCCATAGATCTCTTCATATAAGGCCTATATATAAAGGAATTATTATCCACTCCAATAGATGGCAAAACTGAGTAACCAAGATTAAGATTTGAATCCAGAAAGGGACATAAGTATTGCAAGAGTGGCTGAAAAGCAGGGTCCTAAACACTGTTGCTCAGCTGCTATCTAATGCTGTGAATCCCCAAACTGGATGTTTTTGCTTAAATGTGCTCAAGGCACCTCAGGCAGCCCCTCTGAGAATGCTGTTCTTGCCACAGTACCTCCCTCTGGTCCAAGCCCCAGCAGAGACTCAAGGTTATACCTTCCCTCCTCTACATCCCTGACAAATTTGCTATGGTGGGAAAGTGTTTCCAGCGTGGGCCTAGCAACAAAACAGTCAAAATGGCATGGCTCCTCTGCCCGTCTCCCACACACTGACTGCTGATGTTTGGAAAGTTCAAGGAGGAATGGGGAGCTCTGGACGCAGCTCCCTCCTTGGTCTGAGAAAGTCAAAGTCCCAGCATCATCTCCCTGCGAGAGCACCCTATGAGATGGGTAGGAACATTGCCCTCTTACCTGAATATCTTCATGGGACTGAAAAGGAAGAAGGGGAGGAGCACGGCTTGGTAGTGCCCTGCTTCAGGCAGTGAGCTGGTAGTGGAGGCGTCCCCCTTTCTAGTCCCACTCCATGAAATGTTCATGCATGGCCTACAGGTGGTTTGGGCACGCTCCTGGGGAAGCATTGCACACCTGCTGGCAGCTGGCTTTTCCATTGTCAGCATAAATCCTGGAACACAGGGCCATAACACATGAAGAGATGCTGTCTCAGCTCTCGTACTACCTCCTAACCTCATACAACCACAAGAGCTTTCCTTGAGCTCTTCGAGTACAAGGCTGTAGTTATCGGACTTTTTTAAACGCAAGGGATATGAGAAATCTCCATAAAGTACAAATTAAACCATTTACGTCCCAAAACTGTTGGTATTTCAGACTTTCCCTTCATCCATCCTATTAGCATACTGTAGACAGCTCCTCAGGTTGTCCATGCTGGGGGCCCACACTTTGCAGCCCTCTGCTAGGTCTGGGCTTCAGGGTCATAACTCTTACAGTTACTGCAAGTCAGTGGAAAAGCTGGATGTGGAAATCAGAACACCTGACTCCTGTGTGTATCCTTTAAACTTTATACTATGATCTACTTACTTAGAAGTTTCATATAGAACCAGTTTGATGTATTATCCACAGAAACCATTAATTGTCTATTGGGCTCATTGGGCAATTAATGGCTTCTATGAGGGTATATCAAAATGAAAAAAGTTAACTATATTTGTTCAAGAGGTTCCTAATCTAGCAAGCCAGGATTGACTAAATGGCCCCAAAAGAGCAAGTCCAATAAGGCAGAAATGTAACCATCATCTCTGAGTTGTTCTGAAAAGAAGGCAACTACTGATCTTAAATTACTTACCATTAATATTTACAGGATAATATATGGTTTGCAATATGTGGCACACTCCAAAAAGCACTCAGGGAGCGTTTTCACAGTCAATGAGGTATGCAGCTGTTCCTATGTGATTAAATACCTGATCCTAACATTCAGTCATGTTACTAAATTATTATGCCCAAATCTTCACCTTTTAGAGTCAAATATGACCTCTGTTTTATGCAGGAAAAATTGCTAGCAATATACAAGAGTTGTTTTTATTCACAGTTCTTCTGAAGATTAAATGAATATCTGGGCACAGTGGCCACTGCATTTGGTGCTAGCCACTCTCCTCACCTTCCTCAGTGCCAACATACACCATACCGTACCTTTCTCCTGTCAGTAGCAAAATTAGGTGGGACTTCATATGGAAAGCCAAAGACACGAGGCTATTACCAATCTAGAGAAGAAAAGACACTAAAAAAATCTGGGGTCCCAAGTGTGAGCATCCTGACAGCTACCTAGTCCCTCTTATACCGATGGGACTTCAGCTTCTTCATGGTGCAGTTGCAATCAGTTTATCGTTAACTGAGAGAGGCTTTCTCAGACAGGTACATCACAGGTCATTTGCCTTTTACTCATCAAAACATCTACACATGGACCTGGAAACCAAGCAGCAGCCAGAGTGGCTGACAGAATACAGGTTCAGTAAGCTCCCAGGTAACATATAGCCCAACAAGCTCAACACGTCCTATACCACACATTTGGTAGTGATGTGAAATTAAGCCCTGGTAGCTATTTGTGGCTTTTTAATTTTTGTGGCTATGAATACAGAGGCTGTGCTTGGATCTAACTAAAAGTTACCCCATGCATGTATATGCTCTTTCCAGCCATTGCTTAAAGTCCTTTATGCCATCCAGAGCACCGTATCAGCTGTGCTCTGCTGAACAGCACCTTCCAGAGAACGTTCCTTTAAAAGGAAAATTACATTGATCAGTTCTGTTACATTAGACATAATTTTTACTAAACACCCACTCAGCTCTCTGCTCTGTTCGAACCAACCACTGCTGCTCTCTTTAAAGCAGGGAAGTTATGCTGGAGGTCCCAGCCAAAGAATTGTACTCATTGTAATCAACTGCAAAAACTTCAGAGCCAGCTGGAGACTGATACAACATGAGGGTGCAACTTGTACATCAACCCTAATTAAAAGAGGAAATGGATTTTCTGGACAGATACAAGGTCTCAGTGCAATTCCTATCACAAATGATAAGAGCTACCAAATTTTACAAATTACCTAGTCTACCACCACCTTCAAGAAAGATGAAAAGGGCAGAGCTGCTTGAAGAATGACATTTGAGCTAGGCGGAAAACTCTGCTAATGATTTCTCTTGCAATTTCTTTTGTAGCCAAAAAGAACTGTCTTTTTCAAAAGAGTGGAAAACCAAAACTTGTAACTGAAAAAAGAAAGTTGGCTTTCTACTTTCCAGTTGTTGATGAAGACACAGAATTTCCAATGTATTTTCACTACAGTGCTTCATACTGGAGACAAAAAGAAAAAGGTGGACTTCTTCCAGTTAGCTTTAGTGTCCAAGTCAGGCAGAGGAACTTTAGTCACTGCTCTGCTTTATTGCATAAGAGACCTGGTTTCTAAAATCCCAACTCTGGCTACAGGAAAATACTGACTGGGGCATTGCAGAAGAATAGAAACAGTTAATTGTATGAGTTCAAGCTCCCTGCACTGAACGGTCACCACTCTGCAGCAAGGACCATGGCAATGACGGTTTCATT
Source organism: Nyctibius grandis (assembly GCF_013368605.1). Classification (NCBI taxonomy): domain Eukaryota; kingdom Metazoa; phylum Chordata; class Aves; order Nyctibiiformes; family Nyctibiidae; genus Nyctibius; species Nyctibius grandis. The sequence continues at coordinate 70,466,627 of NC_090663.1, read as the reverse complement.
CCCTGTTTCCGCTGTGCATTAGGTACTGCCCAGGCAGTGCTGAGCACATGTCTCTGAACAGCCCAGATGCCATTCCCGAGAGTGGCCTGTGAATGACAAGTGAGCAGTGTTCACGTAACACAGGATCCCAGGAACTTCCAGCCTGTCTGCTAACCTATCTTAACAATGTCCAGTTAGTCCATGATGTTACTTGACACCTTGTCACGGTTTAAAGCTGGGCCGGCTATTAACCAGGTGGCAGATGCTCTCTGTTAACCCTCTCCCCCCCCCTAAGGGAAAGGGAAAAGAGAGAGAGACTTATGGGTTGGAAAGTTAAAACAGTTTTAATAAACTATAATAATGAAAAAGAGTATAATAACAATAATAATAGAAATAATCAAATATATACAAATATATACAAATATATACAAAACCAAGACTGAGAGCTTGGAAATCCTCCTCAGGCAAAGTTGCTCCCCCAGCACAGGCAGAGGGGAAAATGCAGTAGCTCTCCCCAGCACGGGCAGAGGGCAAAATGCAATAGCTCCCCCTGCCATCACACCTGCAGGCTTTTAACTGGAAACTGGCAAAGCTGGTACCAATCAGTGGGAGGCAGGAGGGCCCCTCCCTCCTGGGCCCCACCTCCAGGAGGCAGTGGGTTAGTGATAAATAGGAAAGTGAGAATGACATGTATGGGATGGAATACCTCGTTGGTCAATCTTGGGTCACCTGCCCTGTCTGCTCCTCCCTGCAGGTGCGAGCCCCCTTCGGCTCTTCACTCATAAGCAGTGAGGAATTTAGCAGTGACCTTGGTTTCTCCAAGACTAATTGGCCTGGTTTGGGCCAAACCAGGACACACCTGAACTTCTGTCTCACCTCCAATACATGAATACTAACATCAAGAAGCAGCAAGTCATTATTTTTGACAGTGCCATATCGTACCACATGCATCCCTGTGGTGTGGCAGTCTCAAAGTGCAGCAGGATAATGCACGCAGCACTGCTATAGAAGTGGAAAGTCACTGTCAGCTCTGCAGTAGTCCAGCAGGAGCAAAAACACCCCCCCTCTGAGATTTTCTAAAGATATCCTTATTTACTTTGGCTTCTATCACTTGAGGATCATAACGCTGGATAAGATAAAAAAACTGGCATCCTTCTAACTCAAGAAGTAGCATTCATACCCCTGTTACTGTTTAACTGTGGCTCTACCTCAAGTATTTCTTTAGCTGATGTGTAAATAACACTCCTCACCAGTTTATCTTCTATTTTTGATGCTTTTCTTTAAGCTCTTTTAATAGAGTTTCTGGAAACAGTGGTTTATGTGTCTGTGTGCAGCTTTGAAATAATAGCTGTCGTATTTACTTTCAGGTTGACAGTCTTCATATTTTGGCAGAGCGTTATTTGTTGCTGCTATGTGGAGTTCATCTGAGCTAGATGCATACTTGTCATCCTTTGCCCGCACTGGCCACACTCTGGGGATGTCTGCAATCAATTACAAACATGGTGCAACCCATTGCCTTTTTGGATATATATTTCTTTTTCTGGACACCATTCTTTTAAGTGGTGGCTGTCCAAAGTATGCAAGCTGCTGCGTTGTTCTTGTTTTGATTGAAGATAGAGCTCTGTATCCTTTTTTACCTTAAGGATTTGGGGTTTTGGTGACATCTTTGCATACCAAATCAGGCCTGCAGAGTCAAAGAAATGTGGAGTTCACTCTGTAGACTGTACTGAGTGACTTCCTTCCTCACTAATGTGCATTAACCAGCACTTTATAAGAGCTTTGTTCAGCTTCATTCTGGATTTTCCAGTAGTTTCTCTGAATTTTCTTCCCGGCTCCCCTCAGGACCCAGTCTCCTCTTAGTTAGCTCTCAAAATGCAAGACTTTGCTTACCCTGAGCCAATCTCACACATATGTTTCATTTTTACATGGAATTCAGGGTTCCTCACATTTCTGTACTACCACTTCACAGTCAGCCTCTGCTCTACTTAACAGAAAATTATTAACTGCAACGAGCTTTTCAGAACCAGCCGCCACCAAAAACAAGGCTACCTTCTGAATGTCTTCATTTCTACTGGCACTGCTTGCTTACAAACACAGAGCAGACTGCCTACTGAATTTCCTTCAGTTGTCTTCCACATTTCCGGAGATTTTTGGCTCTGATAGAGATTTGAAGTTCTCCATCCTTCTACTTAGGCTATTTTTATTCTTGGTACCATGTGGTGCTCAGCAACCACTTGGAGACAAGGTGTTTAACATAAATCTATTCCATTCAGTGTCTCTGCTCCAGCTGCCTCTGTATTACAGCAAATGAGTCCTTTACAGATATAACTCCTCACATCTTTACAAACTATATTTGTGTAGATATGTTCTTTTTCTGATGAATAGCTTTTTCTGAGCAATCTACAGGCTGTATGTGTGTGGGACTGTTCACTGTGACAATTTGCTGTTCTTGCTGTGTGATTTAACATACTATATCTTTTGCCCCATAGCTATTGCTTCAAAACTTGTTAGTTATTTGGGTTATTTTTGTAAGAATATGCAAGAAACGTCAGATTTTACAAGACAGTTTGCAATACCAGTTTACTGCTTTGCAAACAAGCTCCTGTGAACATTACTAGAAAATACAATTAAAGATGTTGGAACTGTAGCTGAAATAAATCAAAGTTATTCAAACAGATAGTTGTAATCTACTTTTTTGAAAAACTTCTTTGCAGCACACATTAGCACACAGATCTTACGTTGCTCTGGGAAAAGTGGAAGAAAAAACAGGGATGTTTTTGACTGCAAAGATAGAGCAATCCCAATGGAATTTGAATCACACATCCTTCAGAAGCTGTAAGAGCAAACAGAAGGTGGCATCCTTAGCTGCTTCACCTGGCACACCTCCATTGAATTTCAATAGTTTATCTCAGAAAGTAGTGACCAAGTCAAGAGAAAACTATCTGCTCTTTAAAAAGTCAAGGCAGTAACTACGGTGATACGAAAGCAGTGACGCCACAAATCTTCCTATAGTGATAGATTTCATGCAGCTTTACATCCCCTGCCAGCAGCTGAGCTGCAAGTTAGATTGCATGACTAACCCGATGTGTTTACTGAGAACTACAAGTTCTTACAGAATGCTGAGCAATTTGATGGGACACAGTCTTTTAAAAAAGGCTGGCTGATAAAAACGTACATGTGTGTTATACTTGTATACAAGTGAACATTTCAGTGTGTCCTGACAAGCAGAGGCTCTGAAACCAAAGATATGTATGAGAAACACAAGAGATGTCCTCTGGAGGTCTGGTTAGTCAGTGAAGACCATGGCTGCTCTAACATCAGCTGATGGTTTCCCACACCAGCATACTCGTAAACAGGACTCTTAACTTTGATAAGACAGCTATATGTACTCCTGAGAGGGCTGGTTGGGACTAGGCAGAACAGGGAACGCTGTGCATGCACATTTATCTACCAACTAGAAAAGTGCCTTTGTGAGCTCTTCTCTCAGACTGACTTGGATGGTATGAACATGGTCTATGCTTCATAATCGCTTTAAAGGGTTTATTCTTTTTCTTTTTAATCTCCTTTTGCAATGTTTCTTAATTTCCATTGTTCATAAACGAATTTATCAGGGCTACTTTATGTTTGTGTTTTATACATTGAGCCCAATGCTCATTTCCCTGAACAGCAAAAGACTGATGTTAAACACAGCCTTCACATTACATATGTTACCCACTGTAAAGGCAAAAAGAAAAGGGAATAAGATGGACTAGACTGACTTGAAGGGGAAAGTGACAAACTGCACATTGAAAATAAATATTGCAGTTACCTTGCTATGGGAGCAAGCTGGAGGGCAACTGGTATAAATTTTGTATTCAGAAGCTGTAAAAATCTGGAAAATTGGTCTATCATGTAGCCCACACCACTCCGAGCTGGAATTAGTCTCCATTTCTGTCCTGAAAGTAACAAAATAAACACTTGAGCATAAATATGTGACTATTCAGACTGATCGAACTAGAGAAACTACTGGAAAAAATATTGTCCAAGTGGTCAGATCAGAATGTAGTCTCCGTATCAAGAGCACATTGTTCACATAGATTGGTGGCAAAAGATGAAGGTGAAGTTATTTTTGGTTGGCTCTTTGCCAGGAGATTCCTCAGGCTGGTAGTAGGAACAGGCACAACCTTAATGACCGGTAAAATTTTTTAATATTCTTTTCTGAGCAAGATGTTGTAATCAATATATCAATATATCAATATCAATATATTCAGTGGAAAAAGCCTTGATGAGTTAGATTTGGTTTCCATGGGGTCTAAGAGGTACTGAAGCACCTCCTTAATCTATGTAGATTTGCTGCTGTGGTGGGCAAGACCACCTAATTTCTAGGAGTTTACACTTTTGCAAAACAGAGAATGTTTGTTACTAAGCAGCTTCTTCAGATGTTCACAAGCCTATTTAGCTGAAGCATTTTTATTTTAGGTAACAATACAAAACAGCTAAATGTTATATCCTCCCTCGAATTAAGGTCTGACCCTTTTCTCAAGAGACTCAATAGCAAAAATCCCTATACACTTAAGTGAGAACAGATGGGAACCTCCCCTTGGCAACTGGGAATCAAATCCTTTTCACTTCTGATTTACATTCTGTCCACTCTCAAAGATCCTGGCCTCAGAAGAGAAAAAGCATTATTTTCTGATGACTTGGAATAGATAAATATTCATACTTTCACAGCTCTATTGGCTCACTAGTGTTAATAAACACAAAAAACTTCCGTAGAATATGCAGCAAAAATTCAGAGGATTCCTACGTAGCAGATAGACTGAGCAGTACAGTGCCATTTCACTGCACAAAGTTGCTACTTTTAAGGTATAGTAATGATTCCAACTAACAAGAGACAGAACCAAGATTGGATAGAGTGACAGAAATTACGGTAGGATATTCTTTCTAGGTCTCCTTTCCTACAGATTTTCAAAGTAATTGATTTTGGATGAAAGTGAATTTGATACTCAGTTTATGAGAAATTAAAAAATAATGAGGAAAACGAACATCCTCTCTCAACTGTTAAAGCACATGGAAACCTTTGGTAATGATTAAAGCTAATGTTTATGTTTTCATATCAGCTAGGCTGAAACATGTTGAGAGAAATTGTGAACATAAATCAAATTTAAATTCTAGGCCAGACCTTCATTTTTCATGAAGTGGAGATTAAAAAACACTGGGCAAATAGTGTCTGTCTATCAGTTTAAAAATGTCACATAGAGTAAAAAATACATCCATTTGTCCCCCTGCAAGAGGCTTATAAAGAATGATGATTTTATAACCAAAGACACATTGCCCTAAACAAAAATGGGTCAGCGACTCAGCTGCAAATTGGAGAGCTCCAACAGAGATCTCAGAATTTCCCCTGATAATGCTAGAGCCAGCTCAAAGGAGTCTCTACCAATAGGAGATGAACAGGTTGAGGGTTGGAAAATATAGAATAATTACAAGTAATTTCCATGTACTGAGACCTAGGGTCATTTGTGTGTCAGTCCTCAATACCACAGCAAATGGGTTTGGGTTATTGTAATGCTGATATATTTAGTGCACTTGGCTTTCTGTTCAGAAGGTATGCTATAGTGCTCGAGCAGAATACTAGACTTTTGTAAAAAATCATCTTAAATGGGTTCACCTCAAGTATCTAATTTTTAAAGGGTTACTGCAAACCATTAGGCTTGTACAGACAATCATTTGCAGGTGATGCAAATGGAAAATAAAGGCAGGCAGTTATAGAGAAGACTTGCATTAAAAGGGCTGAGAATAAACATTGCATCAGACATCTTAAATGTGTTCTGGAAAGATCATGCAGAACAATAGATTAATGACTTAAAATGAGATTAATTAATTATTAGCCAGTAGGCTTCATGAAGGCTCATATCTTTGAACAGAATATAAATCATAAGTAAACTAGATGTAAGGCCTTAATGCTGAGAAATAAAACTAGAATTCATTTAGAAGTAGACAAAACTGAAAAGACATTGCTCAGTATCATCATTTACTTCATCAGAAACAAAAACACCAAATTGAAGCTGCACAAAAAAATGAAGCCCAGCAATAAAATGGCAGTAATTCATGGCTGAAATACTTGCAGGATCTCCTTCACAGACTATGGCTTCTGCTTCACAACTCACTTACAAAAACAGAGGGATGGAGACTTAAGCACAAATAGAAAAAAATTAAGTTCAGGCAAGAAATGTGAAAGAAATTCTTCCTGGCTGATACTGAGGCCAGACTATTGGGCCACTCAGCCTGTAGCAAAACTGTCACTATGCCATTGATCCTCAGCAGTGTTGGGTTTCACTGCAAATTGCAGCTGTGAAGACATAACTTGCATGACTGGTTAAGACACAGACCTTCAGGAAGCTTTCTCAGACTCCATGGGTCAGCTCTCCTCTACCATACAGCTGCTAGTCTGGCACAGACAATTAAGTAAACTAATTCGGGTAAAAGAGCTAAATAAATTAAAAGTTACTCTATCCAAGACCTGGGAATCCAGCTCAAGTCTGTCTTATCTTGAGAAATAGAAATGCACAATGGTGGCCAATTCACGGAAACAGGATTTCTTCCCTCGTTTAAACAGATAGTTTGACCAACACATAAAAAAAAAAAAAAATCTACTCTGAATGCACCATTTATATCCACCTTTCAGCATCAAACTCCCATTCCTGAGCAAGATGACAGACCTAAATCCTTAGCTTCATAGCCAGATAAATATCAACATCAAACTTCTCTAACTGAAGTTAGCATGAGATGTGTTCCCTTTTATTTCTCTTAGGCTTTGTCCATGCTTAAAAGATTCACCAGCATACACATGGGTATGTCTACATGCTATTTTCCAGGCAGATGTGAACTCCAGCTGCCTGTGCTTCTCTTCGGACAGATGTGAGACAGCTCTGAAACAGAAGCCATGTTGCTGTGGTTAGTGCAGAGGCCAGGCTTTTGTACTCCAGAGCATATTTATTCCCAAGCTAACTGCAGATATGTGCTTCCTTCTTCAGAGAAGGCTCACATCAGGCCACTTGCAGGACATACAGAAAAAAAAAAAAAATCATGATTTCCTGCAAAAAAAGCATGTTGGCTGGCAGCATGAAAACTGTCTTTATGCATTCAGAAATCTTACTACAGCAACCGATAGGCAAAGAAAGTCCTATTGCTGATGTAGGTTATTCTGTTGGGTGTTTGTTTGCCTCCTGGCAGCATTACAGTTATCAAGGCTGGCTTCAGAGAAGTTACCCTCAGGGATGTCTGTAGGGAAGCAAGATCAACACAGCTGCAAGAGGCCTCATGCCTTGTAGGACCGTGGGCTACACGCCCTTTCCTGTGAGCCCATGCTTTAGCTGGCTCTGAATTTAGCAAATGCTGCAAGTCCTGCCCTGACACACATCCCCTTGTTAATTATTTTAAGTGCTCTGCATGAGGTAAACCCACTGACAGACACCTATTTTGTCTGTTCAAACATACTCGAAAAGGCAAAGCAAATTTGTGTTAGTCTGCATGTCCCAGTTTAAGCAGAACAAAGTTAATAAATAATAAATAGTAATCAAGATTAGAGCACTGCTGCTCTGACTTCTCAGGTCTTGTCAGCTGGCTCTTCCTACATTTCCTACGCTCTTCACACACAGTATATGTAGTGCATGTGGACATGTTTTATGAATGATGTTTTTGTTTGCTTCTCCGTCATCAAACCTTGGCAGATTACCTGCTAGACACAAGGTCTTTTGACTCCATTGTGAAAGTCTCCAGGAAATAATGTTCAGTGCAGTTCAAACAAAAGCTTTCCACATTTGCCTCTTCTGTCCTTTCCTTTAGGTCACTGTCTACCTGTCTGTCTGCCTACTAACCTACCTACCTATGTCCTTCTTCCTGTGCCCTCTTTCCAGTGACAAATATTTGTGAGAGATCTCTTTCTGATAGCAGAAATAATGAAAAAGCAGAGCATCTGGGCTTCAGAATCACATTCATGTCACTTGCTCACACACATAAATATAATGATTTCAGTTTCGATGCTTGGCTTTTGTTCTTCCTCTGTCTAAGATACAAAACGTCAAAAGGGTGGCAGCTGAAGAGGCAGGGACAGATTCGTATAGCAGGTCAGACTAATCGTTCTTGTCACATAGGATGGCTGAGACCATGTCTACTTAAAAATGCAAATTAAAACACAGTGTACAGTCGTTACTACACACACCAAGAAACTATGAGGCATGGAGGGAACAAGGAGGGGTGCTGCTACATAGCAGCACAAAGTGTCTCAGGGCCCAGTGGGGCACATCGGGTACCAGGCAAACAAGCTGCCAGCAAGCTGCACTAATGCTTAGCACCAAACACATTTCCTATTCAAAGTACTCTACAAACAATAACAAAGGGAAATGTGTGTACACTTGCACGCAAAACAGAGCTATTGTTGGGGGGGAATTGTGTTTGCTTGCATGCAGAATAGTGCTATTACAGGGTGGGGGTCGTGTTTTCCTTTTATGGAGGAAAAGAAAATATTTTTTCATCAAAATGCTTCACAAGAGTATTTTCCACTGAACATTAACCTGTATAATCTCTCTTGTCCAGTGTGTAATTTTTATCAAAGGGAGAGTGGAAGAGTCTGACTACAGAAGCCTCTCCCACCTGAGGAGCAGAAAATGATAGCACAGCCACTCCAACCCAGGCTCCCTAAAGACTGGGAAGATCCTTCACGGACCTACCTGCCAGTAATGACCTTCACGCTTCACAAAAAGTCTTTGTAAATTTTGGATTCCATTCCAGTGAAAGGAATGGGAAGGAGAAGACAAATCTTAAATTCTGCAGAATGGGAAAACTGTTTCCTAGCCAGCTCAAACCCAGGCTAGTGAAATTCCAGCTCTCAGGAATTAGTTCATCCATTTTCTGGATCTGCTTGATGCTAGTTGTAACTCTAGACAGGTATTGAAAAATGAAGGCATTGTAACCATTTATTTTGTATTTGCTCTCTTCCTCTGAATACTTAAAGTCTTCCCAGTGATTCCTAATATCTGCAATATATAGGAGTTAGGAGAGAGAAGATCTTCCATGACTAACCTAGTCCTACCTTTTGGGTTTATCTGGACATGTTCCTGCAAGATTATTATTTTCCTTCTCTAACTGTCTTGATAGGAATATGTGTGTTTCCAGTGGTGGTGAAATTTCTTGTCTCTGGCTATAAAATCCATGTCACAAAAACCTCAGGGGGCTTGTCCTAAACACAAAAATGAATAGCCCAAGCTTCAGTTATAATTAACTCCAAAACTCAGTTGTTATTAACTCCAGCTGCTGGTTAAGAAATATAAATATATGTATTTTTATATTCATTCCATGTTGTAGCTTGATATATAAGAGCAATGTAATTGCTGTAAATGTCTTCGCATTGCTTTAGTTCCATAGTATGGCAAACTATGGTTTGCTTATAAGGATAACTTAAAACTTAAATATAATGGGGTGGATATCATGTCAAGCTTGCCATCTGCAAAGTTACAGTAAAATATTTTTAGTGTAATAATGAGGGCAGACTGGAGATTCTGGTCTAATCCATTTAGTCTCCAGTCAAATTCAGAGAATCAAAAAATGGTCACAAGCATCTTTGTGATTCCCTGATCTTTGCTCATTACACAGCAGGCTGAACCCAAATCTCAACTTAAAAGACATCCTAGACCGTTACTGTATGACTTTGACTGCAAGAAGACCATTCTGGCGCCACAGGAGAGTGCACAGTACAACCGCAAGTCAGCTGCTCCCTCTTTTCCATAGATACACAAAAGGAACCTTGAAAGAAATGGTTTAAGGCACCTTCAAGGTTATTTTGAGTCTTAAAGACCTGATTTAGTTGTCCTGCCTGTAATTCCTGTACTGAATACGCATGCTGGCTGTTGTCCTTTTTCTGTGCGTGGCATTTTCCAAGGCACTAACAGTGCCGAACAGTATTTTGAGATAGCTTTTGATTTTACATTCTCAGTAGCCTGGAAGCATCTTGACAAGGAATGGTCTTATCTCATTCTGTCAGGCAATCGCTGACCCTGTATGGGCATGGAGCCGATACGCAGCAGACACTATACATCCTGCAAATGCCGCCAGCTGCCGTAAGCCATCTTTATTCTCCCCGCAGCAAATGCAGTATAGCTGGAAGGTATCACCCAGGCCATAGACGGCTATGTGGGTCCCACGCTAGTCCAGGTGCTCCCTGAAAGCATATGATATCCAAAAGGGTTACTGCACTCATGAAGTCCCAGTGCTGCCATCACTGCTGGAGCTGGGGTCTTATGGATGCAAGTTTTTCACTCTGAAAAACATGAAGTAATTGCTTGTACTCAGCTTGATAATGCACAGCTTTCTGATGTCAGATGGACAGCCAGTTCCCATGCAAGGGATAAGCAACTGAACTCACTACAAAGAGATCAAATTAAAGATGTATTTTTTTCTCCCTACCAAAAGTAACACGCAGGCTAGAGAGCTGGATGGAGAGGAACCTAATGAAATTCAACAAAGGCAAGTGCAGGGTCCTGCACCTGGGGAGGGATAACCCCCCACATCAGGACAGGTTGGGGATTGACCTGCTGGAAAGCAGCTCTGTGGAGAAGGACCTGAGAGTCCTGGTGGACAACAAGCCCACCATGAGCCAGCAGTGTGCCCTTGTGGCCAGGAAGGCCAATGGTATCCTGGAGTGCATTAGGAAGAGGGTGGCCAGTAGGTCAAAGGAAGTCATCCTCCCCGCTCTACACTGCCCTAGTGAGGCCACACCTGGAGTACTGTGTACAGTTTTGGGCTCCCCAGTTCAAGAAAGACAATGAACTACTGGAAAGAGTCCAGCGGAGGGCTACAAAGATGATGAGAGGACTGAAGCATCTCTCTTATGAGGAAAGGCTGAGGGAGCTGGGTCTGTTTAGCCTGGAGAAGAGAAGACTAAGAGGGGATCTTATCAACACTTACAAATACCTTAGGGGTGGGTGTCAAGAGGATGGGGCCAGACTCTTCTCTGTGGTGCCCAACAACAGGACAAGGGGAATGGACACAAACTGAAACATGGGAAGTTCCATCTGAATATGAGGAAAAACTTCTTTACTTTGAGGGTGACAGAGCACTGGAACAGGCTGCCCAGGGACGCTGTGGAGTCTCCTTCTCTGGAGATATTCAAAACCTGCCTGGACACGACCCTGTGCAATGTGATGTAGGTGAACCTGCTTTAGCAGGGGGTTGGACTAGATGATCTCCAGAGGTCCCTTCCAATCCTAACCATTCTGTGATTCTGTGATTTGATTGCCAAGGTACAACGACTTTTAAAACGAGGCACGATACAGTGATCGTACTCAAGATCCGCTTTTCATACCATATGCACCCCCTGGATGCAGAGCCACCCTTTTTCCTCAACTTCATCTCTGCCCTCCAAATGCAGGTAGGCATTTGTGGCTGCAGCAGGCACCTGGTGGGGTACAGCCAAGGCAGCCAGGTGCTGGGGAGCGGCAGGAGGCCCCATATTTGCGTGTTGAGTGAGGTTGTGTGGGTCTGAAAAAAAAAAAAAAAAAAAAGCAGTTACCACCTCTCAGTAAATAAATTTTAAACCATGGGCCCAGGTTTTGTGTTGAGCTTTGCCAGCAGCCCTGGAAGGCATGCGAGAAGGGGAGGCTGGGCGGCCCTGAGGCCACCTGCAGCCCCAGAGCCCCGAGGCCAGCAGCACGGGGCGGGAGGGAAGCGGGACCAGACTGAGTGGGTGCACAGCCAGGGCTGCTCCTTCCCCTCACTTAGCTTGGGCTTTCACTTAAGACATCTCCTTTAATCCACTAACCATCCATGCACAAAAACCTCTTATCCAAGGTTAATTTGGTCCTTTCAGACTAAGTTAGTTGGCTCGCACACAGCTACAGGCGAGATTCCCCCTCAGACTGTGAACATTTGCTCTGCTGAGAGGATTTAGGCTAAATCATGCAAGTGTTGACAGCCCTCCAACATTTTTCCACAGTCTCCTTAAGTGCCCCAAAAGTCATTTAACTTTCCCACGGTTCACTTGGGAGGACTCACAGCTTGGCCCGATGCAGGCTGAGGACCCAGGGGCTCCTGGACCATCTCAGCACTGGGTAAGCTGGCACTAGCTGGCTGTACTAATGCTGCAGGTTCACACTGTCACAAGGCTCACTAAGCACCCCAGCATGATCAGCATGTTCATGCAGACCTCTGTACTGCCCATCTCCAGCTCCTGAATGCAGACATAGTTGGCTTTGAAAGCCTTTCTCCCCTGGTCGAAGCCTGGGGATCAGCACCCCATGTCAAGCCTGCTTTGGAGAAGATCACAGCCCCACAGCAAGTGCCCCAGAAACAGGAGGGGTGCGACTATACAATCAAGATGTGACATGCACCACCCCGAAACCAAGGATCTAAAAGTGTGATACACATTCTGTTGTTTTTTGGGATACCTTTGCTGGTAGGGGGAGTGTCTCTGAACGTCAAACCAGCGGCTGATTTGCTGGATCTTGTTAATTTTTGATGCACACTCAGCCCCATCCCTGCACAGGAATGCCTTGATTCATTACTAGTTATTGAAACAGTGCCCTCCCTCAGCTGCAGAGCATGTCCTTCACAACATGGATTTGCACTTACAGGTGTTGCTTTGTAGCTCTTCTTTGGTCAACAGCTGTTTGGAGTCCTCTTTCCCTCCTGAGCTCAGTGAGCAGAGGGCGCAGAGCATTTGGTTGTTCACACCAAGGGCCCTAGTGACCCTGATCCGTAGGGACTTAAAAATATTTCTAGTCATTCTTGGCACCTGTGTTCAAGTCTGGATTACTTCTAAGTGTGTTAAATTCCTTATATAACTTAAAGCAAACACTATGCTGATGTTTCCAGGATCTCCTTTGGAAACTTTAGGGAAATGTGAGGAATGCTACAAAAAATAGGAGTAAATCAGGTTTATTTAAGGAGAAAAGGCAACAATTTAAGGGTAACTATCCCAAGTGAAAATGACAATAACCTTAGTTTTCAAAATCAGTGTTATAACAACACTAAGCTTCTCATCCTTTTCCTTTGAACTACAGTTCTTTCCAGGCTCCTTAGGGGTTAGAGGCTCTACCACAGCCAGGAAATTCTTCAAGCCAGAGCCATAAATATTCCTACATATCTGCTACCATAACATAGTACAAATAATGTACTGAAAAAGGAAAACCAAAATCCTGTCTGGAAAACCTCAAGACAGTCGTGATCTCCAGAACACTATGGGTCAGGCTTGAGAAGTACCTGTAAGGAGCTAACTGGCTACATACGAAGATAAACACTGTTCCCCACAGCAGCAATTGCTGCTGCCCATTTATCTTATCATGCCACTGTACAAGACGCATTGAACCCAAGTCTTCAGAGCTTTCACCCCAGATTACTGACCCTAGTTCCCATCTTCTACTTCCACCTATGGCAAAAGCAGCCAAAATCTTTGTGTGCCCTTGAGGCAATCCAATTCAGTGTTACTAGCACTGCCTAGGAGGTCACCTTGGGCCACCGCAGGATTAGGGTGTAAGGTAATGTCTACCAGTGAGTAGAGTCAGTTATGAGTGGGATGCAGTCAAAGTGTTGGAGGGATGTGCTTTCTCCTGCATCCTGCTGACCACCATCTTGAGAGAGTGTTTTTTCAGTTGTGAAAACACAGGAGGGTTAAACAGGCCATGGTACTGCAGGGAAGTAACCGGACTGGGAGCAGGCTACAAATGTGACCCAAATACCATGACAAACTTTTTCGGCTATTACATTAAAGCAGTTGGCCAGTTTCAGATCTGCTGAAATGCCGCAGAAAACAGGCTGGTCACAAACGGTGAGGACCTGACACTCCAGGGACTGATGCTCTGCCATCATGAACTCTTGCACAGAATAGGTGCAGAAGGCCACCCCTCAAATCAGCTGTATTTTCTTTTCTGGATTATTTTAAAGGCTGCAGAAGAGAAACTGCAGGCCAAGCTACAGAGAGGCCTTTCCCTTCTTTTTTGAGGCCAGTGATGACTATGTGGTCAGAACTTGTGGATTTAAGATTGCCTTTTAAATACTCTTTTGCTCATCTAGCCAGCAGTCTCCCATTCTGACATCATGAGGCACTGCTGCAGGGCACATTTTCCTGTCACAGTGGGAAGATTAGAGATGAAAGAGGGCTATAAAGAGTAAGAATTTGATGTAAAGAGGATGAATTTGCTCTATAAGTTGAGTGATTACGAGAGAGATCTAGAAGTAAGACACAGAGGTTAGATTACTTCCTTGGAACAGAGACAGTGACAGAGAGAGACACACAGGAGCACTAAATGCAAACAGGCATCCTCCCAGCTTTTCAACTTCTTATTCAACTGGCACAGCGGAGAGCCTTGAGTGTCACAGCTTTAAGCTCTGTTTATGCTGCCCACCCCTTCTGCACAAACACTTGAAACACAGCAAAAGAAAAATGAGACTGAGCACTAACCTTTCAGACTCTGATGAAACCTCATATTCCATAGCCTTGCCTTTATGCCCTTTTGACTGTGCATTAGGGAATGTCTCTCCCTGTTTACTCCTCTGTTGTCATGTGAGCAGCCCTGCTGGGCTTACAGCATATTCATTTAAGTAAATCTTCCTTGGTAGAATACACATTGCACTTTATTGTTATTCTTAAGACACTTGCATAAACATTGTGTCATTTCTATAATTACACACCTAAGTAGTTAGGATGCCCAATTGAGCAGATTGTTTACTGTTATTCTTTTGAAAATCTTTTTATTTCTGTCGTTTTCTTTTTAGCAACATGATAATATGTGCTTTCACTCTAATACCTTACAAGATGCATGCTAGGAGGAGCAGATTGTTGACTTGTTTTAATAAATATTTTTATTGAGCTAATTTATATTGAAGTGATCTCTTCTACTAGCAGGGAAAAAATGGTTTCTAGAATGACTAGCCAATTACAAGAGACAGAATAATAGCCATCAAGTTTAAAGTAGTACCTTCAAACAATCACAACTGAAGACATATGTTGTTTCACAAAAAAGCATGTATTATGAAACATGAAATTGCATCATGTTTAAGGTATTCTGCCTACAGTACATGTTAGTGAAATGAAAGGGCACATCTGTGCTGTACTTACTCAGATGCCTATTTTATTCACTGGATGATGGCAATTTATTCATTGATTTGTGGATCCCAGATTGCCAAGAAGATATCAGATATCTGGCTGATGTTAAAAACAGTTGGACTTTCTATTTGAATCTCATTGTTTGTAGCTGTTTAAAAATCATAATTGAACAGCAAGTAAATGAAAAAGAACAAGGAAATAGAAATAAAACATCACATATCATTCCTTCCTCTGATCCCTCAGAGAGAACAATATGCACAGACTTACTCACAGGAGATTCCCCACACACTTCATTAAAACTGACTTGGCCTGTGCAGATACTGAAGTTGAGGTCTGGACCATGAAGTGAAGATGTTACAGGGAGTGGTCATAATTCACATTTCTGCCTTACAGTGCCATAAGTAGGTTGCCAGCACCTAACAAACAAATAATAGACATGGTGGAGGCTTATACACACTTTAATTTCCACTTTTTCCTTGAAGCCCAGGTGAGGGCAAGTCTCATGCCTTCCTTCCCAAGCTAAGAGGAAGAGGATCGATGGGTACATTCTGCCTGACAAACAAGGTGCAATATACACTGTTCTGTCAATGTAGTAGTTGCCAGAGCACCAGTACCTCATCCTGATTTCACTTACAAATGCGTGTGCTGGGTAGGTTGGGAAGAATCGAGGCTGGGACTTCAGCCATCATGTGCCAGGCTCCTCATCATGGTCTGCCTGGCCTCCATGAGTGGCTGTCATCTCCCTGCCCCAGGGACCATATCCAGCCAGCCTACCTTGCAACCTGAAAAGGAGAGTTCCCAATTCAATTTTCCTGCCTGAGGGGTAACAAACCCATAGGAAACGGAACACTGCCCAGAAGCATGAGAAGATCCTACTTTCTGCCACAATTATCCAATACTGTACAACCTTAATGACATTGAACTCAGAGGGACAACACAGACAGATACATTAAAGGGCCATTGGTGCTCTGTAAAAATAAGATTAAGACACAGCCCCCTTGCTCTCATTGCAATGTACAGTCTTTGTAAGCTATGTCTTCTAAGCCCACATAGCAGAACATTGCTTCACACTTTTAAAAAGAGGAAAGTTTAGTCCCAGCTTTTGTTTCTGTACATCAGGGTCTCCAAATATAACAGAAAATTGAAGTATATTGAACTGATATTTAGAGTGGAAAACTAAAAGTTAGTTTCTACTAGCATTCAGATATTTTTCTATGCAAAGTATTCATTTCATTGTGGTAGAAATCATCAATGTTTTCTCGTTATTTTACTCCTCCCACTCTTGGGAAAAGAACATGCAAAATCCCAGCTTTTCCACACCAAAATAGTTCTTGATGGAAATAGTAAAGGTAGAGGAATGATATTTCTTCTGAGGCAATACACAACATTGTATTTACCTTTGCCTGATCCACTCCACAGAAAATACTATTTATGTGTAGATATACCAAGCCAAAATGGAACATTTTTTCCATTTTTTTTCCTGGCCTATGTGGCTAAGGCCATCTCAAAGCCATAGTGGACTGCTTCTATTAAGAGGAATGAAGAATGGTATCAATCAGATAATGTGGAAAACACGGTGTCTTTACCACACACTTCCTTCTGCAATGCCAAAGCAACCCATCCGCCACCAATGCGTTTCCAAATATACTCACAGCTGAACAAACACAGAGGAAAACAAGGGGATGCAGGGAATCACAAGGCATCCTGATTCATTCCTGTGTGGGTCAGCCCATGGCACAGGCACACTCAGGAGAGGAGCCCCAGGGAACGGTGGTGGGCACTGAAGGGCCAGAGTGGGGATCCTCTGCCTGCCCCACTGATTTAGGGCAGGAGCATGCAAGCCTCAGTCAAGCAGCCATATAAGTGTGTGCATGTGATTTAGCTTCTAATTGGTCTGACCACAGCAGGCTTTGCCTTGAGCTGTGGCTTTCCCCACTACCACTACTCACCAGGGCATTTAGTTGCCCTGAACAAAAGATTGCTCATTCACTTTAACCACATCTTCCACTCTCAGTAGACATGTTTACTAGAAGCCACCAGCATCTTGCAGCCTGAGAAGAGGAAACAAAGCAAAGCTCCTCCACCTCACTGTGGACAGATCATCACAAGTCATAGTTACAATTAAGCAATCATTGCTCTGCCACTAGCAATGGCCATTGCCCATTTCCCCAGTCACAGGGCAGTGACTATTAAAAATGTTTGCTACAGGCAGGACCTTGGAGGTAATCCAGTCCAAGCTCCTGCCTGTAGCACTAGCTCAGGTCAGCCATGGCTGTGCCAAGGCAAGTCTTGAAAACCCGCAAGGACAGAGGTTTCACAGTCTCCCTGGATACCATGTTCCAGTGCTGCACGCTCCTCCTAGCAAGGAAATTTAACTCTTCCTGATTTCTTCTCTATATTGGGCAAAAAAAGTTATGAAAGCTACGACTGGCACACCAGAGATTACCTTCTCCAGGCACTGCACGTTGCTGGTGACACCAAAAAGCAAGGAAGGCAGGTCAGTGACTCCTCAGAGATGAGCCGGCACCCTCTCTCCCGTGCGACTGCTGCCTTGGCCAGCCCACACAGGAACAGCACAGGACACCTCACAGCTGCATGGTTGTGATCTTGTGAATGTACTTGAGAGAGAGGAAAAAAAAAAATTGGCATTATAGAAGGAAGAGTGTGGTAAAAGCCATAATTTGGCTGGGATTAAAGAAACCACTGGAAGTTCCTTAGTTTTAAATTTTGCACAGATGTCAACTATGCTTGTTCCTACTGCCTTTAATTTAATGTCTGGAATATTGTGGTAATGTAATTCAGATGACATATGACTGGGAAACAGCCAGACCAACAGATTTGTGAAATTTTCTTTTTATGTTTAGATTTAATAAAAAAAAAAAAGATCTCTCATGTGTGGCTTTTCTACACAGCAGTGTAAGAAAACGCTCTAGAAAGCTATGAAAAAAATATCTGCGAAGTGCATTTGAACATGCCTGCAGACAGACCAGCAGGCAGAGGCGCGTTGTAGCAGTGGGGGCAGCTGCCATGTTCTTGTGTTTTCCCAGCTCAGCACACCACGGCTCTTCCCCTTCCCACCATGCAGAAGAAGAGGCAAATGCCAGTACGCTCTGCATTTGCTTCAGTCCCTCAACCCTTTCACCAGGCATTGGGGTGAAGAACCATATAGGCACCTATCCTGAACTGCTTCAGCTATTTCCAAAGTGACCACCCTCGCAGAATGCCGCACGTTTTAATCCACGTTATGCATTATAAAGCAGTTTGGTATATTACAGATGCTCTGGATATGGTGTTTGGGGGTGATTTCGTGAATAAAGACTCAGGGAAACTAATAAACAGTTCAAACAACCGTAATCAGATTTTTGGTCAAGTGACGCAGATGAGCTAAAATCAGGGTCATGTTTACCTAATTAGGCAGTGTTTAGACCTGTTTGTTAAGTTTCCATAGTAAACAGGAGCTGAGGTCATCTTGATCTCATAGAAATCTAAGAATTTATCTCACTTTACCTGCTAATATATGGAAATAGCTTCAGAAATTGTATCTAACAAATAAAGAAATCTGGTAAGGACCAAGTATTTCCCATCTCACTTTCATTACAAAAAAAAAAAAAAAAAAAATAAAGCCTCTTGCAGTGACCCTACACAGTCCTTTTTAACCTTTCTGCTCCTTCATGACTTATTACAAAATATATTTGGAGGGCACCATGCTTTTGGAATAATAACACTAGTATATGAGAATTAAGACAAAATGAATCAAGAGCCGATTCCTAAAGTTTTGTACACATATGAGATGATCTTACCATCACTGTGTCTCCAGTAAGGTCCTGCTTAGCCTGGAGTAAGGTATGAGTATGAGGTCCTACCAGATTCCAAGTTCAATTACCCTTTCCGCAATGCATTTATTACTACCTTCTCTCTGTCTGTGATGTTTTTATGCGGCGGAGTGAGCACTGGTTCCCTAGCACAGTCCTCTGCATGCTGGAGGGAACATTAGCTTATATGATGCCCTGTGGCAGAGATGCCCAGGCACGGCCAGTGCAGCACTGCCTTGCAGGAGCACATTTAGGTAAAATAAAACCCCTTGGACTGGTATGCTTAATGCTGTAGTTTGTAGAACAGTTTGAAGAATTCTTCAATAAGTGACTTTAAAATGCCAGTCTGGTCCCACTGCACGTGCAAGTGACTTGTATTGTTTGGGATGTTTGCATTTGTTGCATTATGCAACTGCAATAATACAAATTTCTCCTCAGAAAACACCTTTGAGCCCTGTTCACGTGCAGCAATAGACTCCTAGCTCTCTTCATCAGCTTTCTGAGTTAACTGCTCTTTCACTCGCTTGAAATGAGAGTTTATTGACATATTTATTGCCAAATTCTCTTATTTGATTTTAAAAAACACAGTAAATTATATGGTTCAAAATTTAGCTGCCAAAAGAAAACCATGGCAATCTACATATATCTTTCTGCTGACCTCTTTTAAGGAAATGTAACATACACAATGGCCTCAGCAGCTTTGAGACCAAAACTGTTATTTCAAGAAATTTACCCTTTCACCTTATTACCATAGGTCTAAAAACGCATACATTTTTTTCACTTGAAATGTTGACTCGGCTTTAATCTTAAAACATACGGATGTCATTCTCTTTTTGCTCAGAGGCACTGATGCAACTGAAGAAAAACATTAAGTTTCTGGAGGAAGGCCAAGCTGGATAGCGGCAGCACAGAATATACAGTGCTTCCATTGACATCAGATCTGGAAGCGGATCAGATATGAATGGAAGACCCACAGTGAGTCAGGTTTGCATGTAAACCTCCAGTGAGTCTGGATTAGCTCCAAAAGCTAATGTGATATCAATGAAAGAACTGCACTGTATCTACTTTCAGATACTTCTGCTCCAAAATCAGATTGGTTTTAGTTCATGGATTAAAATCCGGCCAAACTGGGGGGATAATTTTTTTAAATAGATCCATCAAAACTTCATTAAAGGATTTTTAAGGCATTACATGAAACAATCAGAGCTCAGAAATCCATGGTTAAAGGGACACTGTGACTTGCTTTAGTTAAAAAAAAAAAAATAAAAAAATAGGGAGAGATATTTTGGACTCTGCTTTCTGTAATACCAATTTTATCTTTCCACATTTGACAAACATTTATTTTCAACAGAGGGTTCTTGTTATTATCTTTTATATCCTATTGGCAATTTCAGGTGGTTTTATCCCTTCGCTGCTGATTGATGGATTTATTAGTTCCTGGAATCCAGCAAGATTTTTGTCTTGGGATTAGAACAATTTAGAGTGAACAAAAAAGTAATTCCTTTCTGAACAGCTTTCAATTATACATATGTAGGCTATCAAGTATTCCCCCGCTTTTTAAAATATATTTGCTTTTATTGCTTTCTTAAACATATATTTTACGATTACATCAGTGCTGTTCTGCTCTCTCAATTCTCGCACCAAGTTTTTGAAAAAGAATAAAGCAAATGGAGAAGTCAGGAAGAAACAAAAGCAGCCCAACTCCCATTAATGAAGCACCACCTTCTCCGTTTTGCGGAAAGTAACATGCATGTCATGCTCTGCAAACTCAAAGCAAAGTATGTAAATGTTGATATTCACTTCTACTGGAAAGTTCAGGCTCTTGCTTTTTATAACATTGCAGTCTCAGAACTTCCTACTTACTGACAGAAATCAGAAAGAATTCTGTTTCTGCTGAACAGGAAGGAAAGAAATAGTAATCCATTCTCATTTTAGTGGGTAGGTTTAAAGGGGCTCCTTACCCACTCAGAAGTAAGTTCCTGCTGTGCAGCCCCATCTTAACCCACCATGCTCATGTCTCCCTGGATCTCTCAAATGTAATTTTGTAGAGCAAATACTCAATATTTGCTTTTTTGTGTGTGCTGTACTGTGTGTCATTTACATAATATCAAGGTATTGCAAAAATCTATTATATATATTATTATATATATAATATATTATATGGCATCAAGTCAAGTCCAGAATAAATTTTGCCACCTTTGCAAGAACACAGTACAATTTAAATGTGGGTACAGTACAATTAAAATTCGGGGTACATTTGCAGCCAGTAGGTTAGATGTGAGCAGAAGGTATAACCTCATTTGCTTGTAACTCAGGTCAGCAGTAAGTGGGTGAACTCTACATTGCCCCTATAATTTTAGAGGAATTCTCTCTGCCAATAATTACAGTTATTCATGACACTATATCAAAGTTTTAGGGTTACAAATAATTAAAAGATCAAGCATCACATTGTGCATACAAGATATCTAAGATTGCAAGAATGTCAGAGAGACATAGGTCTTCCATCAAGACCAGAAAGCCAACACGCTACTCTGTCTCCTCTTCTTAAGTTTCAGGTATACTATAGGTATCCCATTCTGTACTTTTCTCTTGACCCCAGCTCTGAGGTTGCCCAGATGTTTTGCTGTTTGATGTCTATGTTGTAGCAAGGTGGCAGCCTTAAAAGACATGAATGGAAATGCAGGATTTCTTGAATAATTTTGTTTTCATATTTGTGTACCGTGCATAAGTATGTATTAACAAACAGAGATTAATCCTGTCCTTGGGAGTAGACATTCAGTACCACGTTAATTCATTCCTTTGTTCAGCCTAGTTCTACAGCTATGAAAGAATACACTCCCACGTATTAAAAACATGCTAAACATCAGCCATGGTCCTGGTTTTAGAACCGTACGTATATTATCTGGTTCCCAAATTCTGCTGAAACCTCTGGGAAAACACCCACTTCAAACAGACTCTTTTCAGGAAGCAGCAAGGTTCTCTGCTCTTTCCCATTTGTGAATTTACTGGGTTCTTTGTTCCCATCCACCTCCCCTCTCCTCTCCTCCCATTACGCGTGGACGCAGGGGATCATTCCTGACATGCCAGTTGGATACAGCCTTCTCTTCCCTTCCTTACAAGTGAACCCAATTGCTGGGAAGTCTTTTAATGGTGCTTGAATTTCCAGGCTCACTGCAAATGCCACTACATTTGTGAAATTCAGCTTCCTGTTTTTATAATGCAGCATAGATGGAGTCTGACGCGAGAGTCTTAGCATGTGTGAACTTTCTAGGTAAATGCCAACTTGACTCATCCCACAACTAAAACTTGTCAGAAGATACCAGTTTATATATCTGAGCAGTGTTATTGTCCAAGGTACAAGCATAAGCAATTCATCTTAATTTGAGATGGCAAAGAAATGAGTGAGAAAGACTAGCAACAGATGTACTTTTGTTTTCTTTGTGCAGTGGAAAAACAAAATAGAAACTGAATCCCTGAGTTATTTTTGTATGCATATTAAAAAAGATATCAGACTTGAGTCAAGGTTTTATCTAACCAGTACATTTCATGCATTAACCCACTCCTTTTATGCACTGCAGGCTAAAAATTATGTCTCCCTTCAGTTGTGCAGGAGCACTGTATGCAGGGGAAATGGTAACAATTCCTTTCTTTCCTCCTCAGTGTGCAGGAGGCATCATTCAAATCCAAGTATAGGAATAACCAACCACTACTGATGGCCATATTAATGCCAGAGAGAGACGGTATTATTAATAAAAGCCAAGGATGACTTCACAGCTCCTAAAGATTTCCTACATTCAGAGGAATGTCTGTGCATACATGACTCAAACCTAAAATATGCCTTACTTCATTGATTTCCCCATGCACACTCTGGAAATACCCCATATTGCAAAGGAATAATGCCTTGGGAGTACACATCCTTTCCATCCACCAAGGCATGTACAACCCCTACACATGAGGCTGATGTGTGTAAAAACCTTTTGGCTGTGGTAACTTTAGGGTGGGTGCAATCTTGAGAGCTGGTCCTGTGATGCACAGTTATTTCAGTGTGGCTACTTACCTGCCTAAGAACATGGGACTGTGCTTTTGTCTCCTGCCCCACATGGGCTATAACATGAAAAACCAAAAATCCTGTTGGGGACAAACTTTCATTTTTCTCTACATCTGTAAGTTAGAATAACTCCACTGACACCTACAAACCACCCTAGAGTAAAATTTATGTAAATAAAAAGACAGATCTGACCCTTGGAATCAGATACAATAAACTGAGTTAATCTACTGAAGACAAAAGGATAATTTTATTCCTTGGTACTAATTTTTAAGTCACGAGAAACAGTTAAAAAGTTGCTATATAATCCCTTCCATTTGAGCTCTCAGAGTTTCCAGTTTCACACACTGTGTTGATCATATGATTTATATACACCATCCTGATGATATCCTCAATACTTTTATCCCAGAAAATACCAATAAAGCTGTATGCGGTCTTTTTTCTACGTTCCTCTAAAGTCTATACCCTTTTTCAAATATATCACAAACTTGCCGTCTCAAATTCAAATGCTCTGTCACATTTTTTCCTGTCTCTTCAGAGCCTCCTCTACATCTCATTTTTCTTTCAGGGCAGCAGGTGCTGGGCTCCTTCTTTGAGGCTCTCAGCAAAGCTCAAAAGCCAAACAAAATACACAGAAACCTTTGAACTAGATTTCAGTTTTTCTACAGGACTCTTGACCTATTGGACTTCTCAATCTTAAGGGTCATTCACCATGAGAATCAACTCCTTACTGTAGACAAGCTATTCCTTGTCACCATTCTTCTGGCAAGCACACAAAACCTGCTGGCTTCACATCTCTCCTCCCCACGTCACTAGCCCCTTTTCATCACAAACACCCATCTTTCCCCAGCTGCATCCACAGCTGTAGGAGTGGGGCCTGACACATCTGCAGATGCAAGGCAGCAGGCTTGAACCCTCAAGACTCACTTAATTCACGGAGAGCTACCAGACATGGATACTCTTTTGTCAATACAAAAGATTCAACATTGACGTATAACGTTTCGTGTTGTAGACCTAAAATCTAGCTTCAAGTCCCAATCTGCTAAGCAAGTAAGTTTACTTAAGCATTGGGATTTCAGAAAAAAAAACCCACTTAGATATCACTTGCGTAAATACATCTGTGGATGTTTATGGGGTCACAGGCTCAGGGCTGGAAGGCACAGGTCCTGGCTGCAGCCGAGGTCCAGAATTCACCTCTCACTGCAAAGAATTTGGTCCATAAGAAGCAAGCAATATTTCTTATAAATGGGATACATGTACTCTTGATAACACAGTATAACAGCATGTCCAAATACTACCAACTGCTGCAGTTTAAGAAGTCATAAAAGAGTTGTAAAAACAATTGAAATGCCACTTTGCTCAGGGCATTGCACGTAATCGATGTGTCATCCAAACAAGCGTGTTTGTCATTAAACAAACGGATTTTCACTGGTAAATTAGTATTAGCAAATTCATTGATGCTACCAGTAACATCATGTTCATTTTCATACGAGGGTGACCAGGTGATTATTTCTAAATGGAGGATTGTGAACTCTCACTAAAATGGTTAGGCTGCAACACCAGTTGTTGATCTGAGGGATTTCTGTTGACTTCTGCAGAAAAAAAAAAGGAAGAAAAAAGATGGATCCAGGCATCAGTCCTTATAAACACAGTTTAAACAATGTGATTTCACAGTTGCTTAAAAGTCACAGAGCATCTGCGTTGAAATTGTAAAATCTGCAGTTTTATTATGCCAATGACTTTCTATTGGCCTCAGTCATAAAATAACATACTCCTCACAGAAGTTCTCTGCTAAACAAAAAACACATCCAGACTGACTAAAAATCAAACTCAGACAAGCAAAAACCAATTTGGCCTTCATCTCGCTGGGCTCAATTTGTCCAATAATAAACAATTTTTATTTTTCTTCCTCACTGCTACTCCTACTGATAATTACCTTACTCCCAAAGGAGAAAACAAAGCACTGAAAAGTAACTATTGCTGAGAGGAATTCACAAATAGTACTTCATCCTCCTGCAAGGAGTTAATTGCATGCTGAAATTTTTCTAACTTTTCCTGCTACTATTTTTGTACAAATTTGAAATTTGCCAACTGCAAAAGAGGATCTGCTAAGGAGGTTTCTCTCCAGCAGAGAAGACAAGCGAGTCCTAATCATTCACTACTGCTCAGAAATTCAGGTGATGGCTTTCAAACAAATTATTGCTTCTAGAGTAATAACTATTTTTAGCCTACATCTTCTGTGCCCATGTTAGAGGGTACATTAAGGTCTAGTGTACTGTATACTTTAGGCAGAATAAAAATAGGTTCTAAATATAGCACTTACTTGAACGCAAAATAGATGTTCCAGATAATACTTCAGGCAGTGAAACTACTACAACACTACACTATCCATATGTACAATGTCAGGGAATCAGGGAAAACAGCCCTTTACCTGTCATCACGGAAATCATGAAATGTTTGAATCACATACTTCGAAACAAGGAAGACATAGGTAGGAATATTGCCCTTTTCTCATTTAAAGATAATGTTCTATATCTGATTTCTTTGTGCTTTTTAGCTTCGATTTTCTAATATTTTTCATGCTTTGTACTCTCTGACAAGAGTGACTTCTCAACTACTTGAAGAATTGCATGCCAGGATAGATGGGGTACAAAGCCTTCTTGAGGAGTCTGTAAACTATCTACTATGATTTGCATCAAATTATACTTGCATGGAATTGAGTCCATTAATTTTGTATTTGTAATGGTATTTACCAGCCATATGACAGGATAAAAGATAACGTGGTACACTGTGGCCACAATCAGAATATCAAATATTGAATCAGTAGGAAGCCCCAAAAGACATTCTGATTATCCATTTACATTTCTTAAATTTAATTCAGTCTATTGTTATGCATACCCTTAGATTTAGAAAACAGTGAATATTAATCTTCTGAAAGTATAAATAAAATTGATCTCTGTGGACATTATCTGATGACTTAACTGTTGGACTATGTAGAAATTCAGTTACTATCAAATTTTATTTTTGGAACAGCTACAGCTAATGCAGTCATCATGCTGACAATGTGTACCATTTAACCTTAGGGCTTATACTAATTTTACAGTGGAACTAAAAGCATAGATCACGATCATTTAATAGACTACCTAGGTACACAAGCATTGGGCTGAATCTAGATTTCTACGCACTGAAAAGGACACCAAATTGCTACTGTTCAGCTTTCAGGGTTAGTAGCCTATTGAATCAGAAGGGGCTTTTTGGATGTCTCAGAGATAAGATTTCAGATTGCTTGCAGACTCAGACTGATCCTCTTAAACTATTTCTGGGTTTATATTTGGATGGCAATGGCAAATGGATTACCTCATTCAGGTCAGCAAGAATTATTCAGCCTTCTGTCTGAATCCCACCACCTTCCACTTCAAAACTAGCACTCAAAGACTGAGAGCACCATACAAGTCTCTGCTTTGAGACCCACATCACAGACTAGTTACACTCCTTCAAGCATCGTAAACCTGCACTGTGAAAAAACTGACAGCTTACAAAATTGATTTTTTTAATTATCTGATGCAATGTGTCACATAGATTCTGAGGCAGTTCACACCTCCCAGCGCTGTTGTTTCAGGTATGTGTAAACACGACTACAAATGCATTAATTCTGTGAAAATTAGTGACTGATGCGTTTCTTACAAAGCCAGAGTTTCCAATACCAAAGGTGGCAAACTGGGAAGAAATACTGGTAGGGTGCACCACCATGTGTCTCCACTTGATCTCTGTACAGATAGAAAACGAGGTGATCACAAGAAATGCAGGATGATTCCTGGAAAGCTGGGATAAATCACATGGAAGATGATTCAGAGCACTTTGGTGCTGGAAATTGATGCTTCACTGCATTGCCTTCTGGATTCTCCATTAGCTATACAGGCAACCAAGGTTCTAATTTAAGTATCCAAGCTCTCACATACTGTATTTATATTTGGCATGCAAATTCTCTTGGGCAAAAATACTGAGCCCAGGTTACATAGACTGTGATAAAAGGCATAGGTTCACCCCCATCATTTTTTTTTAAAAATTCAGTAAAGCTTCCAAAAATTCTGGATGGTAAAAAACTGCCAATAATGATGATAATAAAACCACAATTTTAGTAACAATAATAGTTTTCAGGTAAACTGGATGTTCTGAAATTTCCACATCTTTATCAGAAATGCTGTATGATTTGCCTTCCTTAAAACAAGAGACAGACATGTCTTAGCCAAAGCATGCTTCAATTTCATTTTGAAATGTAACATTTCACAGAATTAATCTCTCTTTTCTATGTTATTTTCAATATCAAAGAAAAAAGCCATCACACAGCAATGGACTGTAAAGCAGACTGTTGTCTAATGCAAAACACGACGCATGATTTGTGTTTTCTTTAACTGATTTAAATCACAGCTGAATTGCAAATCCCTCGTCAGAAAGCATGTAAAATCTGGGCTGCTCTACAGTTCTAGCAAACCTGAACGTTGACCTTGCACATCTTTTCTTTCCCTTTTTGAACGCTCATGAACTTAATTTGAGTGTAAGTGTTTCAAGGATCAGTCTGAAACAGTGTTTTTGAACTCAGCTGGGTCACAGGAACTTTCTCAGCACTCTATTCTAATTTGCAGGTTTGCTATAATAAAAGCCCCAAATATATTGCTACTGTCTAGACATTTTATCTGAAACAAGTGTCCTTTGTAGTCTCAGAGGACTTTCCTATTTTATTTCCAGTAAATCAAAGTCTGTGAAGAGCTTTGGTTCTTATTAAGACATACCCTTCACAGTCCAGCGACTGCCAACGGAGGCAAGCCATTGACAGTTCATTTACATATAAGTGATGACTTCCATCAGGTAGCTGGCTCAAAAATACAATGGACATTTAGAGCATATCCAATATTTCTTGTTATTTGATGAGCATCAAGTGCCAATTTATACACAGAAACCAACTATTGGAAGGTGAAGGCTTCTCTTCACTGACCTTACACTGTCTTTTGCAGATCCGGAATGAGATATTGTCATTCTACTAAATGCAAGTTCATTCCTCCAAGGAGGCATGCAGAGCAAGCTGGTATCAAGAAACATCAAAACAAGTTTCATAGAAAAATGCCCTGGCCGCATTCATTGGTAGTGCAAGTCATGGGATTTACTGTCAAGCAGCCAGCAAGGTTTGTATTTGGGAGGATGGCGGGGGCTGACCCCCACAGTGCCTCAGCACCCAGGCCAGGCAATGTGGAGGTGTGAGGGCTGCTGCTCCCTGGAGCACAGATGGACGAACAGCCACACTCTCTCCTGGGGCTGGAATGAGCGGGGAGAGAGGGCAGTCATCTAATCCACTCCTAATAGTGGATGCTAATGGATTCACAGCTGGAATAAATACAGCTTGACAAGGCAGAGGGAGCTGACTGGCCTGCTGGGGACTGCAGCTGGCTTGGGCAAATGAAAACCAGGGTTCAGTCCTTGATATAGTTTCACACTTAGGTGCTATGGCAAGCGGAGGAGCAGAGGAACCAGTGGTGAACTGTACCAAAGGTCTGGAAGGGTAACAGATGATGGACATGCACTCACTGCCTGGAGAGGATGAGGGAGAGTAAACCACTCCGGTTAATGTTAGTTACTTTACTTCAGGTGTTTGTTTTTGGAAAGCATTATTTACAAGGACAAGAGCATGGCAGAAGAATTTTTAGAAAATAATAGAAAATTTTAGTTAATAATAAAAAAATATTAGGAAAAACGAAAATAATAGAAAATAATGATGATTAAAATATTGAAAAAGACTGAAACAGGCAAAGAGGAACACATGTACCCTCCTTCTAGCTGCTTGGCGGAGCCAGAGTAAATGTTCCGCAGTAGCATCTATTCAGAAGAATATTTTTTACATTTGTGTTAAAAAGGATGAGGGAAAGGAGAGAAGCAGCTTTCCAATTACCCTACTATTTCCACTGAGAGAAAGCAGGCAGAATCCGTGCAGCAGCAGCTGCAAATGCTTCAACTCTTCTCCAAATTTTCCTCTGCACCCAGGTTACCCTCAAAGCTGCAGCATCAGTTGTTCATATGTAACATGCTTATGCCTTCAAATGAATCAGCAGGAGGGTGGTTAACTGATAACCTGGTAGGTCATTTTTAATCTCATAAATGATAATCGATTGACTTCCTTCTGCCAGATGCTTAAGCACCTTGTTTTGGCAGAAGGGGCATGAACAGCTGGGGATGTACAGTTGGAAACTCCTAAAGGGCATCAGCTGGCAGTGGATATACACTTCTCCCTAAGCAGCACTTCTATTTTAGAGGGTCCCCATTGCCTCTCACCTCCAGGTGGTCTGGATGCTGAACCAGCTGCTGGTCTGCCTGTGCAGCAATGGGGAAGAAAACTCTGTGAAAGTAATATCCCTTAACGATTTTCTTGCATCAGTTGTCAGCTGTCCTTAGAGGACAAAAGAAACAAGCCCTGCCTGCAGTCGTCAATACTTGCCTCCATGTTGCACAACTGATTTATGCCAGCTTCAGGGAAAGAGGTACCACTGCACCCACTGAGAAAAATTAGAGGTGCCATTTACTCTTTTAGGCCTCAAATTCTGAAATATTTACTGAATTTTTACTGAAGGATGTTGCCTCTCCATTTGCAGGAAGACTCTCAGAATAAAAATTTGTCCCTTACAGAGGTTAAAGAAAAAAGATCTAAAAAAAAGAAGCCCACTGGCTTATATGTTGCCCTAGGAAGGTTACTGGTTGGTACAATTTTAGATTTTTCTTATCAATTGACTATGTCGTAGTGATTGCTTTGATCTCTGAATCCATTATATACATTGCACACTCATTCACCCTATCATATGCAAATTGATACATAAGTTTTAAAAAACGGTCTAAAATTATGTAACCTGCTGGATTTTCACATTTATTTGTATGTCCTTGTTAAGGAGGTCTTCAGCACGAAGGAGTCCTGTGTCCTGCTTACTCTCAGATGTAATATACTTTCCCTACAAACCAGTGTCTCTACACTGGCACTTGATTTCTAAAGACTTCGCCAGCTACTTTTCATGCAGTGGCACCAAAAATCCTGATCAGAGAGGTGATTTTCTTTTCCACTCTCTCATTGAAGAAGTTGCTAATGCAGCTGACACTTGAAAATCATCTTTGTCTTTCGATGGGAAAATGCTGCAATAAAAAAGAAACATTTATTAATTAGAAGTATATCAGAAGTTTACTAATTAGAAGTTTGACAACAAAGGCCAATAACATTTCAACACTAAAAAACCCAAATGCTACATTCTTGGGAGAAGAGTGATAAATGTCTTTTCCCAGCTGAGATTATCAGAAAACCTAGGATGAATTTTCAGGCTGTTTCAGGGAGACCAAGCTCATATTCTAAGTAAACAAATTATTAGCCAGAATGACTTGACCTGACTGTTTACAGAACCATGTTGTATTCGCAAGCAAAGCTCAGTTCAAGTGTCCAAGATGTAAAATTGCTAAGTTATTCCTAGTTTCAATTACTGGATTCCCCTAAGTAGGTAAGTTTGCAGGCCATGTAGAACTGTTTTCCATGTCTACAAAAAGAAATTACCGCTGTTTTGGATTACTCTCAATTCTTTATAAAACTTTTCTTTTTTAATTTATAAACCTCATAACACATCCTTCATTTGGCCATGCTTAACACGCAGTTTTTTGTTTCAGCATTTGCTAACACGGTTGCTCAGTAACATTTTTTATTTTTTTTAGAAAAGGAAAAATTGAACCAGATATGTAAAATGCAATCCTTACAAAAAGAGAAAGAGCAATTTTTAACATTTTATAAAGCAAAATGATGGAAAAGGAAGTTATTTACTATGTGGTCCTGTAACTCCAGGAATCTCCCTATTTTATTTATTCTGGCCTGAAGTGGGGCCTTGTTTTGGTGTATAGTAGAGGAATGGGAGATCTTGTTCAAGAAATTTTTCTCATCCCGACCAAGCCAAGGAAGAAAAATATCACCAGCACACGACAAGAGGAAAGACTTATTAGTACCCATCAAAAGGGAAGAAAAATAGGACCAAAAATACACTCCTGTACATCAGCCAGTCATACCTACAGAAGGATATAGGAGTTGACAAAGAAGCTCCTAAGTACTAACACTTCCCCCAAACCAAACACTTTTTTGTAATCTTTATGTCCACTAGAGAAACACTCCTAAGATGAAAATGAAAGGGAAGTGCTAGGGAGCCAGGTATGACTGCATTAGGCACACAAGGTCATGCTTTGCATGCTTCAACAAGAATAGAAAAATACATATTTTTACAATTAAAAGGTAAGTTCACAGTAAGAGGAGGAAGAAACACTGCTCCCTATACTGCATTCATAAAGCAGCCCCTTACCAACTCAGCTTGATGCACAGCAGTGCCTCACACAGTAAATACTCATTTGAAAATAGGACCAACACCATCCAGAGCTATGTTCTTGGTATGTATTTTGGCTTGCTTTAAAGTAAAATAAAATAACATATATTTAGCTTTAAAATGCCACATATTTGGCACAGTTTTGATGAATAGGAGTTTACCATGTGGATATTACTTTCTACAGAAAATAGACTATTCAAAAGAAATAACAAGAGCAGGATGCTTTCTAATATGTTCCAAAAGTAGAGAAAACAAACACACACAGAGACAAACAAACAAACAAAGGACTTCGTTCCGCAAATACTTGCACGTGTGAGAAAACAGCACTTCGCTGCCTCCACGCCAGTTGTTATTTTTGTAGGAAGGAGGGCCTATTCACTTCTGACAAAATTAGGATTAATGCCATCAGAGTAACAGGTAGGCAAATTACTTCCACAGACGTAAAACAACTTTTTTTTTTTCTTTTAAAACTATCTGTCCTTAATACAATAGAGGATTCAAATGATGCACAGAGACACATGCACACACACGCCCATTTTGTGCATTTAACCAGTGCCACACCATTGAAGAAGGCTGGGTCAACAAATCCCACAAATCCCATTATTGCTGATGGTGAACTTGCAAGGTGAGATTGGCAGGAGGCTTTGTGTTGCAGACAGACTTTGTGGGGTAGGTTAGGGACTAGGCAGAAAATGAAGACCTATTTAAAGAGTTTTCCTTCCTGCATCACTCTGATCAACACAGCCAACACCATTTTGGCCACTGTGTTACTCCTGCTGTGTCTTGATGTCGAACACGTTCCCTATGAATCCTCTGAAAAGATTATTTGCACCTTTAACATTCTGACTGAGCAATGCAGTCCTCAGTGATGGTCTCTAACTGGAAAATACAATTGGAATCACTAGAGAATAATTATAAAGAGTATAGAAAGAAACAATTGCCAAGAACATTTATATTATGATTTCAAAGTCTAACCAAGCTTCTCCTCCATCAGTAGTGAAAACAAGGAGACAGGAGGAGAATAACAACAGAAGGGATAAGAAAGAGAAGCAGCTGGAAGAAATAAGCAGGAAGTCCCAGAATGGAAACTCTCTTGGCAGGATCTGTGGAAAATTCCAGACCCATATCCATAGAGCTGAACTGTATAAAATAATCCATTACCAAATAAAGATTTAAATAATACATATATTTAAACTTTGCTATTACCTATTCTGCTCAAGTAAAGAAAAAAAATGGACCTTTGATAGTTTAGAAAACAGTCCAAAATAAGAAGGGTCAAGTGAAATTGATTTCTTCCTCTGCATGGTGCACTTGGTCTCTTCAGGTTCTGCACATGGAGACCATCTCACCAAAACTCTCCTCATTGGATAGACTACTTTTGGCTTCTCAAAGCCTCATCAGCACTGAGATGTGTCAGAAGTGTGACTGGGTAATAGGAAGTACAGGAAAAAATATCAGAAGTAATTCATTACAAAAAATCCCAAGAACCAGCATATTGTTAAACCAACAAAAACCTGACCACACAAAGTATCCTTCACAATTACTCCTCAAGATACTTATAGAGCAGATGAACAAAAAGCTGCTGTAAGCCAGCTCTCCAAGATAAATCCATGCTACCTAAAAATTAACTTGTAGTGTTCATATATGAAGCTGTACAAGTGTACTGCACAGCAGAGGCAGCCACTTTACAACTTCTTGACACATTGAGATGAGGTAATGATACTGAATATTTTTCCTGTGGGCAAAAAAAAATCAGGAAAGTCTAAAACAGATTATTTAAGTGAATGGGTTTTGACATGTCCATTTCTGCAACTGTTCGTTGCTTTTGATAAATGCCTCGAAAACACGTTGTGACTGTGGTAGTGCACTGTAACAGATTGCCTCAGTCATCTGCCTCAGTTTCTTCATCTTGAAAGTTAGGATAATATTGAACCCTTTCACAACTGTTAATTATCTATGATATTTTAAAAGCTATAGAAAAATTGGTGTTAAAAGTGCAGCAGCAAATATACATGTTACTTTGGTCAGCATCAGAAGTACAGCAGCCTAACTCACCCTGGACAAAGTTACTGCAAACTGAACAAAGGCAGAATTGTGCCACTTTGTCACATGGTCAGCTGCAAATCTAACTGCAAATTCTAGCCACAGAGGAAAGACAAAGAACTACAAATGATTCTTAAGGAAAAGCATTTTTAGGTAGTATCACAAATTCAGGTATTCAGATTTTTCATAGCTGGCCACTGAAAACTGCTGAAATTGAAGATGAAATCAAGCAGGATCTGTAACACTGGAAGGTAAAGCAAACAGGGTCAGTTTGGATCCTTCCATGAGAAGGAAGCTATAAGGCTGAAAACTTGAGTGATACCTCTCTTGAGCTTCCAAGCTAATTCTTGTTAGCATGAATGAATCATATTTAGGTTGCTTTTCAATTTTAAGATATTATGTGCATTAGAGAAGCATAAGTCACCTTGCCTGTTTAGATGGATGCTATTGCATCTGTTTACTGCCATTAGACATTAAAAGTACAGTTATAGTCATTAAAAAGGACTATGAAGACATGACATTTTATTTTTGAACCACCGGTGTTTCTGTAACTACCTAAGATCATAAATATTTATTTTTATAACAAAAAGAATTTCTTGGTTTTTTTCTTTTTTACTTCTTTCCTTTTCGCTTCAGCTCTTTGCTGAAGCAATGGAGCTATAAAAACAGCTCAGTCCTATGCTGGCTCAAGTTAGCTGCAATATTGTAACGTAAGTTTCTGTTGCAAAAAATTCATTAAAAGGAAAGATGACAGCTTGACTTTCAGATCACAGGCAGAGTTACAGGGCTGGCATGTAAAGAAAAAAAACCATATTCTTATTGGATATGGAATTCTCTGAGATAATAAATATGGAAAACTGTAATGACATTTTTGGTCAGTCTCCTGAATATAACTAATAATTGGCTACTTCGCTGTTTCACAACCTTGGATGCAATTTACAGTCATACATAGGCAGATTTCCCAACTCACCACACCAGCAGCACAAATAAAAAGTGAGAAGTACAGAGGGATGTGAACAATGGGAAAAAGCAAATGCAGAGATGGGTGAGCATTAGAAAGCTTAGACCTTTTATCTACTTTTGTTAGCTAAATTTGGTGTTGAGAAGAGAGGGGCTGGCCCTCACCCACGAGGAATGGCACTGCCCCATAGAGGGTAAGGGCAAAGGCTGACAAGCGCATGGAGACACAGTCTCACCTTGACTTCAGAGCAGCATCAATGACCAAAAGGTTCAGGAGTGTTGCCTGCCTCCAATGAAAAAAGGTTCCCCTACCTTAAGCATGTCTTTGTCAAATCCAATGTAACAGCACTTGAATAAAGACAACTGGAGTGACCTGAGTCTCTGAAAGCTCCTGAGAGACAAATATGGCAATTTTAGAGGAAGCCTATACTTAATACTATAAACCAATTTCAAATTTCACAAAATACGAATACGTACAGTGACAAAGTTATGGCATCCTCTTAAAATGTGATTCTATGATCCTCTTAAAATACAAGCAGTTGAGTACTAGCTCTCTCACTGTCCAGTTCCCCCATTGGGGCCAGGGATTACTACATATATAAGATTGCATTATGATCTATCAGCTTGGAAAAGCTGGTGTCTCAAATCATTCATTATTATTTTATATCCAGAAGCACAAAAGCTGGAAGAATGTAATTTCAAAATGAGTAGAAGTGACAAAAGAAAGCAACAAACAAAAAAAGACAAACAATACTGAAATATTAGCTAAGCTACAAACTTGAGAATATTCTATTTTCTTTACATATATATGAAGTTGCTTCATCATGTCTCCAATAGCACTTCCATATCTTAGATACAGTATATGTATGCTGATATGGGATTGTGTTCTGTGCATTATGGCTGGTTATATATTTCTCAAAAGTTAATCCACTTTGAAATTTATTAAGCAGTAAAACTAAAATTCTATTAACCTTAATGGGATTTACACGAGGGAATTCACACTTCATATGAATGCAACACTGGTGCTTAAAACTGTTGCCAGGAAAAAAAGGCTTAGTGTAGTTAAAGCAAAGCCATCACATTTTCTATTTATGCAGTCTTCACAAGGGTAATCCTCTGTGTATTAAGGAGAGAAGAAAAAGCCACAGACCAGTTAGTATTTAAGCTTCTCAGATGCCAAGTGAGATAACTGCATTTGCCAATAAAGGATGGTCTTATTGGTGTGGGACTAATAGACATCGGTAGAAGGATGGGAAGGCATTATCTTCGGTTTTCTTACAGGTCGTCAAAGTGCTATTGCTCACATTTTCTTCTGTATAATGCTACTGTATAATGTACAATAACACTGCTGTTGGAATACAGTCCCTGTAATATAATATACATGTACCATAATGAATACAAATTCACATTCTCCCTGTACCAGCCATTCCTCACAACCAAACTGAAGTAAAACTCTTCAGATTTTTCTCAAAAGAATATTCATCTCTATTGTTTTCAGGGTAAAATTAATTGCGGACTAGCCTCTAAATCATCTAGCTAACATGTGGGATTGACTTCATTTAGAAAGGCTGAGTAAGCTCTGAGTATGTGATCCTGAATTCAGTTTTCCAAGAAAAAAATTATTGGATGCAAAGAACCAAAATGTAAGGTTGCTGAAGAGCTGAGATTTCAATGGGAGAGAACAAGAGATCCTGAGTTTTGTTCAAAGGGGACCACTTAATGGTTGGTACATCAGAGTGAGGGCTGCATAGAAAAACATAGGGGTCCTGGGGCTTGATGCCTCACCTGTGCCAGGGAGGAATGGCATTTGGAGCAGACCCTGCTGCAGGAATGACAGCAGAAGCTGGAGAGCATTTTGGCTCCTGCAGGTACAACTATAGGACTTCCTGGGCTTTCAAGCTTTGTGGTATGACACATAGGAGCTGTAACAAGCATTTAACTTTTCTGAGGATGGCCACAGTTAAGAAGTTGTCTTTGAAGTGGTTTCATGGGTTTCAAAGTGGCACATCGGATACATTTTGGGTACACATGTGACTCGTAGGTACTTTGTCTTACAAGTATGTTTCACTCAAAGCAAGCAATGTTACCCAGGTAGTATCTTGCCCTAGCAGCCTTATATACCAGTCCCAATGAAAACATTGGTAATATTGAGGTCTAATCTTCTGCAAACTAAAATCAAATACTAGTCCTTGGAACAATCATGAGGGAATTAGAAAAAGAAAATCTTGTGTAAATTACTAGAAACATCTCAGACTTCACAACATTCCTAATTTGGATTCCCTGACATAAAAATAGCAGCCTGAAACAAAACTACTGAAATAATGCTGTAGTACAAATAAATTGGTACTTTTAGAATAAACCACATTGTAAATACACTTTGATATACTGAGATTAACATGCAGTCTGAAATGATGAAAAAGAATCACTCCCTTTCTTATGCTACTTTTCTTTCATTAGGAATTAAATATTCATAAAATAAAGCTTTTCTCATGCTCTTAGCATCTTTGCCCTTCTTTGACAATGCAACCCTGATACCCTAATGCTAACTTAAAGCTTTCTAATACGGACTTGCTAGAAGTCTGGTTTGTTATTCCATTCATGTCACTCTGTCCAGAAGTGTTTTGAAGACAACCATTTTAAAGCCAGTAAAGTTGTGTTCCTCTCTGCACAACATGATCTGCTGTGTCAACATTCTTCATTAGCTAAGATAAACTATGCAAAAATCTGAAAATGAAATTAGATGGCGCAGAGATGAATTTAATGGTAACTATCTTCTGAACAGAGAGATAATTTGATTTTGGTCTTACAGTAAGCTTTCCTATACATAGAATCAGAGCCAGGGTACGTACTGTGAATCTAACCCTGGATCTTTTCTCTCTGTGTGGGTAGAGGGTTCATTTGCAAGGGCATTTGCATTTGAAGATTTGGGGCTTCTGTATTTTGGATTGCGTTCTCCTTTTCATCACATAATTGCAATAATAGAAGCATGACAGAAAGTGATTCATCTTTACATTATGTGTGCCAGGAATCTTGAAATGGTGATTGATTTTGGTCATAGCAACTGGTCTTCCTAGAAAAAAAGAACAGGAAGCTCTGGAAGAAAGTATTGAGCCAATCTTTTAATAAAATGTCTGAGACTGGACAGTCAGGTACCCAAATCTTCATTTGAAAAACCACTTGATACAGCATGAAATAGAAGAGATTTTTTTCATAAGCCTACCAAACTTAATGGAACCTTTCCCTGACATCCAAAACCATAGGATCAAGGCTTCTCTCTGTAAGCAGCAGTCTGTCAGACCAGTGGCGGCTTGGAGCCTTTCAGCATCACAGCGCACAAATGCACTAGCTACAGACTGCAACAAAGAGGCAGGACCAGGCATGAACCCACTAAGCATTTCGGTACTGGCTGCCAATGCAGAACACGCCAGCTTCCCATCAGAGCATATACGTGCTTACTGATGGCCTAGATTGCGTGGGCAGACGAAGTGCCTGTGTGGTGGGTGAGGTCTCCATTCACTTGCTGCTCTCGCAGACGAGTATTCCAGTTCCCACCAATCTCCTTTAATACTAAGTTTAATACCTAGTCCCACGTTGGGTATGAACAGCAAGTAGCTCCCCAGAGTGACTGCACTCTCCAACAAGGGGTTAGAAAGTGTCTACATACCTATCTGGTTCAGAAAAGCAGATTAGCCATCCCACAGAGCTTTCTTTTGAACCCTCTGACATGCAGGGTGAGAAAACTGAATACCCCTGAACATTTATGCCATAGTTCCTTGCGGTGCACTGAACTTCACGCTAAGATCATTGAAACAAATATTGCATTGATCATCTTGTATTTCCATTTTTTTGTAGCGATACTGAGGGATATTTTACTTTCAAATGCTATCTGTCTTGAATTAATGAGGATAAGAAGCACGCAGTACATTGCTACATATTTTCAGTAGCCCTTACGTTGTTTTCACCCTGTGAATGTTCTCGAGGAGAAATACACCACAAGAAAAGGCGTATACGAAAGGAAAAAGTAGTTATACTGAGCTCTCTCTCCCTTACTACTCATATATCAGTCTTTGTTCTTTCTGCAAAATATCCACATAGCTGATAGGCCACATGAGAAAGGATAGAGAGAAATACTGAGCAAGAAAAGAAAATGAAAAGGTTTATTTCCCTTAAAAAACTGTGCAGCAAATGGAGAACAGGCACTGTAATTCTTTCCTAACATTCTAAATTCTTTACCACTTCCAATCATATTCACACAGCCACTGCATCTGTACTTCCTCGCTAATTTATCATGCTACACCATGTTCTAGTAACTAGCTTCCCCAAATGTCCAGATCAGGCATCAGTCTGGATCAACACATATCCAGTCATAATTCTGTGCTGACAAAGCCCACATACCAGGAAAGGGAGTTGCGAACATTTTTGTGCACATGGATGCAGGAATTCGGAAGACCAGTAATCTGGACAAGCACAGACAGGACATCTGTAGGCTGGCTGTCCAAGACCAGTTTATTTTCTGCTTTATTTCCTGGTTCACCAGTCATATTTTTATATATTTTTATATATATATATATGTGTGTGTGTGTGTGTAACATCCACACATACACACATACATATGTGTAAGTATAAATATACAATCTTTTCTTCTCAATTTTGTACCTATATTACCTTCAAATATACAATTAAGCTTCACTGTATTATTTAAAATACTTACAAGTTTCTATACATTTCATTGCACCCCTCAAAATAAATTAATGAAATTATTTTTACATAGCATTGCAATTAATTTTAGTTTAATATTCAGCCTCAATGGAATTAATATTTAACAGATTTCTGCAATCTGTCCAAGACTGTTTGCTAAAGAACAATATTATTTCTACTGCTGCATTTGAAGGAAGAATTCATTGAACTCTGAGAAACTGAGAAAATTAGAATTTCACAACAGAATATGAGATCATGTCCTCATACAACACTCCTGAAACATGCAAACATACCCACACATCTGGGAAGCTGTTGCTATAAAATCTCTCTCATGCAAGTAATCCTTACTCAGCCTTTAGTCAAATTCCAACCATTCAATAAAGCTCGTAATTTCCTGAAAAGTCAACATTTTCTTTCAGAGAAAGTGGCTGGGGAGTCAGGTGACAAAACAGAAATGCTGAAATAAAAAATGCTAAATCAAGAATTTATGAGATAATGCATACTACTCAATAAAAACCCTTTGCATTTTTTTCCATTTTGCCAGGACGTCTTTTTCAATAATTTTTACATCTGGGAGCAAAAAACTCCTCCTCAGTTGAAAGCCAGTACATAGCGACAAACACAACTTTTATCCTATAAGGATTTACTATTTTGTCAATGAGTGAATCTTGGGAAAATAAAACTTAAGTCTTCTGTCAGAATTAACTGACCTATATGAATAACTAAAAATTAAAAAAAAAATTATGCTTTTGGGGCTTCTGAATTTTATTGTTCTCAGTATTTGCAGCTCTCATAGATACAAAATTTTATCTAGAAAAATTCTGCTCTGAGAAGCTACGAAGATTGAACACTATGATCTGTACATTCATGACATCAGACACCCA
Source organism: Nyctibius grandis (assembly GCF_013368605.1). Classification (NCBI taxonomy): domain Eukaryota; kingdom Metazoa; phylum Chordata; class Aves; order Nyctibiiformes; family Nyctibiidae; genus Nyctibius; species Nyctibius grandis. The sequence goes on along the minus strand of NC_090663.1, from coordinate 70,426,743 downwards.
CTGTCAGAAAATAGGAAACTTCTGTGCCAACTGCAGAGACTTGTAGCAATTACTTCTATCATTCCTGATCTTTCCAGAGCAAGCAAAGATACGGCAACACAGTATAAAGCCTCCTTTTCTTTTTACAGCTATTATTACTAGTTGATGGAAAGTTGTCTTCAGAATTACTATGATGGTTATAAGCCATGCATGGACGTAATGCAACCAACTAAAAATATATTAGACTGGGTTTCCTTGTTAAATCACAGTAACTCTCTCCTCTTGATGCACTCTGTTTATTTGAGCTGACCTCAAATACTGTTCCATTTATGGTCTGTATTTAACCCTACAAACAGGATAGTTAAAATAATTTCTACACAAAATCTGTAGAGAAATTTAGGATCCTTCCCTATTAACAGGAAAAAGAAAAGGTAATGCTATTTGAGAAAAGAGGACATACACTGGAAATGCAAACTGGACAGTTACTCAGATGCTCACTTCCATGAGGGACTGTATTTTTCCCTTCTGTCACGCCCCAATATTTGCTGTATCCTGGGCTTGTTCTCCCACCCTCAAAAAGTAGACAGAGTAGAAACTGAATTTTTCCACTCATCATTGTTGAGAAAGCCTCCTGAAAACTTTACTTCGTCCTTGCCAAATGTGCACCAGGGACCTCACTTCCTTCAGGACCATCACTATATTTTGAAGCCTTTCTTTTTTGATTTTCTTGTCAGCTCACAGAATCACAGAACTATTGAGGCTGGAAAGGACCTCTGCAGATCCAGCCCCCCTGCTCAAGCAGGGTCACCTGCAGCAGGTTGCCCAGGACCATGTCCAGATGACTTCTGAATATCTCTGAGGATGCAGACACCACAACCTCTTGGGGAAGCCTGTGCCAGTGCTCAGTCACCCTCACAGTAAAGAAGAGTTTCCAGCTGTTCAGATAGAACCTGCTGTGTTTCAGTTTGTGCCCATTGCCTCTTATTCTATTACCCTCCCAGGAATGAAGGTAAGGCTGGCCAGCCTGTAGTTCCCTGCGTCCTCCTTCTTGCCCTTTTTGAAAACAGGAGTGACATTTGCTTTCCTCCAGCTCTCAAGAACCTCTTCCAATTGCCATGATCGTTTGAAGATAATTGAGAGTGGTCTTGCAATGACATCAGACACTCCCTCAGCACTTGTGGGTGCATCCCATCAGGGCCCATGGACTGAGGTATGCCCAGTTAACTTAAGTATTCCCATACCTGATACTCTTCCACCAAGGGTATGTCTTCCTTGCTCCAGACTTTCCCCCTGATCACCAGGGCCTTGCATGTCTGAAGGCCGTTCTTGCTAGTAACGACTGACGCAAAGAACGCATTCAGTACCTCAGCCTTCTCCATGTCCTGTGTCACCAGGTCTACCCCATTCAGCAGTGGGCCCATGTTTTCCCTAGTCTTCCTTTTGCTACTTAGATACTTGAAGAAGCCCTTCATGTTGCCTTCGACGTTCCTCACCAGATCCAGCTCCAGACCTTTGACTTTCCTCACTGTGTACCTGCACACTTGCACAGTGTCTCTATATTCCTCCCAGGCTACCTGTCCCTGCTTCCACCTCTCTATACTTCCTTTTTATGTTTGAGTTTGGCCAGGAGCTCCTTGCTTATCCATGCAGGCTTCGTGGCATTTTTCCTCAACTTTCTGCTCTTTGGGATGGACTGCTCTTGATCTTAGAGAAGGTGATTCTTGATTATCAAACAGCTTTTTCGGATTCCTCTTTCCTCTAGTGCCCTATCCCATAGGACTCTTTCAAGCAGTTCCCTGAAGGGTCTGAAATCTGCTCTTCTGAAGTCCAGAGTTGAGATCTTGTTTTTTTGCCCTGCTCCCTATTCTCCGGGTCCTAAAGTCCACCATTTCTTAGTCACTGCAACCGAGGCTGCTTTTGACCTTCGCATCCCCAGCAAGTCCTTCCTTGTTTTTAAGTATGAGGTTCAGCAGACCACCTCCCTTCATTGGTTCCTCTATCACTTTTGTCAAGAAGTGTCATCAATGGTCTCCTAGAATCTCCTTTTGCCCTGCTGTGTTGTCCCTCCAGCAGATATTGGAGTGATTAAAATCCCCCATGAGGACCAGAGTCTGTGAACACAAGGCTACTTCTAGCTTTCTGTAGATGGCCTCATCTACTTGTTCTTCCTGATGAGGCAGCCTATAGCAGATACCCACTACAATGTCTTGCATTCCCATAGGCTCTCAGTTGGCTCATCACCCATCCTCAAGCAGAGCTCCATGCGCGCAAGCTACTTTCTCACATGAAGAGCAACTCCTCCCTCCCATCTTCCCAGCCTGTCCTTCCTAAAGAGCCTGCATTACTCCATTGCAGCACCCCAGTCATGCCAGCCATACCGGCATGTCTCCGTCATCCCAACAGGACCACTGCCCTGCACCTGCTTACAGATCTCTAATTCATCATGCTTATTCCCCATACAGGCACTTCACAGAGGCACCCCAGCATGTGGATTTCCCAGAAAGGGTTGGGGAGGGGGTTCCCCATAATGGTGCCTTGCAGGCACTTCCTTGCTTACATGCAAATGCTTGAGGTGACTCTGCTTAAGCTCTGTTTTGTTGATTATGTGTTCCTTTCATTCACATCAACCCAGGCCCTTGTAGAATACCCAAGCAGCACAGTACAGCCTTATCTTTTAGCTGCTGTAGTCCTTTTTTTTTACATAAGCCCTGAGTAAAAAGTCCTAAAGCCTCTGGTAAGGACATTGCCAAACTACTTCCAAGCCCCACCCAAAAGATCTGCCTTGCTACCACATTTCAGAGCTCTACCCTGTTTACAGTAGTCACTGAGTCTTTGCAATAAAAACTAATGCCCATATGTAGCAAGCATTTGCTGTTTACATAGCCATTAGCCAATCTTTCCAGAAGATTTCTTTCTTGCATGCCATTTTCTTACTTGGGTTAAAAGTGCAAACAACAGAGGCCTGTAGTAATATGTTTTAACAGGCAAAAACTCAAACATGAAGTCACAGCCACAATTTTTTTTTCAGATGTGCTTTTCAGCATAGTCTTAGGGCAACGGAAAAAGCAATTTTTTTTTCTGCTTTCATGGTAAGATTTAGTTTAAAAGATCTTTTCTTCAGGCTGATATCTACATTGAAAGCAAGATTTAATCAAGAATTATATTGCTTAATACTGCTTTGCAGAGCTTTGATTGATTGATTCAGCCTTCCCTTAGTCATATGACAAATGAATGGAATAAAGGATGAACAGTCTCCCTATCTGGTCTCTCCATGCTCTGTGGTGTTCACGCCAGCCTTAGCAAAACTGCTTTTAAAGCTCAGTCTAAAAAAAAAGGTCATAGCCTATCACAAACTACTGTATCAAAGAAATATGCAAATCTTTCCGTGTTCCATATTCTCATTACCCTCCCACTACAATTATTAAATTACAGGGTATTAAGAGAAACTAAATAAAGCCCTCTGAAAAGATGAATTCCAAAGATGCAAAATTCAAATGCCAAAAATAGAGCAAGCAATTAGGTTCTTAAATAATTCTTATCACATTTCATGCTAATATTAGCACTTCCAAAAAAAAACAATAGAAAATTGCAATATTCCCAGAGACACTCCATTGAAACAGCATAGTGAGGCACAGAGAAAGAATCTTGGGGAATTCTTACATTTTGATGTTATGCACAAATAACATTTATCTCCAGTTACAATAGTAAAAATCATTTTGCACTCCAAAAAGAATTAGTAATATTTATATGGTGATACTGAGAAAAAATTGTAGGGGTTTTTGTGAACCAATGCAATAGCAAAAATGAGGTTTTTCTGCTTAGATTTTTCAGAGAGCACAAATTAGCACAAACTTTTACTTAATTGGGCTAAGTATGCAGCAATGAGCATTAGTCTCTCCTCATTGCTTTTTAAAACCTGTATGTCTATCCAGGTCCCATACCCTTACAGCTTTTAATGGCCTTAATGAAGAAAAAGAGCATTGTTATTCAATTTGACTCAAGCAGATCTCCATTCAGAATGACAATGTCGCCATTCACAATGCTATTGTTAGAGTTGTGTCATCCTTTCTATTTTAAATCTTGTTTTTCAGGAGTTTTTAAACTTGCCAGTAATTTTTCTTCCTTGAATCTCAGGCTTAGCAAATAAAGTTGGTCAGTCAGTTGATCAGTCAGTCTGTTACCTACACATATAATCTACATTCCTGCAGTACAAAATGCTGATTGACAGAATCATCCATTAGCTGAGTTATTCAGAATATCACTTTATACAGCTCAAAATCACTGTTGTTCTAAAAAGTGGGGTTTGGCAACCAATTTACCCACTGTACCGTTAAATTAATTTGGGTTTCCTGATGACAAAAAGAATCTAATTGAATATTTGCAGAACTGAAGTTTAAATATTTGCTTCTTATGGCTTGTGGTTCTTTACATGTACTAGATCTCCAAGTCCTTTCTCACCCAGAATGGGTATATAACAAGGTACCACAAACTGAGTAGATATTTTTTCTTTTGATTTAATATCTTATAATATATTAAGCAATTTTACCACACTCAAGAGCATATTCTGTATTGGAGATGATCACATACCAGAGCAAGTTAATGAAAATCAAGTTTACATTTTGTACAGCTGCAAATGTACAAAGGGCCAAACCCTCATAATTCAGATTGCCAGGTTACATCAGCAAAGGCAAATGGAATACAGGTCCCACCTCTTTTGCTAAGTGAAAAAAAGAGTGAAAGCCATTGCATTACAGGAGGAAATGTAGGATCTGCGGATCCCTAACTGTGCGAGTATCATTTCTCATAGATCATCTTGGCCATTACTCAATTCCTTTTGAGAATGATCTTGTGGGCAGCCCCAGGAGACTGAGGCTTTGGTGCACCATATGCACCAGGTCTGTGCACCATCTCCACAGGCATAAATATTCCATCTTCCTCTTTTCATATTAGAACTGCTTTGGCTTCAGAGACAGAGGATCTTCTGTGATTACCATCCTTAAAGAACGTCAGCACATTTACAATACAGCTCAGCTCTCACACCTACATCTTACATTCTGACAGGATTTTCTTCAGCTAACCCAAAAAGCCAATCTGCCTTGCATGAGGTTGGAATGCGAAGAACTTTTCTGTTTCATAAATCTGATCACTGCGTTGTTGCTCCCACATATTAATGGTGCTAGAACAGCTGCCCGAGATTTAAATCTCCTTTGCTTCCATGTGCTGTATTGGTAACCCTAATATGGACTTTCTACTTCCTAAGTGGGCTGTGATCCAAACCAGGAATTGACCATAACCTCACCATTATATCAGATATTCACTTTAGGGTACACAGTTCGCAATAACATACACCAAGAACTAGCTGGAGCAGGAATGAAAGTTGGGTATTAGCTGAGCATCCTCAGCAGCGCAGTGCTCAGAGAACAAATTATTACATCTAGAAGAAAATACTGCTTTCTAAATGCTGGACCAACTGCTGGGAAAAATTGGAAGGTGAGAGGAACAGATGGTTCTCTCTCAGATCAGGGAAGACTGAAGGGAGACAGTAGGATTGAGACCAAGTGAAAAAACCAAATATCTGAATTCCCCTTCCCTCGTCTTCCTCTCCTCCCCCTCTTCTCTAGAAGAACTAAATAATGCAAGTTTGGAATAACTAGTATGACTGCAGAAGTCACCAAAAGAGTACCAGAACCTGGAGAAAAAGTTTTCAGCCCATGAGAACTGTACTCACAGAGTGACTTGATCCACCCAAAATGCTCAGTAAGTGGAAAATGGATTTCTGGAAGAAAAGAATTACTTAACAGTTTAGGCTTAGATCCTTGCTCTGGAGATGACATCAGAGGTCAGATTAGATATAGACTTCTGTATCGTCCTTAAATTAAGAGGTGCCTACAATGGAGATTTAAATAATCTCTTCTTCCCTGAAAAATATTTTAAATATCACATAACCAATATATCATCTGTTTTACAAAATAATGTTTCTATACACATAGCTGTATCAATTGTGTATATCTACGAAGGTGGCTGACTTGATTTTCTAATCAGAAAGTTTTTTAAACATGATTTCTTGCTCTAAAAGGTGATTACTTTAAGATCACCATTGCAGAAGTGAAAGTTTCCCATTTACTAGCTGGCAGCACAGTCAGAATATGCTTTGAGCTGACTAGACGTATTATCACCTGTCAGCTATTTAGAGCTCCTATTAAGTTAGAAGAGAGACCCGCACTGAGCTGGGGAAAACTACATCTGCTTCCAGACATCAAACTGACATTTCCTGGAAAGAAAACGCCCCACCTGTTCACTATAGTCTTTGGAGCTGCCAATAGGGCAAGCAGACATTATTTTCAGGATAACCAACTGAAAACAGATTAGCGAATATTAAAACTTTGCCACTACATTATTAACTCCAGTACATTACCCAGGACTGGAAGCATTTGTATTAAATATGGCACCTGCTGGAGACTATTCAAGAGAACAAATCAGGAATAAGGCCAGTAACAATGACTCGGGGGAAGAAAATGCCCTGAAATAAACGGATTCCTATTTTCCTAGTACTTTGACTAGACACTGGCTTCTCATTGATGCTTAGAACTTTCTTATAACATGGCCAATGTTTTATTGATCTATGAGTCTATTAATCCCAGACCCTGGTTTTATGTGATGCAGCAATGAAAATAACTGCAGATATGCAGCTTCTTATGTCTCTGTGGATAATTTGTCATACTCATCAGTCAGTATTGAGATGTCATCAGAAACTCAATCAGATCATTAAAATCATTGGTTTAAATTTCTTAATTTGATTTATATCTTCTGAAACGTCTTTCCTGCTGATAAAGGAAGGAGTTTACTAAGCAACAGCTCCAGCATTTCTTCTTGTGATTGAAACCCTGAGAGCAGTTATAAATACTAGAAAGTGAAATGCCTGGGCCATAGAAGTTATTCAGCAATCTGATTCCTGTTATATTAAAAATTTCCATTGGCATCAAGTGAAACAGATGTAAGCAATGTTTTGCCTATAGTACCCAAAGAAAACGTAAGCAGGCATTTTAGCAGGATTAGAAAGTATGTGGTTTACATTGATTTCAAAGACAGACCATTCATTCACTAAATATTTTGCATATTTTTAAACGTTAAAGAAAAACAACATAAACATATTTGTGAAAACTAGCACACTAGCTAGATAAGGCAAAAAGAATATAAATAGGTGTATGGTAATGAACAGCAAATACATTTCAAGAGTCAAGAAAGCAGGATCTAAAGAATTTCTAATTTCATAAAATATAACTCACTTTTAGGGTTTTAGAAATCAATCTTGCCAATGGATTTCACATTCTAAGGACTGCAAGCATGATCACAGATTTGACAGTACCAAATTTCTTGACTGTACACATGAAGCTATACTTGTGTTTGGTTAATTGAAAAAGTGTTTTTTAAAACAAAAAGCCTCTCTAGTACAATTATATTTCTCCCCAACCCCCCCTCACACTAGCCTTGCTTTTCTTAAAATGATCAGGAAGGTACTAAGCTATCTCCAGGTATGTATCTGGGAAGGGTAGGTGGTAACTGTGATATTGAAAAACAATTGTTATTTTGAAACCCTGTCTTACTTACAGCTTCATCTTTCTGATTATCGTGTTCTTTAACTGTAATATTGCAATTTTGGTTTCTAATGGATCTGATTTCAGGGTTACATTTGTATCATTCCCAACAGAATTTTGAAATAGAGCTCTTCTTGCTGTGGAATTCCAAAGCTTTTAAGTTATTAAAATTGTATGTCTTTGTATATTTGCTAGAGATATAATAGAGTGCAGTCATTTCTTTGAGGCAATTATGGTCTCCTCTGAAGTCAAGGCTTTGTTGAAACCACCAGAGTCAAAATTGAATGTCTTTTAGAATTTGCTCAGAATTTTCTTCTGCTATCTACTCTGAACTGAGCAAAATGTTAGCAAATCAGTTGATTTACTGATTGCATACCTCTGCCAGTAACCACAAAAGATGAAATTTAAATTTTCTTTTTGTGCGTAATGTTTTAATGTAGCGACAAAAAGAGAACATGGTGTTCCTACTCTACCAGTTCTTCATAAAGAACTGCATGCATTTTACTCTTTTATATGAATTATGAAATCCTTATTCAAGGGATCTCTCAAACAGTAGGCAAGAACTATAACAAAACCCACATATTTTGCTAGTATTTCTAATGAATGGACTAATAGTATAGTTAATAAATGGGACAATTTGATTATCTTTCCAGTTCAGGAGACAAATTAAATTCTACATTCTTGTAACTAAACGCAGAATTTTTTAGATTAAACTAAATTTCCAGCATTCTGGTTAATTTGCAAGGAAAAATGATCTTCACTCCTTTTTTTTTTATAGCACAGATTTCTGCATGTAACTGTTGTGACACAAATTACCTCCAGAGTATTTGCAGAGTAGGACAAATATTTATTGTTCTGCCATGAATTCATCAACAATGTTTTTCAGAACTTCAAATCCCTAATTCAAGGGCAGAATTCCAGCTAGATTCATACTGTAATCCTTTATGATCTCTTTGTAAGATCCTTGCAGACCTTTAAGATATCTTGATTTTATAAACTCTCTAACAAAGGCTAACTTAACTGTGGATTTCAATTAGGATTCATGCTATTGGCCCGCTAGGATGATAAGTAACTCCATTTAATGTTGTAATTGCAAATAAAAAAAAAAAGAATCTCTCTATGATACTATTTGATTATAATTCCTTAGAAAGGGCTATATCTTGCTTCATGATAAGCAGCAAATGACAATCCAGTAATAAACAGCAGTTAAAAGAACATACAAATATTTTGGCCGTTATCTTTGATGTTTTTAAGATGTCTCAGTTCACAATGAAATAATGGTATTTTAGTTAAGTAGAACTTTAAAAAAGTGACAGCTTGATTAAAAATTTTCTTTCATTCTGAAGGGTTTGAAATTTGTATTTCAAATACATTGAAGGAGATTTTTAAACAAAAAAGCATCACTGAAGAATACTGACATCTTTCACTCAAAGGATGCAGAAAAAAGGATGTCAACTACTTCAGTCAGAAATAAAAATATTTTAAAAATCCATAGCTGCACTTTCCTTAAACAATTTGATGTGATAAAATAATTAATAATTACATATGTGTAATGTTCATATATATTTATACAAAAATGCATGTATGTATGTACATATATATACAATTCTCTATTTCTCATTATTAAAGTCTTTTGGAAAGCTTGTTCTTAGCAGATGCATTATGCTGTGCTTGTTTTCAAAAACTGAAAAAGAAATGCTACACTAATACCAATCCTCACAAGTTGCAATAAATCATGCTTTACGTTTAAGAAATACCAGTATAGTCTAGTAGATGTAGAACAGTTTAGAAATTATCCTAAAGCTGCATTTCTAGGATTTTAGATAAACCTAGAACACTTCAAAATCATTCAGGCTTAACACAGTGAATACACGCCCAGAATAATTCAAGTACTTAGTGGCACATTTTTCCATAATTCTACCTTGGCCATGTCTCTGCATCTTTTGAGCAAACTTTCTGATGAACAGGCTTGAGTAACGCAAAGCCTATTTGAAAGTCAGTATGAAGTCTTCATGCTCCATTACTTGTGTTTCAGTGGGCTCAGTTAATCAAATCAGGAAAAAGAAATAGAACTGTGAAGTTTAATTGACTGGTCACAAACATGCATACAGGTCAGATTTCAAACTCCGACTCTGCAATGTGATGCATGAAATTTTAGAAAACTGCAGCCACTCCAAGAACCTCTTAAACTCAAAATTAGACAAGCGTTGACTTTTCTCAAATTATTTCATATATGTCATTGCTAAATTATTATCAACCCAAGTACCACACTCACAGAATCATATGAAAATAGGACTAGAAGGGATGTGACATCTCCCTTTTGCCTTCTTCTAAAGAAATTTCAAACACTATTTTTCATTTTTCGTGAAATAAAATTCTTCCTTTCTGAGCAGTCAAGCTGTCATTTCCAATATTCTAAAAGGACTTTTAGGCTGAGTTTTACTTCATATTCCTTTGATACCCAACACAGCTCAGGAAGCTAAGTTGTGCTCTGATGTGAAATGCCACATAGTAAAAGAACGACAATTGTCACCTTAAGTGAGGCACTAAGGTGGAACAGCATTATCTACAACTTCTACAAGCACTCACGTTGATGTGCAGCTTTTCTGTCCTGCTGCATACCCTGCAAACATTTAGAAAATAAAGACCTTGCAGTAGAGAGCTTGAGCTTTCATTTGTGGGTCCAAATGCTGCATTCCAATACGTTTTTTAGAGACAGCTTTACAATCCCTCAAACTATAGCAAGCCATACTGCCAGACTAAGACAGAAGAAGAAACAGCTTCGCAAAAATGCAAAGGAAAAAATATAAATATACAGTAGATATTGCTAGCCTAGCCCACTGGGCATATATTGTTGGTCACAGCATGGATCTGACACTGTGGGGTATGTTTACAGCATGGGGTATGGAGAACTACACACACAAACAATCGTGAGAACAGTATATTTTTTCTTATGTGAAATGTATTGCAAATTGACCCTGTTGGGATGTAAGTGGGAAACTGGATTGTTGTGGAAATTCTACTGGTTTGTGCGCTTTTTAAGTGTTGAATTTTCTTTTTCAGTGATCAAAAGTGTCTGAGTCACAACAGTCAAAGATGGCAAAGACCACATATTGCTCTAATTCTGGTCTTCACGACATCTTGCAGAGATTAATGCTTGAAAGATATTATTAGAACTTTTTATTCCTTTATCCCAAACTGACACCATATGAAAAGCTTGCCATGATAGCTCTTCAATATCTTCTCTTTTTATTTTTGAAGCTATACCATATAAATTAAACTGGGAAAAATCACATCAAAGCTAAAAGAAAGAGCTAATACGCACTACATACAGACATTCAAACGCCTGCTATATCCTCTCTTGCTCAGGTAGGAGAATAATCACCCTACCCCTTGAAGTATGAGAGCTTCAGCCTTCTATTTTACATTGCTTCCTCTCTGCTTCTTTCTTTCCCCATGAAATTGCTGAGTCCGTATTTACAAAGCTTCTTCTCACGTACACGATAAGACCAAACAATATTACAATTCTCCTAATCAGTAGGACACGGTACTTTCAGGGCCTTCTTATCACAGTTTAGTCTAGCAGCAAAAGGAAAGGTTGATGGAATTGTGTCTGTTCTGAACATCGCCAGGAAACCATCCCTGGCAGAGATTCTTTACACCCGCGAGATAGCTAGCGACGAGTAAACAGACTGCTGTGGGCATACACCAGCATGTCATAAGGAACTGGTCTACATCACCACTAAACATTCCCATCGACTTCTAGAGGCTCTGGTAGTAAACAGCGGGTTTCTAAATTAGTTTCTCAAGGAAAGGTTTCTCTTCAAAAACCTTTTGTGACCTTACTTATCCATTTGAATTAACCACACTAAGCCCACAGCTGTACTATCAATATTGATAATTTCAAGGTATATATATAATTTCCAGCAAGTCCAATAACATTAAATTTTTGTAGCATTGCTTCTTTGGTGCAGTAAAATATTGAAGAAAAAAAAAAAAAGGTCTTAATTTACATCAAAAAAGAGCTCCATGTCTTGGTTCCATAGAGGAACAAGACTTCTGTAACAGATAAAGTAAAAAATTGTGTCTTTCCTTTAGCTATCAAAAGGAAATATTGTACCACAAGCCTAATAGAGAAAAGTTGACTCTGTGCCATCATTGATACTGTTATACAAGCTTAGTATTTATTTCAAATTGCTCACACAGCAAAATAAAAGTATTGATCAATCACCCATGACATTATTCAAATAAGGAAACTGTGCTGCCTTTCACCTAAAAGGACTTCAGAAATGTGAATCTGAAATACTGTCCCAAACTGGGATATATGGAAAGATGAAATGCTTGCAAAACTTACCACAGTGACAAAATCCAATGTGAATTAAACCTTGATGTCCTGACTCTCTAATCAGTAAAGCAATCTGAATGCAAGAGCTGGCAAATAAATTGAGTAGGAAGATGCATTTTCATATAGTCATTTTTTCAAGGGGAAATTAATATTATCTTCCATTTTCCAGTTAAAAAATACAGTGAAGATTACTCATCCTTAAAAGAGATGTTAGCACACTGCTTACTGGTAATGTAGGAGAAATAATAGTTGACGTAAGTGCAGAAGTGTTATGAAAATATGCCTTGTATATCAATGATATTAAAAAAACTATTGTATTTCAAAAAGTTTAAAAGCTTAATTTCTGCTTATTTAAGCACATGTAGAATTTTTATACTTAGTTTAGAAATTAATGGTACATTGCACCAGAATCCATAATTTACATATATGGTGTAAATATAGGCCTATGGTAACTTCCACTTTTGAATTAAATGCAATCACAGTTGAATGATTATTTATCTTGGCTTTGATCTTTATCAAATAGTAAAAGCCCTGCCTACAGATGAGCTGGGAAGTGGGTGTTCAATGCTTCACAGTTACCCGCTGAAAGCTCAATGGATCTCAGAAGCCACAGAAACAGACACAGTAAGCAAAAAAAGAGCTGTATGAATCTTGTAGTGTTTAGGAGTATTAATGGTGGAAAACACAATAAATTTCCAGGGCTATCCAGAGCTAAAATGCTTATTGGAAGAGGAGTCTCTGAGCTACAGAAAGTCCTCCTTCAATAGACTAATCTCTTTTCAAGGCAACTACTGCATCTCTCTTGTCAACTAGTTTAATAACTGCTGTAACTCAAGAAGATGCAATATCTTGGTCACTGAGCAAAAAAGCTTGAAAGCCCTCCAGAGGTACATTTTACCATATACATCATAATCTTATTGGAAGATCTATTTTTGTCTCCTCCACTGCTCTTGTCTATATTATAATCAAAATCTGACAGACCAATATGCTATCAAAGATCTGAATAGGCATTTTAAATGAAAAGTCATTATCGAAAATATTGACTAGCATGAGGAGGAGCATTTAAATACTCCACGTCTTGGCAGACGTCAATAATCTCACAAAAATGGCACCTGCCTGCAAGTGTTGTATACCAGCCTTGCTGCATTAAAATCAATGAATTTATGACTATTTCCAGCAGACAGGAATCTGGCCCAAAGAAAGTGTAATTCAGCATATCATAGTAGCAGTTCAAGCACAGTTAAAGACAGTGCTAATCGTATGTCAAAAACTGGGAAAAGCTTTTGTATGTTTGCCTTAAAAGTACCTTTTATGTCTGCAGGTAAAAAAAAAATACTTTTACATTTCATTTTCAGTCAGAGGCTTACAGCTGTTAGAGTCATGAATTATTACTTATGGAAAAATAGTAATGAAAATTTAGTTTAAAAACAGATTCTGCAACTTAAATTTCAAGTGAGATAGAAAGTTATTGTTTGAATAATAATTTCTTCAGCACAGCAACTGTCATGAGGACACTTGTGAAAAGTGACGGGAGAAGGAGACTGTCTTGTTAACACATCAAGGATGACCACAACTGTCTTAATTTCAATCCAGTGCTCTTTCATCTGAATGCAGCACAAGAACATTGAGCGTTGTCTGGACAAGGGATAGCTCCCACTCTCCTCTTCCACTTACTCCTTCTTTCCACCAATCTTCCGATTTATATACACATTTGAAAAATAAACTATGCATACAAACATGGATGTTTGTCTTTCAGTGTCCTTAAATTCCACATTTTTGTGCAACCTACAAAGTTCTGTCTTCAGGCCAACATCCCATAAATAGGTTCAGAGCCTAAATGAACTGCAAGAAATTCCCATGAAGGTGTGGGAGTAACCAACAAGATTTTGGCCTTGAGTTTCTAACATACAGTTTGGCTGCTGTTACCAGGCAAAGTAAAGGGAAAGGGTATAAGAAGGGCAAATCATGGACCATCACCCGTACAGACTACATACTTTCTCTGACTCCAAGCTTGTTACAAGGAAAACTCTTCTTATTCCAACATCAATGAACCAAAAACCCAGCCTGCTACACACTTCATAGTTTTGTGGAGGTTTTCAATTGATTTTTTTACTTTTATTTTCATCTCTCTCCTGCTCACACAATCCCTGACTGCAGTCATCGTCCCTTTCTCAGTGGAATCATGCCCTGAAACACACTAAGTGTACCAGCTTAGACTTTGCAGTAGCACTGTATCTTCAATGCTAGCACAACCTGGAAAGGCATCCTTCTCTCCTCTATCCTTTTCACCTTCTCTCTTCAGCACACACACTGTGGATTCCTTCTGTGCATCCAGCTTCATTTGCATGTAAATGTGGAGTTCCTCTGCCTAGGATTCTTAGGCAAAAGTGGCAGAAAAACAGCTCTGACCCCAAATTTGAACTTTCAGAGACAACAACTGAACATGCCCTTCTTAAGATTAACACATACAGAAAAACTGTTACAGGTTAAGTGTGAGGCTCAGTTGCTGAGTTAGTAGGTTTTGTGTTGGAAACTCCTGAAAACTAAGGATTTTACCTCATCCTATGAAAAGCCAATAGGTAAACTAACTCAATTTTTGGAAAGTATACATCAGTTCTTCAGCGGCAGGGGTGATGGTAAATTTCTTTGTGGAGATACAGGTACCACATATACAGGCTCTAATAGATGATGTAAGAAGATGCAACACCTTCATGCCTGTCATTACATTCATATCCTTCTGAGGGGTTGAAATTTTTACCTGATTTCTTGGATCCATCTTTTCCATCCATGAGAGTGCGCACCCATGTTAGCGGCACTGTACTTACGTTCTTCACTTTTGCTCCAAGAGGAGGAAATAATATGAAAGCCATTTCAATTGCTTGATGCTTTTTGATGCTTCTTACAGCAGCAGTGGCAGCTGAAGAAAAAAATGTGTAATGACCAACATCTTTCCTCTGATATATATGTAAATGCAATTGACACTCGCAGTAATAACCTGTACAGACAGATTTCCTTTTATTACTTAACTGAAACACATTAGGATGGAACTGTGAACTTCTGCAAGTTAAAAGGTTGAGAAATATGTAGGCTTATAAGCTGTGGAGCTGCTGGATGTGATTAAAAAAACAGGACAAAGGTGTCCAGTTTGGAAAGATTTAATTGATTACTGTTCTAATACTTCAGCTAGTTCAATATGCAGATGTGTTCTATAATGACATTCATTATATAATACAGTTCAATCTTTTCTAAGTCCAGTGACAAGCATGACTAAAATTTTCAAAGGCGTTCAAAACTTAATGGGAGATTAATATGCAATTATTCTTCAGCCCCTTTGAAAATCTCAAGCTTGATACGGTTTATTGATCACAAACTGTAGCACACCTGAAGTTAGACCATTAAATTACATGGTTAAATGAAGTATTTGTTAACTACCCTGTTATAAAGAGCTAAAATTTCAAGAACTATTCTCATCACACTATATACACTGATCTTCAAGAACAGCTGATCATAACTTATTTTTAAAAATGGAACAACTCCTACATGAAAAAGGAGTCCATAAAGGAGTCTGATCCTATAAGTGCACCTCATGCATGTACTTCTGCTGCACTCAGGAAGCATGAGTCCTCATGAGACCAAGGAGCTTTGGCACTCACATATGGAAGGCTCACTTCCTTGGAAACTATAGCCTTGTTCATGACTGCAGGAACAGTTAAAGCAATGCAAATGTCTAGATATGACCTTTTGATAGCAACAATTAGAATAACCTCTCTAGAAGCATGGGGGCAAGAAGGGGGCAGTTTTCCCTTCTGATGTCCAGGAGGTGTAACACCTGTTGCATCCTTCAGAAAGGGAAATGAGTCAGATGCCTTATAGCACTGCATTGATAGCAGTCTTGGTCTTTAACTGTTTGGGCTATATCTGAACCTCCATCTGGAGGCGAAGGGATTTATACTACACAAGGAATAAATTTCAAGGTCAATTCAGCACTGAACTTCCAATGTTTTGTTGTTACAGTTCAGTAAAATCACTTTGTGTTACATTCATTTGTTTCTGTATAAAATAAAGTGAATGTCACACTTTTTTGTCATATCATTTTTTAACAGGTTCTTTTCTATACCCATTAGTTAAAAAAGTTATAACAAGGCAAATCATTTATCAAAATGAAAAATGCTATACTCCTTCAGCAAGGAAAGGGGAGTCTAAATAGAATGTCCCCGCTCTTAAATTAATGGAACCATCTTACATTTAATATTTTCTATTAAGTAGTTATATAAGCACTCCAAGATCATTAATGAAGAAGTACAGAATCACAATTTACAGCTGAAGGGCAAAACTGCTAAAAACGCATTTCAGAATCATGTCATCGAGTGATACAGTCTGGGAAAATAAACGTAAGAATCATTGATCTCCGATATCATAATTAAATGTACAAAATACATGATAAGGAGAAAGGACAACAAAGTTCATTAAAACTTCACTTGGAACCTAAGATGCAGGACTAATAAAGCAGATGTGCTAGGGAAGGGTCAGTTTTACAAACAAGAAGCACTTTCCTTATAATAAAAAGAATTTGAAAAATAGACTTTTTTTGGTAACTATACCAATTTTTAAAAAGAGTAATGGTTAATAGTTGTTATTTATAAAGACAATTCATTTGTGTGCAACATCCTCAAATGTACCATTGGCCAGTTCATCTTCTGGTATTGTGATATGTTACATTTCTGTCCCCTAGAATCACTGCAACAGTTCAGTTGTCCTTTGTAAATCCAGCTCTCACTTGCCATCCAGACACTAATACACACATTCCTAGCTGTCTTTCTAAAAAATCTGGTAGAACAGATTTGCCCAGGCTTTCTTAAGTAATGCAATAACTGATCTTTTGATATACAACACGTTTATTGCAACAAAAGAAAATTCACAGACATCAGATGGAATTCATACCAGTGAGCTAATGGAACTTGCAGAAATAGTGTTGGAGCCACTGGCTATTATTCTTCAGAACTAATGGAGAACAGCCAAGGTGCTAGAGCTGGGAAATGACAAACCATATTACCTATTTTGAAGAGAAAAAACAAAAAACAGCCAACCTACCAGAGGAATTGCAGAACACAGCACTCAAATTTGAATTGCCAAGTTAGCTAGCAAAGCAGTCAGTTTGCAATTTGCTACAAAAGCGTGCTGAAAGGTGGGTGATAATAGAAATAGGAATTGGCAAAGACAACGCATGTCTGTGATGCGAATGTTATTGAACACGGGCCTCCTGCTCAGTGCTATTGCTACCACTCAACCCCTTAGTACAACCAGGCTGCCTTAAGACACTTTCACGTATGCCAGCAAGTACCGTAGTCACCTTTTATCAGACTTCAGGAGGAACAATCTACCGGTCTAATTTCCCATTGCTTCCCAGCACTTGGGCAGAAAAATTTTATTTTGGTAATGTCCCTTTATACCATTCAAATGTTTTACAACTTTAGACCACCTTGCACTTGTCAAATACTAGGCTTTAAATTGCATACTGAATACCCTAAAAAGACTTCAACATATAACAGAAGATGGAACATAGATCTAGCACACTCATATGGGAATATTCGTATATAGGGATTAGGTCTACGATCTCTTCAGTTACAAAAACAGTTTAAGAACCAATTGCCGGGTTTTGATTTGCAGTGTTTTAGGAAGGTCATTTCCCTGCCAGTTAGAAGAAGGTTTTCATGTTGAAAATCAAACGATAAAAATAGATTCCTCTTTGTTCCCACAGGACATGGGAACTAGAAACCAGCAAACAAACACTGAGAACAGCCAGGTTTATCAGGAAACACAAAAAAGTTGATTCCCTCCCTGTTTAATTTAGCCCTAAAGTACTTGGATGAGTTCATCTTTTCCAGAATACGTCAGAAAGTTCCAGAAAATAAATAATTTTCTCCATTTTAACAAACATATCTACATCTCTCTCAAAAAATCCAACTGTTGAACTGTCTTCATTTTTAAAGCTCCTTCTTTAGATGAACATACATGTCATTTTACGAACAATAAGACAAGCCATTTTACTTTTGCTTTTTTGATATCAGTAGCTTGTTTTCTGGCATGTCAAGGTTTCAGTATATGCCACAAGTAAATTCTATATGTAGGCACTCAGTCTGGACTAGGGACTCAGATCCTAACTCTTGCTGTGCTGATATATATGGTGGAATAAAGCATATAGGGAGTACCTTTTGCAAACTGAGAGAAGGAAAAAAATTCTTGTGCTTAAAAGCAAGCAAGGCAGATAATCCCAGGCATAAGCAAGGTCACAAACCAGAAGGAACGCAGATACCTTACTAAGCTATTAGGAAGTGCAGATTCAATGAGGCAGACTTATGCTGCTGCTCACGTAACATCTTTTACTCCATTCCACAAGCAGTGAGTGAGTGTTCTTACAAGGACTAGAGCATTTGCTCTGTAATTCTATAAAACAGAAATGCTTTCTACTACTGGAATCAGGTCTGTATTACCTGCCTATAAAAGTCACAGCAGCATGTTTTACTTACATTATTTCTTACTGCTATTCAGAAATTTTCTAGCTGTTACAATTAATTTTGAAGACTTCACTTCTGTTAGCTACCCTTTATTCAATGAGAATATCTAAAAAGTGCAGATGTGTACGCTTAGCACTTATTTTAATACAAAATAATAATTGTAATAATAATTATTTTTAATGTAAGAGAAAATAATAGGCTAGAATGGTTAGAGCTGATTAGAACAACCAATAATAAAATAAACATAAGACTGCATGATTGGTTTGCTTACCATTAGTGCTGCATTGCTTTCAAAAGCTATAGTGATGGATTTGTAAAAATGTATCCATTATTGCTTGCTTTTTTTACTTTTATAATAATTCTCACCCTAGATTTTAATTTTTCTTAAAATACTATGCCTTTGCCATTAGAAAACGTAGGTTTACTTCTGAATATTCATCTGTATTTTCTGAACTATGATTCCAATCAAATACAAGGTATTGCCATTTTTCCCTAATACTTGTAGTTATTCTATGTGTTATTTGCTTCAGAAGTAAGAAAGCAATCCACATCTGGTACCTCACGCCACACACCACTTGCATTTAATTTGTAAATAGAAGAAAAAAAAGTGGAATCAGAAAGATCTACTAAAAAGAAATGTAAACGGGAATGTAAGAGAGATCCAAGTTAATTAGAATAATATACAAGAAAAACAGATGCAGGTTAGGCTGGAATCTCAAAAGTGCAATTTCTTAATGGTGTACCCTGGGATTTTATTTTGCTCCCCTCCATTTCTTTTCCTCCAGTTTTTCAAGTCAAAATGTAAACAATCTGTGGAACCAAACAGAATCCTCAGTTAATTTTAAATTATTTTGAAATGTTCACCTATGGGACAAAAATAAGACCTTTAAAAGCTTTTGCTTCAAAGTGGAGTAGCATGGTACAACTGCTAGCTCTTTCTTGTCCACTGGACAAAAAAGCAGCAGCAGAAATAACACTAAAATGACCATGAATCCCACATATTGGTTGCCTCCTGTAAGTATTTAGAAATACATTCACAGGATGAAGGACCCCAAAAAATAATTACCTGATAGTATTGGAACACAAATCTAAGGAAATCCACAGAATTTGCCAAGTCCAGACCACAGCTCCAGATATGCAGAGATACCAAGAACACAGTAAAAAGAAGAAAGAGCAGGGGGGCAGTGGGTAGATTTCACACTAAAAATGTGTTGGGTTTTTTTTTTCTCATGAAACTACCCTTTAAATCTTAAACCATGATTAAAGTTTGGATTCAGTGTGACATGCCATGCATAACTCTAAAATACATTTTCATATTCCGTACAATGAGATAGTTGGAACAGATACACAATACTTCTCTAAATAGATTGTGCTTCTGAATCTCTGTTAGAATAAACTTTACATTTATTTTCATCAACATGGCAGACTTGTCTCATTATCTAGATTCATATTTGTTTTCCAGAGGATTTCAATTGTAAGTATTTGGTAGCCAACTCTGAAAAAAGAAAAAGTGCATTCATCACTCCCCTAATATAGATATATGACAGCCTGAGGTGCAATAAAGCTTGTATTGCCTCTGGTTTAGGAAGACTATTAATAACAGGTGTCAGAGCTATAAGTTAGATATATGCATTTTCCCAAACGACTGTCAACCAAAACTTTATAGAACATTACATATAAAAGAACTGTGTTCTGATACCATTACTAAGGTTGTGAAGTCAAGTACTATCCAAGCATTAGGAATCCCTTTTGCATGTGCATTACGATAAGGTCCTTAATTTCACGATCCACGAGTCCTGTCTCCTTCACTGCACCAAGCTGACAGTGTTCACCTTATGATCAGCTATTTGGTATTTTGTTTTCTCCTTTTGCAGTCTGTTATCCCAGGACTTGATTGCCATAGAGTACTCATGCTCTGAGTTGAAGATGGAATTAGTAATTTCCTCATGAACTTCTTCATGGGACTCATCACGAGAGTATAATATGTTTAGAGACATTAAAAAATTTACCTTTGCAACAACCTAAGGGAGGAGTTGGTTTTATTATGGCCATTTTACCGCTTAGGAGCTAAGGCACATAGGATCAGACTTCACAGTTAAACAGGTACCCAAAAATGCATGAAGTGGCCTAATAGTTTTCCCAAAAGTGCTAAAACACTTCATTTCCAGCACACAGGTGCTTTTGAAATTTCTTCTATGAGACTATGCCCATCACTAGCCATGCAAATACATTTTAAAATCTGACCAAAAGAGATTAAGAATGAGGGTATCCATGAATTGTGGGTTCCCACTCTCAGACATCTTGAATCGCATCTTCAGAGTGTTTGACATTCTACTAACATTTTATACGCTTTAAACACAAGCTGCAGCAGAAATCTAAACATCAGTTGTAGCTCTGAATCCTCAGCATTTCTGCGTATCAAGTCATCAAGATCCCAAGTCAGGCATCCAAAAATACTGAACACCTCTGCAAACGCTTTTACATAAATGAACTATCAGCAAAAAAAACATTCTGTGGAGCTGCTGTGGGCAATTTTCAAATACTCTAACTATGTAACCATTCTCTCCCTGCAATTCTCATCATCATTTGCTATGTACCTTCTAGCTTCTGCAAAAAATGGAGGAGTCTTGACTGCAATCTCTTTCACCATAAATTCTGAATCTCTTGTACTGAATTGGGCAGCAATTTCTCACAGATCTGTACATGATTGTGCAAGTGAAGACCATTATGCTATGTATATATGTAGAGGCTAATTTGCATATGCAGTGCAGCTGATGTGCAAACTATAAATCACTTGACTTTGCAACTCCAACGGGGTTCTTTTAGTGCTTTGTGGAGTTGTTGGGGTTTTTTTTTGGTAACATTTAAGACATTAGAAAGAACAAACAGAAAAGAAAAAGTGCAAGACTGCCCTCTGACACTCCAGAGTTTTCAACAGGCACCAAGCCTTTTGATGCCCACATATATGCAGGTGACCATTATCACAATTTCCATGAGAAGAAAGCAGAATTCATGGCCTTGCCTCTGTGTTAGATGTGCCCAAATCAAACTCCAGGCTTCCACAGTCCTTGGAATAAAACTACCATTTCAAGCCACTTCATTTCACCCATAAACATCAAAGAAATACAGTTCTGTATCTAAACAGATATCCTTTTCTTAAGATAATAGAAGATTTTGATTTTTTTTTTTTACTGTTTTATTTTCTTTGATATATACGAGTTATCCTGAAATAAAGTTATATTTGTAGTAGTCATATAATAAGTCAATAGAACTAGCTCCACACACGGAATCCAAGCCAAAATCCAAGACCTGCAGCAATTTCTTCATTTATTTTTGTCTACTCTTGTATAGATTACCTGAAATATTCCATCATATAAATTGTTATATTACACTAAATATGAGCTGGCTTTTTACAATTATACAAGTGGTAATCATGAAGTGTATTTCTACTAGCTGTTGTAATTATTACATTACATCTTCAAACTAAGATCTGTCATACAATAGGACAGCAAAGCTTGAAGAACATCAGAGGACATTTTTGCTTCTGTAAAAGTATTTGCTTATCGCATCCATTGCGGACATAGATGTACAGAAGAAATAATAAATGAAGAGTCATAATTGAAAGCAACAGAGACTCCTGAATGCTCTAATAAATTTCCAGTGCACTGGAAGGATACTTCAATTGTTGGCTAATACACAAACAGAGAGTAATCATAAGCATATCTTCACCAACACTGAAATATGTGTAAGGACAATAAACCTATATATATTCTTTTGTTCAACATCTTTGATGGAGAACTATCATTTAGAAATAATACATAATAGCTCTATAATGTATAATATATAATTATGCAAATAATTAGTATAATCTTGAGATGAGATGAGGGCTATTAGTGGCAGTGGATACTTTGAACCTTGCACATTTAGTCAAAAAGACCAATGACATCCAATCAAACTTCTTTAAAATGAATTGCAACAAACAATGGCAGCACAGCTGCTATTAGAATTATAATTGAGTTTAGAAGGGAAACAGCAGCTGAATGCAATGCAGATAATTAAGGAGCAAGCTTTTGTTAACACTATCAGTAGGGTCATGATTCTGCAGATTGTGAACTTATTATGGCTGAACAAACTAGTCTATTTTTATAACAGAGGTATATTTCTGCTTTTTATACCAATAAAGTATATTCTGGCTACAAGATAGCTGATCACTTATTTAAGCTATCCATTTAAAGAAATGATAAGCATTTACAAAATCTAAGATTACCATGGAAACCTTATTCTTAAATGCTGAGGATTATGGGAACAATTGGTTATACAATTGGATGGGTAAATAACAAGTCTCTGAGTATGACAAAGACTGTAGCTATGAAATTACATTAAGTAATTTATCTCTTTCAGGCTAATATACATTTTATGTTAACCCAGCACTGAAAGGGAAGCAATATACCTTCCATGGGCAAATAGTGAAAAGAAAACATTTAAAACCATAACACTTACGGCATGCAGACAAACTGCATAAATGCAAGTTTTTGTGGTCCTAACACCTAACCCAGGTGTTAGGGAATTACAAAACCCAGGACTGAGAATTACAAAAGTGATCTAAAAGTTGTATTTCCTATTGTGTGTTGACTAACCTTGGAACAAAGGTAGAAAAAACAAACAAACAAGAATCACCAAAGGATTCAAAGTCACTCCGAGCTTGCAGCTTGGCACCACAGTCAGGCAATGCGAGATGCTTGACCATTCATAACCATGAGTCAGGGTTCCAGAAATGGAAAGGAGGTCATTAAAATGCCAACAACAACATTACATGCTGTCAGCAATATTACTGTTATGATATCATATTGTCATCATAACTGGTACTCTTTAAAGAACCTGAAGAGTGCAGGTCTACCAAAGACATTATTATCACCATTAAACTAGTTACCCCTTTAACTCATGTAGCATAGACTCAGGATCTTTGGTTTAAGACAATCCTGCTGACAACATAGGTCATTTCACTGGCAAATCTAAATTTGTTAGGGACAAATGAGTAATCCTGCTTTGGAATCTCATTGACCTCAATGTGTAAATAAAGCAAGCAGAATGTGTCTGACTGGCAGCAAGCCAATACCATGCCATGTGCAATAAAAACACTAATATGTCAAAGTGATTTAAAAAATATGCTTTGATATTTCGACCTGCTGAAAATTCTACTTTTGACCCTGAAACATCCTAAAATAATATAACAAAAAACTTTAAAAAAATATTTTAACTTTACTAAACGTTTGCCTGTGGCAAAGTCATTTGCCGGTTTTCCATCACTAGTTCTGAACCTTCTATGGTCTTATTTCACCTGACTGTGGAAAGAGTAAGCAAAAGCTTGTCCTGATTTGAAACTATTTTTATCTCTGTTTCTTCAGGAAATCCATTCCCAGCCTCAACATAGAGAAGCTTAATTTGGTCATTTTTACAATGGAACTCAAATGTGCTTCAGTAAGACTCAAGAATGGTATCGTTTCTGCCCAGTTCCTTTTAAGGGAATCTGGAAAATTCCAGATAACAGGTATCAGCCAGGAATAAAAACATGCCCTTCTGCTCACATGCAAAGCATGCTGTGATCTCTTTACTTGCAGATGAGAGCTTGTCATATGCCAGCAGAAAATCTGAAGCACCTTTCAAATTTTATAAAAAGTAGTGTTGATAATTTACTAAAACTTTCCTAATACTCTTTTCACATTTGCAGTGGGATTAAATGCATGGATATATACCTAGAAATTCAAGAGACAGAGCCAAATGGAGGCGAAACAAACTTGCAGGTTTTCAAAAGCATATTATAATGGTGACTACTCAAGCCAACCTCTGTCAAGAGTTATGACAGCAGAATCTGAGTACATCCCAACTTTCCCTCTATTTACAAAGGCAATTTCAGGGGAAAATTCGACTAATATAATCTATACCCTAACTGTAGATAGCAGGTTTGGTATCCTGCAGAATTAAGATCCCTGACTTCAAGTGGCCATCGATACTTTCAAGATTACCATGGTTAAGGACCATCTTCTTAAAATGATTCTGAAAATAAAAATAACTTGGAGTCCTGGACTTCCCTGTTGTAGGTAAATTTTGGAATACTCTTTTGAAATGGGTAGTTTTTCTAACTTACCATTTTAAAAAGCGCTGTATATTACAGCTGAGGAGCAGCCTGAATGAAGAACTTAAAATTTTAGGAATTCCATAGCTAGTAAATATAAGGAATTGTGAAAATAACTAATGGACTAAAATTTATTTTCTGAACCTTTCAGAGAATTGGTGTGATTCAGATGTGAATGAGGCAATGGCATATAAAATGTGAAGCTAAAATTTTTCTAAAGGCCATTAATAAATGCATTTTTTTAGCACCTTTTTCCGGAATATCTAGAAGCTTTCCTCAAGATGATCAGATTTCATTAAGGCAACAGCACTGGGGACCTGTCCCTACAAAGCAAGGCCTGTTTTCCTAATCAACCTCTGCAGTCATCATTTCACAGTTTGCCAGTTCAATGACTTGGAGCCTAAGAGAAAATCAACATCATCTCCTGTTAGTAAGAAATTTTTTCTACTAATTTAAAATTAAAGACTGGTGCTATGATTGTATATGTTGTTATGATCACCACTGAAGACAGTGATGCAAAGCAGCAAACAAGCTAGAGTTGCACTGTTTTCCAACTTCATTAGATATTGCTCTAACGTAAAGCTGATATATATGAATATTTTAACATACAAGGCCCGCTGAGAGAAATATGCTGCTCACCAACCAATTTAATCAGCTAGCTTTGAACATCTTTAATGTCCTTTTCTCTCCAGTTGGATGTGGTTTTTACAGTTCTTCAATGACAATAAGAATTTCAAATACTTTGCACAAGTTTCACCGTTGGAGTGTCTACCAGAGGCAACAAACTACTCAAACCAAACCCTCTTCACTCCTGTCACAGCCTCCTACCATCTTCTCCATAGTACCATCATAAAGCAGCAGACCATTCAAACAGACATCTCCAAAATTTTCCCACTGAAATACCTTCTACTTTTACATGATAGCCTGATTCAAAGTGCAAATGTTTCCTGTTTACAGAGTACAGTTATGATAAAATGAACGGAAATTCAGCATTTCAATAAGAAAGTAATTTTAAAAAAAATAAACAGTAGTGCTTTTTTCTCTACATAAAGGAAAAAAAATAATCAGTCCTGCTAACTAATTAAGCTTGTAAAACTGAATCTGCTATAGTAGAAGCATGCACAGCAGCTAATGGACTTCTTGGTAAAGGCAGAAGTGTCTGGAAACAGAATCAACGTGTTGGCTGGCTCCACCTAACAGCTCACTGCCTACACCTCAGCTGGTCTGATGTCCCATCATCAAAGGATAGGTGAGTATCACCTATGTCAATAATTTTTTAAAAAATGTCCCTCTTCAATTAAGAATGCAGGTTTAGGTCTCCCATTTTTGCATGGACAAAAATCCACAGTATGAATCAACAGAAGACAATTTCAGCAGTGGAAAATTCTGGAGTTTTAGTTGTCTTCCTGTCTTTTCTTTTCCACTTTCTTTCTTGGAGAACTTTGAGGGGCCATGATTGAAAGGACTATCATACTGTGGGTAATTTCTATACGGAGGAAACTTACTTCCTTTTTGCACAACTGCAATGGAAATCCTGAGGCATGGCATTATCTACTGGCATCCCAACACTGGATGGGCAGGGCACAGGCAGCATTTCGCTCGAATAGGTAGCAGTGAAAAAAAAAGAATTTGGTCTTCAGGATTTTCATTACCATGACAGTATGATTTCTAACAATGCAGGAGGGATAAAAAGCAAGTCTGATTTCCTTTGTGTTGTGGAAATCACAAATAGATTTACTGATAAGCAGAAAAGGTTTGCTGTGAAACAACTGACATATGATTAGACATGGAAACCTCCTTAGTGATGTAATTGCTACTCCACAAAGTGGTTAAGAGCAAAGCCTGGAAGTTGAACCTCCCTGATCATTGTACCATACTGCCACTGAGCATTCAATGGATACAGAGGTCCGTAAAGCACATTCGGAGGAGAATGACTTCTGTGTAGAAGCCTTACAGTACACAATTCAAACCTACTAGAGTAATGAGATATAGTACAGTAGAGTAACATTTGTCACTTATATCTCACTTTATTATTTTAAAACACCTTATGAATATTAATCAAGCAACCTCTTTAGTATCCCAAGAGGTGGAATAACTTACTGTAAGCAATATTGTGTTATGTGATCTATAACTAATAAGATTTACTAATGACCTTGAATTCTATTCAGATTTTCATCCTACGTTTAGCTGCATGGAACTGAAGCCCAGAAACCCAAATCTATTTAGGCATACAACTTCCATTGATAGTAGTGCAGGTGAGGCAGATAACCTTTGAGAATCTGAAGTGAAATACTTTCATCACATGCATTAAAGGACAGGAATAGCATTGTGTTGCCCTTTTTCTTTTTCTCTGTTTTTTTCCCAATGGGAAAATTATGTGGCAGTTTTCAAAATTATTTTTCATTTATTTATTTTATACCTACTGTGCTTCACATGTTTGATATTGAGGCAAGGTTAATGACATGCAGCTTGCATTTGGAATTGAAAGCAGAGATGTTTAAGGTGGTTCCTAGATCCTGTGGGTATATGGTAGATATTGCCAGAATATACAAGAGATTAAATGATACTTATCAAAAATCAATGTATACTAATTTTTCCTATCTGTGCAAATTTGCTGGGTTCACAACACAGTAGAGGCAACGACTGCATTTCATATATATTAGCTACCCAAATTCAAGGTCAAATCCTAAATCACTTCTTGAGGTAAAACTCTCAGGTAGCTGATCGATGTTTTGGCTGTGGTAGCATGTTAGGTTTCACCTTATGCAATTATTATATATGAGCCATCACTGAAGTCTTGTTTGGAATAAAGGATGCCTGATTCATTCATTTAATGCCATTAAGGTGTTTCCATTTAAAAATGCTTCTAAAACCCGTAGCTGTAATTAAAGTCAGGACAATGGTTGCCTCACCCCATAAAGCAGCATAAGATGAATTGGATCAGTAAAAAGAGACTTCAAATGCATTTGACTCACATTCTGTAAGAGATTTCTAAACTGAATGCGTGCTAAAAAGAGATATGAGAGAGAAAACTGTTAACACAAGTAAAACATCTGATTAGGCCACAGGGGAACCACAGTCAGAATCTGTTTCTATTGACATTTCTTGTGTGACTGTGGGTAAATCCCTCATTTCTCCATGCCTCCATGTTCTAGTGTTAAAATAGGCATAAAAACTCATCTTTCTTCAGGGAAGTATTGTTGAATTCAATAGTGCTTCTGAGGCATTCACAAACGATTAATATGCAGGAGTGGGCGAATAAGATTTTCCTCGACATTATTTTCCCTGACATTATTTTCCCCTGTCATGACTGAGAGGCAGGCTACATCATCCAGGAAATTTATTTATGTCTGGAAGCTCTCAGAAGGCTTGATTTACAATGTGAGTGCAGCTGAGTAAAGTGCATATCTCAGTTATGAAGCATATTGACCAAGGAAGGCATTGCAGTTGAAGAAAGAATTAACTGCTCTGTTGGAGGGCTTCATAAACTCGTTTGTTATTACTGTTGCTCCACAGAGCCCCAAATGTCCAGCACAATCTCCTTCTGACTGTATTGTCTGCTCAGAATTCAAAAGCTGTTTTACTGAATGATTTTTTTTTTTTTTTTTTTTGCTATATAATAATGTGCTTAAAACAACATGTTGGGAGCTGTTAGGCATTTATTTACCATGGTGGGTTAATCTCATCTGGGGAGGTATAGAAACTCAATCATGAGTGCTACAGTATATAAGCTAATTGCCAGGATAAAACCAAATGAATAATTACTTAACTTCAGAATGAGGCCTGGGGGAATTTTTCTTTAATAAAGGTTTAATTCACCAGTGATAATGAATGCAATCTCACATATTACTGAACAACACCATTAGCATAATGGCTAAGATACAAAAACTATAATTAGAACAACACAGAAATGTTAATTACAGCCACGAAGGTACCAAACAAAAAGGGAGTTTTCCCTTTACCTGTCAAATGAGTTCCTGCTTGTGTAGCTTTAGAAATCCCTGTGAATGGGTCATCAATTCTGCTCAAGTGACTGACAGGCAGAAATTAAAAACTGAGGCTTTCTTGCCTTTTGATTCCAGAGAGGACTGCGATTCACACAGGAGACTTAAATAGTTAGAGTACAGGTGAGGGCAGTAAAGACTGTACCTCTAATCACAAAGCTTAAAAATTAAGCTCCCTTCAATTCCTTTTCACAAAAAAGGTAGGCCCATCATGTCAGCTCAGGAATATTAGATCTCTTCCAAGTTTATTTACTACTCTGAGACGTACTTGCTGTACACAGCACCGTGTAGCCAGAGAAGGAAATGTGGCAGCTGCTGAGAAGTTTACTGATAACAAGCAGCTTCATTTCCTGCACTAACAACAATAACAAAAGCTCTTTGTACATAAAAATTTGCACAAACTCTTGTATCTTGCTTAAATGAAATATGTGAGATGTCCTCATGGAAGAACACTTTTGTGCCATTTCTGCCGTGCATCTTCTCTAATCTCATGCTACACAAAATATTAAATTTACAAATTCAAGAACTCAAAAGTTATGAAATACGAGAACTAGTGTTGCATTTTTCCCTGTTACAGGACTTATCTAGTGTATAAAACGGACACTAACTGAATGGGGAGCTATTCAGTTTTTCTTATTATCTTCATCCTTCTATGTTTGATTCCAGACCTTATTTAGCACACATCATCAAAACCCTGCACTGAATACAAAATTACCAATTTATTCATAGGCTTTTTTTTGTGGTTTTCTCAGCTTTTTTGTGGTGCTCTTAGCTCTCACTATATTTAATCTATCCTCCCAACACCTCTAAGAAATCATAGAATTGAAGCACAGAAAGATGAAGGCCACTTTGCTAAATATTCACTAATTTGGGTGCCTGCTTTGATACAATTAAGTATTCTAGGGGGAAAGAAGTTATAATATATGTAGCAGTGCACACGTTTAAAATACAGCCCCTATTAACTTGTACTTTACACAAGAGCTTTTAGCGTGTCCATAAACAGAAATCATCTGTAAAAAATCTGTGAAAACTCTGATTGAAGAAATCTGGTAGTGATCCCATTAGAACACAGTGGTGAAGGTAGGAGAGGAACCCATTCCCCCGCAGTGGCACTTGGTCACCTGAACCATGAGACTAACCCTTCCACTGTAACAGTTCTGCACCTTGCACACTACAATTTCTGCAACAAATGAACAGGCAATCAAAAAAGGGTGGGAAGGAAGGAAGAAAGAAAAATAATAATAACCTGAGAAATTAGAGATATTTTTGTTATTGTGTTTTCTAATTTCCTTGCAAATTGGAGAACCTGGGGGCAGATGCTGGTGGGAAAGACTTCTACTGTTCATCTAACACCATTGCCATTACAACTAATGAAGGCTGACTTATATATCTAAACCTGAACCAAATTCACAAACCTGGCAGGGAATAAATCTGCTTCATGATGGAGCCACTTCAGTGACTGTTCTGTGAGCATGGGCTGACATGTAGCTACAGAAAGGAGCTAAGCACAGAGTGGGGAATATGGCACTTTCACTAAGATGTCCAGGAGAGGGGTTAGTGAAAGTGCTTTCTGTTCTCTAACAGATGAGCTATCAAAGATGTGATGCCATAGCATTGATTGGCTAAACCACCTTAGGGGAAGGAGGCTCAAAGTCCATCTGTTTGAACAGATCTCTCACCCACCTGGCTATACAGTATATGATACCTTTCTTGTTTAAGCTGGACAACCTCAGAAAAAAATATTAAAGCTTCATTAGATGAAACTGTGGAAGAAACAAAATCCCAGAACGATGACATTACTTTTTAATGCAGTAAATAGGATACTCCTGTGGGTGGCAAGAAACCTGGGTCGTGTTTCTGTTCATGCACTTTATCTGGTGACTATTTAACATGAAATGCAAAATATCACAATGATTATGAGATTAATCTGAGAGGCTGGAAACACAGATTTGAATCTTTTCAGGTTAGGTAAAGCACTGGAACTTGAAATACCATATCCCAGACAAAAAAAAAAAAACAAAACACACAATACAAAACACCAAAAAAACCCCACACAAACCCACAAAGTATATTGACCTGATAAAAGGAAAAACTTATTGACCATGAGGGCAGTCAAAGAGGGGAACAGCCTGCCCAGGAAGGCTCTGCAGTTTCCCTTCCTGCAGGTTTTCAAGATCATACTGGATTACAGAATCACAGAATGGTTAGGGTTGGAAGGGACCTCTGGAGATCATCTAGTCCAAGCCCCTGCCAAAGCAGGTTCCCCTAGAGCACGTTGCACAGCATCGTGTCCAGGCGGGTTTTGAATATCTCCAGAGAAGGAGACTCCACAACCTCCCTGGGCAGTCTGTTCCAGTGCTCTGTCACCCTTGATTAAATGCTGAGCAACCTGGTGTGACCTCATAGTTATGCCTTCTTACAGCAGGAGATGGCATCAGAGACATCCTGAGGTTCCTTCCAACCTGAAATAATCTATTCTCTCACAGTAAAAGTGGGTGATGGCTTTCCTCACCAGTTACTCTGTGGAAAAAGCAACAGTTGCTCCTCCTTAGGAGGACCTCAGAACTCCCTGCAGTAGACTAGGAATGCTTACCAGACAGAGTCCTCTGCCCTTACCCATCTGTCTCATTCTTTCACAATGCCTAGAGAAGCTATTTACAGGTAATTCCCATGTATAGTTCTTGCAATGGATTTTTATTTTCTTCTTTTATCTCAGTAATTCTGGTATTAAAGCCATGTTAGCCTTACTAGACAGTAAGTATATTTCTAAGTTGATTTTTACATTTCGGAAAAGACTAGGTTTTAGTTTTGGACTGAAGTGACCTATTAGGCTAAATTGCCCACTCCATCAGAATGCTGTGCAACTTTAACAGATTTCAATTCAGTCTGTTTAAATTATGATGCACAAAGCTAAACAGTCTTCTAGTATGAATTTGTCTTTCATGCAAAGTAAGGTTTTCTAGAAAAAAAATGCTGTAAAACTAACAAAAAAGAACAAAGGAACAGCTGTAAGTCAAGAGTTCTTATGCCAACACACTGTTCAGCTGGCTTCCACATTCATTTCCACCCCCCACATCATGCTGATTATAAACTTAGATGCAGTTCTAATGTTTTCATTTAATTCATTTTTTCCATATTTTAAATTCATTGTATTTAGCGAACATTCAGTTTGAAACACGCAATATCAAAAGAAACCCCCGCAGGTGCAGGGAATTTGAATAATCAGGTCCACATAATCTGTGAACCTCAATCCACTGAAGTCTCCCTGGGACCACTTTAAATGTGCAAAGGAAACAAATGTCCAAATTACTCTAAACAATTGTGAGATAACAGATGAAATAAGGCAGATGATTAAAATAGATACTTATATTACAGTAATGCCTGCAGTACCCCATAGAGATACCAGGCCTGTTGTGCCAGGCACTGTACAAGCACACAGGATGGTGCTCTGCCCAGGGGAATTTACAGTCCAAACTTTGATTTCCCATCAACATATATGTTGCAACACCAGGTCAGGAATAGTCAAAACTCAGCATTGGGAAGAAATGAAAACATAAAACAACTATTCAGGTTGCCCGGTAAGACTGTAGCAGAACTGGGCCCAAGGTTCTGCAGTTCTGTTTTTGTGCCCTGCTTCCCAGACCTGACTGTAAACTAATCCTTTTGTATGTTCTTCTGCCATCCATGGCAGCTAAGCACTAGCTGGCTGCAATACATTTTCCAGCTTTTTAGGTGCTTCATTTTCCCTCACACTACTGCTGTATGCCAGAATTACTTCTGTTACTGGATTCTCTACATTGCTGCTTAATTTTAGGACCGTTCTTTTACTTTCATTTTTTGCAATACTTTATGTTTTCAAATTCACAGGTTGGCCTTCCATTATCTGACGATGTCCTCTAAGGCGCTACTGCATTCCCAAGATTAAGAACAAATGCGGATATTCAAACTGAACAATGTGGTGCAGACTCTTTTAATAAATTCATCTTCCACTCTCAGATTGTACAATTCATTTGATGTATTGTTGAAATATAGCCAATGACTGAATATAGCCCAAAGAGCTGAAGGACAGCTTTCTCCTAAAAACTGGCATAGTCTAAAAAAGTGGCGTAAAGTAAAAGTTGTCATCGAATTGAAACCTTAAATTCTGTCCTTTGGTATGTCCTATGACATACATGCTGATGCATTGTTAAAGATACAGCGGTGAAAAATCAATAGCTGAACATCTGCAAGCATACATACCTATACTACAAACTTGACTGACATCTTGGAAGCAGAATATTTAAGCAGCCTCTCTTGAAAATTTTATCCATAGGCTTTGAAGTGCTCCCAGTTTCCTATCTGTTATAACTGTGTAATCAAAACCGACTGTTTTGTGCAATGGCAATTTTAATTTCATCTATTTACATGCTTTTAAATGAAAATTCCTCTTACTGAACTGGGTGGAAAACTGAGACTTTGCTACATGATAACAGGTATCATCTTGATTATTCCAAGGAATGAAGTCTTTTTAAGCAAGGACTGCTTTATTGAGGTGAAGCCATATAATGCATCCCAATCTTTTGCTATTAGCTAAAGGCTTTACAAGTTAAAATACCAAGTAGAGGTTTATTCAAACCAGATTTGAACCAGAAGTCATCTGCATAGTGCACATGTCCTTCTCTGCGTCCATCTCATGGACAAAAAATAGCAGAAGTGCAGAAAAATACCTGATGATACACCATGTTCCTTATTTATCAGAACAGTTTCTTTAGATATGGCTAAACCATTACTTTTTTATTTGGTGTATTGTTGCAGTATATCCAATGACCAAATATAGGACATGCCTATTTTGCCTGTAATGCAACTAATAACTCTTTTTGGCTGGGTAAGTAAGAACACGAACAGCTAATTTCCTAACTCTACCTGTAAGCCCGGATATATCCATTGGTTTTTAACCATGTCAGGCCATTGCCATTTTTATTTACTCAATATGCCGAACAATTCCATTTACACAGTACATTTTGTTATGACTTTTTCTTAGACTTTTTCAGCACTTTTTGTTTGGGGATTCAGGAGGGAGATTTTAGGATGGTAAGGATTTTTGGCTCTAAATTATTTCATAACAAGCAAGAATAGAAAATTATGATTCCTCTCTTATCTCTATATTTATTTTATTACATAAGACACTCTCCTTGACTCAGTACTAAGGACTTCTGAAAATCAGACAGTTTCCTAAATAGGGATTTAGAAGTCTAAATTTAGGCTTTCGAATCTGAACTGTGTTTGCCTGCAGGGTACCTAAGCTCAAATTCACCCTTAGTATCAGGGAGTATAGTTTCTCTGGCTTCACTTTTACTATCAGTGAATAAGTTTATTCAGTCTTGAGAATGTACTTTACCACCTGTCAACACAATTTTTCGGTTGTGAAGTTTTTATAATGAAGCTTTACCACCTTCCACTAATTACCAAGTGAGCCCAATCTTTTCTCAGAACAACCAAACGCTTTACAATTAGCTATTGTTGGTTTGTTTCTTTTCAGCAATGTATCTTGCATCTATACTGATTGCTGCGCGTTGGAAATAGACTGAACATGTATTTATTGACTAATCAAAACTACAGTAAAAGTAGAAAGACACGGCAATATTTAAAATCTAGCTGATTATACTTTGGTGGCAGATGACTAAGAGCTTACCTCAGCAAAGCAAAAATTGCTGCCAAAGGTTTCTTCATAGAAATAATCCTTATTTATTATCCAAGTTCACAGCTGTATACACTGCAGGCAGTAACTAAAAACACTTAAAAAGCACGATGCTAAAAAACAAACCCCAAGCTTACGTGACTGTGATGCTTATTAAAGGTCCAATCCTTCCTCATTAAAACCAACAGGAGGGGTTCTGCCAATGATTTTAGTAAAAGAAGTCATCTCAGGCAAAATATTCAGACAAAGTCATAAAGCTGCATTCTGCTCATTAGCAGTAAATGTGTGATTCTCACTGCTGTGAACAGGGAAAGTGCTAAACAGCTCCAAGAATTCTTAGGTTACTCAATAATCTCCTTTCTTGAAATAATAGGACAACAATAAAAGCTATTTTCTGCCCCCAGTGCACACATGCAGCCCCAGCTGTCCGAACTCTAATATTTCTTTCAGAAAAAAAAAGTGATTATACACAGCTGTTGTAATAGCTCTTCTTGGGCTATATCAGCAATCTTTACATGGAACAGTATTTTTATAAGACCTATTAAAATCTCACTTATTATTAATAATCACTATTCTGTTTGGTAAAATGTATGGAATAAGACCAGATGAAAAGAGTAATATTCACTAAGCAATTCAACCACTTAACATTATTTTACTGGAGGGAAGAACACAGGGAAATAGCCTACTGTTCCTCTCCTGCTATGCACCTCATCTTCCCCTCCTCACGTGGCTTTTATTTTCCTTCCTGTGCTGCAGTCTGTAACATTTTTGTAGAGTTTGCAGGAGCCAAATATGAAACCGAGCAAGGTTAGGTGACAAAACACCAGCTAGTGATTTGAAACAGACTGAAATGAGGTAGAATCACAGTTTCTATCCCTTTCCTCTCACATCACTACTACAAAAAATAATTGTCTTTAGACAAAAAAATCTGATCCCACTTTTCCGGATACTGGGTTTGGGAAGACTATTGTAAAGGACACCCATGGCGGATACCTGATCCAGCAGTTGACCCTCTGCATTGCTCACTGTCTCGTCACTCAGATGCTTCACAATGACCAAGCCAAAATGTGAAAGCTGGGAGCAGTAATGAATAGTGTCCCCTGCACAGAGCCTGTGGCCCTGTCAGGACTAGAAAGGGGACTCTGCCACTGAAGATCCACCTGCTGGGCCAGCAAGACAGAGAAGAATGGAAAACTCAGGAGTCTGGATGAGCAAACAAGCCTCTGACATGAACTGAAGAACAGAAAATGCTGGCAGACGGAGCATGAAAACAAAATTTAGAATAAAGAAGCCATATTGGATGCCTTTGTTGGTTCCTTGAAGTTAAAGCTAGTGAGAGCCTAAAAGCTTTTGTGCCATAAGGTGTCACAAAAAAGGGAACCATCTGAGGGCATCGCTGATGACCCAGTCCACTCAGAGATCCCGCAGGGAGCTCTGAATGAATTAACAGGCTCACATATTACCATGCAGCAATACCAGCTCAGCTCCCAGAAGCATGGTGAGATGTGTGTTAAGTCTGGACTAATTAGCTATGTCTCTCAGCAATGCTAATTAGTCCAGGTTCTGTGTGTGCGCTGGCATGGTGGTATTGTCCTGGTTCAAGAACTAGCCCTGCAGTGCCATGAACTATACTCCATCATGCAGCAAAAGCAACCCCTGAAGTAACACACACAAGACATTTAAAAAGTTCGAACTAACACTAGAAACCATACTAAAAAAAAAAAGTACAGGAATCAGTGCAGGTTGCGAATGAGAGGTGGTGGGTGTATCACAAGAGAAATGTGCCATACACAGAGTACCGCAACAGGAATCTGTAGCTTATGAGGCACTTGTTTCTGGGCACAACAGTATTGCCAGCCTGGAAGCCATTCATTCGCAACCCCTCTGTATAACTAGAATTAGACACGTTAGCAACACATTGGTATATCTGTGCATGCCCTATGCTTACCCATGACTCATCAGTCCAATAACTCAGAGAACTGAGGTATAACCATTGCTGGGAGCAAGCCCCTAGCAAGTACCATTTGGCATCATGGTGATTGTACCTGGGATCCCTGGGGCCATTGGAGCCTCCTAATTTGAGGATTTTTTTAAAAAAAATTTTCAAGTTAGTGATATATCTTTTTATTATTGTCCTAATCTCCTGTCCTGTTCTTTCACTCCAGTTCTCTTTCCTACAAATTTTCCAGTTCAGGTTTTCTCTTAACCTCGTTTTTCTGCTCTCTTCAATACACCTCCTGCCTACGTTTATAATGGTCAAAACACCATTCAGTCCCACAAATCAATATGTTGCAGTAGCAGCTGCAAAATGCTGTTCAGAGGTTTATGGCCAGTTTTCAGACCTTCTGATCATACCTCTAACGAATTACAAACCTCCTTATTTTCTTTCACAGGAAGCCACTGATGAACCCTAGCAAGACTTTGCAGTTGCCTACACAGCAGCAGTATACTTCCAAAACTGTGGATATGCCAGGAATTTTTAACCCTTCCAATTCATCTCCTAGTTATTTCAGTTGCACTTCTATTTTTGTATACATAGTGTAGTAATTTCTGGTGTATAAGTAATTCTTCATATAGTTTACACGCTTCATTTGCATATTCAGTTTTCCTGTGGCTAAATATACAACAGTTAGCTCAAGTAAAGAATGCATATAGAAAAAAAACAAATTCCTAAAGGGGAGACCACACCTATTAACTGTTGAAATAATTCTGAGGGGTTTTTTTTTCAGTAGAATTCTGGAGTACAAAACATCTACACTGTAACTGTGTTGCTTTAACGAGCATATGCATTTCAAGTATATATGTTTTCTTAAAAGGTAACTACAAACAAAAGGATTCTGGGAAAGTAAATTCATATTTGCCTATTTTGTTGTTATAAATTATGAGATCTTTCCAAATAGAAGCACTGGAATAATTAAACTAATTTTCCAAAATTATTCTAGTATATTCAATTACAGATTTTAATTATTTTGGAGAAATAATTCACAGTGTTAATGAAAGCGGCAGCAGTTAGAATCATGGCAGAGTATGGGTTTCATGTTTCTGCATTCCATAAGCCTTATTAGAAATGTAAATCAAATATTTGATGAATACTAAGAGCCTATTGGGACATTAAAATGAATATTACCATTGTGACTCTGAGAATCAGGTTGAAGTATAACAGAAGTCAGTTAAGGTAAGTGGATTTCAGTGCCAAAGGGAACATTAGCTGTTTTAAAGAGGCCTCTAGAGTATTATCTAGTATTAAATATGAAAAAAATAGATGTTTAAATAACACTCAGGTTGTGACACGAACCAACAAAATACACCAGAATTTCAAAGTTTCAGCTGTTACTTCATATAAATTAACCTTATCTCCCATGTTGACAAAAAGTAACTGAGGACATCAGGGTCATGGGGAACGGCAGATGGGAGTTAACTCTGAGGTCCCTATGTTATCCCATAACCATCCACCATTACGGTTAAGAACTTTGACCGCTTTTGAAGAAAGGAAATCCTAATGCTGGCTCTGGCTTATATTTTAAAATATGATTTTGTATTTAATGTTCTGTAAAAGCATCCAAAGCTCACCATACTCTACGAAGGGCATTTTGATAGCCTGAAAGGTTAAACAGCTTTCACTAATGAAGCCAGTTCTACATATTTATATTTCACACAGTATATAGCATTTTGAAAACTCTGCAAGTTGCAATTTATTCTTTCTAGGAGATACCATGCTTTAGAGAAGGGGTAAATGGAAAACATAGATGAGCTACATCTCCTAAGGCAACAAACAAAGGCCGTGTCAGTGAAATAACTATTACATGTTATTACATCTCAGGTTTTCCACAAAGCACCATGGCCCATTACTTCTTGTGAACATTTAAGAAAATATCTACCTCAATTTTATGTTCAAAGACATGGAGGAGTTACACCAGTTAGGAAAAAGGTATAAAAATTCTGTGTGCTTTACTACCTCTTAATTGGGGTATACAAACAAACGCTATCAGTAGTCTTGCGGTCAGGAGATAACCACATGCCTTCAAATTTGTTAGGCCATGGATGAAGTCTGAAGATTAATTAGGAACATATTTGCATTTGACAGAGCCAACGTTATAAACAGTGATCCTCTAAAACTTAATGAAATGTCTACCTTTAAAGGTGGCAGAAGATAAGCTACTATGCCAAATTTTCACTATTTGGTTGAAATTTCATGCAAGTGATAGTTCTTGTGAAATTTTAATTATATATGAGCTGAACTCGGAAGAATAAAAGAATTTCATATTGTTCCAAATTGAACTTCTGTACTTTTTGTACCAGTCAATTTACCTACTAGAATTCATATTCAGAAAATTTTGGGTAGTTATCTCCATGTTCTACATTCTTCTCTTTCCCTGTCATTTCTATAATTATATCTGTGGCCAGTACATTTCATGAGCTATTGTATTAAGGTATCACCGACAATGTATTTAAAAACAGAAAATGAACATGTAGATTTCCTCTTCATGAGGTATTGCTTGAACTACTCCATATTCAAGGGAAAGGAACAACCAATGTAATAAGCACCTTTTTTCCTAGTGCTTTGACAAAAGGCCTAATTCTGCCCTGGTTGATTAAGGGTCCACAGTTTTGAATGGTGCCAAAACACAATCTGTCACACAGTCTAAACATAGCTCTACAGCTTTTGAAAATCCCACTTCTTCCATGTACAGATGTTCCCTATGAACTTGGCAATATAAAAGCAGTGGCTTATATTGAAGAAATAAAAGTTTACACATAGCAATGGCTTTCCAGTCATTACTGAAAATAAAAAGTTTCTTTTCTTGTAACATTATTGTCAGCAGAATATTTGTTTTCAACTGCAGAAAGCATAGGATTCAAGCTCTGAAAGTCTAAATAACTTTTAGTTGTTACCCAAGTGCAATTTTATTTTAAATGGCAAAGATTGGGGGATTGGACTAGATGATCTTTCGAGGTCCCTTCCAATCCCTAACATTCTGTGATTCTGTGTGTGACTCGATGCCATGACAGACAGCAAAATTAATAAAAATGCAACTTCAAATGTTTACATGTGTCTTTAACACAAAATATACCATTAACCCTGTTAAACCCGTACAACCAAAACAGTGTGGTTCCCACTAACTCCTCTACAGTAAGATTCTTTTCTCATTCCTCATGGAAGAAAGTTCTGGAAAAAAAGCAGTCCTGAAACTGTCAATAAAATAGAATATTGTCAAAATACTTTCTCATAACAGATTGCCAATTTTCTCCTTGACCTAGAAATATTGATGAAATTGATAAATCTTCGTAAAATATCAGCATTTTCTAGAGACTTTGCTGCAATTGTTTCTACACAATTTAATGGAATGGACCCTAAGTAAAGCTGTGTAATAACATGCTCCTTTTTTTTCCAGGATAAAGACATTAATAAAAAATCTTAATTTTTAATTCTTAAGTTTTTAGCTAGACGCTTTCTGTTACATTCAAATAGCCTTTCAGTACTGGAAAAACAAAATAGCAAAAGCAGCTTTAGTAACTGTATTCATTATACTAGCATAAACTTCCAACTTCCAAGTTTTACAGAGATTTAATATGATATAATGAATTGTTTTGAAAAAGGGATATAAGCAACTTAAGTCATTATTTAGTTACTTTCACACAAATATTTAACTCAGTGTGAGAGTGTTATGCCAATACTTAAATGAGAGTTGCCCATATGTCTTTGAACCTATGGCCAAGACCAATTATTTGGAGTGATGAGCTTAATTTGAATCAGTTTTGCTATTGATATCATTGGCCTCTAGATTAAATCCTACAAGGGAGGGCCTGTCTGTCTATTTAGAAGACAATACACTTAGAAATACCTATTTGAGACTTAATCATTTAGTCTGGAATGTTTTCTGGGAAAAGAGTTATAGATATTTTATCTATAACTGTATTAAACTACATATACCGTGATTGCATGTTTTTGGATAAGAAACTAGGAAATCTAGATATAGGTATTATTATTATTTTTGTTTAAATTTGCCATTGAAAAGAAAACAGTTATTAATATAGAAATGCAGATAATCATAATTTTTTAATGGTTTTCAAAGTGGCAAAAATACATTAAGGGCAGTTCTCAGCTGACTGTGTTGATGACTTTCTTTAAGAAAATGCAGTCTGTTGATGGGTATCCTAAAGTATTCAGTCATCTACCACACAGAGATTTATTAGCTGCTGTCTTACACTACAACAGAGAGACATCTTGGATCTTACACTCCACATATGTCCTAGAGACTTTGTTTCAAGAAGTTGGATGGTTATCACACTACATAAAAGGCATCCAACACAAGGGGTGCAGTTTCAAACAATGGATTCAAAAGAAATTACCACAAGTATGCAGCTTTCAGCACAACTTAAAGAAATTAAAATAATAATTCATGAACCAGAGGAGAAAACTCCAACAATGGTAACAAGGATAGGTGTCCCCAGTGCAGAATCACAGCTTCTTGCTGGGTGACAGACAATATTAGCAACACTACACTAAAACTCAATTTCAGATAGAACAGGAGAACTGAGACCAATGTAATCCCAGCAAGCCAAATAACAGAAAACCAAAAATTTACTCATCATCAAAACTAACAACCAAGTCCATTTTCTTTAGGAGAAACACAAACATTGACAGCCATATCACAGGACTGGTAATGCTCTAGGAGAGTTAGAGGATGTTTGTGTTGGTTTTGATGGAGCAGATATAACAGCTGATAGCCAGACAAGTATTTAATCCCTCTACTGAATAGAATGCAAAAGATAATTTAGAGGAAAAAAAAAAAATTACTCACTAGATCGAGAAATACTACTTCATATAGAGTTACTACAGCAACAGAATGCAAAAAGATCACAATCTGCAAGGAAAGGTCTTGCTAAGTGTTGATACACAGAATGCCTAAATGATAGATAGAATTCACA
The DNA here is from genome assembly GCF_013368605.1 of Nyctibius grandis. Classification (NCBI taxonomy): domain Eukaryota; kingdom Metazoa; phylum Chordata; class Aves; order Nyctibiiformes; family Nyctibiidae; genus Nyctibius; species Nyctibius grandis. The sequence continues at coordinate 70,385,565 of NC_090663.1, read as the reverse complement.
TAACTATAGAGCAAAAAATTACATTTTTTGTAGCTATGTCATTTTCAACCAGGTGTGAAAAGGGCAGAATCTTAACCTATAAGATCACGATATCTAACTGGACATGAACTTAACAGAAATAGTTTATATCAACATCAGTTTTTGATACCACAAATGGTTGATGTGATGACATTGCACAATATAATTTTACTATAGAATTCTTTTTTGCTTTAGGTTTGAAGTGTGGATGAGTTGCTTTATAAAGGGCTATTCTTCAAAAAAGGAAGCATATCTATGTCAGTCAAATGATTAAGTGTATGCATTTAAAGCTCTCTCAGGTTAGATGGCAACGATGGATTACAACAACATGTGACAGGACATTTTAAATAATAAAATGTTGTTACTCAAATAATTTACATAGCAGCAGAAAGCAAAGACTAGCTTTGTTGAAGTTATGAAAAATTTAATAAAATAATGCAAATAAAGTGTCAAGCAGATGACAGCATAGAACAATCCTGTTATTTTTAATATAAAGTTGTATAGACCAAAATTTTACAGTTAAAACCATTTTGCTGTAGATCTTATTTGTTCCATTTTACAAGGTTTCTCGCCACTGCTTTCAACGGGAAAAGGGTCCTGTATAATAACATAGAGTTAATCAGCAAAGTAATTTTAACAGTCCAAAGCCCCTATGCTCCCACTTTTGTAACCAAGACAAAAAGCCACATGTTGTTATTACCGATAGATCAGCATTTGCCTAAAAAGTGCCAAATTATTGAAACCTAACAGGAAAAAAAACAAAGCAAAGCAAAGATTTTAGGGTTCTATTAAACAAATTGGGCAGTTTCTCTACTGTGACAAAAATTTTTCATCAGAAAAAGCAAGTCTGACTTTTGTTTAAAAGCCTTTGTATCCTACACTCAGTCTCCTGCACACATTCACTACTGACAGAAAAAATTCAAGGACCATTTTTTCATAAGTAGTACCTGTCTCAACAGACAAGAAGAACTAGCTGAAGTTAAGTACATGTGTGTTAAGTACGTGCCTGGGGGAGAGGACTAAGTACAAGTGTGTATGTGCATACACATATGAAAGACAAAAAAATAAGCAGCTCCTTAGAAATCATCTATTTGATAACCATGGGCATAAGAACCAGTTCGAAGCCAATTTTAAACAATTCAGGCCAAATTTCTAACACCAATTCAGTATACTATCAGAGACAAATAATTTAAAGTCTTTTCTTTATTTCTGCATCTAAGAAATGAGAATGATATTTACTTATCTACAACACAGCAGTATTGGAAAGATTATTGTGCTTTTAAAGTATGGATAAAAATCGTAAAAGATGAAACTCTAACACAATCCATAAACTAACACATAAACTGGATATTAGAATGATTCTGCCTTCACAATTATCAAATAAGATGTTTAAACTCTTCACATTCATTGTCCTATGTCTTTATTTAGCCCATACCCAGGGCTAAACAATAAGAGTTTCTCTCTCACCCAATGTCCCTTCCCCAACCAAGGAAGGAAATCGGGAAAAAGAGGTAGACTCATGGGTTAAAATTAAACAGATTTAATAAAATAAAGAAACCGATATAAATGCTAACACAAAACACACAAAAGTATACTTAGCTACAGGTTACAGCAGGTTGTCCAGGAATACCAGTCATCAGCCATGAAGAAAAAGGGAGACCAGAAGAGAAGAGAGCAAACCCAACCCCACCTCTCCCCACCAAGCCCTCCCTTTTATAGTGAACTTGATTGTTAATGATGTAGGATACACCTGTGGGCCAGCCTGGGTCAGCTGCCCTGCGTTTAGCTGCTAATGGCCCTGATTACCATGGCTGGCCACAAACTGAAACAAAATCCCAGTGAAACCAGGACACCCTGTCAAGAGATCCTGGAGTATGGGAGTAGTGATTACTCACATTTCCTCCTTTTAACAAGTGATTTGTGTTCGCTGGATAGAGATCTTTATTTCAAGATATATTATGCAAGTCTACAACTTTATTTTTATATATTCTATATGTACTATATATACACATATCCACATATCTGTGCAGATACATTGTACATGTGCATACACTAAAATATAAGTATTATAATATATATTTTAATAGGGGCGATAGTTAATTTATATGGTTCATCTCCCCACAGACAGCAAGAAGTTCTTCGAACTTCTAAAACCTAATATATATCTTTCTGACCAAGAATACTACAATGATAAATCTTTTCATGTGTTATTGGAGAATAAACCTTAAATCATGTAAAAGACATATTTGTAGCAATAAATTGTGAACATTTATTTTCTCTCCCACATACTGCTATTCTATGCTAGAGTTTGTGAATCTCTTAATAGCTACCTAATCTTTAAGCTCATATTTTCCTCTGACTCATTTTTTCTTATTAGGGATCAAAATATCCTACTCAAAGGGTGGATAAATACTTCCCTGTCAAAACTGAGATGAAGTATAAAGTGAGGTCTCAGAGAGGTCTGTCCCAAGTCCGGTTCTATTCAATATTTTCATTAATGACTACTAAGATAATGGAATAGAGAAGACAATTATAAAGCTTGTAGGTGACACCATGCTGGAAGCAGTTACAAGCACTTTACAGGAGAGCAGTCAAATTCAAAATTACCATGATAAATTGAAGAAATGGCCCAAAGTCAATAAGATAAAATTCAATAAAGACAAGTGCAAAGTAGTAAACTTGGAAGGAAATAATCAAATGCTCAAAAATGAGGGAACCCGTCTAGGCAGCAATACAGACTTGCGCTATAGAGGAAAACAAACAAAATGCAGTTAACACAATCGCATATAAAGCAAATGTCATCCTGAGATGTTTTAACAGATACGCTGCCATTCAGGCATAAGAGGCAATGAAGCTGCTCCATTAGTGCTGGTGAGCCTTCAAGAGCAGTTCATCCAATTAAGGAACTAAAGTCAAATTCTACATGAAAAAAAAGTTTAAAAAGCTAATGCCATTAAGACACAAGTAAACTTGATGAGTTCTCTTAATGGAAGGCACTTCATTTTTTTACTTCACATGGATACTAACACACCAACAGTCAGAGATTTCAACAGGTGAATAGAATCTAGCCACAGCAAAGAGAAAACTTGAGGCCAGAGACAGATGAGGATGAGCTGCAGACATATCAGTGGGTGCACACTGCTGCAATACTTCCATGTTTGTCCATAATAACAAAACAGGGTCTGCCTACATGTACCAGCTGGTGATTTGGAAAATCTCCTAGATAAAGAGTCCGCAACTGCAAAATAGACAAAGCAGCATTATGGCTATTTGTTAATGATTTCAGTGTGGCACATATGCTAATTTACTTACACCTTTAAAAAGGTTTTAAAATGTGTGTGCTATTTTATCAAGGGAATGAATTGCACTTGATATTATTGTATGAAATGTATTAGCAAACTTAGCCACTAATATTTATATAACAATATAAATTCCCTGTAGTGACACTAATGAAAACACAAACTGCCAGGTGAAAAGTGATGTGGTCTGATGAAATTGTCCTTCTGGGCCTGAAAGAGGCCAAAGTGCTAAGATAGAAAACGGGCAACTTGATCAAGCCACTCTATTGCAGTGATCCTAAATGGTGTCATTAGAGAGAGCAGAGGAAAAAACATCCTCGGCTTCAGTCAAGAGGTTACACCCCACAGATTTGTGATAAGCACTTGAAATGAAAAATGCTGGCGCAGGGAAGGTCCTTGCTCCCTAATCTTCAGCCAGATGGTCCCAGAAGCACTCAGACCAGCATAGACTCTGCTCTGTGTTCCATCATGGGCCGTACACTGATGAGTAAGTACTGCAATCCTGTCATGCTTCCCACTCATAACCTGCCACTGCATTCACTGTGATAGGTATTATCCTTCCTATATTTGGGGACAGAGACACACAACTGGCATATAAACCAAGTCAAATGTAAGGACTTATACTCTGCCTCTATGGGTGTAGAGAAGCTCCATCATTTAAATTTAAAAACTCCCCAACTTTCTTTAAAGCATATTTGACAATGCGTCATTATTTGTACAGTCTATCAGTATTAGGATAGTGCTCAGGAGCCCTAGGCACATAACAAGACCCTCAGTGCCAGATTCTGACACAGATGGAACAAAAAGCCAGTCCAAGATTTTATAGCTTAGGTATAAGAGGAAAAGACAAGACAGGAGAATACAAATAAGACACCATCAGTCTGGATGACAGGCAGCAGTGTCAGCATACTACTAGTTCAACTGTTGTCAACTATTCTGTAGACATTGTAGCAAAGGAGAATTTTAAGGAGAAAATTTACTTCTCAGTTGCATTATTGTTCCAAAGTAGGTTTTTAGAATAATTCTAAATATGGTGCAAAATGTGAACAGACGTGCAAAAACTCTCTTCATCAACTAAGTAGGTCACTTGTTTTGTTTAGGTTTCAACTTTATTATCAAAACATCTTAATAAATCCATAATGATACTTTGGACTATTCTTACTGTCAAAAAGAAATAACATTTTAATCATGTTAAAACAAGGTTGGTGGGTGGCGAAGGGCGCTCTGGTCTGTGTGGGTAACCCAAATTGAATTTCCTGTTCCGATTTGCCAACCCCAGGAGGAGCATACTGATGATACGCTAACAGCAAAACACTTGAGCAAATTAAGTTCTTAAGCACAAAATTTACCTTCCTTTAAAAGAAAAAAACAAAAAGAGAAACACAGGCTTATGTTTGTATACATGTGGTAGGTTAGAAAGGATGCTCGGGGACAAACATTGACTACATAGCATTTGGATCCAGCAGGGATCCTTGCATGCTTGTTGACAAACATTCCAGATGTTGTGGGAGTTCTTTAACCTTTTAAACTCATATTAATCTGTAATCCTTTTGGGAGAGAATCAGCAGTCAAGGAGAGCGGTATACTATACATATTTTATTCTTTTTGCTGCAGTTGATAGTGAATGGCCCACAGTCTTTAAGACCTGAAGGGATCATTAGATCAGATTTGCATTTAGCCTTGATCCAGCAACCATTATGTAGGAAATGCAAAGCTTTGCAATAGCTCTATTAAGACATTTTATTAATTAATTATTACTAACTCACTTGTAGAGTTCTTCCATGGTGGAATTTAAATTTCTTGATGTTGATTTGGCTTAAATGGTCATAATGATCACCTCCTTCTGTCCCCAGCTCTCATTACCACATAGGTGTGGAGAACATTATTAAACAACAGTACAATGAAAGAAACTCCCAAGTATTGTGTTCTGCCAGATGCATGAGAGCTATTACACCTTTGTTCCTATTATATTTTTAATAGCTTCCTGTTGCTTGTCCTGTAAGATTTTGTTTAATGAAAAATAAACAGTTTTAGGAGGCAATTTCCTATCAGTGATGCAGGAAGCATATTTTTCTTCAGAATATGCACGGTATTCAACACAGAGGAGTCCTGCTCTACAAATAAGGCTTTTCTGGCATGACTGCAACAGAAATTGCTATTAGGTGTTGTTTATATTTAACAATTTATGCATAAGATGTAAAAAATATGAACCACAGTAAGGAAGAACTGAGAGAGAAAATAAGTGCAGGGTGCATTGGGGAAAGCTTCAGTCAGTGCCATTTCTGAGCTGAACCTCCAAAAACATGAGAGCTTTCCAAAAGCCCCAGTAACAGGCACGAGTTATCATGGAACAGCCCAGTGGGACTGAAAAATGATGAAGGTTCAGCATGAGTCAAGTTCTGAACCACAGGTTGTGACAAGGGCAGCATGGGACTGCTCTGCTACCCTCTATTAGCTTCACGCAAGGAAGCATTCCCTGGGGACCTCCTGCATCTCCCCTCCCTGTCTGCAGCTTGAAAGGGAATTGGCATTGCCTTTAACGAACACACATTGCTTTGACATGTCTGTTAGAGTTCATTGTTTTACACTATCATTTGTTGTTTCAAATCAAGCCAGACCAGTCTGCAACCTCAAAGCTCCTGTAAAAAACCTTACTTTCCAGTAATATATGAAAATTTAAATATGTGAAAATCCTGATCACTTCTGTACTTAAATTAAGAGATGGTTTACTACCTCCCTGCAAACGTAGATCAGCAATGAGGCAATGCTGATATAAATTGCAATGGCTTATAGGCAATGATTCAAATTCAAGTAGAATATGTGATATTTCATAGCCTTAGCCTAAACACTGGGTACTTTGTATAAATACAAGACTAGTTATCAAGATCACAAATAAAAAGAAGGGAAAATCTGGTTTTCAGTAGAGGCAACTCTGAAGGACCAATTGCAGAGAAAGTTCTTACTGTGTTTACATTTTATTTGAATATACTCCAATTATCAGGATGCTGCAACTGTGAAGAGTTTGCCTTAACAGATAACCAGGACCAGCTCACAACTATTTACCTAACCCAATCTCAACCAGTGTTAATAGTAGTAATTCCAGTGACTGCAGAATACATTAAATAACAAGATATGACTGCTGGAGTCTTCAGAAAATCTAGAAGCAAAATAACTAGCAGTCCCAGTATCTAACTTACATGCATGCATAGTTCCTCTGAACTCGATGTAAATATTAACCTGAATAAAACATGTAGCACTTTGAATCAGAGAAAGAAAGTATATTTAAACATAGGCTACAATACTGCTTTCTAAAAAATATTTAAAGACATATTTTTCATAACAATCAGGTATAATTTCAATGGATACTTCAAAGCATATGGTGAAAACTGATTGGTTCATTACCTCTATTTTTCCTATTTTATTCAAACAAAGTGCAGCAGTGTTGCACTGAGGTTTTCTCCTGACTGCATAGTGCATGGCATTCTGCTTTTCAATAGCAGAATGAAGTAGCAGTGCAAATTGGTTTGAAATATGATGAAATAGCATCATTACTTGTGCATGAAATCTAAAAATCACTGCACTATGACCTTAATTTTAATTGGCTTTTTCTTGAAACCAGCAGTTAAACCTCACCACTGATAGAAAACCATTCAATTATTTCTAGTAAGTTCCTAACTCCTCAGTGAGCAATGTGTTAGCTAGTAACATAGTCACTTATTTTTCCTCACACTGTGGGGAACAAGATATGTCTAGATATAACTAGAGAATCATCTGCAGTTAAATTCATTTGACCTAAAGGAAGCTCACTGTGTTCCCCAGAAGTTAAAAAGCGGATTTCAAAAGGAAATCACAAACTTGTTTTTCTGTACAAAACTCCATTCAGCACCCGTAAGTTCACCCCAGGTACCAATGTCGTCTTTAGTTCCTGACAGTGTCATTCCTATAGTCTCGTTTGGTCAAATTATTGTATTAGCTTTGCTTGTATAACAGAGAGACTCAAAACAGTATGTCTAGTAGCCTTCCTTATATTACATATTTTTTTCCATTCCACCTAATATTTCTAATTCACATTTTGCAGGTATTTTATAACAGATAGTCTTCTTACCTATTTTGACAGCAAGCTCTTTGTTATATAATGATGAATATTAGCATTTTGCTACAAATATTCTTGTTTTATTCTGATAATTTTACTATCTTATCCTGTGTCTAACCTTTACATCAAATAAGCAGATCCCACACAAATCAGATTTGTAGTTATGTATGACTGATGTAATTAAAACTCTTGAGAGAACATGTAAAATAAAAAGTCTTCAAGATTTTCCTGCCTAAATTATCGTTAGCCAAAGACAGTATTCATCATTTCATTACTGGAAATGGAAAAGTGATAGGTCATTTAACATCTGGGCACTTATTTTCACAGGCTCTGTTTTTTCAGCAATGTTTAGATTCATTTAAAAAAAAAAAAAAGGCAACAGTAAGAGTAAAATGAGATGGAAAAAATTTTCAAGATAAAATCTGAATCTTTTTTCTTTCCCTGTGCTCAGACTAGTCACAAGGCCAGGGTCCCTTTTCTTGTTTTAGCCTTGCATGGATCAGTCACACAGCCATAAAGTATGCAATGTTCACCCCAAAAAGCTCAGTATAGTAATTACCAGTTGATCTCTTCAACATTCTGCCCAGACACATATACTCCCCCCCTCCCTCTTATCCTTCCATTCCCGAATAGGCAGTCTGATGGTATGGGATGCTCTGCACTGGCACAGAAGACAGTTGCATCAAATCAGTATTCAGCACTTCAAAACATTCAACCAGTTGCAGTTTCTCTCCCAGGCAATTTAGCAAGGTTATACTCTGTTAATAACTTATCTTCAGAAATAATGACATTTGTATTATAAAATTGAGAAAGAGAGTGCACTTTACAGATAAGTGCCATTTATTCAAAATGCTTCCATGTTAGAAATCATTTTATGGGTGCCCTTTAGACATGGGCACGTCTCTACGTTTCAGCAATTATTCATCATTTACACGTTTGTAATTTGGAAGAGTTTTGAACTCGAAATGAATAAGAAGACTACACACTGCCTCAAATGGCCGAACAAGCCTTGATAACACTTCATAGCTAAGAGACTCTAAATAAATTAAGTAATGAGTAGGGAAGCATGAACCTTTTCTATTCTGTCTGTGAATGCAGTGAAAAGTAGCAATAGTCTCCCAAATCTAGGATATAAGACAGAAATCTGTCTCACAGTCACAAAATCTCCTGTTACCATAGTGATGGGGACTGAGCAAACGACTAAAAATACCTGGTCTTATTCACACTGTCTTAGGAATGTGACCTAAATGACATGTAATACATGATTTTCCAGAAATTAATTGCATTTACTAGGAGCCAACACTGAGAAGCAGATAATGTGCAAGTATGATGTGTGATCAGACACTCAGAGAGACCACCTTCTGAAAGCTGCAGCTTGAACAGAGAGGTGGCTGGAAGAAAGCATACAAAAAAATATGATAAAAAGAAACCACATGTAGGTCATTAACAAATCAAAAGCATCAATTAAACAAGGGTTTCTCTCACTAAAGTTGTACTTTAAAAGCATTCTTTGGAATTGCCAATACCTGAAATTAACTGTAATCTCCAAAGAAGATCGCTGTCCACAAGAATCTCCCAGTTGTGATGATCGTCAAACTTAGGAAGGCACAGAGGTAACATAAATTCATGTTTAGACCAGCTTTGGTTCGCAGCACCTACATACGTCAGTACAAACCAAAAAGTGTGCTACAACAGTGTGCTAGAGGAGAAATCGCAAGTGGCATCTCCCACCTCAACTTTTGAGTCTGCCGCCAGAAGCCTCACCCAGGAGCTGCTGCTGCTGCTCTACACTAAGAGCAGAGCATTGCAGGCTCCTTCACTGACAGCCCTGGGAAAGAGAAAAGCCAGCAGGAAGATGAGACTCTAGATTTATTTGAAGGGCTTAATCAGTTACAGTTTTCTTTCTATTTTTAAAGGGTAATGATCTCCCTCCTATTTACAGTACAAGATATCTTGATTCTTGCATTGTGACATCTCATTTTATTTACAAACACTCATAGATGAATGTAAAAGCTTGTTGGGCTGAGTTGTTTAACTATGTTGGAAGGCAAGCACCACTGACTTTACAAAGGGTGAAAATGTTTTGTCTGGAGACATCTGCAAGTGCAGACCTGCCACAAAATTGCTCTACACTCTCTTAAGTATATTCCAAGTCAGTATGGGATTATATTCCAGCAGTGCTAGACACAGTGGAATTCTGGAGAATAGTAGCTTCTTTACCCGTGCAAGGAAAAAAACCAAGAAAACAAAAACCTGAAAGCCTCCTGCAGCATCTGCAGTTGAAATTTTGTACCATTGCAAAGCATTTTTAAGAAACCACTTACCTGGACAGACCAACTGGAAGACTTGCTGTATTACAGTAGCAGGTACCGAATATCCAGAGTCTCTCAAAAATTCAGGCAGATCACTTCTGTCCGTCTTTTTGTCAAACTCTCTCTTGGAAAACATTGCTTCATAAACTGAAGAAGAAAAGCTTCCGTCAGATACATATTTACAATATTTACATATTTATTAGGCACTGATTTTTTTTGGAAATATTTTCTTCAGAATCAAGTTAATATGCTTGACAAACTTCATATGAAAACTTAGGCCTATGCAGAGGTCATGTGATGGAGGAGTATGCTGCTGACTTACTCTTGCACTAAAGTGAAACACGCATCATCCTTATTGAATGCAAAGGGGAACAGTTAGACTGAAAAACATCTCTTGCCCATATTAGAATTTCCCAATATGGAAAGGCGATGGACTCTGCAGAACTAGGCTGGCTGAAAGAGGTCAAGGTAAGTAGATAATTATAGTGGTTAATACTCTTTTTTACTTGGCAGATACGCTCAACCTACCTAAAGCAGTATATGAAACTTCTCCTCCTAGGGTAAAAGGCAAGGGGAAAACTCACAGTGTAAGACACTGTCCCCAGTATTATCATACTGGAAATGCCCACAGATGCCTTGCCACAGCTACTTAAAAAAAAAAGAACAAGGAGGACTCATACTGGTAGGCTAACAGTCAATTATTTTCTAGATAAATTCAATATATTAAATAATATAGCTTCAGTCAAAGAGACTAACTCAGAGACAGGTGTTGTGTGATTTATTTTGTACTGCTCAGGGAAGGAAAAATACAGATTAAAAATAAAAAACTTCACAAGTCTCCTATACTTTCATGTCCACAGAACTTTTCAGCTGATCTACCTAGCTCACAGATTTTTGCAGAATTGGTGCAATTCTGCAAAACTTCCTCCCTGAGAGACACAGGATACTAGTCTAGCTGATTTACTACTAATTAACAAAACCACCAGTTTTCCTGTAAGAGTTAACAGTAATAGATTACATTACACTTTATGTTACGCATGAGCACCTATAACATGTTTCTTTCTGTCTTCATCAAAGCAGAGCAAATTAATGTTAATTTAACATTTCAGAAAAACAGCATCTGCTTTTTAAGGCAGAGTTTGCACTCTAATCTTTGAAGACCATAAAGAAAAAATAACAAAAAAAGACAATACATTGGGCTGCAACATGTTATCACATCTACAAAGAAGCTTTGAAGGTATAAATTTAAGACTTCCTATTAAAGCATCAGTGACTCAACCATCAACAAGCATTTCATTACAATATGAAGAGTAGTACAAACTTTTCAGTCAGATGGCATTAGACACTATACTACGAGTTATGCAGCCCAGGATAAGAATATACCTTTTTTAGGAAGATATGGGTTATATGTTTAGGAATCAATTAGTTTTATTGATTTTTTTTTCTAACATATGGGGAAAACCAAATTATATATATATATACATTTCATATTTTTTTTTCCTATGTGATGTTACGAATATAAAACCTGATTATGGAATTTAGAAGTCAGAACTGAGACTATGCTGTGAATCTTCAGATTATATGATTTGCATCAGTCAGGCATTTGGAGGGAACTCAAAGTCTACCCACTGAATATGTCCAAATTAAGTATTACAATACTCCTACTTTATACTGAAGTATAATGCTTTATGAATGCAGAATTAAAGGATTGAATAGAAATGTGAATCAAGATATAAACAATTAATACATATCAAGCTCGCAAGGTGTAAGAATCAATTGGAATCTAATTCCAGTATTTAATGGGTGGTACATTTTTATTTCTCTGGAATGCTAATGCCTATTTAAAGGAGAGAAGAAACAAAAAAAAAGCAGTACATTTCTAACCCTTAGATATGAAAATGGTCACCTATGTCCAACTTGCAGTATTGCGTTTTGATGTATGGTTGAAAACTCATACTAATTCTCTTTTTCTCAGCTTTTTCCCACCAGGAAAGCTATTTTCTGGTGTACGCACTCATCTAATCTTAAATATCCTCTGTGATGAGATGGCCACCTCTTACTCTGGAAGAGGAATTTGAAGGGCAATGGATCAGACAAAGAGGAAGTTTAGATTTAATTTTGCAGTCTAAATAGCTTTCTGTTTTCCTTGTATCTTCCTATAATCCTTGGGGTGATAAGGACTACACAAATAGAAACATTCAGAAGAATGCAGAAGGCAGTGAGCAGAGCATCTAGAGCTAAGGAACAGGCAGTTTTGGTATTAGTCAACTATTTCCTCTTCTTTCAACACTTCTCTGCTTATGTATCAGGATAAGCAGCCCTTGTGTCTGTGTCTTCTTGGTTATGTCTTCAAGCTATTGTCATTTATGCTTCTCCTGACCATTGCTATTTATTCTATTGTGTGTGTCCATGAATTTTCTACCATACAGCTGAACAACAACATCTCTCTTCTCCCTCACTTGCTCCACTGTACAGAAAGCCATCAAACTGATGAGGAAACAGGGGAAACAAAAGCAGGTATAAAAGCTAAACCCTACAGTTCTGCAGTGCCAGAATGACATCTTAGAAATGCAGCTGTGCATATGGAGACATGAAGATTTCTTTGCACCAAAAATCACTTTAAAATAATTGCGTTGCAGACATGGAATATTACTTAAGAAAAGACAGACCACTGAAATTAAAATAAAAGATAATCCTACTAAAAAAGGGGATGACTTACATTTTTTCTTGTCCATCCACTCCTCTAATTCAAAATACCGAAGTGGTGTAGAGAGATCCAAAACACCAGCTCGACATTTAATGCGGGCTATCATTTTACGGTAGCACCTTACAACTGCCAGTAGGGATGGTCCATGACTTGCAGACTGTAATTACAGATATGTTTCACTTTCACTACTGTAAGGAATAAGTGAAGAGTGACTAAAGAAACAGATGAGGAGGTGGAACTAAGAGGTGTGCAGCGTGTAAGAAAGTCTTAAAAGAAAGCAAGAACAAATTCCATTCCTGTAAACTCATATGGACAGACATGTAAAAATAATTACTCCATAGTGCTGAGAAGGGATGTTCCTTTCCAAAGGTGATTGGATAAAACTATTTTGGGATAAATGCATTTTATCAGAAATTACAGAAGCAGATGAGGAACTACATGAAATACTATCTGCACATAATCAGAGTCTTGGAGGAAAGACAATATTCATTATCTCAGCAGAGGAAAAGTGGAACACCGAAACTTCACAAGGTGAAAAACTGTGTTCAGCATTCATTTTCTTGATTACATGTATGTTGTGGGAGGAAAAATACATATTTGTTTTCTACAGCCCAGAAGCAGACATCAAGAAATACTGTCTCACCTCATCATTAATTGTATCAGCAGCAAAAACTCCCTCTCCTCCAGTATATAAAGTGAAGGAATATTTTTAAAGGTTGATGATTACCAAATAATAGAACCTGATTTTTATTATCCTATTTTAGAATTCTGAAAAACTAATAAACAGATTGCTTAATGGATGACTTAGTTCCTACTTGACCACTTATTTGAATTAGGTACAAGTTTTCCTTTGCTATACTTCTTAGATAGGAGGCTTAGACATCACCAGAAAAATGTTATCTTAACTGAAGTCATGCAGCTTCTATTAGCATTCAACCTGCAATGCGCGTAAGCTCTTTTAACTTCATATAAATTCTGAGATGGAAGGCAAAAGTGCATATTACGGCATTCTAGTATGTCATTTCTCAAGAACTGGCATTTCATTTAGTAATACTAGATGACAAACATGAAAAACAGTAATTATACTATAGAATCCATGATTTTTTTTTTTTTCAGTAATTGAAGCTTAAAACAGAGTGGGAGAAGAGGAGTGCAATAAACAGTCTGTTAGTTGCAGCCTGTTTGTCTACCTGAAAAACTGCAAGCCCCGGAATTAACAGTCCAATATGCGTGGACATCAAGACTCTCTGAAGGCAGAGGGATCAAATGTTACACAGGCCCTTGTCTTCTAAAAGCTAATAGAGAGCCTTCTTGAGATCAAGTGATGGAAATGGGTCTCAGTAGAGCACTCGCTATCACTGAACTCTCCCTAACCTTGAAGGTGCAGAACAGCCATGACAGACTAGCTGAGCAGGGTTTTTTTCCATAGCAAAATAGTAATAATCAAGAATTCTTACACTACTAGAATATAAGTGGTATATAGATTAAACAATTAAGACATTACCTTAATCTTTACTCTCTTGAATGTCCTGTGTTGAAGCCACCCTCTCACATATCTTTGAATGCAAATGACTGCTTTAAGTACTTCTCTACTGCTAGGATGCTTTCTACTGTCACGAGAAGCTTCAAAGACTTCCAGATGAGTTACATTTTTCTTCACCCTCTTCTGAGTTTGAAGGTCAAGGCATTTCTCACTAGAAATTAAAGTACAGAAGATTTGTTTTTCAGTTTGGTGGACAAATGTTTGAACTATGAATCAAAATTCTAGAAGACAAATTGTAATGTGCACCTAAAATAATTACAGGATCATGTAGAAACCTTTTATTTACATGAATAGCTTGAAAAGGAACTGTTGGTCATTTACCATCTACAATTACAGAATTAGCATCCAAATCTGCTTGCTAACTGCTCTGCTGCAGCTGCATAGATCTGCACAATGCCCACAGCTTTGTAAACGGTAAGGATTAAGTTATTATCTTAAACATTGTTAACATTTTGAGTTCCTATTCAACTGCCAGTTTTTTACAAAATGGAGAACACAAAAAGTCGTATTTTGTGTGAAAATACACTCTTTCAAAAAAAATAATTTGAGTAAAACTAAAAAATTAACTCACCTCCCAGCTCTTACAATTGAACTGATAATATGAACTATATCAGATAGACACACTGAAACCTTTAAGTGTCTCTTCCATTTGAATGCTAACTTCCATGCATTTTATTAATGTGCATTCATTAAAGTTGCCAAGAAATTCTCCCCCCCCAAAAAAAAGATTTTACAAGAACATAGAAAACTATTGAAACCAATCTTTTTCATAAGAACACACCAAGAAAGGCTGTATTGGAGATTTTCTTGTCAAAACAAGATAGCAGAAACAGCAGAAAAGCCACGATATTCAATAACCTGAATTGTACATGTATTTGCTACAGTAAAATTACTAAAAGTAGTTTTAAAACCCTGAAAGCTCTCAACTTTGTCTTGATACAGAATGAGCAGAAAGGAACTCTCCAAAGTTTCATCTCTACAGACCTCCTGTATGATTACTTGATTATGTCCCAACTGAGAAAATGATCAAAATATATGAGATGAATAATCTTGTGAATTGAAATAGTTATTTTATAGCTAAGGTCATAAGCAGCTGTGTGCTGTAAAGTCAGTTGTAATTTTACTTACCCCACCCAGATTGTGCCAAGACTAAACCAATCTGCTTGAAATATCATTGAATTTAGAGGAAAATGTTTTTTGATGTCTGGTCTTAATTAAGCAAGTTGCTAGTCCGACAAAATGCTTGAGAAATTGAGATCTGTGTA
Organism: Nyctibius grandis; assembly: GCF_013368605.1. Taxonomy (NCBI): domain Eukaryota; kingdom Metazoa; phylum Chordata; class Aves; order Nyctibiiformes; family Nyctibiidae; genus Nyctibius; species Nyctibius grandis. The sequence continues at coordinate 70,370,328 of NC_090663.1, read as the reverse complement.
TTTCTCAAAATCTTGTCTTTTGCTTATTTTTTGTTTGCTTTTGAAGTTATAATGTATTGTAGGTCTTTTTTAAACAAAATAACTTAGATGATGAATTTCAGATTGGTTATTTTCTGGTATTCTGTAGCACTTTCTCCCTCTAGCCAAGAGCCTGCAGGATTTCTCATCAGTCCATCTTCTTATAATTAAAAAATATCATTTGCACTTATTCATCATTCCACTCTATGCCACAAAGACAAATCTGTTCCATCGCTCTTGATCTCTCTACTGGCTAAAAAATCTTCCAGGTATTTCATATAACCTCACAGTATGGGACCACAATTTCACCACTCTGATAATCTGGTACACCCTCTAACCTTTTCCACTGAACAAAGAATTGAACCCTCTAACAGCTTAATTCAGCTCCATACCAGCAGAGGCTGTGCATTTATTATTTTCCCCAGCGATTCTATCAGAGAACAGCAGCATTTTAATTTGCTTGTAGGGTTTCAAAGAAATTGCAGTTTCATAGGTGGCACAGGGAATGAGTGGACTCACCAACACAACTGTTTCTAGACAGGTCTAGCCAATTTGCAGGTGATGCCTATCTACTCTGAGACATGAGAATGTGCCAAGCATGAGGATATCCAAAGTCTACATCTCTGGGCTGATCAAATCCACTGTCTTTGAAGGCCAAGAAACAACATTACGCCAGATAGACAGGAAGGGAACTGACTTATTAGATACATAGTTGTATAGAATATATATGGTATTTCTATAAATTATTTTGTTCCAAATTTTGAGAAAAAGTTTATCAGAGGCAATTATCTATGTTGGCAGGCAGGTCCCATTATGCTATGTTACAGGAAGAAAAGTTTGAAATGTTTTCTTAACATTGTTTTCAGATTTATTTCAGATTCTAGGTATAGTTCAACTTTTCAAGCAAGATCTTCAAAACAGTATGTAAATTGAGGTAGAGGTAGGTTATTTGGGGAAGGCAGGGTACGGATAAAAGGAAAGAAAGTCTTCCCAAAATCAACAAATTTTAATTTTTTAAAATGAAAATGCATTTCAGAACAATTCTGATTTTGTAACAATTACATTCTTTTTTAGATCCACGATAATAAAAATTATATGAAAGACATGGACAAGTGGCTGTTTGAAAGATCGAGTGTACAATCAAATCCTTGCTTAGGTACAGCAGCTGTCTGCACTACAGCTGTCTTTGTAAAATCAAATTCATGCTGCAGATCTGATGGCAATGCATTAAATGGCTCTTCCTACTGAATTATACATGTGGCAATTTTTTTATAATCTCACAATTTAATTTCATGTAATTTACATATTCTGATTAATAGTGCTGTGTAAAGATATAATTATTATTAATATGCTCTGGCACTGCTGTATAAATAATGTCTTATATCAGTATTTTTTGCTGTTCTTAAAGATTAATTTATTTTAAGATTGTGTTCAAGTTACACTGTTCTTTCTCTCATATGCCACAAAAAATGCATACTAAACTACCTCTTGCTTAATGTGATTTCTCTCAGTTACACTATCTCTAATGATAACTTTTACAGGAAAATTTGTTGTTTTAATATACGAAAATAGCTAAACAGGAAAAAAAAGGTGTGTTTTATTTAATAAGGGTTTAGAACATCCTAGAGCAGAACAAATACCATTATGATGTTTGAAAAGGAACTTCTATCGAACCAACAGTTTATCTGCATTAATATAAATTCCATCACTTACAAATTTCAGTTCAGATAATGCTACTAATTAGTTTTGGCTGATATTGGAGTATTTTGTATGCCCCATTTATAAAAGCTGTTTGCCCATCTGTTAATAGGTTGGAAGTGATTAAAGGACACTTATTTTGGCTGTTGCAAAGGCCAAATCATTTTAAAGCTGCAAATATGTGACAAAATCAGCTAAAGGTTTGCCAAGTTCAGGACCTGATTTTCCTAAAGAGTTGTGCTGTCTGCTTCCTTTCCCTCCTGCCTGAAGTATCTATGAGTTTTCAGCAGATAAATGCAAAATTTCAGCCTACTATGACAGGCCACACCTATTATCTATTTGTTTAAACAGAAGTTTTAATAAACTTTGAATTTTTTTCAGATCTCTAGCTAAAAAGCATTTCTGGTGTTTCCATATTAACTTTGAAGCTTTTCTTCTAAGGTCTTAACTAAAATGTGGCTTACAAGAGTACTCAGTATTACTGTATTTTAACACCTGTGCCTTCTCTTCCTGTCTATTGTTTTATCACTGTGCATGAAAAAACAGGAAAATGAGAAATAAGTCAATATGGGAAATATCAGATGACAAAAAAGAGGGTAAAGAATTTGAATGAAAAGGACAGTCACAGACAGTGAGCTGGGAATCAACAGCAAACCAAAAACCCTAATGGCAAGAGATTCATCTGTGCCATTATTGCAAGATAATTAGAGACTTCAGTTCCATCTGGGGAAGAGTATTTCAGTCACATGTTTAACTTTAATGAAGACAAGAATTAGCCTTGTACAGAGAGCTGGAATAACTCCTATATACCATTCACATCCTATGGCCTACCTGAAGGCAAATCTCATGTATTAAATTATACCTTGCTTTTTCTCCATATACTTAACTTGATGCTTTACAGCATCAGGACAGAACCCAAGCTGACACTTAGTCCGTATGAAAAGATGCAACTGAGTTGTGAAAAGAGTGTTCAAACTGATATTCTAACGCTGGTTTGTCTGCAAACCCCAGAATATTTTTTTTTCCTTGACTGGATTTGAACTGTAATACCAAAGGGAAAAGACCAATAACTAACCCTAGACTTATTTGCTTCATCTGCAAATTTAATTTTATAAATGAGCAACAAAGTGCTACCAACATACATTAAAGACATATCACCTGCTTTGTACTACTTTAATGGAAAATCTGTCAAGCACAATCTTTAATGATTATATGTCTTAAAAATTCAACAAATGAAAGGATTATCACTGAAATCATATTAATCTGCAAAGGATTAACAGCCTACTGTGGAAAGACTTCATGAACTGCAATAGGAGAGGATCTGAAATAAAAAATGCAAAGAGCTTTTCACATAAATAGTGCAGAAAGATTGTAGAGGTTGAAGCAGTAAAATTGAAAATGGACTGAAACAAAGAATGGTGATGTGAATCAAACACTTTAGCACTGAAAATAAAACAAAATCATAGAAAACATGCTACAAGCTATAACATATTTACCACCTGTACAGAGTTTACTCATTTTCTTTGTCAGTTTCTGTGACCAGTTGCACACTCATTATCATTTATAATTTTAAACAGATTTAGATACATTATCTGAAATGTCTTGTTTAAAGAATGAAATAGAATTTTATTGAACATTCTGAACTTAACGAAACACTGAGAATGAAGTCTTGATTTCCTACTGATACAGTCTTCTTTAAGGGATAAAAAGACCCTCCCACATTTTATAACATACTTTATCTTCAACAGTACACAGTTAAGCTTTTAGAATTTCAAGAAAAAAATACTTTTATTTCTCTGTTATATTTTCCCTGCCTGTAGGACATCAACGAAATCATGGCCAGGCATTTCTTGTTATTTAATGGCCAACAGAGTTCATTTCGTCAAAGCTCATTCAGTAGTTATCCATATTCATGAAGACACTTAAGGATATATTTGATTTTAGCTTTAGCAGGATTTAAGGATATGCTTAAAGTACATAATACAGATAAATACACTTAAAATGCTATGCTGAATTTGGATGGAGGCAATTGCATGCTTACCTGAGCTAAAGTTAAAACTAAGCATATGCTTAAGTGTTTTGCTGAATACAGATGGAGTGCTGAACTGGAGCCCAGTGATTACTCATAAGTATCAGTATGTTCTCAATCAAGAAATTATCACTTTACAAATAAAATCTGAAGATATGCATACACATAATCAATGTATAGCTGAGTAGAATTTTGATGACCAGCTAATTACAATTCATGCAGACATAAATTAAGAAGATGATGAAACACTGCTTAAACTCAAAGATACATCGCAAATTATTCACTTGGGATATACACAGAAGACAAAACATGACAGTGAAAGAACATGAAGGAATAATGGCAAGCCGTAAGGACATGCACAACAACAGGTTTCACTTTCAGTTGAAGACACAGTTTTCAACTTCAGTGGGCCCAGTTCAGTTGGTCTCAGGGCCTGATACTACAATATGCCTAGTTTCCTGAGGCTGCAATGATGTTAATGGGGGATCAAACAAACAGACCTTGGTTTTGCAACTTAATGACATTGAGAATCTACGGATTCTACTTGGAAATAGAGTAAATGTATGACTAAGACACATTCATGCATTCTAATGCCTTTGTCAGTTTTCAATATTAATTTCCAAAAGAAAAATGTTGAAAAATAAGTTTGAAAATAAGTAAATCTGTTTCAGCTGCTGTCATTTTTACAAAAGTTGAACAGGAAAAAGGCACCTCATATTCCTCCTTTCTGACTTAGCACTTGATGCAGCGGTCTTCTTTTTCTTGGCTTGGAAGTCTACCATAATCTGGAAAGACAGAAGAAACACCTAGTCAATTAGACAGGTAAAATCTAAGATAGCTTATAACTGCCATATATTTCAAGAACCGTACATACACTTTAAAAGGTTTTAAATTTAGATAGGACTTACTGCTTTACTGAGCAAAACTAAAAAGTTCAAAGAAATAAACCCAACCTAATCAGTAAGAGCAAATGTTAGGGATGAATCTAGCAATACTTAGCTTTAAGTTCAGATGTACAGGTTCAAAAAGGGTAAATATTGCTTTCTGCCTTCCATCTCCTGAATGACTACTCTCTGTACTGCTACTTGACAATTCTAACTGTTTTCATTTAATGAATTATGAAAACACAAAACCCACAAACATTTGCTGTCACTTGGATAGATCAGGTTGTTTGTTTTTTGTTGTGATGCATTTCTGATTTGGCTACCTGTTAGAAAGGATACCATCATCTGTAAAAGACTCAGAGAAAAGAAAAAAAAAACACCAAAGCCAACCCTGTATAAAACCGAAGCATGTAATTATAACCCCCTCAAATGTCCTTGCCATTTGAATTCCTGTGTTCCTGAAACACAGCAATAAACAAGGCATGTTAAAGAACGGATATCTGACATCACACCAAAATACCACCCATCCCAATATGCTCTTCCTAACAATGGCCAACAAAGGAGTATAGACAGGCCTAAGAAACATGGCACTTTCAAGGGTGATTTGTCTCCATTACAGACTTCTGATTACCAGCAGTTTAGTGACTGAGCTAGAAGCAGCATCTATACCCTTATGTTTAATAGCCACTGAATAACCGATCAGACATCAAATTGTCTAATCCCTTTTTGATCCCTTTTTATTTTCAGACTTTGCAACACCTGTGGCTGCCAGATCCACAATTCAATTACACATTACATGAAAAAGATTTTTGTATTTTTGTTCTAAATTTGCTACCTAGTGATTTAATCAGGCCCCTCTAGTTCTTGAGCTAGAAAAACAATACATATCATTCTTTATTGGCCTTTTCCCTACTTTTCAGGATTTTTATTCCTGATCTGTTACCTCTGTCACCTAGATTTTATGATACTGAATCAATGGATGGTAAAATGGTATATATGACATTCATTATCAGTAAATAGAGCATTAAACTTTTTCCCACCTGACAATTCCCAGCTGATTTAGTCTGTTTTATGAAAGAAACTGTTCCACACCTCTGGCAATCCCATACACTACCTTCTAGATTCCTTTTCTTTTTAGGACAGTATGACTGTGATATGATCTAGGTAATCCTGCTCCAGCAGGGGGATTGGACTAGATGATCTTTCGAGGTCCCTTCCAATCCCTAACATTCTGTGATTCTGTGACTGGCATGTGGTATTTAAGACATGCGTGTACTATGGATGTAGTAAGAACTCTATCCTGATCAGCATCCAGCTACACAGGTACTTTGATGTTGTTAGTAAATTCCAATTAGATTATCAGCGCTACAGCTGGTCTCAGGAATCTTCCTACCAGTTAAGGACCTGACACATTCAATCAGCTGAAGGAAAGACTGCATGCCTGACTGGTCATTTGCTCCTATCCACCTCATGAAAAAGCAAGTCCTATTGGTTGCATGTTTACACATATTTTTGGCTACCGCATGCTTCAGATCCTGCTCCCTAATCTCATTTACTCAAACCAGAGTCCCATATTCAGGTGTACACTAGCTTTCCTATTGTCTACCACCTTAGACCCTACCGTACTCTATGGACTTTCCGATCCTTCAGCCCAGCTCCCAGCCATGATATTCTCCCAACACTTGCACTGATTCTTCTGACATGATGTGCTTGGCTTCTGTCACTAACTCCTGACTGTAGCCTCTCCCCACACTGCTACCTGCCTCGAGGTACACAGTCACAGTGATATTTTCTGTTCAGCCCTAAGTTCTTTTCCTTTCCACACCCAACCTCCTACTGTGTTTTGTATTCCCTTTGGTTAGCAATTTCAGACAACTAACCACAATGACTCCAAGTTCCTGCCTGTGTGAAAATGCCAAATTCAGAGCTCATTAAGGTGTACGTGTATAGAGTGATTCCCTCCACCAAACGTTTTCGTTACTTTTTCAATTACCAGAATGTTTTGAATGAACAAGTAACAAAATATAATTTTTATTTTTTAAAAATCAGATGTGGTACATGCTAGATTAATGTCCGCAATGCATTAAGTACAACTAAACCACTTTTTCAAGTATTCTATTTAGTAAGTCTACCCACAAAGCCTGAATGCTAGACACTGATTATCATTTTTTAATCAATGAATGCAGGTTTTAAAGGCTGCAAGTCAGTGCACTGACTTGTATCGCAGATTTCAAGCAGTGAGGTATGAGTTACCTAACTGTTATAGAAAAGCATTCTGCTTAGGAGGCTGCTACTGCACTTCAAGCAATTGCTATTGCAAATAGAAGACCTGGCTCTGCACACCCTTGTATGTTTTAGGATCATCAGCCACCAGGGCAATTAACTGTTATCTGGTGGGAGAGCTAAAATGCATGCACATGCTCAGGAATAGTTTTATTTAGTACCTCATTTTATAAGTGTATAGTTCCTTGGTCATTTATTTATTAACTTCTGTGTCACCACTGAGTAATCTTGTCCAGTTTGAGTGGCTTTTATACTAGCTTGCTGTATTTTGGTCTTCGCTTACATTTTTGATCTAGGGATTTGAGTCCTGAAGCTGCTCCTCCTAGAACTAGAGTGGCTGAAGCCATCATTTTATCAACCCCACTCATCCATTTGGAAACCCTGTCAGGCATGTAAGGCATATGCTGAAAGGCGATCTACACTTTAGTTCATGTGGTCTAAAGCTAAGCCAACGCCTACTAAAGTCACCATCTATGATTTAATATGAAGATGAATTTACACTTCTTACGCAATTGAGATGTGTCTAGTTATTTTAATGCAGTCTGGATGTTAACACCAGCTGTCTGAGAGAAAAAACGAGAAAAGAGTGGACATAGAGGTGCAATAAGTATACTATCCGCATAAGACCTCAAGAGTCATTCTGCAAAAATGAATTTCTGGGCAAAGATCCAATGCTACAGTAAGTGACTTTGCACATATCTGGGTATAAATGTATGAATTCAGAGCAAGATAGATACTCGATAACTTTCTAAGTTACTTCAAATGTGTCTTAGTAATTCACATGAGATTTCTCAAATGCTATCAAGACATTGTCCAAGGGACTCTTGGATCCTCCAGGTGTGCTTATCAGTATGTGATTCTGACTATGAGCTGACAATAGAAACTATAATCCTACTGTGCATGTGATCAGTATGTGCCAGGACCAGATCTCTGAATATCTCTGATATTCATGAATCAAGTTTCAAACACTTACAAGTATTGTTCATTTCAAAAATAAACATTTTGAGAAGATAAACATTTGATCAGCAGACTGCTACCCATAAGGCTTAATATAGCTAAGTGAAAACTACTTTTCACCTTACTTTCTTAAGTATTAAGTATTCTTTCTTAAGTAAGGTATATTTTACCTTACTTTCTTAAAGTTGACCACATAGCTTGAAGAACATTCCCTTTTAACAGTAACGAAATTCATATCATCAACCTCTGAAAAGTGGAAGGCGAGAAATACAGGCAAAGGTTCTTTACAATTTGCACTCACTAGGCTATTTGATACACTGCTATAACAAAGGAGTCAAATGGCTTTATCTTCTCAGAATCTTCCATATAAAACAGTGCAGTGAAGCATGTGTTTAACTCGGAATGAGCTGTTCCCACTTCACACTATGATGAGCCACTTGCCAATTGAGTTCAGTATCCAGTCTCCCACTTGTAAAAGGAATTTAATTGGCTGTTACAGCAATCTGTGCTCTGATAAGGTTGCTGAGAGGGAAAAAAAAAAAAACAAAACCCAAACTATCTCAACCTATCCTACTATCTCCAGTTTTTACCTAGGGCCATCCAAAAGTTCACAATACTTTTCCTTTACTTCCCAAACTACCTTTCAAGTCTTCAGTATGTGGTCCAGTAGGTTGCATAGGCTTTCATGTGAGGCTACCTCACCCCTTTGAATTCAAAGGTCTTTTTCTGCCTGAGACAAGGGTGGCCTGCAATAAAGACCTTGCTTCCACTTCACAAGCCACCTGTTACCTTCTTCGCCAACCTGCCAACTCCTCTATTGCTTCCCAGTCCTGCTGCTCCCCAGCCCACTGTGCCATCTGCACAGCAGGAATTCAGAGATAAACTTACAAAGTGTTAGAACTTTCAGCTTTGTCTCAGAGCCGGTGCTGCTTTGTGAGCAGAATAATTATTCTGGAATAAAAGTAACTTTTATTTAAGAATAATGTCTGCATGGAAAGCTACTCCAGAATCAGGGGTAGCAAACTAATTTATTGCATTCTAGCTCTGCTAGTCTGCTTCCTCTTTTGTACAGGGCCCAAGATCTATTTGTGAATTCCTCAAATTTTCTTACTAGGACAGGATATATAAGGATGTAATAATTACATTAACCTACAAAAAGAATGAAAAATTACTCAAAATATCATTTAAAAATTTCCAGCAATTTCTGAAATTAACATTTCCAGCATTTCTGAAACTGGGAAGAAGCTGAAATGCAGGACCCTGATGACTCAAAAGACTGTTACGACTTCTGTCCCAAAGTTTAAAAGAAAAAAAAAAAAACCAACAAAAAAACACTTTTGCAATAAAACCACAGATCACTGCAGCACAGAAGAAATTGAACTAAGAGTGTCATATGAAAGACTGGAAGAGGCGACTAGGTTGAAACCAGAGAAAAAAAATTCAGCTCATCTATTATAGTTAGTGGTACCACACCACAGAAACTCAGGACCTTAGTCTCGGTCCCAGTGCCCCATAACGCTGAACACTGCGTAAATACAAGAATTATAGAACAATTACTGTCTCAGATAATTCACAACTGCAGTAAAAACCAAGAAACAACAGAGGAATACAGACAGATGAAGTAAGACAAGGAAACAATGAAGTTATTTTGATTGGCATGACACAGTTGTCACAGTACATTAGGAGCTTAATGGTTGTTACTTTAAAACAGGCAGGGTGGTCAAGGTTAATCTTAAGAATCAACATAAAGTGCATTAAAGAGGTTGTTAAAGAGGTTGTTTTGGACCATCTGCAAAGAGCTGCTGCCAAGTCTACAAGGTAGCACAGGAAAAACACCTACAGTTGCATGCTTGAACATTGAAACTGGCATCATTCATCAATGGGAAGAATAGAAGCTGATCATTCTATTGTGAATCAGAGATGAGAGAGTGGAAAAGGATATTTCATATTTTGTTCAATTCAGTTTATTATGGTATTCTGTCTAAACTGGTGAATTTGAACCATGGAACCACTTTGCATGATAAACAGTAGAACTCTATCAGCCTTGAATCATAATGCAGAAATGGGTAATTCACAGCTAGCTTTTAAAGAGCTTTCAGTTTAAAGAACCGTCTCCTATTTTAGGTCAAGTGCAAAACCCTACTAAAGTGCAAATTGCAAGCAAATCAAGCTATCTTAGCTCTCAAAACACCACAGCTATATTGTATCTCCTTCCAAAGAAAATAAATCAATAATTCAAAATAATGGCATTCTGGTAACAACACCTTGTCTATAACCCATTCTTCCTCATGTGTCTTTTGGGGAAATATTTTATTAAGCATATTTTAAAGATTAACGAACCACTCTCACTTTTTTGTTGCTGTTAATTTTTCAAAGAATACACGAAAGCCATTCTGAAACAATACTCCTTGTACGTAGATGTAAGCAAAGCTACAGGCACTTTCTGAGCACACTTACTGTTTTATCCAGATGCATAAGCTACAGTGATCTCTGTTGACTTTTCTCATTAAAGAAAATGCAATCAGACACGGACACACTGTGCAAGGTGATATTCTTTCACACGAAATGTCCAGTAACAAAGATGTCTCTCTGCATTACGTGCTTTCTGCTACTTCTTCCCCACTTCTTGTCTACATTTTAGTCCAGGTTAGCTTTTCTTCTTGGTAGATTAGACGTTGTAGCTGGCGTTAATCAAATAAAAATGCCATGAAGCAAGTGCATAATTTTACATGGCAACTTACCTATCGGAACATGGGTATTGCAAACAGAAAGCTGAATTGATGTTGAAAATAATTGAAAGCATGTGCCCCAGAGTCAGTTGTGAAAACAACTATTGCCACTTTGGCAATACCCGCCTATCATCAAAGCCTCTTTTGAGAAGGTATATTGGCTATGTTTATCTATACAAACAAAGAGTACTGCCCTGTCTTTGGATAATGTGTTCATTACAGGCTCGCTCATAACTTTACGTGACATTTCAAGATTTTGAAGTTCAGTTTTGTTTTGTTGCAGAACAAAATCAAGAGATGCTACACAGTGGCTAAGGCATTCACTTGTGATGTTGGAAACTCATTGAATAAAATGCCCTGAACGAATCAGCAAAGTGATTTCAACCTCACTTTTTCACAACCTACCCAAAACCCCCTCTGCATGCTTGGTTTCATGAGAGGGGTAATATTTCTGGTTTTCTCCTTTCTTCCCCACAGCAGATATTCTAGACTTGAGAAATTCTTCTTGACAAAAAATGCCATTGAACCTCATTTCCAGGGTGAAAACATTTCAGCTATAGAGTTTCAGGATTTGCCTAAAGTCAGGGTGTATTTCTCAGTCATTTGCTCCTTGTAGAGGAAATGCTGGCACATCCTTGTGGTAAAAAAATACACTTTTCAATAAGCACTACACAGTAAAGCCAGACCCTGTTCCTAACACAAGTGTTTGCAGTGTAGCAGGAGATACCCTGATTCTCTAAATTCCATAAACTCACCCTGGGACATAGTTTCTCAGCAATGTGTGCTCATGACACTTAGTCCTTCCTTTCGCTCCTTACATGGAAGTAGCATTCCATGCTTCTTATCCTTAACACCCAGTCACCATAATACTCAAGAAACTCTTTATTCAATGAAAGATAAGGTCAGGCATTTTGATGCAAGATTAGAAAAAACACACTACAGAAATATAAAATGCAATTTGAATTTAGACTTAATGATCAGGTGCCTCTCTAGGCAAGACGTAATCTGTTTTATCTAAACTCCCCAAGACTTTTCCATGCTGTCAAAGCTGAAAATTTACTGCATTCAGCAATACTACTACTTCTGAATATTATTCTTGATCTAAAGCTGGACAAGAACTCTAATTCCATCCCATTCCATCTGATTTTTGTTTCTCTTTTTTCTATTTTTTTCTATACTATTTTTTAAATGTGAGTGTAGTCTGTGGACTTTTCACTCTTCCTCAGGAAGGCTTCCTCAAAAAGGTTTGCAGGTCATCAGCTAGCAAGGGTTACTTCACTCTCTTTTCATGTATCTACAGCATTCTTCAGTTAACACCTTTATTGCAGCTTAAATGATCTTAACAAATTCCTAAGACATTCCAATTGTTAGAATACTCTTAAGGCTGAATATTACATTTTGCTTTTAGTCACCGTCAGTCTAAGCTTGTGGTAGAGACTGAATATGACATCTTTGGGCATGCTATTAATATTGACAACAGACTTAGGAATACAACAGTGTCATTGAACTAGAGACATGCTGCCACTGTAACCTTGAATCATTTTGACTGACCATTGCTGTTTAACAAAACATTTAATGAAATATTACCAAAACAATCTTATCTTCAATAAATGTATTCCATACTGTAAACTAAATTTTAGACTGTCTTTACTGATGAATGTCATCCAAGAGATCTTTAGACAATCACACTTTCTAGTACAGCTTTCAAACCAGAAACAAAAATACGAGTCACCAATTTGCAGATAATTTTGGAGAGGCCACTTGTAAAATACAAAGTTTAAGATGGAGAACAAGTAAATTTCAAAATACAGCTCTGAGTTGTTTAGTGTGCATAGGCGCACAGTTATTTACCCTTCCAAAGCTATTTTTTTCAAATACAGTAAAAAAATTCATTTCTTAGCTATGCAATTTTTTTACACGAAACCAGCCTAACACCGATTTAGTTACTAGATGTGGTTTCTCATTATTTGTAAGGTGGATAAGGAGCTGAGTAAAGGAGAGCCAGTAGTGCATTGATACAAACAAGAAACTAAGGGCTAGCAGGAAGTTACCCGTGGATTTCCTCCAAAATCAGTGTCACTAGTGAACTTAATAATACTTCTATTAGTATTCAGCATAGTGTACCAATGAAGTGACACATGGTTGGAGTACAGCACCAATAAACCTGGAAGATCAAAGCATCATATAGGAAAAGAAGAACTGGATGATATTGTACACTGGAGTTATAGAAACAGAGTGACAGTAAAAGTGCAAGTTTATAAATTGATTACACAGAATCACAGAATCACAGAATGTTAGGGATTGGAAGGGACCTCGAAAGATCATCTAGTCCAATCCCCCTGCCGGGGCAGGATTGCCTAGACCATATCACACAGGAACGCGTCCAGGCGGGTTTTGAATGTCTCCAGAGAAGGAGACTCCACAACCTCTCTGGGCAGCCTGTTCCAGTGTTCAGTTACCCTCACCGTAAAGAAGTTTTTCCTCAAATTTAAGTGGAACCTCCTGTGTTCCAGCTTGCACCCATTGCCCCTTGTCCTGTCAAGGGATGTCACTGAGAAGAGCCTGGCTCCATCCTCTTGACACTTGCCCTTTACATATTTATAAACATTAATGAGGTCACCCCTCAGTCTCCTCTTCTCTAAGCTAAAGAGACCCAGCTCCCTCAGCCTCTCCTCATAAGGGAGATGTTCCACTCCCTTAATCATCTTCGTGGCTCTGCGCTGGACTCTCTCTAGCAGTTCCCTGTCCTTCTTGAACTGAGGGGCCCAGAACTGGACACAATACTCCAGATGCGGCCTCACCAGGGCAGAGTAGAGGGGGAGGAGAACCTCTCTCGACCTGCTAACCACACCCCTTCTAATACACCCCAGGATGCCATTGGCCTTCTTGGCCACAAGGGCACACTGCTGGCTCATGGTCATCCTGCTGTCCACTAGGACCCCCAGGTCCCTTTCCCCTACGCTGCTCTCCAACAGCTCTGCCCCCAACTTGTACTGGTACATGGGGTTGTTCTTGCCCAGATGCAGGACTCTACACTTGCCCTTGTTATATTTCATTAAATTTCTCCCCGCCCAACTCTCCAGCCTGTCCAGGTCTCTCTGAATGGCTGCGCAGCCTTCCGGCATCTCAGCCACTCCTCCCAGTTTTGTCTCATCAGCGAACTTGCTGACAGCGCACTCTAATCCCTCATCCAAGTCATTAATGAATATATTGAATAGAACTGGTCCCAGAACCGACCCTTGCGGAACTCCGCTAGACACAGACCTCCAACTGGACTCTGTCCCGCTGACCACTACTCTCTGGCTTCTTTCCTTCAGCCAGTTTACAATCCACCTCACTACCCGATCATCCAGACCACACTTCCCCAGTTTAGCTGCGAGGATGCTGTGGGAGACCGTGTCAAACGCTTTACTGAAATCGAGATAGACCACATCCACAGCTTTACCATCATCTATCCACCGGGTAACATCCTCATAAAAGGCTATCAAGTTGGTTGAGCAAGACTTCCCGTTGGTGAAGCCATGCTGAGTGCCCCTAATGATCCCCCTATCCTTGATGTGCCTAGAGACAGCACCAAGAACAAGTTGCTCCATCACCTTTCCGGGGATGGAGGTGAGGCTGACCGGTCTATAGTTACCCGGGTCCTCCTTCTTGCCCTTTTTGAAGGCTGGAGTGACATTCGCTTTCCTCCAGTCCTCAGGCACCTCTCCCGTTGCCCACGACTTAGCAAAGATGATGGAGAGTGGCCTAGCAATGACTTCCGCCAGCTCCCTCAGCACCCGCGGGTGCATCCCATCAGGGCCCATGGATTTATGGACGTCCAGGTTGCTTAATTGGTCCCTGACCCAGCCCTCATCAACCAAGACAGATTCCTCCTCTATCCTGACTTCTTCTGAGGCCTCAGGGGTCCAGGGCTCCTCAGGACAGCCTCCAACAGTATAGACAGAGGCAAAGAAGGCATTCAGTAACTCCGCCTTCTTTTTATCCTCTGTCTCCAGGACCCCCACCTCATTCATCAGTGGGCCTACATTGCCTCTAGTGTTGGCTTTACCTGCAATGTATTTGAAGAAGCCCTTTCTGTTGTCCTTGACCTCTCTTGCAAGGTTTAATTCCATGGAGGCCTTAGCTTTCCTAGTTGCCCCCCTACATCCTCTGACAACAGACTTATATTCCTCCCAAGTGGCCAGCCCCTCCTTCCACGATCTGTACACCCTCTTCTTCCACTTGAGTTTGCCCAGCAGTTCCCTGTTCAACCATGCAGGTCTCCTGGTACCCTTCCTTGACTTCCTACCTGTTGGGATGCTCTGATCTTGAGCTCGGAAGAAGCAGTCCTTGAATGCTAACCAACTATCTTGGGCCCCCTTACCTTCTAGTACCCTGTCCCATGGGATTTCCCCTAGCAATTGCTTGAAAAGGCCAAAGTTGGCCCTCCTGAAGTTCAGGGTTGTGATTCTGCTAGCTATTCTGTTCCTGCCACATGAGATCCTGAACTCTACCATCTCATGGTCACTACAACCAAGGCTGCCCTCAACCTTCACCTCTTCAACCAGACCCTCCTTGTTAGTGAGGATCAGATCCAGCAGCGCTCCTCTCCTAGTTGGCTCATCCACCATTTGCATCAGAAAGTTATCATCAATGCACTGGAGGAACCTCCTGGACTGGGGATGGCTGGCTGAGTAGGCCTCCCAGCAAATATCAGGGTAGTTGAAATCCCCCACAACAACCAGGCCCTGTAATTGCGAGACTGCTCTCAGCTGCCTGTAGAAGGCCTCATCACCCTCCTCATCCTGATCCGGTGGCCTGTAATAGACACCCACAACAGTATCACCCCTGCCAGCCTGCCCCTTAATTCGCACCCACAAACTCTCAACTCGCTCCTGATCCGCCTCTGGACAGAACTCAATACATTCTAGCTGCTCACTCACATAAAGAGCAAGTCTTTAATAATTATTAAATAATTAATAAGAATTATTATTTCTTCTTATTAATTATTAAATAATTAATAAGAAGAAATTCTATACAAGTTTTTTAGTTAGAGATAATGGTGGAGGTGGAAGACCTGGGTGTCTCAGCAACTTCCAGCATGACAATAAGCCACAGCTGAGTAGAAGTAAATTTGATCCTAGAAATATCAGTCAAGGAAAAGCTTAGTGCTACTCTGTGAATTGTTATATTCTGTATCACTGTGGTCACTCAGCATTCCAGCAAGGTGAATTCTGACTGGTTAAAGTGCAGAGAAATGGCTGTTAGGACAATTAGGGCAATGAAGAGTGTCTCATATGAGAGGAAGAACATAGTTTCACCTTTTTCAGACCAGAGAGGCAAAGGCTGACAGTGAACACAACTGATTCAGGCAAGAGTGGGTGTAAAAAGTCAAGGAGGGAGAAGAGCTACAAAACCAAATGGCAATGTTGACAAAATGAAGAATAAGCACTAACTGGCCTTGCTGAAATTTAGGATGAAAACTGAACGTTTCTGAAAACGAAAGGAGACAAGAGCTGTTTTTCCATGGAAGTAGTGGGGGAAAGAAAAAAAAAACCTATGTTAAAACTAGTGCTTAATAAATATCTAAATGGCACAGACGCCTACAGCAAGGTCCTGGATTCATTAGGTGAAAATACCTTTATCAGTCCAAAGTCACTCTCTTTGTCAATTACCTGACTGTTAGGACAATTTACAAAGAGAACTGAATTATAGTACAGAAAGAAAAGTTCTTATTTATACAAAGCCTAGGTTCATAGTGTTTTCCAAAGAATGCAGAGAACAATTATCCGACTGTATCTATCTGAGGATTACTCATTTAAAAGTAACTATCATTATCAGATGCTTTTAGGTATAACATCTCTCAACTGAAGAGGTGCTATAATTTCAACAGACACTATCCAGAATCCTGTCCAACTCAATTTAAGCTATCAAACCTTCTCTCTTCTTTTACATTCTGCTTTATTCATAGATAGAGGCTCATTTTAAGAACAAAGAAATATTTAAAGAAAAAAGAAAACCACTTTTTTTTCTTGCAAGCCTTTCAATCTTCACAAGTGTTTTCCAACAGGCTAAAATATGTTTAAAATTATTTTATTAAGTTGTAGGATCTATTCACTTCTAAGATCAAACAGAAAACTTTAAGTAGGGAAGTCACCTCCAACAGCTGCTTGCTACCTTAAATTCCTTTTAACATTTAATTTTTGTAACCTCAAAACCATAAATTTTCTAAATCTTGTGTATAGAATGTGTAAAGTTCTGTTAAATGTTTCTATTGCTTTCTGAGCTTTACCTCATTTTAACTATATGAATTTGAGAATCTGTAGTCTTCACAATGTTTGGTATTTTTCATAAAATACTTGTTAAAATTGGTATAAAGGCATGGTGCAGTTGACATGCTGGAGGGAAAGAATGCCGTCCAGAGGGATCTTGACAAGCTTGAGAGGTGGGCATGTGCAAACTGCATGAAGTTCAACAAGGCCAAGTGCAAGGTCCTGCATGTTGGTTGGGTCAATCCCATGCATAAATACAGGCTGGGTGGAAAATGGATTCCTCAGATCAGCCTTGAGGAGAAGGACTGGGGGGTGATGGTTGATGAAAAGCTCAACATGAGCTGTCAATGTGCACTTGCAGCCCAGAAAGCCAACCGTATCCTGGGCTGCATCAAAAGAAGTGTGGCCAGCAGGTCGAGGGAGGTGATTTTCCCCCTCCGCTCCGCTCTCCTGAGACCCCACCTGGAGTACTGCATCCAGCTCTGGGGCCCCCAACACAAGAAAGACATGGAGCTGTTGGAGTGAGTCCAGAAGAGGGCCACAATGATGATCAGAGGGCTGAAGCACCTCTCCTATGAAGACAGGCTGAGAAAGTCGGGGTTGTTCAGCCTGGAGAAGAGAAGGCTCCAGGGAGACCTTATAGCAGCCTTCCAGTACTTAAAGGGGGCCTACAGGAAAGCTGAAGAGGGACTTTTTACAAGGGCGTGTAGTGACAGGGCGAGGGGGAATGGTTTTAAACTGAAAGAGGGCAGACTTAGATTAGATATCAAGAAGAAATTCTTTACTGTGAGGGTGGTGAGACACTGGAACAGGTTGCCCAGCGCAGTTGCGGATGCCCCCTCCCTGGCAGTGTTCAAGGCCAGGCTGGATGGGACTTTGAGCAACCTGGTCTAGTGGAAGATGTCCCTGCCTGTGGCAGGGGGGTTGGAACTAGATGATCTTTAAGTTCCCTTCCAACCCAAACCATTCTGTGATTCTATGATTAATTTAAATTATCCAGTTTCTGCATTACATTACATGAGGTTAGGTCAAACAATTTCAGCTTCATTAGCCCACTGGGAAAAAAAACTTACATTTCTGGATAGCGTGTTGTAAAAATCAAGTTGTTGAAACAATGAGATAGCCATGCTATGAAGATGCAAACGCTGGAAATCAAATATCAGTCTACCTGTCTCTCTTCTTAAAGAAAGGGTATATCTAGATAAAGTTATTCCAATTTTGACATTAGCCTGTGTTCTTTAACACATGGTGACTATCAGCATTTAAAGTCTGTGTACTCCAGAAATCTAGATCTACTGTTTGGTTTAGTTTAAAACAGGGATCTGTTCTTCGTATGACGGTCTGTATGTAACGTCATATGCACGTACATAACGCAACAGACTTACATTCATGGAAGTTCTACTCATGGTCGTGCATCAATGCTGAAGCACTGCTTTGTTCATAGTAATGGGTAGAGCATGGTACTCATAATAATGTAAGGATATCTAGCAAGCTGAGAATTTTCTGGACCCAAAATCTTGGCTACTGCTCCTAGTATAAACTTTGTTCCCTTGTTTTGATAACAACATTGTTTATATTATAGATCACTGATGTAGAAAGCAAAGCTCATTACTAAAATGCAAGAATTTCTAATGTACACAGAGCTGATCTTTCCTGACAAATACTTGTCATTTTACATACCTCCTTGCCCTTCATGCTTTTTTGCCTCACTTGGCTGTACTACTCTACAGGATTTGATGCAGTCACGCCTCTCCAGTCCTGGTATACTTTGCCTGTTGGAAAGATCGGTGTGTTTTTGAAAAATATGTTGTTTACGCAAATTACTTCACATTATTTATTTGTACTCAAGCTATTAGTAGTTTCAGTTCCCAGAAGTAGAGCTGACATCTGCTTCCTACTGGGTCAGTCAGCAGTTTCCATAAATCACTTCAAATATTCTCAAGCTCATTGTCTAGATCAATGACAGCAAAACTAGTAAATCCTCAAAGTCTGCATCTCATTGTATAGCTTTTAATCCAGTCCCACAAGTATTTTCAAAGAAAAAATAAAAAGCCGAATTCTTACCCAGATATCCTCCACAGAAAGGCATACAAGCAGCTCTGCATTCTTCCATCCACCTTACCACGCAGACAATTAGCATAGTTTACTGTTCTTCTCTTCAGATATGTTGGCTACAAGACTTACTGTTCTTTCATCTCCTGAAAATTACCTAACTAGTACACCTCTTCGCAGAGCAGGGCTGAAACCAGGAACAGGGCTGCTTTTGAAGGTATTTTAAGAGCCAGTCTGATTTCTTATCAAACTAACCACCACCACATCCAGTATAATACAAGTGCCTCGTGCCAAGTCACAACTTAGTTCTTGCTCTAATGTGATAATATACTCTATCTTCAAAATATTCTGAATGGTAAAATACACACACGCTACATTATTTTCTGAGGAAAATGTTCCCTATGAGCTTCAACTGCACCGAATTCCTGGTTCCTTATATACAACCTTACTTAATGAAAATAATGAATTGCCAGCTTACGTTGTAAGATAAAATACTTAACTATAAAGTTCTCAAAACCAATTAGATCATCTAATGTTTTTGTACAAATGAATGACTGTAAGCAGTTATTCCATCAGATAGTAGTGACTGTTATGTTCTGTATATAATAACACAAATTTGAAATGGTAACACGCTTAACCCATACTGCAATAGTTTTGCTACTGATGGGAGAAAGAATTTTCTGCTCTAGATTTTGAAAAGAAAATACAACCTTGACTTCAGTGAGTGCACTGCAACACCAGGGACATCAAAGGAGCTTGACATGTTTTGCAATAGATGTGACCATTTCAGAAAAATGGAATCAAATTTGGCTAATGAAATGAAAATCTTCATCGTGCCAGCGTTGCCCATTACATATGTAACAATAGAAGCTGCCTTACCGAAAGAGGTCAACGGTCCTTCTTGTTCAGGACTCATTCTCCAAAAATAGCACACACTAAACACTTCTGAGAAAATTATAATTGCAAACCATATTGAGAAATCTCCAATCGACAGAGCTCCTTCTCCTCTCTACATTGGCTGGTCTTCAGTCATGAAGTTTAATGTCACTGGCACATTTTAGTGTTATAATTAATAATGACTCTAGCTATTCTTGATATTTTTACATTTTGGTATCAATGATTTCATTTAAAAATGACCTCAACTAGTAATTGCAGTTTTATGAAAAGTATGGGAGTTTATTTTCTCTTTTAAAAAAGCCTTTTTGTTTTTTCGATTAAGAACAAGGGACACAAAGATGGAATTTCCTGATCCATCTTTTCTTTACTACTCAGCATGCCTGAGATATATGTCCCTCTTTAAATGTCCTTTTTTTGTAGTATAGTCCTCTTTTCTGAAGCTTTTTCCAGGTAAATTTTGTCAAGGCCTTGGATTGTAGAAGGGCCATCCTGCTTCTGCCACATGGTTTTTGGAATGCTGTGACCAGGACTATATACTGTACTTCAGATGAGGTTGCATTAGTAATTTATGAAGAAACTGTATTATTCTTTCTGCATTTGCCATATTAACCCTTAACAACATAATATGCTGTCTTTTATTCTACTGGTCACAACACTTACATTTAATAGCACATGAGAGCTTAGCCTTCTACCCAAAACCAACAAAAATTCTGTTAAGGATTCACTGATGATAAAAGATGAAAAATGCTAGGGAAAAATGACCATGTAAAGAATGCTGTGATACAATGCTGAAGACTCAGGCCATGCTCATCTATTTTCCTATTCTGTCAGATACCTTCCGCAACCTCTGCCAGCTAGATCCAGCATTCTCTCAAATGTGACATAATTTTAATTCCTGCAGGCAACTGATGGTAGTCTCATGGCTGCTACCAGGAAAGATGAGTTTCCTAACTACTAAGTTACCTAGGACTGAATGACCTCCTAGACTATATTTAAAAAAAAAACCACAGCAAATCCTGCTCTATGTTTGATAGAGCAGGCACAGCATACCATTAGGAAACATGCAGCTAAATAATGTTGAGTTAAGCCTCTACATGCAAGAAAGAACAGGATTTAAAGATACATCTCTTTCTTTTGCCCCTTTTATTTATTCATTTAAGCATGGTTCTGTTTAGTGGGATGGATTTTACAACTTCTAACTCTGTCTGTGAATGCCTCACAGAATCCACTGCAAAGTTCAGTTACTTGAGTCACTTCTAAAAACCTCGATCACTTAGGAAATACTGCAGAATGTTATCTATCATATGTATTTGCATTAATCCCTCCTCTATGAAGAGAAATTATATTTGAAAAATGTCTGAGACACCTAGGTATGAAAGATAAACAGTCACATAATGATCACAGGCAAATATCTTAATGCAGGGACATTCAGAGATCACAACACATTGGGGGTCTCTGCTTCGAGTGTTTATTCCCACAGCTTGGCAATATGCTTTTCCATTATGCACAACACCATTTACCTTGGAGCCTCAGAATTTAATAAATATTAGCAATATCAAAAAAAGATTGGTGAGGAAAAAACAATGACTTTACATCCCTTTGCAATTCCAGGGACCAGTGAGTCAAAATTCAGTTTAAAAAAAAAATAAACAAATTCATATTCTTTATACCTTCCCAAGTTCTCTGACACTTATTGAATTTTATCAAGTCCCAAATTAACTTCTCTTCTGAATTCCCATTGTGCTCCATTTTGCTGTCAGGCATTTTTATCTAGCCCTTTACCATAAAGAACATTTCTGTAAGGTCAGCCAGGAGTGCTTTTAACCTTCATGGACCCTTTTTAAAGTCAAAGGTTGTTCCAGGAATCCTGTGAAAGATACATCTATGTGATCCAACAAATAGGTGAGAAAAGCCAGAGTTTAAACCAAGTTTCTCACAAAAGTATTCTTTTTCCCAGTACCATTTCACTCCAAAAACGTGTGCATGGAAGGAAGAGGAGGAATTTGATGAAAATTCACAGCTAGCTAATGCCTTTTTAAATAGGACACTTTTAATCTACAGTACTTACAAGCAATTATTAGCTAGAACATAGAATAGCAGTTCATAGTTTATATGTATAATTTAAAGGGGAAGGCTAGTTTAATAACTTCGTGTTAGAGAATTAATTCAAAGCATTTCAATTTTATCTATAAAGTCAGTCTATGAGTGCTTTGAAACAGTGGTCAGGAAAAATAGTGGCCAGGATCTAGAAATATAAAGTAGTCATAGAACACATGAGGTTGAAGTTTGTATCCACTTTGATGTATTTTACACTGCCAGGATAGCATAAATAAGATTGTCGCTCATCAGAGCACCAAAATAGGAGATTGCACTCCCTGTCTACATTGCAACTTCCATTACATTTATTTTAAATAAAGCTGCATAACAAGAAATAAGTATTTTCTTTGTGTCTCCAGTGGTTGAGGCTGTAATAGAATTAGGATAATTTTAATGCAATTTTATAAAAAATTATGCAAATGTTTTCTGTATATTTATGTGTATGTATAGTAAGAGATTATATGTATAAATAAGAATTAAAAGTACAACTTCAGTGCAGCAAGAAAGTATTTAAATATTCCAGAATGAACATAACGCTATGATGTCTTTGCAATTCTCAGGTAATATAAGAGCATTCAAGATCTCATTAGAATCTCATAACTTTTAAAGATATAACATCATGCTAATAAATTCCTTTGTTATGAACTATTTTTGTTTTCAAAACTTTATCTGAAAATATTGCCTGATTAACTTTTTCCTTGACACATGATTTGTTTGGGGCAAACTTTAAAAGTATAAAAAAACTTAGCTATCTGTCCAATGGAATTTTGAGCAATCTGAGACCTTAACTCCCATATGAATCAACAGAACAATTAAAACCTGATGGGTTTTCCTAAAATATCCAGTGCTCAGACTGCATTTTGACCCTCCAAAGCATTACTGAAGTCTGACTTTTTAGCCTCCGTTTTGGTCTATTTTGTGAATGCATTAATTTTACTTGCCTTTTTTGATAGGCAGAATGCAAACTTTCCAGAATGGGAACTACCTGTGTCCATGTGTAGGTACAGCAGCTACCAACGCAAAAATTTCTGTTTCTATTCCCAAGCTCTTTCATCTGCAAGCTTCAACCTTTGTCAGTTCTACTCTCAACTTTTACCCTATGCTAGCTCCTTTGGACTGCTGCAGTTTTACTTTGCGGTTACCTATGTAAGCTAGATTTAACTAACACACCATGACAGTGCTCACCTCCATTTTCCCTTGCAGATATATCCTTAGGCTACTTCAGAGCTTGTTAAGAGTTTTCAAATGCAAGAATTCTGGTTTTGTAGTCTAAATGGTATAGAAATTCTCAGTCCATTTATTTTATTTCTACTGATTCACAACTTTCATTTAATTTTTACTGATTTACATGTCATTGCAGACAAAGCACTTGTAACACTGAAATATGTTTTCTTTCTACTAACCGCTTTTTCTCAACAAAAGGAGGTCTGTTACTCTTCCTAATAGTGCAGTTACTGCTGGTAGCACACTTTCAGTGCCAAGCGGCCAGTGTAAGATGTAATGATTCATGGTATAGAAATAGCTATTGAATCAGCACTAATTGTACTTTTGATGTCAGGTTCAGTAGCAAGAACAAAATCAATCCCCGCTACCCGGAAGAAATGGAACTGGTCCCTGCCAGACATGGGATATTTGCTAGAATTCATTTGTTGTATATCACAGCCATGCTTTAAAAACCTGGTTATTTAAAATAAAAATATATTCTGCATTTCCTTTCATTAAAGTATTATGAAACATTCTTCTATATTCTAAACAAAGATACATATTTAGCAAATAGTTTAGTATCTTTGGAATAACATCATTTTTTTTTTTACTAGAAATGTACCAGACAGACTGTGAATAGAGAAGAATAAGGCTTCTAAAAGTGCACCCACAAAGGTTTGCTTTTCATGGTTTAGATTACAAGTAATTAGCTTGACATTTGATAAATGACATTTCTAAGAACTGCTAAAGCTGACTTAACAAGCAAACAGAACAACCTTATTTTGTTTAGAAAAAGTAGTTGCATTGTTGCACATTTTATGTAAAGTGGTTTTGCCAGCTCATGTTGAAAACATCTACATGTATGAGATACTTGAAATAAACACGTTCTCTGGAAACTGAACTTTCTGTTATGGTGCTCTCTGTTTAGCACAAACTCTGATAAAATGTCCTGTGGTAAAGCTGGTATATACTGCAACTGAGCGGGCCCCTACTAGAGTTACAATAAATTTATTCTCAATTAAAGTCATGTGTTTTTTCTAAGCATGTTTCAAATCAAAGAATTCAGACTGCATTTTACATTTTGGTCAAAAGCAGAAGATATGTTGAAATTCTATGTCCTTAAACTTTTCCTAGGCTTTAGAATTGAATATGATATTGGCAAGTAAAGCAACCGCTTTGAAGAATCAAGAATGCATGTGTTAGTCTGGTTATCCAACCCAGAGGATAGGTTTGTTTACATGCAACACATTTCAAGGTCACTTAGAAAACCACAGTAACTCAAGAAATACATCTGAAATTTGGTCTCATTTCCTGCTTGTGTTAAGAATATTAAGTGTTTATGTCATGACGGTCTCATCAGCTTTATTTTTGTGCGTTAGAAATCTTGAAATCTCTTCCAAGTGCCTGTAATATCAGAGTATCATTCACGCAGTTCAGCTGCTTGGTTAGCACACCCACACCTCACCAGGGAAGAAAACGGCATCTTCAACCCAAACGGCAGAAATCTCGTTATAAATAGGCTTCCCATATAGAATTTCAGACAGCATTTTTGACAAGGCTGGGGTTTTTTGGGGGTTGAGTTTGTTGTTGTTTTGGTTTTGTTTTTTCCCCATGATTAATTTTACTTCACTGGTTAACTATGGGGTGAGGCAGATCTACAAAGCTACCCTGTTTAAAAGAAAGTGTGAGCAAAGTCACTGACCCTTTTTTTTTTTTTCCCCTAACGCCAGAGTTCAACAATGATGGGGTCTACTGAACCAAGCAGTATACCTATCTCGAGACAGCATTAGCATGTACATGGAAGTTTGTTTGAGATCTGGAGTATGAAAGAAAGACAAAATGTGAAATGCTAGAATTAGTGAAAACAATGTCAAATGTCCTATTCTTAATATTTTTGAACAAAAGGAAACATATGCCTTTTTCTCCTTCCTTACTTCCTTCACTAATTCCTTTTATAATCTAAAAGAAAAAAATTTTGAGCTCCACAAACATAGAAAAAACTTAAGGGGATAAGAAAAAAATATATCTTTTGGCAAAAACAAAATAAATCCTTAAAAGAGTGATAGTTTCTCAAGAAAACTTGCATTTCTAAAAAAGGGAAAAGCTTAATAAAATCAACAGTTTGCAGCAGTCTTGACAGAGCAGAATATAACCTGAAAAAATAAATGAATATAGAGTTTTCCATTGCAGTGTACAACTAGTGCTTGAAAATAATTAAAATATTATGCCACTACAATGGCTCACCTTCACCAAAGCAATATTGGATTTACAAAGAAAACAGAAGTCAAACAAGTACGCACCTGAATACCTTGGGGGTCCCTCACTGGCACTGCACTGGCACGGGGACATTGATGGAAGACGGCCCTAAAATTTTCAGTACAGAAAAGATACCGTGTCTTCACTGACACTCCTTGACATCTCTCTTGCTACACCTCGCAGATCTTTTGTTGCCCCCTGCTACTCTCTAAGTCTGATCAGACAGTTAAACTTTTCCCTTCAACCCCTTGTACAACTGATCCCCTCCTAGCTGATCCAGTTCATTTCCAGCCTCCCAGTAAAACCCTATTTCATGGCCTTTCTTTACTTCAGTCATATAAACCTTTCCATTAAAGAACTTACTTTCTGCCCACAAGGCATTTCCATGGACCTATTTTATTGTAGTGAAAATGCAAACAACAGGGAAAAGAATCTTGTATACACATGAATGAATTATACTCCCTCAGAAAAAGCCCTTTGAACTGCAGTTTCTTTCCCTTCTTCCCCAACTCTTGTCACCATGAGTTACTTTTCAAATATGCTTTCACAGAAGCTCTTCATTGAAGTGAATGGTACTACTTTGGGACCTTGGTATTTGTGCAGTAATTACTATTGTTCAGCCCTGTATTTAATAGGCAAGTGAGAGGACTACTAAAAATATAGCAGCACTCAAAGATCCCTTTAGAAATACATACAAAGCTGCAGTCCCAAACAAACCTTGTTCCATTCAACAAAGCTTTTCTGCTAAACTGTAATGCAAAAATACAAGATGAAGAAGAAATAATACTGGGTCAGAAGAAACAGAGGAAAGAATAAAGACTGTAGTTCAAACAGTTATGGCTTTGGTTGGGAGAGCAAAAGTCTGTTTTATCACTGCTGCAAACCTTTCTTGTTTTTTCAACTGCTTCAAAATCAAGCTAAGTCTAATTTGCTCTAAACAGCTTTTGATTTTATCAACAAAGCATCAAAGGGCCTGAGCAATATGTAGTGCTAATATCTTTCGTAAAGGTCAAATTGTTTTCCTGTCTTAGAAAGCGAGATCTGCTCACCTTTTTTATTTTATGACTCAAGCTGTATTTGAAAAGGCACTGTTTATTTGCAGTGCTATAGCTCTTTCTTCTCCTTTCCTTCCTGCAAACCATATTTCCAGCTAACACTGTCCTTTATGAATGAAACATTTTACACGCTTTGCCATGAAAAAAACCCACCAGTTGTGTATCTTCATGTTATTAAACAAGTATGTTTTTTCTGATAAATGTATGACCATGAACTGTGATGAATCGAGCAAGAAAAATAGTCAGTTCCAGAGTTTCCTGTCGTAAGATGGAAGTGAGCAATCATAAAATGTAACCCCCACAAATTATGCTAGATGGTTTGAAATTATACTTGTAATAGTGTTAATTATCAATAGCCCCACCATTTTAGGAGCACATAATTGAAAACCAGTTACGCTGGAATCTAAAAAGGATAACATCTTTTCATCTGATGCTATTTTTTTCTTTTTGACAGAAAAATTGGCCATTTCTCTTACACAATGAGAAAAAATTAGGTAAATGTGCCTGAAGCAGACAGCAGTAATTTGATTGTTTCTTAAAAACCCATTTATATTGAGGACTCAAATTGAATCCCAGCCTTGATTTTTTCCATTCTACCCAGGTGTGACTGACTACAGATCACCTAAAATGGTGACACAAAAGGGAATTAGAGCTAGACTTATGCTTCTGCTGAAGCTCAGCAACTAGCCAATGTTCCTTTATAGAGGAAAAAGGGGGTGCAGATGTTTTCACACTGAACTCAAGACAGAGTGTGATTCTGCAACCCCTACTTAGTAGTGAGCCTGAGCAACATATTAAGGCCTCCAGCTTTTGGCAGTCCGTCAGCTCTGAAGATCAGATTTTCAAAACTGTTCAGCTGTCATAGATAAAGCAGTACCATCCAACACTTGGCCTTTCAGTTTCTGGCCTCTGTTGCACTAAGTCTTTCATTCAGAAAACAGATTTCTTATCAGCATCATCTGTTAAGCCAGGGGAGGAAAACTGACTTTTGTTGTAAAAGTTAATTTTCATCAGGGCATTCAGAAGTGCTGATATTAACATATTTTTTCATATAGGACCTATCTGTAGAAAATATAGGTTTGGCAAATATTTATAGGTATGCGGCTTCTGGAATTCTATTTTCTTTCCAGTACCAGATCTGTCATAGCCTGAACTATGAAAATAAATATACTAACAGTGACTTGGAAAAAGGACACTATTTCAGCTCGTTAAAAGAAAGGTGAAGAATCTGAATCAGACTTTGTTGGCCAGGATGAGCCATTCTGGACAAAGCAGTATTGCCTTATTGAGTAAGTCCAACCATAAATGATGGGTGGTCTTCCAAGTGTTTCAATCGTAGCATTATTTTTTCCAAGTATAAATCATATGGCTTATTTGAAGCACCTCAACTCAACTTTGAGAGTGCTGCTAATATGTTCAGTGCATCTTTCTTCAACCATGCTTTTGCATGAATGGGCAACATGAGCGCTGTTAACAGCCCTTCCCTTCAAAATTGATCAATGCTTTTCCATTACAATACTCTGTTTTCAGCTACTTAGAGGAACTTCAGCTATTGAAGTTTTCTTTGCTGAGCATATGCATCTTTAAACAAAAAAAAAGAAACAAAAAAAACCCACCAGCCTACTAGACAAAAAACTCAATTCCAACTTGCCTCCTTGTATTCTGCTAGAAAATCATTATTCCATATGACAGAAATAGAGGTGGGCAACAGAATGAAAAAGCTGAACTAAGTTCAAGCCAGTGCCTGATTGTGACTCATTTCTGTTCATGAATAAGGATGAACCAAGTCAATGCAAGGTTTCTGGCATTATTTCCTTATCATCAAATATGTTTGATTTCTCACATATTTGTCATCAGCTCCTTTGGCTTGGATTGTTTTTGGCTGATAGAGCTAAGCTAGACCCTTGATTTAACTCACATCTTTAGCTATCTAGCTCATTGAAAGAGAAATTTTCTGCATTCTATCGCCTTTATATGAGGAATAACTTATAGCAGCAAATCAAGAGAAAAAAACAGCCTCAAAGTTCAGCCTCAAGATTTCACTCTTTTGCTGAGAGGAGGAAGGATGAAAAATAGGGTCCAGGTCAACCTGCAAGCCCCTTGAGCTCTTGCAGGCCACAGTGGACTACCATAAGAAAACAATCAGGGCCACTCCACAGTTCACACTACCTTAAAGCCATCTAGTTCCTCTGTATCCTATTACTCATATGAACTTTATTCAACAAAGGCGGGTAGAAGACAGCAAAAGAAGCACTTCTAAACCTCTTCCCTCAGTGTCTCCTCACTTGCACACTTCTGCTCTTGTGCAATGTCTCTCCAGGGTCCTGGAAAAAGGCTGCCAGCAAGAGACACTGACAAAAATACGTGTTGCCTCTCCATCATGCAAGATGGTAGTATGAACCTTAAGAGGGTCATGGAAATACTGCAAGGAGCTATGTTAATAAGCCCACAGAACATTAGTGAGCGTTATTCTTCTTGTTATTGATGTTTTAAAAAAGGAAGGTTGCTAGTTATTCAGCACTAACAAAATAAACTGATCATATCTATTCTGCACATCAACAAAGTATCTGTATCCGCTTTGCTGTAACTGTAAGCAAAGTGGATCAGTAGATCTTAGGAGTTCATATGTATTTTTACATATGCCTAGTGATGTACACACAAACACTGATGTTAACATGCAAGAATTGATGTTTGCCTACAGCCTTAAAGCTCTTGCCTCATATTTTTAATTGAATTAATTATTTAGCTTTTTTAACACTGTATCAAGCCTCCCCTAAAAGAGGAATGACAATATCAATAATTTAATATGCAGTTTAGACTCAAAGGAATACCACCAAATCTGTACAAACATTTACAGAATTAGCCAGTTTTTGTTCCCAGAAGATATGGAAAAAGCTCTGGTCCTCTTACTTTACAAGACAGCTGGACTAACGTCATTTGCTAAAAACATTTTAGAACTCGTCTTGACATTTTTAATCAAATAATTTACTGTTTTTTACTGAAGACTTAGATATTCAGCTAGTTTGACAGTTGCTTGAATATGGTTTGAGGAATATTGGCACTAATAATTGAATAAATTATTAGGAAACATATTTTTCTTGCATATTCCTAGCCATTTTCACCACTATTTATCAGTTCCTAGCTCTTAATGATAAAATCCACTAAGCCTAAGGAAAGAATCTCTTTTACCTCAAAAAGAGGGATAACCTGCAGTTTGTGTTCTTTCAGTATATTTTTAAAAAATATTTTTATAAATGTATGGACTTAAAGACTTTAAAAGCATTAAATAGCAGATTTTAAAAAAAACTTTTTCTTTGAAATCAACATTTTTGCAGATATTGCAACAATATAATTATGAGGCTTTTTCATAAAGATATGTAACAAACATCATCTCATAGATGAGGTGATGCTCAGCTTCAACTTTACCTATAATACAAATACAGTACAAATGTACAGGTAGTACCAATAAAATAATCAGTTACTTTGTTTTAAAATATGCTGTCAAATTATGTTCCCCTCTCTTTTCAATCATGACCTCAGCACTGCAATCTAACTGCCAGCATTCACATCTGGAAATCTGCACACATCTAGGGCTTGCTCACATATATCAGCTCAAAGAACCAGAGTATATATTTCTGACTAATAGACCCAAATAGGAGATTATCACAAAGTTAAAACAACTATGTCCTTTTAAAAAGGACAGTTAGAATTTTTTGCAAGAGTGTATCACGTTTTTCCATTTCACTGAATAGCATCACAGTGCTCTCAGTGACTCCACAGAGGTTTCTTCTCTTCATCGCATAGAGCAATGTACACAGCATGAGTTGTGGGAGCAGGATATCCAGCCTTGTTGGCCAGTAGATCTGGACCAGCTAGGAAGGAAAAGTAATCCTGTGCTAAAAAGACTGCAACAGATTGCTTCCTCCTTGTAATGAATGGAGGACCAAAGCACACACTGTAATTGAGAGCTAGCTCCCTGCCTGATCTGATCTGGGGGTGGACAACTATAGGCTGGCGCTGAGTCAGTTTAAGGCAAGTTGTCATGCTGCAATTTAATCCTAAAGAACAATCAAATAAAGGTTTTCAGAGCCTTTCTTTGCCTTTTTAAACAATATTTGCAAAAACACACTGTGGATATAGTCTAAACATTCCCGTTCATTGAGACAGCAGTATCCTATTGATAGTAGCTTAAATCAGTTCTTTTTTATCTGCTTGTATGAAAATTTAGATTTTGAAATGTGTAAAAGACCTAAACAGAAGGTATTGGAAGACAGAACGGATGTTAACTTATTCTCAATACCTGACTGTTTCAGAATCCATTGGCTTTTCATAGTCTTACTTTTCCTTATACGAAGATTATAGAGGGCAGAGAAAAAAGGAAGATCCGAGCAGACAGACCATTTTGCTGCTAGCAACAGCCTACCTGGGGACTTTTAAGTGCAGTAGATTAAGAAAATGTTTAGTGACTTTAATGATTCAGAGCCCAGTTAAGTCTGCGAAAGCCCTAAGAAGCACTTATGGCAAACACATTTTTGTTACTGTTTTTGCTTATCAAGGAAAACTCAGGTCAGGCAAGTGTCTTATTTTCACAGGAGTCAGATCTTTTTATCTATTTCTCAGTGCCCTTTGACTGAAAGAGATAGAACTGAGTAAGTTCCTTAGGTCTCAAAAGCATTGAAGCTCCAATTTTGCATCAGGAGCTTTTGCTGCAGGTCTCTTTTCAGTCACATTATTTTCAGTGAGTTTCCACGGAGGAATAGGAGTTCAGGCTCTCAGCTGGCCCTTAATTCTACAGAAGCATAGGCCAGTGAAAAGCTCATACAAGCTAAAGTCAGGATTCAAGCTGTCAATGGTGGCAAAGGGAAGACTCAGCTGAGGGTTATGAGATCCATCCTGCAAGATGGAGGTGTCAAACAAAGAAGGTTGGAGCAGAATCAGGTTGGCGGTTTGGCAGCAAGAACTGCCTGGGACAGAAGGCAGCACAGAGGGATACATAGCCGAGAGTCAGGATCAAGAATCAAGGCTGGAGTAGACAGAAACAGGTGTTAGGTCTCAAGATTACAGACCAGAGCTATGCCTGATGGGGAAACCTGACTGATGGGAAAACCATCAGCCAAGCTTCCAAGCCAGTATCTAAATCCCTGGGGGACAGACCATGGCCAGGCCATTTAAGTGTTTTTTGAATTGACAGTGATTAGGTGCCCAAGCATCCAGGTAAGGTTTGAAAGGTGTTTGATGCATGCTAGAACTGCTCAAAACAGGAGGGGGCACAATGGGACTTGACAATAGTACTGTCAGTCAGCCAAGTTGTTGGTACATGCTCATGTATACAAAGAAACATGTGTAATAGCTCACAGGAAAACAGACACCTTTCACTTTGAGTTTGAAGGACAGAATATAAAGTTTCAAGTAAGCTAGCAAAGCTTATTCAGTAGAAGGGGATTAGGAGATAAATATGGAGTGTTGTCCTTGAGATACATGGATTTACAAAAAAGTCTGAAATTTAAAAAAAAAAAAAAAAATCTACATTTGTCTAGCATCAATGTAAACCTTTTGAAGTTTTGCAGAACATTAGAAAGAAGACACTCAGCATGAGGAATTTAAAAGAAATACCTCTCCTTCCAAAAACCCAAGATAACTTTTCTGTTCTACTACTCAGCATAGGTTAATTAAAAAAAGATTAAAATTATATCTACTCTCTGTACCAGAACAGAATTTACCCCTCTTTACCTTTGTGTGAGATCTGAAAACCACGAATACCATATGGTCCAGGAGAAACACAGGGTAAGTCCAAGGACCTGCTTTAAAAAAATAAAAACAAAGCAAAATTTTATCTTTTCTCTATAAGCTTACATTGTAAGCTAAAGTCTCATAGTGTGTGAAATATCACTTCAAAATACGTTTTTAAACACCTAAAAGTCAAAATTAACCATTTGAATAAACATTAGCTTTTGGGTTGGGGACTTTTTAATGCTAGAGTCTTTAATTTCTAAATTTGCTGTTCTTATTAGATGTCCTTAAAGTCATTACAATCTAAAAACTGCTTTGTGATAATAAGAAATAAATTGATAGCTTCATTCTAGTTCTTCACAGAATGACTTCTGTCATTGTGACTGTAATTAGCTACCACTCATTTTGGTATTGTGGGTATGGAAGTCAAAGAATGAAAGCAAACAAGTTTTTCTATGGTAGCACTGCAAAACACAAATTTGTCCATATTAGTAAAGAATACTGGGCAAGTGGCATTGCCTACAGATATGCTGTAGCTGTTATGTGAATAATAGGTGTCAGTGAGATAAGAATGACTTCTGTGAAGCCTCATTCTCTTTTGGATGGGTAGAAGCAGGCTGGTCTGGCTTTTGCTTCTTCATAGTTGTGCCAATCTGCTCATCTGTTCACAGGCTGCTCTGTGGAGTAATTCTGTCAGTTCCAGATGTTTCATTTATTTTACCATTAAAACAATGCAGTGTGTAGCTGTCATGGTGGGTAATTTTCAGAAACAAAAAGTATATTCTATTCGAAAAATCAGTTACTGAGAACTACTCACTGCTCATGAGTAGCAGTCACGTACTTGCTGAATTTTAATTCAGTGGCAGAGATTGTGCTTTTGGGCTCCATTAAATAGATAAATACATTATATTAACATAAATAAGTTTATCTAATGTGTTTTAACCTAGCTGCTTAACTATGGCTAATTTTGCATCATACCGGACACATAAAACAGACTCATCCCAGGGAACAAATTTGTTCCCATGGCCAGTTTCTAAAAGTGTGAAATAACTAAGAGCCAAAGGAGCCTCCATGGACACGCACAGCTCAGTTTCAGCTCTGGCTTGGAAATAAGGCTATCAAGAATTGCCACAGTCAAGAGTAATACAAACTGTTTTTAAAACTTGAGCACATATTTCCACACCTGCTGTGCAACCATGGTCACAAGGATCTAGATATTATCAAAAGATCAACAGGAAATTCATGGAAAGGAAATCACTATCACAACTCATGTTTGTAATTGAGTTTTATATTTACGTATGCCATCCTGTAAAGAATGCTTTTTTTTTTTTCCCCTATTTTATTTAATAGCCAAATTCATATTAATGAAAATCTAGGATACCATATGTGTAGGAAGTTACAAGGGACTTACCAGATTTCATCAGTGTTAAAGGTATTTAACCTTTTGTTTATACCAATGCCTTTTGACACCCACCAAGAACAGTTATCATCCAGAAGCATAGTGCCCAATTCTGCTTTATTACTGAGATATGTTACACTTTCCAAAATAAAATCCAGATTATATGCCTTAGTTTTAAATCTCATGTTCTTTTATAATATACTCCAGGAGTGATCAGGAGGTTGATCTTAAGTTTTTTGTGAATTCCAAGTGTGAAAGAAAGGTTACATGAAATATTCAGGCTGAAAGAAGTTACACTGAAAGCAACACAAGACGAAATCACAAGTACAGCTATATTTTTTTTTCCTTAGAAGGGTCACCACTAGAACCTTACATAAATCCACAAGGATCTGGGGAGACTTTTTTTTGGAGCTTTTTTGGAATTCTTGAAGATTCTTGAGAGCCTGATGTAAGAGAAGGCAAAAGAGAAATTCTGAATAGGATTTTCCATTGAGTTTAGAGTTCATGTTCATGTATGACTGATGATGGTGGGCCACTACCAATTTTATTTTCAGCCAGGTCTCTGCACTTCAATGGATATATACACTTACAGTGGATGTGCGTATGCCCTTAAAGTAGCTAGGCAATGTGTTCATGTTACTATCTTCACTTAGAAAACATAAGAAGGTGCAAATGCAGCCACAGGTGTGGGAGATTGTAACAGGCTCACACAAGGATTTCCAGTAAACAGGGTTGTGTCTGCAAAATGTTGTCACAAAGGTGCAGGTAAACTCAAAGTAATCAAAAAAGCAGCTCAAAAATTCAGGATTATAGACCTCAATGCAAAATCCGTTTGCACATAGCCATCCTTCCCCCCTGATTTTTCTGCTTTATAGTGGTCGTCTTTGCTGCTCCCTACTTCCTCCCCTCATAATGATTCCACTTCTCTTTTCTATCTAGGTGCACACAAGAATTGGGGGATGGAGAGGGGATACTAAACAGTGGAAACCCTTCAAAATAATCAAATAAACATTTTAGCAAATATATTAATGTTTGTTCTTTTTGGATGGAAGCAGAAGCAAATGAAAGGTCTTCAGGATATGGGAAAGAAGCAGCCAAAGCTCACTGATACAGCTAAACTGTTTTCTGTGAGCAGACATTTGTCTGTCTGTCTGTGAGACCGTAACACTGGAACAGGCTGCCCAGAGAGGTTGTGGAGTCTCCTTCTCTGGAGACATTCAAAACCCGCCTGGACGTGTTCCTGTGTGATATGGTCTAGGTAATCCTGCTCCGGCAGGGGGATTGGACTAGATGATCTTTCGAGGTCCCTTCCAATCCCTAACATTCTGTGATTCTGTGATTTCATTGTGCTTATGCAAGGCAAATACAATTACCCTGCTAAACAGATAAAATGATAAGTCTCTAAAACCACACACTTAGATCTCTATATTCTCCTACCAATATTTTAATCTCAAATTGAAATTGAAAACGTTCCACTAAGAATGTTCCTTAAAGTGCTAGAATCCAGATGATAAAAGGAAGTTATTGTCAACAGTTTTGAGGCATTATTAGAAAGGTGTTTGAAATGGTAACATGGATGTTTGAGAAATCTTTAAAATTATCAAAAGCATAAAGCAACTTGTGGGAAGATATCAGCCAAGACTGCAAATAAATATCCATAACAGGTTAGAGTGTGCTCCATTACTCATGTTGGAGGGTGGGCATGTGTTCATACACATAGTCTCATCAGAGCACATGGGCTGCAGCCACGAGTAAATACTTACCAAAACAGTTAAGAGCTGCACAGCCCAGGTCTATGCAGATTCACATGAGGTGGTGCTACCACAAGGCAGAAATATGCCACAGAATGATTATGCCATGCTCATTGGAACAGAACAAAGGGAAAAGCTGATTTTTGGGAGCAGAACTGGGTCAGGTCTTCAGCTGCTGTAAATGATCACCACCTTGTTCAGGTCAAGGCAACCAAAGATCTTGTTCTTTTTGTAGATATGGTATGCTATTGCATAACTGATGTTTTAAAAAGGTAAAACAGGTCCTCTAAAAATGATATAAGTGCATCCTTTGGGTTTTTTCTTAAATTTATGTTTCAGTAGTGTTTTATTACATTTTGGTAGCATTTTAGTCTAGGTACAGGGCCTGACCAGACACCACAGGATGTAAATATGAGTTTGACCACTGAAATCAATTGGAAAAAAAATCAGTAGTTTAAACTAGTAAGTTTATACATATAAAAAGGAAGGTTCAGTTGTTCTTACTATAAGAAGTAAAGTCTTTAAAGTATATAATTGGAAAGATAGCTCATCCTGCATTTTTTGGTGAGATCTTGGGAATAATCTACGTATTGAAGAGGTAATAGCGAACTCCATAAAAATAAATGTAAACAAGCAATCAAACAGATATTTTTAGTTTTTGTGGAACTTCATAATTTCTCAAAGAATTTACAGTAAGAAATTTACAGTAAACATAACACAGAACTTGTAAAAAGGCAGAGTCAACTTCTTATTTAGTTTTGAGAGGAAAAACAATTAATAGTCCAGTCAATTATCCCTGGGGTCTTACCTGAGAGATGAGAAGTCTTCCTTTTTCTCATTCTCCAAAGCTCTACTCACAGAGTCAGTCCTGGACAACAACTCAATTACACTTATTCTCTCTGAAAAAGGCAAATGATATAACAAAGATTTTTAAATATATTTATTTCTATACATATAAGCACAGCCAGCTCAAGAAAGACAGAAAGTCATCATGTTTTTCTACAAGAGTATGAGAAACTTCTCAGGAAAACTACAAACATATGCACATACTGCAACCAGACATCTTCTCCAATGCCATTCTGCATTTAATTTTGGACTCCAAACCATTATGCAAGTGGACCACACACTCCACATTATAGCTCTGTTTTATATTCACAAGCATGGAGAAAACTAAACCACTTTTAAGCATAAAAACTGCTTTAGAAAAGATCTTATTAGGAATGTACACATATAGCAATTGTTTTATAAGTACCAAAGATAGTAAAAACATTCAATAGCCTTCAAATATGTACACTATAAGTACCGTTTCTTTCCCCTCACTCCCTTCAGAAGCTTTTGTTAAACAATAAAAATATTCCCTCTGTATTTATTTCCCATTTATTTCCCCAAATTAACATATTCTAATTTTAAAAAATGTTTTACATTTTGTACTGTGTTCACGCACACAGACAGATGAATTTGGAAACTTTCTGTTTCTTTTAGTACCCACGTCACCATACAACACTATGGGCAAGGTAGAACTGAAGATGCTCATTCCTCCAAGCCCCACCATGCCAGTTCAGCACACTGGCAAACAGATCGTTATATAAGTCTCTCTCTTACAAACACCCATAGTTTTCAGAGGAAACAAAACACTGGCAAGAAAACAAATTAAGTCCCTTAATTTCAGTAAAACAAAGTGGAATACAAGTGTGAACTGTAAGTTGAAAGTAAAGAATATATAGAAAATAGAAATCAGTCGATTTCAACTCATCCTGTGAACTCCTCTCAGCTCACTGCAGCAGATGCAACGCGGTGCACGCAACTTTCACCCAGTAACAGCTTGTTCCTGTTAACCTGGCAATACACCCATCTAGTCTTACCACACTCAAGTATCAGACAGAAAAAAATACCACCAAAGCACGTATCTCTAATAGATGGAGTTACAAATCCAGAGTAGCAGTGCTTACATCTTGATTTGTACCTGCTTAGGAATATAAAGTTCCCCCTGATTTACATTGTACTTTATAATATATCGCTTTGAAGTCAAAGGTCACTCCTCTGTTGCATTTAAAATGTGTACATGTTGATTTAACACAGCTAAAAGATTTTCAGTTTCAGTGCCATAAGTAAATTCACATATTCCACAGGGAGAGTTAGGCAGGCTGCATATTTTTGGTCTTCTCTTTATTTTGGATATTTCCTCAGTTTTGTGTTCAATACATTATGCATTTTTGCAAACTCTGTTTCAAACAGAATGACCCTAAACCCATTCTCCTCTGAGTTGTACAACTTTCAGTCTCTTTCTTCTTGTAATTATTAACATATCATTAGCTCCTCAATCAACAGAGAATTTTCCTTGGAGAATATGAATTTCAAACATAGAAACCAAGCAGAAAAAATCTCTCTTTGGCATAAACCTTTCAAGATTTCTTTATGTATCATCAAGTACATGGAAAGGCTTTACAGGACATCTGTAACTCCCCCAGCACACAGTACACTACTGTGCCGAATGCCAGGTACGCATCTTTTATGAGAAGACTTACTATTAGCATTAACCCCATGGCTTTTCCAGCTGATATTGTCTTTCCTCTTTGCATGCAAGTCTGCAAAATCTTTCTCACATTTTGGCACTTTCATTTCATACTTCACAGCTTTATTAGCGCTTTGAGCTTTGAAAGATAGCTCATTTATTTGCTATATCTAGATGCCACAAAACTTTGAATACACTATATAAAGACGTAGAGCAAGATAGTGTTGGAGTACAGGCAGATACAGATAATTACCCTGAAAGCATTCCAGAAATCGATCTAGTATAATTGCCCTTTGTCTAGAGTAGCAAAACTAACGGTCCTGCCAGACTGCAGATTCATGCCTGACAATTTGCACATTGTATAGTTTGTTCAAAGATCAGCCATTCCGATACTAGTACACAAGATAGAGTGTCAGGTGATGACAAAAGTTCCATCAAGACTATGTGTAACTGTTCTTTAAGATATTTATCTTCTATAGACTCTATACAAATACACATTTGTGTAAGTACAAGCAAGAACAGTTGCAGGCTTCCACTGCTAGATTCCTTTTCAGCCACCTCCTAAAGGAGGGGTGTTTTAAGTCACTACTGTTCCCTGAGATCTGCTGTCTCCTTTTACTCACTATCTATCTTCAAGCCAGCCTTTTCTTCACCTCTGTCTCTTCTCCCCCCTGTAATCTCTTTTCCCACTCAGCCAGCGACCATGGTAGCTGGCAAGCTGAAATAAGTGGGTCTGCAAGAAGATCCAGAGGTGTTCAAATCCAGAAGCATTATTGTCTCTAAATGAAGGTAGAAAGTGAAAGGAAGGGTTTGGTCATGACTTGGGAAAAAAAAAGTGTGTATCGATTACCTTTGAATGCACAGTGTAAGTTCTAAACAAACCTGTATGGTTCTGATAAAAGTAGGTCTGTTTCTGCAGCATTGCTGATGTTCTGCTGAACGAAATATTCAGTAATGGTAATTCTTTTGCTTCTTGCAATGTGCAGGGACCTTACTCTCTAAAAGTACAACCATTTAACAGCCAGAAACATTGGCCAAGACTAATGCTAAGGCAGAGCATGAAGTCATAAACATGCACAGATGTTACTATTTGAAAACATTAAAGACGTACTGAAGTTTCTGAGCACATCCCAAGTTGTGTTGATTTCAGCAGTAATGAGTCATAAGGGAAGAAGATACTACTAAAATTACATGCCTGTGACACCTTTTTTTGCTCTTATATTTAGAAAAAAAACAACAGTGTCTTTAGAAAAACCTAATGGGGAGGAGAGCACTCTGAAAGACTGTCGTTATCAAGGGCTAAAATGAATAAATCTACTTGCTTGTATTTATGCAGTTAAACAAATACAATGCTAATGCATGATACATTTCTGATGATATCATGGAAGGCTCAGGAGATCTCATTTTGCAAGTATCTAAAAAAGGTTAGTGCTGAAGGTTACAGCAAGTTATGAAACTGATTGTTTTAGGAAAAAAAATATTTAATGGAATTTGGGCAGTTTTATAAACATAGCACAGAAAGTGGAACTACTCACACACTCTGTGCCAGTCCTGCTCTGATTAATAATTGCATTAAGTCTCCTGAAATATTCAGTTGGGTGAGCAAACACACTCAGGAGGTCTTGTTTTTCTAGAAGACCCTGAACCTTTTCTAAGTTCACTTTAGTAGCAGCTCAAGCCTACTCCAACATGCAGAAACGGGGATTTCATGCTGATCATGAAAATTTACCACAGTGTGCTAATATAGTTATGCTCATGCTCTCCTTTCAGTAGCCATCTTATCCTTGTATTCCAGAAGAAAGGGCTCCCAAATTAAGAAAATAATAAAAGAGGTGCAACCCAATAACTCTGTTCACTTTGGCAAGTATAATTCAAGGTTTCGGAAAGCTTTCTTTATGGGAGAAGGTAAAATCTCTGGAAAGCTGTCTTGGCCCACTATCTACTAGGAAACTAGAACTTTAACTGAGGCAGAGAAGAGCTAATATTGTCCATTTTGCACTTTTACCAGTACAAGAATAAAGACACACTGAAAAAGGGATAATTTATGCTATCACTTTGTGACTAACTCAAGGAATAGGGTACCAAAACTGGAAGAAAGTATGAGTTCATAAAAGTAGAAATTTCAGATTTTTTCCCCGCCACTTGTGCTGTCATTCAGAGATTCTTTTCTTCACTTTTCTCTGTTGTTTCTTTGTAGAAATAACTTTGCCCTAGACACTTTCTCTCCAGAAATGCTTTCATTTTCTCTTGTGCCTACAGACAAGTACTTAACCACACATACTTCAATAAGATAGCAGGTATCAGTCAACATCTTGCTGTGCCCAAATTTAGCTAATAAAATGAACCAGTGCAATTTCCATGACACCTTTTACAAAGTGGTCACTTACATATACACCTACACATCAAAGTATCAGCCTCCTTTACCTGTTCCTGTCTGCTGTGGTTTCACTCTAGATATTTAATCTAAATTCAGATAAATTCATTTAGTTTTAGTTATCTATCTAAATATATAGATGGATACTTATGGAGAAGCTGGTTTGATTCAGAGTATTTGAAATGAGGCACAATACACCAAAGGTGGGTACGCTCTTTCCTGATGGGGCGGGGGGAAGGAAATAACAAATCTAAATGTAAAAGTGGATCTTTGGGGCTTCAGAACTGCCACACAGACCTTCTCAACATTCTTATTAAATTGCAAAGATCTTTTTTTCCTCTCAGAACTTGCCAAATTTCATAGTACTGTGGGACTTGGGCCACCTGTACAGAATACAGATAAAAGTCTATAGGTTAAAGATGACAGGAGATGGATTTGGTTTATATCTTGCAGCATTTAGTGGCTTTATTCCTTTTATCTCTAAATAAATACTTGACAAGGCCAAAGGAGTAAAGCTTGAAGGCATTTTCCCCAAAATGCAAACAGTTTGCTCAATGTTGAATGGCTTGAACATTTGCTCTACAGAAAAGGAAAAATCAGGCTTACAGATATTTTCCTTCAGAGATATGCATCCAGCAGCCCTTTATAACCCTATACAAGTTCAAGTAGAACTAGTGAAAGTTGTTAAACTTATCAGCTGTCTAGGTCTGAAAATGTTGGAAATATTTCTATGATGTCTATTATTACAGTAATTTTCTTTTTTAGCAGATGGCAAGGGAACACATGAGGCCAGGACATTCATGTTTAAAAGGGTACTGAATTCCAGTTTTCAAAGCAAAATCAATACAGAAATGTGTGGAGAATGTGTCCTCTTCTGACATACAGAGTTCGGGGTCTTCAGTGAAAAAAAATTCTTTAACTTCACAAAAAGTGAAGTTCCCTTCCACAACATGGAATAAATAATTTGAGCCCAAACCAGGACCAATCACATGTCACCACATAAATGCCACAGAACAGTCACATGATTCACATGACATCTTGATTCATTTTCTTCCACATCAAAGTGACTCAGTGAGAAAATGAATAAGGGTCATATTCAACATAAAAAATTGTTGGCTGGTAAGATATCATTTTGATGGAAATTGGAGCTTTTAGCACATTAATACTTTATATCCAAATTATCTACTTTCAGCAGAAAAAGTTACATGTGAGAAACAGTAAACAAAAAAACACCTTTCCAAGATTGTGTTCTGTTCAAGATTTTTTTCACTGTGCAGTTTTGCTAATGTTTGTTATTCGTAAACCAAGCTACACTACGCTTACAGACCAAGAATATTATAACGTAGCTCATCAGCTTCATAAATCTATTAATGGACATGGAAAAGTACCAGAGTCAAGCCACATGAGAACGTGGCATCATGACAAAAAAGGCAGCAGCGGGCAAACACTAAAGTACTGAATTTCCTCCTGTTTAAAAAAATTGCACATGAAAGGAAAAACTTCTCGCCTTCTTGCTCCATAGCGTACTGTGGAGATAAGGAGATGTAAGCCTTGTAACTTTGACAGCCTTCTCAGGGAATCTAGGGCTGAATGTTACAGCAAGTGGTCTTTCAGGTAACTGGTACAATCTTTTTTCTAAAGAAGAATCTTGCTGAAAAAATCTTTTCCAGCTTGCCTTTCCAAAAGCTTTGGTGTTGTAAGAGTTGGCATTATTTTCCAAAATAGAAGGAACACTCACAGGAGTCTGAGTTGAGCCCCAGCTGCAATAAGGTACAGAAAGTTGCTGGGAAGATATGGACCTGTTGCATTTCTGTTGATAAAGTGAATATATATGTCATTAAGATGATGATAGTTTTTAATTACTTCCTTTGCACTGAATTATCTCCAAGCCCCTGATATCAAATCAGATAACTTCCTTTGCACTGAATTATCTCCAAGCCCCTGATATCAAATCAGATAACTGAAATAAACACTTAGCTACCTCAGAAATGCCACAAGTCCAACAGTGGCATTTCCCTTCATTTCCCTTATGAAATGAAGCTGCATCATCTGACTTTTTATTCTTTATTTCCATTTAAGAGAAAATGTTGATTTTGTTGAACAACAATCACTAGCTTGTTCTTAAGTAAAAAGTATGAAAAAGCAAAATTAATAAAATGAGCTGCAGTTTTCAGATCTTGAAGCTTCTTCTGACTGCGAAATTTTTATATATAGGCTAAGTGCCTAAATATGAAAATCTTTGGTAAGAACCCATCGATCCTTGACCCAGAACTTTGAGTTAGATTTTATACCTATTTAACAGCTGGTCACTTAGCATTGGCCTATTTTATGCAAATAGTCTTCCATTTAAATAACAGTCATTTCCATTTATTAGAGTAATCCAATTTCCTAAGGACAGCCTAATAATACAGCTGCCCCATTATGCCATGGATGAATGTAGTCAAATACTTGTAATTATATTTTAAATATGTTACTGCTGTTTAGTATTCCATCACACCCACAGCATAGTTGGTAGCTCACTGATATGAAGTACAGAGATCTGTGTCTTATCTAGAGAACATACAGTGTAGGTCCCTGTTCAAACAAGGATCACTATATTCGTACATTTTGTAATGCTCATATAGGTAAAATTACTAGAGCTTTAATGAAGAAAAGTTCAATTGACAATCATTTTACACACATATCTATAGGTAGTTCAGTAGAGGTGAGTTACTGTAGTAATTACAAAGTATTTTAGAAAGTCATTCTTCTATCTGAATTCTGAGCCTGGTTTTGCCACATGCTGTAATACCAAAAAAGAGGGGTGCATTCACAAGGATTCACAAGGCCTCGACTAAGGTCTTTTATAACTAAGCAGGTTCCTACTGGAACCAGTAGGAAGTAGCTCTAGAGAGAACCAGTCGCTGTGCTGGAACAGGCAGCACAGACCAGAATTGACAGGAGTAGCAGCTGAGCAGAAAAAAAACAAAGTGAGCAAGGTTTTGTAAGCCAGATTCAAAAAGAAATGGGTCATGTGTATCAATGCATTCAGTGTCCCAGAATTTCTAGCTTCAGCTAAGGACACAAGTTCCCACTTTGGTGTCAAATGACACCAGAATTCTCCCTTTTCTCTCACTCCCCTGAAAATAAAGTGGCCTTGATAAAATGTGCCAAACATCCCATCCATCTTAAGCTCTCCCCACTGTACATTCTGAGATAGCCCTGCAGTGACTTCCTAGGCCCCACGCAGGGACTCAGCGGACAACACGTCCTGCCATGGCCACACCTCACAAATGAGTACCCAAGCGCAGTCCTGGGGAAGGACACCCTTGCAGCATGGTTTCCTGGCCAAGCTTTGGGTGTAACCCATCCCTGTGTCCCTGGCCTAGTGATGGCAGCCCCGGGCTTCTTCGCTTCCCTCACTGAGGTGGAGGGACGGGACCTGCTGGTGGTCCCACGGTGAGCTCCTGGCTCCTCTCCTTTGGGAGCTGCTGGCCTGTGCTGCACACCAACAAAAGCTGTGTTTGTGTTGCTCTGTATGGTGGCACATGCTTCTCCAAGTTGCCACAAGCAAGTTGACCCCATCTTTCCACAGCATAAATACAGTAGAGGCTAATGTGCTCAAGCTATGCCTGAACTCCGCCTCTCCATCCGAATACATGTTAATAATTATTTAGTAGTCATGGTTGATGGAAGGTAAAGCAAGCAAGGGAGGTAACTTTTAACCAGTTCTATGACAATTTGTATCATCTGAGACCTTCCTCAAGAGGTTTATCCTTAGTCTGAATTGTTGTAGGCTCCTTGAAGTTCGTGACTTCAACCAACCACCAACCCTCTGTTCAAGACGCAATAAGACTTTTCTCCTGTCAACGTAATCCTTTTGAAGGGGCCACATTCCTTCCTTTATCCCTTCTTCAGTATCCAGATGAAAAAATATTTAATGGTCAGAAACAATGTTGTCTTCTGCTTGGTAACTTAGAGGTGCTGGGTGATATTTACACTTTAAGAGCTTGTTGGCTT
Source organism: Nyctibius grandis (assembly GCF_013368605.1). NCBI lineage: Eukaryota > Metazoa > Chordata > Aves > Nyctibiiformes > Nyctibiidae > Nyctibius > Nyctibius grandis. Next base: position 70,326,151 of record NC_090663.1, on the reverse strand, counting down.
AATAATGCCAATCTGGATTCTAAATTGGGAGAATAATGTGAGTTTTCAAGTATTTTAATAAAAATCACCATAACAATGCACTGTTTGGAGAAGGCAGCTAACAGTTATATGGCTGTATGTGCTAAACACTGTAAGTAGTAATATTTTAAACATTTTACAGTGATGATGGGTTTTGTTCTTCATAAGTCAAGAGAATCTTTTCTACAAATTATCTGCATCCTGGCCTAGTCACTTTCCAAACCTGTGTACAGACGCAATCCCAAATTCAATTTCAAAGCACTTACAATCAAAGACAAGGAACATTAAATGAGAGGGAAAATGAAGAAAATGCAGCTATCCTCAACTGCCTTCTCCCTGAACATTATGTATTAATTATTTTCATGAGACATTTAATTTGACACCAGCTTTAGAAGGGATGTGCAAAAGGGAGCAGTTTCCTATACAGCTTGTCTCAAGAAGGATATGATCTTGTCACACACAGGAGAGGCACAAATATAGCACTCGTCAAATTTGTTTTCGTTAGAGAGGCTTACAGAGTACTGATGATGTAGCAGAGGTAAAAGTACATAGGACAAAAGTAAAACTGTGGAAGAAACTTAAAGATAATTAATAGAAACAATGTAATTTAGCAAGAAGAAAGAGACGGTAAAAGGCTTGAAAAGGTATGACAGACAACACAGATGATCTGGAGAGATACACAGTCTGGGGATGGTAAAGCTGGAGACAGGAAGACCACCAAAATGAGTTATGAGAACCAAGATCGGTAGTTGCAGGAGATAGGTCAGAAATAAATCACCAATATAAAAATGGTAGTGGATGGAGTGCAGAGGGAAAGCCCGTTAGGGACAGATAGAAAGCCCCTGGCATTCTCACAGCGTGAAAACTAACTGAAAGAGATGCCGAAGAATTAAGCAGAGATCTGGGCAGAAAATTACAAGAATGTTTCACCAAACCCTGCAAAAGATTTTCAAATGATTGAATAGAAAGTGTCACTGGCATAAAGAAAATAAAGGACAGAAAAGAGTGGAAGACATTCCACTGAAAGCTGCCTAGAAGTGACTAGAGGTATAGTTACAGAAATGAAGTAAATACTTGTGTTTGCAGAGTCAATTAATTTAGATTTCTAAAGAGATGAAGCAGTGGAAATTACTGAAGGGAGACTTGCCTGCATGTTACAGCTTGAGGTATTGTGCATAGATAGACAATTATGTGGCCCACAGCATCTATAAACTGCTTGGTCAGATTGAACCGCTCTTTTTATAGTACATGTTTCTATGGAAAACAACATCATGTATTTAATTTGAAAGCATTTACCTGTTGAAAAAATTATCTGTGAATGCACATCACTTCACCTTGTAAATGCCTGCTACATCACACTTCTCTGCGTGATTTCTATATTTACTCATGTAGAATACTTTTGTTCATTATAAATAAAAAATTAATTATCACCAAGATGGTGCCTGCATGACAAAAATTAATGTGCAGTATGATAAAGAATGATTTATCTATTCTCCTTACAGTTGCTTAAACATTTTGAACTATTTTGTGAGCACTAGCTCCAACTGCAGTTGAGTATACAACTCCTTCCTCTCTCGGTCTATCATTAGTGGGAAGGTAAATCCCATTGACTCCAGCAGAAGACAGAGCTAGACAAACCAAATATTTTTTTAATGTCCTGCCAGTCTAAGAATTGGAAAATCATGTGACTCTGGTTTACAAAATGGAGAGGCACAAGAGACCGAAAAAAAATTGCACAGGCTGCTAAATCCAATTTACAGTGATGCTGACCTTCCTCAGCTCAGACCATGTTCTCACACTCCTACTGCACAGCTGAGCTGGCCAGGTTCCTGCATCATCATCATCACCACCATCCTCATAGTTTTGAGCTGATTTAACTCCCCAAGCCTGCTTACCACAGATCCAGGTGAACATTGATATTGATACAAAACATGCAGCTCTGTGCAATGGGAGGGAAAAAGGACTACAGCAGCTCTGACTTAGATGAGCTTACTCTGTTTTGGAGCTCCTTCAATAGGAACAGACCAACAATGAGACAGAGGTGCCACCATCCCCATAACCAAAACAACTGACACTGTTTGCTAGCTTCAGATTTCATTCTTCGTGGTCCAGCAGGGACATCATAATGCAGTAATCTTCTGCAAGCTTAGAATGAACTGCTGTTTTAAAATTTAAATAACATTTTGGAGCTGATATCCTACTATTAGAAAAAAGGATTGTGAAACGTGGCTTTCTTATCTGCCCTAAGAGTTTAACTGATTTTATGGAAATGGAGGATGGTACCTTGAGCACTCCGGCTGCAAGCTTTAGAGTTTCTTTTTTTGAGAGAAGCAAATTGGCTAATATACTGTACTTACATGACTGTAAAGCATTTGGCTTATTTCCACATTGAGCTACCACATACTTGCTGATTTCTTGGAGTGAGGGGTAGATATTATTAAATACAATAACTTAAATGGTATTGAAATGATTAAAGTTTATTTTTTAAATGATTAATTAGTTATTAGCTATAGCTGCTATAAATATATCTTACATTCCTCTTCAGCTATAAAGAAGGAATATGTCTGTCTAATCACAGTATTTCTAATATGGGTTAGCCAGTATCTAAGTCTTAAGACCTAAGTATCGTTTTCAATGATCTGGAAGAAAATACAAAGCGATTCCTGGTAAAACTTGAAGAGCATGCAAAAATTGGTGGAGTGGTAAGTAATAAGGCAAATGTTCTATAGAATGATCTGTCTCAATTGGTTAGGTGGCTTCATTTGAACAAGATAAATTTTAATAAGGACAAATGCAAAGTCATAAATCTAGGCACAGTCAATGCAGGTCATATTTATAGGATGGCACATCAAAGAAAGTGATTCTGAAACTGTAGATGGGTAAGAAATTGTCTGTGAACTCCCAGTGCAAAGGCGTTGCTAAATGAACTAATTTGATCCTTGGACAATAAAGGAATATTGAAAAGGAGTAGATACTTTTCATTATTTCCATATACAAAAACTAGTGTCCCCAATGCTGGAACATTATGTTTAGTTCAGCATTTGCATTTTTAAAAACATATTTAAAAATGGAAAATATTCAGAAGTCAATTAAAGCATATTTTGACACCTGAAAAATCTGCCTTAAGGCCAGAGAAGGTCAATATACTTAGTTTAATCAAGAGAATGCTAGAATATTATTTGTTCATGTTGAGAGAAGCTAGAATAAACCAGCAGAAAGTGTGGAAGGCAATAAGCTTCAAGTCTCAGCTGTTTAGAGGAACATGTGTGTGTTACATATACAGAATTCATACAGATAGATGGCAATCAAACTATTTAATGGCTTTTAGTTATGTACCTGCAGAAAGTGTTTTCCCTTGCTTTCTGTCAATACTGCTCAATATAAAGGGTATCACTGCTCTTAAAAACGAGAGATTGGCAGTGTTAATTTCCAAGAAATCAGGAAAACAGACAATATTAGAGTTAAGGAAGAGATGTTGCCTTACCACCACTCATGTTTAGACTAGGCAGAAAAGAAACAAGTTGAGTCACCATTGGAAAACACTATGAGGAATATATTTTCTTTCACCATTCCTTCAAAAAGAAGGGACAAAGGAATCTGGATTAGCCAGTCAAAGAAGGATTAAGGTAAATTCAGATTTGAAAAGAGGATGAAACAGTACATGGAGACATTAAATGGGGTTCAGAGGTTGGGGGTGTGTGTTTTGTTTTTTTGGTGGTTTGTTTTTTTTAAACAGCCACAGCATTGAAAACAAAGAAAAATCCAGACAAAGCTGAAAGGACGATTCCTTTAGAACCACCTCACGAAATACAGACAATCTCTCTAAAGAAATCAATGAAAATTGAATTGCTTGCTTGCAAACCAAGAACACTTACTGTGTTACTCCCAACAAACAAAGATTCAGTACACCTTGTGTGTTGACTGTCAACTTCTCATTTCCATATTTACAGTGAGGGAAAATATCTTCTGTAATAACAGAAGGTGGTTTGTGCAAAAAATCACAGTCTATATGTGCCTACATGGAAAGATTTCAAATAGTAACTGGCTTTTTAATGAGACACGGAGAGGTGTAGCAAAGCTCAACATGTAGAATTAAAATGAAGTGCACTTGTTAACACTGAACATACCTGCTAGAAGATAAAACTCACCGAGAGGTGTTAGATTTTCCATAATCTGAAATCTTTAAATCAAGATCGGATGTTAATTTAAAAGATGTATTTCAAAAGTTATTGCATCATGCAAGAATTCCTCAGCCATATTATGCAGGAAGCCAGTCTAGATTATTTTTCCAGCTTTGAATTCATTGAAACTATGAAGAATAGAGGGATTCCTAAATCCCACTGCAACAGAAAAGGTAAGTTGCACCAGAGAGAAATGGCAGTGAATACAGACAGACCGTATACTAAATGAATCCTCATCTGCTGGAGAGGGATAGGTGACTCAGCATTTTCTGGCTTTCTTGAAAATATATTTTATAAGAGGAACAGGGTGAAGGAAGACTCAAAAGGGTAAGAGGGTCATCCGAAATTAAAATGAACATCCATATGTTTCCATATTTCTTCAGACTGCATCTAGTAATTCCAAGGGCACTCATAATTAACCAAGGATATAGCATTTCATTTTCAAAGTACTGTACACACATTGACTAATCACCTAGAAATACTTTTAATTTGTTAGGCTTTCACCATCAGCTTCATTTTTAAAGGTTTAAATATTGTTTATTATAAGCCTGAAGTATTGTGTGATGTTTCCAAAATAGATTTTTTTTGTATCTTTAAAAGATTCTCTGTTATAGAGAACAGTATGAAGTATTAAGCTGCAGTAATGTATTTGAGATTATGCTGATTTTGTTTTGCCAAATACATGTTATTGTTTATTGCAATAAATAATTATAACAATGCAGATAATTTCTGCAGGGAAAGAAAAAATATACAGAGAGTAAATCTATAATTATGCAAAAAATAAAATGTAATGTTTTCATGACATCAGGTTCGATGATAAATAGCCAGTGGGAGGCAAATTGGAGGGAAGCAAAGGAGATGAGAGAAAAATTATTAAGTTATTTAGATGTATGACACAACCATTTTCTTCCTGAATATGGACTACCGTATTTGAAAATAAGGCTTTGATCAACATCCCTTTCCCTGAATTTAAAGCTTCATGGGTTATTTTTCTCAAAAAATCATCTTAGAATTTTAGCACAGGTGAAAATAATTTTTCAAAATGTGAAGGGGAATGCAGAAAGAAAGTTCACCTTCAACCTTCACATTGTGGCAATGCCAGCCAAAATAAACACTACTTTATGTGACTATAAATTCTGCAGAGCCTTTACTTCTCTCTTCTCCCAAAGATGTCCAGAAATACAACCTGCTCCCTTATCCTCCTATCTGAACAAAAGAGTAATCCTATTTTCTTAAGACATCAATTTTTACCTCTTTTGTGATGATTTATAAGGCTGCAGTTTTCCTTTTATTCTGTCAAACAGACTTCCATATTCTCATTGCAGCTGACCTCTGAATGCACTGTAGGAAGCAGAAAAGTTTGATACCATCACTGCAGGGTAACTTCTTGTTATTGAAACAATGACTAGTCGAGCAGCAGGAGACTCTGAGAAACCTCTTCATTCTAATCATTGAAAAGACTACTTCTTCATCAAAATGACCCTGGAGTTCCTGATCTAATTCTTGAAAATGACAATGTTGAAGTAGCAGTGTTTAGTCAAAGGAAGATTTTACTACGAGCAGACACAGTAAGCAGGGCCTTATTTTTCTAGGATGTCTCTGAGAAATGAATCTGCAATTCTTTATAAATTCACCACATTGTTTTTACCTCCAAACTATTATTTTAAGCCAGATTAGACTCACTCTAACTGTGCTTCCTACTGCGTTCCTACCAGTTATTAAATAGCAAGGAATAACCTTGGACTGCTGTTGTTAAAGATATTGCTTCTCACAATATGTTTGGAAGTTAGCTAGTGGGAAGGTACACAACATGTAGGATGAAAGCAAAAGCAGACTTTTGGGGGGACTCTCATTTAATTTCCCTTCCTCCCTCCATTCCTGTTCACAGAAAATCGCTTTTATTCATACACATACACACACACGAAGATGCCTTAACTTCATAAGGACAATTAATAAAACGATGGAATGGGAAAAACAAGGAGCTTTTATACATAGTTATCTGTAAAGGGTATACTCCATACACAAGACAAGAAATAAACCACTAGATCTGCAGCAGGATAGATATAGATTAATTATGAGGAAAACCAATGTAATAGGAAACACTGGGATGGATTGTTATGGGAATCTGCTGAGCACTGTTGTTAGAGGTTTGGCAAGCATATACAGGATGGTATAGCTACAGCTGATCCTGCTTTTGGGTGGACACTTAGATACATATATATATAACTATCTTTGTAGCTAATGAGTGGATGATGGATTTGAGAAAGAGAGGGTCATCTTGTATCTGATTTACCTGGCACATTCCAGAAAAATTACAAAAAAACCACAAAGTATTTAGCTTTTAGGTAAATAAACTAACTCCTTTGTAAAATGTTGTTTAATGGAATATTCTGATTTTTTTTTCAAGGATGATACTTGAGCATGCATTTCAGCAGCTCATGAGTATATGTGCAGGGTTTTCAGATTTGGGAGTCATTTTGCAGATCACCTTAAGAAGTTTTATGAACTACCACAGATCAGCTGCTTGGAAGTTGAATAATACTGCACCAAAAGTCCTCCTGAGGATCTTTTCAGCTCTATTTTTCTATGGCTTTAAAAATAAAATTAAATAAAATAATTTTTAAAAAGACTGCTTGGAAACCATATGACCTGAAACTCTTGGCAGGCAAAATCTCACTTGTCATTACCACTCCTTGTTAAGATAAGATTGTGTTACACATAGATGGTACAAGACTGAAAAGATCTGTCTTAACACAGGACTACTAGGTAGCCTTTCTGGAGTTCCTGTCCCAGCTCTGACACTTCTTTCAATTGGGTTCTCAACATTCACTTTGAAGCCAGGGGAATGTCTAGAAAAGCCTCTATGTCTACATATAAATAAGTAAATGCTGGTTCAGGACCAAGCCCCAGCTTTGAGGCCAAGGGATGCTGATTGCTCTAAGAGAAAGCTGTTTGGAGTAGTACAAACCACAGCCAGCAGAAGTACAGTGCTTGAACTGGACTGTTGTTCTTTTGTTTGACAGTATGGATAAACATCAGCTCAGGGGAGACTACAGCCAAGTACCCAGGAATGTGGATGTGGCTAATCTGTTTCATTTGACCTCAAGGACCAGAGAACAGATCCTGGCCTTCATTTTATTTAGTAGTACAGACACAGTCAGAGGTACAAAGAAATACACCCAAATGTGACAGGTGTTTCACAAGTCAAAGATGAAAGGCACTAATAGGACAAAAGCAGCTTCTGCAAGAAGACCAGCATGAGTCAGTGGTAGTAGGTGGGCTGAGCATCTTGCAAATTGAACCCTTCCTCCTTTGAAGCTCCTTGGGTGATTGCCTCAGGTGGAGCTTAATGGCAAAGGGCCTGGAATTTGGACAACTCCCTGAAAAGAGGCTGGGGCAGGGGGAGTCCCTGACTACTCATAGGGCAGACAAGCTCCATACTTAAGCTTTATAACTAAAGTACTCTATCTTGTATTGACCACCTATAGAATGGACACCACAACAACCCCTGGAGCTGTTGCAAAGCATTCTATAGCTGTTATAATGTTAACAATAGTCCTGAACATCACCCACAGCCCTCCTGACTTCTCCTGGGTCAGCATTGGCTTTTTCATGCTTTTCCTAATATATATAAAATCAATTTATGACCATTTATGAAAGGCTTTGCTAATCCGGCATATTTAAACAACTAATATTTTTAATAAAGAAGTTTTAGTTGTTCTTCCAAGAGACCTGTGCTCAGCTTTTTGATTTGTTTGAGTTGGTTGGTTGGTTTGTTTTAATGGGAGAGGAGAGATGAGAGTACTCTGTGGCCCCTGCAGAAAAATACAACAATGACATCATGGTTATGCTACCTTCTGCAAAGTTGCACATCAGTCTCAAAATGGTATTAGCTCTAGCATTCACTTGGGAAATAAATGTATCAGATTGACTCACAACTGCAAATGTTAAAGGCTAAGAAAAAAGAGGAAACTATAGGGTCAGCTGCAAATATCTGAACCCGCAGGAGAAAGAAAAGCAGCATGAAAACACTGCATGTCAAAAAAAATTGCTGGTAAATATTAAATACTGTGCAGGTCAGCTGGATCAAGTGGCTTCTTTCCAAAAATAAAAATTAACAGGTAAGAGAAGTTTCTCTTTCATTGCCAAAAACCTGTCTGCCTTTCCTCATTTATGGGATATGACTAGCAGTAATTGAAGAAATACATGTATGTCTAGAAAGAGCTATAACTTCCAAAGGAATAACTGAAACACTCTCATTCTGTCTATAGCATTGATAACATAGGTAGTAACACAGATTCAAGCCTTGAATTATCAGTTGAAGGAACATGCCATAGGATGCTATGCTTTTTCTGCTCTCTGATGATTTATGTTTAGGGGAGCTCTAGGCCTTCAAAATCCTATGTCACTTTCTCTTTGGCTACATCTGGGGATTTAGAAATCTCTGTGTCCCTCCTGTTAACTCAACAGTGGAATGAATCTACTTTACTTTTCTGTTTAGTTTCCAAGTGCTGAGGCACAGTTACCCACAGTCATCAGTCCTCAACAACTCCTAGCATAAACAACTGTTCAAAACAAGTACCAGGCTGTAAACGTCCTATTTCGAGAGGGGTTTGCTAGTCTAAAGATACATGTATCTATGGAAAAGAAAATATAAGATAACAAGCAGTACTGCAGGAAAACATCACAACAGAATAAGTACCACACTACAGATACATCTGAGATAGAATGGTGTTAGCAAGAAGATACACAACTAGGAGAAGTTCAGCATGGGAGAAATACAATACCAAATATAATATATATGGCTGACAAAGGGAGGAAAAGGTAAAGCAAACATACTCTGAAGCAAAAATAAAGCCATGAGAGATTTTAATACCAGCTCTGAGCACCTGCAGCTTAATTTTTCAAAACAGAATTTCTGAAACTTTCCTAAGGGTGGTTTGAGATGAAAAGCATCACTATTCACAGATGTGTACAGTTGCTTCCATTTGACAGTATATATAGATGGTTTATATCTATGCCATAAGCATATGCAGAGTAGTCCTTCACAAAGAAACATCAAGTTCAAGACGTAACATAAACGACCTAAATTTAAGTTTTTCAGAAAAAACATGCACACTCAGAACCTCATGACACTGGGACTTTCAAAATTCAGAGATGCAGAATAATCTCCCTTTCAGAACCCCAATATTGAGATACTGCAGTTTTGCTCCATTTTTTAAAGTCAATGCCTCTGTTTATCTAAATACTCTAACAAATTAAAGTTTTAAGAAGCATGAACTTGAGATTTACAGATCATTTCAACAAATAGTTAAAATAATATTACTTTCACTACTCTGTGATCAGTATCGGAAGTTAGAATAAGATATCTTATTAATAGAGAAATCCCCCACAATGACAGTCATCTAGCTACTTTAAACTTCCAAGCAGGAGACTTAGTATGCATTTTGTTAAAGGAAGTAGAAATCATTAACTATAAACAGCTTATTTAGCACAACCAGGAACATATAGGTATCTTAAAATCTAATTGTCAAACAATACGTGAAGGAGACTCTGCCAGTCTAGCTCTTTCTGGTCAACCAGGTGCCTTCAGTAACCATTCTGCCACACACTGCAGAATCTGTCCTACCACACAACGTGGGACATCACATTTCCTTTTATTATCAATTCTCTGGAAATCAAAATGCCTCGATGAAGTCACAATAGCTATTGACTCATTCTGAAGCAACCTGCATTGTTTGCTCAGCTCTTACTCTATCCCAACACCACTTAAAGACACCTTTTTTTTGAGGCGTACTCTCAACTACCAAATTAAGCCCATAAACTTCTCTTTTCTGCAAATTTAGCTCAACTCTTTGTTTTTCTCCACATCTTGTATCAAAAAAATTTAAAAAATAAAAACAGCAACTGCAACAAAAGATGATTAAGACATCAGAAAGGTTACCTCCTTTGAGATCATTTCTGAGCAAGTGGAATACTGAAGCAGCACAAAGACCTCCATCTAGTTCTGGAAAGGAGAGAGAAAAGGGACTAAATATATTTATTTTCCTGCTCATCTGTTCATTTTAACCATTGCAAACTTCATTTAGAATTATTCAGAAACAGTTTCACTTATGAAGATCTTTCCATTGAACCTCTCAAAGCTAAATGTCATTCAAATTCGAAAAACTAAAGATCAATTAAAACATAACAATATTTCTCTCCTCAGAGCCTCTTTGCAGGTTCTGTGCTATACCTGAGGACTGGACCTACTGTCCACTTGACTATCACCATTGGAATTTCATCCTTGATCTAAAACATCCCTAAAGTACTACTTTGGCAGCAAAAACATTAAAAAGCACAATAAGCTATTAAATAATAAAAGCTATATAAGTCATAGTCACTGATCTTCTGTACAGCCTTATAAAACCATGACATGGCCTTATGTACCAAAAAGGAACTTTTCTAGTACTGGCATCTTACGTAAAAAATTATACATCTATTTGCAAGGCAGCACCACATTTTTCAGTCTGAGATCTCCAAATAAGATACGTCTAAACTAATACCATTTTACCAGCCCTTCTAAGTCTTTTCTTCATTTATTCTACATCTCACTTATTAAACCACCAACCAAGTGGATACTCCGATGATATAAAACAAGAACTTAGTTTGTCATGAATTTTCTCTGCCAACATCAAAAGCAAAATGCATGAGAAAGATCAAAGCAACTAGAGCACCTGACTTCACTAAATATGCAAGTTCTGCTTCCTAAAAGGTTGTGTTCCTCCAGACTGGGATACAGCTTAACAGAGCTGGGCCTGCAAAAAGGCAGAGTGCAGGGATGGATCACAATCCAAGGTGGAGTGGGATCTGGGAGATAGAAACCACGGGCTTGCTCAGTTACAGAGATCCTTGCGTATTTTTGGCTTACATCCATAAACCAGCAACTTCCTCTTATTCTTGGACCTTGTGTCCACCTTTCTTCTCCATGATGTAAGGAAATGTTTAGTTTAATTACTGCATAAGGGCTTCTCCCTTCTTTGACATTCTTTACTTAGCTGAATTTTGTGTGAGAGTCTACAAGGAAGTTTGAGGGGGTTTTATCAGATAAAAACATTTAATGAATAAAAGCCTACAGAGACTGCACGACCCTGCTTCAGCAGCTTTATTATTTGATTCACTGGAGTTGAGACAAAAATTGTCAGATGCAACTGTATGTTTATGGACACAGTAAGTTAACATTTGTAGTTGCAAGTTGAAAACATAATCATCACTTCTTCAGCTGAATTTTATGAACATTTTAATTATTGTTAAATGTCCAGTATATTGTAACCTGTCACTCTTACCAATACAATAACTAAAGAAAGGTTCAAACTAAAATAATGGATTTGAAACCAGGGCAGGGGGGAAGAAAAAAAAGAGAAAAAAAAAAGGAGAAAACTAATTCAAATCCAAAGATATTTACAGGGGCATTGATGTTTGAGGTTGTCTCCATTTAGCCTGCACCCAGGGCTAAACAATAACCAGTTGTTCTATCACCCAAGACCCCTCCCCAGCTGAGAAAGGAAATTGGGAAAAGGATTGAGACTCGTGGGTTGAAATTTAAAGAGATTTAATAAAATAAGAGAACCAACATCAATACTAATACAAAAGACACAAAATTATACTTAGCTCACAGAGTGGTGGCAAGTTCCTCCAGACAGGGTAACCATTGAGAAGAGAGGCAAGGAGAAAGAAGAGAAAGAGAAAGAGAAAGAGAAAGAGAAAGAGAAAGAGAAAGAGAAAGAGAAAGAGAAAGAGAAAGAGAAAGAGAAAGAGAAAGAGAAAGAGAAAGAGAAAGAGAAAGAGCAAAAAGCCACCCCCTCAAGCTTTCCCATTTATAGTGATCATGACATTAATGCTATAGAATACACCTGTGGGCCAGCCTGGCGCAGCTGCCCTGGCTTTCACTGCTGATGGCCTTGATCACCATACCATGGCTGGCCACAAACTGAAACAAAATGTAACCGAAAAGTGATTCTATAAATTTTATCCCCATGAAACCAGGACAGAGGTGTAATGTGAATGTCAGGACCTCCTGGCAGTAGGTGTCCTTTCTCTCCTTTCTTATGGCATTGGGCAGGAAATACTATGCCCTTACATGCAAAAGAATAGGAGGCAGGGACTCAGCATCCATAAGGGTCAGCAACGGAACCTTGGTGCACAGAGCTCGCTTCCAAAACAGCTTTTATAACATCATGGGAACTGCACTGTATCTTCAAAGTACTGTACTAATTTTTCAAACTAAAACCAGAAACCTACATACCTAAAAAGTGAAAGGGTTGCCCAAAGCTTCAGCTTTTAAATTACCAGTTGGCAAGTGAGCATATATATGCAGAATGTTTGAAAATACTAACGTTTCTATGGCAAATTAATACTGAAATATACTAACAGATCATGTTAACCTGTCACTTCATCTTGTTTCCGTGACTTCAGCAAGCTATGGCCATAGTTGCTTATGATATCATCAGAACGCATCACTGAAATCAGAACCTCTTGGAATAAGTCCTGGGAGATTCAAGTTAGAAGTCAAGCAGAGCTTCCTAATCAGTAGGTTTCTTTTTAAAAGCTACTTAGATTAATAAAAGAACAATTACTTTCATTTTCAATCTTCTAAATTGTTGTAATCTTGGATAAATACAGTTTAATGAGATCACCTTATGCTAAATTGATTTTTCTATTCTACAGAGCAAAGTGCTTTTCAGTTCAGAACTCAGCAATACATGCAGTGAAGTTATCATGATCAAAATATTACTTTCAATATATGAAATGTGAAGACATGCACAGTATATTGCTTTGCTATGAAATTCTAATATAAATGTGGGTAATTTCTATATTCAGATTACTAAAATTAATGTTTCATTCCTTGCAATAAATTAATTTTTTCCCTTTTCAGTGCAGGATTTTTCAAAAACAGATACATTGCTTTTGGAAATCACATATATCCTCATAAGACAGATAAAGTCATCTTATGTTGAATTGAAGTCAGGACCTACCAAATCTAATACATCTTTTGAATCAAATATATGATCTACTAAATCTTATCGGTATTATGCATATTGAAAGCTAAACTGATGAATCACAGGATAAATTAGATAGCAAATGCGTGACAATATAGTATTTATTAAAATGGATCAGTGATTCGTTTCAGTTCCCAGAACTTAATATATCAACTTCTGAAGAATTCTTTAAAATTGCAGAGATTTTGTAGAAAGGCAAAAGACACAGGTAAAAATAGACCAGAAAAACAGACCAGTCATATCTTAGCCAACCATAACAGAAGTCTGGGGTGTCTAAAGTCCTGTCTCTTTTCTTCTCTTTTGTAACCTCACACATTTCCAGTATCCTGTAAATAATTAGGCATAATTAATTTTACTATGAGTTTTCACAACCCTACAAGAACTATTTAAAATTGGAAGAATCCCTCAGCATATATATGTTTTCTCTACATAAAGCTTCCCTTATACAAAATAGCATAGTGTACCTTTACTGTCATGTTGCAGTATCTCTAACTTTGCAGTCACTTCTTTGTCTACCCATCTACCCAGCTGATGTATTGGTGCAACCAGCCTCACTTGTCAGAGGAAACTCAGTACAATACCCACCCAATTTAATCCTTACTTGCAGAAGGGATTAGACCACATCAGGTCTGGCTCTCTTGACCCCCTCAGAGTCCTCCAACGTCGTCCTGTGAGGCTTCGCATGCCTGCAGGAAGCGTTATAAATTACTGAGGCAACTAGACTCCCTGGAAGAGGACCAGAGCAGTTGGGAGCTGCCCAACCGTGTCCCATGGCCAAGCCCAGCCTACCAGCAGCCACAACTGGCGAGGACTGCCCCCCAAGGCTGCTGGGATGAATGCTCATGTCAGTAGGAAAGAAGAAATAGTTTAAAAAACAAACAAACAAACAAAAAAAACCTACAACAACAACAAAACACAACACTTGGGAACAGGACTAAATAGACTGCCAAGGAGACATGCATGGCCTGGTACAACAGGCGACTTTGGCAAGCGTGAGACTAAGGTCAGCAAAGTCCCAGCATGGTTGGCAAAAGGGCAAGCTGTGAAGGTGCTCCAGTGGGTGGATGAGTTTTTTGCTCAGCATGGGACAGAGCAAACTTTTTAGGTTGCAGAAAGCCCAGGCAGGTAAGGCTAGACAGTTCTGGAGCTGCTATAAAGAAAACACATTGGCATGCCACCACTCAAAATAGGTCACCAGAGCTAACACCAAGACCCTGCCCATGCCCAGGGTGGGAACCTGAGTATTCCCTCCAGTGCTGCTAACAAAGACAATAAAAACCTAGTCATTGTGATGTTGCCAGATGTAAGTGAAGGGGGAAAAGTAACAAGTCAGTTGTATAAAAGGGTATTTGTTTGCATCAATGTCATTTTATGCTCAAAAAAATCACAATGGCTGGCTTCTCAACTGACCCATCAGGGAACACCAGAGTACATCTTCAGGGACATGAATTTGACAGAAATGGCTGGTATATTTATGCTAATTAGCTTTGGATATTGTCTGTATGGAAAGCCAAAGGGAATATTCATGTGCTTACCTGTTGGGATGTGCTAGAGAACCTTTCTACACTAAACTGATTTAATCCTCCAGTCTGTGTTCTCATATATGTCTGTACAAAGATTTCTGCTACTAAAATTTGTAAGCAGACTCTCCTACAGATTATAGTATTATAAATAGGTGATAAGGCAGAACAAGAACTAGCCCAATGGTTTCAACATCTCCAAAATCTGGTGTTTAATTTTATCTAAACTAAAGCACCAAGAATATTATGAAAGAACGCTGAAAGATAAGAGATAGGGTCAGTTAGTCCATCCAACTGCCAATATGCTGTACGAATTTGTGGCTTCCATACATTTTTTAATTTATCTTCCTCATTTTTCACAATTTCTGTGTTACCTCTTAGAATTAAGCTATTTCTATCAGAAAACATTCATTCTCGTGCTGCTGGATCTCATTAGTTTTCCCAATCTCTGAGTATTTTTTGTGGTTCAGATGCCCTAAGAGGTTTTTGTTTTGTTTTGCAGCTCTTGAAGTCCAGTACATGATTTTAAGAAGCTAATATGTATCATAAAAGGTAGTTATTTTGAAATTACTCTCACTGTAGTTTATACCATTTCCCACAAGTTTATTGTTCAAACCATCTCACAAAATAATAGCAAGATGATAATCTCTAAATGGATGTGTACCACAACAGCAAAATGAGAAAATGGAAACATTTAGGCCAGCATAATTATAGTTAGTCATCAGTATCTGTCCTTCAAAAATTATTGCTTGACTAAATACTCGCATGATAAGGGGTCAGTATTGTTGGCATCTTCATTGTGATACATGCCACAGTTTTCTTAATGGCTCTTGCTTATTCGCCAGGTTTCGTCATTTCTACAGGAGTAAAGTGGTACTGCTGGCATGGGACAGCCAGCAATCAGAGTCTGCCATCTTGTTTTAAACGGAGGTTGATAAACTGAACACAAAAGACTGCAATGGCAGTATATGTGATGCAGTACAAAAGCAAAAGGGAGGCTTGAGAGCAGTATTGTTTAAAACTTTTGAAAATTAGAGAATGGAAAATCAACATATAATGAGAAAATATTCAAAGTTGAAGATGTTTCAACTTACCAGTCAATTGAATTGCTTTAATACAAACTGTTATTTGGAAAGACCTGCAGGACGAAGGATGACTGAAGTAATTTTTTTAACTGTAGTCTGATTTTTGTGGTTATAATACATTTATCCATACATTCATATATACGTATGTATAAAATACATACATGTATTACAATATATGTAATCCGTATCTCCCTCCCTACTTGTGCCTTTCTAACTCAAATTCTGCAGAAACATGCTTACATATTTACCTAATTTAATGCCCTACTAAACATTTCTGAGTCTTTGTAAAATGACATTCCTATTATACCTCTTCTGTCTTAAGGCTCCTATTCTTCTACTATATGTTGCTAATAATATCTACTGGTTTGGTTTTGGGTTTTGTTTGTTTGTTTGGTTTGTTTTGTTTTAATGGGGCAGTTAATCTGAAATGCATTCTGCTTTCTGATAGCTGAGGAAAAATTCGTATTTGCCTTGTAAAGAAATTGAACCCCTACTTCAAAAAATGCAGCATATAACATGTTTCATGAGATGTATCAGTCTATCACTCTGAAGAGCTTGTGTTTTTCAAGGTCATCTGTGGGTAAAACTTTTTAACGTTCCTTAGGAGTCTATGTCACATTTTTCAGAAGTCAATTATGAGTTTTGGAGCCTAATTCTATTTGATTTCAATGGATGTTAGGCTTCTTTATTCCCTTCAAAATTAGGACACTGGATACTTTTGAAAATTTTACTCCAATGTGACCATTCTTGTTACATTTACTGCCTGATAATTAAGGCAATTAGAGTATCTTCTACACTATCATTAGCATGCATTTGACATACTCAAGTAATTTTTGGGTACTGGACTACATCATATTTCTGAATTAACATCCACATTGTCAAAAGTAGCATCTTCTTGATAAAAGCTAACAGCAAGCTTTGAGGTACAGGAAACTGATAATACAGTTCCTGTTCACCGCACAGTACCATTCACAAGGCTTAATGAACAGTGTAGTGACAAACTTGTAAGAGTGACAAGATAGTAGTCCATGTGTTATGAGGTTTTTTATTTTCTTTTATACTAGGTTAGAGGGTGTTTTTTTAAGGTGAAGTAAAAATTTAATTTAAGGTGAAGTAAAAATTTGCAATTTGCAATTTGAAATAGCAACTATAGCTCAAGATAAATCTTATATTCTTCATAATTCATATTATTAGATTACTTTTAGCACAGCTCATCAGAGGAGCTCCTTTCTACAGTTCTATTTCTTTAAAAATTCTCTAATGCAGATAAATTAAAACATATGCAGTAATGATTTAGCTGAGATGCAACACTGTGTCTACAATGGAGTCCTTCTGTGACTGGAGTCCTTCTGTGACCTTGCCAAGTTTACAGAGTGTGCCAATAACAGAACTGGGATTAGAAAACTGACTGATTAAAATTTTGCTCACTAGGATAAAACACTTGAAATGAATCATCTAATTTTCTAGCATGTCCTCGGGTTGCTGCAGGCACAATAAATTACATTCACGTAATAGCAAACTATAAAAAATTAGAGTTAATACATTTCATATCTATTGTAACATTATATCCTGTTTTTAAAACTCTCAATTACCTTAAATTTTGAAGTTCACAGGTAATGAAATATATGACCAGTGCTTTTCAGGGTGAAATTTCAGGACCACAGCCTGATCCGAAATACATAGAACTCCACTGAAATCTTTCTCCCAACTCAGTAGACTCCAGAACAAGCCCTATCTGCACATTTCTGATTAACATCAAATGCTCTCCCTAGTATCTCCACAAAGAATAGACTTGCAGAGATGCCGAATGTTCTGAGTATAACCTTGCACTCCAGTGAAACGAGCAGAATATAAATAGAAAACCGCAACAAGCAATTGCAGTGGAAAATAATCAGCAGAAGTAGTAATGGAATTAATGGCTGCCAAACCCTTGCACATCAGGGCAAAAATGCAATCTATCATGCAGCTGTTTGTCATTCTTGCAAGGGGTTCCAAAGGTTCACCTAAGGAGACAAGTCTCCAAGGTTTCCTCTCTAGTAAAGAGATGTAGGCTCCTTCAGAGGAAGATAAAGAGAAGACTCTACCAGTCTCCTTCTCAAGGAGCCCATCTATTCCACCCACTGTAAATACAGCCCGAGAAGATTAGCTACCATGGGGTAAAACCCTATTATTTGCAAAAGCAGTTACACAGAACTCAGTTTTCCTAGCTGAGTAAATAGTTGACATCTATGTTTATGTAACAACCTCTAACTTTTGTCAAGATACCAACAGAGCTACTCATCTAGTTTGGTGGGCTGCTAAACAACATAATCAGCAGAGTGGTCCATTTTAAGGTTCTTAAAATTTCAACTAAATCCTTTTACATTACCAAAAATATTATTTTTCATTGTATCTATTTTTATTACATCTGTTCACAGAATCACAGAATGTTAGGGATTGGAAGGGACCTCGAAAGATCATCTAGTCCAATCCCCCTGCCAGAGCAGGATTATCTAGATCATGTCACACAGGAACGCGTCCAGGCGGGTTTTGAATGTCTCCAGAGAAGGAGACTCCACAACCTCTCTGGGCAGCCTGTTCCAGTGTTCGGTTACCCTCACTGTAAAGACGTTTTTCCTCATATTTATGTGGAACCTCCTGTGTTCCAGCTTGCACCCATTGCCCCTTGTCCTGTCAATGGATGTCACTGAGAAGAGCCTGGCTCCATCCTCATGGCACTTGCCCTTTACATGTTTATAAACATTAATGAGGTCACCCCTCAGTCTCCTCTTCTCTAAGCTAAAGAGACCCAGCTCCCTCAGCCTCTCCTCATAAGGGAGATGTTCCACTCCCTTAATCATCTTCGTGGCTCTGCGCTGGACTCTCTCTAGCAGTTCCCTGTCCTTCTTGAACTGAGGGGCCCAGAACTGGACACAATTTTCCAGATGCTGCCTCACCAGGGCAGGGAGGAGAACCTCTCTTGACCTACTAACCACATCCCTTCTAACACACCCCAGGATGCCATTGGCCTTCTTGGCCACAAGGGCACACTGCTGGCTCATGGTCATCCTGCTGTCCACTAGGACACCCAGGTCCCTTTACCCTACGCTGCTCTCCAACAGGTCTGTCCCCAACTTATACTGGTACATGGGGTTGTTCTTGCCCAGATGCAGGACTTTACACTTGCCCTTGTTATATTTCATTAAATTTCTCCCCGCCCAACTCTCCAGCCTGTCCAGGTCTCTCCGAATGGCAGCACAGCCTTCTGGTGTGTCAGCCACTCCTCCCAGTTACAGTAGTTCCCAAAAGTTTCAGAGAGAATTATGGTGGTCACTCTATAAAGATATCAAAAACTCCACAGAATTTCCTCAAACTTTTCTTTTTCTGTTCATCTGATGCTCTAATTAACTCCTGCAGTTGCTGAAAGGTACAGGAGTTACATTTGGCACTCTGTGCATTAATTGGACTTGAAAACACTTGAACACATATATGTCAGAATGCCAGCTATCAGGCAAACTGGGGAAATGCCAAACCTAAAAGGAAAACACGAAAATGAAAGCATTGTAGCAGTTCTCATTGTGCTCAAAATTTATCACAGGCTTTTAAACCGCATTTGAAAGCATATGGACGCTCTTAAAAGGAGCACCATTATTTATTACCTCCTGAAAGGCAACTTGCACTCTTCAGAACATCCTACCATTCTGCTGCACTGGGAAACTGGTACCTCCAAGGTAACTAAGATCGCTGTGTATCATTAAATACTCTATCATCATTCCAGAAAATGACTGTGGAGGAATTAGATTACGTAAGTAATCATGCTGAAAAATAACACGACAAATTCTGAAATAAAAATAAGACAAATTCAAGCCAACTTGAAATCCTAAACCTCAATCTAATGTATAGATCTAAAACACAATCAATTCTCAGTTGTTTTGTTTGTTTCTTTTCTAAATGAGGCACAAACCAGAATTCCTTACATAAACACAGACTGAGATTCACTGGACTACTATATTTGCAGAGATTGGCTCCCATCAGTGTACTTTTCAACAGTTTTCAAAAGTACAATATTAGAATTTCATTGTAGATTTTAAGATACTTGAATTTTGTAAAGGATACACTAGGACTTTTGAAGAGAAACACAACACAGACTCACAGACTTTTTTTTTTTTTTAATGAGGGGAAATATTCTACTGGTACAAGTAATTTACAATCTCAAATCCATTTTCTGGAAAATACATGTTCACAATAAAAAATTACATACTATTTTAAAAATATTATTACAGAGAGGATCCTAGAAACAATGTGTATTCTTAAACACCTTCTAAATTTTGATAACTGATATTAGATAATCTAACATTGCAAATTGCATTACCAGAACAGGGAGTCAATATATTGCCAATTTTTTTAGATCACAACAACAAAAATATTAGCAAGTTAAAACTGGCTGCTGGGCTTCAGCCAAAAATACTTCATTTTTCATGCTACAAATATTTGCCTTCATTTTTAAAAAGTGACAGCCATTGTTATCACAGACAAACAACAAGTTAATCCTAAACAGCCATTTTTATCTAAGTAGTAATAAGGTACAAATATACTATCTTTAAAGAACACATTTTTAAAAAAAAAAAAAAAAAGAAAAAAAAACAACAACAAATCAAAATCAACACTCCTTCATTGACTTTGCTCTATATTAGTTTTAATGTTTTATAAATGACTGCACAGGTGACAAATGAAAGAGGCTTCTCCAGAAAATAACCAAAGGTAGACAATAAGGCCTCTGAACCTAATCTCTAATATTCATGTAAGCTAATAAATTTATAGACCAATGAAGAGATGCTAGTCCAATTTAAAGATATGTCTCTGTTCCTTTGCAGCCCTGAATTAGAGGTTTGCTCTAACAGTAATATAATATGCTATAACTACAGAAAAAAATACACAGTTAAAAAAGGAATTCAATCCACGTGATCCAATATTTCTTTCTACATTAACTAGGAAGAAAAATATATTAAGAGAAGCTCAGACTTTGGTATGACGCTGAACAATTACATGCAAAAAGATGTTTACAGTTCACATGGAGTGCATTCACTTTAAATTCTCATTCAGGAAAGCACTTAAGCACATGCTTAACTTTAAACACATGCTTTGGGCCCTGTGAAGTAACTGAGATCTAATCACATTCCAAATAATGATGGATATAAAGCCAAACGACATTAACATGAATGGCTTTTGGATTCAGGCTTAGCATTTTTCAAGTCTTAAATATACAGATACAGACACGTACATACACATATACACACCCCCCCACAGAGACACATACACAGAGAGATCTGTCTCTAAACTAAGCCAAAACATGAGAAATTAGAATTCAAAAGATAATTTGCTAAGAAACCAGAATTATACTGAAAACAGAGATTTTAAAATACAGTGGCCACTTCATCTTATTGGCTCCTTAAATCCCAAGTTTACTTACTCTAAAGTAAACATTTACGAAAGCCTGAGCATTTCCTATCTGGAATCTTCCTTCCATACTCTCACGTCCCAGGTTTTGATCGCACAGAAAAGAGATGGTTTGGCTCTAACAAAAATCCAGTTTACAGAGTTTTTTTGTCATGTTTTGATGCCAGGAAAAAGAATCAATTCCTCTTCTAAAGAGATGTGTCTCCTGATAAGAGACTGATGTTGGCAAAAGCACAGACTTTTCATCACAGATCACTTTATGGGCTTTTGTACGTGAAATACAGAAGAAAAAATAAGGCACAGTTTATAACAGAATGATAAATCTTTACAATTAGATTACTCTAATCATTAATTACTCAATCACTCATTGGATTAATCATTAATCATTATTTTCCTGATAAAGAAAAAGAGGATTCCCCCTCATTTTATCTCTCAAGTAAAGAGAAGATGCCTTTTTAGAAGCAATTGCTAAAAAGGGGGTTGGGTGAAGCTTCATTGAAACTGTTTCGCACAATAACATCTTTTTTCTGGAGTACATCTGAAATGCAGTTAAGCTCTTTTAAAAAGCTTAATGATAACTGAAGCTGTAAGACTTTCCCCATAAAACACAGCACTTACACAAATCTGCCCAGTAGTAAGACTATATGTTTGAGGAGGCTTTTACTGTGGACTGAAGATAGAGACCTGATTATTATTTGATGAGGATCTACAGATGTGCAGAGGCAGCCAAACACCCAGAAAAGCCAGAACAACAGCAAGAGAAATACTTACCATCTGACAATCAGATAGTCTGTGCTATTTGGAAATCAGAATGAAACACAGAAAATAAACTGCCATCTCTTTCATTCCTATTGTGCTTGAGGAAACGATTTGTTACATCTTCAGTAAACAAGCAAAGTGGCATCTGAGAAATACTGCTTAATACCACTGGTTTCTCCCCATAATAGGAAAGGGAAAAGCATGCAAAAAACCTCAAACCGTATAATGAGAAATAAACAATTTCTAATTGTTTAAAAGGCTCACAGCTGAATTAGAAGGACCTGCTTGAACCAAATGACTTACAAAAATAAGTGGAGAAAGTTCCATGCCTTGATATTCTGTAACACGTTTGTCTAATGGTTTCCTGCACACTTAAAATTTGCAATTTTATAAAAATTATAAAATCAGGATATATATCTCCAAAGCCATAAGGAGCCTGCTTCAGCCAAACCGTATCACGAAGGAATACGACGCACAAAGAGATAGAAAGTGAAAGAAGAGGATCAGCTCCTTGTAGAGGAAAGCCCACGCTAAGCCTACACAGCCTAGAGGTCTGACTGAGCACATGTAGACTGACTGCATCTATGCCAGTACTACACACAAGAGATTTTTGTTCTTACCTGTGGCAGAAGACCCCATCTCCAAGAAACACGATGTTCAGGGTTCTATTTAAGAACACCTTCTACACTGTTTTTTGTAAGAGAGAACAGTATGATATCAGTTGTGTTCTAACAGCCTGAGAATGAAATGCATTGAAAGTAATTCAACAAAGTCTGTCTGATTTCCTTTCTATGTTTCCACAAAAACAAAAGATGATCTTGTCATGCTAATCTCCCTCTATCTGGAACACAGATGAACAGCTGATCCTGCAATCATACTAATTTCAGTAAGCTCTGCAACAAGGTGACTTAATTTTCAGCATCATACAAACTTAAGTGAATCATTCCTGTCTTATTTGCAAAGCTGCTAACTTTCAAGGATGGCTTAGCGAATATGTAAGGAAAACATAGCTGAAAGGCATCCAAAGGGCATTCTATACCATACAGGGAAAATATACAAAGGTGTCCAAGCTGGTAAATTCATATATCACACATACAACTATAATTTTCAAGCTTGGATTCAGAAGCTGTGCAGTTCTCAGTGCTTGAAAACAGCTATGCTGCTCTAAGGAGTGAGATGAAGATGGTTTCTAGGGATATGAAAGACTTTTCTCCTTGCTTTTAGTATATTTGATAACTCCTAATACACAAGAGTTATCAAACTTTCACTTGTAAAGTGTGTTCTATTAAGATCAGCATTATAAAACCTCCTTTTGGTAGAAAGAAAGGGTTGGACTTGAAACAGGAAGAACTAAGACAGCATTTCAGATACAAATTAAAAATCTAGTTTCTGTCTATGCAACTATATAAATATCCATATCAATGACTAGAAGCTTGGGATCCATAACCAAATGGTATTGGAATTCTAGGTATTATTGTGATGACCAATTGTTCGATTTATATTTGATATTGAATCCGATCTGCTGTTTGATTTGATAATTGCTTTGCTTTATTCTTAGCATAACATAAAGAACAGTAGGTCTTGAAATATACATTTCTTGAGTGTATTCATATTATTCAATATCACTAGTCATTACCCCAAAATTTAATTATATTGATATAATTTTAATGAGCTTAAGCACATTTACAGTAATGGATTTTATGTCTTTTTTTTCCCATAAAAATATGTCTTTCTCTACTAGACAATCCAGAATTTTACCTAAATCTTCTATTTGCCACTTGTATCTCAAGTATTACTTACATAGAACAGCAGAGAAGCAGGAGGACATACAGCCCACAGCAGCTTAGATACTTAAACTGAAAAGCATTAAGACTCCAAATGCCCAAAGGAAGGTTTCCATCTGGAGAAGCAGTTATCATTTTTCTCTTTCCCAGAGAGAAAAAGAAATATACTCTTTACAAGCATAGTATTTTACAACCTACCCAACTAAAAACCACACTATTCTCCTTTTTTCAGATTTTTTTTTCCCCCAGATTACTCTAAGGAGCATGATCACTACATGAATTCAAAATATTTTATCGAAACGTACATAAATATGCTTCAATGGGTTTCAGTCTTACTGAAATAAAATGTTTCCAGAAAATCTTTTCAGTACCTCCTGAATGAAAGTTTCAGGAATCTTTTTATTAAGCCTTTCAGGTTTTTTGATTCAGGATGAACAAACAGAAATTCTGAGTTTTGATCAGCTTAAAAATAGATAAATATTGTTACCTATAATTAAATGTAACCATCACAACTACATATCTTTAGAGACTCCAGGACAGAAGTACTAGGCACTGTATTAATACCGTTTTACTTTTCATCATCTCAACTTGCACACCGACTGCCAAAGATCTCAATTTATCAAGATCAGGTTTTTCCTGAAAGCAGATTTTTCAAGATGTTTTGCATTTTAAGTTGGAATTTAACCTCGAAACAGTAAGGGCCAAGCAAAGTATCTACAATGGCTCAGAAGCTATCCCTATCCAACACTGCTAATGTTTTGCAGGGGTTTATAACATTTCATTTACATAGTTTTCCTTTCAGCTCCAGTACTCTCAGTGCACACTTCAGATATGAAGAGGCAATACTTACCCAAGCACAGGACACATTTGAAAATAAAAAAAAAGGAACATCAAGATCTTTTATTTCTGATGACATCAGTACAAAAGATGATTCTCTGTGCTTTGCATGCAGATTTATTGAGATCTGACAGCAGCTATACTTGACTGGTAACCCTGACCAAAATTTCACTAGTATTCCCTCCCTTCTCTCTCCCCAGTTCGGAAGTGACTGATTGGAAAGGCCATTTCAACTCTTTTTGCTGTAACAGCAAAGAACATGGAATATTTGAGCTCTGTTAGGACGAAAAGTGGAACATACTGTGCATGTCTTGAAAATGGAGTGCCCAGTGCCTACTAGTCGAGCTGTTATAAGGATAATCACGGCACCTGCACCCAGAATCTCTTAATTACATGGATCATTCCTCTGTTTGTTAGGCACAGTAGATAGAAGAGAAATAGAAAGTGCTCAGACTTCTGGGAAAGAAAATAATTCAACAATAGCATTTTATTTAAGTCAATGTCCCTAAGGTGTTTTAAATTAAGCCAGTTATTAAGGTCTTATAATTAAAGCCTTGCACAATTACAAAATAATTAGGGCTTGATCTTGTAACGTATTCTCTCTGGAGAACACACACATCAGATTCCCTTGGAATACGTGTACATTAGGCACAGCCGCTGCTAGCATTGATGTACCTGAACTAGCTTTAGACAAACTAGCTTGAGTACCGGGTAGCAGTAACAGAGCACAGCTCGGAAAAGGCTACCCTCTTAAATACTCACAGGCCCTCTCAAGCACATTTCTTGTAGTCCACACTGCATTCTGTCGCTGTAGCTACTCTCCTAGCAGAAGCCAGCCTAGACCATTTAAAACTGCAGTATAGCTCTATATTATTCTGATGAATATATGCTATAGTAATAATTCTAAGCCTCTAGTTTTCCAGGCTGCCTAAAGATGCCAGATATCAGTTCCCATAGTATTAATAAACAAAAGGATTTTATTAAGAAGAACTATGTCCAACTAATCCTCAGGGCTTTACTTACAAAAACCAAATCAGAACTGGGGAAGTATAACTGAATTGTCTTTGGTAACAGTTTTTCTTAGCTACCGTGAATGTTAACACAGGGAAGTAATGTTTGTTTTCCTCTGTTTGTCTCGAATTCTAACAGACTTTCTTTGTAAAAAGTGAAAAAAAAAAAAATCAATGTCTATCTATAGCTATGAAACTGGATGTCACGTATCATTTTAAAAGCTTCACTGAGCACTCAGAGCATAATCTTACTTCAAATGATGTCCTTATTTTACACCACAGAAATGGCTGCATGAAAATGTTGCAACAGCCTGAGAAATAAAACTCATGGTCCCCTGAAATGCTTTGGAAATTGCCATTCCTGTATACAGATTTCACATGACATTAGACCTCAGGTTTTATAACCAAGTGAAAACTAAAATATTAGAAAATACAGGTTAACCTCTCAATATCCTTTCAGAAATGGTGATTAAGGATGTCTTACTTAATGTTAGTAATAAGGCTTTGAAGATATAAAATACTGCTAAGAGGTAACTATTGTTCTGAACCAGTCTGTGTATAATAGCCCCCCAGAAGGGACTAACTAACCAGAGATTCAAGCAATTCAAAATATATGCCAAGCAAAACTACATTTCACTGCCAAAAGTTTTCCCCAAGAGGTGAATAACATTTTCCATAAGTCTGTGGAAATGACTGAATTAAGTTTGGTAATGAAATACTCATAGCTACTTTTTGTGTATGATTCAACATTTTATTTCTCTACTGAAAAATATGGGTTGCATTAATTACATAAAAGGGAAGCTCATATTTATTATTCAGTGAAAAGATTAACAGTCTAAAACACAATGTTTTAATACACTAGGGAATATTTATCTTAATGCTTATAGCATGAAATTTGCTTATCTTAACCCACTTTTCATCCTGAAAAATTATTTATATTATTACAGTTTAATTTTACAGAATTTCAATTACATATAAAATATATTGAACACATTTTGTATTAAGTGGTGCTAATTATATGGTGGATATTTTGTAATTAAAATAGCTTAGTTCTAATTTTCATAAAGTTCTGTACATAGACCAATTCAACAACCACCAATAATAGCACTGCTAATGGGTTCAATAACAGAATATTTTTCACGTTCTTTTCTCAGCAACAAATATTGAGGCAACCCCGTGTGTGTGATGTCCAGCATTTCACTTGGGAATCTCTGCTTTGCTTTCTGACCTTTTTGGAGTTACTTCCTACACACATAAGCTTCTCTACTGATGTTGGCTATTCTGTCCCACTGGAATATAGATCTTACAGGATGTGTAAGCTACGCAGAAAGGCAACTTTTTGGTTAATGTGAATTAATACAGCAGAGTCCTGGAAGTACAAAAACCCAACACCTGAATTTGACTCAGTAGATTAAGAGAAAGTGCAATGAGATGAAATATTCTTGGTGGACTTCATTGCTGAGGAAAAAGCACTGAGCTTTCATGCTCAGTTCAGTTTAGCATTGTGTATGTGTATCATTTGATTTCTCCAGTAGAGACATGGATGTTCACAATAAAGCCTGCAGGTAACATCTGCTTTGATTATACTACTAAAATCCAACAGAAGATGAGTTCTGGTTCCTCCCCCTGCAAAAAGGCATTTTTCCAATTATTAGTATTGAGTGGCTGGAAGGAATGAGGAGTCCAGGTATCAATGGTGGTGTTAATAACCTAAAAATTACTTCAGCAGTAGATGATGTTATAAACTGGCAGTTTCTTGGAAAAAACAAACAACATCAACTCAGAGCTTCCATAATTAGCTTCAACCAGAGGCTCCTCATGCTGATCACAGCCAAGCTATTGCGTGGCTGTACAATCATTCTTAGAGTAGTGACAGCCTCACTGCTGTTGTTGACATTAAACTAGCATCTTCACCTTCTATGTAGGAAAGATACATTCATTAAAGTGGAGGACAGGAGATGAGTGTTCCTATCTTCTTTCTCCAATATTATTAAAAATGCAGTCACTGTGGGAGAAGAACTGATTGAGAAGATAATCTGGAAGTTCACAAGTCCTGAGTGTCAACATGATGACATGATGCCCTAAAGAAATCTACACCTTCTTCCCATCACACTGTGAGTTTATATAAGTTGTGCTTCTGACTGGCTTCCCTCCTGATCCCTAGAAAATCAGGACAAGCTGAGATCTATAGAATTGGAGGTACATAGGTGATGGCCCACAGCGATACAGGGGAATAAAGTGAGTTAAATGAAGCATTTCTTCCTCACAGCAAAGAAAGAGACCCGAAAGGATACAGACGTGTCAAAGAAACTTTACAAGATGTTAGGGGCAAGTAATTAGTTCTGCCTTTTTCTTTATTTGCCTCTTTCTACAATTGTGTTTACTTAAAAGTGCATCCTTCTGGGAAGACTATGAGCTAGTATTGGCTGTAATTAAGCTGTGCTCCTCTGCCTGATCTAACACCACTGAAGTCAATATGAAACTTAAAAGCCTCTTTTCTGGGCCCATTTGAGAGCTGCTTCTTCCATCCTGCACCATATACTTACTCATATATTCCTTATCCACCCATTCTTTAACTTAAGTTTAATCTGAGGAGCTTATGTAATTAGTTAATTTCCTTTGAATTCAATGTCTTTTTTTTGTCTTTTTTTTTAACACATTTATGATCTGCTCTGAATATAAAATAAACTGTAATGCAAGGTTGTGTCACAGTTTATTCAGGATAAAGCTAATGAATTTTCACATTTAAGTTTTACCATTTGCAATAAGTTCTGCTGATGAGGCTCACTTAAGTACAAACGCAGGCATCACTTTAATTTACAAAAAAAGTGGACAGTGTCAAAATAGAAATATCAACAGCAGCACTCTTCTGGTCTAGCTTTCTCCATGAAATATGGAACAGCTGAAGTATTCAAGCAATTCCTCAAATTTATGTGCTGAAAGCTATTCAAATATAAAATAAGCACTAACAAACGGGCAACCTTGTCAGCTGCAATGCTAATAAATCAAATTCACCAAGGTAAGTTAGCTACATTTTCAGTACAAGTGGATATATCATAAGAGCCTGATAATGATACAACTACCAGAAAAATAAATGTGCATTCTCTGACCTTGACAATAATTCACTAAAGCTTGCCTCACAATTTTCCTAACATTGAGCCACTCTTCACAGGCTATCTAAAAAGGTTTATATTTCTGTGGACAGAGAGTTTCATCTGTGTCATCACTACTCTATTAGGGATTTTAATGCAGTATTACGATAAACTATAGAAAACTATAGAAAATAATTTCAGGATAATAGTCTATGAAACTGCCCGGGGGAATTTGCAAGATCGGGGTCAGAGGAACACTAGGGGGTTTTGTTGTGTTTGGTTCTTCTTTTTCTTTTGGAGGACTGATCTGATACCCTTCACAACATTTCACATGGCTCTAAAACAATCAAAGCTGGATTTCCTTTACTGATTTTTTACTCCCTAAAACAGGTAATGAGTGGGATTGCTGCTGAGCTTGTAAGGAAGAAGCACCTTGCCAGTACTGGACCCTTAGTAAATCTTATTGGGACTAACTTGGAAGAACGGTGACTTCAGTAAGGAGAGATCAAAAGAATGTGTTTTATTTTATATTGGTGAAATGATGGGATATGCCCTTTATTATTACTTTATAGGGTAAATTACTGACAGGAAGAACTATTTAAGCTAGAGGATGGTGTCAGCACAAGAACAGTTGGTTATAAACTGGCCATGAAAAAAATTCAGGCTCAAACGTAGAAACAGAAGAGTATAGGTCTTGACAAGGAACCTAAGCAGTTAGAAGATGGAATTTGATAACTTCTTGGAAAGGGTTACATGATGCAGTTCCAGAGGAGGCAAGAAACTGAATCTGGGGATCCTCACGTTGTTTCTAATGTAAGCTTCAAAGAGGGGATAAGGGAATAATGCAGTTTCTTTGTACGCTCCTTACAGCCTATTAGGGTTAAATAAGGACTCCTTTGTCTTTACTAATATAAGCATTTTATCCCCTGGTGATTGTTCTCCTTTTTGGCAAGTCAGTTTAAAACATGCACAGAGGGTAGCAGCCAGGCTTTCCACAACACAAAGTAGCAACTATCATCACCACCACCATTTGCTCTGCGCTTACTTGTCTTCCCATGATCCTGGGTTGCCAAGAGATACTTGTAGTCAGGAACCTTGTCACAGAACTGTTCCCAGAATCTGCATTCAGCACCACAAAATGACCCAAAGGAAAAGCCATCAAGTACTCAATATGGCCCACCACATCACTTTGGGGACTTGAACCACAGGTTCAGGCTTGGGAATTGTGGGTATAGAGCAAGATGCTGAGAGCAGGCTAAGGGATTGCTAACATATTGCCTCAGCGTAGAGTGTGGATGTACATCTCATCTCCCTGTCTCGTCTCCCTCCACCCACAAAGCACTGAGTGC
The DNA here is from genome assembly GCF_013368605.1 of Nyctibius grandis. Classification (NCBI taxonomy): domain Eukaryota; kingdom Metazoa; phylum Chordata; class Aves; order Nyctibiiformes; family Nyctibiidae; genus Nyctibius; species Nyctibius grandis. The sequence goes on along the minus strand of NC_090663.1, from coordinate 70,296,042 downwards.
TGTTAAGACTGTGAAAGACATTGATACACTGTTAACAAAAAAGCCTATCAAGGGAGAATGAGGTTAAATATCAAGACCAGTATCTCATACAGATGTACTTACTCTAATGGTACCTGTTATTAAAAATTACATACAACCATTAGTAAATTATATTGCTTACAATTGCTTTCACAAAGCTAGAAAAACGTTGAGAAACATATTTTCATTGCTCTTTGAAGTAGTCATGCATTGAAAAAAAAAATTTTTTTTTTTAACTTACAAAGTTAACTTTCTATAGGAATAAACTCAAAGGCCAGTATCTCTCCCCTGACTGGAAATATCAACATGTGCAACGGGCTTTGGGGGTACAGAATGTGATTACAAAGAAGGCTTGACTCACTTTACTATGATTTTTTTTCCATTGTCTAGAAACATAAAACAATGGTAAAGAAGGAAGAAAGTGTACTTATCTAATTTTAAGATCTTTTTTTTTTTTTTTAAACCAAGTCAAGGAGCATTGCTTTTCAAGGGAGGTTTAGATTTTTTACTTTTCAGCAAATACATTTTTCTCTTGCAAAGTGCAATGTGTGTAGGAGTCAGCTCACGTAGAAAGTGGTTCCCTGATCAAAACAGATGGCATGCTGGCAGGGTAAGTTTTAAATGGCAGAGTGTTGATGTTGAAAGATTTCAACAGCAGCTTCCATGACAGGGACAGAGACATAAATGACAAATACAAAACACAAAGACATTTCAATAACTTACCAGTGCGTCACTCTCAGTTAATATTTCTCTCTTGGTTCTCAAGAGGCTAGAGGGAATCTTCCTAGCTGTGGGCAGAAGACTATATTCTAGCTCAATAAATCTCAAAAAACTAATGAGGTTTTTATTTTTAGGACAATGAAGCATGAAAACTAAGGCTTTACTGACATGGGGAAGGAATAAGCTGGCTACTGGAAAGGTTTTTAGCAAAGCTTTTGGTGAAACAGAGTGACCAAGTAATTCTTCTCCTGACTTACCATCAGTAATTCTTCTCATCAAGTTCTCCTGGAAGAGGGTGTTTATTAGACTCCCTGAGCTTTTGTCACATATGTTTTAGTTATCCATCCACTAATCTGGGAGGCACAGTAAATTAAAGCGTTCAAACTGGGCAATCTGTGAGGGTTTTTTTTCCCCTCACTGTGTAAATAACATTTTCACATTTTCCAAACTTAAAAAAACATTTAACAAGAGAAATTGTTTTAGATATCCAAATTTACATATCTCCTGTCCTTGCTCTTGGTTCTTCAGTTCTCATTCCTTTTACATCTATCTGTAAATCAATGTTGCTTTGAATATCTTAAGTCATCTTTGAGAAGTTCTTCTTGATATTTGTTATTCTCCGAACATTTCCTCATCTCCCCATTTTTACAGGCTCTTCCCTGACTCTCACTGTCTTTTTTTTTTTTAAAGACTGAAGGTAATCAATCTTTTCTCTAACCTTCTTATCAGTACTGTAACGCTTTTCATTTTTTCCATCCAGATTCAGTTCTGCATCCAGCTGTCCATGAGGCATTTACTACCACTAAGATATGGCAGGCAGTTTTGCATTTTTAAAGGCAAAAACAGAGCAATTGAGCCTTAATTCAGATCCTTGCTGCAGAGGGGGATGCACAAGACAGAATTACAAGGATGCTTGCAAGATTGTTGCTCTGGGAAGCAACAATCGCCAGAAGGAAATCAACGATTTCTTTTTCCTTTGCAATGAGAAAGGTGTGTAGATGTCAGCTTGTACAGAAGGTACTCCCTGATAAAAAGACGTGATATATAGCCAAGGCAAATTTAAAATGTTTTACAAAAACATTTTTCTCATAAAATAATCTTGGCAGGAACTTATGCAGAGGCCTGACATGAACAGCAGTATAAGAAACTTCTTTGTAGCTTGCTCAAAGAGATGATGAGGGGGAAGAGGGGAAAGACAGGATAGCTGTTAAATTTGTCCTTAATTGTTATATCTGGTAATGCTTGTGGCAAAAAATGAACAGTGAGCAGATTCTATGCAGTCTCCAAGGCATTGGTTTTATGCCTCTGACAGATTATAGATGACCTTTTTTACAGTATGTGCTTTCTACGAAATACACCAGAGTAAAGAAGTACACAAGCTTTTTTTTTTTCTTCTTCTTCTTCTTTATCCTCTAACTAGTTCCATGGAAACAATCCCATCTCTATATGCCATTGATATGAACCAAAGTGGGTTAGTTTGAAACAGAAAGTCTAGGCAAAAGCAGATCAATAAATACATAAATACTAAATACTGTGTAATACATAGTAAATAATAGCAATACATAGAAAATACTGAAGAATATAATGGTCCCAACTTAAAATTACTCTGAAAGGCATGTATAGTCCATACATATAAAATTAGTTACTAAGGAAGGCTGCATATCTCTTCATAAGACAAAATATACTGTATCTTCACGGAGCTACATCCCAGAAATTGAGTTGTGCCCTTGCACTGTTAACAAGTTGCCACCTATCACCACAATAACAGTATTATTGAAGGCATATGATAAAATATCGGGTGTTCTCTCACCCATTCAGCTAAAACGATGAAAACAAAACTGCAGCAAATTTAAAGGTGTTTTTAATTATTTGATATGAAGAATCTTGAACTATTTAGGCAATAAGATACTCATTAACTGACATGAATAAAGCAAGGTTAGGGAACAGCAAAGTAACGAAACTTCCAGTTTTCCATAAACTTCTTTTCACTTCCCTTCCAATATAATTTTTTTAGAGCTAATAAAAACATACAACCACAAGCAACCTCAATTATTGCTCTCCAGAGCAATTGTTAGCAGTTCTCAAATTCAGGTGGGCAGTTACACAAATACAAGGTTTTGCCTTTATATACAAATAAAAGATTGAGTAAACTGGAAGCATCCTTGCCAAGTGCCTGCTTTGGTAGGAGTCAGAACTGCCAACAAGAACTTTTAGACAATTTTAGCTAGAATTCATCTTCTATGTGCAGCACAATATTAGACTTCACAAGTTATATGCCTAACCAAGAATTCATATATTAGTTTTTAGCAGGCAGGTTTAATATTTAGGCCTGTGTTTCCACTTTTCCACATAATTCTACTATTTTGCTTTGGTTTGGATACTCAGACTCTGAATAACATGCCACCCTTTCTACTAGCATGATCTGAACCTACAAAAATGGTGCCCACAAACTAGATGGCCAAAATCACTAGAGTTTTCCCCTTGAATGTTATGTTTTAAAAGAAGCCCTTGCAGACAATCTTGTAGAATGAAATTCAATGAGAAGCTTTATTTTCATTTGTTTTCATTTATTTGCCATTTCTATTCCAAATAAAAGCTTTATTTTATTTAAGCAAAAGGAGAATTACTGATCGTGCTCTGGGTTTGCAACTGCTAAGTGTCCTAAGAAAAAGCAAAGTACTTTCTGAGTAGAATTTGAAGGCAGAAAGGGGGAAATTAGAGGCAAAAATGAAGTGCATTTACCACAAGTCACTGCAATTTATGGTCATAGCAATACAGTTTGGCAAGGTATCAGAATGTCATGAATTCCCCTTCAAAACCTGACTGCGCCAATTAGTGTTGCACTACCCTTTTCGGCTTTGCTGTTCACTGTATGCAGACCTTCCTCTGCTAAGAAAAGCTTAGTGATTACTGCCATTGAGCTCTCTGGTTTGTCCTCTTCTCCTGGAACGGGCTGCCCAGGGAGGTGGTGGAGTCACCATCTCTAGATGTGTTTAAGAAAAGACTGGACATGGCACTTAGTACCATGGTCTAGTTGACAGGGTGGTGTCAGGGCAATGGTTGGACTCGATGATCCCAGAGGTCTCTTCCAACCTGGTTGATTCTGTGATTCTATCCAGTGCAAAGCAGCTAACAGCTGGGAGAAGCAAGACTGACAGTATTGAGTTTGTCTGTCTCAAGTACTCAGAATCATGAGTCACAGTCCAATGTCCTGAGCTTTAGAGAACAATCTGAGGGAACCTCTTATTTGCCTTCCGGTCTTTGAGACAAGTAGTATTTTCAGGCATTTCTCTGCAAAATCAGAAAAGTTTGAAACGTAGCTTTCAGTAAATAAAGAAAGAAAATATAAACATAAGTCTTGAATTTAGTTACTTTGCTTTAATAAAAGCACAAAACATCTAAAGGCTTATGTCAAGATCTGGCTATTACGCTAACCTGTTCAACTTTGGGCAGCACCCATTCTAAAAGAGGAGAAATGCAGCAGCCTGGGCATTTCATCCCTCCCACTTCTCTGTGAGAGAGTGAAGTGTAAGTAAAACAAAAGCAGCTGGCAGCTAGCAGTAAGGAACGGCTAAAATGGCCAGTGTGGGACAAAGAGAAAAATGAAAGAAAGGAAATAAAAAGCTACAAAAGCCCCAAAACAAACCAGAAAAAACATAACCCCAATATTTGTTCCTAATAACATTTTTATCTGCGTCTGGCAAAGTCTGATAGAATAACTATATAATAACTCTGAGAGACCTAGAAGTCCAGGATATTAACGGAATGCTACTCAGATCCCCAATATTGAGGACCAGTGTCAGGAAAAGCTCACCATTCAACTCTTGATAACATAACAGTTATTGCTGCTTCTGACATCAAACTGTAGAACAGGTTGATGACTACTTTAAATTACTTAGCATCATTTTTGCTCCAGCTAGCCCCAAGACCAGAACTCACATGGGTCAAGATGAAAGCTTGCTTAGAGGTACTTTACTTCCAACCAGAGCTGCCTTAATTAGACAAGCTTGCTACCACTGAGCCTCTGACCCACAACCATCATGAACTACTCAACAAAATGAGTCACTATACTGCTTATTTGCTTGTTGTACTGTTACCCAAACATTCCATGCATTCAACCCCAAAATTTTACTTGACAGAACACTACTGATTTTGGAAAAAAAAAAAAAAAAACACACAAAAAAAAAACAAAACAGAAAAATGGAATAGGAAAATGGGAGATACACAGAACCAGACATCTGGCTAGCAGAGACAGGTGTATAGTCAACCTATTCAGCAATGAACTGGGTGATGGCATCTGTTGACAATTTCATCATTAGTCATTCTCCCAATGGTTTAATGATGACATCCTAATAGACTTATCATCCAGAAAAGAAAGAAATGAAATAGTGTTAGTTAAAGTGAAGGGGAAGTAGACAGGCAACAGTATAGAAAGGGAAGCCCAATCAACATCTGGAGCAGAGAAACACACAGAGAGAGCCTGTTGACCTGGTAGGTGGAAATGGAGTACATGAATACAAGAATGCTCATAAGTCAACGAATGGGAACAATGAAACACAAAAACATACTCCCTTATAACAGCTTTTACACCTCTCCAAGAGGCTGATCAACTCCTTGAGTATTACAAGACCTAAGCCATTTCTAGACTGAGATCCTAGCACTCTACAGATTGATTTGATCCCTAGCTCCACAGCATCATACAGGAGACAACTGCCAGAGAAAATGGACCCATCCCTCTTCAAAGGGGACAGCTAACATGTATCAGTGGGATACAAGAAAACAAGAATTTCACATATCGTGTTGAACTGAACAATGAAAACAGGAGAGTTGCTGTTAAACCAACAAAGAGAGCTATGATTCACCGCTCCAAAGTAAACACATGGAGGAAGAGACAAGGATGCCATAATTTAAAAACTAAATATTGTACCTGTGACTGACTTGACCAGAAAAGCCACAAATATACCTTCCTCTTCACCTTTTAACGCAGAAAAAGAACAGAAATCACAAAGCAGCCCAGAGTTAATACTGAACTGTAAGACATCTAACTATTCCCAAAAATAATTTTCAAGATCACATGCCAGTTTTACAGAAGAAAAATACATGGGATGTACCATATAAAAAACACCTTATTTCTGTACCATGGTACAACCAAGGTTATTTATTATACTTGAGCAACTACAACCCCTACTTTATAAAGAGATATTATCATTGCTGGCACTATCTGGAGATGGGCGTATTTAGCACCATGACAATTGAGTCTCCTAACAGCAAAGGCTTGGACCTTTAGCTTCCACTGGTGAACATATACTGATAATCTGAAAAGTGTAGACTCTGACTATGAAATGCCCATTCCTATTTGTCTACCATAGTAACATTTTCAAAATTACATGCTTCGTGAATAGCTTAATCTACAACAAAATGTTCATTCAAAAATAATTTGATGTTCTAGGATTCTTCAAAAAGTTCTTCACATTCTGCAATCCATCTTTTAAAAATGCTGATTTTATAACCTAAAAACCAAATCCTTTTTCTGTGTACAGCATACAATTCAACACACATTGACTACCAGACAAGTAGTGTATTACAAAGAGGCATTGTTCATGGCTTATAGTACATAATAAGTACTTACAATGACACAATATATTGCTCTGATAAGATTATAAACACAATATCAGAAGAAAATCCATAAAAATCTAATTATGCACAGAAAAGTTACAGCACAAAAAGCTAGCTGAGGCATTTGGACTGAAGGTTTGAAATTATAATTAATTTTAAACATATAACACTACTGGTGGACTTAATTCCTACAGGAGTTTAATTTTAAAATTTTACTACTACATGCTGATTAGAATAGAACTCCAAGGCCAACAGGCTTTTAGTATTGCTTTTAATTTAATACAGATCATCGTCATCAATACAAACCCAGCTCAAGTTAGTAGAAATAGGGAAATCAGATGTTTAAGAGCTTAGTGGTTGAAAGCTACCTGTAATGAACTGCTATAAGTCAGTCTGCAAGAGGCTTTTCAACTACTACCTTTGAAAAGCTGGGAACAGGAAAGTACAAAAAGCAGTACACAATCCAAACTGCAGAAAGGAATAACAGAATGAACTCGTCACTCATGCTGACATAACCATAAAACTCAAGTGCTCTATCCAGATTGCCACAATCACCTACTTGGGCCCATATTAATATGAAGGACCTGACGCATAAATTTTTCTGACTGCCAGTAACATGATACAGGAGTTTCACTTCTTTATCAAGACTGTGACCTCACATAAGTAATGGAGAAGTGTCTGGATGACAACTAAAAGTAATGCAGAACACAGATCATTAAGTAAATTTTTAAACAGGCAGACCACCCCTATATGTCTTCATCTGTTCAGCTGCTACAGGAGTAAACTGGAGAAAGAGAACAACATTGGAACCTAAGGTAGTATAGGGATGATATGAAAAATTTATTTGGATACTCTCTTCCTTCCCATCAGCAACAAAGAAGAGGATAGCACATATGAAAGAAAACAAATACTCATCTTGCCAAGAGGCAGGTTTGTTAAGTTTTTAACCTCAAATACTATGGAGTCAAACCTATTAAAGTTAGTGACAAGATTTTCATTGACAAGCTGACTTGAGTGCTAAAATCTCAATAGGACACAAGTGGAAGAAATAGAATTCTTTGTTCTCTATGGTAAACATCAAGTCCTCCGATATTATATATATATATATATATGAAGCCAGGATATATATATATATTTACATACATCCTGATGATAAGAAAAAATGAGAAGACATAGAAGTCTCAAGACAGGATGCCAAAATTTGAGCAGAAAATAGAAACAGCAACACAAAAGGTGAAGTTAAATTCTCTGTAAAGGCTGATAACTCAGTGTAGTGCTGAAGGAGGTTTCAAACAGGGAAAAAGATTCAGTGAAATTGATGGATTATATGTACAAAATCTTGCCATGATATTTTTAAATTTTAAGAACAATTTTTAGGAAGACTATTAAAAACAGGAATAACCAAGACAGGAACAAGGAATGAACATGCCACAAGTGCGAACAAAATCTGACTGCATTCCTGTCACAGTATTCTGAAGATCTGCAGAAAGAAAAAAGAATGAAGGATTTATTTTTTTTTACCAAAGAGGCTTTATTTAAAACATTGGGAGTCCCTCTGTCATATTATGTTCTCTGTTCCTCTTGCCTATCACCCTATTATCACTTATTATCACACTATTGTATATGTAAAATATAATTAAGATATTTTAATGAGATCCTAGCAATAGGAAATTTGGGTGTATTACTCAAGCAATATGAAGAGTCAAAATAAAACCATCAGAACTATCAGAAAGTAAGTAAGAAGCTGAAGAACTAGCTGTCACACAGACATGAAGTCTAATTCTCCTTTTAATTACACTATTGTGAACCTGTGATGTTGAAAGAATGAAACTGGTGAAGAATGTATCCTGTAGCCTTTGATACCCAAAATTGAAACTCTGCAGAGAGAGAAAGGACAGCAGGACAAAGGTGACAAGAAAAGAGGAACTCTGCTTATTTTTCTTTTGACAGGTAGGAGGAAAGCAAAATGGAAAAAAAAAAAAAAGGACGGAAAAATCCTTTTCTCCAAGAGATACTGTGAATAACAGAAAAGATGGGACTGTTCATCTCAGGTGTTACAGCCATTTTACTGAAGAAGTCACAATCCAGAGAAAGGGAAGAGAAGGTAGTAGCATATATTTCTATACCATCCAAGGACAACAAATAAAGCAGGCAGATCAAATGTACTAATTAAAGTATCAAAAAGCTGTATGCATCCATTTTGTAATTTCTTGAATTTCAACTCTTCAGTTTTTCTTTTCCAAGTGACAAACCCTAGAAGTCCACAAAATAGTGAATTTTCAGGTGAACTTTTGCAGAGAAGTTTTCATTCATATCCTTCCTTCACTGAATCTTTGTAAAAAGTCACATCACAAATGCATGACCTGAACCTTGAATACAGGAAAATAGAGTGGTCACGCAATGAGAAAGTAAAGAACTTGCTCCATACTATATGTCTTGTACATAAGGATAAAGAGCCATGGCTCTTAGGTAAACAAGTACTTCTTTTCTCAACTTAACACTGGCATAAAAAAAAAAAAAAAAAAAAAAGCAGCAGGAAGAGCACAGGACAGATACCACTAGGCCAGCTCATCAGGACAGCCAATTATTTTGTAGCTTTGCAGACAGAGGGAGCATGCTGCACCCATAAGCTTGAGTGTATATGGCTCTGCAAACTGAGGACGACATTATAATTGTGCTGCTTGGTTTCTATAGGAATTTCTTGTAAATTGCCATAAATGTACAGATACTAATTTTTTTTAATGAATCTGCCACATGCTTGATTTCAGTGACCCAAGCAAACAGTCTTTTGAACCCATGTATTTTCATGTCACTAAGTCAGGAACTTAAAAGGAATAATACAATGGTAAAGTGTCTGAGTTATCTGTCTGCAAATTTTGGAATTGAACGTATTGCCTGTTACAGCTGGGTCCCAATTAGGAAGTCTCTTTCAGAATAATAAAAGTTAAATTACTGTTTGTTTCTTTAAGAGAAAAGTTATGCTCTACATACATATGCCCTTAAGCCCACACTCACCAACCATCCACCTCAGTAGATGTCAAGGCTTTGTTGTTTCAAGATGCTGCAGTGAGAATTAGACAAATACCACACTCCCCCAGAAGAGTGAAAGCTCCATTTACTTGCCTGTTGTTCACATACAAACCTATATTAAGTAGGTTTAGGCTGAACTACGGAGCAAATGTGCAAGGGAGCCCTTCCATAGTCTCAGCACACATGTAGCATTGACAAGTCAGGCATCAATAAGGCCAAACATATCACAATCCAGGCCAGTGTCAGTAATGTCAAACACGGAGCTTCCTGCCTACAGTGAATCTAAGAGCCAATAATTTGAACAAAACCACATTTAATTAAGCCACCTGTTGGACTAGTAGGTCTAAACATAGCCTACATTTGGGAGGTGTTAACTTTAATCTAAAAAAAGAAAAAAAGCAGGCAAAAAGTCTGTTTACCACAGACATGTCACTAATAACCACGTTCACCAGGAATGAACTTTGAACTTGGTGCAAATGCTACCTGCACATGGTGTTTAGATGGCCACTTCAGAAAATCCTGCCTCACTTAACAATGATACCCTGTTAAACTCAGTGATTTGTTCATCAAGACAGACATGTTAGGGTTTCTTTTGCATTCAATTATTGTATTGCCATTATCTTGCTGCAATACTACTTTATTCAAAGTAAAAAGGCAGAATGTATATCAATATTTACTTTAATTCGTCTTTTCTACTTGTTTTCTTCGTCAATGCTGCCACCTTCTGATAGTCAGAAGTTTCACCAAGCCTCTCAAGTCAAGCGTTTAGGTTACAGCATTGTGGACAACTTCATAATTGCAGTCTCTGCGGCCTTCAGACTCAGGAACCCTGTCTCCCCTCCCCAGTCCCATCTAGTTCTGTGAGATTTTTACATATGGACAGAAGAGAGGATTCGCAGGATATAAATTTGTAACACAGCAAGTGTTTATGAGATCAAACCTGAAAGATGCCAGAGCTGACATTTGTTCGTCAGTCTGGTTCTAAACTGCCCATACTCCCACGTCACTGAAGCTGCTGAGAACTTTTGGAAGTTGCTGGAAACTACGCTTTCTGTCTTTTTGCCCTCTCTCCTGGAACACTTACCATGGAAAGTCCTTGGTTTTGTGAGTTTTAGCCCCTATTTACTGTTTCTGTGCCATAACATAGTTTCCCAGTCTAAGATCCTGGGCCTCTTTAAAGTATCGTTGAGACTTTTCAGTTCAGTCAACTGTTTATCTGTTCCATCTGTCAAGGTCAAGGCTACCTAGGGAAAGGCAATGGTTCATATAGATGGAATTATTCCCTTGAAGGATATTAAATACTGACCTACAACCTTGAACTGAACTCTCCTCACTAGGAAAGCTGCCAATTTAACATGCTTTCATACCCTTAAAGATTTTGAGCAGAACTCACTTAATTTAATAAATTCACAGGCATTGACATCAGTTTGGGGGAAAAATAAAAATTAAAAAAAAGGTGACTCGCAATTTAATGAAACTCCAGAAGTCCAGTTTCATGGAGCTTTTATCCTGCTGAACATAAACAAGTACAATGTTTGGATGGTAAAGAGAATAGCAGTATTTGATTGAAAATTTTTTTAAAATCTCATTTTTTTTCTTTATCAGTGTTAAAAGACATGCCTACATCCAAAGCATGAAAACAAACTTCATAGCCAATGGTCTGTCACAGCATCTGATGCAGGCTCCCACAATCAAGTACAAGAACAGACCATGTACAGGCAAAGTAAGTACAAATTTCATGCTTAACAGAGAGAGCACAGACAAAGAAATCACAGAAACTGTAAGATGATCTTACCCTAAATTCTTTCACTGGAATAAGAACCTATACATAACTTTCTTATATCACAGTTAAATGCCCCAGCCTCTTGTCTACTGAAATAGAATCATTCTCTCGCTCTCTTTCACTCAGGGGCCTAATGAATGTTTAATGCAAAGTGGAACCGCTCTGATCTGACTCCAGAGCAGACAGATATTTTAAACTGCAGTCTCTCATACCCCAGAAAAGTAGCCTCATCACTAAACCACTGGTAAACAGGGTGCCCATGTGCCTCCCTGTGTTGAGGGTAGGCGTCAATGAGTGTTGGCCTCCAAGTGAAAAAGGCAGAGAAACTCCCACTTTATGAATGGCGGCAAGATTCGAGTAACAAAATGCCCAGTCTTGTCAGAATTTGACATTTTGAGGCACAGCCAGAAGTAAAAATTTACGTGACACGGGGTCTATATCGACAGAAAACTAGGCAGTCCTGAGATTAGCCAGCTTATTCTTGTAGCTAGATTTTGGACTGAGGTACCCAACTTAACAGTAGCAAAACATGTCTATAAGATAGTGCAATATACAGAGGGCTTTTACGTGCCATTTGCAGATCCAGAAGCAGCATAGCTCTTCCCGATGGCACTGCACCAAAGGAAGGACTGCTGAAAGGAATTCCTTTTAGTTTAGTTCTTTCAATTTTGTTTCATTTTATTGTTAAGAATACGATCACAGGGGCTCAGCAGTACAATATGGTCTACATGTCTTCAGGCTTGCATATGCAGCTATAATGCACAACAATATGATAGCCTGTAACTTGTTGAACAACTGCTACTCTGATGAATTATTTTAACAACCCATAGAACAGTGCACTCCATTGGCTTTTCAGTGTTTTACAAGACCTCTAGGAAAAGACGTTACTCTCATAGCTGATTATTCATCAGAGCCAAAAATGCCAGGTTGTATGACATTAAAAAAAAAAAAAAACCTCAAAGTTTAGCAAGTTGAAAATACCAGATAAGCTTTTAATACCATGTACTGAAAGTGGTTGGTGACACAGAAGTCACCTTAGTTGAGTACATCTCAATACTCACTGATTATTTTTACAGGAAATCTTCTGGAAGAGCCACAGCTCCACGAGAACGGCCTATCAGTTGTGCCAGCTGGCTCATCATATTGAGAAATGAAAAATAACACACCTATAGATTTTTAGGTCATTTTAAGACACAGTCTGAGTGCAAACCTGTGTTTGCTGCACAACCAAAATTTCTCTGATAGAGAATGCAGGTGCAGAGTCAGCTACTAGAAATGTTTATACTGTAATAAATTTCCAAGATTAGTAATATTCCTTTTAGAAATTAGCAGTAATACTGTTTTTAAAGAGAAGCTTACATAGAAGTTTTTTGAACTGTCTGCATAACAGACAATAGCATAATTTAACTCTGAGGACTTAAATTACTGCCCAAATTCTGTATTCCACTCATTTTAAAGCTGTTTACAAAGGGCAGATTCCACTCTTGAGTAAGTCCTTTCCCTTTAAATAGGTTCAGAGAAATAAGCCAGAATACTCCCAAATAAAGGTATTCTGTCACTTGAATAATAGCTACAGAATAGAACAGAAAAGTTCCAGACCCAAAGGAAGAAGAAAAGCAAATGTATCATCTTATGGGGCCAGTACTGTGTTTAAAAAAAAAAAAAAGAGAGAGAGAGGCATGTACAGCATGTTCATTGAATGCCATGGCATATAAAAGAAAAGCCTGATCCACAGATGTCAATGACTACTGAATTAGGTCTAAAATATGTCAAGTGAAGGAAAGCCAAAAGCTGCAACTCTCATGCTTGAGAACAATCTCCTCGAATTTCCTGAACAAAATATTTTTAATGTTATGCCAGTATTTTTGACACTTTCACTTGCATTATTCTTTGAAGATATATGCTTTTAATTATCAAATATAAGTATAGTTGAAGGGTACAGCAATGCAGTAAAATAGAGAGCTGCAATACTATATAATGTTACACAAACCCATTGGAAAATACATGTATTTACTTCTTTAATAGTATTTAAAATACACAATTATTATTTTGTGTCCTCTAAAAATTTTTGAAGGACGCATTTCTTCATATTTCTTTTGCTTCAAGTAGAAGATAGCAATTTCTAAAAGATCTTTATAAGAATTATAGTTGACTAAAATAGCTATAGGAGAGGAATGAATAAACCTGACAGCTAGGCAGTGAACCTAAATATTGTTGCTTTAGAAAAGGGGTTAGGGTTTTCCAAGCCTTTTATCTTTTCATACCTAATCATATGTAGAGAGAAAAAGGATTGTGCAGAAATGGGATTTTATATGTGGAAAAAAAATGGTATGCAATTCAGAAAACTAAAGAAGGAGGAAACTAACATAAACAGAGATGGCAAGGAGTGAAAATCCATACTGTATCAGTGCAATGGCGATAACGTATCTTGAGTGCGGATTATGAGCTCTCCCTCATGCTGGTCAGTAGCATCTCACAGAAAGGAAACCCCACCAGAGTATCTGTATGAATAAGTGTTCATTGCTGCAAGGCAATCACAAGGCAGCACTAAAAAGAAGTTACTCTGAAAAGCCTGCTGTACTAGGAAAAGTATTCATACCTAGCTCCTTATGTGCTCCATTTCCCTTCCAGCAATATATTTTGGGACATCTCCATTGGAAGTGCTGTACGGAACCTGTTGCTGAGTTCTAAGATAAGTCTGCACATGTAAGTGAAAATGTAAATACAACAAAGGTAAAAATATTCGAGGGAATTCTAATCTATATAATATATGTACCACTGGCAACCAGAGTACACACCAAGAGCCACGCTATCTTCTCTAGGATAACTCATACCTCTGCACTTGTGTATTTACCTAAACTATCCATGGTAAAGCCATCGCAAATAAGCCTGTCTGCTTTACATTCATTCACACGATCATTTGTTTCTGTGATCTGATCTACTGGAAGAATTTAGCAACATACATTTGCCACGTGGATGGAAAGGAACCACAGGGAAAACTTGAGCTGAGCAGTCCAACTGCATCTCCCTTACCTGTAAAACAGAACTCAAATCAGCACTTCTGCAGGAAGCAGTCTGCAAAATATCACCCTCATTTCTGTGTTCTCTGATCAAGAATGGACCTGTGAAGGCTTCCTTGTGCTCACACAAGGGAACCTTTCAGTTAATTTCTGTAACCTTTGTAATTATGAAGAAAAATCTTCCACATACGCAGATGATGTAGTGTCTTCTACCTGAAACTGCAGGTAGCAAGGCACCAGGGGCACAGAATCAGCAGTAGTAACCCAGATGTATCAAGTGCCCCTGTTGTCTCAATGGAAATGCCATTTATTGAAACCAGTACTGCCCCCACTTTGTATGAGGTATAACAGAATAAACAACTTCTGAAGGGTAAATAGAGAGTAAAAAAATATATTGGAAGATAAGATGAAAATCGGAGCAAGAGGAAGTGACTGGAAGGTGAAGAAGGGAAGATTGTACAAACAATTTTCTCAAAATGCTGCTGGATCAGCAGGTGTAGAAGAACTTCATTGCCACTAGGTGTAGAAACACTAAAAAAAACATACAAAACACCAACCCAAAAAAGGATCCTTTCAGCCCTTAAATAAGTCTACTGTTATTTCGCCTTTCCCTCTCCTCCTAACCCTTCTGTTGTGTTGGCTTTTGCTGTATCCAAGTAACAATCTCTGATCTCACTATCTCGCACTTTGACTGTTTTTTCCTCAACAACTATTTGTTCTTTTCAAACCTTATGCTGCTCCCCAGACTGGTTGTTTCAGCTGTTTGCGAAACCTCTGGAAAAAGAAAAGCAACAGTCCCCATTACCAGGCAATGGCCAGTTTCTGCTACGTGTGGTTGAGACGAGGTGCAGTTCTGCTGCCGCTGCTTCTCCGGCTCTGGAGTAGCTACTCCACTGCTACTCAACAGCACCTGAAGCTGGCAGCCAGCAGTTAGTCTCTGTACGTTGCTCTGACAGCTGTTTTATAATTAAACCAGGTAATATCACCTTTCTGCAGCCTGATTACTAAGCAAAATTTACAGCAGCAACAGGCCAGAAAAAGCACTTTCGCAAAGTTTAGTTTTAGTAAGGTTATTTAGATTAACCAGGATTTCATGAATCACAGAATCACAGAATCAGCCAGGTTGGAAGAGACCTCTGGGATCATCGAGTCCATTCGTTGCCCTGACACCACCCTGTCAACTAGACCACGGCACTAAGTGTCATGTCCAGTCTTTTCTTAAACACATCTAGAGATGGTGACTCCACCACCAAATACTATATAAAGTAGTATATCTAAATAAAGTCTCATCCTTCAGCCTGCAAGCTGATTGCTTTGGGCATCACAAATAAGTCATTTGTTCCTTTCACTTTTTTTTTTTTTTTTTTGTCAAGCCAGGCACCCTGTTCACCTCTTGTTCAATGGAGTCTAGCAGATACGGCTGGAGAAGCTGCAGTTTACCCAGATGGGGACTTCATGGTGGGTCTCCCCATGCCTTGTGCACAGCCAGCCTAGCCCCAGAACTTCTTAAGCCTCCAGCAATGCCTGTCAAAGCGAAATTCAGCCCATTCTCCCGGGTGAACAGAATTCAATGTTTAGTATTTTTGTGAAATTATAAGACATGGGATCCAGAGCACCAGCCACAGAAAACTTTTACCTTCCTCTAAAATGATTTATCCAGTCTGTACTGGCTTAGCACTATGAAGGGAATGCCTGTGCCAATATACAGGCTGATGTATAGGCTGTAGGTATGTCTAAGCCCACTGTAAACTACCAACACCATAGTAGCAGTTTCAGCACAGCAGTCTCAAGCTTCAGCACAGGCTAATTTACCCAGTTTCTCAGGCACTGCAGTAAAAGCAAGCCCTAACAATCCCAAATGACATTGCATATCTTAAATTCCTGCATGCAAAACTCTTTACGATCTGAAAATATCTCACCGCTCACAGAGATGATAACTTATCTTGCAACACAGAAACAAGACTTCACCCTTTAGTTAAATCATTCCCGTCCTTATACTTCTTTGTATAAATTGCACCAGACAGATTCAGCCTGTTCCTGAACATAGGCCGCAAATACTAATCGGACTTCTGAAGAGTCCTTCAGGATGACTGACAGGGAAGTCCTTAATAAAGGCTTTCTGGTTTTGGCAGGCAAACAGGAGAGCAAGCAAGAAAGGAAGCAGCTTGACTTAGCTGAAACGTTGAGGTGGAGGCGTTTGAGAAACTGTGAAGGGAGAGGTGTTTGATGAGCCCTGAGCAGAGAGCAGCCGCAGAAATTCTGATGGGCCTGCTGAAACGGCCATGGAGTAAGTGGTGGTGCACTCTTTTGATTTTCCATTCTTGCCATTGGCAAAGAGGAGAGATATAGCCAACAAAGATGAGCAGAACCATCCTAATTTTCAGTTTCCTGTGAAACAAGGAGCCTGGAGACCTCCCTGCATTTTGTGGGTCATGTCTGAAATCCTTGCTTTGTCAAGGTCTTGGAGATGGACACTGTTTTCAGAGCTCTCACTGAATTCTATGGTAGATTTCTAAAGACGTGAGAGGAAGAGAATTTATAGTTTTGCTTCCTCATGCTGCAAATAGTGGAAAGGCTGGTGAAAAGACTAAGACCATCTCACAACAGTACCAAGGCAATAAGGCACTGAAAAGTCACTGAAGAAATTGTCTCCGAAGAAGCAAAGAAATGCTCATAGTATCAGGTGTCCTGAAGAGTTTCTGAAGAAAATCCTGTATTATAGCACAGCCTAAGTCATTACTACAGGCCAAAAGGATTTAGAACATGTCATCTTGATAGAATAATTCACAAATTGAAAGGCCTGAGATCTTCCCTCTAGTTTTAGCAGGGGGAACTAAAAGCATTTGACAACAACATGCCATAGATAAACAAGCAGAGAGAAGATGCGGAAAAGTATAGGGAAAGATGCTGGCACTACATTTCTCCAGTTTTCCTAACAATGAAACTCTTACTCTGATGTATTCCTAAAACATTATTCAAATTGAGACTTAACTAGATTTCCTGATCAACACTATTACTGTGTAGCATGAGGGTTAGAACTTGATTATATGGCACTGGCCTCAAGTGTGCTTTCAGAACTCTCTCTTATTCCAGTGCTTACATTGACCTCAATTTTGCAGTATTAGTTCGCTGTGACACTGAATGACCATGTACATTTCTCACTAGCAGGGCAGTTTGTTTACTTTGTGCAACACCAGCAGACACTACTTTGCCTAACCAGCCTAGAAGTGAAAATTAGTGATGTTTAACAATTGAAGGTTTATTCAGACTTCATTTGGCAAAAGCAGATGGAATTTGATTTTCTCACAATTACTTTGAGCTGAGAATAGCTAAATTGTTGCTATGGAAGTGGAAAGGTGCAACAACAAAATAACATACAAGTCTAACAGTCTTGAGGCTGAAACATAAAAATATGGCTTCACATACAGATTCACCACAAACAGCACATTACAGTAAATCATAGAATGATTACACCTAATTATATAATGAGAATAGATTACTGTAGCAATACAACCGTGTTTGTGTTTTTTCCCGACTCTGTTCCATTCTGCAAGACAACAATGGTGAGGTATGCATGTCACAGCATTCACACCCCATGTAAAAGACATGAGACTACTGCTGAATGTATGTTATTAGTAACCAGTCAAGCATTTCCTCAAACTTAACTCCCATATTATCTCAGTAATGCGTCTTTGACAGCTTCCAAGCTTTATACCTGGCTTCTTTGTGTCCATTCTTAGAGTGATTATAGGTTATGCTCTCTGATTAGCCTAGAAGGGTTTTACTTGCTTCCTTTCAAACATGGGGCAGAGGGGAGGAAAAAATTTTTAAAAATAGGAAGTAACTCCATTGGGCATAGTTCAATCTCAAACTATTCTACTAAGCCTATAATTTAATTCCCAGTACAGATCCATAGACACTGACCCAAAAAGTCTAACCTCCAGCCCACAGAATTTTGCTACTAACTTCACTGGGATTTTTTCTGAAAGAAATAATAAGCAGTTCTTTCACCAGATTGAGAGGCTGAGGTGCAGAGGGCAAAAAAACCTCATTGAAAATTCAAGAGATGCATCACTTTTAGAGACAATTGAATTAGCCCACATAACCTTAGTTTGCCTTCCTTTATGACCTAGTTTAATGAAACTTGAGTAAAACTTCACATCAAGATGTCAGAAAAAAATACAGATGTACTCAATGTTTGGGACTTCTAAGGGGAGAGGCCATGGTGTTATCTTAGAGGATATATCTTACTGGTACAAAAGGTGAATCTCTTCCTATTTTGACAACAGGCTATTTCGAACTTGATATTAAGACCTGTTTGGAGATAGAAAGTTTTAGCTGGTATCTAAACTGGCTAAAACAGTATTTACATTTTTGCAGTAGTGTACAAAGGAATCATTATTAAGAGATGAGTCACAGCTTGGAATCCCTTTATCACTTTAAAAATATACATTTTGACTGACATTTCTAAATGCTGACTTCTCTAGCTAATGAGGGAAGTAAAAGAAGTGATTAAGAACCTAACACTAACTTTATGGATACAGGTTTCTTCTTGAACTATCAATTGTTAGCTAAGATTCGCCAAGGACCATGGATCACGATTCCAAGAAATTGTGAAATTCCCAAACTTTTTGTTAATCCAATTTGTTCTATGTGCCTGGGAACTTTTCAGATGAAAATTATACTCCTCTTATGAACGTTTTCTCCTTTGTTAAAAAAAAAGCCAACTCCCAAAAAAAACAAGGGGAAAAAATATTTAAAATCTGTTTGAGTGTTGGTATTAGACAAACGAGTCTTCTTATCCACTCCTATTCCCAATTCGCTGCCAAAATTTTCACACTTTATAGCATAATTCAAGTAAAAATACTATTGGAATATATTAAAACTTGTGTTATCGTACATAAGAGAATATTCTTTTTCTTATATATAAACATATGTATATATAAGAATAAATGTATTATTTTATATATAATTTTACACATAAATAATATAATATTGTTTAATATTTATTAAATGCTCTGGTTTCATTCATAAACGTATAATACATACTATGTAAAACTATGCTTTTGCTCCTTAAATTCATGGAGGTTCATGGTTCTTTTGTAAATATAAAAGTATCTATAACTCTGCTATTCAGTTCAGTTCTTGGCTCAATAGTATGCTGTGTCCCCCAGACCAGGTACATGATTTGTTTGAAAGAGTACAAAGATCAGAGAAGGTGGAATTAGGAAAATCAGGACACTAATCTTAAATAACGAGGAGGAAAAAAAAAAGGGGGGATGGGGCTATACGGAACTGCATAGGAACACACTAACATATTAACAGTGCTTTCTAATTGTATTAATTTTTCCTGCTTTAATATTCTGTGTATTTTTAAAAGTTTACTTTAGAAATAAACTCCATGGGGTTCCTGGCAGAGCTGCTCTGCCACAACAGTTTATACCGACCATCTGTGGTATGCCAGAAGCTTCCCGAATGTTCTGCCACCTGACTCAAAATCCTGAAGCTTTTCACATTTTTCTGCCAATTTTCATCCATACTATGGATGTTTCCAACACTGAAAACCTAAAAAAGCAAAATATATATCTAAAAGATGCACAGGATAGTAAATTCAGCCACAATATCATGGCTAAAAGAAGACCAAAGACTACATTAATGTGCATCTGTGGGCTTTAATCAGGGAGGACAGTTGCAAACCATGAAAACAGTTGTTAAAGAGCAAGAGGGCTCCTGCCTTTCCTAGGGACACAGAATATACAAAACTCAGTGTTGTTTCCTTTTAGCACATAATAATGTCAGGCTAGATGTAAGGCTGATTTCTAGTTTTGTAGATGACCAAAAACTTTTTTTTGTCACTACAGACAACATTTCTTCTGTTGATGTTTCAGTTTCTCACATGTAAAGCACAGAGCATATAACTATGCTTTGATAATGTTTGGTCAATTTGCATTAAATGAAGACCCTCTTCTGGAAAATACAGCAGATGACCAAAGAAAGCACAAGAAAAAAAGGATACTGAAATAATTGAGCTGTTATGCTCACCAACAACATGAAAGGCCATGACTCAGGAAAAGATTTGTATTTGTGCTACATGGACATTGACTACCATGGAAACAGATCAGCAGCACATGCTTAAGCTCAGTTCATGGAAGTCTTTCTACTGAAGAACAGACTCTTGAAAATGAAGCCCTATTTATACTATGAAAGAAGGTAAGACTAATTTCACTGAAGGGTGACACTGAAGGATTTAATTAGCACTGAAATAGGGAGCTTGCTAGGAAACACGTAGAAAATAAATATAATGTGGTGTGAAAGAGCCATCAAGAGTTGGTAATGGCATGGAATTATCATGCTGCCAGTATGGATGTGCATATAAGCTTTGCTTTTCCTTCTGATTTAAGCACCTTGAAATGCTGTGTTTCAGTAAACAAACAAAACCTGCCTTGTTTGTAAAGACCATCCTGTTTTTCTGAAAAATGTCTGCTCTTCACATAGTCCCAAAATAAAGTCCCTAACAGGTTCAAACCCTCATGGAGTCTGTCTCAGCAATAATCAATACCCACATACAAAAGAGTATGAAAGCCTAGGATGATGTACTAAAAAAAGCGTATAGAAGAGCAGCAGTATAGCAGTCAGAAGCCAGTTTTCTTTTTGATCCACACGAGCAATTCTACAATAACTTCCTTTCCAAGCGGTAAGAATAAACCTCTATCAAACATTTGGTCCAGCTGTTTCTGTACGATTCTATTAAGGTTAAACATGTGCTAAAGCATACATATCTAGATTCAGATTAATTCTTTTTCTAGTTAAGTTATATTTTAAAGCAGATTATAAAAACACTTTTTACTAACACAACATTAATGCCACAAAATAAATAGCTATAATTTATCAGTATCTTATAAATCCATCTGACATTTGAGTAATAATATCCAACTTGTTTTTATGAATAGCTGACCAGTAAGCATTCAAAAACCACTTCTGTTTTTAAATCAAGATACTATAAATACTGCTCCCTGGCCACTTTTTTACAGCCCAAAGTGGCTCTTTAATTGTGATTGTCCCAACACCAACACGTTGAGTCAGCAACTGTCGCACCCAAGAACAGTTAGATTTCTCAGAGCCCCCAGACAATCCTTTCTAGACCCTGTCCACTCTTGAGCAACACTAGAAACATAATTTAAAGGAAAAAAAAAAAACAAAGGCAGGGGGGTGGTGTCATTTCCTAGGCCTTGATGGAATAAGCCTCCTCTTGCAAGTGTGATCAGAAAAGGGCTGCACTGCAAATTTGTTTTGCCATGGTATACCCCAGATCAATGTCTAGCCCTAACCAGGATGTTGAGATCCCATAGCTTAAACGCTTATCTCTGACTGGGTGCTGCAGAAACTTTCCAGACATGCTTTTTAACCAACATGTTTAAACAATACAAAAAACAAAGCAAATATATATTTCAAGCACCTATTGGTACTGGAGTTTTGGGTTGGTAGTGGGGTTTTTGGTTTGGGTGTTGTTTTTTTTTTTGCTTTGTCTATCTCAGCTAAAGGATTTTGTCAATTTGCTTGGAATTCATACCTTGTGTAAGCCAAGCTTTTAAAAGTCACTTAGCTGAAATATTCTCAGCATGCATTCTTATACAAGTTTGTATAACTCCTGAAGCTCCTGTGAAAGAGCTGAGTGTTCAAAAGCTAAACTCTTTTACTAACTTTCCTCACATACCCTTTGAACTTTTTAAATGGATAATGAATTTTCTCAGCTACATGCTTCAGCTGGTTTCCTTGGATTTGTTGCTGATATTAAGAACACCACCAGCTGTCACTTGCTTTACCAGATTCTAGACAATGAGTCAGAAATGTGTTGCCCTTTGCATGTATTATCCAGCTTTTGCCAGTGCAGTTGTCTCAAACCTGCATTGACAATTTCCACGCTACCAGATTAAGTGTGCCTTAAAATAATGCACAGATGAGCCTTTCCCCCTATATTCTCTCTTCTATTATTATCATTATATTTCTCTCTTTACCTTTGCTCTTGTAAAATTTACCATGGTCTTTTAGATCACACCAGGAGTTTGCAAGTTGTTCAACAAAAGCCTATGAGAAGCAGCATGTCAACAACAACAAAAGATTCTGGTTTCAAACCAACACTCACTGCACCTTCCACAATAGCCAAAATACTTCCAAAAGCTAAGAACCTTCTTTTGCCATTAACAGCATGCTATTCCCTGTGACTGTACAAACATGAGTTACCTCTCTCTCGTGCACATCTGGCTCTCCGTCTTCTGTGATAAGCAAGAAACCTGCTGCCTCTAGTAACAGATTACTTTGTCCAGGTCAAAAGCTACTACTGATTTTTTTTCTCCACATAAAACCAGCTCTTTCTCCTTTTGGCCAGTGCATCTTTCCCACTGACAATTTTTTTTTTCCTTTTTACCTCTGCCCCTGCCCCCCCAAGAGAGACTCCAAATGTTTACACTTCTTACTTGAATTTGTGTAGAAAGGAAGTCCGAGTGAACTTTGGCTTGTTTTCAACAGTAATTCAGATAAGAACTAGAAGGAAGTTTGAATTTAAAGGAGAGACATTAGAAACTCTAGCCACCAAATGTTATTCAGTGGCATGTCAAATGCTTATCAAGATATCATTTATGACATATTTAATTGTTTCTTGTAATTTGAGCAATATGAAAGACTTCAGTAATAATGGATGTTTCATTGTGTTTCATTTTGAAGTGCTGTTTGAAACCCTGAAACAATTAAAGAGGATGCTATAATTAGACTTGGCTGGAAACATCTTGACTAAAACACTTCTCATTTGAAAAATGCTAATTTGTCAGAACTGCAACTTTTTGCAGAAATGTATGTGTTTTAATGAAACTTTCACAAGAAAAACTTCTCAAGTCGAAACAGGAGATAACCAGAGATAAACCACGACAACACTCAGCTCACAGAGGTAAGACATTGTTCTGCTGTGTCCTGAGACAGTGGCCTAACCAAGAAGCTGTTTCAGTCTGGGTTCCCTAGTAAATGATACAGGATAAACTGCCACGGTATTGGACACTAACTGGCAGCTTATCTTTCCTTCCACATCTGATCTTGTCACCTACTTCCTCCATAGACATCTACGCATTTACTTATTGTAGAAACTTTGCCACTCTGGCCTCATCAGGTTGTCCTGACTGTTACTGCTTGGCTATGCCAGTTCATTATAATCTAAATTTTGAGTACTTCTCAATTGGTAACATTTCATTCCACCAGGTCACCCTCCACACTGCACCCAAATTAGGGAGAGCTTATTTAGTTGGTTAGCTTTCTTTAACTGGTGTTTGTCAGAACCAGTTCAAACTGATGTTTTCTGCATGTGACTGAATGAAACAAAAGATAAACCCCTCAAACTCTGCATGACTTTAAGAGTTCACAGAGCTATCTTCAAAGCTTCATGTGTAATAAAAGTACAGTAAATCAGTCAGTCAGTTAATTAAGACTGAAAAACCACTGTGACCTTTTCAATCTACTTATGAAATTCATAAAGAATTGCTTTCCAGAATGAGTAGGATTGCATGATATAGTGTAAAAGACTGAAGTCAAAACTAACAAGATCTCTGAAGGTCTTGAATAGTCTGCTTCCAGTGAAGTCTAGAGTCTCCCAGACTTGTTACCTGGCATACAAGCTACACCATCAGCTCTCATGAACAGATTGTGAAATTTGCAATTTCCTAGGAAAATTTTTGTGCTGCAATCTACCCTGATTTTTTTTCTGTTGTCAGGCTGCTCACTTCTCATGCCAGCTGCTACACCCACCTGTTCCCCTGTGTATAAGTTAATAATCTCCCTTTGATATAAACTAGAGCAGACCGAGGAAGTGTAAACTTTCAGTGTAGGATGATAGCACAGGGCGACTCTGGGGGTGTAGAATGTCTGGCAGTATACATACAGCAAGCACAAGATTTTGATCAGCAGTAATGAATAGATTCGTTCAGGGATAATGCTCATTAAGTTGGTTGGTGTTATGGGGATTGATTCTGCAAGGTGCTGTTCATCTTGTAGCCACACGTTTTTGAGCAAAGGAAATGTTCTTCCCCACTTTCCCATCTTCCAGCATTCCTCAGAAGTCACAGTAAGGATTCTGTATCCAAGGAAAAATTCTAGCCCCTACAGTCAGAGGATGAACAAGCTGACAGATACATCTTCCAGTCTTTGATTAAAAAAACCCAAACAAACAAACAAAAAACCCCACACACCAAAAAAACACACCCTACTCCCACAACCACTTTAAATCTCCTATGGAACTTCCCAAAGTCTTGTGTTGAAGTGATAGTGGGGATTTCCTAGAGATTTAATAACTTATTGTTTCAATCCAATGGTATGAATTCTTTGGTAAAAACAGTGATTTAATGCCATAGAAAATGATCATCTTTCTCTCTTCAAACATCAGCTGCCGAAAAGTTAAACATTAAAGATAGCAGGCAAGCTGCCCAGACTCCACTCTACTAACAGTAGAAAGAGGAGAACTTCAAAATTGTGGTTCATCCCATCTTTCATAAGATGGCAAGAAACACATTTTAGAGTTCCCTGTTTCTCTCCATTGACTAACGAGGCAATCTAGATTAGCAGGTTGGAGTAAAAGTCTAACTTTCAAACTTTTAAAGTTGGAGTGTGATGCAAAGTCCACCCCAGAAATTTCCTTGTACACACCACCACGTGGATGTACAAATATCTGTATAATATTACATAAGAAATGCCAATGTACTTTCGTATCAGCATTATAAAGAATCAAGTCTTTAAAGATCAACTGTGAGTGCATTAATTTTCAAGAATATCTTTGAATAATGTATTCATTGAATGAGAAAGTTTTCATGGTTTCTCAATCTG
Organism: Nyctibius grandis; assembly: GCF_013368605.1. NCBI lineage: Eukaryota > Metazoa > Chordata > Aves > Nyctibiiformes > Nyctibiidae > Nyctibius > Nyctibius grandis. The sequence continues at coordinate 70,270,995 of NC_090663.1, read as the reverse complement.
GTGGCAAATTTTTCCCCTTTAGAACCAGGAAATACAGCACTAATTAGTTTTCTAATTTTAGATTTGTATATCTTGTTTTTGATTTCACACTTGTTTAATTGCATTTATAAGTATTGGTAAGGGGTTTAGATACTGAACAAAGGTAGTTTAGCTAAGTAATTTAAACAACTTGTTTGTTTGTTTAATTATATGTTATCAGTCTACAGCCAAACACTTCACCTTATTGAGTCAAGCAGTGCTGCTGCCTTTGCTAGATTACTTACGCAAGTAAAACGAGCGGAAGTTGGCTGCCGTGACTCTTAATTAGATAGCTAACTCATCATTGAAATCTATGGGGAAACAGAGGTTTAAATCTGGACAATTAAATATCTTCATGCATCTGGGTCTCGGTGGCCTTAGCATGCTGAGCCTGCTCTTCTCTCTCTGATTTTAGTGTGAGCCAAGGTTGCTCAGCATCTCATGTTTCTCTGCCTGGATATGAACTCCATTAAAAGCTGGCAGTAGCTCTAAGGACTAACAGTTGGGAACAGAGCTAAGTAAAGAGGGGCAGAGTCCATTTGCACTAGAACAGTGAAAGCAGGAAATGTATCTTGGGGCAAGAAAATAGATCTCAGCTGATATCATCTAGAGCATTTCAGAAGCAAGATACAAAGAGCAGATTAGCAGAAGCTCACTGTGGCACTGCGGACTTAGAAATTACAAATTAAAGCCTATGCTAAGAAGCATTTCTGACAGGCAAAACAATACTAACTGTTATTCACCACAGGCTTAAGAGAAATAGCCCAGATAGCAGTGTATTCACACCACTATGAAAATAATAAACTAAGGTTACCAATTAGTTTAGAGAAAAGGGATAGGATGTTCCTATTCCTTTTGAAGGCAATAGCAGTTTTCTAGTTCCCCTCGTTAAAGATCAGGACTGTGATCTGTTAGCACTATAGGTACCTGTATTTCATTTATTGCTTCACTGCATAGAGTTATTTTAGCCTGGTTTTCCTAATCATTATGGATTCACAATGTGTGTGCAGGTCCTTCTCTCCCAAAGTTTTTTAGCACTCCGTTGTGTGTTTTTCCAAGGAGATCCATACCTCAGTGATATTAAGGTACAGCACTTCTAAAATCTGATGACCACTGCTACTGGTTTTCCTCTAAATATCCTATTCTGTATTTTAGGCATAGTTACACAAGGTGGCAGACAGGAGCTCTTTTCTACTATAACGAACCTGGAAGAATTTTTATTTCTGTAACTGTGACAAGATGCAGTCTTAAAATCCCAAAACTTTAATCATACCCAAACACAAAAGCAGCATATTCTAGCTAATTTTACAATACCACACATGGGTGCTTCCAAAAACCTTCACCTGCAGTATACTTCCAACACTTAGACATATATTGACATGGATACATTTAATGGATTACAGTTCTAAACTACTAACAGCTGTTCTGTTTGGGCCTGATAAATAGTCCTTACATGCATGACACACTATTAAATTATTACACTGTAACACTTAAGGAAAGAACAAATCCTGCCAACATTTATGTATGTGCTTGACTTTACCAGCTTGACTACTCCTGGCATCAAGTATTATGTTCAGAAGATCAAGGCCTAAGATAACATACAAAATAACTTGGAACAGAAATGCCTTCAAAAAAAGAAAAAAAAAAAACAAAAAAACAACACTTGCCCTAGCTGAAAGCTACTGAGATTTCATTGCAATTATCAGCAGCAGCCTACTGAATAAACATGAGATGCTCAGGAATTTACTCCAGTCAGGCATCAGGGAGAAGAACAGCATGAGACAAAGGAGGGAGAAATGAGGCAGAAGTGCAGTACTGATTCTTTATATCTTCCAAGTGTTGTAATTTATTTTAAAATGTCTGGTTATTCTTAGTGAAAAGTCAGGCAGGCCTAGAAAAGGGCCAAATGTGCATGCTGGGATGGAATTCAGTGCTACACAGATTTTTGGAAGTAAAGCTCTGGAATCAGAGTAGCTTTGCCTCTGAATTCTGCACCTGGTTACTACAGAAATATTTAATGTATCTAACAGGAAAAGCAGACCTGTGGCTAAAGGCCTTCCCTTTATTGTTAGTGTAGTGGAACAGAGGATGAAATAGGATACATGTGATTAACAAAGAATCTCATGCTGCTCCGTGTATGATAGGACCTAGATTTGGGAAAAGCAGGTATTAACTAAAATGAATTATTTAACATCCCAAAGAATATAGGGAAGCTGCGTCATGGAGTGGCTTGGAAATCAGTCCAGCTTATGCTATAATTTCTTTTATTACAAAGAAAAAGTTTTTGATTTTTTTATAGCTTTGCTGCTTTTCATCATTAGACCTTCTCTTGTCAAATCACCCTCTCATTTTCTGTCAAATTCTGTTTTCCATATGGGATCCATTATTAAATCCCTGCACTGAGAGGATCTGAGGAAGGTACCCCATAAACCACCCCAAATTACTGAGATAATTTTAAACGGTAAGTCATGGACAAGCTAAACCAGTGACTTCTACTATTTCTGCTGAAATTCACTAAGTTTTTTATCCGTTGAAAAGGACTCCAGACTGCCACATTCCTTGTGCTTGCTTCTAGCAGCTACTTATTTAATATTTTCTTATATGCAATGTTTCCTATATCTAAACTGCAGAAGCTGGGAGTCCTTCCCAGCCATTTGGTTTAGCTGTCTGCATCCTGATCCCATGTCAAGACAGGCATTCATGAAACTTTCTGGCTCCCTCCACACTTTTCCCCATACCTTGCTTCCCATGGGAAGAAAAACAGACATGAAGGGTAGAAGAGGGTTGTAGTATGCTGTGGCCAAATCTTCAAGTAGGACAATCATGTGATCAGGTCTCTGCGTGTATCCCAGTCTCTAGAGATAGTCATTATTCATTCAGTGTTTAGAGTAGTACAGTAACTTTCCTTCACATAAAATGAGGTGGTGTTGGAAGTGACCAGAACCCAGTTCCTTCCTCTCACAAGGGACAGACCCAAGTCATTGGAATATCATCCTGGAAGATCTGTGATAACAGAATCTTTGAAAGATGGATCACAGGCAGATAAAGTAATGTCACTAGGACTTCCCCCAGTGTTGAGGAAGTTATTCCTCATTGCTAATTTCTACATTAGCCACACTAGAATTGTATTCTAATTTACAGATGTACGTGGGTGAGATAAAAGGAAAAGGATTAAGGGACTTAACATGAAAGGGTTGCAACAGTTACCTGGTGGGGCAGCTTGCAAGGGCTAAAGCTACTGCAAGGGACAGCTTGCTTAGCCATGGTCCTAGCTCTGAAGGGACTTGTAAAGTAAAATTGAATCAACAATAAAGCTCATCATTTTTAGATGATAAATGACATTTTACACAGGGTGTTGAAGTAGAAGGAATAAAGTATATTGTAATTGCCCACTGCTTGTGGAACTGTTGAACCACTTTCTGGTTCTTCTTTTTCTTGCCTTTTTATTTCTCCATTACCATTCATAGAGGTTTCTAAAAAACCGCACCACTGCTACAGCTTTTAACTTCCTGCTGTGATTTGTGGGCAGCAAGACTGTTGTACTCCTCTATTCTTTGGCAGTGAAGAACAAAGAAAGAGATTGGAGGTCTCTTTCTGAGACACTACAAGAAGAGACAGAAGGGAAGGAATTGCCTTGCTACATAACGCAGTAAAAGACTGCAAATTCTCTTCAAACACTCTTCTGAGACAGCAAAGCCAGTAGGATCACTGATGATCTTTTCCTTGAAAACTGTTAGGATAGACAATCATAGAGAGAATACTAAAGTTCTTAAAGTCTTGATAGATTACGGCATTACCTCAAGGAGAAGATCTGGTTTGGAAGGAGATACAGTCTGAGGAATCAAAAGAGAATGAATAATATTATCAAACCAGCTGCCGAACACAGCAAATAGAAGTCTGCTTCATTTGACTTTTCTGTCTGTACAAACAAAAATGCACACACCACACTACTGGGCTTTGAGAGATCTGAAATAAGGATAATCTTCCTGGGCCTTTTTTCTCTAGATAGTAGAAACAGATTGTGAGTAGGAATTCAGGAAATTCAAACCTTATTGTAAGATCTAAAACTTGAAAGAACAAGTAATAGGAATTCACAAAAGTTAGTGTAATGCAGAGATCCTAGTATTACAGAGAATTATTTAAGATTTTCTAAACTCCTTGCTTTCATACCAGTTATGGTTCTCATTAGGTGCATTAGAAGCCTTTTAGAAAGGAATTCTCATTTTGTTGTGCAAGAGTCCAAACATACTTGGGCAACTGGATTCACCTCACCCTGTTCAGTAGGTATTCCAAAATGACAACTGTCAGAAGCTGGACTGACAGCCTGCTCTTATCTATCCTACTCAGCCAAGTACAGTCAAGGACAGCCTTATTTGGAGATCTGCCAATCTGCCACTCAATGAGCTATTCAAAGTCTAGCCCCCAAAGCGAATTGCTCCTCTAGTTCCTCTTGGTTTCTCTCAAGTTATTTCAACTTTTCTTGATGAGCAGCCACACCATACTGGGGTATAACTCTCCCTTGCTGAGCATGTGATAAAGTAGAAGCAGTGGTAACAGAAGCCCAGAGTCTATCTTCAAAGTGATCTCACTCCTAAGCAAAGTTCCCCACTTCTGCCAATGCAACAGTACTCCTTCTCCTTCCTCTCTCACCAGACTGTCTAGACAGCCAACAGAAACAGCCTATAGCTGCAACAATAACAGCCTCATAGAAACACAAAACAGTTGGATCCAAGGAGCAGGGTAAAGTGCTATGTGAGACTGTACAGGCCCTGGGTCAGGACAAAGTATATTTAAAGAAAGCACAGTTGAATCTCTGAAGAATTCTACCTCTGGAGAATATTTTTTGGTAAAGGAGTTACTGAGGCAGAGAGCTTGCAATCTTATTTTAATTAAAGCAGGCAAGTAATTGTGAACAACTAAATTCATGACAAGAAAAAAACCCCACATATCAGTCTACAGATGGTGATATAAAAGTAGTTGTAATTGAACTTACAGGCAAGAGAAAAATGTGCTTGTGTCAAAGATGTATCATTGGATTATCCTGAGTAGGAAGACACAGACTTTGCTGTTGAATGAAAATAGTTTCTGAAGATACTAAAAGCAGATCCTTGGGTCAAGTCAACAAGCTCATGATCACAAGACTAGACTCAGGTTTGCTATGCATACCTGAGACCAGAAAGTAGTCACTCTGATGCTGACCAGTCTGCTCTTAGTGCTTCTATCACACAAATGTTCATGATTTTGTTAGATTCACTGGAACAAAAATTTCCAAATAGGTAAGGTAGGGTGAGGGCATAACTGCTGTTCCACTCCCACACACACCATGATTCCTTCCCTTCCTGTCATTGCAGTAATGTCAAACTCAAGCTTTCAAAAATAATCATAAATCAGGACTCTCTAATGTAATAAAATGACTTCATAGAAGCAGAACTAAAAAAAAAAAAGCCAAACACGAAACTGCTTAAGTAGGCAGGGAGTGTACAGGGCAGGGAGTTGTTTCTTGTTATTTACCCTTTACAGCACATTGTTCAAAATTTTCTTAAGAAACACTTCTCCAAGCACACTTTACAATTAGTGGCAGATGATACTATTTATAAGTAGTTAATTCCTGGAGATGTTTAGAAGAGACATAAGGTATCTTCAGACTGCTTCTTTATAGATTGTACTTCCATAGCCAATACATAAATATTCTCATGTTTCATGCTTTTCTCAGAACACCTTAAAACTCAAGATTCAACAGGAGCCAAACAACACGGCAGAGAAAAATAGGCCAGACATCTTTTCTAATTAAGTACACTCAACAAAACAGAAACAGTTTCAAAATACATTTTCTACCTATGTATCTTGGTAATGCATACTTGGAAAAATATGTATTTTCAGTGAAATACCAAAGACATGCACAAGATTAACGATACAAAGTCATGTGTATTCAGATGTAGGGTCAAGTTAATCACTAATACAGGAAACGGGGAAAAAGTTGTGAAAGTATCTGTGGCCGGTGACTGTGTATTAAAAAACAAAAACAAAAACCAATCAACCATGTATTAGTTACACTCACATTCCATACACGACTTGTTCTGCTTTTTAATAGACGTGACTGCCATTTGCAATTAGAAAGGTTTTATCCAGTGTCCTCTGCTCTGCAAAAACAAGGCTATATTATTGGGATCCCTCTTGAAATGTATCAGGTAGAGTTTAAGTATGGCACGAAAACCTGAATTCAGTATGTCTAGTGTTCCTGAACTTAAGATACACATACTGGAAGCGACATAGAGCTTTGTCTTCCTTTCAGTCGAAGTAACAAAAAATTCTTCCTTCTATCCCCACTAAGCTGACTATCTCCTCATAAAATAATACTGAAACATCAATAACATTTTATGGACACTAAGAGCAGGTTGTCCACTACTGTGCAAATGCAGAAGGACAGTCTCTTTGCAGACAGCTTTCCACTTGTATTTGTGGGCCTTTCAGATTGTTCAAGCAGGGGCAAAATTTGCTCTTTGCCAGTATGTTAGAATTATTAATTTGTCAAATCAACAAGTCTTCTAAAACAGCATTGTTAGAGGAGCTACAACAAGAAACATAGCTTAGCAACAAGAGAAAAAATTCTTTTTGTCATTTAAAAGAAATGGTGCTAGCCATTCTGCTTCTTCTGTACTTTTTTTGTGTATGTATATTCTTGCCAGCTCATGGAGAAACTATCTGAGAGAGTTGAACCCCACAGGAGATGCAGATGGCTCTTTGATTTAGTTATTGGTGAAATAAAAAGAAATTCTGTCTGTGGACAGAAAAGTGGGTTTTGTTCTTGATTTTCCATTGACTGAAGATGAAAGCTCCTGTATAAGAAATGTAGAAATCCATACCACATTTCTTGCTTATATAGTCATCAATGACCTAGTATGCACACAGTTGTCAAAACCTAGATTAAACATTGTAAATGACCACAGCATTTTCTTCCTGGAGCTAAAGCTATGATGTGATGTACGGCCATTTTTCCCTTATTTGGAAACTGCAGGGTTCATACTCCGGGCACAGTAAAAACACAACACAGAGCTATCAAGCAAAAGTAATCCTCTTTATTTCAAAACAGATGACTAGCTATTTGCATGGTTAAAAATACCAGAGTTTTCCCTGGGTAATCCGTTAGCCAGTCTGGTCTACTTTTTTCCCCCACAACTCTAGGTCATTCTTGGATTAAAAACAAAAGACTCCACCCTTACTGAAATTTTCTTTAATACATTCACATTGTAAACCAACTAAACAAAAATCCCAAACAATCACCTAGACCTTTACAACCCACTTTTTTCTTTCATTAGCTTTTTTTCCAATCATATTTTCATATAATGTTGTAAATATTGAGTATTGTAAACTTCTTATGTATGGTAATTCAAATTTCACAACTATTAGATTTTTGTGCTTCCTGTAAAAATAATTAAGGTTTCTGCAAGCATAAACTTCGCAGCAAGATGTCTGCTACAGACACTACAAGAAACTAGAGGAAATGTCCCCATCAGTTTGTGAACTGTAGAGAGCCAGCACCACCCATGAGAATGGGTAATGCTGGTTGTCCAAGAGGCTGGGCCTGGCCTGGTATCAACCAGGTAAGGATTCAGCACCTCACAGGAGCCACATCTCCCAGCAAGGCCCTAAGAATTGTTTAAAACTCCTGTCTGCCAAAGCAAGCAAGCTCCTGAGGATGTAGTGGTAGACACAGCTTGCCGCCTTTGCTGTGCACAGAGAGAGGATTTTGCAAAGGAGTTCAACTTCTATCGTAATAAGTGAGATGTAGTGAACATAACTGTAAATAACCGAATGCTCCTGGTGTGACAGTGTTAGATATTCGTTGTAGGAATAGGTGGATCATGGCAGGTAAAATAACTCTCTCTTTGGCAATTTTACAAGTTTTGAAGTTGTATGCCAGAGTACACAGTAGCCACATGAAACAGGAAGAAATTAACAGGCTTGCTTAGAAGTCATTATTATGACCCAAGCCATCAGATAGATGGTTTGAGATAAGAATTAATTCTTGGGTAAGTGCTGACAACAATATTTTTTCCCCATTACTAATATATTTTTTTAAAAATAAAAATAATTATATGAAAGAAAAGTTGACCTAGAAAGGGAAAATTCATGAGAATCTCAATCTTTCTGAAGTAAAACTAAAGAGAAAAAAAATTTAAAAGTTAAAGGGTACACAAATTAGCTTGCTGAGAAATTTCATCCTTACTAGCAGTAGCACTCTTTTTTAAGAAAACAAGTATATACAACTATTAACCCCATTTTAAGACATAACCCACACTGAGAAATTACTGGCAAGGTATCTTTAATAACATTGCACTAATATAGATCTCTGGTAACAGCCTTACACAGGCTGTCACTGCTATTCTCTGATGTAGGAGGGAGACAAGTATGTGAGGCAGCACAGACTGGCAGATCAGGCTATACACACTATGCTTGCCAAGATGCCTGAAGTATAGAGCAAAACTGTGCCATTCAGCCAAATACGGAGCCTGTGGAAGTCTAGGAGCGATAAATAGTGACACCTAAGGGAAGGAAGGAACATTTCCCAAGGGGAACAAACATTCATGCAACAGAAAAAAATACAAGTCCTCTCAAAATTACCTTTATGATTCCCAGGAAAAAAAGAGTTTTAAAAGGGCAAGTTGGCTATCACACTACCTGCCCAGAATAGGAAAACTGGCAGAAAAAAAACCTTCAGTCATTAGAAAGGCCTTTAGTCATCCAAAAGGTCAAAGCAGCTGCTTCCATTATGACCTAGGGCAACTTCATCCACCTTGGTCCTACGTATAGAGTTTAAAAAACACTGCTATCCAAGAAAATTTCAACGCCTATAACATTAAAAAAATATAATATAATAATGTTAATATTATGATGGATACCACATCAATTCCACAGCAAAACAACCTCCTCCAAAAAGATTAAACAGATTCATCTTCTCTGTAGAAGAAATTATTTCCCCCTCTGGAAGAACATGTTTGTAGCTTCATATCGCACAGAAACAACAAAGCCTGCACATCCCCTAGACAATCTAGGTGCTAGCAGAGAACAGGTGTATTTTCTGTTCCGCTGTTCTATAGCCTATACTTCCTCGGGAGCACGCTTCTCACTGATTTTCTGTTCCCCAACTCTGATTACCAGCAGATCCCCACATTTGTCCCATCCAGCGACCAAAACGCTTAAAGATGCTGTCACCTGAAATAGAAAACTGTACTGGCGAAGGAATTACGTAGGTTTGTCAGAGATCGGGAGATAAAAATCTCCCTTTCTTTCTTGCATTAACACCTCCGAACTTAATTTTAGCTCGAGCAATTCCCTGCTGATATAAGTAAGATACTTTAACTGAGAATAAGACCTCAGAGAATACTGCAGAATTCAACCTTAAGTCACAGCCCCACCATTCTGACATGTCTTCTGTATCTCACTGTGTCATGTTCTTGTTTGTCCATGTCCCACAATACAGCATCTGTGTGTTTCACTATCTTAATGTCACCAAATGTTAGTTTACACAGAAGGGCTTGCTTAGGTTCTAGCTAGTTATATACTGTACGAACACAAATTAGCAGCTTACAAAAATTACTCTGCAATCTTCAATATCTGAGAACATAAAAATAGTCTGTTTATTCTCTTCAGTACTGGTATAATAGTAGATGCTTAGGGAAGAACACATAAGAACAGAGCAAACATGCAGTGATGTACTCCAGTACTCCTCCAGCTTCCAGTGGTCTGTGACTTGGGGAATTAACTTCATCAGCTTGAAGTCTTATCATTGTGTTTAATAAACTTAGATGGGTTTTCTTTCATGCCTTTGAACCTGTGCAAACCTTTCAGCATGCACAACATCCTTCAGCAGCGAACTCCACAGTTCAGATGCACACTATGCACACAGATGAACACATTTTTTTTTGTTTGTTTGTTTTGTTTTGAAGCTCTTGATAGTTCCTTTTGATACCCTTCTTTCACAGACCAGAAAAGATAATGATCCCTGGGACCCTATCTGTTCTCTTAGTGTCACTCATCATTTTATAGATCCTATTATATTCCCCATCAACAGACTTTCACAGACTGTAGTGTCATTAGGTTGCTAATCACTTCTCATGTGGAAGTCATTCTGTAACTTCAGTCTTCCTTGTTTCTCTTTCTGCTATTGACTTTCGAGATCAGGAAAGTTACGGTATTTGTTTTGTTCTCTGTTCCATCTTTATCATTCCTAACACCTCTCTGCTATTTTGTAATCACCACAGAGCACTGTGCTTACATTTTCATAAAAATACTCATAACTAAAGTATCTCCTTCCTGACTGGTAACAGCTAATTCAGAACACTTCATCACATATATAAAGTTAGGAATAATTTTTTTCATCTATGTTGCTTTACCTTTCTCTACAGTGAATTTAATCTGCCATTTTAACACTCAATGTCACAAGATCTTTCTTTGTGGCAAGTTTTATTTTTTACTGCTCTGCACAGCTTAATGCCATCCTCTTTACTCTCTTTCCTAGATGGTTTACATTGAATAGTATGGGCCTTAATGCAGATCTCAGTGGAATTTGCCTGATGAAAATCCTATGCTGAGAAAACGGAACATTTGTTTCTACCTTCTGTTTCCTGTCTTTCCAACTGTTACTAATCAATGTGAAGACCTTTCCTTTTATCCTATGGCAGTTTGGTTTCTTTAAGTATTTTGGGGGGATTTCTGAAGGCCTTCTAAAGTCAACATCAATTAGATCACCTTTGTCAAGCACACAACAGTGATTCCTTCAAGGAACTACAGCAGAGTTGAGACATGACCCTCCCTGCAGAAGTTACACTAGCTCTTCCTGAATACATTATATTTACCTACAACTTCACTGCCCTGTACAGACATCAGACTCACTAGTCAGGAATGTTGCACATCCTGTCCAAAGTCCTTTTAAAAACTGGTAACACATTTGCCACCTTCTCTGGTACAGAGGCATCTTTAAGTAACAGTTTATATAACAGAAGTAATGGTTCAGCACCACCTAAATAACAGCCTCCAACTGTTCACTCACTCTCATCTGTATTTCACACATCACCTTTTTCAGAATGTCACAATAACCTTTGCTTTCCATCCTCTAAGGAATGCCTAGAATCTACATTAGCAACAATTTCTTATTAAAAACTTTCAATTTTTCTTTTTTGTTTAATTCTTTTAACTCCTACATGAAAAAGGCCTTCTCCTATATGAAGAGGGCTGGCTGACCAAAGTTTCTATCCTGTACACAGCAGATGCATTCCAGACAGAAACATCAACCTTTCGGTGTTCATTCAAATCTTGACCTCAACTAAAGGATGGTGCTGAACACCGAACAACAGCATTTGCAGTGATAAACATCACAAACAGTGATCAACATCCATCTGCAGGGGAATTTGCATGCAAATAACTCAGCAATGATAAAAGCATAACTATTAGGAACTACAGGTCTGATTCAGCTGTAAAGTGCAGGTCTCTTCTGATTTTAATTCTTATTTAGGTTTCGTTAAGAAAATCTAAGGGAGAAGAATAGAAAATTTTCAGTGGTATAACTTGTAGTGATGTTTAGGCATGAAACACTATTTTGTGCCCTTGAAACCCCATCCCCTTTCCGTAATCTTCATTACTGAAATAAAAAATAGAAATCAGTACAACGAGAAAATCGGTACAAGAGGCGCTTCCCATTGAAGTTTCACTGTTGACATTCTGTTAAGGCAGACTTAGGACTCAGCACAATGGAAATATGCCAGAAGTTAACTGTACTTATGTGTTGTTAAAGAAAACATAGCAGTTAAAAAAAAATATTAGAGATATAAGCTGCTGTGTATCCTAGTGAAATGGTAAGTTTGGCATTTGTTATAGAGATGAAGGTGATATCCATGTAGCTCATTGAATTCTTACACATGTTTTACCCCCTTATGTAACTAACCCATCTCTTCTGTGTCTCCTAACAGTCTGACCCACATAGCTTGCCAGTAAAGTGTTTCCAACTTCCCTCTCCGCAGGCTTCCTCCCAAATCTAGTTCTCCAAGATATGTAACTGATGCAACCCAATACGAGACCAGTAACAGATCAAAATTTAACAGTACTCTGGGAAAGGAAATGAGAATTGCACTATGTCAGAAAGATGGGAAGTTTTCCTTCTAGCAGTCTTAGAAAATAATTTCCTTCCTTACTGTGAGCATCTTATTTACAAACTACCTTCTTACTTTGGCTTGCAAGTAGCTGGACACCAAAACTATGATGTGTGTTGTGTGCAGCAACGATGTTCAGAGACATTTAGAGATTCAGTAAAAAAGATTCAGTATTAAAGAAATCTGACTTTTCACATGGAGTAGTACAGTACAGCATTTAAAGCCAATTTTAAAAGCTTATCGAAGATGATGTCTTCTCTTCCACTTGCAGAGCAAAGATACCCAGGGAAGAAGACTGATTTACAGAATACATACGTTAGTAACTGGATGAAGGTAAACTAGTTTGACTGAGAGTCTAAAAACTGCATGAGCACACTTTAAATGATAAAATTGTTCATACAGATTCAAAGAACAGTTTTACTAACCCAGGCTATTTATGTAATATTATAATACAAATAAAATTCCTGTAGGGATTTTAATGAATGATTGTATAAAGTATTGCAGAAAATTGTATATTAGTTATAAACAACAACAATACAAAGTCTGTTCTTCTAAATGGTATGAGAACTAGAATAACTGTAGAACCACACTGCTTTCATCTTTATTCAAATCTATTGGCTTTTTGTATAGGGCAAATATTACATAATTTTTAATGATTCATGGAAGACAGTGAAGATAAGTCATCACAGGGGAGTCCACAAAGCAGAGTAATCACACATTTTGGTATCATGGTATCAAACTTGGTGCCTAACTTAGAAGTTTAGGATTTGACAGGTATCTCCCTAACTTGAAAACCCACAGTTAAATAAGCCTAATCTGCTCTATACTCCAGTCACCTCTTCCCAGCCTCCCACTCATCAACATACAATGTTGTAAGTCCCTTTTGAGGTATTGTGCCCCTTTCCGTAGAAATGGTAGGAACACAAATTGAACCTGTTTAGAAAGGACTCCCTAAGGTAAAGTCTCTCATAGTCCCATCTCTCATGTTCCTTTATCCTCTGATAACAGCTAAAAGATGCAGAGAAGACTTTTGAATCTCCAGCAGGTAACATGCAACCAAATCCCCTTTCCTGGGATATTTACTTACAACTACCTCCCTCCTTTTGCCTGCACATTTCCAGACACAATACAGAAAAAGTAAACTGACTGTTTACAGGGCAGAGATGCTAAACCACATTGTTTAAAATAGTAAATTAGTGCTGACAGTGTCCCATTTAATTGGAAGTTTTGTAAAATGAAACAAACGGAAGCTTAGGCTTAAAGAAGTTTATCTGGCTAGAATCTGGAGAGACTCATTTTTCATTTATTCTGCTAATTTGTATAGAATTTATTTCACTCCTCAAACACGCAAACAATTCATTATTTGGGGGGGGAAAAAAAAAAAAAAAGACAATATATCAACCCTTTCAAGTTGCTGTTTGTTATCAGAGTTTCCTAAACTATAAATACAAGACCTTTTCCACTGAGCGCAGTCCTCTCGGAAAGCAAAAAGGAAGACAGACGACAAAACAAATCTAGCAAAGTGGTTCACAATGTAATCCAAGTGCCTAACCAGGGCAAACATCAATGCTATATAGATCTTCATTAGAATCTTGCTATTCTCTGTATTGCAACAAACTGCTCTATTAATGGTGCTCATTCTGTTATCCCCTCCCGCAAGCATACCAGCTTTCTAAGAGAAGTTTTCCCAAGTTGTCGACTCATGTCCTTGGGATAGTCCCTCACCCTGCAGTTTGCAATAGTTTTACATTGTACCTCCCCACCAAGTTTTACATAACCCTGCCCAAAGCACTGATATGACAAATTTAAAATTGTAATATGTAATAACGATCACACCTCTCCTATCATTACACACTCCTGACTTGTCTTACCGTAGCACTGGCTGATACAATGCGAACGTCTGATCTGCTCAGTTTGAAAACTAACTTGAACAAGATGAACAAACTGAGATCCTCCAGCCAGTCACTACACTTTTCCTGTGGCTAAAGAAATTTATAATCCCTGCTTGCCTGACCATAGCACTACTACCTGTAGCAAACAGATAAGAAAAATGAAGGAGGAGATGATGAAGGAGAGAAAGGAGATGAAGGAGGAAGGAAGGAAAATATGGAAGAAAACTAATATAGAATACCAGAGGCAGATTCAACACAGTTCAGTTGATAGAGGCTTGGCAATAGGTGTCTGATGATAAACAGTTGCTCTGTTAATTCAGTAGAAGTCAACCCACAACTCCTGCTAGGTTTTAGGATCAGCTGGGGACAAGTTGTTCCCAGCTCCAATAGTTAGCACAGCATAGACAGTTCATCCAAAGGAAAAACTAATTCTCCCCATAGGCAGGGAGTCTTGGTCAGAAGAGCTCCTAATAAACCCCAGGTGGAGTGTAAAGAGCTCTCCTAAATTATAAAACATGTGAAATGATTGCCGTAGATTCTTGACCTTTTGTCCTCCCCTGGGGTGAGCACTTGCAGTAGAGTAGCTGTCCATCTGCCCTGCTAACACCCACATTTCAGTAGCATACAATATTAAAGCTATTCAGTATCAGGCACTATAAAGTTCATCTAATTTAACACCTGGTACAAAAAGCAGCAAGCTATTATTACAAATGGCAGATACACTGGAATGCATTTCAAGGAAAAAACAATACAGACCCATGATTAATAGACTGGTCATGCCACAACTAGACAGTCAATTACTAGTATCTTTCTATTTCATTTGAGTTTTAAACACAAAACAGTGACATTAGTAACCTCCGTTCAGACTGACTAGAGTAACCTCTTGAGTGCTAGCCATTTGGAATTACTGACTCCCATTGACTTGTCCAAAAGTTGTCATTTCTGTAATTTCTCATTTAAGTTTGACAAAAATGGAATGGAACGTTTTGTGAACACTCCTTTGCAAGCAGGGATATTATCAGCTGTTGTCACGGTTTAAAGCTGGGCTGGCGATTAAACCTGTGGCAGATGCCCTCTGTTATCCCCCCCCCCCCTCCCCCCAGAGGGAAAGGGAAAGGGAAAAGGGAGAGAGACTTCCGGGTTGGAAAATTAAAACAGTTTTAATAAACTATAATAATGAAAAAAAAAAGTATAATAATAATAATAGAAATAATCAAATATATACAAATATATATACAAAACCAAGATTGAGCTCCCCTGAAGTCAGCCACGTCACCACCGGCACTGCAGGGCAGGCTCCGGGAAGGCCCAGCCTGGGCCTAGCGATGGTCGAGAGCTGGATTCAGGAACGCACGGATCGGGATCGGGGGCAGCAGGAAAACAGACGGAGTCCTCCCTGGACACCGGCCATAGCAGAAAGAGAGCGAGACCCTCGTGATCCCCCCACTTTATACCGAGAATGACGTGTATGGGATGGAATACCCTCGTTGGTCAATTTTGGGTCACCTGCCCTGTCTGCTCCCCACTGCAGCTGCGACCCCCCTTCGGCTCTTCACTCGTAAGCAATGAGGAATTCAGCAGTGACCTTGGTTTCTCTCAAGAATAAGTACAGTGTCCTGGTTTGGCCTAAACCAGGCCGATTTTCCTTTCAGTGATTTTTACTTTCAGCTAAGTCTCCTCTAACTAACTGCATGTTTTTGCAGACAGTGTCTGCTTCCAGGACTGATAACGCTCGAAGTTTGTAGTTATCACTGAGGCACCGGTAGGGATGTTGTGCAGAAAGGCTCTTGCTGTACTTATTCTTGAGAGAAACCAAGGTCACTGCTGAATTCCTCATTGCTTACGAGTGAAGAGCCGAAGGGGGGTCGCAGCTGCAGTGGGAAGCAGACAGGGCAGGTGACCCAAAATTGACCAACGAGGGTATTCCATCCCATACACGTCATTCTCGGTATAAAGTGGGGGGATCACGAGGGTCTCGCTCTCTTTCTGCTATGGCCGGTGTCCAGGGAGGACTCCGTCTGTTTTCCTGCTGCCCCCGATCCCGATCCGTGCGTTCCTGAATCCAGCTCTCGACCGTCGCTAGGCCCAGGCTGGGCCTTCCCGGAGCCTGCCCTGCAGTGCCGGTGGTGACGTGGCTGACTTCAGGGGAGCTCAATCTTGGTTTTGTATATATATTTGTATATATTTGATTATTTCTATTATTATTATTATTCTTTTTTTTTTCATTATTATAGTTTATTAAAACTGTTTTAATTTTCCAAACCAGAAGTCTCTCTCCCTTTTCCCTTTTCCTTTCCCTCTGGGGGGAGGGGGGGGGGGGGGGGATAACAGAGGGCATCTGCCGCAGGTTTAATCGCCAGCCCAGCTTTAAACCGTGACATACAGCAAGAGCCTTTCTGCACAACATCCCTACCGGTGCCTCAGTGATAACTACAAACTTCGAGCGTTATCAGTCCTGGAAGCAGACACTGTCTGCAAAAACATGCAGTTAGTTAGAGGAGACTTAGCTGAAAGTAAAAATCACTGAAAGGAAAATCGGCCTGGTTTAGGCCAAACCAGGACATTCCACCCCTTATTCCATACCATTCACGTCATACTCAGATCACCACTAACTTTTCATTTTAAAATATATACAGATAACATTAGTTTATGATTCATCTCTATACAAAAAAAAAGTTCATCAAGTTCATTTAGTTCAGGATTGTGGGTTTTCCATCTGGCTAGGAGTCTCCCAGGGTAGGAGAGATGATATGAGCTTTGTCACAGTTCGTGCCCACGGGTTGCAGGTTAAAGATGTCAGTCTCGAGGAGGTTACTGGACGCCACTTGCAGCTAGCTCCGGTCTCATCACCACTGCTTCAACCTAAAAGACACTTATGAACACTGTTAGTATTATGCAGCAATTAACATCATGCAGTTCAGAATTAAGTATTCTCACCCAAGATCAGATCACCTTCAGGGACACATCGGACTCCACCATCCTGCAGCATCACCCACCAAGTACATCCAGGTCCTTGAGCAAAAGCAATCCCACAAATGGGTTTACCTTTGCCCGTAGCAGGAAGAACCCAGACAGTTTTTCCCAACAGATTCCTTTCATGCACCACAGGGACTTTATCCCCTTCTATTGTATGTAAAAGGTCTGACTGAGCAGGGCCAGCTCGGTTGATAGATCCTCTGGTGTTAACTAGCCAGGTAGCTTGTGCCAAATGCTTATCCCAGTTTTTAAAGGTTCCACCCCCCATTGCTTTTAGGGTAGTTTTTAACAGCCCATTATACCGTTCAACTTTCCCAGAGGCTGGTGCATGATAGGGGATGTGATATACCCATTCGATGCCATGCTCTTTGGCCCAGTTATCTATGAGACTGTTTTTGAAATGAGTACCGTTGTCCGACTCAATTCTCTCTGGTGTGCCGTGTCGCCACAAGATTTGCTTTTCGAGGCCCAGGATAGTGTTCCGGGCAGTGGCATGGGGCACAGAGTATGTTTCCAGCCATCCGGTGGTCGCCTCCACCATGGTAAGTACATAACGTTTACCCTGGCGGGTCTGAGGGAGTGTGATGTAGTCAATTTGCCAGGCCTCCCCATATTTATATTTCAACCACCGCCCCCCATACCACAAAGGTTTTAACCGTTTGGCTTGCTTAATTGCGGCGCATGTTTCACAATCATGGATAACCTGTGCAATAGAGTCCATAGTTAAGTCCACCCCTCGGTCACGAGCCCATCTGTATGTTGCATCTCTCCCTTGATGACCTGAAGTGTCATGAGCCCACCGAGCTAAAAATAGTTCACCTTTATGTTCCCAGTCCAAATCTATTTGGAACACTTTAGCAGCCTGATCTGCTTGTTGGTTGTTTCGATGTTCCTCAGTTGCCCGACTTTTAGGTACGTGAGCATCTACATGACGTACCTTCACGACTAGTTTCTCTAGCTGAGCAGCAATATCTTGCCACAGTTCAACAGCCCAAATAGGTTTACCTTTATGCTGCCAGTTGCTTCGCTTCCACTGCTTTAACCACCCCCACAAGGCATTTGCCACCATCCATGAGTCAGTATAAAGATACAGCCTTGGCCACTTTTCTCGTTCAGCAATGTCTAAAGCCAGCTGGATGGCTTTTACCTCTGCAAATTGACTTGATTCACCTTGTCCTTCTGTGGCTTCTGTGACTCGTCGTATGGGACTCCATACAGCAGCTTTCCACTTCCGATGCTTTCCTACAAGACGGCAGGATCCATCGGTGAACAGGGCATACTGCTTCTCATCCTCTGGTAGTTCATTATACGGTGGGGCTTCTTCAGCACGTGTCACCTCCTTTTCTGGTGGCATTCCGAAGTCTTTGCCTTCTGGCCAGTCCATGATCACTTCTAAGATTCCTGGGCGATTAGGGTTTCCTATTCGAGCCCTCTGTGCAATTAATGCAATCCATTTACTCCATGTAGCATCAGTTGCATGATGAGTAGTAGGAACCTTACCCTTGAACATCCAGCCTAGTACTGGTAATCGGGGTGCCAGGAGAAGTTGTGCTTCAGTACCAATTACCTCTGAGGCAGCTCTAACTCCTTCATATGCTGCCAGTATCTCTTTTTCAGTTGGGGTGTAATTGGCCTCAGAGCCCTTGTATCCTCGACTCCAAAATCCTAGGGGTCGACCTCGAGTCTCCCCTGGC
Organism: Nyctibius grandis; assembly: GCF_013368605.1. Lineage (NCBI taxonomy): Eukaryota > Metazoa > Chordata > Aves > Nyctibiiformes > Nyctibiidae > Nyctibius > Nyctibius grandis. The sequence goes on along the minus strand of NC_090663.1, from coordinate 70,252,269 downwards.
ACTTTCTGCCAGAGGCTCCAGGTAGGACCATTGTCCCCAGCTGAGGTGTAGAGCACATTTTTAACATCTTGTCCCATACGGACTGGTCCAAGGGCTACTGCATGCACAATTTCTTGTTTAATCTGTTCAAAAGCCTGTTGTTGTTCAGGGCCCCACTGAAAATCATTTTTCTTTCTGGTCACCTGATAAAGAGGGCGTACAATCTGGCTGTAATCTGGAATATGCATTCTCCAGAAACCCACAACGCCTAAGAAGGCTTGTGTTTCCTTTTTGTTAGCTGGTGCGGACATAGCTGTTATTTTGTTGATCACCTCTATCGGGATCTGGCGACGCCCATCTTGCCATTTAATCCCTAAAAACTGGATCTCCCGGGCAGGCCCCTTGACCTTGCCTCTTTTTATGGCAAAACCAGCTTGCAGAAGAATTTGAATTATTTTCTCCCCTTTGTCAAAAACTTCTGCTGCTGTATCACCCCATACAATGATGTCATCAATATATTGCAAATGTTCTGGAGCTCCACCCTCTTCTAGTGCAGTCTGAATCAGTCCGTGGCAAATAGTAGGACTGTGTTTCCACCCCTGGGGCAGTCGATTCCAGGTATACTGGATACCTCTCCAGGTAAAAGCAAACTGTGGCCTGCACTTTGGTGCCAAGGGAATAGAGAAAAATGCATTAGCAATGTCTATAGTGGCGTACCACTTGGCTGCCTTTGACTCCAGTTCGTATTGAAGTTCTAGCATGTCTGGCACGGCAGCACTCAACGGTGGCGTAACTTCATTTAGGCCACGATAGTCCACAGTTAATCTCCATTCTCCATTAGACTTTTGCACTGGCCATATAGGACTATTAAAGGGTGAGCGAGTCTTGCTAATCACTCCTTGATTTTCTAATTGTCTAATCAGTTTATGAATGGGGATCAGGGAGTCTCGATTGGTGCGATATTGTCGTCGGTGCACCGTGGCAGTAGCAATTGGCACCTGTTGTTCTTCAACTTTCAGCAACCCCACAACAGAAGGATCCTCTGAGAGGCCAGGCAAGGTAGACAGCTGTTTAATGTCCTCAGTCTCTACAGCTGCTACACCAAAGGCCCATCTATACCCTTTTGGGTCCTTAAAATACCCTTTCTTAAGGTAGTCTATGCCAAGGATGCACGGAGCATCTGGACCAGTCACAATGGGGTGCTTTTTCCATTCATTTTCAGTTAGGCTCACTTCGGCCTCCAATACAGATAACTCTTGAGATCCCCCTGTTATTCCCGAAATACTGACAGATTCTGTCCCTTTATGATTCGATGGCATGAGGGTGCACTGTGCACCAGTGTCTACCAGGGCTCGATACTTTTGTGGTTCTAATGTGCCAGGCCATCGAATCCACACAGTCCAATAAATCCGGTTATCCCTCTCCTCCTCCTGGCTAGAGGCAGGGCCCCTCTAATTAAAGATTGGATTCGTGCTGCTCACGGGGATTGGACCTTCATTTCCCCTATTCACTCTTGGAAAAAAAGGATTTGAGGCCCATCTACCCTGACTGGGGTCCTGCTCATTGGTAACTGGAGCAGCCATCCTCCTAGAAAAATTCTCTCTGGTATTTCTGTTAGCTTGCAACTCACGTACTCGTGCCTGTAGGGTACTGGTAGGTTGTCCATGCCATCTATTCATGTCCTCCCCATAATCACGCAGGGTAAACCACAGGATACCTCGTGACGTGTTCCGTTTCCTTTGAGCCGGTCCAGTAGGAGGGCGTTGCCTCCTAAAGGCTGCAACGCAGGCCTGTGTAGGTAGAGAGTCTGACAGTTGTTTCAATGAGTCTTTGTTTTCCTTAGTCAGTTTTTCCACAGCCGAGACACGGGCCTGCAGTGGGGAAGAAATACTATCTTCATACTGTCGCATATAGTTAGCCATTTCGCCCACACTAGGTCGTGCCATAGCATCTTCTCCCCAGACTAATATTGACAATGTAGGGGCATGTGTTGGTGGAGCACTCTTCACAACCTTCCGGAACATGGATCGGTTGCATTCCACTTCATCAGGATTTACAGGATCTACAATGTCCTGAGGGTGTTTATAAATGATCTCTTGCACAGCTAGTTCTCTAAGGTAGTTAATACCTTTTTCTATAGTGGTCCATCTGCTTAGGTGGCTCATAACATCATCTTTATAGGGATACCTGCTCTTTACAGCTGACAAGAGTCGCCTCCAGAGACTGATACTGTTCGACCTTCTTGGAAGCATCTTATCAATACCACCATCTCTGGACAGGGATCCCAACTGTCTGGCTTCTCTGCCATCCAATTCTATGCTATCTGCCCCATTATCCCAGCATCGGAGCAACCAGGTAATTATTGGCTCACCGTCATAACGACTAAAATCTTTTCTTATATTTCGCAGTTCTTTCAGGGATAAGGAGTGGTAGGTTATCTCTACTTCCGAGTCCAAGTCCTCCTGTGATTGTTCTGCTTTAGAAGGACCTTTCTTGTCCTTCTTGTGTAATGGGCCTTCTTTAAAAAGACGATCAAGGAAACCCCCCTCTGTGTCAGGCCCTGACTCTGACTGAGAAGGGCCCTCACCTGGGTCCCGTGCTGGCTCTGCCTTAGAAGCCTCTGAGTCATCATCCTTCACTTTACTAGCTGATTTCTTTCGGTGTTTTCTCCTGGTTACAGGGGCAGCATGATACCTCCCGCTGTTGCTGCACTGACATCTAATCACATAGCACACCAGTAATGCATTCAGGACACACGAAAATAACGACATGCCCTGTTCGAATTTTGCAGGAATCAGCTTGGCAAAAAAGGAGCAGATACTATCAAAATCAGTTAAAAGACGCCCGGTGTGCGCAGCTACGGATTCGCGATTAAAGCTGCCCATCATTGTATCATAGAGATAAGAGATCGGAATAATAACTGCCCGGTTTATCATGACATAAATCAGTATCAAAACCCATACCAAAAAGACACATTTCGACCAGCACGCCCTGTTAAACCACATGAAAGCACTAACACACAGCGCATACGGCAAGTAAGGTATCATTACACATAACTCTAAAACAAGCTTTATAAAGAAAAGAGGTAACACAAGGCTCACAAATAACATTATCATCTTAGCTATCTGTTTTAATTTCCAACCCCTCGTAAATCTCAAAGGAAGAAATCTGATACTCTCTTGGCTGAGCTCTCCGGGTCTCCTCCCACTGGAGCTGGGATTCGACTTATCAGAGCAACCTGTCGGAGCTTCTCTCGAGCCCCACGTTGGGCGCCAATAAATCTGTCACGGTTTAAAGCTGGGCTGGCGATTAAACCTGTGGCAGATGCCCTCTGTTATCCCCCCCCCCCTCCCCCCAGAGGGAAAGGGAAAGGGAAAAGGGAGAGAGACTTCCGGGTTGGAAAATTAAAACAGTTTTAATAAACTATAATAATGAAAAAAAAAAGTATAATAATAATAATAGAAATAATCAAATATATACAAATATATATACAAAACCAAGATTGAGCTCCCCTGAAGTCAGCCACGTCACCACCGGCACTGCAGGGCAGGCTCCGGGAAGGCCCAGCCTGGGCCTAGCGATGGTCGAGAGCTGGATTCAGGAACGCACGGATCGGGATCGGGGGCAGCAGGAAAACAGACGGAGTCCTCCCTGGACACCGGCCATAGCAGAAAGAGAGCGAGACCCTCGCGATCCCCCCACTTTATACCGAGAATGACGTGTATGGGATGGAATACCCTCGTTGGTCAATTTTGGGTCACCTGCCCTGTCTGCTCCCCACTGCAGCTGCGACCCCCCTTCGGCTCTTCACTCGTAAGCAATGAGGAATTCAGCAGTGACCTTGGTTTCTCTCAAGAATAAGTACAGCAAGAGCCTTTCTGCACAACATCCCTACCGGTGCCTCAGTGATAACTACAAACTTCGAGCGTTATCAGTCCTGGAAGCAGACACTGTCTGCAAAAACATGCAGTTAGTTAGAGGAGACTTAGCTGAAAGTAAAAATCACTGAAAGGAAAATCGGCCTGGTTTAGGCCAAACCAGGACAGCTGTATAGAAAAAATTCTGGAAAAAAATACAAGGAATAGGAAGCAATCAGGGACTAATCATGAATCTAAGACTAAAAGAAAATTGAGTAATGGAAGCAACAGAATACAAATATACAGAGCGTGTTACTGCAGCAAAGAGAAGGGCAGCCAAAACGCAGAATGAATTAGTGCAGTCAAATCAGTTAAGAGAAAATTGGATGGGTTATAACAAATCATGAAAAGAATAAAACTGGAGACAACAAAGGACTTTTCATAAATGAGGAGGCTGCTGAAATTAATGAGGCACATCAAATGGTTGAGATATTATACGGCTTTATAAAAACGTGTCTTCTGTGAGGCAAGTTAAGAACAGAACTGGCAAGTCATCAGGTGGTAGAGATATGTAATACATTGTATTGACTGTAGGCAAGAGAGGACTTTTAAATATGACCTAAGAACTTCTGTATTCGGGAGAGAGGTATTTCTTTTTCAAGACACGCGTGCCTTGGGAGATACCAAGCTAGAGGAGAAAAAGAAGGTAAATATGGTACCATTTTAACAAATAAAAAAAAAAATCTTGTGGTTATTGTCAGTCAATTCAGCTCCAGTTACTGGCCAAATAACGGAACAAAATCATTCCCTGTGCAGGAGGTGAGTGAGCTGTAATCCAGAAACATCACAGGTTATAAATTGTACCCAATCATCATTTTAAACAGATCTTAAAATAAAAAGGGGCAATAGGAAATGGAATTTTTGAAAATTATTTAATAGAATCTTTTGGGGTTTCAATTCACATGTGCATGATTGATAGTATTGTGTTAAGTCATCAGAAGATAAAAATCCAGACAAAGGCAAGAAACAGACTAATGGCCACATTCATTTGGGATTTGCCTGAACTGTTTCACCTTTTGAAAGTCAATCGATGGAAAGCAAATAAAGGATATTGATAAAACTCCTTTTTATTGAGCTGAGGAGGTGTATCAGGAAATGCAAGCATTGTATTTACACTTAAACATTTGCCTAATTATAGGAAGCATAAGCCTGACTTATTCCTGACAAACATGACGTATTCTACATGTTTTGCCATTAATGAGTTTGCAGGGAAGTAAAACAGCACAACAATTAAAATTTCCAGAAGAAAATAAATCAGGAAATATTGCAAATACCAGAAAGAACAAAATAGCAAGGCAGAAGACAAATAGCTTAGGGGCAGGAGGAAGAAACCGGAAAATCCTGAAAGGAAATTTAAACTGTCTTTCTGAACTCTGATTTGTCATGGCCAAATCATGGCAAAATTGTTGCTGAGAAAACTAAAAAGGCGAGTAGCAGATATTAAAGGTGTTCCCTCGTCAATCCTTCTAGCATCCTTTGTCCTGACTCTGCTATTCAAAATCCCTCACATGTGCCACAATCCCTGTGTTTCATACCTAGCCCCCATATTCTGTGCCAGCTGATACGCCTGGCCTTGCTCGGCCAATCTACTCCAGAAGGGTGAAATGCGAGTTAGAACAAGGCAGAGCATATAACAATATTTCTCTATTCCTGTCATTGACGGACATTATAATCTCAGTCAAATTACATTCTGTGGATTTCCTCCCCTTTGCCACAGGACTGAGGGCTAGTAAAAGAAGAGCTTTCAGATAGTGTTTTGAGAATTAATTGCTACATGTAGGAGATTTAAACCTTGTGTTAACAGTACTATAGAAACCCAGAGAACCATAAACTCTTGCTTAGCCAGTACATGCAACTCTGCTTCAGCGTGGGGATTTTTGTTTGGATTTAGCTGCCTGTTCCACCCATTGTCACTAACATGCACTGTTGAAGTCTCCTTATTTATTCATCAGTGTTCAGGGAGAAGACTAAAATCAGCACAGTTCGAATATGACCTTTTTGTTTCAGTTCATATAAATAATGTCCTGAGATCGTATTTCTGCTCTCCCTGATGTGAATAGTTTCATGAACTGAACAGAAATAGGTGCTTTCAGAACTTTTGCAATCACAAACACAGCATCTCCCCTAAGTGGCTAAACAGCAAAAAGGGCAATTCAACCTCTGAATAGCAAGAATGCTAGAAAAGGTGAATCTGACCTATTTACTCGATGAAAAGGATATTAGCAGTACTTGTAATCCTCATTGATACTGACAGGAAATGTAAGATTTCTTTTTTACTTCCTCCACATCTTCAAGAGCAGGGGAAAAAAAAAAATCATTTTACCCTAGTACTGAAGTGAACCACTCCTGTCTAGAGCTTTTATTTTACCCAGAGAGATCAAAATACTTCACAGGTATTTATGCAAGAATTATCTCTGCTTCACAGATGGAGTATATGAAACAGATTCTGGTGACTTGTTTAGCAGCTTTACATCAAAGGAATGTCAGAATTCTAGTTCTGGCTGTATAATTCTCTGCTGCATGATCTTGACAAAGTTGGATCTAACTTTGAAGCTAGTCCTGCTTTGAATTGGAGGTTGGACAAAATGACCTCCAGACATCTCTTCCAATCTAGTAGTATTCTATGATTCTAATTTGCTTTCTATCTTTCAGCTTTCCAGCCTGAACATACAAATCACTATGCAGACTTCAAACCCCAGACACAACATATTGTTAGGCTCTGTGCAAAGTCAGTGCTTAACGAGGAACCTAGCAGGACACAGAAACTTAAATAGCAAAATCTTCTCCTGAGGATTTGAGCATCATAGTATCTGTGGAATGACAACAGAATGTCATTACAAGTTTTAAAATAAGTGCTAGCACATAGCACATCATTGTCCTCCACAGCACAGAACACCCAGCTGTTCTCAATTAGAAGAAAGTAGCCCTTGACTTCACTAAATGTAAATAAGGGTATTTTATTTGTAAAGAACAAGATATGTTCAGCAATAAAGATTACAAATCTAGTTTTAAAATACCAATTTCATACAAGAATTCTAAATTTCTCCACTAGTACTGAAAGGGGGAGACCTCTCCCATGCTGCAGTTTTGTTTGGATGTCTGTCAGCACTCTGTCATAAAGTGGTTTGTTTTCTCTCCTCTAGGAAAACAACTTGAAAGCATAGAAAATATTAGTTGAGAAGCAGGATAGAAAGGATATATTTTAAAGCAAAGAGGCAGATGACCTTGTAGTAGGTAGCTTGACTAAAAGAGCTGAAAAAAGAGCTGAATACCTTGTTAGGCAACCAGCAGCATTATAAAGATTCAAAAATAAAATTACTTTTACTTCAACTAATACTTTGCAAATCAGTACACAGGGTGGCTGATACCAGTGCCTTTTTGATATCACATTGCTCTTGAGTAAGTGGTTTTTACTCCAGCTCTGTAAAATTAGGACTTTTTTTTTAAAACCAACTCTGACCAGTTACCTTGCAAGTCTTCTGATTTTTGTTGATGTAGCTGTGTTTTCATAATTATCTCATTTGCCTTTCAGCAAGGACAACACATCTTCTGATTTGTCTAATGCCAGGGGTTTTGCTGACCATGCTCTAGCATCAACATTTTTTTGTTGCTGATTTCTCTGCAATGTTTGCAAGAGATTCTTAAATCCTTGCAACTACAACATTTTTAAAGTTATTTTAATTATTTTAATTTTAACCTTCTTCTAAATGCATCTTTAGAATAGTTAATGTAAATTGTCATTTTTGCAGGATAACTACAGTACCGTTACTTAAGAACCAGGTAGTAATTTCTTTAATTCTTTCGGTTCTTTGCTATTTTAACCTTCTATTTCAGTACTGCTTGTTTCTTCCAGAATTATTTTCTTTTAGAGGTTCAACAAACTATTTCACTACAAAACCCACTTTTGATGAGATGAAAAAGAAGTTTGAGATTTGTGGAGTACTTCCCCATTTACAGCTAAAAATCAATTACAGATCATCATGTCTTTTAACGTATGATCTTTTGAACTTGAATGCACCTGATTAAAGAGTTACCATCACCTACAGGTTTCCCTTCTATGAAAAGGCATCCCCCCATAACAATCAAGAAAAGCAAATCTGTAAAACTACTCCAATGTCATAGTTCAGAGTCTGCTGTAGTTGATTAATTCACCAGCAAACACAATACCACAGCTAGTACCTTCGGCAGAGAACAGAGGGAGCTGAAGAGCTGACAGGAAAAGTAACCTTCTTTAGAGACAAAGACAGATGGGGAAGTAGCAGCTTAAAGCACCAGAGGTAAAACTGACAGTACCTGCCTGTCAGAGCCTTTGCATGTTCTTAAAAAACACACACAAGCTCTGTTTCCTTTGAGAAGAGGAACAATGCACACAGCGATGTTTCTCTGGCAACATACCTCTGGCTCCTTTGCAGAAGCCGCTACCTTGTACGACTGCCTCTCAGGTCTTATTCAAGAAAAACTGTTACCATCCTTTGCGCATTTTTTTTTTTAATACTTATTTACCCTCTGCTTTCCATCAGAGAAAAAGCAGCCCAAGGAGAAATAGCCTGCAAGGGTGAGTCTGCATGTTTGCTAGCTTCAGCTATCAAAGGTTTGGGCTTTTTTTTTTTTTCTTTTAACTGGACTTCAGAGCTGCTTTTTTACCCTTCCAAAGAATAGCTTTGAATTCTTTTATTCTTAGAGTTCATCCACATGCATAAATTAACAGGAGAAAGCAGTATGGAAACAAGTTGTCTGTAGTAGCTATGAAATCTCTCTCTGTGGATACTCATAGCCAAATGAGGGCACTTCTCCCTGAACTAGTTGCTCTGTAAAGACTGGACATATGGGCTGGACATAGGACATACATACCCAGAACATCTGCTGCAGTTTTTCAGTACTGGGCTGACTCAAGCGACTGGATTGAGCTGGCTGCAAGTTTTCCCTTCAAGAATTGTGACCAAAATTGAATGCAGTGATTCATGCTAGGTTTTTTTGGGGGGGTGGGGTTGGGTTTTTTTTTTGAGGGGGGGAGTGTGTTTTTTTGGTGGGGGTGTGTGGTTTTTTTGGTTGGGTTTTGTGGGTTTTTTTTTCCAAAAGAGAGTCACATTTAATTAGAAACAGCAGGAACAAATCATATCTAAGGCAAAACTGTTTTCAATTGAATGAAAGATTTACACTCATGTTTTTTTACTTACAGCCTCATTTCATTCCAGGTATTTCAAATTCTGGAGGCCAGGATGTACCCTGCCCCCATTTCTACCTTATCCATTTCTGCTTTTCAGGACTATCCTTTAGTTCACCTCAAGCATTTTGTTCTGTTTTCCTGTCTGGGTTCCAACTAAACATTCTGATACGTTCAACAGAAACACCTTGAGGTACTTGACATCCACAGTAAAGTATTAGTACTTAAGACGTGCAAAGTTTATTGTCCCAATTCTTCACACTGTACCACCCAGTCTCAAAATATTTGTTGTTGTTATATTTGGGCATACAGGATTCACAAAATACTGTAAAAGTATCAACACATTCTTCAGCTTCAACCCATAAAATAGCTGTACTCTAATGACTTCATACCACTTTCAGTCCTCTCATGGAGAGCTTAATCTTGACACATAGCCCTCTCCTCAATGGTGCAAATCACTAACTTTTTTTGTTCCTAGAAAGGCTTAACTACTATTTCCATTCAGTTGTTCACTTAACTTGCTGTATGTGATACAATTTCTAAAGAAGGACCAACTCACTTGTCTTATTTTCCTGTTGGTCTGCTGCCATTGTAAATAGTTTACAATACGTAAAACTGTGAAGACGAAAGGGGTCTAGGAAAAAGGAAATATGAGTTCTAGCTCTAGGAGTCTCACCACACGATACTGCTGTACTAACTCCCTTTTCTAAAGGAAAGCTAAGATGCCCTTCCTTCCTCTCTTCTGTCTAGCCTGCTCTAAAGGTAAACTCTTTGGGTACTATACATCATTATATGTATATACCCAATCTAGCTGAAGATATTCCTGCTCATTGCAGGAAGGATTGGACTAAGTGACCTTTAAAGATCCCTTCCAACCCAAACTATTCTATGATATGTTTGGAGAGCACCTCTTACATATTATTACTCTCAGCTAGAGCCAGCATACTGGTACAATAGCAATAAGGCAACAAGAAGTCGCCTGACATCTTCCAAATGATATTTTTCTGAGTTGCACAAAGAAATAGGTCTAGATTAATCACGTTTAGTGAGTTATGTTGATGTCTACATCCCCAAATAGCCTTTCCCCATGCTTTTTTTTTTTGGACCAGAGACATACGCAACACAACACCTATTTATTTCCAGTACATAACAGCACACAGCCTGAGATAAGGCTAGCTAGATCCAATTTGTGAGCTAGAGATTTCTACAGTTGTGCATAATCTCTTCTCACAACCCTTCCTAGCTCTCAGTTAAGAAATGTTCAATAATATGTTGTGAACCAGCCTAATCCACAACTGAACTGAAGACAAGCATGACAGCAATAGGTGACCCTGTACTCCTCAGTGATAGAGATACAACAGTCAAGCAATCTGTTCTAAAAGGAATCTTTAAGAGAAGAGGGGGTTTTTTGTTTGTTTGTTCTGTTTTTCTGGGGGGGGGTTGTTTGTTTGGTTGGGTTTTTTTCTAATAGACAAAGAATTGTACTCCAGAGAATGAGATTTAAGTTTCCCTTCTTGTTACTGTTAAATGCCATAGGCAGCAAATATATTCCTTAACTTAAGAAAGGCAATGAAAAAGGAAGAAACAACTAATCTGTGTAATAGGATACAAACGTACGATTAGCTAAAGAACCAGCATGCATTTGGAAATTATGCTCTTTTCACATTTGTTCCTTGCTTATAACAATACTAAAATTTTCTTCCTGCAAATATTAACCTACACAAATATAAAACTTATGTATCTAAAATAAATAAGCAAGAATTCTCCACGTCCTCGAATTATCCACACGATGGCAGTGCTTCCATCATATAGAACAGTCTGACCAAGGCGATTATCAGTACCAACCTCTCCTTCCCTGACTACACAGAAAGCTATCGGAACATGGTATTTCACTCATATCCAGACAAAACCTTCACCATTCAGCAACTGGCTGGGCAGTATTTCACATGCTGTAATAATGAATTTTACAGGCTGACAACTGACAGCCAGATGGGAGAAGGTCGTTTGGGGCTGACTCTTCTGTGAATGTACTGGCCTCCAAATCTTCTAAAAAAATAATAATTATAGGCTTCATCTCTGGTGCAGAGAGTAATATGAGGGCTGCTAAATTGGTCGGTTTATCCCTTCCAACCAGCTGGTTAGCTATCCAAGACCCACGCAACAGCTTAGTTAAGACTGGTGACAAAGTGTAACAATCAAATACCATCCTGTGTATTCCTGAGCAGCAAAATAAAGGCATGACTGTGCGTGTGTTACCATGTGTGTACGAGTTTGACATAGCTATTGCAGTGAACACAAAACAGCATATGCTGTCAACTATAGTATAAACTCCTCACACCCCCTTTGTTTTCATTCACCTTGCTGTTGTTGCCCATGTTAACAATATTAAACTTATACAGAACACCTGCATGGCCTACAGTCGTATTTTCATTTAGCTGCGCAGGTTTTCACTCTCCAGATTAAATCATGTTTTTTCTGAAAAGCAAGGAACTACCATTGTTTTAGACAAAGGAACAAAACATGGAGAATACTTCTGTTAAATTGAAACTATCACACTCTGCTTCTCTTTCATTACCTATCCACATATCTTCAGTCTAATGCAAAGTTGAGGCCACCCTTTTTTTCCCCAATTTAAAAATCTTCCCTCAAAGGGAAAAAAAAAAAATCAAGTATCAATCAAGTAAGAACAAGATTATGACCTTTTATCAGCAAAATTTTTCACATAATATTTTACAAACTAAATATTAATCCCCTGGTTTAATCCACAGCATATTCTTGCAATAGATGTTCCAAGGCCAAACAATATTGACCTACAATTTCAGAGGTTACTAATTCTCTGAGAATTTCCCACTCTACAGTAAATGAGCAGCGGAGTGGCAAAAGTTTTCTCATGTCCATAGGACAGTTGTTTTCCTGCTATTCAAAACAAAAGTGTCAGTGAGCAACACAAGTGTCAAATTAAAAAAAAATTTTTTTAAAAAATTCAAACTAGAAGTACTTTCATAGTATGACAGCAGCAGACTTTCACGACTAATTTGCCAGCAAAGGATCAGACAACAGAATAGAAAACCAGATGGAATATCTGTTAAAATATGTAGGTTTACACACCAATGAAGTAGATATCATCCCAGCTGGTATAAATCCAGCTTTCATTGGACCATGATGTTGTATATTAATGGCTGAAACACTGAAATAGGGCAGTTACTGCATTTGGATTTGGACTTTGAATGAACTAGTATGCTTATACTCTTTTTTACCCCTGCATGTCTTGCTAAATTTGCATTCCTCTTATACAAGAATAGAATTACAAACTAGCACAATTTAAACTACTTTGGCATATGTCCTTTTTAAGCAGATTAATAGCCTAATTCCCTGTTATCTGCTCTGGCTAACTACTAGTTTCCAGGTGTTAAAGTTTTCTGTTCTATAAAGTAGTACACATGCTGAAACTAAATATATACTTATATATAAAACTTTTGGGTTTTTAATAAAAACCTCTTAGAGCTATCATATTTCCTAAGAGTTCTCTAGTAGAAGACAGTAGAAGTTCCTAGAAAGGTTTTTTCCATAGGTTTTGCTCACCTTTAAAATTCACCACTAACTTGTACACAATAGCCTAGACATGTGAGTTTTAGACCACTGAGGGAAAGAAGAGACATAGAACACCAGTGTGTATGTAACAGAAAAAACTGAGTAGCAATGAATGTTTTTTGTTTTCCCTATGTTTTTTGTTTTCCCTGTTCACCAGTCATTTGATATCTTCTGTATATGGCAGGAGAACAACATGGGAGTGACTAAAGAACTCTCTAATTTTGGGAAAAAAAAAATCAAACATGGAGAAAACCCTCTCCAGGACACCTACTGTAACTGTTGTGTTTGTCGGTTATATTTTGGTTCCTGTTCTGCAAACACATGGGACAGTTTTTGAAGTCAATGAATTATCATTTGTATGCACACCCTTTCAAGATAAGAACTTTGGACTGTAACCTCTATGAGTTTAGGACTGAGTCCTTTCAGTGTACATGTAGCACTTAGCCCACTGTCATTATGGAAATAACAAATAAAGAAGGGATAAAAGTGAGTACTTCAGGCACAGTTGCCTTCTCCTTACTTCTACAGAACCAAAGGGTTATATTGCATTTAAAATCTCCCATCTCTAAGATTTGACGAAGTTCATCATGAAAATAGGATTCAGACTCCTTGTGTTCTCTGAGAAGGCTTGATTTAGAATTAACCCCTAACATCTGACTTTTCTACAAGAAAAAAATAATCAGAATTATTACTTCCATTCCAAACTCAGGCCTCAGCAGATACACTGAAAACTCCTGAACAGCCCAGGGTTACTTAGTGCCTATAGCCATACTTGTTCTTTCGTCAGCAGCTAGCTTCTCATGAGCTCCTGTGCCCTTCAGCTAGAAGCATAAGTGAGAGTTATTCCTAATTGATTCACAACTGACCTTGAAATTATTTAGCTTAAGGTTCTGCCTTCTCAAGAATAATAGCTGGCTGCACTTGATGATCTCTATGCAAATACTTTAATTCTATACTATTTCCAGCTCTTTGCAAAGCAGCACAGACCACTACCCTTCCTGGAAGAAACATGACTGGTTTTGCAGCAAATTGTTCAATTTCCAGCCCGTACACACTACTAGGACCTGAGAAACTCACCAGATTTCCTCCACTTACCTCTCATTATTTCTTTGATAAATCAGATTCTTTTCTTCCTCCCAGACCTGTCGGGATGAGTGATCCTAAAGGAAATAGTAAAATAAGAAGTCATGAGGTAGCAATTGCCTCAGTCTAAGTCATCTGTAGAGAAGAAATGCGATATTCACAACATTACTGCCAATAATTAAGCCCCAAAGCAGCACTTTATTATTTTATTAAGGCCAAAAGTTCAATCTGGCAAAGTTCCAGCACAAGCTTCGACCATGCTTGCTGTAGTAGTTGAGAGACATCATTCTGCTGCTAATGTAAATGGTTTTGCTGGCAGCCAGCAGTCAAATGTATAGATTTCTTGTCAAAGATAGGAAGAGTACTGAAACATGCAAGCTAAAGTATGACCGATACAGAAAGAGCATGTGAAGATTAAAGGAACATTTCACAAAACTGTATCTGATTCCCTCTTAAAAATTAAAGCAAGATTCTTATCAAATGAAAGCCAAATGACGGCTTTCTTTTTTCTGTACCGAGCTGATCCCATTGGCTGAACTTCATTTTGTACTGTGCCTATGAACAGACAAAAGAATTTTGCTAAAGTTAACTAAAACCTTCACTTGTAGTTAGGAAAAAAACAGCAGCATGCCATTCTCCAGTAAATCTGACAATACACACAAAAATATTCACATCATAATTACTAGAGCAGTCACAGAGACATAGAAGGCCAGGACTGGGTTTGGTCTCTCAGCTCCGAGACAACACTTATCTTTAGATGCAAGAATTCTCTAACAAAAGTTACAAAAGCTCTAAGCTGAAACCAGTCTCCAGTGATATGCATAGAGCATACATTAGCACAGAAAGGGTGAAATCATTCTAAGGGGATATGACTCAATCTCCCTCAGTATCTGCTTAGGTGACAAACCTTTAACTAATGCTATAAAATCATCATCAGCAATTTCTGCAATCCTTCTTGATCATGTCCATCACTGTATTGGTACAGTACAAAACAAGAAAATGCTCTGACACTTTAATAAAGTCTGCTACTAGGAATAGCACCATGCCTTCCACAACCAAGTAACAACAAGGGTAAAGCCCATACACAGGCATCCAAAGCAAGATATGCACCCACAGACATGACCACGCTCACCCTACACATAGCAACACATAGCAGCAATAATAGCTTGCTTCCTCTCTGTAAAGAAGTAAAATTTCATTCTTCTTTATAAGAACATAGGTTACATTCAGCCATTATTCAGAAAGAGGCTCCCTGCACCATTTTTTCATTAAATACTGCACCTGATAGCCATCAGGTGAAGACGAAGAAGGTGAAAGGTTACATTTGCCTTTCTTGTACCTTAGAGAAAACTTCTGATCAACAGTTTGTTCCCCTCTTTTTTTCCTTCTGTTGTTTCCAAGTGATGAGTCTCCACTTTGGAGCAGAAATTAATCCCTAAATACATGACTTCTCACTTCTACATTTCATCCCACTTCTCCAGTCTTCAAGGTATTTCTGTACAGCATCATCATTCTCTGCTGCATTAATTATGCTTTTCAAAATCCCCAGGAGAGTTACAAAATTCCTCCAGAAAGTAAACTTAAGAAGTAAAATTCCTATTTCTACTAGGTATTAAAATTCATAGAGTCAGTAAAGTTTGGGAGGTTTTTTTACATATTTTTCTTACAGGCAGTTCCTTGTTATGCCTCTGTTTCCCACTGACAATAATCACCTATTTTACTCTGTATAACAAGGCTAGTAAACTTGCTACCTTTTCTCTTGCTAATAGGCCACTCTGATCTCAAATTTGATTAACATAATTAATTACTTAATCAATTAATTTTGCTTAGACAAAAATTGTTTCCAAATGGTACCAAATATACTGGTTCTTTTTTTGGTTTCTGTGCTTAAAAGCTTGTCCTTTTTCTAACAGCTGTATTAACTGCTCTGATGCAAGGTGTTACCTCACCTTTTCTTGCAGCTTAGTGACATTATCAAAAGATGTCATTTGTACACTCTCCTTTTTTTTACAAAAAATCATTCCTTGCATGAAAATGCCCTTGAAGCTAGTGAAGTCGATTATGACACTGGAAGAAAGCAACTGGGAAAATTATTACTTGTTTCATTCTCTGCAGTTGTTCTATTGCCTGCTTCTTCATAGGCCTAAAAAGTTGATGCTCTTGGCATATAGCTACACTGTACAACAGCTTTGTTCTCAAACTTAGCTAAATATGCTCTCCTACCTTCCTGCCCTATCCCACTTTTGGAGGTGAGGGTTAATATTCAACCAAGATCTTTTCCCAGATCAAATTTGCACAGATATTTGTACCAGCACAAACAAGGGCAGCAACCCCAGCTGGGTGGGAAAAAACATCCAGGCACAAGAGTGGAGATGAGAGAATTCTATGCAGTTGGCTTTGTTCAGCAACCACCATATTATAAAATAACATTTTTTTAAAAATTCCTTGAGCAGCTCATTTGTTTCAAAATACATATTGTTTCATTGTTCTTTCAATCTCTAGTTCCCATGTTTCATCAGGTATGGGTCACCAGTGAACTGTAGACCTCTTTGCTGAAGTAGCTGTCTCAGAAAGCACAATTAATTTTTCATTTTTAAGTATGTTGGTAATTCATAAAGTAACTGTTGGCAGTGATCTTTGAAAGACTTCTTTGAATCTTCTCCTTATTAATTATTTAACCTCTGAAATAACATGATTCTTCAAGGGTTTTTTAAGATCATACATTTTTCCTATATTTAAGACTGTGTGACTAATCATACTTTTAAGTAAGACAACAGATGCAATGATCCATTTAATCGTGGATCATGGATTGTTCAACCAGACTTAGAACAACTATCCAGACTGCCATTTCTATTGAAAATACAGAATTTTGATGTCTTGTATTGAAACAGCAACAGATGGAATTAAAATTATTAATGATTATGCAAAAATTATTATAAGGTTAACATCAAAAAGGTAATAGATATGTTTTAAAAACCCCAATGACTTCTTTCTAAATGGGTTAGAAAAAAAAAAGATGAGAGGCATTTCTTTGTCTGTAAATCACGCCTTTTTCCTCTTCAAATTATCCATTTTGTTGTTTTTTACCAATAAATTTATGCTGAGGTCCTAATCTTAGAATTTGCAACATGTGGTTAATTCATATTAAACATATCAAGCAGTCTTGTTGATGCCCATATGCTAAATGTATTTAATATTCTTTTGAATTATAGAAGCTGAATTGTTAGATTGGTATGTGCAATACAATAATTTACCAGTAGAAATTAAACTTCTCAGGTGTTACAGAATATATAATCTGACAACAAGTGCTGTACCCTTCTATAAGAATAATAATTCATTTCTATTTTTATCCAGTTACAGTGGTATTAGATAGTCGGAATTCCTCTGATACACCTTGGTTTGCCATATGCAAAGCCTAAATGAGTCATACAAATTAATGCAGCCATCTTAAACAGTTGGCAAAAACAAAATTCACTAATATCTTGCAATGTAGATTCATTAATCAAAAAGCACGATTTGTAGGTCTTCTAATGCCTCCTTCTTTTTAGGCTTCCAGCTGTGTATCCTTTAAGCTTTGATTTGGAAACTTCCCTTTTCAAAGGAATGCTGAATCGCACCTGGAGAATTTGATGAGACAGGGAACTTGAAAACCTTTATATAATCCACCAGTAAAGGCCCTGTGAGTTATGCATTTATTTATATCATAGAAACACATACCCAATTTATTTAATGTGGCAATCTCTGTTCAAATTTAAATCAGTGAGGATCATGACCTCATGTCATTGAGCAATCAATGATAACTAGGAACTGATTTTTACTGGAGTGCAAAAAGACTGAGATCCTAGTTGGCTTCAGTAGGAGCCTATTGGAAGGGTATCCAAGCTCTTCAAAGATGTTCACTATGTCACAAAAACTAGGTTTATGTGAAGTATTTACTTCTTTTGAGAATGTTTTACAACTTCATTCATGCTGCTCTGGACGGAGGTAGCATCCCATGCCTCTCATCCATTCCCACACCAGGGACAGCAAAATGGGACAAAAGTGATTCTGTTGAATAACAGCAAAGTGCTAGAGAAGTTCTGCAGGAAGATGCTAATCTGAAAGAAAAAACAACTGGGTATTAAGAAAAACATTCCTTTGAGCAAACTACTGGCTGATATGAAATCTCACTCATGAAGAAGCTTTAAAACCAGAACCTTGCTGGGAATGGTTTTGGTATATTTGAGTCTTCCTTGGTACAGCAAATTGAAACAGAACATACTGTGAGGATCTTTCCATCTCTACATTTTTGTGTTTCAGGTTCAACATTGGTTTTATAAAGCTTTTATTCATATGTTTTTAACTACTTTCAGAACTCTTAAATGGATGTTCAGAAACAATACTCTTAAAGATAAATTTAAGGGCAAAGGAATCCTTTGGGAAGTGTACAGAGTCATTTAACAAGTAACAAGCTCTGTATGGCATTTTCATCTAGTCTATTGAAACAGGTGAATAATTTTGAGGTCTTTTGAATACACATTTACAATGGCTTATCACAGATACCGGATCCAGGCATTTCTCTAATTATGATACATTAAGATGTACTAAGATAATTCAATATTCAATAAGCCTCAGACTCACATTCTCACTAATCAACAAGCGTTAATGTGACAAGAACATGCAGCATAAGGAGATTACGCCTGACTGAGGGCAAAAGCATCTTTCTTATGCCACCTATGCCAATGTATTTCTTTGTATGTTGTGTTTCTGTACAGTTGTCTATATTCACATCTGCCCTTTTAAAAGCAATACCATATTCTACATGGGATTCATGGAGAAACTGTTGAATGGATTAAAAGAATACGGTTGAAGAGAAGGTTATTGGTTCCAGCCTGACTTCTCTGCTACTCAGGCAAGTTGCTTAAACTTTTGGTTTCACATTTTATGTATCTATGAAGTAGGGCACAGCATCTCACAGGGGTGCTGAGAGGTTTTGTTGTATGAATATTTTAAAAGCATTTTAACATTCTTGGGTGAAAATAAATCATCACAAAGAACCATTTCATTGTTTAAATACTCAAATTTGATCTCTCTGGTGCTACAAGTAAACATTTTGTTATTGAATTATTCAAAGAATGTTTTTCACATAATAAATCTTGAGGCAACAGACCCCAAGTTTATGGTTTTTTGTCTTCTTCTTTAGCAACATTACATACTATCATTTTCAAGGTGAAATCAATGAGCTAAATGCAAAGGTCAGATACATAAATATTCTTCTAAAACTATCCACTGTGAACTCTGATCCTGAACTGAATTTTGCCTATCAATCCATTAAATGTGCTAAATAACTTGAATTCCACTGATTCCAATCAGGAAGGTAAGGAGTTCAGGTAACAGAAGAAGAGACATTTTGTCTGATGGTAAAGTTTTCTTGGTTTCCTTTCAGAATTTTCTTAAAGGGGTTGCTTGTTACAAAAAAAAAAAACAAACCCAACATACCAAAACAAAAACAAAAAACAAATCACATGGGAGGTCCTCTAGGTGCAGGAAGAGATTTAAACCAAGAATTCGTTATACCCACCACAACAAAGGAGAGGAAAAAAACAAAGCAGAGACAGGAAGGAGAAATGATTAATTAGATGGACATGAAAACTGCAAGCTCTTTTCTTTTCAAATAGGAAATGTATATTTATAAATATGAATATCCCAAGAATGAATGATAATCACATTTTTATGGTGTCAGGAGATTTAGGTTAATAAGCAAAGTATAATTTATACGTGTAACATTGCTTGTTGTTAAGTGAACTGCTAATTTATCAACCCTATCGGTAAAGATAAAGTGGGAAAAAGATAATAGGATTGCACAGCTCCATTCCATACGGTACTGCATATTAAGCACACTAATTTTCTCATGTGTAACAGCAAATGTAGTTCAGATGCATATGGGGTTATTTTAAGGTTCTATTCCTCATCTTTGAAAGTCTTTTAAAACATTTCTGTTTGACTACAGATAACTCTCTAGGGGAAATAAGGTGGCAAGGAAAAGGCAAGGCATACATACAAATAGAAGTACTGTGAACCATTCCCAATGGGGGCTTAGAGAGCTTATTAAAAATACAAACACCACCTGAAGTGAACCAA
Source organism: Nyctibius grandis (assembly GCF_013368605.1). Taxonomy (NCBI): domain Eukaryota; kingdom Metazoa; phylum Chordata; class Aves; order Nyctibiiformes; family Nyctibiidae; genus Nyctibius; species Nyctibius grandis. Next base: position 70,232,415 of record NC_090663.1, on the reverse strand, counting down.
AAAGCAAGAGCACAAGTTGTAGGAACACGTCTGAGGTGTCACCAGGAATTCCCTTGGCAGTTACACATGCAGGTCTAATCGCAATCTCTCTGTAGACAGCCTCTTAATGTAGAAGTAGTTTAGTTTTACAGGCCAGAAGTCCATTTCATGTTTATATGCTCTATAAAACACTGACTGTACAGACTTCAAAAACTCTCTGTAGCAGTGATTCCCTTTGAGAAGGAGAGAGGATTTTCCTGGTCAAAGGTGTGAGAATTCCCTTTTAGTTTTACTTTACTGTAGGGGTTGTATAAAATTCCTTTTCCACCATCCCATCTCTAGCTAGAGAGTTCAGCAGTCAGAGCAAGTCCTGCACATCACATATCCTACCACCCAGCAAAACAACTTGAAACCAATAAAATGTCTACCCTGAGACTTAATTCTCCAACCTAAATTCAGTCATAAACATAGTTAATATACTAAATTCATATACATATTTTACATGTTAGTCTGCATGAGTCCGCTACACACAGCTGAGCACTGTACTGTGGATAGTAGGCAATAGTTAACAGCTGGGAAGAGGTAGGTGGTGTGTACCACAGGGAGACTGAACTTCCCTGAGCTTTTGTTGTGTGCTTGTGAGCAAAGTGAAAAACGTTAGTCCAAACAACCTTCAGCTGAGGTTTAAACTAAATAATTTGATTTGTTCTGCAAAGACTAGACATGCCCATGCAATGTGGTACCATTTGGAAAAAGAGCACTCACAGCTGAGACCAATCCACTTTGGAGAAAAGTTACACAGGTAAGTTTGAACTTCACCTCTGTAACTTTGTCTGTAAACAGGGCTAGAAACTACACATCAAAACCAGTCTAGAAAGTTGTTCCCTACTGTTTTGTGGCTTCTAGGTCCTGGTTCATAGGCAAGGCCTGCATGTCTAATCTTAGTAGGTGTATTCATGTCCCAGCTGTGAGAGAACTCCCCCCTCATTCAGTTCCTTCTGTTGATTTTACCTCCAGGGAAGATAATCCATCTCCACAGTTTATCACTTCCTTTTTGCTTGTGGAGGTTTCCAGGCATCATAGAAGCTGGCACTTCAAGAAAGAGTGCAATTCATTGATGTTTTCTATGTATTGTCTTTAGGAATATTGTAGATAGATGTTTAATCTACTTTGTAATAAACAAAGTAGATGGTGAGATAGCGCTTGACTTTTTTGGTATTTCAAAATGTAAAAAGTGAAAAATAATAAACCCATAGAAAGTGTGGCAAACTATTTTCAAAAACTGCTGAAACACAAAACCAAACATAGATAAATCTTCTTAGCCAAATCTCTTCCCTTTCACTGTATGTACAAATGGACAGAAAACGTATCACCTAAGCTTTATAGAATGTCTTTATCAAACAGAGTTCTGTCCCAAGCATGAAGAGGACTTTATAAATCTATCGTCTTCTGTATGTCTTTCAGTTACTAATTTAATTTTTACACAGAGAAGCTCCACCTGCAGCAGTTACACTTGCAATGCAGAGGATCAACCTGAGTGCAACCTTCTGACACCAGCTGAGTCAGAGGTGTGGAGGAGGATGGGTGAAGGTTCTTACAGGGCCCAGAACAAAAGAGCAGAAACTGTGACCACCTGTTATGATGTAACACAACTAGAATCTCTCAAGGCAAGAGACCTCAAAAAAAGTGAAAATCTGTACCTAGTTGTAAATACCTTTACATTTTTTATGTACTCATTATGTGAAGAAAAGAAAATATATGCTGTAGTAGTTGAAAATAAGTCGGAAGTTGAAGCTGAATCCATTTCAATACATCTGTCGGCCATTTCTACCACAGGGGAATTTGACTTGAGCAACCTGGGGAGCACTGAGAAGCTATCTGGGGAAGCTGTAAACCGTAGGCTAAAGCACATTTAGGAGGTTAAGACTGTGGGAATGGGAGCTGGGCTTGTTTGGTTCCTCAGAGAGTGTGGGGAGCTCACAAATTAAAGAGGGAAAGGACAGGGGTGCGCCATTTTCTGTCCGAGGGATGTATTTTAGGGAGAAGGCGATATAGAAAGGAGCCCTAGAGGCATTGTTAGTGTTTTAACTTGTAACTGAGCCAAAGCAAGGCCAGGAGCGGGCTAGCTGGCAGCTCCACCGGCACGCCTGAGGGGGCGGCGGTTCGATGGACCGGTCCTGTCAGAGCCGCCAGGAGAAGGCCAGAGCTGCCCCTGCAGGGAAGCTGCTTCCCCAGAATCATCCTCCTCTCCCACAAGAACCCCTTTCCCTTCTCGCTTCATCACCTGAGCCTCGCCGAGGAGCCGGCCGTGTCACCAACGCCGCTCTCGTCCCACTCAACTCCCGTTCCCGCCGCCGATGGGGACGTTGGCGCCACCGCGCCCGCCTCGAGCCGAGATGGCGCCGCCCCCGCCCTCGTCACATCGGCCGCACCGCCCGCCCGGCTCTAGGGCCCGGCAGCAGCCCCGCCCGCCTCCTGCTCGCCCGCCGGCACCGCGGCGCAGGGCCGCAGCTCGCTGTTCCCCCCGGATCCGCAGCGGTTGTTTCCTTCTTTCCGAGGCGGGCGGTAGCAGCGCCCTTGCCCGCCGAGGAGCCGGGAGGTTGCGCCGCTCCCCACGCTGACTGGTGGCTGTTGGCGCCGCAGGGGCCCTGGTGCCCCCGCGCCGGGACCAGAGCCGGAGCCGGCCGGGAGCTGGCGGAATAGGCGCTGCGTCTCCACCCCCTCTCCCCGGCGGGGTCAGCAGAGAAGGGGCTGAGGAGGGGCACACGGCGCCCTCCGCATTGTGCGAGCCTGCATGGGCACGGCGCGGGGGCTCCTGCCCGCTCGCTCCCTCCCTCCCCGGCATTGCCTGTAGCCGCCGAGTTAAGGCATGAGGGATGCTTTTGTGCGCGACTGCGGGCGGAGCAGCGGGTAACGGCGGAGCTAGCGGCAGCTGCGGCTGCGGTTGTGGAGCAGGTCGGGCGCCGCGGTTACCCGCAGCCCTCTCGGCGAGGGAGGGCGGGCGCGATGCTGAATTAGGCGACCGGAGCCCTTGCTAGCGCGGGGGCAGGCTAAGCGGTCTGTAGCCGGCCTGAGTCCCAGCGGAGCTGGGAGGGTGGCCAGGCAGCTCCCCATGTCGAGCAACCGGAGCATCGAGCTGGAGCACTTCGAGGAGCGGGACAAGAGACAGCAGCGCGCCGGGCCGCGCCGCGGTGGCACCGGCTCCAGCGGCGGCGGCGGCGCGGGGCCGCGGGGCAATGGGCTGATCCCCAGCCCGGCACACAGCGCCCACTGCAGCCTCTACCGGACGCGGACCCTGCAGGCGCTTAGCTCGGAGAAGAAAGCCCGCAAAGCCCGCTTCTACCGCAACGGCGACAGGTACTTCAAGGGCTTGGTGTATGCCATCTCCCCCGACCGCTTCCGCTCCTTTGACGCCCTCCTCGTAGAGCTCACCCGGTCTCTGTCGGACAACGTGAACCTGCCGCAGGGTGTCCGCACCATCTACACCATCGATGGCAGCAAGAAGCTTACCAGCCTGGATGAGCTGGTGGAAGGTGAGGGGGCTGCAGTGGGCCAGGGGCAAGCAGGGCTTAGGCTGTGGGCGGTTCTGGCCTGGCATGTCGAGGTCTGGGAAGAGGTGGCATGGGGCCTGGGGGTGGGCTGCAGGCTCTCCCTGTGGTGTGCTTTCTTCTTGCTACTCTGATCAAAGCTGAGGTCGCGTAGCTGAAAATTGGCAGCTGTGGAGCCCCTGATGGCAAGTGGGCCAGGGTTGCCTGCTGCTGTGAGGTGCAGTAGGCCTCATTTTCCCAGTATGGACTGTCCAGTTCTCCCATCACCCAGACGAGTGTTGTCTGCATGTGTGGAGGTTGACTAATGGTGGGTAAGCAGCAGGTAGCCTTTTAATCTACAAGAACCATAGTAAAGTTCTTGGTAACCTTTCAGTCATCACCATTTGTAAGAGATGAACATGCTTTAATTTAGTTCTTCAGCAGTTATTACACTGTCATTGGTGCCTCATAGTGGCTTAAGCTTTCTGAGAGAAAGCCCGTGTGCTGTAAAAAGGGATATTTATACCCTACTACTTATTAAAACAAACTGGTGTAAAGTCCAATTTTCAAATGTGATCAGAGTCTATATTCATAGAGGGAAATATCTACCTTGTCTGACTTCCAAAAGCATTTTATAGAATCAAATTCTTTTCAGAATTGTCCCTAAGTAGCTTTTGATAATGGGACTTAGCTGCTAAGGTTATGTAGACCTCGCAAATCTGAGCACAGCAGCGCTTGACTACTTCTTAAAATGAGTCCAGAAGTACTTTTTTTCTGAATGAAACATATGCCTCTTGTTTGTAGGGAATGATAATTACCAGAACAAGGAGCGGATTTCCCCCATGTTCTCTTATGATGTCTTAAAATACAGTTTAAACTCAGCATTACATGAATCAGCCTTTCAAATGTATTGGTTAAGTTGTGCACACTGTGAGGTTCATAATTTTCACTTGATGCTGCTTCTTAGGTATCTAATACATCAACCACTGCAGTCTTCCACCCAGTGATTCTATATGCCAGGTGTAGCTGATTTGCATTAATGAAGAAGTACCATTTATAGGTCTTCTAATGCCTCCTACTTTTTAGGCTTTCAGCTTTTTAAGCTTTGATTTCAAAACTTCAGTTCTCAAAGCAATGCTGAATTGCACCTGGAGAATTTGATGAGAAAGGGAACCTGAAGACCTTTATATAATGCACCACTAAAGGCATTGGGAGTTAGGGACCAGCCACTCCAGCATGTGCAAGAGGAAGGGATAGGCTACAGCATTTTCTGCATCAAGGGGGTCTCACTCAAAAAAAATACGCATGAAAGTGCATTTTATAATAGTAACATAGTGCCTGAGGACTTTCCTGATTACGTGATCTACTGTAAGGTTGTTCCACAGTCAAAACAGAGGAAATGTGAAACGATTGCAGAGTTAAATGCCAGCTCTGTGGTAATAAAATAAATGTGAAATCAGCCAAAAACTTATCTATGATTTAGTGATTAATTTAGAGATAGCTAAAAAAAGGAGGTGCTGGAGTGGGGATGGTAGGGAAAGGAGATGAAGCAAAAATTGGATAAACTAATGATAACTTGGGGTGACTTTTGAAATGTTGAAGGAATGATCTTAAGCTTTTATGGCCTAAAGGGAAAATGAGTTGCTGGACAACAGTATAAATGCAGTGTATACTCTCACAACTCTATTTAAGTTGATAACTGAAAGCAAAAACTTACTTCCTGTCTCTTCAAATACTCGTTGAAAGTGTGACCTTTATCGTTGCTCTTCTCTAGAAGAATAAAGCAAAGCAAATGCCACAATTGAAGTGCCACTTCTATGCTTTCTCAGTAAAATAGAAGGGGAAAAAAAAAAAAAAGAGTCCCAGTTACTTAGTCATCTATCCATGACCAATACAACTCTCGGGAATCTTAAGAAAATCCTGTAGCATCATAATTGGATTAGTATGTTCTCCAATTAGCATGCCAAAAACTTTACCAGTATAAGTCTAATCAACACACAGAGAAAGGAAAGCATATACAGGGGTGGGAAGAAAGCAAATAAGTAGTGAATCCATCATTTCTTGAAATTATCTGAGCTCTTTCACAGCTATTTTGTTCTTGAGATGCTGGAAGAGGGTCTGATTTGTTTTTATTTTCTTTATTACTTGTATTTCCAGCACAGTAAGCTTGAATTTCTGCTCTAGAATAAATACTTCAACATTGGTGATAACCTAAAGCTTGAACTGCAGTAGCACCAGAATTAGTTTTGAATGGTATTTTGTTGTATTGCTTTTTAATTTTCAGAAAGGAAAATAAAATTCAAGTGCTGTTATGTATGCCAGCTACTGGCTGAACACAAGACCGAACAAGGCTACTTGATGCAATCCCGATTTGACCAGTCTGTTTGCATGTCATCAGTGTTGCTGAACTGGTACAACGGAATTGCAGCATTTCAGGTTCAGTAGTGGCAGCTCTATGAAGTGAGCAAAAGGCGAGTGCTCAGCCACCCTTGCCAAGCCAGCAAGATCTGCATTAAACCTGCCACAACTCGAGCCTCTGTGTGTAGCTCTTGGACATTGATGTGCCCCAGTGTAGGCAAGCTCTTTAAGGCCTATTTGCCATTTATCAGGTTAATATCTGTCTGGGGTATAAAAGCTGGCAGTATCAAATTCTATATCATAGTAGTCCAAACTGGCTGAATTGAGTCACTGATTAATGCTTTTTGGGGTTTAGCTGTATTTGGCGATCTGTGTTACTGTTTATCATTTTAAGAGGAAAATAGCTAATGCACAGACATACTGTAGATTTCAAATATTAGTTACAGGTTGAGTCAGTTAAAAATTTGACCGGATCACATTTATTAGTCAAAAATTGACAGGCTCCATTTTAAGCATATTGCTTTTCTTAACTGATTAGGACAGTCAAAAAAGCATGCTCTGCTGGACCAGCCTTAGCAAATATAATTTATATTAACAGCCCCTGTAGATTAGGGAACATTATGGCTCATGAGTTTGACAGTTTTCATTGCTTTCTTAGAATGGGAGGAGTGAAGAATTTCATTGTCTGCTCCTGATCTTGTTTGAGCAGACAGATCCAGAGAGGGAATGGGAGTTGGGAATATTATGACTTTCTTATAGTTTTCTTTCTTTCAACTTTACTGTCAGACATTACACTACTTTTAAATAGGAGGTTCCCTGTATAATTTTATATTTTCCCTTCAATAGCAATGGTGGAATAATAGTTTCATTTTTATTCTCTATCCAAGTTAGTTTGTCTAAATCCTTCAGTTTTCTTTAAAAATGTAAGCTTCCTAAAGTATGACACAATGGTAATAGTAAGAACTGTGCAGTTCTTTAGTGCTGAGGTTTGTGTTTTACATTGATGTCAGTCGTGCTCTGTCTCGCTATGCTGTGCTTTCATTGTCTTGGTAGTGAAAGACATGGAGAATCCTGATTGTTAAGGTCTGCTGCAAAGCTGGGAGACGTTGGATTTTGTGAGAGGAAACCAAGTGTAGACTCTATTCCTGGCAAGAAAAGTTATGTTGATTTGGCATGTGGCAAGGAAATAGGTAGGCAGCATTGCTAAGAGTCTTTGTTCTTTCAACTGCAATGCTTAATTAATACAGTCCTTTATAAAACGTCAGTAGTTTCGTCTGCACAGTTGTGCAGACATTCGGCAGGCATCTGTAGGGAAGTCTTTGGGCAGGAGGTGGGAGGGTTCTGAGCAGGTCAGTCCTTATGCATGGTTGGGACATGTAGCACAGGACAGAATCTGCTTTAAAGAAATGGGCTCTGCCACACTAATACAGAGTAAACGAATGTTTTTGAAATGAGCTATTGAACAATCCAAGTATTTTCTGTCTTAGATCATTGTTATTGTTACTGCATGTTACATTTTAATCCTGCTTAAGTACCTGTGATTCTAGTCGATTCACACTGTTATATTAGGTCAAGAATATCTTTTCTTTTGTCTGGGCAAGCAGATGGTAACACCAAGTAGGCAGTTTGTATTTTTGCTTCTTCCAAAAGGTAAGATTACCTTCCTGTGCTAAAGCCAAAAGCTGTAATGCTTTAAAAAGAGGCAACTGTAGCAGGTTTGACAAGGAAAGGTAAAAAGGAAGGATAAAAGAAGGATTAAAAACGTTAAAAGCATATGCTTCCAAGTATATGTTCAAATCATTGTAGTTACATAGTCCCGGAGCAATGGGGTGTGGATGTGAAATATGGATGTAATTGTTAGTTAACTTCCCGTCCAAGGAAAATAAAATAGTTCCACCACTATGCATCTCCTAGTTCCAGGGACGGGAGAAATGTAGTTTACCTGAAAAGTTATTTACTTACTGTGGAGGAGGCATGTGGTATTAGGTGGGTTTGATACCAGGTGGTCTTAACGGTCTTATGAAAGCTGTTACCCTGCCTGAGCAGGGGGCTGGACCAGGTGACCTCCAGAGGTCCTTTCCAGCCTCAACTGTTCTGTGATTCTGTGAAAGCTTGTAGGAAGATGTCATCTGTACCTCCTGACTAAATAAAGTCAAAAGAACTAGGAGCAATTAGTCATCTGTTAAAATCCTGGTTGTCATCCCAGGTTTTAAAAAGTGCACGGGGAGCTTAAATGCTGTAGATGATGAAAGATTGTGACTTACACAGGGTTATTGGAGGTAATGTGAAAGGGAAGCAATTGTAGGAAACTGATGAGGAAGTTAGTTCTGTGAAAGGAAGGAGAGAGAGATCTAAATAACCTAATCCTTCATAAAAGGGGTTGTGTATTTTTTTTTTTTAGATCAGTCCTTTTATACATGCCATAAATATACTGTTCTGGAAATGTGCTGGGCTTTGTGTTACAGAACACAAAAAGAGTACTCTCCTGTGATTCCTAAAGTTAGAAGGCTGGTAGCCCTGATAACTACTGTGCTATACTGAATAAGCAGCTTTTGGCACCCTTGAAACTAATGAGTTCCACCAAAAGCAGCTGAGGAACGTGGGATGGATAGTTGAAATGTACCTAGAAACCTGCCCTTTCCGATGTGCTTCACAGGGGAACACACATTTAAAAAATACAGAGACTAATGGTTTTCTTTCTGTAGGCAAGTTTTTACCTGTGTCAGCTATATCATTCTCTGTTATGCAGTGTGTCATTTAAAAACATGATGCTTTATGTGACTCTCAGGAGATAGTAGTTAGTGCTTGTTAACACCTTCCAAAAAGCAAGCCGGAAAACCTTGTTCAGACACTTTTGTTTCGAATACCCCAACTCAGTTTTTTTGTGTGTTGTATGCCTAATTTCTTTCTTGCATTACCCACTACATGGTGTATCCATGGTTTGTTTTTTAACCTAATGCTAAGAAAAATGAAATATCTACAAGTCTTTGTTTTGTAGCCTCTTTTTTTAAGGACAAAAAGTCTGAATGTTTCTAGGCTATTTGTTAAATGCCTAACAGTGTGCTTCAACTCGCAAAACTTGTGCTGTGAAGAACCCCAAGTTATCAGGCAGCTGTGTTTCCTCAAACCTGCACATAGTTGCAGGTGATGTACACTTGTGATGCAGAAGGACAAGATATATCCTTCTTTTCCTATCAGTACCTAAAATTGGATGGCTGAATTTTGGAGAGTTCATGTGCACCCTGCTCTCTTTATCCCTGCCTTTATATCTTGAACGGTGAGCTAGGCATGTTTCCTGTGAGTAATGGTGTTGAAGAAACAGATTGCAAAAGAAAACCTTTGTAGATAAGTTTTTAAGTAAACAAAACAGTATTTAGGCAACTGATGGTCTATGGCTGTTTATCAGTCAGATTGACGAATATAGTCTTGTTTTCTCTTTTATCCAGTCTCTGTGTTCATCGTCTGTATTTTACTGTTGTGAGGGAATGGTGAGTATTATGTTTAGACTGTTAGCTCTCTGGAACTGGAATCCTTCTATGATGTGCTTAAACTGTATACACACTGCACACACACAGGTCATGGATAGTGCATCTGGTTATTAATGCAATGCAGGTGAATTATTTAGAGGCAGGTAATGTTTCCTTGATAATAGGCAATGTTTCATGTCTTCTAGTTGTTTTTCTAATGTTAACAAGACATAGAGAATCAGAAGTAAACTTACTCCATTTGTTGATTATATTGTGACCCAAAATATCAGCAGATGTTACTCATTTTAAGTGAGCATATGCCCCCTTTGAGGAATTTTTGGTAGTAGCAGCATTTCTTTGTGGAAGAATTGACACTTTTAGATTGCTCTGGGTGCTGTCATGAAGTGTCGGATGGATGGCACATATGCTCTGTTGAAATTATAATGCCAGCTTATAAGGAGGTTTAATACTTCTGCCAAAACTCCTCTGCAGCCTGGTTAAGCTTTCTGCTGTAGAATAGTTTGGCTGGCTTCAGAGTCCCAGCTGTAACCTCCATCTGTAATTCTGCATTAAAAAAAAAAAAGAAGAAAGTGTTGCTTAATAGATATTTCTACCTCATTAGTCTATAGTTTACTACTTTACCTGCAAATCTCAATGTAATATTAGTGACTAGCTTCACAGTCTGGTCTTAAAACTAGGGAGATGATTCATGTTAATGCTAATGTTGTAAGCTAAGACATGGTATTTATTTCCAGTAACGTAACTGCTGTGACTATGTGCCAGTTAAGGCTAGTGTGCATTGGCTTTCAAATCTTTCAAGACTATAAATGGAAAGTGGGCCTTCAAACCATAAAATTGGCCGTATCGAAGTCAGAAATGTAAATATCTGAAGTATTGTTTATGCCTATTTGTGGAGTTGTGTCAACTTTCTAGAGCTGGCAGATATGCAAATAACTGATCAAGATGCCACTGAAGTCTCAGAAAAGATTTTCTTAGTAATTGAGGTGATATGTATTTAGGTTAGACACATGAAAAATCTCATTCAAGGCAGTTAGTGAAACAGCCAAACTTATTTATGCATGTGATTTTAACTGTAAAGTTATCTGTTACTTTGTTAACAGTGTTTGAAATCAGTTTGACTGGTTTAAACCCACAAAAAAATGAAGTGCTGTACAAATATTGGTTTTCTGGGAGAGTGTGGAGATTATCAGAAGTATGTATTTATACATTAATCAATCCCAAGCAGATTTAAAATCAGGTCATAAGTGAAAGCTGTGAGCAAATATTATATATATCATTACACTTTCAGGTTTTTACCTACAAAATATAGAGTAAAAGATAATACTCTTACAAATGACTTGATGTTTCTTTGAAACAGACATATGTGAGGTCATCTCATCCAATGTCTTGCTCAAAGCAGGTCCGATTAAATCGGATTGCTTGGAGACTTGTTGCAAGTTAGCATGTCGTGTTCTGAGGCAGCATAAGCTTCTAGGCCACCACCGTTCTTCTTAAGTTGTGTGTTGGTCTATGAATATGAGAAGGAGTGATGGGGATGAGTGAAGAGGAAGGATACAGGCAAGGCAGTGGCATCCATAAAACCTCACACCGAATTGTTTCTTTGTACCTCAGTGGAGTACAGTGCCAGTGATGTTTGTAGAGGCAGAACTGGCTGCAAAACTTTCCCAAACAAAATCATGTTAACTTGACTCAATTATAATCTGTTTTCTTTCCAGTACAGCAAGTACACTTTCAAGAAGGCCTAAATACAAGATAAATTAGAAAGCAGTGTAATTGGTATGGGAAAAGAAACATGAAAAAGTCTTTCAGATCACAGTAATTCTTCTGAGGTTTGAAAGTAGTTTGCTATCTTGCTTTTAGAATAAGCTACACAACTTCTAAGCTAAATCAGCTCTCCAAACTAGAGTTCAGAAAGTAAAAATATTGTTTTAAAGTTTTCTAGTGTGTATCTAAACATAGGTATACATTTTGTAACTTCTACAACTTCTACTGTCCAATAGATGCATGTATACTCTTTACTCCCCTTGCTGTGTATATAGGAGGTGAGTTGGTTTGTTCCACCAGTGACCTTGAACGTGTAGCTTTAGTCTTAGAACAGGCTAAGCTTTTTAAGGTATAGGTAGCTCTTCTGCCTGGAGGAATGGTGTGTTCTGTCAGTATGGAATGCTTCTTTTTCATCCTTCTGGCAATACCTGCTTCTTCAAGAAAGTCTTTGGATGACCTTTTGTGAGATCTCAAGGATGAGGGTTACAGAAATAACCAAGAGTTAAAGATATCCTTTATCATGGTCTACATCTTGAATATTGCTGTCAGACATTAAAAGAGTTGTGGTAAACAGCAAACAGCAGTTAGAAGAGAAAACTGTCCTCTTCTGACAAAAAAAAAGCCAGTTAGTCTCCACCCTTGTGTTATGCCAAGGAATGGAGAAAAGTAACAAATTCCTTAGGTCTGCATCATGGCTGACACCACTTACAAATAATTTGATATAAAAGTGTATATTACTAGCCTGTGATAACATTTTTTTGTCCTCTGACCGTCCTTTCATGACTTCAGGAGATATCAGCAGTGCAAGCTTTGAATTAGGAAAGAAATTAAAATGGGGAGGTATAGATGTCATTTCATATATCTGTACTCTCGGAGTCTTAGTTGTGGCCTCAGCAGGTGTGTGTTGGTCTAAAAGATGTTGAAGTGAATACATTTCAACAGTGTATCCTTGGCATACAGGCAATAACTCCTGGTAAATTTATGTGTCCTTCAGGGCAAGGATCTTGAGATGCTTGAACTTTATTCTATTAAAACTTGCTCCTTTTAAAATAATTCATTATTAAATATAGGTATGTGTGTACACATCTTGAAGTATGTACTTGAGGAATATACAGGGAAGGACCTGGACATTTGCTGCAAGAGAATGCTCTGAACGTCATGTATTGTGAGCTCAAGTAATTCAAGCACTTGCAAAAAGACTCTGCAGTCAGAACTTATGATCCAAAAGAAATGGGAAATATCTTCAACCCTCTCATTACCCTTTACTGTTTTTATAATTTCTTAACCAGAGGTTTTTTGAAACCTGTTGTCCTGATTTTGTGGGGATAAAATTTATAGAATCACATTTCTGTTACATTTTGTTTCAGTTTGTGGCCAGCCATGGTATGGTGATCAAGGCCATCAGCAGTGAAAGCCAGGGCAGCTGCCCCAGGCTGGCCCACAGGTGTATTCTGTAACATTAATGTCAGGTTCACTATAAATGGGAAAGCTGGGGGGGGCCTCTTTTTGCTCTGCTCTCCTCTCCCTCTTTCTTCTTCTTAATGATTGCTGTCTCTGGAATGACTTGCCACCACTCTATGGGCTAAGTATAATTTTGTGTCTTTTGTATTAGCATCAGTATTGGTTTCCTTATTTTATTAAATCTGTTTAAACTTTAACCCACGAGTCTCTCTCCTTTCCCCAATTCCCTTTCTCAGTTGGAGTGGGGACATTGGGTGATAGAACAACTGGTTAGTGTTTAGCCCTGGTGCAGGCTAAATGAAGACACCTGTTAAAACCACTGTATGAGAGTATTGTTTGGGTGGAAAGCTCTGATAATTTACAGTCCTCCATTTAAAATGGCCTGCAGTTGAAATACAGGAAAATCACTCCTCTGAAAAATGTGTCATTTTTTTTTAAATTGACAAAAAATAGCTGCAAAACTCCTTAAATTATGAAAATGTCATCTTCTTTTCAGGTGAAAGTTATGTATGTGCATCCAATGAACCGTATCGCAAAGTTGATTACACCAAGAATGTCAATCCGAACTGGTGTGTGAACATAAGGACTGGGTCCACTCGATCCTTGACATCTTTGACATCCACAAAGAGTGAAGTGAAGGAGAGTAAAGATTTCATTAAACCCAAATTAGTGACTGTTATTAGGAGTGGAGTAAAACCACGGAAAGCTGTGAGAATTCTGCTGAATAAGAAGACTGCTCACTCCTTCGAACAGGTCTTGACGGACATCACAGAAGCCATTAAGTTAGATTCGGGTGTAGTCAAGAGACTTTGTACACTGGATGGAAAGCAGGTAGGAGAATAAATCGCTGTGACCATCTAATAATTCTGAGTTAATCTAAGGTACTTTGTTTTTCTAACTTATTACTGTATATGTTTTAACCTGCTTCTGAATAAGGACAACTTTTAGAATTCGTACTAAAATATTAATATCTACCAAAAAATTAAAATTTTATATAATGCAAAAGAAGCTGACCACTTAACATTCTAAGTAAAAAAAAAAAAAAATCTTTGTTCGTACACTAACTCTGTTCCATTGCTAAAAAAAGTGCCTGTTGATTAAGTAATACAGTTTATCTGAAACCTGTGAAAGGGAACTTGTTAAAATACATATGTATTTTCAGAAGCAGAGTCATGTTTTCAGACTACTACATAGCGCTGAGTGGTATAAGAAAAACATTGCTGCCTCTTTCCATTTCACTTCCACAGATTGCTATTTTAAGTAGCAAAGGGACTGAAATGTCTTTCTGGAGGTAGTAACTGACATGACTTAAGGTCAAGAATTTTATCTGAAATGAATAATTCTGTGGTGGCAGTTGTATCAATTTGCTTTTGCTTTTAGTTTTACCACTGCAAAAACATGCTGCCAGGATTAATGATGCGGTAGGTCTTTTATTCTCACTCAAAATATAAAGGAGTGGCCCACAGAATGTTCTGCTGCACCAGGTAAAAGTGTCAGGGATACATTTGCTGTTGATCAGTGAGGCTAATGACTCTGCCCTTCACAGAACAGGTACTTTGATACTTTTATTTGACACTGATGTGGAACTTTGACAGCATTGTGAATTTAGTAACACAGAGCAACACAGGCTGCCAAGTAGATCACATTCAGTATCAGGTTCCTGGACTATTGTATTGTTGACTAAATATTAGGATCCTTTCTCATTCACCAGGTATTTTTGCACACCTGCATACCTATATATTTGCATGAACTACTTGTAAAAGTTTCAATTGTGTTCAAACAGAAGTGGGAATTTTTAGTGTCAAACTTTTTATAATGGCTGAAATCCTAAAGACTACTTAAAAAGCACCTTTTTATGTTGAAAGTTGCTAGGAGATGTATTGCAGAACAAGTGCACTTACTGAGATTGTCTTGATATGAGGTCTGTCTCTGGTTTTGTGTGCTGTGGGTACACATAATTAAGTACTTGGAAAGAACTTCTTTTGTTCTTTGGTATTAAATATAGCGAGGCAAATGCATCACTGAGACTCTTGATTTTCAGTATTTAGTGGCACTATAATATGCTCTTTAGTTCTTCTAATAGGTTTGATTTTTAATGAGATTTGTTAACGAGATTTGTTAATAGAGAATCCTTTCTAGGAACATCCAAAATGTGATTTAGTCATGTTTAATTTCATTCATAATAAAATAGCTTTGAGGATATTTATTATACAGTAATTAGTCTCTTCTGACCATGAAGTCTTATGTTACTGTCTCAGATAAGATGATTTTAATGTTCTCAAGCAAGTAAATAGAGTCAGGAAAGGAAACTGCAAAAATGAGGATGCTCAGTTCAGATTCACCTCTTCTATTGCATTGTTAATACAGTAGAAACTCACTGGTCTGCATTGATGTGGAAGATGGAGTAGTGCATCAGGAATCAATAAAATTAATTAACACTAAATCTCACATGTGTTGCTTTCATGTTACAGTCACCCATGGTGGTCGATGGCTGTCTTCAGTCCACAGTGAGGATGACCAATCATTAGAAATCTTATTCAAAATAAGTATAAGATTTCTAATTGCTGCAGTATATTCTCCTGCCCTTCTATGGTAAAGGCAATAATCAAACTTGGACTGCAGTTGCAGATGTAGGTATTCTCAAGCAGGATTGGGAAATCCGTAGTTCTCACTGCTAACAGCCTGCAAATAGCAGCTCCTTACAACTGCCTCTCTGTGTAAACTCTTTCAGCAGTAGTAGTGCATAAGTGTGGCGACCTCCCTTCCCTTTGGAAGAAGGGCCTTTTTCTTTTCTATGGACTTTAGGAAGGAGCCTTTGCTTGCACAACCATAGTGTAATTTTTTTCTTCTTTGTTCATTGCTGGTATATGTAGAGGTTGATGCCCAAGGGTTTTGTGGGGTTTGGCAAATAAAGAGTTGCTTTGCTGCCAATTACCAATTGGTGGAAATTTCTGAGCCTATTTTCTCTAATGTAGTAATTGCTTATTCTTCTAAATCTGCTAGGGAGGCAGATCTTTTATGTTTGTTGTAGTGTTGGCACAGCTTGAAAGGCAACCATTAAAAAAAAGGCATTTTGAAAATGGCTATGTTCCTATAAATGTAGCTCTTGTGTTTCTTGGGGTTTTGTTTTTTTCTTTTCCCTGCTCCTTCATATTTTTATCTTTGACGAAATATATATTTTTTGCATTTTTTAGTGAGCAAATAGGTTTAGGCTGTATTTTCTGCTTAATACAGAATTGATACTGGAATTCAGGTGTATAAAACATGCATGTATAAAATTTGTATCCTTTTATTAGGGAATATAGTGTTCTATTAACTTTTGGGGCAATTTTGTTTTCCAATAGAACTATTTAACATGTAGTAAGAAATGATGATGAAACCAGTGATCTATGAAGAACTCTTTTTAATTTTGAGCAGTATAACAGAAAGGATGTCCTGAAAATAGTTAGTTACTCTTCTGACTTCATTAATCTTGACTGTAGCAAATCTTGATGATAATAGTAATGCAGAGAATAAGATCCATGTCGGATACTTTCTTTGATTCTTATGTATGAAGACAGACAAGTATCTAGCTTTTAATTGTAAGATTTTATAACATCTACAAGGTTTCCTTTTATCTTCAGTTTCAATATGGATGCTGTAACTTAGAATATTAGTGCTTTGTAGCCTCAATTACAGAATCTTTTTTAACTACATAGGTGCAAGGCTGACTTTTCTCTTTTAAGCTGTTGAGCAACCAACTTTTTTTACCTCTCAAGACTTTAGTGATGGTTTCTATGTGAGGAAAAATATTCCTGTATAAAAGTAACTAGGCTTTAACTCTGCAGTGCAGGCTTCTGCTGTTCCAGTCTTTGTGCTTCTGACATTGAGGTTTGCCTAATACATTTACTTGACCAAAGTGGTTTCCTTACTTGGCTGCATTTTTCCTTTCTATTGTTTGCTGGAATCTGTCACTATCCTACTGTGAAGCAAGGACAGTCGGACTGAAACTTCTCCAGTTGGGAAGTTAACCCTTTGTTATCTCAGAAGAGAATGAAGGGTTCTATCTTGCTAAACAAGCTTCAAGCTTCAGGCATTGCAAAGTGGAGGGTAGCAACTTAATGGTAAATTACCTGTGCTAATTGTTTAAAAGAATATAATGTATGGGACGTGTGTGTGGGGAATTTTCTGTGAGAAACTCAGAAAAAGCCATACAGAATTATGAAGCATGTATTGTTTGACACACAAAAGAAAATTAAATCTTCACTGAAGGAAGACAGTAACTTTTTAAGCTTGCGTTGTGTTGCAGCTTCGCGGATTAATATCGATGACAGAATTGAAAAGGTGGATGAGCCACCTTTTCTGTACTCTATTCCCAAAATAGTGAGAATATACTACAGATAAGTCTTATTTTAAAGGTCTTTTTTGATGGGCCACAGGGTATGTTGGTGGCTCTCTCTGAAACCAAAAGCTCCCTAATTTTCTGTTAATGAAATTTTTCATAAGGTGCTCATTAAAAGTAAATGAGTAACTGAAGAAGACAGATGTTATATTTGGAAGTATTCATCAGAGTCATCATGCTGTTCTCTCAGTAATTTTTTATTTTCCAGTGACAGATTTGAAAGTTCTTAGTAGAGATGATAACTTCTGTAAACTAAATTTTGTATTTGCTTTGTAGTGGAAATACTAAGGACACCAACTGGAGCTATTATCATACATACCCATCATAGAAGGCAGAAACCAGAACAAGGGATGAGCAGGAGAGATCTCGTTTATTAGTACAACTGATATTCCCCATATTCTTCTTTCAATTCTTTTGGCACAGAGGCTTCTGTCATTCAGATCTGAAAACTTCCATTAATATAGTGTTTTTACTAGAATCTTAATCTCAGTGAGAGCTGACTATTTAATACTGAGACAAGTTTTAGAACATGAATTTTGTTTTTCTCAGTTTTCCAGTTTTTTATGCAAAGTCATACTTGAATGAGATATTTTTTTTAATTTTATTGCAGTTAACTGAGTAGTTTTAGCAAATACTTAGCTTTAGTTCAATTCTCTCCTGCCTAATGACAGTAAAAGGCTACTTGGTTTTTGACTGTATCTTATTCATCAGCAGTACACTTCTTTTTTTTTAAGAAACCAGGCACTAGGATTTAGGTGTACTCTTTTTTTTTTTGTTTTAAGTGTCATTTAATTGTATTGTTACATCACTGTCTGATATCTCATTGCAGGCTGAGAAACAACTGTAATAGAAACTTGCTTCCATGTTAGCAGGCATTGTATCTAGTTGACAGCCACTGAAACCAAGAGAAGTCTTTATCTTAGGTCTCAGATTCTAACCTAGTATAAGCACTTTCACAAATGTATTGGAAATGGCACAGATTTGAATTTCTGCTACAGGCAATTTTGCAAGCACATAGAAAGCTCCAACTTTTGTGCAGTTCTAGTTCTGCTGAAATTTGAAACAGCACTTTAAGCTGAAATGTTACATTAACCTGCAAGTGTGAGCGGAAAAAAACCCCTTAAGCCCTTGCATTCTTCACAACTCTTAAAAAGGCTTATATACTGTTATAGAGGAATGTCAGTGGCAGCTGCAAAGAGAGTGATTCTCTGCATTGCAGATCCCACAGAAGTTTGGCGTTCGTGGGCAAGGAGTCTTTCCTCACCTAGCTTTAAGACTTTGAACAGTAATTATAGTCCTTGCATTCATCTTAAAGGCTGAGGGTCAGAAGAGGCAGAGTCAACTTTTAGAAAGCAATTTAAAATTTGCCAAAGAAACTGCAGCAGACTACTTGGTGATTTGACACTATGGGTATGATTGACATTATAACTACCAAATGAGTAGATATGTTGGATAGAAAGGCTTTTCAGAATTCGTGGTTGATGTCCACAAGAAAAAAAAAAAAAGGCATGTTAATCTGCGTATTATGTGGCAGATTACACAAATGGGAGTTATGTCTACTTGGTGGGGGAGGGGATCGCTGCAGTCTTTACATTGATTTATAAGACTTAAATATCAGCAGAGTGTGTGCAACATCGTATGAGAGAATGGGAACAGAACCATTTTCTTTGAGACCTCTTGATGCAGCAGTGGATAGCCCTGCAACATAAGAGTGGAATATCAACTTGAAAACCATATATATTGTTGGCTTGGGTTTGTGGGGGTTTTTTGTTTGTTTTGTTTTTTTTTTTACCTGACGGGTCCACAAGCAAATGTGTGAGAAAGAGTAAAACATATTGATGGAGTTGCAACCAGAAGTAGTATTTGGATTGTCTTTAAAAGAGAGAGACTAGAACTTCCGAGAGAGAGACCTTCCAAGAGAATGGGAACTAAGTGGCCTGGGAAATTAAATCAGAAAAGACACACACTTACAGTACAGAAGAGGAAAAGAAAAGTACATACTAGATGTTGTCAAGAACAATGTTTCTCACTCACTGGATGGACATGAGACAAAACCAATGTGGAAGAGCTAAAGATTACTTCCCAAGGCATTGGAAAACCCTGAAAAAGAGTATAGAGGAGTCCTGGAAGAGTCTAATCATCCTGCAGCTGATGTTCATTGGATGAGATGAGTGTCCCTAAGGTTGAGCTAAATAAACTTCACTCTGAGACTTACAGGGAAAAAACTGAGGAAGCAATACTGTGAATCACTTGCTGATGGTTGGCTGGATGCTTTTCCCCTTTTATGAGTAAATACGTAGCAGTGGAACACCTCTATCACCTAGAACTTGAAAAGTTCCACTTATCTGGTACAGTTACCTTTATGTGGGCTATAGGCTAGAAGAGCTCTGACATAGCATCTGTCTGTTCAGGGAGCGTGCTGTTTTGGGTTGAGCTCAGGACACAAAAAGCTTTCACAGAATGTATGATGCGAAGGTTTCGGAGCGGGGTTTGTTTTGTTTTGCTGGTGGTGTTTTTTTAACAATAAAGAGTTATGAAACAATGACTTGACTGGGGAGAGAGTCAAGGGGAAGAAAACAATAGTGGCTACTTCCTTGTATCTGAAGTAAGCTTTTTGACATTGTCTTTTCACATCAGTCAGCTAAGGAAGCGTGGTTTAGAAAAAATGCACTACTTACTGGATGCACACTTGGAATACTGTTGTTCTGAATCATTATTGATGATTCACTGCCAAAATGGAATATTATATTGAGTGGAGGTCAATGAATGCTTGTCTATACTAGTCACTGTAAATGACCTGGAAGATGGAATGGAGGATATGCTTAATAAGTACAAAGAACACACCAAACAGATGAGCACAGGAAACCTGGACAACAGAAAATTAGAATAATCTTGACAAACTGCAGAAATAGCTTAGGATAAGGCAGGTTGAGTAATCTTAGACTCACTGGTTATTAACAATGCAGATAGGAAATGGCAGGTAGTTCTGGTTGAAGTGGTAAAGGATCACAGCTGAAGGTGAATCAATGGTGTCAATGGTTGTGCATAGGAGAGGAAAGACAACATCCATACAGAAGGTATGGTCAATCATCTTGTTTCTGGTGTACGTCAGGTGGCCATTCTGCTCTGTCTCAATGCAATGATAGCAGCAAGAGACAGCTTTATTATGGAAAATCCAGAGAAGAGTGAAAACAATTAAGAAAACATGTTCTGTGAAGAAAGAATGAAGGAAATGTGATTGCTTAGACTAGAGAAAGATCATCAATAATTTTTTGGAGGATGAACAAAAAAAAAATATCAGCAAAGAAAAAGGAAATGACTTCTGTGTCTTCCCTGTTTGCAGGAAAAGAAATAATAAGCTTAAAGTTAATCAGATCCAGTGGAACTCAGTGGTAAATAGTCACTGTAAAATTAAGATTAATGAAGATTTGTTTTTTGTTGGAGCAGCTAAATGAGGTCTAACAGTCTCTGAGATTTCTGAAAAATTTTTGTTTGGTTGGTTTTGAGTGTTTTCTGTAACTAAAGGCTATCTACAACTTTGGAAAAGCTGTTGAGCTACAGATAAAATAGCAAAAATCTGAAGCCATTTAACATGAAAATGTGCATGTATACACACCTGCGTCCCACAAAGAATTCATGTGGCTGGTCTTACAGTTAGAGTAAGTTTTTTCCCAATGCTAGAAAACCTCTTCTAATATTTGATATGAAATGAGATTTAGGGGAAGTTAGGCTTGTGCTAGAGGCTACAATTTTTTCAGAGAACAACTGTGGATAGATGTCTGTCTAGTCAGTATGGGATGCAAATCTTGCAAGTCTAAGGAAAACAAAAGAATTAAGGTGGCCCTACTGTTGAGGAAGTCTGTATGACAGGAAATTAATTCATCCATGGACACCGCTACGTGATATTTTTGCTCAGACTTTCAATCGGTATGCTCAGAACTGGAAGCTGTGGTTATTCGTCCATGGACACAGAAATATTCCCATCTGTAGTTATTTATGGAAGGAAATGTTATCTGAAACTAACCTGAAATTAACCATGCCGTGTCATAGATGCAGGGATCTGAAAAATACCATAAATATGAAAATACAGAGATCTTTTTCCAGCTACAAATCTTGTCATGGAACACCTTCTAAAGCATTTTCATTACACGCAGTAGTACAAAGGCCCCAGGCAGATAATGTGTGGTTTAGGATTTACCCAAGAAAATGTTTACAATTTTTATCACAGTTGTCAGAGGATTGTATTACCAGACCAATTACCATTTGAGGAAAAAGGAAAATGCAAAATGGGAAAGATTTTGTTTAGAAGTAACAAAATTATGATGCTTAAGGTCCTACAAAAAAGTATTAGAAAAGAAACAGAACCTTGAACACCTAATGAGTCATCTCAGAAGAGTATCTTAAACTGACAGTGAACAGTAATGCTGAGGAAGCTCTTCAGCTTTGTTGCATATGCAAAAAGTAAAGGTTATGCCATGTGAAATGACCACAGTCTAGTACTGGAAAACTTGGGAACAAAGGTCTTTAGAATTGAGGGGGGAGTAGGGATAAGGAACCACCTGTATATATTATTCTTACTTTCTGGAGATCAATAACCCAAAATATAGTACAGATGAAGCAGAGAACGTACATCTCTCTCCTCGCCACAAGGATGCATAATTCTAGCTTTGGGGATGTGGTGAAGCGTTACTGAGAATGTAGTGGCTGGGGTCTGCTGGGTGTGAATTTAGTCTTTTCAGTGAGGTAAGGTTTAGATATGTAATTAGTAATACCCACTGCCATCAAAATAACAGGTTGGTGAAGTGGGATGTTAAAATAATAGAGTATTTATCAAAAGGAACGCAAAATCAGACCCTGATTCGAAGTCAGCACTTATGGCAACTTAAAAAAATTGCTGATATTTTAGCTAAAAGCAAGCATGTGTGTCCTGTTAAAAGTGACATCCAGCTAGCTGGAGTCTTTGTGGATCTATAGAGAGAATAAATCCTACTGGGTTTTCAATTTTTGTCTGTGCACACCAAGAGCTGACAGCACTTAATAAAAATGACATGCTGCACAGCGTGGGAAACAATCGCTGCAAAAATAGTGGTGTCACCAGTAGTAACGTTGTATCTTTGTTGATGTATGATTACAGTAATTTTAGTGCTGGGTTACAGAAATGGTGTGCATGGCTCTTGGAATAAAAGAGCGGTATGCAGTCATTGTCTGCCATCTGCCATGCTAAAGATCAAATCACATGACTTGGAAACTAAACCTTGGGAATTTGTTGTGTCCCGCTGAGCCTGGCCATTAACAGATAATTAGTCTGGTAAAAATCTTTTGAATTCATTCTGCAGCTGTCATATGCCAGATTAGGATTTGTGTCACAGATTCCTCATTACTTTGAGATCTTGGAATTTTTTTTCCTGTAATTAAATTACCCTGTGTTACTTCAGTAAACAGTTCTTGCATTATCACATTTAAAGATGCAAACGTTTCTTTAAGAAGCCTGTTATGCCTTACAGTGTAAAGCTATTTACCAACCACATATGAAAGGGTTTCAAGGTTGAATTTTCTCCATTCCTGTTCATAACAGACTATAAGCAGACTTTCTAGTTTTAAGATTTGTCTTTCAGGTTGTCGGGTTGATGGATCTGTTACAGTAGCTGCTTCTTGGTTGGTTGTGGTCAGATTGTCAGCATCTCTTAAGTCTATTAAAGCAAAAATACCGAAATCTTAATATATGAACTTTTCTTCTAGATTTGTACCAATTATTAAGAAAAATGGCATTCTCTTCCGTAATAAATTAATGGCAGGAAACATGAAACAGTTTGTCAGAGAGAGGAAAGGAAATATTCATCTTTAATGTTTAAAATATTGCTAGCTGATTAATTTGCAATGAACCTTTAAACACAGTAGTCTGAAGACTCTGAAGGGAAAGTAATGTTGAAGTAATAGCAACACAAGCCAACTTTTAAAAGCAAAGAGCTTCCCAGCACTGAAATGGAACATTGACCCTGGTTGTGGCTTGAAGTTAGTAAGCTTTGCATAGGAAGGAGTGATAATCAATGTTTTCACTGTAGGCAGTGAAATTCAGTGTTCTTGTAGCAGTTTTCCTGTTTACAAAGTCAACAATCATTTTCTTGTTGTGCAAATATGCAATCTGTGCCATGTTCTTAAATATTTATTTTGTTCATACTTATTTGGTGTTTTATTTATTGATACATGACACAGGGTATCTCTGCAATTGTGGAAGGCTTTTTGAAGAAACTAAAATATTTCAGAAGAAAGAAAAAAGAATAGAACATAATTTGTAAACTAAATGGCAAGTTAGAATTTTGGGCTGGTAGGTTTGGCATTTCTTGGCTTTACCCTTCTTATCTCTAACCTCCAACTCAACTAATATTTAGTTAGGGAGTTCCAGGCTGGATAGAAGTATTGGAAAATAGCCAGTTAGTTAAGAAAAAGAAAGATGGTGGAGTACCAGACAGCCAGAATCCTCTTTAAGTGCTTTCTGAAGGTGCCATTTTCTTGGATGTGGAAAACTTGCAGTTTCTCTTTTAAAGAAATCAAGGTTTTGGCTCATTTAAATTTGAATATAATTGAACAAGAGAGATTCAAACATAGATAAATGTGGAGACTGCATGGCTGAGAATATCCCATTGCCTATATTGGCATTGGCAATCTCATATGCTTTATGTCCAGAATAGTTCACAAGAATGTCCACTGTGTCCTTCTCCTATGCACTGATAGTCACAAATCCATCCCCAGGACCTGTAACAAAGTGAAGATTGCTAATCCATGAACATTCAGGACTTTGCTGTTTGTGTGTTACAGAGAAAGAGTGGGAGAGATGAAAAATGTTCTTTATATCCTCAGCACCTACACTGCCAAGTAATTTTAGATGAGCCATTCCAAAATAATTCTAGAAATTGGACAGCGTTCTGGCTTTCTGAGCAAAGAGAACACACTGGTGTACCTGACATCTGATGCAGAAAACTATCTCTGCAAACAAAATCCATATACCACAGTTGGCTTTATATGAGCATAAGAGGAAACATGGCACAGTGAAGGTTCCTGGTGGACTTACGTATTCTGGCCAGTTCTTATTGTGGCTGACTTTTTGCCTCAAAGGGAAAAATATTCTCTCCACTTCACTGGAGCTGAGGGGTTAAGCAGGGAAATCTGTCTGTCTTCTGCAGGTACCTGTGCAAGCTCTGATACAGAAGATTAGTCTGTAAAAACTTATGTATTAGAGCATATTTGTAATATTTATGTTAATATAGACTTGTAAATTTTATAATATGTTTTATATATTTTTACTTAAAGCATAAATACAGTAAAATCAGTATTGTAAGTTTGTGAAGTCTAAGAGGAAGAAGATGAACAAATTATGGAATCTGATTCACAAATCTCTGTGTTTTGTCCTTGTTTTCATACACAAACAATAAAATTTCCTGCAGTTTTAGTACCAGAGTGGCTGTTGCTATAGACAATGAATTTGTTATTACCTGCAGTCCTTGAAGTCCGATGCCTGCTTAAGAACACACTTCTAGTTCAAGTGCTAATCCTTCTTCACTGAAAGGGATTTGTTCTTGCTTTTGGACTGACTTACCTAATTGGATGTGTGAGAACTTCATCATTGTCTTCTGCCACACATTATCAAGAAGCCCATGAGAGAAGGTGCAGTCCAAGATGCAAAGGTGTTTGCTGAGGAGTTTTTAGGATCTGAAAGGGCTTCAAATACTCTTTGAATTAGAAATTATTATACAGATTTCCTTGGTTTTGACACATGAATAAGTTTTGATTTCTTTCAGCATACTTCATACATCATCTACTTTTCAAATATTTTACTTTAAAAACATTTATTTATGATACTTGTATTTAAACAACTTCTTTTTCCTCCCATATCTATGTCACTAAACATACAAAATTTAGAACATTTTATTATAGTATTATAGTAAGTGGGTGAATGAAGGTGTTTCATACTACGACTTATGAATTGGACACTCGGGTGGAATTTCCAAGGTAACTATCATGGCTTACTCACGTATTTTGGCAATAATCAGTGTGAGGTGAAAGTTTCTGTTCCTTGAACTTCTGTTTCGCAACTTTATTTTACCATCACAGTAACTCCATCTTCAATATATATGTATCTTAATATATGGGAGATATAAAATAAATGCTAATATTAGGAGTGTTCACTGGTCATAATATTGTATAACAATTTTCTTGCCAAAAACTGCATGTAGAGAAGTGCAGATTAGATGGATGAACGTTTTTATCTTTTTTTCTTTTTAAAGGAAGTCTTTCATCTTCATTTAAGACCTATGTAATAAAGTATGATTGACACTACACATATTAATGGAAATAAAACTTACCAAATATAATTTTGTTTGTTTCAATACAAATCAAAAGACACGAGCAGAAAATTATCAAAAGCACTGAGACATTATGTAATGCTAAAAGTGGTTAGGAGTTTAGCACCTTTCTTAGTCTTGTCTGAGTCTTTCAAGAAGTCTCTGTTCCAGTCCCTAGTAAGAAATAAGGTTTACATGGAGTTTTTGGAGGTAAACACTAGTATAAGTTACCAAGTATGGGGGGAGAGTCTGTCTGAAAATTCAGCCTGATTACTGTTTAAGAAAAAGAAAAGCACCTTTGGTTTTAAAGCTATTAAAATATGATTAGCCAAATAGAGCCTATAAGGCCACATCACAACACTTAAAACCTTCAGTCTCTGATGACCTAATTTGATGAATGTAGTTTTCTAGTGAGAACAAGTAGAACAGTGATCTTACTTTATAAACTCAATGTTCAGTTGTATGTCAGTGTGAGGAAAAAACATTTTGAAATTTGGTTGGACATCTGAACTGTTGGGGTGAGGGGTTTTTCATTCTTTACTCCTATCCTCATTACAGAAATAAAGGGTAACCTCACAGGTATTTGGACTTTTACTGAGCTACCTCTGACGGGAGAGAGAAGAGCCCCAGAGCACAGTGCCATCCAGATACACTTTGTTTGCTCTAGTTCTCCTTAATCCTCCTTAGTCTAATGCATTCCTTGTGTAAGTATTGCTAAGTCAAGGTATGCAAAACTACTCCACTGCTCACATATTAGTGACAAAAAAACTCTGCAGGCATTTTGTCAACTCAGAACCCAGCAGACTTCCAGAACGAAGAGGGACTCCAAACCTATTAATAGCCAGGACTTCATGCTTACATAGTGGGGGGGATCCTTGTGTCACATTCTAGACCTTCTCTCTTCATCTGTTGGAAGGTAGATGCAAGCCTGGTAGTGCCTAAATGTTTATCTGAAATTGAAAACTTCAGTTTATCCATCTTGCTTAAATAAGAATTATTAAATAAGTAATAAAACCAGCTTTATTGTATTAGCCCTGTCACCAGGATCTTCACTTGATGGTTGGGAGTGGAGAGCATTGTTTGTTTATCAAAAGCCTTCCTTAAGAGAGGAAACAGGACAGTCCATGGTACTATCCTATGGAGGATGTTGCTGTCACGTACAAACCATTTTGTACTTACTCTTCTAATTACGAAAGACAAATTATAATTAAAAAAATTTCAGCTGGTAAGCTAAGAAAAATGAGATCCGTACCTGCTCTGGCTGTTCCCAAGTGTTTGGACACAAATGCTCAATACATATTGAGATATATTTCCTGGACAACAGAATAACTGTGAGACTAGTGCTTTGGATATTTCTGCTAAACATGACTCCCCAATGTTTCACTGCTTTCAACTTTGCAGCATATATCTGAAATGAGTTCCAAATCTTTTAGTGTGGTTTGTGTTTTGGTTTTTTCCTTTCATCTGTAGGAGAGTTTATTGGTGAAATTCTCTTGAAATCACATGTGCGTTAGAGGAAGAATATGCCTGTCTTCTGGCTTGTTTGCACGATCGTTATAAGTGGATCTATCTTTTAAATGGAATCTTTTCCTTTCCCCCAAATTATTCCAAAATTGTAAACTCTGTTTCCTCTTTCTCTCCAAAGCCAGTGGGAATTGATACAGATCCTGGCAATGGGACATATTGCTGAAATTTTCATTGCTCTGAATAAAAATGCTTTGTTGCTGTAAATATTGGGGAAGGACACAGGAGGAAAGCTAGGATCCAATAGTTTCACATGCAGACCCAACTATGAATCCTTGTTAGTACACTGGTACACTAAGAAAGAATTACAACACTTCCTCTTCTGTGTGGTGGAAAAGAAGGGTTATGTGGAGTTCAAAATTGACTTGGGACTGAGCTAAAAAAGCCTTGTCACGTGTGACATGAGAAATAAATATTAATACCTCTTGTGTAAATTGACTTTGTTAGGGATGAGACTGAAGTTAGAGGCTCTTCGTGACCTTATTTTTTTCTCAATGTTTTATATATCCATATATAATTAATCTTAAAATGTTTTAGATGATTCATCCTCCCTCATACTGTGAGTCAGTTTTAGTCTGACTAGCATACTCGAAAAATTTTATTTTTAGCTAAGGGCTAGATATTGTGTGTATGACACCTGAATGTTTGTGAGAGGACCTTATCTGTAAACTGTCCTCAGTTGGCAGGGAACAAATTATAATTTTGTCTTATTCTACAGAAGTTCTCTTTTAATTGTCATTTGCTATAATAGAAAGTGCTGGTTTTCCATGAAATGGAATATTAACAAGGAAACTCTTGTTCTAATACTGTATTACCAGGCTTCAGTGAGAAAAGTGACTTTTATCAGCAGCATTCTTTACCATATATATATGCTTGAGTTTGTCTATTTTGTAAAATACATAAATAAAATTGTTTTCCAAATTTGTATGCTCAAAACAACAGCAAATCTAATTTTTTTAGTAGAAAGTATAGTTTAAACAGATGTTCACTTTTAATATTCTACTAGACTAGATTCTTTGATCCATCTGGGTGATGGATCTTAGAATTTGATATATTAGGTCATAGTTAAAATCTTCACACTCCTGAACGTATTTCCAACTATTTTAAAAATTAATTTCTCAGGGCAAAATGTGAGTTCTGAGAAATTAATTTTCCAAAATACCTGCATGTTTTCACTAGTGCATAGGTATGCTTGAAGTATGTAGCACTTGACAAGCTATTCTTTTGTAAAACGGTGATTATAAAGTTGCTGATTGCAAATTACTTGTTCTGCATCACTACTTGAGCAGAAACTTCATGTCTGCCTTCGTCTAATTCCCTGTGATCCTTCTCCATCACCTTTCTGATGGGATTTGATTTACACTTGTTTTGCTTGTTTTGCTTCTACTGTTGTGATGTATTAAGATAGTCTTGGAAATCCCTCAAGTGATTTCAGCCTAAATAAGGCACACTTTTTTTGCCCTTTTTCCACCCCCCCTACCATTGGTAATGTTAGTGTGTGCTGGGGAAGGTATGTAAATGAATGCATCTTTGGGCATGAACAAAGTTGAACATACAAGTTGAGGGATAAACTTACCTGCTTACACACTCACTCTCTTTGCCATCTTTCTAACTTACAAGGATTGAGAGTGTCCACAGCTTTTAATATTTTTTTTGAATATTTGGTGTAAATGCTTTACTTAAGGAATGTTCTTTGTTCGGTTCCTGGTGATAATACACAGTTTCTACTGAAAGACACATGTAACATTTCAGTAGGTCTAAAATTGCATCAATGTAACCATAAATGCTGACTCTCTATGTTAGAGTGTTGTGAGCTTATTCACAGTGATAGTATGGGCTTTTTATAAATAATAGCAAAATGACTTGACTAAATTTTCACTTGCTTTTTCTCCTCCCTCTCTTGCAATCTTTACCAAAATCCATTCCACTCTGGAGGAAAAAATGGACATTGTAACCTAGTGATATCAATAGGGTTTTTTTGTTGTATTTTTGTTGTTGTTGTTCTTATAACAAAGTATTAAGTAATTATAAAATCTTTTAATGGCAAATCTGACCAGGTTGGATGGGGCTTTAAGCAACCTGGTCTGTTGGAAGGTGTCCTGCCCATGGCGATGGGGTTGGAACTAGATGATCTTTAAGGTCCCTTCCAACCCAAACCATTCAATGAATTTTTGCCTGTGGATATAATAAAAGTTATTTAAAACACTATTTAAAGAATAATTAATCTTGCAACTTGATGAAAAATATTTATTGGGTTTTAACTGGTGAAGTACTGAAGCTTCAAAACACACTCAAATTAGGTAAATATAAACTCACTATGCAGGAAGGGAATTCTGTCAAATGAAGACTAATTTTTTAGGAATTCTGTCAAATGAGGACTGTTTTTTTTAATTGAACTCAATTGAGTGGGTTAAAGTTTTACTTTCCTTTGGCTGGATTTGTCACAACCTTAATGTTAGTGGAAAATGAGTAATTGTGTTTCCCAGGAATTGTGAAATGGAGACTGGCCATCAAGAAGTAAATGAAATGCACATTTGCGGTGTTTCTTTAAAAGAATGTCACCTGACAGTTTTAGGAAAAGCTGATGCAGCATCTGCCACTTCATAGTGGCAGACAATAAATCCATGTAGAGGATTTCTGTATTCGTTTGCCTTGGATATAAGGAGTTTGCAATGACACGCAGTAAGCATGGCGTTTACTTCAGTCTACTTGACTGAATTAGACTGAAATATAAGCCTTTACTTTAAGAGACTTTATTTTAACAGCAAAAATGTCTGTGAAATTTGCAAATTTTGACAGAAAAAGTCGCTATTTACTGTGAAATCTCTGAGTTGGTAATGACTGGAATAACTTCTAAAGTGCATGGCCAAGAGGGTGGCACAGTTAGAGACTGAAGGTAGATACATTTGCATATAGCCTATGAGACATTAGAATTAATAGGATTAACTTTTCTAACTTCTGTACTTGCTGAAAAGCTATAAAATACCTCATCTCTTTATAAAAATGTTTTAAACTTTTGCTCTTCCCTTTTCTAACACAAGCTTAGAGGGAGATGAAACGTGTGCGTGTTTTAAATAGTGTTGTTTTCATAACTGTTATAGTCTTAAATTTTGCTGCTTTTCTATTCTTGCTGAGTCTCGCTGCTTTTTACTTCGCTGCATATATTTCTCACAGTAGTAACTTGCTGATGCACACAGGGCAATACTTGAACATTTCTGGGGTCTGTGTGTAAACTTAAATTTGGGTTGACAGCACTTAATTAAACATGAAGCATATTAAGAGAAACTGTGTGTAGAGGGAGATTGCACTTCTGCTGTGAGTTTAAGTGGGTTTTTTTTAAGCCTACTGTTTTTAGAGTTATCCTAAGTATTACAAATAAGTCAACCAAATCAGAGAAAAGAATCTTCCCAGGAGGACTACGAACTTTCTCTGAACTTGGTTTTGTACTGCAGGCACTTCATACTGTATCTTTTAGAGCATTCTCCAGATAGACTTTCAGGAATACCCGTACTGATAGATACTGAGTTGAGAAAAATCAGCACAGGTCCAGAAAATCTGACCATTGCTCATTTGCAGGCTCTGAGCTGTCGTGTTTTGTTTGATCTGGGTCTTAAAGGCCATAAAGGAATCACAAAAAATCAGTTTTAGACTTTAATACAGCTCTGCAGAAAGCTGCATTCAATCCTTTCCTGTAAACAGATTTCAGGATGACTGAGTTCCTCCACTTTTGTTAATAGTTCTCACTCCTTTAAAGGCACCATTATGTAACTGCTATGTATTCAATGTAAATATTTGTATAACAATTTCAAAGGATTTTTTTGAGACTAGTAAGCAGAGAGTTTTATAATGAAAAAGATTGCTACTGTCCCCTTTCCACAAAAGAAAAGCCTATTGGGGAAGTATCTATGGAATACTTAGCAGATGCAGTGTGAACCATGGATTCCTAGACTCGCAGTTAACTTTTGCATACGGTATTCTAAGCAGCAGTCTCAATGTGGTATTCATAGAAAACAGATGGTTTCTAAAAGCTAATTAGGAATAGTAACATAATAGATGGTAATTTTAAATTCCCTTTTCAGGGATCTGCATCTCCACTAGAATTTTTTCTGGGGAGGCTCAGAAAAAAGGAAAAAAAAATTCCAGTGATCCAGTATAGGCTTTCTAGAAAACCTTTTAGCATTATGCTCTTATTTTGGGAATAAATGAGCCATGTTGCCTATTATTTCTTAGACTTTCCACTTGCAACTGAATTAAAAAAGTCTATTGTTAATGTCGAACGGACGGTTTGTATCAATACAAATCATATCTCTAGGCATTTTCTTTAAGGCAGCTTCTAAGAGAGCTTCTTGTTTGGGGAAGGCTTTGTGAGTCAGACAAGTATCTGCCAGCCCATTTTAATGCACTGTACAGAGTGCACTGTACTGCCTGTCCATTTTAATGTACCAGTAGCGAAAACGTCAGGGTAAGTAAAATCAAGTAACTATGATTGGATATGCTGAATGCAGATAAGAATTAAGACTCTTGGAGTGAACCCGCTGAAAGTAGCTGGGCTCAGGTTCTAATTTTGAACACTAAATCAGTTGATCACTGACAGGGCCCCACGGAGGTCTGCTTGGCACACATAGCGAAACTCTACCTGGAGCTAGTAAAAACAACATATGTTCCCAGAAGCTGCTTAGGAAGCTCTTTAAGCACTGGGGAATATCTGCAGAAGCCTTAGACCTTGAAAGTAGAAATAAGGACACCAATAACCTCATAATGAAGGAGTAGTCGCCAGAACTATACTGCTTTAGCAATAGTGACTAAATGGATTATGGCTAATACTACTGTAAATAAGTACAGGAGTGGCTGAAATTCTAACCAGGACTCCAGTATGGACAGAAATTCTCTCAATGGGAGGAATTGCAAGAGCAGGAGGTGTAAAGTGAATGTTAGTATAACTGATATGTGAGATTCAATGATGATATCCTGACACATTTTTGTTTAAGTGCCTGCTTTACCCTTTTATGGTTTATATTATCTCAAGACTGTGATGATATTTCAGCATTTGAAGAGAATGTCAGAAATCATGCCTGAGGAAGCGTTTTCTGCTCTTGGAGAGTACAACATTCTTGTGGTCTAAGGAGGAAGAGAATGACTAAAATTCAGGTGTTTGACACAAGCTACCTACAAAATATTAGTCAAATGAGAAATATATATTATTTTTTTAAATCTGCTTCTTCAGGATCAGGCAACTAACTGTATATTAAGCCATACGTGTAAGGGAAGTTAGCAGGAAGAAAAAAGACGTATCGCACTATGTGCTTTTTAAATTAGCATGCTTCTCCAGACATTGTATAGTTTTTGGACATGGAACAAATAAAATCTTGACCTGACTGCAGAAAACTGGAGGAATGGGATTAGTGCCGTGTTGTTGTATGTGTAATCAGAAGTGTGTGACAGTGACAACCTGCTGCAGTGTTTGCTTCAAAGCCTATGTAATTCTGAGCAGATCAGAATTATCAGCTCCTGATGCGCTACTAAATAGTACTCCGTGGTGCTGCTCCTAGTTGTGAGGTATGTTTGTCATATTAAGAGGCTGCCCATACTCCTTTTATTCTATTGTATTGCAAACAGACTCTAGTGTACAATGTGCATTTCTGTGCAGTTGTGTACCCAGATGCAGGCTGTGGAGCTGTCTGTACTACAAACCTCCCTTCTGCATGGAGCAGTGATGGGTTTATAATACATTTCAGTTCCAGAAGGATCACTTGACAGCGAATAGGTGCAATTGCAGTGTGGCTTTAAGTTGGCTCTGACACAAACAGCAGTGAACTGGCAGCAGCCCAGACCTCAGCTGCTGGTATTGGTACCCAGGATGCCAGACTGCCTTTTGCAAAGTGTTACGTTGGAGTGTTGCTGCTGTTAGTATTGAATATGGCTAGATTAAAGCTTTCCTGGATTTGCCTGCATAGATGCAGTCCATATTAGCAGAGTCAAGTTTAGAACTTGTGTGCAGATGCAGGTACTATGATCTCTAACCTCAACATTATTTTAATCTTATTACAGAATAAATTAAAAACCTATTGTAAATACACTTTTCAGCTGTTTATGCCATGATCTTATGTCTGCATAGTCTTGGTGAGGACATTGCTTTGTTTTTTTAGGAAAAGGAGGAGAAAGGAATTTGGAAGTTTTTTTCTGTTTTGCAAATTGGTCCTGGTAATGGTAATGAAATAAAACCCTGTAATCCAAGGATTCCCGAATTACTTGCATAGGTATTTCCATCAGCTGCAACAATAGGTACATTTTGAGCCAGACTGAACATCTTGATACCATTCTCTTCAAACTCGAATGTGGAGCATAAAGAAAAGGCATCAGTGCTGCAGCTTAGATTCAGCCAGACTGGGCTAGACCTTGATTAATTCCACTTGTTGGGAGCTGTGATGAGACATCGTGAGAGATGCCAGAGAGGTGTTGCAGCTACAGTAGCTTCCAGGTCTGTGCAGAATAACGTGGCAGTTCGCCCGTTGGGCCTGCATTTGCTATTCTTAGCTGCCTCAGACTAGCTTCGGATCAGGAACACAGGGAGCGTCCTCTATATTGTTGGAGGTGATCTCTGTGTCGGTAGCTGTGTATGTATTATAGCTGGGCACCCTCATCCATTCCCAATTTGGCTGTAAACTGTAACATGGTTTACATTTTTATCTATATTTGCGGTTTAAGTAATGTTTTTAAAAAATCCTCTTTCATCAAGTTGAAAACAGGTGTGATAAATATATACAAATGCTAAAGAAAACTAATTAAATGGAAAAAAACCCCACAGAACAGTGAAGCGGTATTATTTATACTTCATGGTGGCACTAGGAGGCACAAAACTATCTCATAACTGCTCTTGCTGATATGTGATTAATGAGAAAAAAAAATTATAATATCTCCATATATAACTCTTGCTTCTAGTTCCATAGCCTGGTCTTAGTTTTAGCTTGAAGCAGACTGGGTTTTGCTTTATTGTTTGTGTGTTTGTTTATTTAAGCAGAAATAGGTAATTAGTGATTTCCAGACTTGGCTAGCTTTGTACACAATGTGACTAGGAATCTGAAGGGATTCTACTGCTGCATTTACTGGTTTTCTGTATGTGGAAAAAATGTCATCAATGCAGTGAAAATAATGAGGTCTGGTACATGAGGTCTTAAGCACGGTGAAGAGAAAGTACGATGAACTGGTGACTTAAAAAAAAAACAAAACACCAACAACTTGAAATTAACAGATGTATCCCAATTCACATTTCTCATTGTATTTAAATGGCTTTCAGTAATGTGTTAGTGCTTCTAAGTAGTTTTTATATAGAGGAAAAAGGGTTATTTGAAAAAGCAGCCCTCGGATAAAATAATGTATTTGGTGAACTCTGACTTTATTATGGGAAAAACACAAGCTTGGGAGACTGGCAGTTTAGCAGCAGTTATTTCAAGTAAAATTTTGGAAAAATAGACTAAGCCAAACCACTGAAAAGATTTGGTCAGCCAAAATCTCAAGATTATACAAATCTAACTTTTGCATTGGGCCTTCCATTATGTAAACTAGGTTTCTGTTATTCTGAAGTCACATTTCTGTAATTCTAAAGTCAGAAGCGGTTTGTCTTACAGGAATAAATATGGGTTTTATTTGCTCTTCAATGAGTGGTAGGAGTTTGGAAGGAAGTACCAATTCAAGTATTGCCAAATATAAGTAGAAGAAAGTGAAAAATTCTTTTAAAGTGCCAGCATTGTTTTCTGAGGGTAGCAGAGCCTTCAGTGGCTGGCCTTCAGTGTTGAGTTTCACTGTGGTTGATGTTATAATTTGAAGATTATGTTTGCTCTGTTTTACACTTCATAGTTCAGTATCTTATAGAAGGAGGCCTGGAATGTATTTTTAAAGTTTCTCAAAAAAAAAAAAAAAATTCAGTGGTTTGGAAATGGATCTTCAGTAACACTCTATGATGTATTATTCCTGCTCTCTGAAATGTATTTCCAGATACCAATAATGAATTCTGAACTAATTAAATCAAAACAGGATAATCATTCTCACGCATTTCAAAAGCACCTATCATATAATTGATACAGAGGTCTACAAAACAAGATAATGTTACCAGATGCTTCCAGTGTTCAGCAGCATCTCTGATGTCCTGGCTCAGCAGTCTTCCAGACTGCTTTAGGGTCTTTTAATATTTAGTAGTTTATTTCTGAATTATGCCTCTGTATGCATGTTTTTCACCTTCCAATTTACTCATACAATGTATGTTTGAATGCATGGCAAGCAATTAGCATTGCAAATCCTATAAGCTAATATTATAAACATAGAACTGCAAGGTTAGTTGGAAGTGCAGTTTTTGTACTGAAAGGGATAGAATGCTGATTAAATGAAGTAAGTTAAGGGTTAAAAATGTTAAATGACCAAAACTTAAAATACATGTGAAAAGCATCCTTCTAGTCTGTAAGGAGCTCAATGGATTTTAGCAAGACTTCTTGTTATGTGAAGTGGTATATATGAAGGGGACAGAACTGTGAGAGAGACCTGAATTTATAGGGTACCTAAACTCTTTCCCCTCCTATTGCAGTGCTGTGAGAAACAGCTTTGAATGAGTATGAGATTGAAACCCTGACACAGGAACTCAGAAAACAATAGATTTTTATATCTCAACATAACAACATTAAATTGCCATGAGTCATGCATTTCAACTAATACTTTGAATCTTAGAGTTACTTAATTTAATTTTTTTTAATAGCATTTGAACAGAAACCTGACTGTAGCAGCTACTACGTGAACAATTCAAGCCATAGGAAAACTGTAGAATCGTAGAATAGTTTGGGTTGGAAGGGACCTGTAAAGGTCATCTAGTCCAACCCCCCTGCAATGAGCAGGGACATCTTCAACTAGATCAGGTTGCTCAGAGCCCCGTCCAACCTGACCTTGAATGTTTCCAGGCATGGGGCATCTACCACCTCTCTGGGCAACCTGTTCCAGTGTAAAACTAAAACTTCCATTTAAAGCTTAAAGATTCATGAAAATTTGTTTGTACCCTTCATCAAAGGGCTTTTCCGGATTTCTACATTTTCTTTCATTCTTTCCACACTGGCCACAAACACTGAGTTTGAATTTCTTATTTGTCTATGGAAAAATAGTTCTCATTTAAAGAACTGCTGCTTCTGTAACCTCTCCAGGAAATAGTGTCTGCACATGAACAGTGGAAACCTTGGTTTGCAGTAGCTTATCGCTGCGTGCCACAGCAACCCTTCTGATCTAAAGAATCGGAGAAAGGAAAGTACATTGAATATTTGGCCATATGATTTCATTTTTTTCAGTTCTCCATAGTGTATGAATGCCATGTTTTTTCAAGTAGGGTGATTAGCTAAGGGCATTGATTTCTATAATAGTGCAAAAAGGGTAATTTTATGGAAAAAAAAATGGTGTAACATATTTTAATTGCATTTCTATTGTGGAACAGGGTGTTGTTAAATCCATAAGGTTTTACTGAGTTGGATGAGCTGGCTATCTGTCCTTTTATGTACACTTTTTCTTTTAATGTTCTTTCATAATACAAGTAGCTTTTATTTTTAGACTAGCTGCTCAGTGGTAAGATGGAAGGTTAGCTGTGTGAAGTCAGGTGCTATTTTTGGTTTTGTATTGGGCTTCCCAGTTCTGCCACTTACGGAAAGAATCTGTTATGCTGACTTTTGAGCTGCTGTGATAAATGCATCTATGGGCAAAGATATAATCCTTGTCTTGTAGCTGAAAATACTGTTGTGGTTTTTTTCCTCTTCAGACAAACTGGATTATGGTCATATCATGAGCTGCATTTGTTAATTATCTGTTTCCAATTTCCACTTATGCCATGTTTAGTAAGGCTATTGTTTCTTTGTGTAACTCTTGAAATTGAGAAGCATGACATTAAATTTCACTGTTTGATATACTGAAATGATGGACTTTTGTTGAAGTAGTGGATAATACTGCGGGAAGGGCTGTTTTGTGTTACAGAGATAGACGAGTTGTACAGTATGATTCAAAATGATTCAAAATTTCCAGAATTTTAGTCCTTTTCAACTGTAATTATCTGATATCTAAATAGCTGCACATGATCAGTGCAATACTTGAAATATGATTTTGCAGAAAGAGATCAGTTTTGCCCTTTGGAAAAACTGGTGAATGGACATTGCCAGAAAGTCCTGCAGTACTGAAAGGCTTTAAGAAATAGAAAGTCCTGCAGTACTGAAAGGCTTTAAGAAATAGATATATGTAGGAACTCACTTCAACTTGTGCATATTTCTACAACTTATTTTTCGTACTGTCATTTCGATTGCAGTGGGGATGATCTATTGGAATGGCACCCAAATGTGATCTTCCATTTCCACATGTGCTCATTTCCTGAATTAAACGTAGAGATGTTAAAAAATATATGCAAAAATCTGTTTAAAATGGAAATAAAACTAAAATGTGATATGTGCTCTATTCTGTCGTGTGTTCCCAATAGCTGTATGGCTGTATGAGTTGTGGTAACCTGACCAGTCTGTTTGTGCAGTCTTTCTGCATTGTCATACTGTATTAGGCGTTTCCTGGGCTTACTGCCAGACTTTTTCTGTTTACGAGGCAGCAGGCAAAGATTTAACATTTCTGTTTTCTTTCTTACTCTTTAGATTCCCTGTGGGACAGAAGGGTTTGTCTCCTCCTTTTTCACTGCTGTTCCTCATCAAGGACTATCAGTGAAAGGAGGTTCATTTTCTAATGATGACTGTAATAATGTGACATGGCCATTGATTAAATAGTCATTTAGGAAACTGGCCTAGAAGAATTATTCTCATTATGGTCTTTGTTTCAATATTCTTTTCTTTTTCTTTTTTTTTCCTAAATAGGTTAACAAGCTGCCTTTATCCAAGGCAGGCAAATTCAACCTTTACAATTTTTTAAAAACAGAAAGCTTAGTTTTTCTTTCATTGTTTACTGAATTTAATAAACTTGAAGTAAAAGACAAAACTGTGCCAGATGCCAAACCTCAAATGGTAAATCAGACAATGTCTGGTGGAAGTTCTGACCTAGAAATCAGATTTATTATATAGTTTTATTGCAGTGTCCAGCAGAGCTGGGGAGGCCCTCAGACCTTTCACAAGCTGTGGTTGTGCATAGCTTCATGACTATGAATAATTCCATTGACTGCAGTGGAACTGCTCTCAAGCCTAAAGCTAACCAACTGCATGGGTTAAAAAGGGACTTTGTAGAATGAGACCAAAAAACAGGTGAACTACTTGAATCAGCTATAGAGAAAAAGGACCATCAACGTGTTTTCACAGATTAACTGGGACTGTTAGAAAGGTCTTAGAGCCTCTGAATAAATTACAAACAAACAAAAACCCCCAACTTTTTAAAAGTTTCTTTATTTTGAAAAGAAGTATAGGAGATTAATATAAAGGAAAATCACAGTCTTTAAAATCTGAAGTAAATTTGCTTGTCAACATGCACAGTCGTATAACAGAAGATCAGGTAATGAAGGCCAAGAAGGCCAATGGCATCCTGGCCTCTATTAGGAATAGTGTAGCCAGCCGGTCTAGGGAAGTGATCGTCCCTCTGTACTTGGCACTGGTGAGGCCGCACCTTGGATACTGTGTCCAGTTCTGGGCCCCACACTTCAAGAAAGATGTTGAGATGTTGGAGTGAGTCCAGAGGAGGGTGACCAAGCTGGTGAAGGGTCTGGAGGGTCTGACCTACGAGGAACAGCTGAGGGAACTGGGGTTGTTTAGCCTGGAGAAGAGGAGGCTCAGAGGTGACCTTATTGCAGTCTACAACTACCTGAAGGGAGGTTGTAGTGAAGTGGGAGTCGGCCTCTTCTCCCGGGCAACTAGCGATAGGACAAGAGGACATAGCTTCAAGCTTCACCAGGGGAGGTTCAGGTTGGACATTAGGAAGAATTTCTTTTCAGAAAGGGTTATTAGACATTGGAATGGGCTGCCCAGGGAGGTGGTGGAGTCACCATCTCTGGATGTGTTTAAAAAAAGACTGGACATGGCAGTTAGTGCCATGGTCTAGTTGACATGGTGGTGTCAGGGCAATGGTTGGACTCGATGATCCCAGAGGTCTCTTCCAACCTGACTGATTCTGTGATTCTGTGAAGTTTTAAATTTTGTAACACAGTCAATACTTTTGCATTCTTTCTGCGTGATTTCATCTCTGTTACTGTATTTCACATTTTGGTTGCAGACAAAATAATTGTGCATTTGAGCCTCAGAAATTAAGAGGTATTTGACCTAATTCCAATTATTTTTAGAGAACAAAGGACTTTTTTTTTTTTTTTTGTCCTAGTCTGCTAGTGACCTTATGGAAGTTGACTGTTCGGGAAGTTACTGTGGTGCATTGCATAGCCCTCATAGCTACAACCCGTAGGAAAGGTGTCTAGAATCTATCAAGCTCATGGTTATATGTCCTCAAGCTTTAGGAGTCCCTAGCCTACCTAGTGCCCAGTCTTAGTAGCGTTTGAGCTCTTTCAAGCATTGCATCAGAGGTTGGTAGCTTGTTTACCCTTCTTTTGGTGTTGTGTAATTTTGTTTAATTTGGTAATTCCCAGGGAGATTCTGTAGTAGAGTTGTCACAGAGAACATAAGGTGGTAGGAACAGAAGTTTTTGCAAGTGTCAAGTGCTTCTTTTCTATACTAGCAGGAATCTTATAACTTGACCTGATTTCCAGGTTTACTATGCATCTGATTTAGCAGCGGTTTTTTGTTGCTGTTCTTGTGTAAAAATGTGGCTTCCATACTTGCCTGGCTCTTGAACAGTTTCTTCTTCCAAATTATTTAGCATAATTGCCTTTGACAGTGTCATTTCTACCAAATGAATGGGTTGTTAATTAAAAAAAAGAATACTGGCAATTATATTTTTTTTTTTATATTTTTTTTTTTTTTAAGGGGCACGTCAGGGTCTCATTGGTTTGACTTTTCTCTGTATTTCTACTCCCTGGGTATATTCTAGCTACCCATTTGGCTATCCTCTCGCTGTTTACTGAAGACATGTCAGGAAATGTGACTCAGTATAACCAGGCAAATAGCTGCCTTAAGCTAGTACTGAATGTCTTTTTTTTGTGCTGGTCTTGGTTTCAGTCATGAAGGATATTGATGGCTTAGTAAGTTAAGAATATTGGTTAAACACATACACCCCCTTTGCCTTGGTCAGGTTTTTCTGTGAAAGTGCAGAGACTGGGGGGAAGTTCCAAGGTAGGAAAATCTGTGTTAAAATCACAGTACTCAGTAGGAAAGGGTGGGAATGCCCTTTTCACCTTCCTTTTTGAGTTCCTGAGGCTGCCCAGAGGAAACTCTTCCTTTTGAAAGTTAAGTCTGCCCCCGTTGGTGATGGAACTGACCTGCTTCTGCAGGAGTGCTTTCCTTGCACTTTGGGCTTTAGGACATGCGTAAACCCTTGAACCCTACAGCCTGACAGCTTCAAAAACACTGCAAGAATTTTAATGAGACTGTTTGTATGGCAGTGAAGAAGAGGAAGTGGCAGCGCTAACTCTGTTTGAAAAGGGGAAACAAAAATGATAATTACAAATATGACCTGACTGGCAAAAGAGGCAAATATTTGACTTTTGCTTACTCAGAAATAAAGGCTGATGTAAAGGGCAAAGGGCAAAACTGTCAGGACATTATAGCTGTTATCTGTCTCAGTCAAAGAGGAGTAGCATTTCCCAGAAGAAATGTGGAGACCTCTCACGCTGAAGGTGGTAGCAGGGAGGTTGTACCTGGATTTGTCATGCTGACATTTAACAAATTATTCACAGTTTTTCTCAGTAATTCATGGAAAAAAAGAAACACACTAAGAATTTCAGCCTCAAATGCCTGTCACTACTGCTGAGCTGAAAACACATACGCAAATCCAGCTGTTACTGTGCATGCCAGTTTTCCTAGCTTTCCTTTTGCCTCCTATGTTATATGCTTCCTTTTTTAAATATTTACACCATATCCTGTTCTCTTGAAGTCAGTAGATATAAATATTTCTCCCATTGTTAAAACAAATACAAAGAATCTTGCGTATCTTTTCCAGTTTTGATGTTTTAGTTCCATTTTCAGCTGATGTAGGGAATTTGTCATCCAGAGAAGCTTTCCCCAGACACAGGGTGTGGCTCTTCAAATTTAAGCTGTACAGTCCTGTTGCTGCTTTCTTAAATTGAATCAGCCATACTAAATTGAGCCAAACTATTTGTCTTTATAGCTGCTCTTCTTCTGCTGCGTTTAGAATGAAGCATATTTGTAGAGCTGGAATAAATACAGTTTATCCAGTGAGCTCCTGGCTGGAGGGTGTTGATATATGGTTACAGAACTCTCTTTAGTGCTAAAGATTTGAAAGGAATTGAATTCTTTAGTCATTTTTCAGGTGTTTATAAAAACTCCATGGTGTCAGTCTCTCAAATTTTTTTTTTTAGGTGTTTTTTTTTTTCCTCTGGAGATTGGAGGATATATCTTGAGGATAAAGGTTCGTTTATATAATTCAATTTTTTTAATTAAACTTCATCATAAAGGACATTTATTAAATACCTGTTGAATTCTGTTTATAAATGATTGATCATTATTCATGTTTCTTCTGGTGGGAATGTATCTTCTGCTTATTAGATTCAGAGGTGGGAATAGGGGTTGATGTAAATTACATTTCTAGGCCTGTGTGATGGTAATGGGAAAGGGATTTCTGTATGGATCACAATTTGTATGTTCTAGTCCAGTAGCTTGATCTGTCTGAAGAAGTATTTCTTTGGAAAGAGCAACCGTCTTTGGTTATAAATGTTTGTCGGAAACATAAACCTATTTTAAAAGGTAAATATGATGGGTGTATGTGACATTAAAACACTGCACTAGTAGACAGCAGGGGATCAGGAAATTGATTTTTCAAATAGATTTGTTTCTCTCCCTTCCAACACCCCATTTTCACATTTTGACTTGCATTTTTGCCCATTCCTGTGAGTTAGTGCTTCATTTTTTTTCTACTTGTAAACCACATTTTTGTGCATTCAGCTGTGTGGTTTTGAAGTGCTTTTACCGTTAATGGTCTTGCAAACTACTGTTAGTCATGCCACTTCTGTAACATAATGCATATTTAGTAATATGTACCTGTTAGAAAGGTCTTTGTGTTTTTCAAAAAACTCCATCCATTCAGTGTCCCAAGATTTCCTCAAGGCACGGGGAGGGGAGTTTTATGAGCAAGGCTGCTTTTTTTTGTAACAAGCAATTCCAGGTTTGAATCATTGGATCATTGAGCCTCTCGCATGCTTGTCTGGGTTTCTTGCAATTGAAGCCAATTACAATTTAATTCTCCTGATGCTGCTGCTTGAATTATATTGTCCTCTGATCTTTAGTCTAATGGTGAGCAGAGACTTTTTGAGCCTGTCAGGAAGCAGTGATGCCCAGAGTCATTTGCACATCGTCTCAGAAAGCTATGGTAAGAATGCAAGTGAATGGATTCTGTTGAAATAAGACACACAATAATGCTGTGGGTGACCCTACTAAAAAAGAAAATGTAACGCTGACTTCCAGTTATATTTATTCTGAGACTTCTTGCACAACATTTTTTCTTTTCCGTATTCCCTTGTATTCCTGCTTGTCATTCTAAGCCATTAGAAGTATTTTTAAAGGACTGAGTACAAGTCCAATCCAGTCCTATCCAAATATGCACTACTCTGCTGTGTATAGTGACCTATTTTGAACAAAAGCAGTGCAACAAGACAACCTGATAGCAGTCTGATTGTCAGAGGAGCACCAACAAGTCATTTTTTGTTCTAAATAAAGGGAAGGCAGTGGACTTACCAGCAGACCATAAGCAATGTTTGGCTAGGAAAAGGTGTTGTATTTAGAAATAAATAGGCATTGACACATTTTAAACGTGTTAATTGAAACATCCAGACTTAACAAGATAACATTTTTTCTGAAGTGTTCCTAAAGTAGTTTTTCAAAATATATTTCACTTTTCTATGTGGGGGAAAAAAAAAAAGAATTCAAGGAAGTGTGAAGCTCCTTTGGTGTAAGCCTTGGTAGTGCTGGCTATAATAAACCCTAAAAAACTTCCTTGTGCAGCTCTGTATATGCCTTCCATAAAAAAAAAAAAGGATATAAAATATAATTTTTTTTTTTCCTGTGGACAAACAATTCATGTT
This sequence comes from Nyctibius grandis, assembly GCF_013368605.1. Taxonomy (NCBI): domain Eukaryota; kingdom Metazoa; phylum Chordata; class Aves; order Nyctibiiformes; family Nyctibiidae; genus Nyctibius; species Nyctibius grandis. The sequence continues at coordinate 70,189,459 of NC_090663.1, read as the reverse complement.
CATCTTGTTCTTTTACAAGAGAATTATCTGTGGTAATTAAAGCCACAGACAGGAGCGAGATGTTCTGATTGAGCCTTACTGCAAGGCCACCGATGGAAAGCGTGCATTCTGAGTACTTGTACAGAGCTTTTGTGGATGTAAACTAGGAAGTGGCCAGATCTGAATCTCAAAAATGACCTAATGACTGTAATTTTAAAGAAGGTCTCAACACAACTGAAAATCAGATCTCATTTTGATGCTTAACCTCTTCAAAGTGTCTAAAGCTTTTCCATTTTCAACTTCATGCATAGAAGCTCACAGCATCAGGACAGCAAGAGACTTGTTACATGAATAAGTGACTACATACTTGACTATTTTTGCTATGGTACGCTTATATGCAGCTTTGCTAGTACCATCTTCCTTTGAGAGGCATTTTAGGAAATATTTTGAAGGACTGAACAGTTCTTTTAGCACCAAGCGCAGCAAAACAAGGAATGGGTAAGACAGTATAGATGCTTAGTGGAAGGAGAAGCACCATATGTTGTACACTAGTTTGACAGACCAAATTATGATCCGTAACTTACTGGAATGACTGACATGCTATTCATATGCACAAGTTCTTCTGCTAATGAAACTAAAAAAAAATAAGTGTGGAATTTTTTTTGGTTTTGTATTTCTAAACTGATTGAATCCTGCTCAAAGCTGTAAAAAATTGCTATATGATTTAAGTATATATATTCTTTGGACTGGAATTGTGTGATTTGCAAGTTGGACCACAGTGGACTTGCAGCATTCAAAATCCTATGCAAATGATTTATCCATTTCAGCTTTCCCTTAATAGTTTTTTGCACACTAACTGAGCAAAAAAAACCTGTTACCATTAATTGCAGCATATATATTAATTTTAATTCTGTAGGAAATTAAGACTGTTATTTTAGCATCTGTTTCCACCTTGGGAGCTGCTCCTTTGACTTTATTACGATAAAGACCTACAACAATAACTATTAGATTGAAGTTTTAGGAAAACAGAAGATACCATAGAATCGTTTGGTTGGAAAGGACCTTTAAGATCATAAAGTCCAACTATTAACCTAACACTGCCAAGTCCACTACTAAACCACGAACCTGGTTTTAAAAATACTTCCCTTACCTCATAATGTGTGGTTATTTGGGATTGGTAAGTTGTAGCAGACCTTTATTTCTTGTTGAATATCCTTTTCCAGTATTTTTTTTCTTCTTGTATATTTTATGCATAGCTAGTCTGGACTATTTGTAGGGAGAAGGAGGACTTCCAGTATTCACTGCTGGAGTATAGCAAGCATCTGTGTAAATCTTTCTCATTGTATTGGGTTTGCATGGCAAGGTTTTGGTAGCAGGGGGGCTGCAGAGATGGCTTCTGTGAGAAGCTGCTAGAAGCTTCCCCCTGTGTCCGATAGAGCCAATGCCAGCTGGCTCCAAGACAGACCCACTGCTGGCCAAGGCTCAGCCCATCAGCGATGGTGGTAGCGCCTCTGTGATAACATATTTAAGAAGGGGGGAAAAAAACTGCTGTGCAACAAACAGCAGCCAAAGGAGAGAGAATGTGTGAGGGAAACGACTCTGCAGACACCAAGGTCAGTGAAGGAAGAAGGGGAGGAGGTGCTCCAGGCAACACAGCAGAGATTCCCCTGCAGACCGTGGTGAAGACCATGGTGAGGCAGGCTGTCCCCCTGCAGCCCATGGAGGTCCACGGTGGAGCTGATATCCACCTACAGCCCATGGAGGAGCCCACGCTGGAGCAGGTGGATGCGCCCAAAGGAGGCTGTGACCCTGTGGGAAGCCCATGCTGGAGCAGGCTCCTGACAGGACCTGTGGAGATTGGGGAGCCCACACTGGAGCAGGTTTGCTGGCAGGACTTGTGACCCTGTGGAGGAACCACACTGGAGCAGTCTGTTCCTGAAGGACTGCACCCCATGGAAAGGACCCATGCTGGAGCAGTTTGTGAAGGACTGCAGCCCATGGGAAGGACTCGTGTTATAGAAGTTTGTGGAGGACTGTCTCCTGTGGAGGGACCCCATAGTGGAGCAGGGAAAGAGTGTGAGGAGTCTTCCCCTGAGGAGGAAGGAGTGGCAGAGACGACGTGTGATGGACTGACTGCAACCCCATTCCCAGTCCACTGGTGCTGCTCAGGGGGAGAAAGTAGAGAAAATCAGGATTAAAGTTAAGCCCAGGAAGAAGGGAGGGGTGGGGGGAAGGTGTTTTAAGAGTTGGTTTTTTTTCTGGTTTTATTCTACTCTGATTTCATTGATAATAAATTAAACTAATTTTCCCAAGTCGAGTCTGTTTTGCTCATGACGATAATTGGTGTGATCCCCCTGTCCTTATCTCGACCTATGATCCTTTCATTATATTCTCTCTCCCCTGTCCAGCTGAGGAGGGGAGTGATAGAGCAGCTTTGATGGGCACCTGGTGTCCAGCCAGGGTCAACCCACCACACTCATACTTGCATTCATCTGGCTTCTAGTTATAAGTGTAGTTAGTATCTTTTACAGTAAGCTAAAGTCTGTCTTGGTCTGTGACTGACAGGTGGAAGTCACACAGGTCGGGTACACAGTGTGCGAGCAGACTGAGAGGCTGACCTTAGCCTGAGCTCCAAGGTGGAGGTGCCGTTGCTCCACCTCCAGCAGTTTATCTGATCACTGGTGCTCATGATTACTCCCATGCATTCTTGCCTGGGGAAACTGTATGTACATGAACATGTGGGAAAGCACCTATGGAAATTAATACCTTTCTTAAGGTTCTTTGTTCCCCTCCTCAATAGCCATTTACAAAAGGTTCTAAGGTGCATTTCTAAGGGCACTCCTGTCATCTTTTGGGCACAGATCTGACCTTTCCTTTGTAGAATTGCTTTGCAGACAACAAAAGGATGATGCTGCATGCAGTTATATCCCTGTGTATTTCCCAGGCTCTGACAAGAGACCTGTCATTCTCTCCTCTCTTACTCTCAGCTCAGATGTTAGACTGGATGGGTTAAGGGGGTGAGGGGGAGGCTTTCAATCAGAACAGAAAGATTAATTTTAGGCTCTGCTAAACCACAGCATTTAACTCTAATCTGCTCAAAACAGCACTGCAAGGGCATTGGGGGCATGAGTAGAGTAATGATGGGTAGGCAGAGCTTGTGGAAATGGCACCCATTTTTGGGGGGCTTTGCGTGGGAACTTGTGCCTCACAGAACATCTCTGCCAGTGTCCCGCACAGCTACTGGGGTGAGTGTCCTGAAAGCTTTCTCACAGCGTTTCCTGTACTGGTGGGCTGGGGTTGCTAGCTGTATTCCTGAAATCTGTGGAAATGATAATGAGTCCTCTTATTAGTAGAATTATTAAGTAGAGAGGAATAAATCCCATGTTAGCTAAACTCTGAAATTTGTACATCCTTTTGAATCCAGTTATTACTGCCTCTTTGGTTAACTAGAAGCAGCGGCTTCAAGTACAGCTGAACAGGTCTCTCGTCAATGAGAGCAGATTGTCTTTGCAATGGTGAGATAACAATAAAAGGATTTTGGCGATGGCTGGAGTCCTTTGGCTGCAGAACACAGCGACACAAATGCTGGGTACCGCATGCGGCACTGTGGTGAGGATTTTGCTGTAAGGGCACCGGCTGTTATTCCTGGGTTAGCTGCCATGACAACTGCGCTGCTGGTGAATGCCCCGCGTGGGTGTTCTTGCAGAGAGCGGAGGGTCATTGATATTCTGAGTGTTTCTCAGGCTACTGCAGGCAGTAGAGAGCCCTTCCTGTAGTTCTGCCAGTGTTTACTATGATCACAGTGGGTAAAATATGCAAATGGTGTTGGCAGGTATCTGGGAAGGAAAAAAGGCTTGTTTCCCTGAAAGCAGTTTTTTGTTTTACCTCTTTAATTACATGATTTTACCAAATGGTTCTAACTTTTCTTTTCTACATAGCTTTTATTCCCAGACCTCATTTGGGTGTGCAATGGTAAAAAGAATAGGGAAACAATTATACAGTAAAATTTTAATCTGTTTACGTTCAAAAAATAGCTTTCTGTCTGCAGACACTTTTTTTTCTTACAGGGGAGTAGGTTTGGTGGGATTCCTTGTTGTGATCTTTTTGATTTTAATTGTTTTTAAAGCAGACATTTGCTCCTTCACAAGCTGACTTTTATTGACTTTTGAGAAGTGAGTTTTTTTTCATGGTCTTTGGTTTTGTGTTTTTAAAGAATGTCTAAAACATTTTTCCTTCTGATATCCCCATCCTTCTTGAAATACATTGTAACATCATTGCTGGGACAGTTAAGAACAGACAGAGCTGCAAAGGGCATGGAAGGGACTCTATCTTTCTTTTTTTCTTGAACATGGAATACCTTTTCATAAAAGAGGGAATTAAGTTTTTTTAACAGGACATTAAAACATGGCAATTAAATGCCTCAGACCATAAAAAAATAAATTTGTAGATGCAATCATTTTAACTCAACAGATTTCCCCATAAGCAATTAATGTAAGAATAAAAGAAGCTTTGCTATTTGAGTAGTGTTTATAGCTGGTCTTGTCAAAGTCAACAGCATGTGTGTGTAATTACAGGCAAAAATACAGGTGTTAAATGTAAGAGAAAGTGTTTTTGGAGGTGAGGGGCAGTCATATTTTACATTTTTGACCATAAGATTTCCTGCACTACTGGGAGAGCTGAAGTACTTGAGACTGGAGTGTTTCTGTCATTATAAAAGAACCTTATGGTATCACTGTGAAAAGGAAAACACAAACTTATTGTTGCTGACTAACTGAAGATTTAGTATTTGAAAGTACTGCATTTGTTTATTTTGCTTTGTATATTTTGCTGTCAAGGTGACATGCTTGCAGGACTTCTTTGGAGATGATGACGTCTTCATTGCATGTGGGCCTGAGAAATACAGATATGCTCAGGATGACTTCGTGTTGGATCACAGCGGTAAGACTGTACATCCTAAACCCACTGAAACTGTCAACTTCATTGAGAACTCTTCGCATCCCTGCCTCCCCTGTTCAATCCTCAAGAGTTGTGCGATTTAGGAAAATATACATGGGATTATATTTTCCTATGAATTAAAAAATTTTTCCAAACCATCATCTGGACTCTCTAAGTCTGTTAAAATGCACTAACAAACCTGATCTATTTTCTTGGAAAGCAGACCCTGTCCCAAAAGTTACATGGAAAACAGCATTGAACTTTAAAAGGTTCAGTCATGGATCTAAAATCTGTTAAAAACGTTCACTTTTGACATCTGTGACTATAAGATGATGTCCATATTGCTGTCTTCATGAGATTTTTGAAAAATCACATTTGTAACCACACTCATTTCAGGTCTTGAATTGTTCTGGTAGACAATTCACACATTCCAGTCTTGCCTGCTATAGACCAAGTGTTGAGCCTCTTTCTATTGTGAGGTTATAGGGGATGCTGGGTGGGGAAGGAGATGAGACAAACTGGGACTTTGTGCCCGTGCTGTCTCCCATTGACAGGTCATGAATTTAACTTGTTTACGAAAGTTGTTTTTCTATAAAGAGAAAATTTATAATGTAAGTTCAAGGAAAAAGCTCTTTCCTCTACCAGGGAGTTTTAGAATTGGCTTGGAATATCAAATCATATATATGTTGTTTTTTTCTCCGTGTTCATAGAATCATAGAATGGTTTGGGTTGGAAGGAACCATTAAAGGTCATCTAGTCCAACCTTCCTGCAATGAGCAGGGACATCTTCAACTGGATCAGGTTGCTCAGTGCCCCATCCAACCTGACCTTGAATGTTTCCCAGAATGGGGCATCTACAACCTCTCTGGGCAACCTATTCCAGTGTTTCACTACCCTCATTATAAAAAATTTCTTCCTTATATCTGGTCTGACTCTACCCTTTCTTAGTTTAAAACCATTAACCCTTGTCCTATTGCTACAGACCCTACTAGACATGTTTTTTCTGCCTATATATTCAGCTGTAGAATCACCCTGATTTTCTTTTATGAAAAAATTAATCTGTGGTAAAGAAGCTTCAGGTTGTGAATAAGAGGGGTTTTTTTTGTCTTGCTCTCAGGTAACTGAAAGCAAAAGCACCAGCTGTTTTTCTGATATTTACAAATGCCATAATTTCATTACAAAATCTTTAGTTGCATTAAGAAGTATAGGTATATATCTAACCACTGGTCCATACATTTCGATGGATGGAGAATTCCGCTGGCTCCCATTCTGTTGTTACTGCCAGCATGCTACTTTTCCAGAACTGCCTGATTATGTTGATTCAGCTAGTGTGGAGGTGACAAGAAGGGTATGTTTACAAACATAGTTTCAGACTAGCTAAGGTATGATTTTATTCTTATGCAGGAATGGAAGAGCATGGTTGTATTAACTCACACTGCAAATCCCAGTCTGGGCAAAATCATAATTCCCCTTGCAGATTTTAAGGCCGTAAGTTTGCTTTTCGCATTACGCCATGCACAGACTAATTTGCCTTATTTCCTTTCTGAGAACCAAGTGATGGAGGGTTATTTTCTCCCTTTGTCTCTTCAGCTTTGGTGGTCCCTGCTTCCTCTAATAACTCTGGATGTGGCATCATAATGATGGCATTGACATCGTAGTGATGAATACAGAGATAAAATTAGGAGAGAAATTTATATGATTCCATTGGGAGTGATTTGTAGTGGATGCTAACTGTAGGAATTAACATGTTTCCAAAATGTCAATGCATGTATGCCTATTGATTCCTTTCCCGTTTAGGTTGTCCTTTATTTAATGGTAAATGGCAGTAGTCTATTGTCTCAGCCTTTTGGAAACAATAGACTTTTTCACCTCACTAAAAAATGGTCACAACATTAGTTTCTTGCAAAAGAAGGTAAATGGTGCTTGCTGTGCAGTTGCCCTATATGAAGCTGCTATTACAGCGTGTAGGATTTACTGAATTATCAGAAGAACCTTGGCATCAGCTGACTTCTTTACTCTTTCAGCTGTGCATAGGTACAAACTTGAATTATAGTAATAATCCAGCTTCAAGACATGAAGAAATATTACATGCAGAATGTTACATACAGCATTTGAGTAGCTCAAATATGTTTGTATGGCATGTAGGTTAAAGTTCTGAGGTGTTCTTATAAATTTGTTTTATTCAGTTGGGCAAGCATGTTCAGAAAATACTGATGTTCATTTTCTGGATAATAAACAGCAACAGTAGTGTTTGGAGGAAGCCTGTACATTGAACTGTAGTCAAAACTCTATCTGCTTGCTTTGTAGAATGCCGTGTTATGAAGTCCTCTTATTCCCGATCATCTGGCATGAGGCATACTGGGTCCAAAAGTCCAGGACCTTCACGTCGAAGCAAATCACCTGCCTCAGGTACTACTTCTAGGAAAGAACTGAACACGTGAAATACATGAAACTTAGAATTTGTTTAATGAGGTGAAAAACCTGTTGGCTCTGTCTGAAGTACAAGTGCCGTGCTTTGTTTCCTGAGTGAAGAAATGTTTTTTTCAGTTTGTTTCATAGATTTAATATTAATTTATAATAAAATTTGCATTTATTTTTGAATCCTGAGAAGAAACGTGGTTTCTATTTTTTAATAGGCATAAAAAGTTTCAGTTTATGAACACTGGAATAATTTGTGCTAATTGTACGTTTGGGATATGTTTTCAGCATGGCACTTGATTTTCTTGAAGGCTTATTAACTACAGGATGGTTATGTGGTTAAATTCATGTTCATTGAACTAGAGTATACCCTTAAGTGTTTTGAATTTGACAGGTTTCTCCTACATAAGGTAAATATTGTCAGAAATACAGGATTTTGGTGTTTCAAGTAATTTTAGGAGATGTTCTGGAATGTTATTGCCCATTAACAGAGAAAATTTTTCTTCTTCTTGTGCTTCCTGTAATTTTAAAGAAAGGTTCACATTGTGTTTTTGCCAGCAGTTTGGCTGAATGCCATATGTTTTAACCATTGAGACTTTTATACAAATAAATAGAAGGGAGAAACTTGTTTTTTTCCTTTTTTTACCTCTGCATTTAGTTTCTAAATACAATAAAACTTAAGGAATTTTTTCCCTCAGACTGGGAGAAGTAGCCCTGAAATCAAATCATTGAATATGTAAATATACAATGCTCTGTTTTGAATGTAGCAATACATGTAAGCTCCTGTGTGTCTATTCATAAAACTGCAACATATGTTCCGTATTGTCATTTCAATATCAATATTTGTTTTGCTTAATTGATGCTGGTTAAAGTAATTTTATGTCTTTGGGTTCTTGCAAATTGGAATATTTATCATCTGTTTATAAAGGTTGAATATTTAACTGAAAAGCTTCAAAGAAGGATCGCAGTAATAACAAAGACAAATGTAGCATGAAGGGCAAGTTTCACAACTGATCTACGTCTCATGCAATCCTGTTAACTCCAATGAGATCACATGGAATATCTATCAACAGTGAATTTTATGCGAAGTATTTAGAAGTCAGTGCTGTCGTTTCCTTACTTATTTCTACTTGGACATCCCTTTGGTTAGGTTAATTTGAAAAATTTATCCAAAGTGTCTGGTGTTTATCCTTCTATTTACTTGCCATTTTTTCTCATGTAGTCTTTACTTATCTTTATTTACCCTTCTTCCTTTCGTGCATGTTCAGAGCTGTTTAATAACTTCTTTCCTTAATGTCTTTTTCCTTTGTGTCAAATATATGAGTACAGTAAAGAGGGGTGGCCACTACTCCAGTGCTCATTCTTCAGCAAAATCCCCAGGTGAGCCATTACTATTATGGCTGTGTATCACTAGTGTGTCTCTTCCCTTTCCATTTACCTGTATTCTTTTCACTGTATTTGTGAATATTTTCAAGCTTGAAACACACGTTTTGCATTTGGTGAACCAGAGACATAATGGGTGTAGGTTTTTTGTTGAAGTAGTTCATTTGAGTGAAATAATATAAATGATGCTTTATAGTTGTTGGACAGCTGCTCATGGTGTCAAAGTTAAATTTGTAAAGGTATAATTTGACTACAAGTAGAGGAGCATTCTGAAGAGCAATACATTTGTAAGTGTATTCTAAAACATATTATAGTAGAACATTTCAGCCAGTGCAAAAAGACAGGGGTAAGAGTTGCTGAAAAAAGCAGTGCAAAAACATGTGTCATAGTTTTTCATTTTATTTGCAGTTCCTTACCTTCCTTTGTTTTCTTGTGTTATTTCAGCCTAAGCTCTAAAACACCAAGAAACCTCTTTGAACCGTCAGTTCAAAGTGAAAGTAGCTCTACAACAAGTAACGTGCATTTTGATTAGCAGATAAGTAAATTGGACCATACTAGAAGTTAACAGTTTAAAAGGTATTCATAGGCTTTTCAGTTTTCAACATTCCAATATGCTAAAGAATTGTAGCCTGATATGTACTACTTAAAGAACAACAGAGAAGAATTTTTTTTCTCTATATTCAGGCAGCTATACATGTCAAAAAACCCCTCAAAATAACTTATACTTAGAAAATAGATAAGAAAGGTAAGTTTTGCATATACATTAAATAAACAGCAATTCAATAGCAACAGACAAGTTTGTGCCAAAAATGAATACAGATTGCTTGTGTGTTTTTTGAGTAAAAAAAGAAAAAACAGTACTGCTGTCTGAAATAGCAGTGTCAAGGTTTAACCCCCAAAAACAACTAAGCACTACACAGCTGCTCACTCACTCCCCACCCCCAGCAGGATGGGTGAAGAGAATTGGAAGGGTAAAAGTGAGAGAACTTGTGGGTTGAGAGAGGAACAGTTTAATAATTAAAATATAATAATAATAAAAAATTCTAATGAAAAGGAAAATAACAAAGGGAGAGAAATAAACCCCAAGAAAGACAAGTGATGCAAATGAAAACAAATGCTCACCAACAACTGACTGATGCCCAGCCAGTCCTCAAGCAGTGGCTCCCCCGCCAATTCCCTCTAGTTTTATTGCTGAGCATGACATCATATGGTAAGGAATATCCCTTTGGTCAGTTGGGGTCAGCTGTCCCATCTGTCTCCCCTCCTAACTTCTTGTGCATCCCCAGCCTACTCACTGGCTGAGCAGTGTTAGGAGAAGAAAAGTCCTTGACTCTGTGTAAGCACTGCTCAGCCATAACAAAAACATCCCTGTATTATCAACACTGTTTCCAGCACAAATCCAAAACACAGCCCCATACTACCTACTATGAAGAAAATTAACTTTACCCCAGCCAAAACCAGCACAAGCAGTTGGCTGACTCCCTATAGATGTAAAATTTTTACATCTACAGAGGGCCAATTCCAGCTTTTACTATTGTTGCAGTTGTGTACCAGCTCGCATGCAGTGGATCTCAGAAGACATTGGCAAAGTTGTATCTCCAGACAGCCCTTTAAAATAGGATCCTCAGAAGAACGTACCATGTGTTGTAGAATCATAGTAGGACAAAAGTTGGAAGGCACCTCTGGATGTCATTTAGTCACACCCTTGGCCCAGAACACCACCCTTGTCTGCCAAGCATATCTAACATATTAGCAAAGAGCTAGAGTACTGTCGGTGTAGGCTGGGATGTTCTTCCTTAGACAGTTATGAGAGGGAAGAAGATTATGTTAACTATCCAGTTTCACAGGTACAGTTTAGTGGTTCTGTCAATGCTTAAAAGGATGGTAGTGACTTAGAGACAGATAAGGGATGTCTTATAGCGTAGACCTCAATGGTCGTGTTCAGGAAATGGTGACCTTTCTGTGAGCTGTATAAAAAGAATTTGTGAATAAACAAAAATTTTTTCCTCATGTAGTAGGAGTTGGTCATTTGGAAGCAAATTCTTCTACTCAGTATCTCATTTTTGGTTATGAACTTTACAGCTCAGTATTTTTTCTAATGGCTAGAGCAAATTGTATCTGCGAGAAGCAGAAAACAGTAAGATAGCATTCACTAGCTTTTTCATCATCATACTTGCAAATTCTTTATAAAACAAGGATGCATTGATACGCTGGGTTTCAAGAAGGTTATCTAAAACAAAGTGATGAAAAGAAGGCTGCAGGAGAGACATATAATCCTAAATATTTTTAGCTTCTTAAAAAAACACTTAAATAATTTGCCTATTGTTCTTAAAGGCAACCCTTGTTAAAGTCAAGACAAAAATATCCTAAACATACTGAATACTTTTAGTAGAAAAGACTAAGCTCTTAGTCCTGTAACAGATCTGGGAATGTAAATCCAGGTTATCAGACTTCAAGATAGACTTATTCTGTAGCTAAATGTTAATTATTTATATCTTAACATCACACAGCAGAGAAAGAAATTTTTGTGACAAACAGGGAGTTGTGGAAGTTGCAGTGCAGTCAGCCTGACCTACTGGCAGATGAACCATCCAGGCTGTAAAAATAGGATTTAGAAGGCATCTTCAGCACTCAGAAAATGTTAGGGTACTAGGTTAATAGACACTTGTAAAATAAATCTGATAGTGCTCGTTAAGAAGTGGTGCGTAACCCAGGACAGACCTCTGAACGTGTAAAGAATATGTGCATGTGTAAGTGTTATTTACTTTGAAGCTAAGGTTCTGTTTGCCAGGGTTGTTTTTTCTTTCTGAAAAAATAATTCTTCACCATGAATCAGCTATGAAACCTTTTTTAGCTCTTAGATTTCTGCCTAGTATTTTCCTCTCCCAAGAAAAATAAGGTTCAGCTAGAGAGGAAATAATGTCGCATCATATAACGTTGCATCGTACTTGTGTATGATGAACTGTGTGCTATTCTGTCTGCATAATGAAATTCATCAGTTTGCTTTTTTTAGAAAAATACAAGCACTGACGTAAGTTATATTCAAGTCACTAGAGATATAACAGATGTTGTATCAGGCCTTTCTGGAAAACTGGACTTAAAATGAATGAACTCTTGCAGTCAAGAGGAAGGATATTGTATGTTTTTACAGACACTTGAACTTCTTGGAAGTTCAGAAATAACCTACTAGCTTTTACCTTGTTGGGTTTTTTTTCCCCTAAATCAATATTTTTCTGAACTACTGCTTAAGTTCTTTATCATCCAAACAGCTCATACTTCTTGTTTGTGTTGTACAACTTGTGTTCTGTGAAACATTCTACCTAGAAAATAAGGCATTGATCCAAAAAGGAGAGATGGAGGGTCAAATGTCTTTATGAACACTTTCTCTCTCCATATTTTATTGCACGATATCACGATAGATGATATAATTTAAAAAGGCTGTGGCTATTATTTGCCTGAAGCTCTTGCACTGGCAAAGGACAGAATAGACCTTTTCAGTCTCTAGAATGACAATGCAATATTTGTGTGTCTTCTTGATCCTATATCCAGCCATGTGAGTTTTGGGGGTGCAGTTGTGTGGCATGCAAGCGCATAATTTATTCCTAAATGCTGAGGAGCCTGTTTTGGTCTTTGTATGCAGACTTGAGTGATAACTTGTCAGAGACATATGTTATGTTTAAAAGCAAGTTAGAGTTTTTGACTTTTATTCATCTTTTCTTTCATTTGTTTGCTTTTATTTCTTTGGCCAGTTAATGGAACCCCAAGCAGTCAATTATCCACCCCAAAATCTACAAAGTCCTCCAGTTCTTCCCCAACAAGCCCAGGCAGCTTTCGTGGACTCAAGGTAAGTGCAAGAACTATCAAAACCCCTGAATTCCATTATTGATTGAATGGTGTATTACAGTGATACTGAAGAAGAAAAAAAGAAAAAGAAAAAAAAAAGAGTTCTAATTCTATAAGGTAGCCTTGTTAGTATGATTTTTGAGTTGAAGTAGAGAAGAGATCTTGAAGTAAGATTTTTGTGTTTTGTCTTTGGTTGGAACTCTCAGCTTAGGAAAGGCGGAAGGTGATGGTGGCTTGAATATGCCAATTTGCCCTCCAAATTTTCTGTTGTTTCATGAACTGCAGAACCCCCCCAAGTAATTTATATTCCCTCAGCCTATATAAATCTGATATCCTCTTTTGGATACCTTATAGTCTTGCAGCATTGCCCAGAATTTCATCTGAAGTACCCTTCTTCATCTGTGGCACACAATTTCACCTCTTAATGCAGTCTCCTGCCTGAAAGGTGTGAGGGGTTCCTTTGGGAGCAGCCTGGTGTCTGGCAGATTTTCCTCTGTGTTGCACCAAGAGAATTCTTTTCCTCTCTCACTTAAAAATTGGTAGCATTTACAGTTCTTAGAGGCTGCTCTGTGCCTTTTGCTTGGTAAAACAAAAGGAACAGTCTGGAGCGCAGCTGAGCATCTTACTGCTGCATTTGTGCAGCTGTCCTTTCAAGGAGAATTTTCTTACGAAATCATCAGTTGCAGCCTTTCTGGAAGCACACTGGATGGTTTGCACTGATTATTCTGATCAGTAGCTCCCATTGGTGAACACAACGGTTGTGAAGAGGCTGCATAATTCTGTGGAAAACTGTTTTCTCAATTAAGAGACTGGCTAAAGGACGTGATTTGAATAGTGTTTCGGTTTGGGTTTTGACGTGTTAATTGTTATCAAGCCTTTGTCTGTTTTGCAAGAAGTATGGCACTGGTTTCTGCCAGGCTTCTGTGATAATTCTGAGAAAAGATTTTTATTTATTTGTTTAATTCTAATATCTTCTTAGCTGTTTGATTCATTGAGGCAATTTAGTGTTGATCTCTGCCTTTATGTTGTTGAGCTGTACCATCCCATAGCTTCTCTTTGTCCAAAGCAACATAGATTAGCCTTTCCCCTAGAAAGCATTTTCAAAAGCTTTAATAGTTCTGACATTGAAAACTAGAATTGTGTGTCTGAAAATTTGTCTGGACAGCTCTGCTGTAGAACTTACAGTAGGGGACACCAAAATCATTGGACTTGAGGCTCTCAGCTGGTCTGCACTATATTTAACAAATGCTCCTTTGTCTTTCCTTAATGAAATGACAAGTTTAGAAACTAGATAATTTGGTTCATTTTTTTTCCTGCTCTGTCCTGTCTGCTTTTAGCCAATTAAAGCTCCATTAAGATGGAGATAATTCTGATAGTAACAAGCAACTTTCAGTAGTAAAGTGGACATGTCCTCTTTCCCCTTCACTGTCAATTTGACTGAAGTAGACTGTTGTACTTTTTCATTTTGGAATTTAATTGATGCAAGATACTAATGGGCTTTTGTGTCAAATAATTCATCCCTATATGACCAAAGAAAAGAGCAAAACCAAATTAATCATCTCAGACCTGATGTGTTACTGAAGTAGTGAGTACCTCTTGTTTTATCCCATTAGGATGCATCTGTTCAGTAGGAGGATCCCAGCTGTGCTCCTGAGACTAAAGATAGGGAAAGTTATCTGGTGAATCTTAGGATAAATTCCAAAAGGATCAAGTGCACTGTGCAGTGACCCTTGTTTCTTGATTATGTTCTAGTAGTAATGACTGTTTTGGTGAAGTATCAACATAAAATCGGTAACAGGGAGGCATGGTTTTATGCAAAAACAGATTCTTTTAAGAAACCCATTATTATTTCTGTAGGATTGATCTTGGCCAGTCTGATGAGGAAAACAGAGGGAAAGCAGGGACCAATTTTATTATTTTGAGATTACTGCTTTTCCCTATTGTTAAATAATTCTTTGTTGCTAAGACTGCATCGCTGTGCAGCCAAGTAGTCTGGCTTCCTGCACTTATATAAAGAACGTGCCATGACTACAGCTGAATGGAAATGTAGATATAAATACCACATCAGACAGTGAAAGAATAAAGTATATTTCTGGGTTTTCTGGCTTTGGAAATGCAATATTTTGGCTGATTTGTTGTGTAGAAATCATGTATGTTTATTTTTGTAGAACATGAGACAGCAACACTTAATAATGGTTTTATATGAACTTGGGGCAGCAGAAAAAGGGAACAAATCAGGGCTGATGTTTCTATTTCCTGTAAAGAGCAGGCCATCGGAGCAGCTGCACATGAACTGTACGTTAAAAACTGTGTTGTTTGGAAAGCCAAAGCAAAATAAAGTATTTGACTATGGATTAGAACCTGGCTAAGCTTTTTGAAGTTTGACGATCAATGTAGAGCTTAGGTGATAATGCTAGTCATCAAGGCAGTAAGCTTGCAAAAGATACTGATTGCAACAGCAATTTTTTCTTAGTGTCAGACATTAAGTCTTACATCATATTCTCTGAATGTCACTTTTCCTTTAAACTGAAATCTCTTCAGTCCCCAAGGATTCCTTCTGCTTCACAACACTTTATAAGCAGAAGTGGTACGCTCAGGCACAGAAAACTGCTTGCAGGAAACACTCCTCATGAACAACTTATCTTTAAAGAGAAGGCCTTTCCTTCTGTCCTTTTTAGCCCTTGCAACCAGAGTGCCCTTGTGGTTTTAATTGCTCAGTACATACAGTAAGCCAGTTTGCTGTCCAACATCCCAGTCTTGCAGAAGTGTTTTAAAAAAATTGTACTGGAGTCTGAGATTATATTGCAGGAAGGAATTTATGCTATGGGTTAAAAATAGTAAACACTACAGAATTTTCCCACAACCCCAAATAAATGCCTTTACTGACAAATGTGGATACTGTGCACCCAAGTGTATGCCACTATGTGTTCTTATTAAAGTTGTTTATTTTTAATGTCACAATTTTAGCCTGTAACTAAGCATTTCACTTTGCAGAGGGTTTGTTTCAAGGTAAAGATTTAGATATAAAAGTTAACAAGTATGGGCATGAAGTAAATGACTACTCTCTATGATATTCTTTTTTGAGCAAATGTGCCAAGTTTCTTATTTTTGTATTAACTTTTCCATGGAGATTAAAACTAGTGCATGGATTAAGAAATAACGGTAATAGTGCATTAGGTGGCACAGGACAACTGACCGAGGGGAGTCTTTTTGCTGTCCTGTAGGCAGGTGACAATTGAAAGGTTTAACCTTTTTGTTTGGTTTTAAGTGTGCATTTATAGATACCCAGGTATGCAATGCTGTTAGGGGTACTTTGAGTCTTGGCTCTTCCAGTACATCTGTTACTATGCATGCTTTTACCATAAAAATCACCCAGAGACTAGATTAAATATGAGATTTTGGAAAGTGGTGTTGTAACTTCCTTATGCTTACTTGGTTGTGTTTTATTGTCCCCTCTTGAACTTAAGTACCACAAAGTCTTGTCATCTTTTTGAAAAGAAAATAAAATTGTATGAACAAAGAAGCTTTAGAGTTGAGGCCTTTCTTAGAATCCCAATTATGCTAAATAGCATTGTGTTTGAATTTGTCTCAGAATTACTTTTTCAATTGATTGACCGAATGACCAAAGTGAAAGGGCATTAAAACCTGATCCAACAGATAACTTAAGTACTTGCTTAACTTTAAGCTATTGAGTATTCCCTTTTACTTCAATGAGAATGTTAATGTACTTAAACATGTGCTTAAGTGATTTCAAGGATTAGTGCCTATCTTCATCAAGGTTTTAATCTCTTCAGTTTTGTACACGTGCTTCTGTTAGCAGTTACATGTTAAGAATATTTACATGCAATTATCCAACCTAGTGACACAGGTGCAATAGCAGTTCTTAGAGGAATTCTTTAACTGCTGCCTTTGTTGAATTTACAGTTCAGCATCTTTCTTGCTCATACAGTGGATAGAACGTGTTGGCTAATTTGTGCATGTAGGGAAACTGAGGTATTGCACTTAGTGTCACGTCCATTCACCGTTGTCATCAGTTTGCTAAAGGCTTTACATACTGTGATGCAACTCAAAATCTCTTTAGAAAAAGGGTAAATCTTTATGTGGTTCTTCAGTGTTTCCAGAGCAGTGCAACAAAATGCATGACATTATATATATACACTATACCATGTATGCTCAAATTAATGGTAGCAAAATCACTACTTTCTAATTGGCTATTGTACTGTTACAAGCAGCTTCTCAGTATAGTTGGGTTACTAGCAGTGTTTAAGTATCGCTTAAGGTACTTAAACATTTAGTGCATCTTAGACATACTATGAAGAAGTTGAGCAACCATAGGAAGTTACCTGGGATTACTTTCTTATGTCCCTGCACATTTCTGTTTTAAATACAAGCACTATGTTTACATTTTTTTCAGGGATGTGGTAGCATTTTGACTCAAAAGATTGATTAAAAATCTTTGCTACTGGACCAGTAGATGTAGCTTGATTAGAATGACTGTCAAGCTGCTGCTTTTTCATTCCCAGACCACTGACTTATGCTCTGATCCAGTCTTTAAGGGAATCCTCTGTGTGTGTGATCCTTGCACATCACCTTACATTTGCATACCCATTTCAGTTCATGCTCTTGGATTCTGTCATGGTTTAAAGGTTGTTACGTCTTTTGTTTGATTTTTTGGGGTTTTTTTGTGCTTTCAATTTCTTATCATTAACTTAAAAGTAGAAAACCTGATACACACAGTGTCTGGCAGGATGCAGCTATCTGGCACATTATTCATTGGATAATTCAGATAGTAAAAATCCTACAGTGCAAAGTATAAAATAGAGTTTTTAATGGGTTGGATATTAGTAGTGGTGAAAGGAAGAATACTAAATACCTCTTCCTTAGTATTATGTTGAGGTGTAATAAGCACATTGGGTACTAATAAGCTCATGGGTATGACAGATCTAATGTGAGTGTTTCTCACAAAACCATGTGTCGTTGATAAAGCTGGCAACTTAAGTAATAGTCAGTCTGTATAATAATAATATAAGATATAAGTCTGTATAAGATAATGTAAAATATAGAGAAATGTGCTTAGATATTTTTGTGAACCTAGAAAAAATGGTTATTGCACAGAAAAGAATTCAGCATGTGAAAAAAACAAAACAGTTGGGCAGGGCTTTTTTTAGCTCAGTACCTTTTGTAACTTTTTACAGTGTCTTTAATTAATCTGTAAAATGATATGCAACTAGTTTTGAGAATTGTGTGTTCACCAAGATATTCTCAGTATCTCTAATAACTATGTTGTATTGTGCATTTGGCTCTGGGTGTGCTGTTGAAACACAAATTACCTGCAGAGAGACAGCTTGAGGAAAGTAAAAGCAATAATTGTTATATTTCGTATTGCATAATGTTTAAATGCAATAGGAGTGACTGTCGGTATAAGGTGTTCTTGGCCAGCAGCATCCACATTCTGAGGTGATTGTTTTATTTGAAGGGCTGGATAGCCATTGCTGCTCTAAATTACTCTGTGAGCATTTACAAACAAAGAATCAAATTCTGCCTCAGGTCTGAGTTTTCCTAGGACTTGCATGTGTATGTGAGAGGGTGGATTTAAGACCTGTGCACTCTGAATGTATCAGGTTTGAGGGGAACAGTATTGGAAGAGAGCAGTAGCGCTGTGTGGACTAGAATACAGGAGGAGGAATTGTAGCAAAACCTTTCTGTGGTGTGATTGTAGGTGCCATCCATATTCACTAGTGTAGTGTCAAAGCAACATACATCTTTTTCTCTTCTTCTTGCTGCTTCAGGAATGGCTAGTGAACCAGTCAAGTCTACTTGCACATCCAAAATCTTTACTTCACCTTCAAAATACCTGCAGCTTTTGGGGTACCAACAGTACAAGATATTCTAAGTATTACATGTCACTGGGTAGTTAAATGGTTAGAAAATTACTCTAATAATAAAAATCACTTTATTCTGTGTCACTTATTGTAAATTCCTACATCCTCCCCACCTCTTCTGGCTATTCAGGCACCTCGCAGACATCTTAAGAGTTTATTTCTACTGTGCTCTGACACAGTGGGGAAAGACTAGACTGATTTTGCTGCTCAGGAACTGAGACACAGACCTAAGCACACAAATTACAGGCAATCTCTATTGCAGAGTGAGTTCGGCCTCGTGTCTAGAGCCGTATGAAGCAAATTAGTGGCAGAGCTAACATTAAACCTGCCATTTCAGATTCTGATCTAGCACCTCAGCCACACAGCAGGATTAGATTTTTTTCTTTCCTTTTTGTATTCCTTTTAGCTTTTTTTTCCTGTTGCTGTTTGCTTCCTTCTATGCCCAGTCATGCTCTGACCTGATTACAAGGATGAAGGCATTTGGAAATGTGGGCTACATATTCCCATGTAATGTCACTCACTGAAAACCCAAAGTAGTTTACTAATATTTTTGGCTGATGACTAATATTTTGCAGTGATCTGTTATGTCTGCCTCATGCTTGAAGAAAATGTAACTGACTGGTTAAGAGACTGACTCATGATTTTGTACAAATGTCATTTAACCCAAATGTCCTTGTTCCTGATCCTTGTTAAATAAATAGATAACTCAGAAAAGCAGCAGCATTAATGTAGCCTGGTTTCAGGTTATTAGCAAGGAGCAGAGCAGTAGCTGACTGGCTGCTGTTTGATGCTACTTCTATGCCAAATGCTAGTAAGCATCATTGTTTTAGAGGCTCTGCAAAATTAAGTTGTACAGTTTCTAGTTACTGTACCTTTAGCTGATTTGGCAGCTCAGCTGCCACTAGAAACTTAAGCATTCATTAGCATTTCATGAGCCTTTGGACAATATCCCTATCTGTCAGTTCAGTTCTTTCATTGACAATAGTGTTAATGATTTAAAATATTCAGCAGTGTAACCAGACAATGTCAGCTAAACCAGAAAATGCTGCATTTGCATTCCTGGTGTCCTGCAAAGCCATTTCAACAGACACTGAGCTTAAGGCAGAGAAGCATTTTAATCCTTTATGTGGTGAGTGGTGAGAACTACTATAATAGCCCATGAAGAAAACAAGATACGGAACTTCACAGAACAGCAAGAAATGTAGAGGGCGGAGAATGAGCTAAAATATATTTTAATTTCATAGAGCATCCCTATACTTAACTGTAATGGGAGAGCTTATAAGACAGTGCTGCATAGAACACACCCAATACATTTTACTATTTATGGCATTCATTCCTATGCCTCCATCACAAATAAAAGTTGGTTGTTCTTTATGTCCCTGGACAGTATGACAGAATGACTTTAAGTAGAATTGTGAAGATTCAGATCGAGTACCAATTAAGTTGTTAGTGCAGCAAAAGTAGTTTTCTTCAGCCTTCATCCTTCAAAATCATTTAGATATTTGGTTTTTACACAGTGTCACAGTTACTAAAACTGGATCTATGTCTGGATGCATATCAGTCATCTACCTTGAAATGCTTGTAGATGTCATAAGTCTTCACATCCATAATAACCTAAAATACAGACCGCTAGATTACCAAGCAGATCTGACTATAGTAGGTGTACCCAGCCACCTATACCAAAATTCTCTTCTTTAAATGAAAACTAGTAGGGCAATGCAAGCATTTCTACATTACCTTCCTAGCATGCTTCAATGCTAATCTAAAGAGAGCATATATCGACAGAGTTCAGTTAGGGAAACTTCAGACAGTACCAGCTATGAAGAGATGTGTTAGACTACAGCATGAGAGCATGTGCTTGCTGCACTGGCCACTGAACAGTTGTCTGGAGATGGCTATCTCTGGCTTACGTGAAAATGTACTCAGAGGGTGTTGTAATGACCTTGTTGTGTAGAATGAGAAGGGAACATTGCCTCCACACACGCTGTCTCTGTAGTGTTTAGATGGAACTTGGTGCAGCTGGAGGGAATTTTCTTTGCTGTTTACTGAAATCCGTTCAACTACTTGTCTAAATAGGAATATCAGGGCTGAATCAAAACTGGTGCAAGTGACAATGATGTATTATAATAATGATGATGAACTGTGAGAAAGCAAGAATAAAAATAAGATGGGAGTAGAAAAGTAAACTGATTATGTATAGGTGTTTTTAGGGTGGGTTTTTTTAATTTTGCTGTCTGGTTTTTGTCTGGCTCTTTCTTGTGATTACTTACTATTACCATCAGAAATAATAAGTTCTTATGTACTTCCATAGATCCCTCCACATGGTGGATCTTCTTCCAATGTGAATGGTGTGCCTGAATCACTCCATTGCCAGAGTCCTGAAGGTAGGACACCAATAATTGCTAACAATTCTTGCAAAAATTTTGTTGTACGTGACAGCTGGTTTAGCATTTTCAGATGGTTTCTGATGACTCCATTTTTTGTTCTGAGATGTTTGATACTTTGTTGACAACCTTATCTTGGAAAAATTGTTATCACATTTTCTACATCAAGGCAGTAAAGCTAGGAAATAAGTTTTGTTCTTTTTTTGTCAAGTTGTAGCATATTAGTGGACCCTGTTCTTCAATAGTCACTATTTGGAATTTGAGTGATTTTGAACATGACCTGCAGAGTATCACCAGAAATGTGTTTGTGGCTGGATTGAAAGTGGAGCCCTCCTCAAAACAGCACATTGTGCTTCAGGTAGAACCACTAGCCCATCAACTGACCTTAGCTAAACTTAACCTTTCATTCCTTAGCTCTTTAAAGCAATGTTATTTTTTTAATTATTTTTAAATTTCATTTTAGAGTCAAATTTTAATTAAAAATACTGAAATAAGCACCTATCAAACTTATTTGCATTTTGGATGTTTCAGCAGCAGCTAAGGGAACTTAAAGGAATTCAGCAGATAAAACTTTTGGTTCTTTTACACACATTGTAGATGAACCTTATTTTCATTTTTACTTTGAGTATGCAAAAAGATACTTCAAAAAACTTATTTTGAGTTCAGAAAATATTTAGACTAAGGACTTCTAGCTGCATTTGTTACTTTTGGAATATGTCCACACAAAAACATAGTAATATTTGATTTGTGTGTTAAAAGGTCAAACAACTCTGATTAGTCTTATCTTGTTCTTTCTTATGTTTGAGATAAAAACAAGGGTATAAGCTGTGAAGAAAACAGCTTACTTGTAAGTTTTGTTTTGCATTTGTGACTGTTCTGTATCTGTGGAACCCACTGGGGATGTATTACATCCTGCTGATGCTTCTCTTCAGCTTGCGTTATTGACCTTGCTTTTTTGCAGGTGTGAATGGAAACAAGTGCTCAGGGTCATCTGCCATTCTTGAGAAGTATAAAGTGGGGAAGGTGATTGGTGATGGCAATTTTGCTGTTGTGAAGGAGTGCATAGAACGGTGAGCAAGGAAACTGTTCAGTACTGCTGTTTATTTTACTGGATAAAGCCCTGTGCATTAGCATAATTTCATAGCAAATGTGATGAGATGAAAGCAAAGAGCAGCTGCAAAGATGTGCCCACACTTCAGGAGAACTAGGCATAGCAAAACACACAGAGCTTCCTATGTATTACTCCAGCAAAGGGATATGAGAGCAGCAGAGGAACATGGCTTTTTATCCCAAAAACTAAAGGAGGTATCACCTTCCAATGGAGGCTCTTAAGGAAACCCCACAGATCTTCAAGAAATCCCCTCACACTACAGACTGTTGTGGATGGCAGGAAATTGTGGTATCTGAACAGTCTTTGAGAGACCCCCCTTCTGCCTCAGCAATTCTGCTGCTATAGTATCCCTACTGCCTGCTGCTTAAATGATTTTTCACAGCTTTCAGTATGTTGTGGGCAAAGTATTCTTAAAGGCATGCAGTTGGTGGCTATTAGGCTGTGCTACTGATTCCCTTGTGCTTACTTCCGCGAGTTAGTGCGGTGAGTAGCAAGAGACTTTTCAAATCAACCCTTCAATATTCCAGACTCTGAAATATTCTTGTGCCTGATTTCCCATGGGGTAGACAGGATACCTTTACAGACCTGTGCTGTGTTACTGCTCTTCCTTTGCAAGCTTTGTGTCACACTTTGCTGCTAGTGCAAACATAACAGATGATTTGCCTGTCACTTTCTCAGTGTGTTTTTTAGAACCACCTTCTGCTATCTTCATCAATCTGAGAGTTATGTCAGCTTCTTAAATATTGTGAGGAATCTCCAACTTGTACGCCAATATTGGGCAAATTCAGCAAATGTCTGTAAAAACCATACAAGTTACAGACACAGTTGCTATTATTTGATCGTCATCTGCTGGCTTTATTTAGATGAAAAGAAAGATAATTATGAATAGAAACATCTCATTCCAGTCTTAGCAGATCATAGATGCACAGACAGATACTTTTGCTGAGTCATGCAAATGGGCCAAAACGGTTGGGTACTGAGGCTGAACCTGGGGCCTCTTCTACTGAAACACAGGTGAATGGATCTTACAATCCATAACTTTCTGCAGCCATTATTGCTTTTTCTCAAGAGAATTGTTTCTTCATACTGTATCTGGATTATTTCTCTCCGTTACTGAGAATAATATTGGCAGGTGGTATTTAACACAATGTCCAATACTCCCTTCTGGTTTATAGTAGCAAATGACAATTGTTATTTTTAATACTTTTTTGAGAAAGTGATGTACAAACTGCAACGTTTATAGAGGACTAAAGACTGAGGTGGCAGCTCCTGGAGATACTAGCTGAGTACAGTGCTGATAAAGAAAAAAATGGCTAAATGTGATCTGAATATGCTACAATTACTGCTCCAGAAAAGTTCCTGTTGCATGTGCAGGTTTAAGATAATGCTTCTCATCAGTGTTAACATCTAGACTCCAAGGTCTTGATTTTTTTTTTCTTTTTGAACATTTTCTACCAACAAACTCTGGTTCCTGAGAAGCATTACCACATCAGTGTGTAATCATGTCCCTACTGCTTTAAACACTGCAGGTCTGTTACTAAAACGGTCAGAAGACAGTATAGCCAGCTGAGCTGCAACTGGATGTCTGTCCACTTCATTTTGCAAGAAGCTATACATAAGAGGCTTGAGTGAAACTGAGTAGAATGGAATAGAATATTTCTGTTGGAAGGGACCTACAATGATCATCTAGGCCAACTCTCTGACCACTTCAGGGCTGACCAAAAGTTAAAGCATGTTATTAAGGGCATTGTCCAAACACCTCTTAAGCACTCTCAGGCTTGAGGCATCGAACACCTCTCTGGGAAGCCTGTGCCAGTGTTTGACCACACTCTCGGTAAAGAAATGCTTCCTAATGTCCAGTCTAAACCTCCCCTGGCACAGCTTTGAACCATTCCCACGTGTCCTATCCCTGGATACCAGGGAGAAGACAGGCACCTCCCTCTACACTTTCCCTCTTCAGGAAGCTGTAGAGAGCAATGGGGTCGCCCCTCAGCCTCCTTTTCTCCAAACTAGACAAGCCCAAAGTCCTTAGCCACTCCTCATAGGACATACCTTTGAGCCCTTTCACCAGCCTTGTTGCCCTCTGGACACATTCAAGGGCCTTAACATCCTTCTTAAATTGTGGGACCCAGAACTGTACACAAGTACAGTTGTACTTGTGTCAAGATGACGCCACACCAACGCTGTGGATAATCTCCTCTTTTGACTGGCTGGTTATACTGTGTTTGATGCACCCCAGGATACGGTTTGCCCTCTTCGCTGCCCGGGCACACTGCTGCCTCGTATTGAGCTTGCTGTCGACCAGCACCCGCAGATCCCTTTCTGCAGGGCTGCTCTCCAGCCACTCCTCTCCCAATTTACACTTGTGCCCGGCATTACTCCCTACTAGGTGCAGAATCTTGCATTTCAACTTGTTAAATTTCATCCCATTAATCATAGCCTAATGCTCCAATCTATCTAGATCCCTCTGCAAGGCCTCTTGTCCCTCAAAAGAATCAACAACACCTCCCAGTTTGGTATCATCAGCAAACTTGCTAATGGTGCATTCAACTCCTGCATCCAGATTGTTGATAAATACATTGAACAGGACTGGCCCTAGAATTGAACCCTGAGGAACACCGCTGGTGACTGGTCGCCAGCCAGATGTAGCCCTGCTAGCTTGCACCCAAAGACACGTTTTCCCCATCGGGACAGGTGGATCCCATCAGGCCCCAGCATACCTTGTCTCTCGAAGGCTCTTCCATGGCTTAAAAACCCAAAGTTTTGGCACAGGCGTCAAATGAATGATGTTTCACAGTGTTTTCCCGTGCACCCTAAAACAGGCCACACTTCCTTTGTTATCTATAGAGTGAACAACATTCATGAAAGATAGCAGGTTAAAAGCATGAGATAACATAATTTATTATTTTCAGGAATATCAGCTGTGCATTTTGGAAATCACTTAAGTTGCACTGAAAATGGGACAAGGGCTGCTAAGTCATTTGGGTTTCAAAACATCATCTGTGCTATTTGGAATGAGGGGACTGGACTAGAAAAACAACTTTCCAATTATTTAAAAAAAAGAAAAGGCAAAATTAAACTTAAAAATCTGGTTTTCTATGTGATCCAATCTTTATATTTAGTGAAGCACTATTAAATGAATTTTACATAAAATAAATATACAACAATATTTGCTAATAATAACAATGTGAGAGGAAATGCCAACTGTAAATGCTTATCTTTAATTCCTTAATTAATTCCTATTAATTATTATACTTCATTTCTAATAGTGTTGTGCTTAGAAGCCTTAGTTGTGGAGCCAGGATCCTATTATACCAGCTGTTCTACAAAAAGAATAAGATGGTCTCTTTTGTAAAGGGTGCCTATATGTCTGTATATAAAGACATGAGTCAACAGATGGACACTGGCAGCTAGAGAGAAGACTACCAGAAACCTGTCAGACAGTACTGGTGTAGGATAGGCAGTGGTATTTGCACACAAATTACGTGGATGGTATCCAGGGTTTTTTCTTAGGTGCTATAGTAAAGGACGTTTGCAGGAGGGATTTGAATTGGTTGATGAATTGGCTTTGTGAATGTTAACTCCTCTTTCTACACAGCATAAGTGCCAAAGGTTTACTAAGTGGGTTTTGCTGATCAGGTGTTTGCAGGCTTTCAGATAATGCACTTAATTTAGTATAATGCATAAATTGTGATTCTGAATTACATGCTGTATTCATAGTAGATTTTACATCAGGTCTATAATATAAGAGGATGGCATTTCACAGATACCATTTAGATAACACTTATATCTAAAGACCAGATCAGGTTGTAACTATGACAACCTCACAGATACAGCTGCACTTTCAGAGCAGAGATTCTCTACTGCATTTTTTCAATAATGGATAAATTGAATGTGAGACATCAATCCAGTTCCTTTTTTTTTTTGTAACGTACTAATTTTGACTAGTTGTATCTAATGCCAAAAGTATAGTGAAAATTAACCTGGAAGTTTAAAAACATGCCTGACTTTTGCTTTTGTAACTGCCTCCAGTGTTTTTTACCATACATGCTAGTGGTGTTCTGATGCACACTGGAGTCTGTAGGTACTGACACAACACAAAATAGTAGCAACAGGGTCTTATGGCATTTTCTTGTGATTTTTAATTCATCATTAATATAAGTAGTAATGTCGTCTTTTTTTTTTTTTTTTAAAAAAAAAAAAGGTAATTCATTTGTGTTGCTTTTCCTCTCATTTTCTCCCCTTCTGGAGAAATAGAGATTTTTTTTGCTTAAAGGGATGAAAGGCAAACAAGAGCTCCTTTCTGTTAGAGTATTTACTGAAAACAGTGATCCTTTTTACTTTGTATATAACCATCCTCTTAAATGTCACGGGACTTTAGATGACTGCTATAGAATTCCATAGAAAATACTTAAAAACATAAAGAAAGAATGAAATACAAAAGGTCAAAATTAGTGCCTAATAAATTCTGCAGAATTTTAGACTAGTCTGTAATGAACTATGAGTTTTTAGCTCTGCTGAATCCTATGGAATTTTTCCACAAGGGTATCAGTCTTTCTTCTGATCACTTACACATAAATGTGTATGAGTTTATCTTTAAAGCCCACTAGTTAAACAGAGCTAACTGGGAGGCTCAAGATAAATTTTGCATGTTGCATTAAAGAAGTGACAGGGAGTTGTGCCAGGTCGCAGAAGCTGGAGCCTGGGATTAATACACAAAGTGTGCTAGGTGTCAGGGAAACAGGAGGCGTAAATGCTGCTGAGAAAACAAAAAAACAAAATCAAGTCTGTTCTGTGAATTTTGTGCCAGCAACCTCCATGGGTCAAGGCATTCTGTTACAAGGAGGTATATTCTTACAGATATTGCCACCATTTAGTGACTAGTTCCTAATTAATTGTTCTCATATTTTTCTTGCTAGATCCACAGGAAAGGAGTTTGCACTGAAGATCATAGACAAGGCTAAATGCTGTGGAAAGGTAGCGTACAACAATTTGCATGTGTAAGAAAAATAGCAGAAACAGCCCTAGCAGCTGCTCATTAGTCATAAATGGTGGGTGTGTTTGGGTTTTCTGACTATTTGCAGAATATCTGTTTAACAAGATGATAATGTATCCAAGAAGCAAATAATAAAAGTAGAGAGTGTTAGTCTGCTAGATAATAGAGTCTAAATAACAAACCAAACAAACTGTGGTCTGTTTTATTGGACTAACAAAGAAAATGCTATGTGTCCAAAATATTATTAGAAAGATTTTGATCTGTAAATGTGACAGAGGAAATTTGCAGCTATGTGTGTATCTATAAAATTCCCATTCCTCTCTGCCTCTTATTTTTATCTTTTTATGGCTGTACGTGCTCCTTTTATATGCAGAACATGGATTTGGAAAGAAATTTTCACAACCATTTCTTTCTGTTTATGTAGTTTCACCATCCTGTATAACAAAGATCTCTTAACAAAAGAGTTCCTTAAACATTCTTTTTAATTCAAGCCGAAAAAAAAGGTCCAAAATTTTCTCTCCAGCAGAACAGCATGCTACATAATCGAAGCAAATACCTGAGTGTCAGACCTCTTCTTCACCTTCCTCCTGAGTACAAAGATTTTAAAAAAGGAAGGAAAAAAAACACCACCCTACAGCCAAGAATGTAGACTAAGTGTTGGAATAGATAACAACAAATAAAACACTTCTATTTTCACTGCTTTGCAATACCTTAAAAACAAAGTGCTCTTGAGGAATTTATGAACCAAATGGATCAGAGTTTAGTGTTAGCTAAAAGAACACTGCAGGCATTAGGAATCAAATTCTGGATTAAAGTCTCTTTGAGAGCAGGAAAATATGCCCTTCCCTCAAGGATGACTGAAATGATGGACTCTTTGATGCAAACACCTTATTTTTTTATGTAAATAATTGCACTGAAATGATTCTGGAGGTAACTTTGCAACCAAGTCAGCGTTTTAATACAAAGGTACCCTTTTTGTCAATTACATAGAGTAACTGCTCTGAAGTGTAAGTCAGAGCTCCAGATGCTGAATGTGACCTTGTAGAAAGATGTAGCAAGTCTGTATGACATTCTTTGTATGGTAAGGAGCTGTATATCACTGTACACTGATGCATGTGATGACTTGCTTTAGGTAGAGGTCCTCAGAAATGTTTTATCTATGTGGATTTTAAATTGTGTATTAGGTACTAGGACATGAATGTTCCTGCCTCCCCATCACTTTATCTCATATTCTCTAGGTTTATTTAAGGGAAAATTTAGAAAGGAATCTTAATAAATGTTTAACCACTAGAAAAAGTGCTAGAATTGCCGCCTTGAGATTAAAATGTTGCCATTTCTTCAGCTGTGGGAAGGGTGACCCAGTGTGTTTTCACTGCAAAAGAAAACTTTGGGGTGATGTGTATAGCTTGCAACTTTAGGTGGTTTTTATTACTTGTCTGAGTCAGCTGCTTAGGTGTCATAAATTGGAATGGTCTAGAGATAGACAATCCATTTTATACAGCAGAGTTTAGATGTAGTTTCTATTTATCATTCTCACTGCTTTCAAACAAGCAAATTAAAAAAAACAACCCCATAGATGCATACTTGTCTGTTTTGAAAGGACCTGTGTCTGTATAGCTACAGAGCGATGTAAGTGTACGTACAAGCACAGGACTGTTGTTAGGAAGGTGTTTATACCTGTTAGGGCAGTGGCAGAATTGTCCAGGAAGAATTCCAACAAAGAAAATCATTAAATTTTGCTACGGCTTCCTCCTTCCTCACTCCATTTCACATGCCAGCATAAGCCCTGCCTTAAAAACACCCATCTGGCCCAAATATGCATGACTTGTATGTTGCTCACTGCTCTCTAGCAGTTTGTCTTGGATGTCCTAAAACTTGAATCCAATTGACTAATGTATTTTCCACAAGCGGCTTAAATGTTAATTATACAATAATTTCTCTGTAAATAAATCATATTAATGTAGACTGAAATTTATATTGCACTATCCAGGACAATGTTATAACAAGTTTGAGAATTATTATTATTTTTTACATGACAAAATACAGCAAAAAGAGTGGGGTGGTTGAAAATAACCACATATTAGTCACCATTTTGAGGACAGGTATTAGTAGCTCAACAACATTTTTGAGTCTTTTTAAAAATATATTATTATTGTTTATTTTAAATAAACATTACTTATGCCTGAGCTTTATTTAAAGCAATTAACAATTTAGTCAAGTGAAACAAAGAAAGCACAGGTAAAGCTGTTGTGCCTTAGTCGTAATTAATGGGTGTAATAAATTTAATGTGTTATCTGTTCTTTAGGTAGGAAAAGCTGTAGTAAGATTCCAGTTTTTGCTTGGACTCTTAATGCTAGTTTTGGATTTACAGGCTTCCATCCATAAGGCTTAGTATGCTGTGGCTGTTCACTTTTGTCTGTTGATGAGATTCAGCATTGTGTTTAACAAAATTGCCTCATGTTTGTTTGGTTTTTTTCTCCAGAGCACTTTGCTTGGAGCAGACATATGTTTGTTCAGAATGACAGTTGATGCTCTTTCAAACTGACTTTCAAAGGTGTGACTGTTTAACCCATATATGCTGCACCGTACTCTCAAAAAATGAGATGCCCACATGGCATGTGGTTTCTGAGTTACATAGCCACAAAGAGCTTTGGCAAAAACACAATGTGTCCATAAATAACCCCGGACATAGAAGGTGAAGTAGTGCAAGATCTTCAATCACTGCCTGTGCACAGTGCATCACATCTACTTCTAGTGCTCTGCTCACAAATGCCATGAAGTGCATGCTACTAATCAGTGCATTAAACAAGTTCCCAGTCCAGTGACATGATTTGTTATCTGCCAAAGTGTAAGGAAATTATAGTGTTTTATGCAAGCATTGTTACTTATTTTGCAGTGAACCTAAATACAATATCTGTATTACAATATTTATAAAGGAAAATGCAAATCATTCTTCACATGAAAGGGGCATGTAATTTTCTTCACTCTCCAGTGTTAAGCAAGTGATAAGATGTTCCAGAAAACAAAACATTCTGAAACTAATTTGTTCTTGAAACCCATTACTTCCTCAGAAGTGTATAGGGAAGGGGAAATTAAACTCAATCTGTGTGCTGTTAAGCTGTTGGAGCCACAACAACTTAACTGAGCTATTACATATTTTCCAGATTGTAAATCTGAACATATAAAATGAACTGAAATCCATAACCAAAACAGTTATAATGTTTTTCCTGTATATAATCCACAACCTTTTTAAAAAATCAAGTCCTTGAAAATAAATCCTAGGTAATCTGTCCTTGAGTAACCTATGCTAAATGAGAGGTGAAGGCTGGAGAGGATCAAAAACATGTTAACTATTGATGGGGGGTGGCAGGTTACAATGATCCAGCTTGCGGGCAGGCGGGTTCTGAACTTAATTTCACCTCATAATACCCACATAAGAATATAATCTGCACTTTCTGAATTACTGTCATGTTCTGGGGTCTTTTTTCAGAGTTATCCCATTGGTTCTGTGTGTGAAATATGGTATTTTAAATTAAATTTGGTCAATGATGAAGTACAGTTGGGCTAAAATACAAGTTAAAATCTAGCATCTGACAATAAGCCTCTACTATATAAATTAAACAGCAAAAAGGGTGCTCGCTGATCAAGTGATTAGTGGTCAGCTGATCAAAGGAAAAGTGAATTGGCAATTTCATGTCTATTCAGATAAACATCCATCCTCTTTTCTGAATAGGAACACCTGATTGAAAATGAAGTGTCTATTCTGCGTCAAGTGAAGCATCCAAATATCATTATGCTTATAGAGGAAATGGACACCCCAACAGAACTCTATCTGGTGATGGAGCTGGTCAAGGTAAGACTAAGGAGACTTGGTGTGTTAGTGTGAAATCTGAGAAGTATCTAGGAGCATTAAGATCTTGGGAGACAGATAAGATTTCAGTGGCAACCTGCATTTTTAATCATGCAAATACTCTTGTCAGTCTCTACAGTTGGAATTTATGTCTCTACAGTTGTAACTAGACTTACACAGATTTGAGGTAATTTTGCAATGTGCACAGTCTAGAGAGAAGTGGATGGGGTTTTTTATATCGTGTTTACAATACGTGGGGGTAATAGTAATATACATTTACTGACAGAACACCTGCATTTATTTCACTAATATCTTTAATAATTTGGTTTAAAGAAACAAACTCTCTTTAATGAATTTATCTTAGTAGACAATAGATACAACGAATAGTTTAAACTCAAGTGATTACGGTCCAGCAAAATGAAAACTCAAAAAATCTCACGTGTTTTGCTTATATCAAACATTCACTCACCTTATTTCCAATTCACCAGCAAATAGATGATGCTTTTATGCAGGTACTGAGAAAACAAAAATCTTTATTTTGCTGTCACCTTGTGAATCAAATACACAAGTTGCATCGAGTTTTAGTCATGCACTCTGTTGTCTGTGTTCTGTACATACACAGCAACACTGCACATCAGCTTGATCGGCATGTCAGATACAAATAATATGTATCATCATCATCACTTGTTATTTCTGTCTGAAACATTGTTAGATTCAAGAGTCACCTCTAGAATGTTGCCAGCCTGGGAAACCTCTAAAGAAAGTCTGTAGTTGTTGAATTCATAATTTCTGTAGCCCACCCATTTCTCTTCCTTTCTAGAAGTTATTTTCATATAGTAGAGGCTTTTTTGGTTTTAAGACAGTATTTTTTTAATGTTTTAATATACCACCATCTTGGCCTGTATTTCCTGAATTGCTGTTTCTCTTCCACGTGTATCGGAATGCTTGGAATGCCACCCACAGCTCAGATCACTCCTACAGATGTATCCAGGGTAACCATCATAGAGACAGCCACGTAAAATTTGTTGCAATGACTGGAAATGCTGCATCAGTAACTCGCTTACATGTTGTTATGTATTCCAAGAGGAACAAGGCATCCATAATCAGACAGCACAACTGACACATTCAGAAATTACCTGTAGGTTCTGCACTTTGGTGTATCATAGAATCATTTGGGTTGGAAAAGATCATGCTTATGTCGTTTGTCCTCTTCAGCTGCATTTATTTGATATTTCGTCAGTATCTACAGAAACTCCAATTTGCAGTTCATTACAATTGCTGAATATTTGTTACATTAGGGTTTTTATTATTGGCCTAATTTATATTACTTTAGGCTTTATTCAGAATCAGGGCTGGGTTTTGCTATGTAAAGGTATTATATTGATAAGATGAAAAAAAGGGAAACTCTATGCCTGTACCTGTAGGTAATATGAGTGATCACAAGCAGGAAGATCAATAGAACGAAATCAAGACAGAGAAGAGCTGGTATTTGCCCAAACTCAGACACCAGAAGCCTGGAGTACAGTTAAGAATTTAATGTAAATGACCCAAGTCCCAGTCTAGTATCTTGGTGTCAGGATCATCTTTCCGCAAAATAAATTTTTTACTGTTTAACAGGTGTTTTGAGCATGCCTTTTGTAACGGAAGATTTTACATGGCTTTTTTATGATCATCATCTTAATTATTTTTCAGGTAATGATATATTATCTTTCCATTACTTTAGGGAGGAGATCTATTCGATGCAATCACTTCTTCTACAAAATATACAGAGCGAGATGGGAGTGCAATGGTCTACAATCTAGCCAGTGCACTCAAATACCTTCATGGTCTCAACATTGTGCACAGAGACATCAAGCCAGAAAACCTCCTGGTATGTCCCATTTATTTTCTAATATTGTCTCTGACTTTGTTCTCATTAATGCAAATGCTTGTATGTAAATGTCAAGGAGCTGAGCAGAGAACAGCAGGAATATTAATTTAGAATAAGTATGTATGAAATAAATCTTCTGCCATGAGTAGCAATCACCATAACCCAAGTGAGCTGTGCTCAAACCTGTCCTTAGACCTATCTTTATTTGCATTTTGATTGGCTGCCATTTGGATAAGCAGGAGTATTGTCTCACAAAACAATGAATTTTAAAGCTATGTTGATGAATTATTTATTATAGTTTGCAAGTGGGAGAAAAGGTGGGCTGAGTGCCATTTCTTTGAACAATCATATGGTTATCTCAAGCAATTTTTTTTCTTTTTCTTTCACTGTCATAGTAGGAACATCTTTCTGATGATATACCAATATTCTAGCCATGAATTAACTCTATAGATACTTTTATTTTGTCCTAGGGGACTGACTACTTTTGTTTTCAGCAGAGACATAAAATAACTGTGTTGACAAGAACTACCATTAAGTCTGCTTTGGGAACTGCTTAGACTACAGTTCACAGAATGGGAACAGCGTGCTATCTTGCTTATACGTAGAGGTTATACTTACGTATTACATATTGGGTATTAGATAATACATGTCATACACTGGACAAACAGGGCCATAATCTCCCCTGCTTCAGCCACTGTCATCAGGAATGCTTTGATCCACACTTGGTAGGCATTTCTTAAAGCCTTCTGTGGTGTCTGTCAATCCTGTTTAATGAGGTTGCATCCAGAGCAGGAGTCATGGCTTATCCCAGATCAGATTTTGAACTATTACAAGGATATGGCTATAAGCTGAAAATATTTTCCTATTAATAGTCAATTCTTTCCCAACTAATTCCACTGACAGTATTTAGCAATTTAAATAAGCCCTCAAATAAATTAGATTGTTTAGCAAAAGGGAGGGGGAGCTTATCCTGGAAAACGTAGTCACAGCAACATGGCACTTAAGAGAAAGAAAATGAAGGTGGAACTCTCACTTATTATCAGTGCATCTTAAAACACAGCCAGTCCAACGAAATGTTAAGCTCTCGTTAGTGACTGAATCATTATAAATAGGCATGAATGTCCTTTCTGCCTAGAAAGCGTAAAGAGATTACTCAACAGATGCAAATCTTATTCACTGTGATTGACAGTGGCAGAATGTTAAGATAACATACTGTTATTGAATGTAAATGCATATAATTCCCATCAATTGCTACCTATAATTGCAAGTAGGTAGTTCTTTTGCACAGGGTCATCCAGCTGTCTGAATTACATTCTCTTTACTAGTCATGCATTTAAAACTACAAACTCTGAAGAGTAATAGCAGATATGAAAGTGTTATATCAAGGAGAACGAGTGTTTCCATTAAAGAAATGAATTACACAGGGGAATGAAGGAAGTTATTGCCGCCTTAGCAGTATTCAGTTGTTTGAGGAATCCAAATAAATTCAGCCATTCTGGAGTCCTACAGTCTAGAAACTAGATCCTGTTGAAATCATGTTAACCTGAACATTTTACTTTAAGAACAAAACCGAAATTAATTTATTAGGGATGTTTCCTTTGCTGTTGGTCTGGTTTGATTTACTCTTGTTATCATTGTCATGTAACACTTTTCTATTAAAATTTAGCTGCTTTGATAACAAAATGACTCAGAACAAGGTGTGTTAGATTATTTATGGACCTTTTGGTAAGATACATTTGGGTCTGCACAGAAACCTAAACAATTCTCAGTCAACTTTCTCACTCCTGTACTGAACTTGCTTAGACTAAGCTTAGGGAAGACATTTGCCTATGAAATACCCAGTATGCTAACTGGATTTATGCTAAGTTAGTGAGAGATGTTAAACAAATCTGATTATAGCTGCCAATCCCATTTATGTCCCAATCAAGTGGAAGTACAGTATTGTATTTTTCTTAATATATTTAAAACTTCTTGGCATTCTAGGATTGGGCTTTCTTTTCCCCCCCCCTAGTTGCTTGAGGCTATGTTATGGCCTGACCTACATAGCTGGCAGACAGCTCCATTGAACACAAGGTCCAGCTGCAATGTGGCAATCAACGGTCATACTATTTTCCTGTTCTTTCCCTACAGGGCTGTGGCAGTTACCTCTTTTTCTTGTCTTCTCAGTGTAATGATTATTATTTTCCAAACACATTAAAGTATTTAAAAAATTGCGGATGTTCTCCTCCCCATTCTGTTTTTATTTTGCTGATTCTAGGTATGTGAATATCCAGATGGAACCAAGTCTTTGAAGCTAGGAGACTTTGGACTGGCAACTGTGGTTGAAGGACCTTTATATACTGTCTGTGGTACACCCACATATGTGGCTCCAGAAATCATTGCAGAGACAGGGTGAGGATGCCTGACTAAGACAAAGACACAGGTCTTGTAACCAGTTATTTTTGGCAGGTAGCTCCTAACTGTTGTAAGAACTAGAATGCTCTAACGGGATGGTCCTCGATCTTCTTGTAACAAAACCACCTATGAGAAAACAGGCATCATTCAGTTCCTTGAAGAGGCCAGTTTCCTCGCTCACCTTGCTCCCAGAATTCACCTTTGCCTCCTTACCATCTCCCTAGGACCAGCGCTAGTGCAGTGGAAGTTTATTAGTTTGTGCCTTACCTCACCATTCAGAGCAGATTGTACCAGCTGTGGCAGCTGCTTCGGAAAAATGGACAAGCAAAACACAGTGTTCATGTTAGAAATGGAATGATTTATATTGGAAGAGACGCCAGAGGTCACCTGTCTAAACCTGTTCTCAGAGCAGGTCTATTAGATCATGTTGATTCAAGTGACCTTGTTTGTGTGACACATGCTATTTGATAACTGCTGGTTTAATTAAACCACCCTATTTTTCTGTATTTAACAGGTAGTTGCATAAATATAAAATAATTTTGTAAAATGGTAGAATTTCACAAGTCGTCTTTCCTTTTAGACCTATTAAACCTCCATTGCATGTTAGCTGACTCTTGCCATAGCTGTGACCATTCTGAATTTGGTCTTCCTAATGGAGGGAGGTTTGTTGTATTGTTTCAAGCATTGTTCAGTGCATTTGTCATATTGAGAAATATTTCACAGCTGCAGTGAGCTCAAATGTCAAAGGGCACTTTATCTGCATGTTTTCGATTTTGACAAGCTGAATCTGCTGGATAGAAAAGAATAGGAAAAAAGACCTTTTTTTGACCTTTGGTGTTTTATTTTCTGTGTTTTAAAAGAAAAGTGCAGTTCTTTTTCCCTGTGTTACTCACTTAAGAGACTGGAGAATTGGTATCTTTCTTGTTGCTTAGCAACACATGATAACCTTAGAGATTGTTAGTCCAATATGGGGACTGAGAAAGCACATCCTTGTCTTTTATCATTAGTGATTCTGGATTGGGAAACCTTGATACTGAATTGAATCTGAGCATATTCAGGAGACCCTGGAGAGCCTTGAGACTTATAAAATCAAAAAAAAAAAAAAAAATCAGTGAAAAATGATGTTATCATGGTTTCCTAAAGACTGTGAAGGATACTAAGTAAAATGATGCTTAGGTACAAAATACATTTCCACATCATCAGCAAGTAATTTAGAATGGATTCTCAATTTATATTCATGTAAATGTATTTAATTGCTTGATTGGAATGACTTTTTTTTTTTTTAATCCAGCAGAAGTAACACAGTCTTTGTTTTCTCAGATATGGCTTAAAGGTGGACATTTGGGCTGCAGGTGTGATCACATACATACTGTTATGTGGATTTCCACCTTTTCGCAGGTGAGTGTCCCTGGATGTCAAAGGGAAAAATAGTAAAGAACCAAGTTCTTTCTGAGCAAGTCTTACCTATTTCCCTGAAGAAGGCATCCTGGGGAAAAAAATGGATCAGTTTGAGACATTTTCTTTACCTTTTTGTTCTTTTTTAAAATTGTTTTCGCTTGTCCCTCTTGTCAGGTTTTTGGGATCAATTCTATTTACTTATTTTTCTAAGGGAGCAACTGGTTTACTGCTGTGTGCGCAGATATGGTGGTGTGAGGGCATAGTTTCTTTTCCTTTTGTCTGCTATGTGTATCCCACTTCAATGACTGTGTATACTTTGCCCTCTAGTGTTTCTGTTTGGACACAGCAGCTTACTGGTTTGTAGTGTTGAGGGTGAAGGTTAAGGGTAAACAGAGGTGAGAGGAAGAATTTGCTTATGTTGCATTTTTAATCTTGTTAATCTTCTTGATAAGTGTCATATGAGCGATGGAGTTGCAAACATGATTCTTGCTACTCAATGTCACAATATGTGTGAGTTCTACTAAAAATCAAACGGATACACTTTGTGCCTTAGCAATTTTTTTGCTAGGGAATGAGAAGGAATTGGCACATTTTGATAGGAAATTTTCCTCTTAACTTATAAGTTATTTGTGCACAGTCTGTTTGACCATTTTTACAGCAAAATACTTAGTTTTTAACTAAAAATCACCAGACTGAATAAGAATATTTTGTAAAGAATACAATATAAACCACTGTCAATGGAAAAATTATCATTTAGTTTAAGTATTTGTTTTTTGCATGTGGTTAGTTCATGTCTAAAACTGAAAACAGGTTTCGAAAGATATATTATACAAACAAATGGCAATTGCCTTGAATAGAGTTTGGGGGTTCGGCATGGAGAATATCCATACCATGCTGTTAGAATCAGGTCTTAACCAAGGTTAATAAATATTTCTTGCAAAACCAACCTAAGAGGTAAATTGTTCATTGCAGAAATAGGCTGGGTGGATGGTCACAGTGGCTAGGGCCAACAGAGGTTAAAAAACATTCATGATACCATGTTTTTGATACCAAAGTACCTTTCAATATCAGTAGCCTGCCAATACTCAGTAAACTAAATGTATCATGTGTTTTCCATATGTCCTCTTTGGATTTTGAAAATTCTCCTGTTGTGATAGTTTAGCAGAAGAGGCTCATTTCACTACACTTCCCCCATCATATGCTTTCTGTAGCAGGTTCCTTAGAACTAGGCTGGCAAGTGACTTTTTTTTTTAACTTACCTTTCCTGTTCCTGTATGTTAGCTGTGCAGTCTCTGTTCCAGTGGAAGTCCTTTCACCTCAACATATTAGTTTTTCTGTTCTCATCACTCCTGACAGTGTAACTATGGCAAAGTTAGCACTCAGAAGTGCTGCCACTATATAAGCTTGCAAATTATGCATGTATAGTAGTTGATTCAACATCATTTCTGCTCCACCCCAAATCAAGTTAAAAATTCACATGACAAATTGACTTCTTTCTCATGATCTTTTTCATTACTGCTGTTCTACAGTGAAAACAACCTTCAGGAAGACCTCTTTGATCAGATACTTGTTGGAAAGCTGGAATTTCCTTCTCCTTACTGGGATAACATCACTGATTCAGCAAAGGTACTGATACGTTTTCCAACCTGAAATAGTTTCTGACAAGCCACTGAAAAGTGGCTTCTGCTCTTTTGGAAAGGCAGAATAGAAGATTCAGAACAGACTCTTACCCACTCTTCCAGCTCCTGTGCTTTTTTTGTTAGTTAGCTTAACAGTGCTCAGGTTTTGCAGGCCATCATGTTATTGTCTGAGTAAGTGTAGCAGAATGCCAGTTGCATTCAGTGAACATCACACGCTATTCACTTTACTTAGTGATGCACTATTATAGCAGGTTCAGTGCTTCAGCTGTAAAATAAGGGTCTCTGAATTTTTCCCTCCTATCACTCTCCTAAAAAAAAGAAAAACTATTGCCATGGAGACTGAATGCAATTGACATAATTTGTTCCTATTTCACTTGAGCCAGTTAGGACAACTTTTCAAGAGGTGCAGCCAGCTTGATTTGCCGTTGGTAATAGTTCTTGTGTTATCGTTGCCATTTGTGTTTAAAATGATTGCGTCTGTAGGATAAAGGTTCCAACTTTTAAGCCCCACTTCTCAAGTTAATTGAGTAACATGCTCTAAATGATATCTGAGGACTCTAATTAGCAAGTGGAGATTATTTGTTATCCAGCAGCCAATGAGAAGCTGCATTTTTTCTGCATTTCCCAATGGCAGTTTATCCCTTTGCCAACATTTCCCAAGCTCCAGTCATCTCACACTCTTCCAGACATGCATTCTGAACAAACAAGGCCCTCAATCTTGGTACTACAGGTGACCTTTCACTTCAGACTTACCACAGACTGAACAACTTGGCTGGTTGGGAAACCTCTCAGTTAGGTATGTTATTATCTGCTTGAAGAAGCCATTTCCCGAAACTCAAGTGATGAACAATCTCCTTGAAATACTCTTGATAAGAATATGAAGACTGACAATTTGGAGGCTATAAAAGGTTATCGAGGGGGGATTTGGCTCCAAGTACATGAAGTTGTTCATTTGGGAGGGGGACATATTTGTCTTGATAAGTTTGTAGAACCAGGAATTATACCAGTAAACTAGTTGTGAGTTGCATAAGAAGAAACTTGAAGAAACAGTTTTTACCTCTGATATGTGTTCTTTATCTACTGTTACTATGTGCATTTACACTGCCCATAGAATATCTCATCTGTCTCAGGTTTGTTTTTGTTCTGGTCACCTGCATGAATATATAGAGAACAAACTGGAACATTATAGCTGATTTTTTTAACATTTCCTTTTCATCTGGTTTCAAAACACTCGGTGAAACATGAATACAATAAGGAAGTTGATATGAAATATGCTGTCCAGCATCCTCTTAAACCTGAAGGGCAAATTTTTTGTTCCCCTAAAGTCATACTGGTATCACTGGTTCTGGTATTAGGGTAAGCTGGGGTTTTTTTTCCACCCAGGTAGCAAGAAAATTGTACTGAGAAGAACTTGGTGCAACAGTATTTTCCATTGTATTATCCTTCCCCACTCTCCTCCAACTCTTTTTTCTTTTTTTTTTTTTTCTTTTTTTTTTTGTTTTTTTTTTTTTTTTGATAAAGGAGTTAATTAGCCTGATGTTACATGTGAATGCTGAAGCCCGATACACAGCAGCACAGATCCTAAGCCATCCCTGGGTGTCAGTGAGTAAATTACATTTTACTTGTCTCTAATTTGATATTAAATCTGCAAATCTAACCATTAAAGTGTAGTTTTCAGAAGCAGCAGTACACTTCTACTGTGCCCATTTCTATTTATTTAACCACTAGTCCAATTTCCACATAAAAGAGAACAGCAAGAGTCTGAAGTTGGCTTCAGTTCTAACAGCACTGTTAGCTTCTGTGCTCTGAAACAACAGAGTGAGGGTATTGCTTGCTGACTGCAATTAGAAGGTGCTGGGGTTTGCTATAACCCCGCTTAAACATAACACGACAGGCAGATGTGTGACTTGGGCATCTTTTTGTTATTTCACATTCAACCTAGAAAACAGTCATCTCAAAAGGGTGTATGTGGAAGCACTGTTGTGCATGTTGGCATCTTACTTGCTGCAGTGCTACTTGAAGTACAATCTCCTGTTTCTTGAAGCACTTCAAGCTTTGTAAGAGAAATAAAATCAGCAAATAAAATACCTAATTTAACATAGGCACTAAGCTAATAGCTGCTGGGTCCTTCGTCCTTTTGGGAGCATCAATGGGGAACACAAAGTGCATAGCTTATTGATTTAAAGTCAGTTCGTTATTAATAAATACTAGGTTTGCATGTACATAGTCAATGTTTATTTCCACACACATTTTAAAAGAGGGACTGAATATGATTTATGGAGTTCCCTCAAGCAAGAGAGGACAACTATAACAAGCGTGTCTATGCATAACAGCTCCTCTCAAATGTATTTATGGTACTGTATAATGTTTCCACACTTAGGACATGGTGGACCCTTTAAAATGCTGATTTAAAAGAAAGCCAAATGACAAATACACTTTTTAACATGCTTGAATCAAACTTGCTGCTTATAATTGTGGGACAAATCAATGGACTGAAAGTATACAGTATCACATGACATTTTAAGAAATAGAAGTTCTGCTACGTTCCTTTCCTCTGTTAATGTGTCTTAACCCATATGAACTATATCTCACGTAGCAGAGTGCATTCACTTTTGGGCTGCCTGTCTGAACACTTACTTCGCATTAAAAGGCAGGAAGTACCTGAGTATAATAGAAAACTTTCTCTTTTACTCAGTTACATTCAAACGTACTTCTGTGTTTTCCTAATTTGAATACTGTGTTTATTTATACAGGATGATGCTTCCCAGGAGAATAATATGCAAGCTGAAGTAACAGGTAAACTGAAGCAGCACTTTAATAACACCCTACCCAAGCAAAATAACACATCTGCTGGGGTTTCTGTCATCGTGGTAAGAGAAATGAACATTTTTATACATTGATATCATACTTTGCATATTTTCCTAACAGTGCTCTATGAGCATGCGTGGTGCAAGAATAGCAAAAGCAAAGCTAGAATAGTTTCTAATTCTAGTCTCTATTTATGTATAGTGTGGATTGTCTCATCATCGCTTGAGAGCAACCGAGTCTATCACAGTGTGCTAGCTAAGCTATAAAAACAAGCTTTCAAACGGAAACATGTAAACACTAAGTAGTTATATGTTGAAAGGAAGCTTATTAGCAATTTGAAATCTTTCATTACAAAAACTGTAATTTTTTATCATACTGACCACTTAGTTAAATAGGCTCTTCCCCTCCACCTGACCAAGTACTGCTTGATCCTGAGCATACGGTTGTTCAACAGTACGCTTGCCAGGAAACCACACTCCATTTCAGAAACTTTCTTCGTAGTATTGTATGTTCACCACATTAATTTTGTCCCAGTCTAACCCCTGCTGTTTTTGTGTTCCCTAATGGGGAACTTCAAAGCATCCAAAGGAACCCTGATGGCCTGTAGCTGAACTTACATAAACAGTAATTCCAGAAGGCAGATGTGTGCATCATGGTAGAAGAAATGGAGTTCACTGTTATCAGTACTCAGAACTGCACTTGTAATTGACCAGTCACTTTTGCAGAGAATATGCAACTGCTATAGAGACTGAACTTCCATTCTGTTGTTATTGTGCTCCTATCTTGTCTAATGCAAGGATGGACACTGTGCACAAAAATTATCTTCAGTTACTAAAAGAAAAATAAAAACATCTATGGTAGTAACACAGTGATTTCCACCCCCACCCCTCCCCAATAGTATTAATTATTCTCAAAGTCCAGCTCACTTCTGTTAAGAAAGAATTGTTTTAATCATCTGAAAGTAGGTAAATTTAAATAATGTTTCTGCATACATATATGCCTTTGCAAATACATTTATGTGAATTAAATAGGCCAAAGATTTAAATGTAGGAAAAATAGTAACATAAAAATAAAAATGAGAGAAGTCAGAAAATGGATTTCAGGTTCATGCTGTTGTCTACATTTCATTTGACAGTTTGACTTGACAGTTTGAGAGGGACTTCAGAGCTTCATTCTTTATACTGTTGAGACTATGGATAAGCCTGAAGCTGAAAACTGGTATAAAATGCACTATATGTAATAAGAGCAATTTTAATTCTAACTCTCAGCCCCTCTCCAACTTGCATGCCACTTAAGCCTGTCTCAGACCTCTGACACAGCGCAGCTTCTGGCTTCTTATTGGTGTGGGTTTTTTCTGATTCTGTTAGCTACTGACATTCCTTCAGCCAGGGAAGTACACCTCGTTAAAACTTTTCATTTTCCCTTTCCCTGCCTTACTTCCTTCTAACAGGTATGGAAGGATGTAAATGCATAATTATTTATTTCTGAATGCAGCTCCCAGTTATTGCTGAAGAGAAAAGTAACTTGTTCAAAACACTGTCATCTAATGAGGGTTAAGCCTCCAATTTGTTATTCTTGCCCTGGTTTATCTAGAGCATTGAAATTTAGTTATCTTCATGTTAAGAAGTTCTTCACTTGTACTAGCACTCATTGCTTAAAAACATTCCGATTCAGACAAGCACAGTATTGTAATTCTCATGTATTGCAGTGCATTGCTATATCAGCCCACCTGTGTATTTAATGGCATCCCTTTTAGCATCACTTCATTCAAATATTGTCATCTGGCCAATGCAGATAATACCATCATGTGGCAGATAAGTAAAACTGCACATACGTGCTTCAGTGTTCTTGCACAGGAGACTCTTTCTGCCTCTAAAAGCGTGTTGCTGTTAATTCATTACTGATTTTTTTTTTTTGTCAATTTCAAAATGTTCTGTAAATCTAAATTTGTTGCAATTGTGTTAGTTCTGCTTAAAGTAAGTCTAGTTTCTGTCCCTTGCTTCCTTCCTTTTTCCTCCTTTCCCAATGCCTGCATTGCTTTCCTCTGAGTAGGTCCAAGGCAATGGTACGTACTAACTGCGATGCTTTGTTCTGCTGCACAAAAAAATACATGTTCTCCGTTTCTAACAAGAAAAAAGGAGAAATAACTCAGCCAGTCTGAAGTGGAAAGAGCTTTACAGCCACACAAAAACAGTAAAGGAAAATCACACTTACAAAAAAGTTTCCTTTATTAAGTGATGCATATTTGAAATATTCTAAGCAAACACTGATATAACTGGCTATTTTTACTTCCTCAGATGTATCTTGGTCTGTTCCCCTGGGAGTAATTTTGTGCATGTGTGTATCTTACAATATCCAAAAGCAATTAGAAAAAGATGGGAATCCTATGAAGACAGAACCAAAAAAAAAACAAAACTACTGAAATTAAGTGCTGTTTCCATTCAAAATAAAAATTTTAATTGTCACTTCAGCCTTTATGGTATTGCAGAGCTAGTCAAAACATAATCAGTCCTAAATTAATAAAAAACATTCTTACTTAGCAACAGTAAAATTAAGGGTCCTCTTCAATCTTAAAAAAATTACTAAATTGCATTACATAGGTATGTATTGCTGTGTGCAAGGTGT
The DNA here is from genome assembly GCF_013368605.1 of Nyctibius grandis. Taxonomy (NCBI): domain Eukaryota; kingdom Metazoa; phylum Chordata; class Aves; order Nyctibiiformes; family Nyctibiidae; genus Nyctibius; species Nyctibius grandis. The sequence goes on along the minus strand of NC_090663.1, from coordinate 70,145,943 downwards.
GACAACGATCAGAGGCTGCTGTGAGAACAGCACAGGAGAAAATCACCATCAGCATGAACTGAAAGCGTTTCCTTTCCCTTGTAAATAACTTATCCTACCACTGAAATAGCAGAAACCTGTTTATTCACAACTATTTCCAGCAAGCAAAAGAGGAACTGCAATCCTGCCAGCATAGCAGCTACTTTGGTAATGATAAAACTACTGCACATCATAGCTTATCTCAAAAGCCTAAATACAGGTCAGCTAGTCATCTCCTTGCATGCTCCATTTGCAAATAAGTTGATTGTTAGTAGCAGAGAATTCAATTGTGTACTATTGAATTCTCTCCTTGTACCTGTATATGCATGGAAGACTAATGTTGTAACTCGATTTAAAAAAAAAAAAAAAACACAAACACCAAAACACCCTAAATTCAAAATACTTAACCTTTTCTTTTGGGAACTTTTATACTCAGTACTTTATTCTGAAAAAGCCTGGCAGGAAGGCCTTGGGGGGGAGGAAAGGTATCAGGAGGCTGCTTGCTACCTCCCCTGCCCCAGCACACAGCCACATCCTTGTACAAAATAGAACAGTTTCCATGGGAGGGTCTGAGTGAGACTGTTTCCAGAACAACCCACCATCTGTATACATCCAAATTCTAGAAGTCCTCTATTATTTGAGAAATCTGAGCTACTAGTCCAGCTCTCTTTGCCAAGTCAGGTAAAAGAGAAATTTGAATTCAGGTACCCCATAATGAAATAAGCTTTCACTACCAAGCTCAGTTTGGAAAAAAAGAGGGTAAGTCCCTTATTTCTACTGTCCTTGATGACTTTGATGCAATAAACCACATCCAAAAAAAAATACATGCTAAATTTAAATTGTATGAGAAAATTATTTCAGTATTTAAAACTATATCTTTTAGTGAAGTGTATTACACAAACTCCACTAAGAATACATAGAAATTTTCACATTAGTAAAGTAAGTCCTCCTAAGCAATCAATCAAAAAAATTGCTAAAGAAAAGGCAGAGCACCTGATCGTACTTTACAATTAGCACATCCCAGCTCAAAATATTAATTCCACATAACAGTGTCATATAATGCTTACACATACATATGCAGGGGGTGCCACAAAGGTGGATTATTGTAGAAAGCCCAAGCTGTACGTGACCAGAGTAAGTGTACCTTGTACCATTCAACATAACTGAATAAACTACAAAGAACTTAATTAATCTGTATTAACTTAAATCTGTATTACCGCTGGTACTAGAAGATCTTCCACAAAGTAAATAGTTAAACCAACAAGTATATGGATTTATAATGATCAGTATCAGCCTTCAAACTGTGAAACAAGACCAATTACACTGTCCCTCCATGTCTTAGAAAGCAATTTTGACATGTATTTTTGACACAGCAACTACTAGATTTCCCTCTAGGTCACTTCAGACATTGCAGTATCCTTCAGAGGGTATGAAAGTTGTCGGCTTCAGCAGACACATCACGTACTCCAGATAATCCACCTACTGTACTACAGAGTTCTCATTTTTCATTCTAACCAGCTACTCTCTTCTCTAGTAAACTAATCTTTAAGTACAGTATCCAGAAATGATGCATTTGTGCCACTGTGTCAGCTTCATGAGAGGTCATTTGCCTACTCTCAACAACAAGCAGAAAAGTAGCCTCTTTAATATAGATAAAATCGTTAGGGTTTCATCTGTCATCTTCACGAACAGACACACTTCTGTACCATGTGGTTTGTTACAGAAAATGTATTACTAAGTTTTCACTAAGCATCACGTCTTGTGTCAGCAAAAACACAGGTACATAAATTTTGCTAATAACTATATGAAGAGTTCCTGCCATATTATAACCACTCATGTAATTTTTTTTTCCACATCAGACTTGCAAGACAAAATTTTAAACTCATACCACCCTGGCAAACATATGTCTGTAAGATAAGTTCTCCTCACTTTTTTCAAAGTCAGCACCACAAAATGCTACAATTAATTATATATAAGATTTCTAATGTTATTTCTCCTTTTTTTCTGGCTCTAATGCATGCACTTAATGTCTTGTAGATTGCTTTAACCCTTAAGACAGGGCTTTGATTTAACTGATTTCTTCATATTTTGCCTTGGGTTTTTTTGTTTGTTTTTAGAACACAGCTCTAGATAAAGAGAGTCAGATTTTCTGCAGCAAGCGCTGTCAGGACTCTGGTGGAGCCGGAATGGAGAAAAATTCTGCAATTACTGCTGCAGCTGATGGTCCTCATGTGGCTGGGTCCAAGACCCTCTTCCCTGCTGCTTCTGAGCCACTCAGATCCCCCACACTCCCTGCCTCAGTATCTCCTGAGTTTGCTGGGGATCAGCCTGGTGCGTAGGACTGATGAAACCACATCCAACTGAAGCTCCCCCCGCTCTCGCCCACAATTTCTCTTCATTTCACATGACTCTTTTCAGTTTGCGTGCACCCTCTCGTGGCGAGCCCAAGGCAGGCTCTGTCATGGGAGACTGATCTAATAGTGGGTGAGTGAACGTGCGTTTTGAGTGCTCTTTGCCCTTGTCTTGAGAACAGCAGTAGGGGAAAGATTCTGGCAACGTCAGATGATCTTTAAATTATCATCTGTGTTAGTTTAACTGCATTTCACACAGCCTTGGGGTCTAAATAGACTAACTTATGGTGCAGCTAACCATATTTTTATATGAGCGATGAGATGATGAACATTTACCTGGCCTCACCTCTACAAGCAGGCCCCGTTCTGTTCTTCTCATGAAGATCCTCAGAAAAGCGGGAGAGGAAGACAAGTGAAGAAAACATATTCACCTTCTATTCCGATGCCTCTATTTTTAGCCAAGTTTCTACTAAACTTGAAGAGGCAAATTTTCACAAAAAATTTTTTAGTGGACTAACTGTAAAATGCCATGAGACAAACATTGGAGATACAGGGAAGGATGGCTGGGTTTGCATCAAGTTTGTTATCTGACTTGCAGGCTGCAGGGTAGTGTTTAGATAATATGAATTTAAGTGACTTGGCATGTAAACAAGAGCACTGGACATTTATTTGTAACGAAGACTGGAATCAAGGAAGACTTTTTGTCCTAGCCATTTTCTATGCTAACCACAAGTGTTCCATCCACACCCTTCTCCAGGGTCAGACTACCTATTAGATAAAATAAAACTACTTTGGACCTGTGAACGGAAAGCCTGCTGCATGTTATCTAAGCTAGGATGAATGGAGCAGTTCCTAGTTCTAGGGTGAGCTGATAGAGGAGCTACTACAACTGGCTGCCATCCATAGCTGTCAGAGGTTTGTCAGTGCTATCCCCCTATTCACCTGGTGCAGGCACTGGAAACAAGGATTGGGGAACAGCTATCCTTACTCTGCAGTCACAAGATAGATGAGGTTTTCTCTTTACCATAATGCTTAGTTCAATATAGTACGTATTCAGCTTACTCTTTTCCTTTGCTCATTCTTACGAATTGGTCATAGTTCCTTTTCTTTCTTAGCTATACTTTCTACTAGAACTGTAAAAGAAAGACCTGCAATAAACTTTCTTCATTAAAAAAAAAGTCAATAATTTCTTTGAGAACTGTTATTTTGCCAATGAAAATATCATATTATTCTCTCTGTAGAGAGTGAACAGTTAAGTACCTACCAAAAAGATTTCATAAAATTCATCTGAGGGATTCCCATAACCTTTTAAAGTTCATTGACTCCTATGGAAGACATAGGTAATACATGACTGAATGTGAGTGTTTTACCTGTTGAAGAGGCAATTAAAGATCAACAAGTGCCAACTACTAACTTAAGGCCGTGGTACAGCTGAAAGATATACAGTATCTTGGCAAAAAAAGTGTTGTAAAGATATGAAAACACATTACATGCCTTAAACTATGATAAAAAGGTTGGGCTACAACCAGTCATTGTGAATTAACTTTGTTACAGGTTCACTGGAGTAAGTTCAAGATATTTGGAGAGTATGGGAATGGCCTTTGTATAAAATTATGTACATTTATATTTTGCTACAGTGCAAAAATATGAAGATAACACTCTAACCTCACTGAGAACAGCAACTAGCGAGAGTCCATTAGCTGGCTGTGTGTGCAGCTGGTAAATTCTGTAACAAGTCTTAGACTAAGCTAACGAGAGGATGCGTAATTTCAGCTGGAGTGGGCTCACCAGCCACCTGCAGCAAGGAAAGGGAGCCCCCAACAGAGAAGTCAGTGACAGGCTACTGCATTGGAGATTAGTAAAGAGGGAGCAGCAACCAAGTGATGAACGCTGGGTTGAGTTCTGTTTCTTTCTGAGAGGATGGATATTCAGCTGTGCAAGGCCTAGGTATTTATTTTAGGAAGAGGAAATTGTCATTGATTAGCAGAGATATCTAACAAGTTGTGTTCCACAAAACATCGTGCATATAAAAGGATGATAATTTGCCTGGTCAACAGCTGCCAGTTCTAAACTATCCCTTTGTCTCATGGAAGAAGAGAGTAAAAAGACATACACACCCTGAATTCATGTCCCTAAGTTCATGACTGATCAACATCTAAACATTCTTAGGCAAGTATTTTGATTCACAGAACAGAGGCAGCTGATAGACTATGCCGAAACACCTATTTAAAAATAGTGACAACAGGTGGAAAAGATGATCCTGTGGCCAACATAATCAGATAAAAACATGGGATAGCTGGGCAAGTTCTTAACTCCATGGATGACCTTAGGAAAGTTATATCATTACTCCATACTTCAATTTAATTTCACAGATGTTAAAGCTATGGGTGCATAGGTGGTATGTTTGTGCTGCTCAGGGTATCACAGTTTAACATAAAGACATGTTGGTTAACACTAAAACACTTAATGAAGGCTCAAAAGTATTACGTTTGGTTTGCTATCTATCTACTGCACTTTCACTTAATCCTTCTTTCTTTGTAGAACCATCAGTTGCTGGAAGAAGGCAAAAATAGAAAATAAATTGTAAAACAGAACTATGCTACCTGCTACAAAGGGAAAGAAACAGCTATAGAAACTGTAAACTCAAATTATACATTTGTCAAAGAGGACTGGCACATTTTTTGTTTCATAAAAGTAGTTGAAATTCATGTACCACTTTGATAGATATTGATTAAATGTCAGTTTTTTCAAGCACTCAACAGTGACAGCACAACTGCTACCATGCCTACATTTTAAAAAATGAATTATTAAAAAAAGTCTCTTTAAAAATCCCCAGTCTCTTTAGCTCCTTTGACCTGAGTAGTTGTTCATGTATCCCAATGGAGCCAATCCCTGCAGCTCTAAATTTGAAATCCCAGAACAGGATCCTCCCCTGCTGTAAATAAGCATAACACTAAGTTCACTGAGATTCCCATCAAAATTTACCCTTACAGACAATTACCCCATTCTTGGACTTATAAAATGAATTACAATAATTCTCAAAATACAGTAAGGTAGATGGTGTTTTCATCAAGTATTGCTCAGGCTTATAGCTAGTCATTATGAATATTTACGTAGGTCAGTAAATCTCAGTTTGGACTTTAGTAAGCAAAGATCTCTCGTTTTTTAGCTGCAGACATAGTTTCCCCCCCCATCTAAACTGAACACTTGAGAAAGAGAAGCTAGGAGGAAGTAATGACTAAAACTAACAGATTGCAGGGTAATTTTTCCTAAATTAAATAAATAATTATATCTTATATTTTTTACATTTTACTTTTAAAATATATAAATTAATTATATATGTAAGATACCAGAAATTTTTACCTACTTCTTACTCCGAATTTTCCCTTTCTTTCCTCCTGCATTTTATTTTTTTTTTTTTTAATAAAAAAAATAGTGTGAAGTTCAGTCTTTTAATTTAAGGAAGCAGGTCTTCTAAGACCTCATTAACCGCTCTCAAAAATAGAGGTTCTACAATTTAGGTAGGTGGTGAGAAGCCTACGGCAACAATGGTAGCTTCTGCAAGTAACATCCAATGCCATTTTTCTTGCTCTATGCATAGAGATCACACTAAGTGTATATGAAAGAGGTTGCCAAAATACACGATACAAGTGACCAGGCATCCTGCAGCAGATCCTAGACACTTCGTGTTACGTCTTGGAGGGCCCTGGTGATAGACGAGACACTCCAGCACCCGGGTGTACACCGAGGGGATGAGAAGCAAGATCCTGAATGTGATTTCCAACAGGGCACACCGCTTTGGCCTTTATGAGAGGTCTCTTGCTTTCCTAATCTACTTCAAATAAAAAAATGTTAGCTAGGAAGCAGTAACTCGTTATACCACTGCCTGTACGCTCACCAAAAAAGGGGTTCGAATTCCTATTCACAGAAATGATTTTTCATCATCTCGGGCTAAACCAATAAATTTATGCAGCAAGCAGGAAATTTTTATTTTAAAAGTCTCATTTAAGCCTGATTTTCATCTCTCTCTTCCCCCAGTAGTCACTGGTCTAATTATTACAGATTGAGCAAATAAATTTACTGAAATATTTATTCACTTTTATATAAATAAACTTATTTATCAATTATCTTTGTTTTTAACACTTTTAACATGGGAAATGATATTTTGCATTTACTCATTATTCCTCTCAAGCTACATTCAAACAGCAATCGGAAACCAACAGAAATGCACAAAGCCAGTAACCTATCCAAAATGCTGGTTAAGTAAAACTGATTTTTTTTAAAGATTAAAATAAAGCAAGAAAATGAAACACTCCTACTGCAATCGCTTTCAGTGTCTGATGCATACAAATAGGTATCTAGCTGAGCTTTTCTGTCAGCGGGATTTCTGTTTTGTTTTTAAACTAAATTAGCATTGTAAAAGAAATACCAGGGCAGGGACTGAAGCAGCAAGCTGCTGTGCAACCATTCACCAAGAGGTTTTTCCTCAGCTATTGCTTCTGTTCTTGATTTTGTTTCAAAAAGCATTTGAATTTTAAGTGCCTTTGTCATATTTGGAAACAGAAAGCCCAGAGTGAGAATCGTGTAAGATGCAGGTTTCAGAGAAGCACAAGTTCACCAAGAAGTACCAGCAACTATTCCCTTCTCCTCAAAATAATATTTGCCAATTAATATGAAATACTGAAGTTTAGAGTGTTTAAATGCCAAACGCTCGAAGTTTGAACACTTTGCTTGAAAAGACATCAGCTCTATTATTCAGAATGGTCAGATTTTGGTTTTGCAGCTCCCAGGGCTTGCTTGAAAAAGGATCCCTAGCTCACAGGATAAACAAGACAAAAAGCAAAATGCGTGAGCAGTCTGCAAAGTCATCCGTTACTGGCTGTATCCATTGCTGAATACGCCACGCTCTAAACACACAACTACACTCAGTCATGCTACAGCATTTTGCAGCTCAGAGCTCACAATACACAGTGAACAAAGCAACAGTGGGAACAAAAAAATTAGAATAACTTGAAGAAAATAGGAAATGATCGTATCTCTAACCTCATCCCTTTAGCAAATAGCAAGCACCACATTTTGAAAACCTTTTTGTCTATTCCCATGCAATACAGCATAATTTCCAAAGCGCACATCTACATGTCTTTAATTTGTTGACTATATGATGCAGTCCCAAGTACAAAGTTGTATGTAATTTCAGATTTTACTAAATACACAAATCTGTCTGGTTTCAAGACTGTGCTTTCTGGTATCTCAACTAATTTACAAGAAAGTAGTTGTATTTCCCATAATTTATAGAAAGTTGTGAAATATTTTACATACTCTTTATAATAATATGCTTCTTATTTAATAAGAAGTCTCAACTAAAAATAAACTATTTACAGATACAAGTTAGAATTTCTTCTTTCAAACTTTGTATGTTTTAATCAATTTTTTTCCTCATGAGACTGGCTGTATTTGAATTGCAGGGCTTTAGGTCAAATGTAGTAAAATTTCAGTAAATCTAAACAAAATCAGAAACTATTTCCTACAGTTTTTGATCCAGAGCTTTTAAAGAGCAGCTTTAAATTATGACGCATAAGCACAGACATGCACCATTAACTGTATTAGTTTACTGAGATCTTAGGTTGGTTCTGCGTAAAAGTAAACTTTTGAATTTCATGTAATGTTGTATCATGTGGAAAATCCAAGCGAGTGAGTCATCTCAAGCTTTACACAAATATCCTAACCCTATATGGGGAAAGGTCTCACTGCTTTAGAGCAGCACCCCCAGAATGGCCCATCTCTGGTTTTATTTAACTAGGATGCAGCCAGTTTCTCAAGAACAATATAGTCATCGTTTATTCCCTTTGAATTACTTCTAAGTATAAGAGAAAGACAAAACAAAACAGAGATGCTGTAATACAGCACACTTAAATCTCTGTGAATATGAAACACAGCACATAAAATGGAAAAGCTACAATCTAGATAATCACCATATCTAGGCCATTCTTATTCAATATATCTAACAGCAATTATGTCCTGACTAAAGTTGCAATAAAATTCATTGCCCATAGAAGTCCCAGTTTTTAATTTCCTTTTGCTACTAAAAGAAATGGAAACAATTTTTTGTTCCAGGACACCAGCTCTGTATGAAAAACATGGGTTGGGTTTTTGTTGCTGCTGTTCAGGTATGTGGAATAACTGAAGGAACCAATTGTTCCTTAAAAATCCCCAGCCTGATCCCACACATTAAAAGCACCACAGCAGAAAAGGTTCTCCATAATGTTTCTAAACAGAAATTGAATTTGCATATTTTTAGAATTACAATAAGAACCCCAAAATCATGCCACCTTCAGACAGTAGTTGTAAAAAACAGCTACCGTAGTAGTATAGTAGTATTAAGTGTACTATAGTAGTATTAACATATGCAAGTGTCTACAAGAAGGGCCAGAAGGAGGGTCCAGGCCTGTCAGTCTGACCTCGGTGCCGGGGAAGGTTATGGAACAGATCATCTTCAATGCCATCACGTGGCACATACAGGACAACCAGGCGATCAGGCCCAGTCAGCAGAGATTTGTGAAAGGCAGGTCCTGCTTGACTAACCTGATCTTTATGACAAGGTGACCGTGAGGAGACCAAGCTGAGGGAGCTGAGGTTGTTAAGCCTGAAGAAAAGGAGGCTGAGGGGAGACCTTATCGCTCTCTACAACTACCTGAAAGGAGGTTGTAGCGAGGTGGGGGTCGGTCTCTTTTCCCAAGTTACAAGTGACAGGACAAGAGGAAATGGCCTCAAGTTGCACCGGGGAGGTTTAAATTGGATATTAGGAGAAAATCCTTCACCAAAAGGGTTGTCAAACATTGGAACAGGCTGCCCAGAGAAGTGGCTGAGTCACCATCCCTGGAGGTATTTAAAAGACATGTAGACGTGGCACTTATGGACATGGTTTAGTGGTGGACTTGGTAGTGTTAGGTTTGCAGCTGGACTCGACAATCTTAATGGTCTTTTCCAACCTAAATGATTCTATGATTCTAAAGTCCCTCTTTCCTAGTAAATAACAACCTCCATCAACAGAACATCCACAGATACCAAGATAATACAGAGTTATCAGATTAGCTCTTTTGGACATTTATTCTGCTAAGTGCTAAACCAGCAGAGTGAGGATCTTTAGCAGAAACAAAGTGCTGCAGATACATGGAGGACTACCAAGAGTACATCAGGATCAGAAACAGTAATCAATACATAGGCTTTGCATAGGCACGCTTTCCAGGTGTAGAGGCTTTTTGATAACACACATCACAACACAGCCAAGAACTGAAGAAATATTCTCAAAAGTATTACGGCTTTCATTTACCTTTGTTGCAGTAACACCACAACATGAACTTCCTTCACAGAAACCACCACTCTGATCACACCATCATCTCTTGCCAGATCCTACAGCATTTATATCAGCAATTTTCACAAAACAGAAGGATTTCAAGCTACCTGTGCTAAGTGTTTCCCCACAAACCAAACTTGCAGCACTGCTGCTGACCAGCCTTGCTCTCAGCAGCAACAAACACTGCTTTCCAGAGCACCTGCCATAAACCAAAGCTAACACTATGTCTATTCAAACTTACCAGAGCAGAAGAAAGCCCAGACTTCACATAAAAAAATGCTGTTCATAAACGCTCCCTCTGAATTTTGAGGAAAGAGAGGACTTGGCTTCCTCTTTTCAGGACTATTCTGCAAATAACAGCTAGTTGAGGCCAGCTGCAGGTTAATGCCTGGCACCTGTTGATTAAAACAGATTTCAGGCAATCTATTTGACACAGGTGCTGCCCCAAATAGACTAACAACTACCCGAATAGTTAGAAATTTAACCCTTTTTTGCCATCTCATCACAAAGAGCATGATGTGGACTAGTTCAGCCAAAGCTGAGATCCCCAGTGCAAGCCTGGCCCCACCAAGGCGGTGCGTGAGGTACGTTTGTTTACCTGCAGAAGGAGGGGTATGGGCTACTCACCAAAGCCACTGGCAAAGCAGCCCAGAATGGGGGTGTCTTCATAGCCTTGCTCACGGAGCAGAAGGTGAAGGTGTCCTTTTCCACAGAAGGGCTCCAGCACTCCTAAATGTGCAAATCACCACGCTGCACCCGCTGCTGCTGCTTTCCCGAGGAGTACTTGACACCATCGCCCAGCTGCCCACCAGCAAGCACTGGCTGGATGCAACTCAGGGTGGCACATGCAGATACAGTCGTGCTTTCAGTTTGGGAAAGGGCCCTTTCTAAAACAAGCAATCTACTAAATCAACTCCCCATGAAATATTTTGGCTCTAAGATCATAAACTATTACCTCTATCAATAATGAAGTGTTTCCTAAGTCAGCAGGAGATCATAAAGAGAAGACTTTCAGGATTTCCATTTGGCAAAATACACTTTTGTTCGGGTTTTTTTCCCCCTCCACCTAGCCTAGGAAACCCACCCCTGGCTTGAGACTTTGAGCGCAAACTGCACTTCAAGAGCATACCAAATTCCCCTCAATATCTTCTGATACAAGGCTATGAATGTTGTTGAACTTAAAGGAGTGTGAAGTACAAGTTTTGCATAACGAATGTTACTGCTCAACACACTGGGCATGTACCACAGACATGAGGGCTATAGCCTTCGCTTAATCAGATCATCCTTCTGCTACACAAACCAGAAAAATGTAACTCTCCTGATACCACCATAACCACATCAGTATAAAAATGTAGAAAGCACAGAAAACTTAGCCACTGTTGCATAAACACCAAGAGTGCTTTAAATGCACAAGGCATAGCACCTATTTCCTCTATTGTGAATACACATTGAATCACAAGAACCTAGTACTCCACTGAAGTTCTCAATTACAAACGTCATTTTATTTAATTTCTTCACCCAAACTGAATTTTCTCATTCCAAATCTTTACTGAAAGATAGTAATTAAATGTTTAGAAAAAAACAGGAACTGCTCTAGTAGGCAGCTAGAGAAATTTATGTATCAATACAGATATGGAATGTAAATTTCAACTCATATAGATCACAACATACAAAGAAGATTTTTATGCAATACAGACTTACAAAACAATAACAGTTCTTTTCACAAATATTTTCACAGAGTTCTGCACAGCAATCTTGTAGAAAAGTAGGTTTGTGCAACACCAAAATAACTTATTGTTCCTTAGTATAAATTATTTTTCATTTCCTAAAAGAGGTAATTTAACATGGTTGGGCAGGATCTGACTGGATTTGGTGATAGCAAAATATAAAAGATATTGTTGCTATATGCAGAAAAGGAATATTGCAATGTGCTACAGTATTGCAGGGGCTGGTTCTGGGGGGAAAATAAAAGAAAGTCGCCTGCAAGTCGAGTGCTTCTGTTGTATAGGGGCTGTGCACCAGCAAGCACCGGCCTTTTTAGTGCTTTCACAGTCAACCAGCAGAAGCGTGCTTTGGTACTTGCACCCATTAAAAAATACCTGCCTCTGTGGGTTTCTAATTTCAGTTTAAAGTCTTCAAAATAGCCTTTCTGATTTCGAGGAACAATCCACATTTTGGTGTGCTTTGAAGGAGATGCCAGGTAGAAACTAGAAGGATTCACACTTGATGTAACACAAACTCCATTCCCAATTTCTCTCTCTTAACTGCACAAAACATACAACTAAAAAAAGAACTAATTGTCTAGGCCTAGAAACATGCTTGAATAGTAACATTGATGGAAATGATTTGCAAATTTAAAATTACATTAACCATAATTTAAATATTACCATTGATTCCCAGAAACTTCAGTGCTGATGTAGTACAATCATTTGGAAAAGTATGAGACAAAGTGTGGTACAGACAGCACAGATTAAAATTCCCCAAACATCGTAATTCGTTTCCATTACGTTAAAATCAAATATTCCTCAAGGTTATAGATAAAGCTTCAGATGGAAAATCCGTTTCTTCATAATATAGCTAGAAGGTGAGTTTTAACCATCTTTACTTTAGGTTTCTTTTACATACAGGGATCAAAATAGACTTCTCATTTATGACTAAAAATATAGATTTTTAACTACAGAACCCAGCAGCCAGTTTTCTGCTTCTTTGCCCTTCCCCCAAAAAAGTCAAGCAAGGTCTACAAAAATAGCAATTAACTTTAAAAAATAGGTCGCTTCTTCCAGCAAATTTAAGTTACATTCAGATGTAATATAGCTATTTATAAGGAACAACGTTGTGGCAAGACACCAAGGGAGGCGTGCTGTGTTCAGTTTCCTTCTGACAACAGCTGCCCACATCAGTGCTAATCTTGGTCTCTGTGGAGATCAGTATCTGGTTTGATACTCATGGTGCCAACGATTGAAATCATTGTAGAAAACCACTATGCTCCCAGATGCCATGCCAGTCATTATACACCTAAGGAAAGCACAAGACCATATTTGTTAGTGAACCACCTCACGTTCAGATGCATGAGTCAACACACTGAAGTGTTACATCAATATAGGCACAAGAACCTAAGGCAACAACCAACTTCCACTGAAGACAGCTGGAGCTGGGAGTGCTCCGCATACCAGAAAAGTCAGGCTTTAGGGTCTCCTGTCTTGGGCTTCCAAGGACTCCAGCAAGCTGGATGTGAATAAAGCTGCCATCTGCACCGCCTCTGACAGATTTATGGATCACAAAACATACAAACCACCATGCAACATGGTCGTTTGGTTGGCCTGAAGCTACAATTGAGAGTTAAGACAACAGAATTGTTTACCAGCATCGCTGTCCTGCAAGGCCACTTCAGATTTCCTGGGATTATTTCTTGGCTTGCTTGGTTGGTTTTTGGGAGGTATTGGGGTGGGATGAAGCCCTGGTGAAGCAGCAAAGTGAAGGAAGGCCAGGAGAAGAGTTCGTTTCAGTTTGCCTCTCCCATTTAAGCACATGATCTACATTGAAGGAATTGGATGTGGGCACAGGACTTCAGTTAGAAATGTTAGTGTTTGGGTTTGAAAGCAATCTGAAGGCTTTGATTGTTTTGGAAGTTCCTGAAAGCAATCACTGTGCTTTCCCACTGAGGCACTCTTTCTTTCTAAATTCCTTACCCTTGGCCTGCTACTACAGATCATTTAGATCTGTTTGGAAAGCCATGACCCTGACATAGCACACAATTACAAGAGTTTCTGTATCGTCTTTTCTACCGTCTCAAAGTTTTACAAAAATAAAAAGTATGAGGACGTATAAGACGTATTTGAGACAAAAGTCTCAAAATCAAAAAAAAGTTCAGAGTAAAAAGCTGTAATTTTTCCTTCAAAACAAAGACTAAATATGAGATAATCAAAACATTGCATTTTGATAGTATCACACCATTTCAAGAGCACCATTTTGATTGTTTTTGTATTACGTTAAAACGTCTTTTTACACACTGTCACTCAAACACATACATTCATGCGTACCAAATAAATCACTCTGAGTGATTACCTGTAATTACTGAGTAATTACTCAGTAAAATACCCTGAGTAAATCTCTTCTGAGTTTCTGTGTCTTCAAACCCGAAGTGAATAGGTTACTAACTTGAACACATGCATAAATCTATAGATGTCCATATTAAATTTCAGTTTATTGACATGGGAGGATTATGTTGACATGCCATTAATTACTGTTTAAAGATTCTCTAAATGCAAAATTTTATACATTTCAGAGGTCTAAAATTCAACAGCTGTAACTCCAGCTTTTGAAATAGTTTTCACAGCAGGGGCTTTTTAATGAAAAACTCTCTTCCAAAATGCCTATAACCTCTAATTATGCTTAACAAGAAGTTGTTGAATGTTTGATTGAAGTCCACAGATTTTGCTGGCTGGGATTTTTTTAAGTTCATTTTATCTAAGTTTTAAAAATGTAGTCCAGGTAAAAGTGTTAAAACATTCAGTATGGACTTCAGTAAGTGGCAGGTAGAGAGTCTCAGCACTATGCTTTACTGCACAACGTAGACACACCTAAGGGATTTAGGAGCCAAATCTGCTTGAAAAGTACACAGGAACTCCACTAAGCAAATACACCAAAGCAAACAAAATTCTAGCCTGCAAGCTAAAAGTGTACAAATGAAATGGTAAACAACCATCTTATAAACAAACAATACTTTTATTATAAAAACACTGAAGGACTTTTAATTACAGCTGCATTGGAAAGTGTAATCTAAAAATGCAGCAAAAATATTAACTGATTGCCTTCAGTAGAAGGAATCTTCAAGGAGGGTCATGCTTTCTGTGGATAAAGTAACTTTTCTAGAAATGAAAATATTTGCTTTAGCAAAATATGGATGTGTGGAGGGAATCTTATTGTGCAACTATTCTAACTGTTCCATTTTTTAACATAAAGCTCTGGAATTAGGCATGTGATTTGTATCGTAAGTGAAAGAAGAAACATGAAAAGCACATATGTAACCTTTCACCTCCATGTGACCCACACTGTACATTGGCACAGGCCAATAACTCAACCTATCTTGAAAGCCTGCCAAAGTAAGATTTCTTGAATCTCTCTCCATTCCCCCGAGAACTGAAATCCTGAAAAAGATTATCTGCCCTAAATATGACATGTTAGAAAGAAACTTATGCAAGCACAGAATTCTCAATATAATCACCAGGATGTGTAATCCACAGAAAATCAAAATCAGAAGAAAAACAAAAATGCAATTTAATTGTCAGTATGTATTTTCTGAAATTCTTGTGAAGACCAGACTTTGCTCTAACCTTTGGTCATATGACAGGGCCATGGATCGGATTCCAGCATCACACCCTGGGTAAGCAAAAAGTTGCTTGAGGTCCCACATCTGCCATACCATGACAACTCCATTGTCTCCACCTGTAAGCAGATACTGTCCATCTCGACTCAGTTGAATTGCCTAAGGGGAAATCACATGGATATTTATCAGATAAATATGTGTTGCTCTTACTCCCCCTCTTTTACATTCATAAAAAGGCGCATATTGACAGCTGAATGTCTAGGGAGACTTGATATCAATACAAGCTTTTGGGAAACAACGTTGTTGTTATGTTATTCTACACAGCAATAGAATCAATGTTATTATGCACAAATCTCTCTAATACATTAAATGTCACTAGTTAAGTTTTACCTCACCTGTGATTTATTCCCTATTCCACAGATCTAATATGAGGTCAGCTAAAGAAATTTACTCTTCTAATTAGCTAGATTTACAAGATCCAGCAGCACTGGCATTACAATATAGTACCTGACATTCCCCCAAGGGTCTTTAATACTAGCCTAGCAGAAGCTATCCTTTTCTCTCTGGCAAAAGGCTGAATGATAGAGGGAACTGAAATGTTATACAAATTACTAGAATTAATTTAGACCAGCATTTTTAGATTCCTGTTCTGGATTAAGAAGATAATCATCCACCCCTCTTAACAGAGACTGTGTTTCCTTTCATCATCTATCCTGAAACGGCTTGTGACAAATTCAGTGGCTTATACCCTGATTGCACATGCATCGTGGGGACTGATGGCAAATCTAATTTGAAATCTTTATTTGGGATCCAGATCATGGAGAAAGATGGGATATCATTGGTTTTCACAGAGAAGACTTCTTGAAATCAGAGTCTTCAATCTATTTTGATATTTCTTGTGTGCTGTTGGAAAAATCATGATACATACTGACTACCTGAAAGAACAGCAACTTTCCTCAGTTACCTGATGGCTATACCAGATGATACCATCAGATATTACGATGACTGGAAGCATGAGAAATATTTCTTAGTGACAGATTTTGCCAGTTTAAATAAGCCAAAATGTGGTTTAAAAGAACTGAACTTGGAATAGTATTAAAATAAGTGATACCCTATGGGGTCAGACAGACCATGATCCATCTATCCCAGTGTTGTATCACCAACAGCGGCAGCAGGAGATGCTGTGAGGCTGGTCACTCCACAGTCCTTTCCCCTTGTGCTCTCCAGCACCCACAATCACTGGATTAGGAATATCAGAAAGTGTATCTCTGTCCATTCCCTTTAGTATCTATTTATGCACATGCTGCCTATGAATTTTCTTAATCTGTTTTTGAGCCAGGCTTCCTTCTGAAAGGAAGACCCTGTCCTACTGCCATGTAGGAAAGAAACTTAAGCAGTAGAGGATACCAGGCCCTGATTTTATAGCCTCATCCTCCAACTATCTGGGAAAACTGAAGGGTTTTCCAAAAAAAAAACAAAACCAAAAAGTTGAAGGAATTCTGTCATGTGGAATGACATCAGCATGAGCTACCAGTAAGATCAAGACTCTTAAAACTACAGTTTGGGCCATTATTAATAAGTCCTGTAAGCCCAACCCTTTTCTACACTCTCCTTCTGTTTCCAGATGCCTCTTCTCAGTTCTCTTTCTGACTTTTGCTCCCCAGCTTGACTTCTATTTTTTCCCTTCTCTGCTCTCTGATTTTATTTTTGTACGCAATAATCGGCACAGCAGCAGCCTATCATCCTCTTCATTCGTGCACATGGAAGGGTGAGAAACAACTTTGCAAGTTGTTTGTTGGACGATTTGCTGCTGTCAAAAGGAAAATAATGAATTTTGCTACTATGAAGCACTATTATCTAGTATTAAACTCCAGATCCTACCTAATCTTTCACTCCACTGCTCCTACTTCCAGTTCCTATTTTTCCTTCACTCCTTTCTGCCTCTTCTTGTCTTCTCACAGTCTCTGACAAGTTTCTGCATTCCTATATCTACTTCTCTGTTCCTGTTGCTCTTGCAAACATCTCTTTCATTCTATCCTTGGTTCTATCCCCGATTCTGCTCTTCTTTGTCCTCTGTTTCCCCATCAGTCCTTCCCCTTCCTTTCCAGGATCACCTCATCACATTTCTTGCCATGGCATTTTTGTGCATCTCACTGTAGGGCATGATAGGTTGCAGGAGAAAACTCTGCATCCCTGGGCTACACATGTTTAGTACAGAATGTAGATGCTAAGCATTACACACCGAATGAATTTAACCTGAGATTTGTGAATCACCTAAATTTGGGCAGCTTTTCAACAAAATACACATTCTTCACAGAGGGACTAATTCATGATAAATTTCAACTCCCTGACCCAAGGCAAAGAGCCACAAAACTTTTCAATAGAACAATGTAAGAATGGAGGATATTCAGAGCAATGGCTTTTAAATTACACACACACACATTCTACAAATAGACTGATCCACTTTAACTAAAACATTGTCACTGGAAGGCAAGGAAATTGCGTCAAGATGATAGTCTACAAGCAAAATTCCAGCTCGAAGATTTAAATTTAGGCAACAGTAGAAAGAACTGAAGACTGGATCTTGCAAACATATCTCTCCCTGCTGAAGCCTGCAAGTATTTTGGCACTTGCAGTCTCTGCTGCTACAGTTTTTCGATATGCAAAACTTGTAACATACTGTGATTTTAAATTCCTCAGGAAAAGGAAGTTGTTCGTTTTTTTAATATACAGAATTTATAGCGTGTGCACCACAAAAATGAGAGAAACTAAAACACAAAAATGTTACATTCATGCAATGTTAAAGTGTTTATACAGACTGCTGACAAGCCTAGAAACCAAAATATACAGTCTACATAAGATACTGCTTTGTGAACACCAATAATTGAAGTCAGACATATTGCACATCTGTATTTTTTGTATTGCTGTACTCTATTACTATGATGCCAAATATATCATTCAAGAATTATATGATGTGCAACACTTGCATTAAGATAGAGTTTCTGTGTTATAAATTTTGAATGTTTACTGCAAGAACTCCCAAGTAATCAGAATGAATCACATTGCTAAAATTTTATTTAAGACAATAACTTTAAAATTAATGTAACTGAAATACAAACATATACTGTAAACAAAATATTATAACACTGAAAATTTTTTGAATTAAGATGACAATACATACATGTAAATTTAGAAACAATAAAGCAGAATATGTGGAGTTCTTTTCCAACCATATCTAAGTAAGGAAAATTGAATACTAACCAAGGTTAGAGTTGAGTATTCTGAGCTGAAGCTTCTCCTCCCAAAAAACAAATGTTCCAACCATAAATTGCTTCTGTGATTGTTTCTACCAGCCTATAAAAATATGCTAAGCACCTCCCAAAGCACAGCCCCAAGGAGCTTGAAAACTCATTTAGAGACCCCTCTTAGAAGAGTATAGTAACTCAGTAAGAAAGGGGTAGAAAACAAACTGAGATCAGACTGTGAAAATTACCTAGAACTCACATGCACTGAGTAGATGATCATGAGATCTAACATCCCACACACAATTATTAAAAAGATTATTCATTAGAAGCAAAAATCGGTATGGGGTGGTTTTCTTCTCTATAGCAATGGCAGTCTCCTAAGGGTATTTTCAAATTGCAATGAAGACCGTGACAAATAATTATTTGCTACACTTATAAAATTCAGCTGATGAAAATCCATTAACCTTATGGTCATGGTTCACTTGAATTTCATACTTCAGGCTTTTACTGAAGAAATGCTATATTAAAAGGCAAATTAAAGCCATTAATCTTTTAACTCTTCCACTACCTGCAAAATGCAGTGGGTTTTGTGATCTTTTGATTAAATAAAGTATAGGCTTTGAACCCTTACTAATACCTATGCAATTTTACTAAGTCACTGGCTTGTCATGAAGACAAGATGCTGATTTATTTATTTTTCTTGCTTATTAATAAATTTCTCAGCCACCTGCCTATATATATATATATATATATATATGAATGAAGGAATGAATGGAAGAAAAAGGTCACCCTGTCAACATTTCAGTTTCATGACATGCCCTTCAAGATTTAACAAACGAAAGGATGCTTTTACTCCCAAGTACTCCAACTGGTATAGAAGACGACATGAATCAATTTTACTGTTCTGCTTTTCCCCAGTGTAGTTTATCTACAATTCTGCTAGGTATGAAACTGAAACAACTCTGCAACTAATCTTTCTTACAACACGAGCTTCAGACTCTCAAATAATCCCCAAAGCGCACAATTTCAGCAACGTTCTAAAAGCTGCATTTCTGACTTGTATTTCCTTGGAAAGTCTCAAAACTTTGCACAAATCCCTTTTAACATCTCAGATTTTTGAAAGGCAGGGCTTTGTAAAAAGGCAGAGCTGACACTGTGACAGCCCTGGCTTACAGCAGCAGGAGGCTTGCGGGCACTTCCACATTTCAAAACAGACTCAAGGAAAGGAAAATAAATTGGTTCCTCTGGGTGAAACAGCATACAGTCTTTGTTTAGGGTAAAATAACTTTACTTCTCAGAACAAGCAGGCTATTTAGAGTTAAGTTATTCATTAAGATATCTAAACATTACATGGTAGATGTACTGCGATATGCCTAAGCTCCACTGAGCAATACAGTATTTAAAACAAAAACAGGTGGAAGGCATTGATTAGACTTTGAATTTCCCCAGAGTGCCTGAAATTTTTCTAGCAGTTTTCTAGCACAAGAATACAAGAAAGAAAATCAGAATGTTGTTCCAAACATCACTATCGAAAACTGCTAGTTTTGTCAATGACCTTCTGAAATACTGGTCCATAATGACATAGAAAAATAGAAACTAGAATTTTACATTACAGATTCAACACTTATGACCTTTTCCTTCCCTTTTCTATCCTTCTCGAGCAAAAAACAATGAGAAGTGTTTGTCAGCACAGCCCATGGGTAGGTACTATTCATTTTAAATGCCCCTACTTTAATCATGCAGTTGCCACTTGCCTTCTAACGTGATATAGTGCAGAAGCACTGGGAAAGACGCTGTAGGTTGTTTAAGCGTAAAGCCCAGCTGGGACCACTGGGAGAGAAAGAAAACAAAATAAAACAAAATAAAACCCAAACCCCTGTACATATGTAATTCTGGCCCACAGAGAGCGGAACTTCCATTGCCTCTAGCAACATTCCTAAAGCTGTGGGTACTGACTGAAACACTACAGAAATTGTTTTAGCCGGCAAGGGATTTCTAGATATTTTACAGATTTGCTGGCCTAGCTGACAACATAATCACAACTGAAAGTGACAGATTATCAACATTATTATTGTAAAAGGAGAAAACACGGTGATATGTACTTGCTTTATGGAAAGAACTGGGATGAAGGGTAGGCTGAAAATCTCACAAGCATTTCTACAAGGACAGCCAAAGGTGCAATTTCAGAGAACTGAAGAAAGATTAAAAATTGAAGCAAGAATCTACATTAATTTGGAAAAATGGCTTGGGACAGAAATATACACATTCCTACTACATTTCCCCAGCCTCAAATCCACACTTGTGGCTGCCACAGCATCCAAAGATCAAATGCCCTCCCACCCCTGCAGACAGCACTCTCACTATGGAAAAGAGTTATTTCTGCATATTCCATCATCAAAGTAGCTGACATTTTGAAAACACAGGGATGCTGGATTAACAGAGTATAGTACATGACAGAGTTTTAGAAGGGTTTAAGTGGAATACACTGAACTACACTGGAGACTTCGGTGGTAATGGAGCATTCACTGTTCCATGTAAGTTATCAAATGGAAATAATGATAATCAAAATTCTTTCAAATATATTGACACATTCTTCCATCTTAAGAACTACTATGAACAGAGTCAAGAGAAGAACAAGTGCAAATTTAAAAATGCTCACAATTTTGCACAACATTTGAAAGAAGGTCAGTAATTCTGTAAAATGAACATGAGGGCAAAGAGGCATTTTCTTCCTGAAACACCTAAACCAAATAAAGGAAAAAACTTTTGAGAGTTTTCAACTCAAGAGAACTTTGGAAATCCCAGCAGCTGAGTTGCTGGCCTCTTCCAGCTGAAAGTCAGCTTGGAGGTGTAGCACTGCTATATGCTTACAACAACAAAAGTCTCCTCTTGCTGATGTTAAATAGTTAAACAGTTTTTATATAGGAAACACTCTACTGTGAGGATGATCGAGCACTTGCAAAGGTTGCCCAGAGAGGCTGTAGAATCTCCATCCTTGGAGATATTCAAAAGACATCTGGACGTGGTCCTGGGCAACTGGCTCTAGATGGCCCTACTTGAGCAGGGGGGCTGGACCAGGTGATCTTCAGAGGTCCCTTCCAACCTCAACCATTCTGTGATTCTGTGCCTTTCAGACCACGACAACTGGCATAGAGACCATAACTTGATAATTCAGGTGGCCTGAGCACTGAACCCAGCAGTATGATCTTGCTTCATGTTTCTGCTGCATTCTGTACCTTTCTAGCAGATTTGGTAATGCTTGTTCATTTTTTTTTTCTCCTTTCTTTCACATTCAAGGAAAAAGTGGGAATATTTTTAATTCAAGGAAGGTATTCTTTTGACATTTCTGCTTCACTGCAGTATAGCTGGCAGACTCTGCTCTGCTTCATAGGTACTATTTCATAGGAACTGTCAAAAGACCTGCATTTTGTATTATAAAATAATTTCCATAAAACCGTAAGCTTAAAATGCCTCCTGCATAGTTTTGGACTTGTTCCATGTCTCTTGCAGCTAAAGATGTGGAACCTAGCTGCCTGCTCAGCAAATGCCAAAGGGCTAAAGAGTTGAAATATAGAGACATGCCTGTAAACTTCCTGAAGCTCAGCACAACACATGCTATCTCAAGCTAAGATGAAGGAACGTAGACAGAGATGCCAAAAAAGGGAAAGCCAACATCCAAAATATCATGTCCAACGACCTCCTGCCTTCAGACTCAAAAGTAAAGAAGTAGCCTGTTTCTCCTGGTCAGCAATTAGTAATATTTGTATTCTTCAGTTCAAGGAAATGCCTACAAGGTATTCCTTAACTATATGAACAGAGTTATTTTAAAATTAAAAACTAATAGTACTTAGGAGTATATGGTCCCCTTAACTCCAATTTTTTCAGAATGCTGCTATTATGGTCTAGTATCATATATTTCTATGGCCTGGCTATAGAAAGAGTCTCCACACAACTCCAACATCAATAGCTTTTCCTGATACTGGAACTGACAGTCCTCAGCACACATTTGAGTACACTCACCTTTATCTTGTCATCTGTTTCCATAGTGGCTTGAAGTCTCCCATTCACGCTGAATACACAGAAGAGGCCGTTTTCATAATATATGACACAGTGGCCTTCTCTTGAAGCTTGAATAAGTTTTGGTCTCAGGCGGTTTTCAGGACTTTCTAATGTTTCAGGACCTTCTAATGTCCTCAGTAGATCTCCATTCATAGAATGTATGAGACACGGTCCTTCTAATGCGACAGAATAAAATCTCTAGTTATTGATTTACACGCTCATTTAAAGACATCATATATCAAATAATAAGTAATGACTTCTACTTAGGTAATTAATATTATAATACATTGTAATGATTTTTTACCATGTTTAAGTGGATAGCCTATGACGTTAAGGGTGCCAGAGAGTAAAATGAACAGCTTATCCCATAAAGGCTTTGTATTAAGGTATTTTAGAGCACCTTTCAAAACTAGTTAGAGACCTAAAAGATTTTCTTTTGTAGATTTTATTTTAAAACTGGTAGTAGTTAATTTTGAGAGCACAAAAATAAATGTACTGAATCCTAAAATGAGATTTTCAAAATACGAAGACACACAGAGTTAAGTGTAATGAATTTACATACGTAGGTACTTGAAAGTGTATATTCTCATATTAAGATTTTAACCCATACATGATTCACTAAATATTTGCTTTTTAATATATTTGGACAAATACCTGATTTGCATGTAAGCCACAAGTGTTCACATGCATAAAACAGGAACGCACACAGGTGCAATATGGTGAGTACACCCAACTTTGAAAGTGTCTCAAAGCAGGTACTTTCGAAACACTAAAGCAGGAAGATCCTAACTCTAAGAAATTTCCAGTTTAAAAATAATTGTGGACCAGCAAATAGAAAAATGATAAACAATATCCATGGAATCCACATCACTCTTTATAATTTGCCTGCCAAAAGTAGGTCTTTGAGAACACAAATGCGGCATACTACAGGCTTTGTAGCTAAACTCAAAGAGCCTGAACAGAACTACTATACATTTTAGTTGGTATTTTATATATACCCTTTATCAACAAAC
Organism: Nyctibius grandis; assembly: GCF_013368605.1. Lineage (NCBI taxonomy): Eukaryota > Metazoa > Chordata > Aves > Nyctibiiformes > Nyctibiidae > Nyctibius > Nyctibius grandis. The sequence goes on along the minus strand of NC_090663.1, from coordinate 70,122,577 downwards.
AAGACAGCCATTCTCTTCTCCTGAAACTAATTTTTGCTTCCCTTTCTGAGAAGTTATCCATAACAAACATTCTTCATCATCCTGGCAGTCAAGAGCTGTATCCAACTGTATGCTATATGCAATTACACACGGGATAAACAAACAAACAAAAAATTTTAATCAATAGACTATAATAGGGAAACTGATGTGGTTGCCTTTTCTTGTAAAGGTCTGAATAATCCTCTCTTAACGTGTTTAAAAAGAGGTTTCAAATTCCATAGCAACTAAAAAAAGGTTAGAAATAAAACCACCATAAAGTTAATAAATTCTGCCACCTGAGACTATATTCCTTTTTGCATTAGGATTATAGCTGCCTGAACAGAAAGAAATGACAACAGCTACCTTACCTTTTGAACCACTTATTACCAGGCCAAGTTCAGCGCAAATGGTAGCACAGGTGATCTCATAGTCATGTCCTGTCAAAATAGCTCGAGGAGTTGCAAAATCACCTTCAATGAAAAAACAATAAAAGCAATCTTTGGTTACAATCTATTTCTAAAATCACTGCTTTCAATCACTGAAGCGTCTTCAGTTTCCTTGCTCTTTGAGTTCATGTCCCTTACAAATCACTTCTATGCTACTGTTTGCATATGGTTGTTCTGTACTCCTATCTATATAGTACAGCAGCAGTACACTATAGGAATTCAGCCTGCACGTTTACTAACGCAAGTTAATATAAGAGTCAGGTGTGCAGTAAAATCAAACAGAAGTTGGAGCACACAGATTTGCGTTTTCCCCTCCCCCCATCTCCCCCTCTACTTTTTTTTTTTGGTGGAGGAAGAGATCTAAGTCAATTACTGCCTTTTCCCATAACAGGCATAAATAAGTGCAAGTGTCACTATGACAGGTACTGAGAGGAGACACGGTGCCCAAAGATGAAGTAAAACATCCACTGACTGATTTTATTTTAACTTAGTAACAGTGTTGAAACCTCAGCCTGATGTCCAGTTCCTTGTAAGATGTGGAGCTTGGACCATAATTACTATGAATTTCAGATGAGTTTGCAAAATCCTAACACCCAAACCCAACATTAATTATCACTGCTCCTATTAGACATTTCCCTGCAACAAGAACAAATAAAACTATTTTTTTGAGATTCTCTTTGTAATCAAACACATATAGATACCATAAAGAAAAAGAAATTATACAACTGGCACATTTAAAGGAAAAAAAATTATTCTCCAGGACAAGACACAGAAAGGGTAAGCAAATGCTATAAAGATCTTTAAATAGTTTTATAACTTCACTCACAGGTCATTTTCTTTTCAAGAGTGCTAGCATTTAATGGAAATCACAATCTTATTTTTGTATTATCATATAATTAGTTCATTCATAGCATTTTATGAAGCATTTAAACACTAAAGAATGTATCTTGGGCAATGTTATCATGTAGTTTCAAAAACTATTAGATGAGTTTTTAAGCAGCAGGGAATAATTTCACATCATAATAAATGATGATATGTGAGATACCAACAAGGCAGTAAAGCAGTGGTAAAATCAAACTTTTTTTACTTCAAAAACAGGAGATGATTTTGCAAAGAGACAGAGTAATAATAGGGCCAACTGACTCCATTGGTTACTAAGGTAGCATCATTCAAATTACATTTGGGTTTGTAACATTTCAAAAGATAAAACCAGCATAACGCCATTAGTTTGTCCATGTAGAGCCTTAACAGTACTACCAATACTGGTACTAGGTCTTATTCGAAATTATGAAACAGGTAGCTACCCCTGCATGTGTACAGTGAGAGACTTCTGTGGAAAAGAAGTGTAGATCTGGGCTTGCATAAATAAAAGCTTTGCTTACTCTCCATATTTTACATTTTGACTCAGACCATTTGTAACGCCTCCCCGAGTGTCCGTGTAGCTGCCACATTCAAATGGCTTTTTAGAAAAGGTCTTAATCTATGACAAAGTATCAAATCAAGGATTTCAACCTTTCAAAATTTGATTTATTCTGCAGTTACTGTTATAATCTATAATTTATATCCACAACACAAAATCTTGAGAAGTAAATAAATCTGTTTCTCCTTAGATATATACACATACACTAAGTATATATGTGTGCATATATACACACACACATATGCACGTATGTTATCAGCATTTTAAATCTGAAAATGCTTTGGAGCAACTTGCTGAATTGTCCCTAATCTCTTAATAAATAATCATTAAAAGCTTTTGCTTTTGTTTCGTTTAATGCTTGGCAAAACACACTCAAACCCAGGAAGTATGGCAGACAGTTCCGAAGCAAAGGAAAAACTCCCAACAAATTAGAAGCATAAGGGTAGACTTAACGACCTCTAGGTACTTCTCAGGTGGCTGATCCTATGAATAAACCTTTTAGAGAAAGTTTGCTCTATTGAACTTTCCTCACCCAAACGCAGGGCAGGCACCTTAGAAGATTCATAAATGAACATTGCATAGACAAGCCACAAATTTGCAGTTGTAGGGGAAAATGTAACAGCAACCATAACAGTCATCCAGGAACAATTTAATTTTGTTGACCCAATTCTTCCTCCCTGTTGTCCGCAACACATAAAAGAGGAGGCAGCTTTGTGCATTTAAAGCTCTTGTTAATTTGTTTTCTTTTAAATGAGCTGCCTACGTTAGCAAAATTCCAGAATTCTGGTTTTATTGCTTTCTTTTGCTTTATTTTGCTTTCGGAAATTGCATTTAACACATACTTGCATAGATCAGCAAGGAATTAATCTAATTATATTCTACACATTAATGAAACTTTTGAAATCAGAGAAGTTTTAAATGTACAACTTTGTAGTGGAGGAAATGAATATAAGATGTTGGAGTTAGGACTTATAAGAAGCAATGTCTGAATGAATTATTAGGAAGTGAAGATAAACAAAATCCTTATAGTAAACTTATTGATTACAGCAACTACATTACTGTAGGCTTTACCTATGTTAGGCTGTCAGTAACTATATACATAAAATGTAGGAGATAAGATACTTAAAACAAGCAGTAGAAACTGAGCATATATATTTATCACACTCCACAAAAAAGTAAAATTATGTAAGTAATGCTCACAGTCTTTTTAGAATTCAGACTTGACTTCAAACAGAGTATAAATCTACAGGTGGCAGGACCAGTGTTTCACAAATTATATCAACTATTTACTAAATTACATTTGTTCTAAAGAAACACTTTAATGCAAAAAAAGAAATAGAAATCTGAATAGTATCTTTAAAGAAATTAAGTCTTGAATAAATACTGTAAAAGAGGAGTCCTGTGAAAAGTCAGGCTGACTCCTTTGATAAGAATGTCAAGTATTTAGGGGTTTCCAAGCCTCTGATTTTCCAAATAATGGGGTCAACTTAAAAGCTGGTCATAGAGCAGAACAGATTTCTTTAAAAGCTTTTAAACTGTTATTGCTTCAGAAGATTGTCATGGTTTTCAATAATGCAAAGAGAAAATTTTATTTTGTTGCTGGTTTAAGGGGCACCACTTCGAACTTTTCTAAATTGTTTTAGGGGAACTGGCTTGCAGACCTTTTGAAAAGCTGGGGAAGTGACTTCAAAGGGAAAAGAGTCTTTGTCCGCTAAGCAGGTTTACGACCACTGATGCAAACCCTAACTAAGGACTGAAAAGAATACTCAGTGCATCTTTATGGAGATCCTTAAGGAAGATGAACAAGTCAAATGAGATTAAAGATAGTTCAAATCCTAGCGCTAATAACCAAGACACAACAGCTTTACAGATGTGCTTTTCTCAGCATAGTATATAATACTATCCTTAGTCTATACCATTGCTGGATTGCTACTTGAACGCTGTAAGAATCTTAATGCCACATTCACATTGCAACAAATGTCGTCAATGATTTATTTAAGTCACAGGAGGTATACGTAAAGTTATTTTCCAGTAATGGACAGAATACTTTACCTTTACAATAACCATTCAAATTATTTCAAAAGAACTCTCCTACATTCCTATAAATAATTTCTGCAAAGCTGTTTTCCCATAGAAAATAGCATAAAATATCACTCTTCCTTAAGTGAATAAAGTACATTTTAAATCATAAATTTCAAGCTTCAGAGATAAAAGAAGACCACATGATATCATGTCAGTTTATGGCGATATTTCAGTGAAAAAATGTTAGACATTTGGAAAGTACGTTTAAAAAGGAACAGCAGGATTATAGAAAAGTCAAAACTTTCTTCTAGTTTAATAACATCCAGAAGAAGATACGCCTTACTGGATAACAAAAAATTGGTTTGTATTGCTGAGTCTTTCTCCACTATTTTTTCAGCTTTGGTGATGTTACAAAACAAAACAGGATCATGACATTCTAAATCCACCAGTAAATTCCTAAAATGACCGCTTTCTATATTTCAGTTGTAAGAGCTGAGCCAAACATAGGAACTAATTTGAATAAAAATATCTCCCTAAAAAGAAATCAAACTAGAGATCGACTGAAAAACTTATCTCAGAATGAAATATGAGATACTCTTCCTAATATTGCTGGGTGAGATAATATTATGCAACACATTAAAATATAAAATATTTGAGTATGCTTCTTTTTTATGTTTTATGCTGAGAGACAGTTAATTACAATAAGTCACAGAGAGCCACACAGTCATTTCTAAATTATTATTCTATGATTGCAGAGGCTGTAGGGCACTTTTAAATGGCAAATTAATTATATGATTTTATGTCTATATAAAATCCGAATTAAATGAAGCATCAGTTAATCTAACTATCTTTTTACCTACTTCTTGCAAAAAGTGACTGAATACTTCCACAGAAGGGTACATCAACCACACCAAATTTTATATAAAAGAAAAGTCTTCTAAAAATCATTTTACATATTCCACAATTTTGGAGTTTCTCCATATGATAAAAATTGAGGAAAACAACAAAAGGTTTGAAATACATTTGATAAGTACAAATGTACTTACAGAATGTATGACATTTGGACAAAAGTGCTTTCAATAAAATACAAGTAAATCAAGAAAACTAATTTGCTGCTAGCTTCTACATTGATTATATAGCAAGTTTCAGAGTTTAATTACATCAAAGTGATGACTGCCAAATATTATATAAACTCTGTAGATTAACATTATTTGTAGATCACACACAGTAAACATTTAAATAACAGTCAACTGATTAAAAACCCATTTCCCTGGCGCAGAAAGGCTAGCTCTTTCATGGATGTGAGATCTTACTAAAGCGATACCACACAATATTACCGAAGTATTCCTAAAAGTTCAGTTTGAATAATCTTCCCTTTGTAAATATGCATTTTTATGTAACAATGTAATCTTTTCATATTATACAGGAACTTTATTGTTGTCTGGTTCTTCACATGACACTCTATCAGCATTTCCTCTAATTCCTTCAAACTACTTCCCATCTGTTCAGATGGGGTTTTTTACAACAAAAAGTACAACCTTATGCCTAGATGCAAGTTTTGTTTTTGCAAAAAACACTTCAACCGTACATTTTCTGAAAAAGGAAAAATATCTTTGAACATCTTTGAACAACATATCGTTCTATCCTGAAGCAAAATCTAAAGACATAAAAAACAGAGATGCTATAAAGAAAAAAAAAATACTAGATTTATCTTGTAGAATTCATTTCAGCAAATATAACACAGGAAAGGTTCACTGTACTCCTTCCTGCAGTCACACCGTGCAACAAGTGACTAACATTTATTCAGTACTAATATGAGATTTTTTATACACATCGTGTCAAGAGAAGAGGTCCACTACGTTTCCAAAATAAACACAGTAAAGAAAAAAATTTAACAGGCCTTCATGAATTGGATATTACAATTCAGATTTCAAAAGTCAATAATCCCCAGCCTCCCAATTCCTACATCATGTGCAATGCAAAGCTTTCTGGAACGAGTTCGCCCTTACTGGGGATTCATCTGCTGGAAGTCCTGGAAGTCATTCAGCAGGACTCCTCCCACTGAATACAAGACCTTTTTGAAGCCCCTGGAAAGTATCTGCAGGTGAATATTCAGGGTCAGTGTACATTAATATTTTAATATTTGCACCATCCCGACTTCATAAACTGCTACTTAAATATCAGCTTTGAAGCTTTAAAACAGTCATTTTCGTTTGAGAATGTTCTAAAACAGCTTTATGAAGGGGCTTTTTTTTTATGCTAAAAAAATAATTTATTTTCTTCATATTTCTCTCCTGTGGTTTATACTTATAACTATTCCATTACCTAGTGAGTCCAAGAAAAAAACAAACCACAACAGAAAACAAAAAAATTCATTAAGCAATTAATTCAGTCAGAAGTAGCACCTCCTGCAGAATTGCTGTAAGATAAAAGAAATCTTACAACATGCTGAAACTGACCACTAGTTGAAACTGATACAGCATTTCATACCTTGGGCAGAAAATAATCTGAGATGGGAGGTTTCATACAAGAATTCAGCTCAATTCGGCAGGTAGTTTGTTTTTTTTTTGCTATTAAAATATTGTATTAAAATAATTTATTTTCATTTAAAATAAGAAAAATGTATCACTGCAAAGAAATACTGTTCCATAACAGCATGTATAAAAGTCTGTGCTTTAGCTATTTGATTGCTTTTGTAAAGTTAATTTCAAACCAATGCATCAGTAGCGTATTGCACTAGGTAGGTGCTTACCACCTTTACATATCGATGTAACTGGGAATACCGGTGGCATACACCAAGTTCAGAGCATAAATAAATTAGCTATCTTTTAAAAAGTAACTGTTTTAAAACAGATACTTTTTCAATGAAGCAGGCCACAATTCTAATTTCGTATAGTAAACTTGCACTCAGCAGAGTCACGCTTATCTCTGTGATGCTAGTGTTAATAGAATTTAGATCCAGAAACACTTACAAAATAATTTCCTGCCCACGTCAGGATTATTGTATTGACCAAATAATTTTCACGTTTAAGTTGTTAATTTTATTCTAGACTATAGATTATTATATCTTCTGCATTACTCTGTTCTGTCTTACATGGTGTAGGCTTTGAACTGAATTTTTCCCAGCAACCAAACAAGGTAAATAAGTGTGATATATTAGTATATCATCCCACCACTATGCATATGGTGCACATTAGGGTTGTATTCATTTACCATATGAATATAATTCCTTTTACCACATCAACTATGAGTTACAAGTTGTAAATATAGCATTGTTTTTCCTGGAACTCAAAGGTCTGCATTACATCATGAAGCACTAAATATCCTTATCCTTCTGGAGAATTTCATGCATATAGTTTTAGTGACACCTGAAGCTGGATACTGCCAAAAAAGCAGCATCCAAACTCTTTCTCTTTTTCCAGACACGATATACATACTGCCTTAACCCCTGTCTGGATTGTGCCTCAAAACTTGCTCTACAATGTTACTTGCAACCACTTGCTCTGATTGACAAATCCTGAAACACAATCTCTCTTAGCCACTTGAAAACAAGGACGATACAGATGCTGCGCTTAACACCGTAGGACATACTTTTAGCCAAATCAAATATTTATAGCATGCTAATGTACATGCTTATCAGTACCAAATCACTACGACTATTTAAATGCTTTCCAAACCATCAGTGAATGGTATTGCAAGTTCTTTTCAATGAAAACCTTGTCCTCATATCTATGACATGACTTTCTTGGCATTATATAAATACAAAATTATATTGCTTATGCAGCATCATTGCAGATTTCCAGATAAACCAGAATTCATCCACCTGTTATACCTCATCTTTTTTCAGTTTAAATATTTGGAGGCTAGAACCATCATTTACATGTGATTTATAGAGTACTTGGAGGAATGAGGCCTCAACCTCCTTGAGGTATCAATGTGTTACAGTTTAAAAAGAAACAACAATGACCTTTTGTAGCTGTATAATTAAAGGCTCTGTTCTAGGTTCATGCAGATAGTCCCAGTACTTGCTGCATTGGCTACAACGGTGCCCTGTGAAGATACAGGGAATTTTAGGACCAATTACAGCATCAGGGCCTCTGTCGATTAAGTTTTCATGAGGCTTTCAAGACTAACATCAAATAATGCAATAAATGTTAGCTAGAAGAATATTTAGTGCTTGCTACCCTTTTCAAAATGTTATGGATACTTTTCTAAGACTTGTGGTCTTCTCTATGAAATAAATTTTACGGAATTTTATTTACAACAGGAATAGAAAAATTTAATATTGCACTTGCTAAAGCTCCAGTAAAAAAGAAAAAAGTATTCCATTTCTTTTTACAGTCCCACTTAACAAAACATTCCTGACCTATTTCTATTTCAGTTCATACATTAACCTTAAATTCACATTGTATTTCCTTATTATAATTTTCATAAAAACGATAAAAATTATACTACAAATGAAATCAGGTGTTTTTTCACAAAATATGTGAAAATATATATATTTTAAATATGTTACTAGGCAGTGCTTTGGAGAGGTAGTCCCAAGATCAGCTTTCACCTCAATGCCAGCAGATGGTGCTGAAGGATTCTTGCTTTATATACAATATTGTGCTACTCTGTCCAGCCATTTTTGAGAAACAAAGAATATTTGTTATGTCTGCAGTTAAACAGTGTTAAAATAATACTGAATTATTTACTGGCTTTTTTTTTGAAGAAGGACTCACACAATAATATAATGTGTGTAAGGGAAAAAATTCAATGTGCTATTGGACACTGAAAGGAGCACATGCAGACTGTTTTTAAAGTCTTGGTGATGTACTATCATAGAGCAACACTCTTCTTAACAGACTGACTACACTGAACGGCATCTAATGCCTTAATAGCTGCAGTAATTCCAAATATATTTCAGTCTTTGGAGGCTTTGCAAATTTTTAGCTATTATGGTAGAACACCATTTGACAGAAATTAACAGTAATAACAGAATTTCCATTACTAACGAACATGGTTAGTGATTTATGGAGATTTTGATACCCCTACTACTTAGCATGAAAAATACAAAAGGGAACACTGACATAAGATTTTTACAACTACTTCCCAATTAATTTTTTTAAGAAAAGAAGCTGTTATGCAAACTACTTCCAAATTTCCTTTTTTTTTTAAAAAAAAAAAAAATCCTTAAAAATCTAAAGAAATATTTATGCTATAAACATCCTATAGAAATGTGGAACCTTATCTTCTCTATTATCATCGGTTTTGAAACCGAAAATGAAAGTCCAGATCATGCAGAAGAGCTTGGGAACCAAGATGTAGGATTCAAGATGAGGATAAGGATGGGGGAAGAAGGTGAAGAGGATTTTTTGCTACTAAGGTAACAGCAGACATATGACCTGCTTGAAATCAGAGTGACTATTCACTGTGTACAGAGGCAAGAACATATGCAAATCTTCATAGGATTCAGGTTTACAGGATTAGTGTGTCTGAGTACAAAGCAATTATTACCTATGACAATCAACCAACACAAAAATGCTCATCAGATCATATTTTCAAAGTTTAAATCACTTGCATTATCCACATAATTAATTATCAAGCACTTATAAAAAGTTTAACTTTTCAAACTGAAAAATGTGCGTAGCAGTTGAGGAAATATAGATGTTTCATCTTTTGCTGTGATTACTAATACAATTAAAACTAATGATTTCTCTAGTCTGAAGACCATAGCTTCAATTTAATAATAATGTTAATTGATAAAAAGTCTTTCAGGTATTCAAATACTTATTTAGGAATTGTAGCTATAAAAAAAAAACAAACAAAAAAAAAAAAAAAAAAAAAAAAAAAAAAAAAAAAAACAAAAACAGTTTCTTTTAAAAGTAGCTTGACTAGTAGCTAGACTGTTCTTCGTCAAGACACGAAACTGGAGATTAAATTTTGAATCCTTTGGGAGATTTCATATTTTATAAATTGAAAAAATTACGTATTTTAAAAATTTGTATCTGAGGAAGATATTCTTCATGTTAGCAATAGTAAAAGTGTTTAGTGAATCCTCTCAATTAAATCTCAGTTAAATCCAGTAAGTCTTTTTTTAAGTATGAAATAATGTGCTTACATTCACACATGTGCCCTGCTACACAGCTACAGTACTAAAAGCATTTCATTTCTCTAACACACTTCAGAAAACCTGAATGTACTACCCTCTAAAAAATATAAAACTATGCAGTGAAAGCACCCCCATAATCCTCGTGATGCAAATGTGATACATACAGAGAGTAACATTTTCTAGTTTTATGGGCTAACATAAAAGAGGTAATATAATTCGTTTTATTCACATATGTGTGGAAGATCAATGCAATAACTCAGAAGAGATCACATTAGTATTAGTAGTAGTAACATAGTTATACACAGACTCTGCATTTCATTAGTACTGAATACTTTTATCGGTTACGCTTTAATTTCATTAAGCAAATCAAATTTCTAAATTAGATATATTTTTGTTTTTCAAAATATGAAAACTAAAAAATAATTATGAACAAATAGGTAGATATTTTGAAAGCAATAGAACAGTCTCTTCATATTCTATGAATATAGTGCAAGAATAGCAGAAAAGCGCTTTATCTTCACCTCAAATATGGAAATGCACACAAACCATTTTATAAGCATAAACACTATTAAGACAATTAAATTCACCGCTGTAAATGTTCCCTCCAAGAAAGTACATCCAAACAAAATAATCACGGTGAAAAAACAAAAACTTTGAAGACAAACTGAGATTCACTAATCGGCCTCTACCTAGTAGGTATAGGTGAGGGATCGTTAAGAAGGAGGATTGGAGAAAATGGGATATTCCAACTACAGAGAGGTTTGTTGGTAAAGGAATACAACAAGTATGTGTGTAGCAAGCAATTTGGTGACAATTTTTAATATATAATCAACCACTAGAGATGACCTTCTAAGTATGAATATAACCTATATAGCAAAACAGATCAAAAACATGGTGGTGAAAGGAACCTACATGAAAGTGGTGAAGATATGAGCGTTCAATATGCTTTATAAGGGAAAGAACAAAGACAACAAGATAATTTTTGAAGTATTTTGGGAAGACAGGTTTCAATAGATACAGAACATTGTTCTGTAAGATCTCATGGGAAGTTAAGTCTACAGAAAAACAAAGGAAAAGATAAGTACACTAGCAAAAACTGCTCCAATGCAGGATAAGACAGACAAGAAGATACCAGCTGGCACAACTGAAAGTTCTCCAGTGACTAAACACTGGGAAGTCAGGCAGAAAGATCAAATTAAGTGAGATTTTTCTAAACCAGTATGAGCAAGCAGGAACAAAACCAGGACAGCCAAGCATAGATGAGATGCAACTAACAATGACATCAGGAATAACAGGCATTCTTTAAACACAAAAATATGTTAACTTTTCATGAGAAGCTGGTCTGTTTTTAAAAGCAAGCAATACCAATAGATGATGCCACACATTTAAAAGTATTTCAGTAAAAGTCTTCAATAAAAAGGTCAACTGCAGTCAGGCAACAAACATAGGTAAAAGCAGCAATGAGAACTGTTGTCTCAATTAGAGAATACCTAAATGAGGTAAATGTTTGGAACTCAACTGGTCTAATAATACTGATTAGAGGATATTATGAAAATGAAACTACATAATCCCAGAGCTGTAACTGTTTTTTTATGGATATTGGGTGAGGTTCTGCAAGACTAAAAAAAAGTCTTGTGTTGTTTAAGAAGCAAGAAAACTGAGAAATTAGAGAGTAGTCTGCTTAATCCCAACAAACAGAAAAAATACTGGCAGAACATTTATATTTATATATATACACACACAATTTCCTAGAAGAAAACAAGATGAGTAACAGCTGATTTGGATTTGTTATGAACAGATCATGTTAAAGTGATTTTTTTCTTGCAATGGCAGAGCAACAGGCCTTGTGCTCAGGGAGACATCATCTATTTTGACTTTAGTAAGAACTCTGGCACTGTTTCACATTCTTAAGGAAAATAGGGAAGCACATGTTTAGAAGATGCTACTATACATCAGATGAAAAGCCAGTTGGAAAGCTATATTCAGAAAGCTATTCATTGTCAAAATGGGGAATGTACTGATGGGCATTCCTGAACTGCGTACTATCTAATATTTTCTTTAATGACCAATTTGATAGAATAAGACTGCAAATTACATTTGCAGACATGAGTTGCTGCAAGTCTGCCAGAGGACAGGATGAGAATTCAAAATGAGTTTGACAAATTGGAGAAACTAAAAGAATATTATTCAGAAAGTTTAAAGACAAAGTTCCACAGTCAAACTACACAGAGGAAGAAAAACAACTGAGTAGACAGTGGTTCTTCAGAAAAGTCTGAAATTTATATTGGCTCATACACTTAAAGAATTAACACTGTCATGCTGTTTTGAAACAAACAGAGATCCCCTGGGGATGTGAAAAGTACTGATCTGTAAAACAGGTTGTTTTCTACTTATTACTGGAAAGGCTTCAACCGCATCGCTGGGTCTACTTTGAGGAAGACAACAACTGAAGAGGAGAGGAACACAAACAAAAATCAGAGGTCTAGAAAAACTTGACTTATGGTAAAAGACAGAAAGAATTGTGTTATTAAATCTGGAAGTAAAGAATTGCAGGTCATGGTAATCCAAATAACTGGAAGTTGCTTCAAGGAGGAGAATTATCTGTTCTCTACACAAAGAATTAATATATAAGAAATGATAGAATACAACTGCTGCAAAAAAGAACTGGATACTAGGCTGAACACTGGAAAAAGACTGCTAATGATAAGGCTTCTAAGGCCCAAAAATATATTTGCCAAAGTTTTTAACAGAGGTTGGACAAACATCAGTCAAGAATGGTTTTGGTGTAGTTAAGCCGCCTTTGGGAAAAGAGAATAGATGAGGTGACCAAAGCCCCTGCCCACCCTGTTTCCTATAGTTCTGTGATTACAAAGTAAAATGCAATCCCTCAACCTAGGAAATGTCCAAACACTAAGAGTTGCCACTTGAGCTTCAAAGCAAGAGTGGGATCTGAAAGTGATGCACACCATTTGTATGCAAATGAATTCTCTCATCTCTTTTTTCGAGCCATCACACGTAGTTCCTCCCCTCACTCCCCACTTCTCGCCTCCCCTCCATCTCCATCACATTAGGGTGGGCAAGTGCAAAACATGGCATCTTTCTGCAAGTACACCGCCCTCTCCCAGTAACCTCTACACATTCTACCACCCTATTCAGGAACGCAAGTCCTAAAGCATAATGTCATGTCCCCAAGCGGTACCTTGCTATTATTTCGGAGCCTCTAAATATGCAAAAGCCAACCTTGTGATACAGATCACACATGGGCTTCAAGGGGTACCAACGGGAGGGTTACATCCTCTCCCTCCTACCTCCCCCATCTCTCCAAAGCAAGCCACATGCCAAGGAGACAAAAATAAAAGCCCCTTATGCTATCCAAAGTGACTTTAAATCTCCACAGTAAATTATGCTAATTAACGTGAACTCAAAATGGCTCAGGGCTATTCTAAAGGATACAACTATTTCATATCCCCTGCTCTGTTCTGAATTATTCCTAGGCTTGGTCAGAAATTGTCCACAGAAATATTTCTCTATCAGAAAATGCCTGTGCACCAAAGTGAAGTACTGCCATGTTTCTACATTTCAAAAACAATTAATTTAGAAAGAAAAAATCCAACATTTGATCAAAGAGAATGGTGAAATATTTTTTGAATTTCAGGTTTTAATTTGAGAAGGAAAAAAGGACTTAACCTAAATGTAATCAAGCTGTTTTGTGAAGAATAAAAGTAAGTTTCCAGCAGATGTCTACTACGTAGGAATTTCATATCTTTGATATTTAAATTCATCAAATTTGGTTTACCTTGATCAATACATTCAAGAGTTATTAGGGAGAAACTAGACAGTGAGACTGCATAGCTGTAATTTCTTTAACACATCAGCTTAAAAGTCAAAAATTAAAGAATGTAAATAATGAATATTTCAGTACCATGTTCCTTCTGTTAAACCAAAAACATAAAGAATTTTCCCATACAGTCCATGTGGCCAGAAAATTGTCCTTGATAAAGAATATCAAACAAAACAGTTATTTATCACGTATGCCATAGCCCACCTGGCTTGTCAGCTTGAGTTAAGTACCATTCTAAAACATGAATATATGCAGCCAGAGATCAAGAGCTCAGTGCTTCCTAAAGTAATGAAACCAGATAAAGGAAACTAAATAAAATGTAACTGGTGGAGTAATGGGTGCCCAATGGGATAGTATTTAGGGTAGCTTGATCATATGAAGTCGGCTGACTTGCTGTATATCAGAGAGAACAGGTACTATGAACTATGAAAGAAATGCTCCTGTTTTAGATTATTTTTGTTGGAACTACCCTGGCATCGTGATTTGGTTCAGTGCCATTGCATGCATGTTGCTGTGAAGTCATTTTAAGATGGAAATTAGAGAAAATTAGAGAAAAAAATAGGAAAGAAGTATCACTTCGAGAGTATCTAAAATTCCAATGAATAGTCATCATTAAAAGCATGAATAAACTATATTTTGAGGTAAAAAATCATAAGCTTCAAATACAAAAAGACATCAGACAAGTTAAATATCTAGCATCCGACAAACGGATGGAAGTTACAGTTGCAGTAACAGGGCTCAAAACCCAAGTCTGCTGGTGCTTTCCATTTCTGACAAAATCAGAACTAAGCAGAAACAGCTCTTTTTATTTACCTTTTCAAAAAAAATTTGACTGAAGAGATGATGCCTATAGAAAGCTGTTTCTGGGAAAAATTAAGCCCCCCAGATTACCATCTCTTTGAAGCAGAAACTTGTCTTTTACTATACACATGTCTAGGCCTATGTATAGTGCCATGAGACTCCAATTCCTAACAAAGGCTTCCAGGCATGCTCCATCACAAAAAAAGCTACATAATGGCAACTAGTAAACACAGGAGTCATTGCATGTCTCTAAAAGTGCAATTTTAATAGGACTGCAAACAAAAAGACTTATCAGGTAGCTATTGTTTGAGTTTGAACAGCAGTTAAAATACCCTAGTAATAATTTTGAAAACTGCAAAATTTTAATACATTAGAAATTTGCATTAGAAAGATAGTCAACAGATTATAATAAAATCTACCTGTTCTACTTAGATACTAGGTACAAAATCTCAGCGTGTGATCTGTTAAGGTCATAAAGGAGTCTACAGCCTCAAGGTCTTGTTCACAAAGCAGGCAAGCCTGGCAAATACTCAACAAGAACAACTTCTCAGGACAGGCCTAGGAATCTGCCAAGATGGGCTGCACTTGCAGACCTTGAAAACACTATAAGGAGACACCTACAAATGTTCATTGCTTCACAACAGTAAAATATTTAGGGTTTTCTCCTTGAAAGGGCAATTTTGCTCTTTAGGATTTACAAGCTTGCTTGACTGTCAAGCTCTTAAGTTCCTTTCGCAGACTTTTTCGAGTTTCTAAGTTTACAAGCTCTGCAAAAATAGTGCAGAGTTTGCATTTTCTTTAAGTTGATAGATTGCAAAATATGTATAAAGTATTCACAGAGACTTTGTCCCTCAACCAAAGCCATATTTATTTAAAGATGCTCATAAAATTCTGTTAGCTACATCCCAGAAAAGCTCCCATCTCTTGAATCAGACTGTTGGAAGGATAATGGGGATAGTTTGCTCTCATCCTCTGCCTGAAGATTCTGTAACTGTGTGAACTGAAGTTCTGTATCTTGTGCAATTTTTGAATAGTTTTCATGGTTAACATCAAACAATTTGCAAGTTAAATTCAGACATTCATTCTGATATTAATTAGTTGTACTTCAAAATCGTTCACGGGATGCAATTTCAGTCAAACCACCTCTTTTTTTCAAATTTAAGTAACTCCAGTCGAGTAACAGATTGAGTATGGAACACGTAACTTTACCAAATTTATTAACTTGGAAGATGTCAGATATTATTTACATTCTATGAAATTGTATGCCAGTTATAATTGCAATATATGCCAGGTACAACAAAACTACTTGTTTTCCAAATGTCTATTTTGTCCTCTGCAGACAGCAGGTATGTTTTTACTAGTATTTAAACAGGGTCAGAGAAGACCTTAAGTGTATGGCAGAAAACCTAACAAACACACTTCTCAGACAGACAGAATACTGCTTCTCACCCCTTCTCTTCAGGGCTTTTTCTTGTTGGCTGAACAGGACCACTGTTTGGCTATGATGCGCCCCTCTATTCACCTATGTAAGCTCTCACCAGCTGTCTCGAAAGGCTCTTACTCCTGTGAACTGACTCACTCAGGCTTTTTGTCAAGCTGCATCTCTGATGCCTTCTTTGCTTTGGGCATCAGGAATTAATTATGCCAGTGGAGTGAAACTGGCATAATAATAAGATCACTTTCTACCTTTCCTGTTATATAATACAGTCACAGCAAGGTTGAACAGTCATAGCGTTTTATTGTTTTCCACGTAAAACTATGAGTGAAAAGAGAGAATCTTCATGAGTTAAAAGGATTTGGGATTTCCTGGGAAACACTGCAAGATGGAAAAGATTAAATTCTTTGAGAAGTGCAAGGTGAGTTTGGGTGGGGAGGGATTAAAACTGAATTAGGCTGAAGCAGTGTTACTTATTAGTTTGGTTATATGGTATGAGCCCTGTTGCTTGCACTGGAACCAAATAAAATGTTAGTATGTGAGAGTGAGGATTAGGCACGTAGCACCTTACCAAAGCGTTAAACGAAAAACGTTTTAGGCTTGACTATTTAATCTGTCCCACATGTCTGTCCTTCTTCCACCTAAGTGTCCTGCTCAGGCCATTACAACGACTTCAGTCTAAGTTAAAATCCACTGTCTGTGTAACTCTATTGATAGCTAAGATACTGCTGTGAGAACCTACATGTGTAAGATTACGGTTACATAGAATACAGTCTGCACTGGAGTGATGTACATTCTTTTTTGTTTTAAACAACTCAAATGCAGGTATTTAATAAAATCATCATGATGAGAAAAAAATATTTACTCAGGTTGAACAGAAAATATAAAAAACAAGTTTCCTTCTGGCACTCCCAGAGACACTCCTTCCCAATTGAATGAGTGACAAGAAAAAACGTATTTCTAACGTTCAGTATCCTATAACTTTAAAAATTAGTTCTATTTGTGCTGCAAAGCAAGTGCTGTTTACCCTCAATTCTTTAAACTACAACTGATCACAACTACAAAAAAAGAAACACTGTACTTTGTTACATAAAACTTTGTCATACAAAGTGTTCACTCAAGCCATTTTTAGACAACATCCTTATAAAACAGGTTTTTCTGATTTTGCTTACCTCTTGGGTTATCACCAACAATATTGGTTTTGCCGTTCCCAGTACCAGAGCAGCAATGTTGCATCACGCGATCCTGAGAGAATGTAACAATTTCCTCCAATATAGGACTCAGAAACGAGCAAGACAGGTTACAACATCCCAGTGTCCAAATATTACTTGCATCAGTTTTACCTGAACACATAAAACTGATTGTTTTAAAACTATGCTTTTATTTCTAAGGCAAAATAAATACATTAGAAAGGATTTTAGAAACATTTTTTTTTAATTAAAAAACGGTTCTGCAAAGAACTATAGTGGAGAGTACTATTTTTTTTTCTTGATTTGGTGGAAACTTATTTAAAAGTGCAGTAGTCCATACAGTCCATACAAAAAATATTTACAGTCCATAAATATTATACTTTATTCGAAGGCCAATCATGCCAGAAGGTTTTTTTTAATTCTGTATGTTTACATTCACTTTACAGACAGGAAATATGATGGGATTCTCTTTTAAGGCAAGTTTAAGGTAAGTTTACTGATGAAGGTAACAGTAAAAATGCAAATCTGATGATGATGTGGGAAACAGAATCAGCAGAAACTGCAGAACATATAGGACCCAGAAGAAATTGTTAGTGTGAGAGCATATATGTGCATATAGCATATGCAGCTTTTGAGCATCTCCTTAAACAGAGAAAAGGAGGTTTAGATGAAAAACTACCCTTGTATCCAGGTTTTTCCATCATCATTTAAACACTTGCCAATTATTTCATCCAGCATCCTTCCCCTTTAAGAATTTCTGTAATGTTCAAAAAAATCTCAGAAGACAGACCCTGGAAAAAACTCTTACCTATTTCATATAGGACAAATGCTTGTACCACTGATAAGAGACATAAATGTTAAAAAGAAAGGAAAGCCTAGGCAGTTAAAAATGTGCCATTCAAGAGCCTGTATAAACATGAATCTGACTATTACCTTTTAGCCTTAACTAAACAGGACAATATTTTCAGAAAAATGCAAATTTGGATGCTCATGCGTAGTGGATTTGCACGTGGGAGAGGAAACACATGTAAGGTCACCCACAGTAGATCTCTGCCAGACCACCCTGCCAGAGGCTGACTCCTCCTACACAACGAACATGTCGTGTGTCCTGCCAGTTTCTCGATCTGCCAGCAGCATATGTGATCCTATGAAATGAGAACGTAAGCACTAAAATCCATCTCACTGGATTTCCTGAAGCCTAGCAACTTCAGATCTTGTAGAGACAGGACAAAAGATACACACACACATTTAAACTTAAACCCTGGCAGTGTTTAAGGCCAGGCTGGATGGGGCTTTGAGCAACCTGGTCTAGTGGAAGGTGTCCCTGCCCATGGCAGGGGGCTTGGAACTAAATGATCTTTAAGGTCCCTTCCAACCCAAACCATTCTATGATTCTATGATTTCTTACGTGCCTACTTGACCCATTCAGGTAACATGGGCCAGGCCAAATTCTGCATCCAATGACACAAGGAAGTGTGATGTGTGATGCCATCGATGTATGACCTCAGATTCCTCAGCCCAAATTCTCAGCATTGTATTCATATCCAGCCACTAAATAACACTAACAGTAACAAAACACTTAAGGGAGTGGTTCTGAGGAAAGAACAAAAATAATGATAACAGCCTGATTTATAACAGAAGATCAAAAAGGTAATTGCATTAAAGTGGAGAAAAACAGGAAAAAAAAAACAACCAAAAAACAAGAGAAAGGTATTAATATCTAGAAAAAAAAGGGGAATAACTTGCTTTAGTATATGAAGAAAAAAATAGAATAACGTGATGCAATTTAAAGGAATCCCATATATTGGATTTCAAATAAAACACTGACAAAACTTATTAGGCAAGTATAATCATCCAAGAGAAATTGCAAAATTAAGTACTATCACATGAGCCTTTTCTGACTGGAAGGGGCAAAACCCTGGAAGGTACACTTAGCGTGCAGATCTACCTTGTATTGGAAAGGAGAGTAACTCGGGGATCAAGTCTTTCATTCATCGCTGTGAGTCTGTAACAGCATTCTATAGCAGTCACCTCTGCACACCAGGGCTTTAGTTTGTGCCACAGGGTCACCTAGCTGCCTCAGATGCTGACCAGTCAACAGAGTTAGTCAGAAAAAGTTACTGAACTTCACAGCTAGGAGCAGTGAAACACTCACAAACTACATCACCTCATTATGGCAATATACAAAAACATCTTACCAAGTGTGTATTTTTCCTTGAAAATTCAAGTTGTCAATTACAAGGGTTAGATTTGAGAATAATTTAATTATGTGACATATTTTTCAGCTGTACAGCCATAGGTATTCAAGTACCTGAGGTGATTTATACTTTTAGAACACAAGTTTATGCTATAAACATTGCTGAGTTATAGAGATCTCTCTTTCAATTATATTCTGTGTTTATAGGTTCTGTTCTAGAAAACAAACATTTTTCAAGGCTATTTGTTTGACACTTGTTCATGCAGTTGCACTGCTTTGTTAGTTTTACTTTGTAACTGTGCACTAAGGTTCAATTTCATCAAAACAAGAAATAAGCTTTTGCTCTTCTGTATTAGTAAAAAAAAAAAAAAAACCAAAAACATTAATCTCATAAGAGTTCTGCAACTTTTTTGTTTCCTTTAATATCAGTTATCTCAAACTTTACCATATGCACTCAGATATTCCTTTTTGACAGAACAAATTTTCTAGCTAATGTTTTATTTGACAGCTGTGCTACGAATAATTACAAGAAAAATAAGACTCAAGTCTCTGCACTACTGAATCTAAAATGCTGTCTAGAAATCATTCCCACTGCTGGAGGAAGGTTTTATTGTGCTTCTGCTGAACTAGCTGTGCTGAGAACCCATGATTTATGTTAAAAGTATTTCCTGTTAAAAAAACCCCAAACAAACCCAAAATCTAGTAGGAAAAAGGTTTCCTTTTTGTGTAAGTGCTAAAATATAATTGAATTCAACACTGGTGATCACTTGCCATTACGCATTACTGATCACATCATCGTTTTCCCTTGCTGTTCTGCCTATTTCAGAGTAAGGATCTCAACTACTATGTTCTCATTTTAATTCAAAGCAAAATGAACTACATCTGAATTCACTTGATTTAAACTAGAGCTAGACTTGCTATATTGACAAACAGGAGACACACAGAAGACACAAATCTTCTGCAGCTTTTCTGAGAACTGTATATTGGTTTATACCATAATTAGCTATGGTAGTAACGAGATGCCTGGTGTATCTGACTTACACACAGAGGACATAACTTAATGAGATATTTGTAGTTCAGATTGATACAGGATAAAGCTACCAAAATCATATAAGTTCCTTCCATAGGTGTAAAGCAAAATATATCCTTTAACATAAAAGAATTAGTTTTCTATTCATATAAATCAAGAATATACACTGAATATTTATTACTGCTAGCTAACTTTTCTGCAGATTCCTTTAAATTCACAGTTTTATGTAAATTTATTTTCATCAATGAGAAAATTAAACTAAGAAGGGTCTAACAAGATGTCTGTATAATGAATTGTAGGCAGTCAATATGAAGTAAATGGAACTTCTCCTTTATACTTAAGGCTTTAAAATTGCAAAAATGACAGATATGCTAAAATATGCCATGAGATCTAGTCTTAACAGATTTTCATTAAAGACCATCCTGTTTTGTTAAACACTTTGGTTTGCCAAGTGTGAAAAACACTATTAACTAATATATTTAAGAAATGATGACAAACATGTAGGATATTCCCTGGGGATTAATAACTTACTGGAAAGCTTGATGGCACACACACATTAACCACACCGGGTCATTAATCCCAAAGAAGTACCTTGCAGTGAGATCGCTATTCCCATTATAAGATAATGAAAGGGAAAAAATCATATCTGTTTTTTTTTCTGGGGCTCCATGGCTTTTAAATTCCTGTAGCTCTTACATTGGAAGATTCTTTTCTATTTAGCATGATACATGCATGACTTCAACGGTTTGGATACCTGCCAGCTGACAGACTAATTTAACTGCTGCCCCTTATGTCAATCAGTTTATGTTATATGAAAGAATTCAGTGGCTCCAAATCATTTTTTCTATTATAGCATAGATTTCAAAGGCTTTCATAAGTATTCTTTCACCAGATTTGAAGACTTCACTTCTATTCTTATTCTGTGGTGCTTGCCTGTATTTCCTCAAAACAAATTCTCTGGTGCTGAAAACAAACCAGAGTTAAATTCAAGTAAGAACTCTAAGAACAATTAATTCTCCTGGTATGCAAAGCTTCACAAAAACTCATTTACTTGTGGAAACGACAGTGTAAGAGCAGGCATGCCTGTCATATAGATTTGAAGTGTGATGCTATGACTAAACAAGAGCTCCTTGTCTTACATTTGCCATCATTCCACAAAAAATGATAGCACACAATGCACAGTAGCAGTAGGTAAGAAAAGATTTGACAAATATTATTAATAGGGGAATAAATACATTCTCCACTTTCTCCTCCCACTCCCCATTCCTTCTTTATTTGAAACAGTAGGTTGACGATGAACAGAAAAATCTTTTAGGCTATTCCCATAGTTTAAAAATACATTACCTGAGTCAGTAGAATAAACTCGGAAACTCTTGTCCCAGAAGCCACAGACCAAGATGTAACGATTATCAGAGGTGATAACAAAACACTGGGAATGTACCTGAATGCTTTGGTCTAAAAGGTCAGTGATTTGCCTTCTGTGCATACCTGTATTGCTGGCTGAACAGAAAGACACACAAATCAAGAAATTTTAGCATCCACATTCACAGAACAAAAGCACATTTTATAAACCTACATTCACGCCAAAACTACTCCTCACTGCTGTTACTTGGTTTTTGTGGCAGGGACATTTTCTTTCTACTTTTACTATAAAATACTCATTACACTTCTGGGAACAATACTAATTCCTTCTAGGATATATTCTAAAATAGAAGAAATCCCTTCTTTAAGTCAAATGCAGCTGACAAATATAAATGAAAGATTGCAAAAAAGGAATGATACATAAAAATGTAATATGCTTCCTTCCCCCCTTCTTCTAGTATAGGAAAATAAAAATTAAGAAACAAATGAAGGGAATGTAATTATAAGACAGTACATATACATATATGCTATATAGTGACTCAAATGCAGCAGACAATGGAATTAAGATTTCAATATCATACACAATTTGTATTCCATTGCAAGCACTGTAAGTTTAAAAAAGAAAAACTACAGTAAACATCACTACCATTTCACACTTTTTTGAGCATTGCACAAAAATTAACCAGCTTATCTCACAATCCCCTTCAGCGTCGAGAGAAAATATTTACCCTACTTTGATCACCTGCTGTTTTATTTCCCCAGATAATCTTGTATTGTGAACCCGCAGAATGGACAGACATCAATTAATGAACACATTTTTCACATTATATTTTGTCCTTGTTAATTGATGTGTGTGCATGTATATATATACGGGTCCCTATAGATACATACAATGAAAATCCTACACTGTAGGAAGAACTTTTAATGTGCTTTGTTCCCGAGGGAACCTGACTCCCATTCCAGGCAATTAAGTTCTCCTGGGCCGGGGTTTGTCTGCCGACTGCTCGGAGCACCATTACTTCCACTCCAGGTGGTCCCCCGGACCTGTCTCTGTCCTGGTCTTGTGCTCTTCTTTACTCCGTTTTCTTTTAACTTCTTTCCATTGCCACAAGCTAGCTATCCCCTAAGCCTTGGGCTTATTCCTTTTACTCTACATCAAATCCTTAATTTATTTAGGCTTTCACTATTTTAAAATGTTGATACTGTCTTGTCCATATGGGTAGCAATAATTTAGCAAGGTATTGCCACCTGCTCTGCAGGTAACACATAACGGGGCCTTGACTGCTGTTGGGACCACTTAAAGAGTAGCAACAACACGTTATAAATGCACAGTATAAATGCACAGTGAAGCGTTCTGTATGACAAAATAACGGCAAGCAAACCCCCAAAATACATGCAGATTGACACATTCAGTGTGGATAAGACCTTCAAAAAACTTCACCTCAAAAAGAGGTCTAGGATCTATGTCATATCAGACATTGGTGTTCTACATCTTCGTGTGCAACTGGAACATGAGGACAGCAGGAATCCCTCCTTATGACTAAGACAGCAACAAGATTCCTGCTATAACCATAAAAGTGCCATTTTGTGGTCCTCTTAGGTGCCATTTCTAGGTAAATGTGTCTAGCCACAATTAAAAACCTTTAATATTATCTACATAATTACTTGCTTGTACCCAATGATGCTACTTAACAGTGACAAAGAAAGCCTTAAACCTTTTAAACTATGTCCAATATAATCACAAGGCCGATTTGACATCTATTGTAGGAAGAAAATATTAAACCATTTTTCAGAACTGTGAACATTAATTTTAAAGGTGTTTATACCAAACAAAGGTCAAAGCATTTTGTAAATTAAAGGCAAGCCTAAAAATGGAATTATAATTTTTAAATCATGAAAAATGCAAATGAAAATAAAAATTTTATTTCCTTCCTAATGTTCTTCACAATACGTAGAAAAATCATCAGACAGACCAATGTGATTTTGGTTTTTTTTTGCTGTGTTGTTCATTTATATTTTTAAGATCTACTTGATAGCAGGTTTTAAAGCAGAATATACATTTCCTGCTCCAAACATTTTTTGGATAAAATCTATTTCAAGAAGGAAAGGAGAGTTACAGCATGTGTCTTCCTCATTATAAATTATAGGTATTGCATTATTCAGATGGAAATTGATTTTCAAAACTTTGGAAAAACATTTTCATTTTACCAGCTCTATCAAATAGTTTAATATGCCTACACTGTTCCTGATTTAATTATCATAGAGCTTACACAGCAAAATGGCTACACAGCAACAGCCTGTATGTACAGACAAATACAACGCAGTTCCTACTGTGATATGCATATTAATTTTGAAATTAATACTCACTGGCTGACAGACCTGTCGTTCTAACCTATCCAGGCAAGTTCATTTTTTCTCTGATTTTAACATGCTTCTATATTTCGCCCCTTCACTTCTTTTTCACTTAAACTACCATCCTGAAATGGACAGTTTAAAAACCAGAGTTAAGTCTGAAGTCTAATAGATTTGGGAGATAGGGAATCCTGTCGTCTTTGCTCCTGTGAACTGTCCTACAACTAGTTTGTATTTTGGGGTTAGGTTATTTGAGTTTTTCTTTTTTGACCACATTTAAGGTTCCATTTGCCATGCTACAGACTCCTGAATTATAGTCCAAGTACACACTCCCCAAAGTTGGGTCTGTAACAAAAGAACTGACCAAACTCGAACCATGCTAACAGAAAAATCAGCTCTATATAAACTAATAAACCTCTATAATAAAAAGCCATGAATTGAATCCATTACACTGAGTCATTAAATGAGAGAGACATTCCTCCACCCCTTTTTAATAAAAGAAAAACATACACAAATTTAACTACTGATGCTGATCAAAAGATGCAATACCCTTGAAAAATGAATACTAATATCTCAATACCAAAACGGCGTGGGCAATATATTTCAACTTTGAAACCGCTTTGCAATTACACATTAATCCCCTCAGCCTGAACAGCAGGTCTATGAAGAAAGGATTGATCTCCTTTAATGATGAAACCCTGGCACCATGGTTTTATTTTTCACAACACGGTGCAGTTAAGAACCCCACTGTTATTATGAAAATTTCCTCAGCAAAGGAGCTCCATC
The DNA here is from genome assembly GCF_013368605.1 of Nyctibius grandis. Taxonomy (NCBI): domain Eukaryota; kingdom Metazoa; phylum Chordata; class Aves; order Nyctibiiformes; family Nyctibiidae; genus Nyctibius; species Nyctibius grandis. The sequence goes on along the minus strand of NC_090663.1, from coordinate 70,097,583 downwards.
ACATTACCAGTGCACCAATTCATCATAACGTGCCTCGCTCCTGCTCATCAACAAGTCTGAGTGATGAAAAGATCCAATATTATCCTGACAGTACTTCATGCACATTCTCAATCACACATTATTACAGCATCCATATTAATTTTCACTGACACGCGTCCTAGGCCTGTTCAAATTAGGCAAACCAACGAGGGGGAGTTGATGAAATACCAGCATAGCCACAGCTCATTGCATTCCAATTTGCATGCAAATGGTTTATCAGGAAAATTCCATTCCCAGCAACCAGCAAGTGAAAAACAACCGTAATCTACACTTCAGGGCCACCATACAGAGCTTAATGAATCGCAAAGAGAGAAGGAAGTGACAGACCTATGAGAGGATCGATTTCCACTGGCAGCTGGTAAGGTTGGTCTTGTACAGCACCTTGATGAGCTGGAATTCAAGAAAGAAGGTTTTAAAACTCTGCCTTTTTTTAACATGTGAAGCCACATACATTTTATAAATCAAAGCTCTGTCCTTTTTTTAACTATTCAAGATTCTTCTGCATCAATTGAATTTAAAAAAAAAATCCAGGTGCTTTCGCAGGCTGCTTATTAAACATTTATTTTAGATTAGTGCTATTCTGAATGTATGCCATCAGCAGCAGCTCCAGTCCTGAGCCATAAGCTCTAGCAGATGCTTTACTGGCAGCCTCTCCTGTCGCAACAAAACAAAATTAAGTGGTAAAGAGCACTGAAAACAAAATGTGACAACCATCTGCTGACTGTAGCAAATACTATTTTCCTCTTTACTTTTTAAAGCACTGCTTTGAACAAGTGAAGCACAAAGGACATTTTTTTTAAAAAGTCAGTTTATGATGCAGACAGGGAAATCTCATAGTCATCCACTATTTAAGGATTCATCCATCACCAAAACCCATTTATTTGCAAGTTTGCATAGAAGTTAATATATGATTCTGCCGACCTACATTTCATCTGGGCACCTGGCACACTGGTGAAATGTTTACCTCCTGAATTTTCCCTTCAGTGTTAAAAAAAAAGCCATTTTTTTCCACAGCCTCACTAAAAACAAGCAAGCAAACTTCTTCCCATCTCCAAACAGCCCACAAGATGTTTTTGGAAGTGGAACAAAAAATAATGGCTGAATACTTACACCTATGATTTTTCTATCTACCGTCCATAGCTTAATATAAAAATTAGTATCAATAGAGGGGTTTCATAAGTCATTGGGAAGTCAAAGTTCTGCTGCAATGAAACACTAACACTCAACAAAACATGAAATCCACGTGACAAAGTGGAGGCACCCTGTTGGGTCCCACTGTCATTAGATGTCAGCAAAGCCACCAAACTCATGCACAAAAGCAAGAAAGAGATTTTTAATTACACATCAGTGACAACTGGTCACTTGGCAACTTAACTTTTTTCTCATGATGCCTCATTAGTAAAGACAATGCTAAGCCCACAACAGGAGATACGGAGTAGTAATGATACCTGCCCTCTAATCCTAGCACACCCCATTTAGGTATAAAATTTGAAGGCAACAATAGTGAAGGCTAGTCTCAGGAGTCCATACCCAGATATCTTAAGTGTAGTACTCCATTAACAGCCTGCAGCGGATCAGCGTGCTCTCAAAGAAGTGAGGTGAGGTGGGTTTTTGTTGGGTTTTGGTTTTGTTTGGTTGGTTTTTGTCTTGAACTGTAGGTTTTCTTGAGCTCTTTGCAAAGGCAAGAGAAGTGTAAAATGCATCTAAATGAAAAAAAATAGTGACTCAAAAGCACAGCTTACTGTTCTGTCTTTCAGAGGTGAGGGGAAAAACAAAATCTGAAGGTTTTGTTCAACTCAGAACAGTTGATTACTACACTCAACAACTGGTTGCTTGCTCAAAGATCATCAACCAGCAGACTTACAAGGAAATCAAAATCAATTCCTACCACTTTAGAACCTCTTCTTTTCCCATGACTGTTGTATGTCCACAAAGGCTATTTTTTAAAAGCCCTGAATATTATATGCCCAAGGGCACACATCCAAAGTATGAGAGGATATTGCCATCCTCCTTTCAAACAAATGTCAAGAGCCCTGTAAATAGTTCTTGCTCACAACTTGTTATCTAGACAAGCCCCCCTTCCCCCCTTCCTTCCCACCTTTCTTTTTAAGCATTTCTTGGGTGGGTGAAATAATACATAGATGTTTCTATTTGTACAATGTTGAGAGGTAATTTGTAAGAATTAGGAAAAAGTGTGGGAGTCATCTGGCTTTTTTCAAAGTGTAATCAAGGACCATGGGTCCAGATTTCTCAGTAGGAATTTCAGTGATGTGAGTATTACTCTGGAGCAAATATCTTCTATTTAAATTATTTGAGTAGAAGCTCTTTTTTCCCTTTCTTGAAAAGCCTTTGATCAGATTTACTGCATAGCACTAAAATAAACTACCTTTCACGGCTTGGGCCTGAGCCTGTCATAGTCAGGGAAAGGAGGACGAGCGCCTTTAAGGTTAGAGAACATTAGGATTGAAAACAGACCGACTATATTCTCAAGTCCAACACATTTTTAAAGGAAAATTAATTTGATTGGTTGCTCTGCAAATGGACATGTTGTCTTCCTTTCATATTGACAAATACATAAGCACCTAATAACTTTGGGATGTTTCAGTTACAGAAGATACAGATTTCCCACATATTTTATCTTCTAATTCTCATTGAGTAGCTTTAACATCAGAATACGGTGTTCATAACCAACTAGAAAAAGATAGCAGAAAAGATTTCAGGCAAGTTCTATATGCTTTAAAACTTGTCTTTGACATGATATGATTCAGGCTTCCATCTGACTGAAAAACAAATTCAAGAGGAAGAGGGTGACCTTATCTCGATCAATTAGTGATATACTGTTTTTGCCTTCTTGCATAGTGCCTGATGGCCTAGAAAACAACATATTGTTGTTACAAACCTTTTGTGTGCTACACATCTTTACTACACAATAGTTTAGATTACCTTTTTAAGGAGAAACTAAGTCCACATGTGAAAAGCATGCTGTGTCAATGAGCTAGACTTGCTCTTCACACTTTAAATTTAAAACAGTTCTGCAGCAAATTTTGAAACGGACAACAGAAGTACTGCTTGATGGCAGTGGTTTCTTAGGCTAACTTTAATTTACTTACCAGGAAGATTATGCCACTTGTTTACAGCAAACAGCCTATTTGCAGTAACTGTGATCACAGCAGGGGTGGCCAGACCAGGCTGGGTGTTGGCTGCTACATGAGTGACAGGGGAGTTGGATGGGAACTTTAGAACCATGATAACGTCCTGTTGAGCTTGGTCTGTGAACATCAACGGACTCTGCAGGAGGAGATACTGTTGAGTGCACACAACAAGAACCCAAATACACAGGAAAAGAAAACATGGGGAGAAGGAAAGACGACAGGACAAGAGAAGGAAGATTGCATTAAAACACACAAGATCCAATAGCAGCTGCAGCAAAAAGCAAATGCAATAATAGTGGACAGGTTTGCGGAAACAACCATTTTAGGCAGAAAAACCTTCATGTACACGATTAATTTGAGGGCATTGTTGAACACAGGGTGTCGATATACAAACTTTGCTACAGATCACAGCAGATTAAACTAAACGTTTCCAATCACCTGTCTCTGCCAAAAGAATTCTCCTTCATATCTGCAGAGATAGTGTGTCAAGGAAAGCAATGCCAAACTAGGAGGGAACAAAAAAAAAAAACCACCCCAGTGAGCAAAAGAAATTCCTGCTCCCAGAGATTGTCTCAAGTTGCATTAAATTGGCAGACTGCAATTCTTTACAAGCCAGATGAGAACATGAAAGCACATTAAAATAAACAGATACACACATACACTAGATATATGTTCTGTATATATTTCTGGTGTACAAAAATAAGATTTATGAATGCAAAGTAGAAGACTTCACTGCAAATGTGTTTCAAAGGACAAACATAATTAAATGCAGTTGTAAAGAACATAAAGTGGACGTGATTACAGACCTGCGTTGCTTCTAGAAATACTAAAGGGAGCGAATGAATCCAGACTCTCATTTTCAACATAGTATTTTTAGGTTTTAGTTTCTAATTTAATAAGTTGAAAAGTTTAATAACTTTTTAACTGAGCTCTCTAACAACACTGCAAATGTCAAAACAAAATATTGAGGACTTTAGATCCGGATATCAAACATAAGGAAGAAAAGCAAAACTTAATGCGTTTGTGATTGTGTGGTGTACCTAAAAAAGAGAACTCCACCAAGATGAAGAAATACAACCATCCTAGTCACCAGTAGCCATATTGCTCTAGTATCTGTAATTTTCTAATAACTGAATTAGAACACTAATGAAGTGTTCTTGGCTATTTTCCACCTGCAATATTTCACTACATATATGTGTATGTAAGTGCATACATTTAATGTATATTTATACAGAACTAATAAAAAATTAAATACATTTGCATTTTTATTATCACTCCTTTTTAAAAAGTTATTAAGAGTACTTAGAAAAACATATTGCTCTATGAATTCCTATTTACAGTCTTTGCATAAAGGTGTAAATAAAAGCAACTAATAAGCTACCCAGACACCCTTCTGAGCAAGTGGCTAAAAGCCAATCAATATTATGAGTTAATCCTCCCTGGATGCTCATTCAATTAAAGGTGTCAGTAATGCCTCATCTGATGTGGCCTCAATTAAATCCAGCTATCTGATGGTTGAAAGCACAAGGGGATACAGCAACAGCAGCAAAACCAGACAAATAGGCAGCCTACGTGTGACTGCTAATTACTACACCTGGTGTATATTATGGCTTGTGCACTTAACACAGCACGTGGTAGCTTTCAATTTGGCTGTATTCATGCATACATGCACACACATACACATGAAAACAGAAAACTCAGTAAATAATACAACTAGAAATAATTCAAATTTGTGACAGGAAAAACATCCTTACTGTATTTCAGCTCCAGGAATACTACTTTTAAAACCACTTAGTATAGTGCATTACAAAATCACGTCAAAGTACAAAACTGGTCAAAGCAAGTGGAGAACTAAGGGTTTTTTTCTGTGTGTACCTCAGGCCAAAGAAACCACAGGAGTTAGAAACCATTAACTTCATAGAATTTAACTTCTTCCATTACATACTAAATCTTTACTAATTCAACATCATGAAAAATATTATGATAAAACCACACAAATTGCTTCCTGGCATCAAATTTATTTATATAACAATGGGTCTGACAAACACGTCAAGAATCGACTTCTCAAGTTCCTCCTCTTCCTAAAACAAATCCCTCCAAATTAGGGCAAGCGCCCAGTGCATGGCACCATGACAGACGGACACACATATGGCATGTAGCTGTATGATGAAGGTGCTTGGGCTCCCCAACATCCTCTCTCTTTCAGAAGAGCCCCGTGGGTTGCACACACAAGTCACTGCAGTGGTCTGCAGCCCTTGGAGACTACGTGGGAGGTGCAATGGGCCAGCAGATCACTAATCAGCACAACCAGCTCTGTCCACCCAGTACATGGGATCCCAGGGCAGGAGCATGTTTACAGCACAGCTGTCAAAGTATAGTATGTACTGGCTGCAGAAAGGGTGGTGGGGATGGGGGGGACAGTCAGCTGAGCAAGTCTCATGTACAACAGATGACATATTTGAGGAAGGCTAGTAGCTCAATTTGACTAGAAAGTCTACATTTCTCAGGCTCCTACATCACAGGGTTTGTAAGCTACTTTGGAAACATTTCAGATTTTTGTGTTATTTTTCTAAAATCTTTTGCACTTCAGATATGTTTTAATTTAATAACCTTAGTCTGCTTGAGTGGTACATATGTCTTACAGAACATACAAGAAAAAAATGTCTTTTTTTTTATATTTCAGTGTAAAATGTCCATCTTAACAGTAACAGAATGTAACCTTTTGAAAAACTTGTGAATTAGCACACCATTTGCTCCACTTGTCAGAGTATCACTTAACATACTTAGTTCTGGATCTATAACAACACAAATGATATTTTAGACCCAAGGACTGCACACAACATGATACGGAAAGTAATCAGTAATAAAATAATCATTTGTATAATAAAATTACATTAGACACAAGTAGAGGTAAAAGGGAAAGCATGTTAATGCTCACTGCCTGGATTTTATCACCCTAGCTTTACTGCAAAAGACATTTAGTCACATTCTTTGCTATGTAAGTTTCAGCTCATGAATTCCTAGTAATCCTGGTTTTAGGGGAAAACCTATGCCTGGGGGAAAAGACAAGGAACTTCCACCTCCTAAATCCATGCTTCTTCGGGAATCTGCCAAAGATTAACTAAATTGTCTCCATGATGACTGGCTCTCACCTGTACAGGTATGGTATTAACAAAATCAACTGATGAAGTGTTCTTAGATTACAGTGACAAAAAAGGTCTGTACTAGAAATCAATACAATCCTTTCAGCAATAAATAAAATAATAGTTAAGCACTGCATACACTCCCAGTCCTGCAAAATCGTAACTCATCTGCTGTTTTTAATAACACAACTCCACAACCACATAAAAGCTGGTTCTGTAACTTTAAGATAGCAAAGGAAGTGACCAAAATGGCAGGTCACAAAGAGTTAACATGGCACTTACCACCTGCATGGCAGAACTTCTCGGAGGATGTGGTTCTATGAGCAGTTGGGAAGGGGTCTGTCCAAAACTTCGTATTTGAGCTTCAACAGCCTGGAAAAGGCACAGGCAGGTTTGCATGTTAAGAGGTGCTAATTACAGGCAATAGAACCATAACTGTCACCTGAAAATGTCATTCCACACTTCTGGCTTGTTTCATGTTGAAAATCAACCCCGTGTGTTCACTGTGGGGCTAAGTGCTTGGCACTGGTACTAAGAATGAGGTAATCATTTTAGTACTGTGGATGCTATTTCCATGAGAAACTCTGCAAAACCTCATCCTGCTCAATGATATTAAACAGAAACAAGCTATTATAATCAGAAACCCTCTTTACTGGCTCCATTTTTCCTTTCTAACACTGGCTTATCCTGTTTGTATCATAACTCAGAAACAAAAGTTAATTTTTAAAAAGTTTCTATAGGTATTAAGTGTTCTCCTTTCTATTTAAACTCCATTGCTTTGTTTCACAGCAATAACTACAATGAAAGTGACACCGAGATTTTTTATTTTCATTTTTTTCAAAAACACAAACAACTTTAGGATGCATTAAACTACCGACAGCAAGACGAATATTAAATGCAGCTAAAGGAGAACGTGAAGATATAATGCAACGATTTTTTCAGAAAAGTTTCCCTGTATCTTTAGCAACATGTTTTATCACTTTCTTCATAGGGCATACATGAAAATACCATCTCGTGCTTAGTGATTTCTTAAAAATAATTATTCTGAAATGTGTGAACTTATACCTCTTGCCTAAGCACGTCCAACTAGTTTTCCGTGTTGCCACCTATTGGTCCAATTGCTTAAAGATAAAATCAAGCAGCCAAAATTCAAGTTATTTCTTGTCAGCCAGGCCCCTGCACTATCCACAGAAATATGCTAATACTACAGAAAATCTTAAATCATTCAGCTTAGATTAGATCTCTTTCATTCTGAGCTAAACTAAGTAAAATTACCTTGCATTTGCTGGGGGCTAACAGATTGCATGTGGGCCAATACTTCAGTTTCTCTGTTGCATGGTGCATTGAGCCTTACATTCTCAAAAGTGTCCAGTGATGCTGAGTACCTAAGGTGAGGCATTAGCAAGTCCTACTTTCAAAAGGAGTCCTGAAAATGAGGCCCTTCAAAAAAGTGTTTTAATTGGGACGCTTAAATACTAAAACACATAACCAGTAGCCACTTTTTAGCTATTAGAACATCATGTTTTTCTCTCAGAGATTCTTCTTCTTCGTGGTTCAACGTAACTTGAGGCTCCTTACACTTATATTTCCTGTTCTATTTTAGCCATCCATTAAAATTTTTGAGACAACGGAATAACACTTGTGCTGATCTTATTCTTACAAACAACAGTTTTTAGATAATAATAAAGACCATTACTAGGACACGCAATGTTCTCCTCTTACAGAAAAAACAAAGCCAAAAGTAGAATGCACCTGAGGCCTTAAGATCATCAAAAATAATCATCCTCTGACAGGAAACATGCCATCCAAAACACTTGACCTTATTGCATTTGGCAGGGCTTTGAAACATCTGAACTCACCAGAACAGGAGTTGCAATTACTCTATGGACAGATTCTAACACTCTTGCCCACTCTGGGAAGCACCTTAATCTTCAAAGAACTGGTGAATAAGTAAGTTTATCAAAAAGCAGGCTGAAATCTGATGTACAAACACTGTAGTTCAATGAGTACTTCTTGAGGAACAGCAATATCAGATTCATGAAACACTAAAGCTCAGTAAGACCATCAGTCCCCTTCTTAGTGATGAGACATGCTACATTAAAATACAAATCTGGGTTTTTGTGACTTGAGTTATCAAGGGAATCACAAGGGCATAGAATTCGAGGTCCCTTAAGACATGAGGCATTAACAAAGCAACAGCATACTGGTCAGCAGCTCTACCCTCTTCATAAAAAGCTGCTAGTTGCAAAACATACAGATTTAAAAGATTTGCCTACATTTACTTGCAGATTGAGTGAAATATTTTTACTAGCAAATGGAAATTCTGCATTGCATTGAGGGTAGAACCAGAAGAACACAGGAGGAGCAGAATGCAGACACTCCTGGATGTCAGTTGTTCTGTGCTTGTTAAAATCTTTAGGGCAAATCTACAGTCTATAGGATCTAGTATTTATTTCCTATAAAATATATATATACAATATATTATTCAAAACGAATAAAATATTCTTGAATTACAACTCCCATACATTTCTTTTAGAGCTGAAAATAGAATAGATAAAATGAGGAAATAATAAGCTTCAGATTTGTTAACTTCCTTGTATGTTGACTTATGATCAATACAGAAACTTCCATGCCCAAACAGCCCGCGCTCAGCAGTTAAAGGAAGCCAGAATTTTGTCTTACCCATGAAATCTGGTATGTCCTCTAATTCCCAATGCTACCTCTACAAACTCTACTCTTACATAGTGCTAGCACTAAGAAAGGGAAAATTAAACACAAGACACCACATATTGATGCAGAGCATTTCAAATACTTCAAATACATTTTCGTCATAACAAGAGTCCAAACCGATGTAGAACAAAAATCAGATGTTATAATTAGTTTAATCAACGAAAGATCAGCAGTCAGAATGCTATTTTCCACACTCTCAGAGGAACTCACCACCTTCCAGCAACATAAAAAACTGGAAGAGACATAGTTATGATTTCATTGCTTACTCACATACATGATGCTCATCATTGTCACACTTTTAGACCACACAACAGCAGCAGCAGAACAGCTGTTTGTGTCCCACCTACCCTCACTGCAGAAGAGAATCCCTCTGAGATATCAAAACCAAGCATAAAATATTCTACTTAACCCACAAGTAGACAGTCACTGCCTGTTTTCACACAGTGTTCTGTCAGAACTGGTGAAACTGGTGACCAATGGGACAATGATTTTGCCAAAGCCTGCCTTAGAGGACCATAAATTCTCCATTTTCAGTCTTTAACAGACAGTTTCTACATCCATGTTTATGATTGAGCTTGAGTTTGGAATTTACAGTTCTGGCACAAGCAAGTCTTTTAGACTCATTAGGTTCCACCTGGTCCTTCCATAAAATATGAGCGCCTACATTTCCAGGATTACAATAGCTCCCTGACACAATCTTTCCCTTTCAGCCAACAGAACCAGGAAAAACCTACATTCAGATCATGTCCTACCACAGGTAACAAGGTTTTATAAAACATCAAAACTGTACATAGAGTAAAGGCACAGATATTGGTATCTGTATGTCCTCTTTACTGATGTCTTCAGAGATCCAAAAGAAATTTGAAAAACTGTTGAATAAAGGCAACAACACTTGGACAATTATGTCTAGACATAGTGGCTAGACTTCAGCATAAAAACTTTTTGCATTCCTTTTAATTACCAAGAAAAAAAGTAAATATTTCTTTATTTCTCTTCAACATTTCTTAATTATGACCAAGAGAGTGTACTAGCAACCCCAAATGATTCCTTCCTTTTCCCAGATTGTATTCAAAGTCAATCCAGATGTCACCTCCACGTTCTGATGATGACTCAGTCAGAAGGATCACATACAGAAGGATGGAAGATGACCTCCCTCTGTCAGCAGAAATACATGATGGTAGAGCTAGAATAAATCCTCATTCTCTCAATGTATGTAACAATAGAAAGAGAAATACAGGGCATTTTAGCCACCAGATGTCACTCAGACTTTTGTTCAACCTGTCAAAGAAAATCAGCTAGGAGCAGGGAATCTTTTCCTCAGAGAGATAATTAATATCTCCTTTGAAGAAAACAACCTACCACTTACTTGAGAATATAGAGTAAAATGACCATCAGTCAAAAAGTCATCAACTCACTTTCTAACAAATTATAGCCCAGCTTCTAACTTAATTTTCTTGAAAAAATGTATTACTAGCATTAGTTAGTATTACTAAGAGATGGCCAGCTTCTTCTAGTGGCAGAGAAAAGGCATGTGTTCTCACATTGCTGAATCCCTCTGGAGCATACAACCATTTAGATTATTGTAGGTAGAAAATTTCTTTGGGAAATTTGTACAACTAGTTTCACATCTATTAAAGGCATTATATAACTGGAAGGGAATAACCTTTGTTTGAAAGATCTTTAGTTCCACAAACTCTTATCTCTGAAAACGTGCTGCATACCACAAAGTAAAAGATAATATCATTCAACATTTTGTTTCACTGCTTCTCATATATCTCAGTAAAATAGTCTTCATCCTGTTAATCCTCTACAAAAACAAAACTTTGGTAAGGCCAGAATTGTTCCAGATGCTACAAGAAGAAGTAATAAAATGAAACAAGGTAACTAACCCTTTACAATAATCCACACAGTATGCATCTCAAACCACATACTTATATGATAAACACGGTATTTAGAATGTTAATGAATTTATAGGTATGAAAGCCATGAGCAAATTTCACAAGCTAACATTTATCCGATTACCACAATAACCTGTTCCTAAAAACGTCTCCTGGATCATCTCCTCTTTTCTTGGGAGGTGGGAAGGGGAGAAGGGGAATAGGGAAGTAAATTAAAGAGGAAGAGTGAAAAACTTGAAAACTTGCCTTAGCTATAATGTAGCTTTCGGCCACTGCTTAGTACGGATATTTTCAGTGTCTGAACTTACCCTCTAATCTAACTGTGAAGAAAGTTAATTCAACAGTATGCAGTACCCACCAAATACGGCTGTAAATTTTTTGGGAAGGAGGGTGCTGGGGAGGTTGAACACATGGATGCAGTTAAGGTAAAAACAGATGTTTGTTACTTTTCTTTGCAGCAACACTCAGAAACTAAGTCAAAATTGCTTTTTTTTCATGTTTATGTCTGAAGGAACTATAAAATTAAATATGAGGGAGGGCGGGTGGAGAGGGAACTGCAGTGAATGTCACAGAGAAAGAATGAAACAGTCTCCAGTTTTGAACTCAAATCCTGAAATGAAGGCCCATATAGTTAAAAGGCAAGACATACACCATTTAACTCTAGATTTAAAGACCTTTAAAAGAGACTAGCTCAGAGTTGCTTTCATCGTGCCTGCTCAGACACAAAACACCGAATTCTCTGAAGAGCCTAACGGCGCAGCACACCCATGTTAAAATGCACACCTCGGTCTGAACGCACAAGCTGCATTCGCTACGAAGAGGCTACTTTCAGTCAATGTGCCTTTACAGATCTACACCGAAGTATTTCTAGTTACTTCTCAAACCTGTAAGATTTAATTGCCAAACATTTGAAAACCCAAGTAAAATAACATTGTGCATTGCAATACATATTCTTCCAGCATACGTGTTAGGGACAGAAAATGTTTTGGGTTCATCCTCTATCTTTCTACCCAGTATTTATGTCCAGAAAATAACAGCTCTTGCAAAAATAATTACTTTGGCTCTCTGCCGCTCCTACCTCACTTTTCAATATTCAAAAAGGTTTACACACATGTTCCTCAGTGATTTCTATTGGCTTGAGTAATACATAATTATGATTACTTGCTTTGCCTTTCCTTCCACCCAGATGTTGCTTTACAGCATCAGAGAACACAGAATATTTGACAGGTTTCCCCTCAGATGGTGAAGTTGAATGCCTTAGTGGCCAGCTGACTAGCTCCTTTCCCCATGAGACAGTGATTAAAATCAAGCTTTGATAATAAGTGATCAAAAAACCTCTTCTGACCAGATAGTCACAGTCCTATGGTAAGATTCTTAGTTAAATTCCTCACGGACTACAGAGACACAGATAACACTAGCCAGAGAACAAGCACGATTCATAAAAATTGCTGAAAACAGGCTAAAGCTCATAGAAGAGCAGCTCTTTGTAGTACCATCTCCCCTTGTTTCATAACAATCCCCATTAGCTCAAGACTGTAAAAAATGGGCAAAAAGCTTTTCTGACACAGGCAATGTATATGCTTGCTGACTGTACAACTGCCCTGGGGATATTGCACTACACTTGACCCAGGGAAAAAACACAGCACTCAAACATTAGTATCATAAATTCACACACTCCCATCCACTGTTTTAAAAATAAAATGAGCAGCCTAATTTCTTCATGCCAAACCAGAAAAATCTTTCTCTGGTTTCGACTTCACAAATCAACCTTTTGATATTGAATCCCTTCAATTTTTTGTTTTATCGTTGCGCTATTCACTTAACGTACTGGTTTAAAGAAAATTGCCTATACTAGCTTTGAAATCTAACAAATGGCAGCAGAGGGAAGGGAGCAAGGAGAGGAGAAAGGCTAAAGAAAAGATACTACAAGATCAAGAGTTACATACTGTTCTCTAGGTATCATTAAACACGCCTGCAAAATGTTTGTGATATATCCTCGGTTAACCAAGCAGAGTGTAAAAGATGCCTGCTGCAACTCACTAATGCAGTTACTACTTCAAGTAACACAGGTTTATGGCTTCAGAGCTGAAGTGTGGGCAGAAATACTGTCAACAGCCTGCAGAGGGGGACATTATTAGAGCACACCAGCAAGTTGGTCTGAAGTAAAAAGTGCACAACCTTTGCCTGCTGCGGTGCATTAGGGATATATGTAACAAAATTGAGTATGCCTCATTACACAAGAAAACAACATAGAAACGCAGAAATGAAAGCCATCAAATATAAATGAAGCATAGGGTTTTTTTTCTTCCTTCCTTCCAGCTTCCTTGCAAGAAACACATCTGTTGTATAATACTTCTCTTTTTTTTTTTTCATCTCCCCTAATTTCAGTTCCTTCTGTTTGCTCAAAGTACCACAGTTGTTTGTTTGGAAGTTGGTTACTAGTCTAACCACTTGTTATTTATTAAATTCAAACTACTATAGATACCTGGAGGGTGGAGGGGTTACCCTACATAGGATTCTTTTTTTTTTCAAAGCTATTTGCAATTCAATATATGAATAATACTTTCTTCTGTTCGCATCACAGAAAAGTGTAGAAGGGAGCACAGCGTAGGATACCTTCCACCACACCTTTAAAAACAAAAATACTACCCCAGCTCTTAAACTACATTAAGAAATTTTCTGTGAGAATAAAGAAAAAGCAAGTCTTTTTGTCCAGACAAATCAATATGACAATTACATGGCAGTCATTAAAGTAATCACAGTTTGTGAGAATACAAATAGATCCCCCTCAGGGCCACGCAAGTTGCTCCAATCTGCATATATACATTCCAGGCATATTGAACAGAGGCATAGCATGGCCTGGCTGCAATCTCCAGTTCATGCAGCTGTCCGTCTACTGCAGCGTAATCCCAGCTGCCAATCTGAAAGAAACCAGTTAGTCAGAGCAGACACAACCAACAGAAACAAATGTCACTCAATAATGTTCAGAGGCACTGGGTTCATGGATAATTTCAAACAGTATCTCTGTCTGGAGTACTGATGTGCTCATTCAAAACACCTAAATCTCTGGCTACTGGAAAGAAGCAGATAAAAAAACTAGAACTAGAAAAACAGGTCTGGTAGTACTTCAAAGAGACTAACAAAATAAAAGAGAGAAAAGAGTCTAAAAAGAAAGTTAAGATTAATTTAAAGACCTGCAAATAAAACTGGATTCAGTACAAGCAAAATCCTAAGCAGCTCTGGGGCTAGCTTTTTAAAATACAAGAGTCTCCGTTTTATTTGAGCACCACAACCAAAATTGCCTCATTTCTCTCTCTGCTGTGGCAGCTGAAGACTTCTAGAGAGCAACTCCTTGCTTTCATTTAAAATCAATAATTATCACATAGAAAGCACTGGCATTGCTATGTGCCATACCTTGAAATGTCATCGATTTCTGGCATTATTCATTCACTCCTCTAAATAGCTAAACATAATCTTTAAAACTTGCTACCTTCACATAGTCTACTTGCTACTTAGCTGACTCCAAATTTTTCTGATACAAAACTTTTTCCTCTGGAAAAAAAGCGGTCTGTTCCTATCTGTTAGCATTCCACAGAATTTCTTCAACTGTGATGCCATCTCTATTTATTAAATAAAAAAGCTTAATTAAAATAAAACATTTGAGTCTGAAGAAGGTTAATACACTGATGTAAAAATCCAACATTTAACGGTCTTTAAACTGTCTTGTGTGATCACCTTTCAAAATCTGTAACAATTGTGAAAAAGAAACAAATAACTCATTTTGCTAAGCTAAGAAATACATTTATTTAAACTAAGTCATAATTACTACCTGCAAGATCAAACTTGCTGTTTTCAAAGTACAGGTACAATATTATCTCAGAGTCTTCTGCTGCAATGAATGAACTTTTTGTTATCATTTAATAAAATGCAACATTTAACTGAGACTTGATTTTTGGACACTGCTTGAGGAAAAGCACCTTCAGCATGACCGCATGCTGTCTCACTCAGGAAGCAGCTACTGTTCAAATATAACTAATAACTACTATAATACAATTTGGTAAGTAAATACCACACCACCTCTGCAGACACAGTGAGAACACTGGTGACCTAGACACGCTAGGCTGCAATGAGCAAATACAATGAAAACACTCCAAAAAAAAATATTTTAATTTCCCAGTTACTGTGGAAGTCAATACAGGTACTGTCTGGACTGCATAAAGAGCCTGCAAATAATCGAAGCATGCTGATGACACAAAAAATAATGAAATTTTTGTAGCCTGTTCACTTCCATGTTTGATTCAAGGCTAAACGACTTAGTGTATGATAACTGTAGCTATTATACATTAGTATATCTCATCCTTTCCACATATAGAAGAGGGAAAAAAAAAAAGTTAAAAAATTGAAATACTTTCTATTCAAAAAAGTTATTTTTGAAGGATTATGAACATCACTTTTCTCCATCCCTTGGTTTACCTTTTGATTACTCTTTCTTATTTAATGCTGGCCAACAAATATGTCAGCTATCTAAGACTGACCAGCCAGGCACAAATGAAAATATAAAGAGCCCAGGGGGGTCTCAAGGCCTCTCTGGCTCTGATAGATCCACAAGACAGGTCAAGCAAGAAGAGGTGAGGGAACTGACTGTGCTGAAAATTTCTATCCTTTGAATTTCAATCAGGGGCTGAGAAAAAAAGCACTCGGAGCTGAAGAACTAATTTACATGAGTTACCTCCTTCAAAAAAGCTTTACGACTTCCAGCCAAAGCAGTTGTTTGATTCTTATTTTTTTAATCCTTATACATCAGGCATCTCAGTCCTACTCTAATTAACTCTAAAATATCACAGTTTTTCCTGCTGGAGAGAGAAGCAGAAGCACCAGATAAAATTAGAATCTATTCTGTAATGCAGGACAAAAGAGAACATCCAGGTCAAATATTTTTCTGGATCGAAACCCAGCTGAATACTTTTATGTCTCTTTCTAAGCGCTGCAGTAAATACGTAAGTTAAGACAAAGGGCAATAAACCCCCATTCATCATGTCGAACTGTGGGCTGAATGGAATCAAAGAAGTGCCACACCTCCCAGATATCACAGTAAACACTTGCTTATGCTCATTTTGCCTGTTTACTCCAACACCACAGATAGGTCATGGTGTGAGCTGAGATGTAAGAATTAATAGGTAAATGATATGAACTGGTGGCAGGAATGGTGGTCCCGTTATTTTAACACTCCTTTTACCAGAAGAAAATACTTCATCTTTCCGTGGGAGAGTCCTGATGCCCAGACAAGCTGATTTCATGTGGTGGTGGTACCTGCCCACCCACAACAGCATCGGAGGTCCTCTCTCCGTGACATGGTCACAGAGTGATCACAAAGCACAGAAGTCTCTGCATACCTTCACAGGAAAAGACCAGGGCACCAGTTTGGTTGCAGTTGACAAGTCCACCTCTCCTTAGCCATGAAATCAGTATGCTTTCTTTAAATATATTCTTCTTAATTCTGGTTTCATATAATGGCATTTTAATATAGATTTGCAATTAATACTAGATCAATTCTTACCATTTACTTGGCTTTTCACACTGTTCTTGGGCTGTACGTCAAGCATGCCATCTGTGCAACACACTTCTGGCCAGAGATGATTCAAAGATTGTTTTTACAGTACTTTGAATTTTGCCTGCATGAATTCGTTACTTACTGAATTCAGCACATCTAAATTTACTGCTCTGTGGCAGTATTTTATAATCACTTTATCCTACTTTTTAAAACTCATCGCAGCCACAACAAAGACTGTTGCCCAGCCTGCTAAAAACAGACTGATCGTTTTCCCAACTATTTAGTAAATGTTAACTATGCTATAAATACAAATCGTGTTTATACTTTGTGAAAGATTCACTGTTGTCAGAGTTCTCCAGCTGAGTTAGAGCTGAAATATGCTATTAACTCCCACCATGAACACAGCTAAAAGAGAGGCCAAAAATGCTTTCTCTGGGATAAGATATCAGATCTGCTACTGCTGTCATGAAACTGGGGTCATGTAAACTAAACATCCTTGTAACTTCTTTTGGAAAGCACAGAAGTCTCTCAAACTGTAAATATTTAAAAATAAAATTAGACTCATAAGAGATAGGTCTAAGATGCATAAAACTTACCCAAAGATATTAATCTTGGGCAACATTTAAAAGCTATTAACCATAAAATAATTTATCCCATATGCCTTAAAACTGAAAATAAAAGAATTATTTCCTCTCTTTATATAATCAGAAGTGGCACACTCAAATAACATACCAAATGCTATGTCCAAGCTGATTCTTCACAATTTTTGAAACTCCTCAGTTCATATGGAAATAAAATATTAACAGTAGAAAGAAAGGTGCCGACAGAATGGAGAAAGCTGTGCTTCCTAATGTTAAACACACTACCTTCATTTAACAAAAAGGGAGAAGTATAAAACAACTGAATCATCCAAGGCTAAAAGCAAATCACTTAATGAAAGTATGTGGGGTATTAATTGGATGGGACTTATTCTCATCTTTTTCAAACTATTATTGCTAATTTAAAAATCAACAGTCTTCCTTAATTGCTGCCTACAAAGATCGTATCAGAAGATATTTTAAAAATATTTAAAGAATATGGTTAGGTGCTTTTTGATAAGCATGGTACAAAATTTAGGGTGCTTCCTGAGGTTCAGGGGTTCCTGTAGTAAATCAATGATGTATTCTCCAAGTAGTATTTTGCCTTCCTGCTAACTTCATCTCTTTTCTTTACACTTCTCCAGTGTTCATGCTAGCTACATAGGAGCATCAGTGCAGAAATGGACTTTTAATTACGAACTCCGAGTGCAGCCCAGATTCACGATCATCCTATGCTACACTATGCCAGAAACAAGCGGAACTTCTATTCTTCTGACCAAGACACTAATGGAACACTCACAAATCAGTCCAAGATACAAATTTTCTACGGATTGTGCTTCACCTCTTAATCAGTTGCTTGTCTGAATGGCTTAGATCTAATTCTACTTCTGGTTTGTGGTTTTTTTTTTTCCATTCTTGGACAGCTAGTGCAAAAAGTGAGCAGAATTTGTGATAAGAAGGTGCTGTGAATTCTCTCCAGAACCATGGGATAATATTTATCTGTGCTACTATGACTCCTTGCCTCTTCCATACAGGCAACAAAAAAGCTCTTCCACAGCAGACCTTGTGATTGAGAGTTCCACAGATCAAAACGTGGTGTTCAAGAACAAGTCAACAGAAGATAGGCATATAGCATACCTCTGCTGAAATACCGTATTTTCCACCAGAAAGAGATGTGATATTTACTGCTTGTCAACTGAACAGTAACTTCCCTCTGCAGTTGTAACCTTCAGCAAGATACACAAGTACAAGGGTCAGAGTCAATGACAATGCTGCTAAAATGGCTCAAGGAAAAAAGAAAAGGATGAAGGAATGGTCTCTGCAGGGACGAGTAGTGCAGATATGGCAGCAGATATACTTGCCTTGCTCCTCCTGGTTGCAGCTCCCTTCCCCCACTGGCTGCGACTCAAACCCTTCTGTCTTGATCTACTCCCCTCCCCCTGAGATTTGCCTTTGAATTATGCAAGCTTTGCACTCCCCAGGGTTTATATGCCAAAAAGTAGCATGTGGCCCATGGTTTGCATTTTAGTTTAAGATTTTCTATTATAGCAGTCAGATCCTTTCAAAATACTTTACTTCCTTTATTCCCATAGGCAGAAAGAATGGCAGGAAAAAATTGTTCACAGCAGTATGAGAGGATGTAAAAGTTCTACGTTTTCAGTTTAAAAAAAAGAAAGGTGGAATATGGTTTTAATCAAGTAGTTTTCCTTCCTAGACGAGTGCTTCCTTCTTGTAATATATATAACCTGACTGCCTATAAAAATAAAGGTGCCAGTTGGAGCCATTTAGAAGACCTAAGGAAATTCTGCATTAACCTAAACTCCTCCACTCCTTGGTTCCTTCCACTATTATTCTGTGTGTGGCCTCTCCTGATGAGTTAGGTCACCAATATCCATACATATATATCTGTGAAGATACTTCAGAAACACATGCATCATAGGCTTCTCGTTACTGATGTGATCCAGGCTTAGCATAGAGTATCTATGTGGAGAAATTGCCATGGTTTAAGCACATGCTATTATTTCCATATGATACCTAAAAGCCTCAATAACTTGCAACTCTCAGAGTAGACAGAAGCTTCTCCTTGTTTTAGGTTTGCAAATAAAAATACATTTTCTGCTACAACTGTCAAGATTTAAAGACCCAAACCCTGAACCTTATCGAGAGGAGAAAGCCAAAAGCATCGTTTTTGAAACCAAGAAATCTAGAGAAAAATTTTCGGTTTAATAGTTGCCTCATAAACACATACTAAATCTGAGGTGTCGTGCTTGCCTAAGAATATTGTTAATTGTTCAGATCAGAAACTCATTTGGCCTCTAACCAGGAATTTGGTGGAGAAAAGAAGAAATATTTTCAGGCAAGCTGACTGAAGGAGAAAAATAAATGCTGATTGAAGCTGCTCGACAGTACAGAACGTTAGTGCAGATCCTCAGGGAGATGGATTAGTAAGCAGGAAGAAGGTGAGGCTGTCAAAGGTGCATGATAAATTCATTTAGCACATAGATATAGAATGATTATGCACATAGGTATACACACAAACAGATTTTTTATTACTTTCATCTCTACTTGTAAGTAAAAACAGAATAACTCACCATTGGTGATGATAGTCATTAAATCTCTGCACTGTCAATATCACACCAGAGCTGATCATATGTACCATTTCAAGTTATAGATACATATTTACATAATAAAAAATATGCTTTACAAAACACATGTAAATAGCAAGGGATACCTAACTAAACAGGAATCCTTTTACTGTTTTACTGACCTGTTTAAAAATACTAAATAAAAATATTCCATATGACCAATCTTCAAGTAACCCAGAACGAAAGTGCTACAAGATACCATTCATTCTGCTGCCTGCATTCATCAGCATGTATTTTTGACACCATCAGTACTGACTCGGAATTCTGCTGCTGCTAAGCTACTCCATGATTATGAACTCAACAACATTGCTATTCTCCCTCTCCTGTTTTCATTTTTATATGCCACTCAGTTCAGGCAGCATAGAATAACTCAAAAATAAGAAACATTGTAGTGAAGTACAATAAAAACATGACAAATTCAAAAGATTTGGTAACAAAATATATTAATATATTTATAAAAGTACAAAGTGAATGCCTTTCTAACTGAGATGATCCACACTTCCAGACAAATTTCTAACTTCCCTGGTCTTAAATTACTTTTTTTCAAGCCACAACACAACTAGAACAGATCACAGTTAACCTGATAATAGAACTGTTCTAGAAAAATTAAAAACTAAAAAATTGTGTGTGGCAGACTGCTATTTTGATTAGTATTACTGCAATTATTAGTTTCATAAATGAACCATCACTGAACCATCATTTAATACCGAAATTAAGAACAAATTACACACAATGCCCAGTCTATTTTTCAGCTCACACTTAAACCTAGCACATCAAGAGTCTAATAAATACTGTTACAAGGTAAGAATATTTCCTTGTCAGTGTACAGTGGACAAACATCATCAATGAAATGAAAAACATGACAGGGAGAACATCTAGTACCCTTGGGTCAACAACTCTTTCAAATCCAGCTGATGACATTTTTTTCTTAAAAGCCAAGTGTTTCAGTATCTCTTTTCTTAGATCAATTAAATGTATTCACGTGCAACACCTATATTTTAGCTCAAAGTGGACCAAGATGCAGTCTGCAGACTGACAGCAGCCCACGTAATGACAAAATCCAGCCATCACTTTTGGTACTTAAGCCAGTCCTTGTGTAACCCTACGTGCCCTGCATACCCCCCAAACCTTTCCACTGCATCCACGAGCCAGCTACAACCCACAGTGTTGCTATGATGTGAATTTCTCTACAGAGGCTGTCAAAGTGCCCCAAACAGTCGGATAGCCAGTACATACAGAGAAAATAGTATTATTTAAAATAATAATTGCTTACTTCTCAGACTTTCTTTCAATAAGCAATAACTTAAATTAGGATTAGCCTAGATTCTACAGCAAACTTCAAAACTAGTATTTGTAAGCAGAAATCTCTTCATTCTTGTTTTCAATCAGTTCACACATATATTCCCTGTTGGTATACATCTAGCCATCCTTTTAAATAAAATTGTTGATAGCATTCATATTACTTTGTTCTCAGGGACTCAGAATATTTTATAACAAAGTACCAGTTACATTTATTCTATAATTAATATACTTGCAGCTATACTCGATAGCAATGTATTGTCTGAACAGATGACATAAAACTGATCAAAAAACTGTTTTAATCACCAACCCCACCCTGCCCTTTTTTAAAATTTTTTTTTTTAAACAGCTGTTTAGATGAAGGAGGGAGGAATCTTTAAGCCCACAATATCTTAAGGGATACTTTAGCAAACAGATTTTTCTGAATGGTGCTGAGTCTAAGTGAGACTACTGATCTTTCCAATGTTTAAATATTTACTTTTGCGTATGAAAAACACAGGACAAGTTATTATTAATTTGATAGCAAGCCAAATAAAAATAATGGAAGCTACAAAACTATGGTGTTTGATGTGTACTACATATGCAGGATTGCATTAAAAAAGAATTTTTAAAACTGAAAATAAATTCAAAAGCATGAGCCAAATGAAGGTTGCACACTGCCTTCTGCCATTAAGATCCAGTACTAGTGAACAAAATGACTGCCCTCAGCAACTAAAGCAATCCTTGAACATTTATTTTTATATTGGCATCCAGTTTGTGCTGAATCCAGGTGCACAAAGTTTAAGAACAACCCACATGCCTGTTCTCTTAATTTTGCATGCTGTGACAACTGGTTCAGGCACCTTGCATTTGACTGGCCTGTAGCCAAACCACAAGAGAACACAAAGATTTGAACATTTTCCGGTAGCCTTCGAACAACATGGAGTCGTTAGACTTTCAACACTGCAGTGGTTAACAAAGGTTTTCCTTTCCTATATTTAAAGTGCAAACTTACCTCTCTCAATACGGAATCTGTTATTGAACTTAAATTAACAGCTCCTTCATAAGTCAAATAGTAGAATACATTCAGGGACCTAACAGCCTCTGGCCCTTGCTGTTTGTAGCCAAAAATCAGATCAATCCACTGGTGAAGCTGGCAGGAAACAAATTCACTTTCTAATGCCTGTGAAAAAAACACACACAAAATATATAAACTTGAGTTTGCCAGATAGTCATCATTTAGTAGCAGTAGAAGCATTTTTTTAATAGTGTACAAAATTATCTTAACAAGTCTAAATACAGAATTGATAACAGTATTTTAGACATTCTATCAAAATAAAAAGGTGGGCCCTGCGATAGATGCCAGAGTCTCGCGCCCTACTCCCCACTGACCAGAAGACCTTGCTTTTTAAACTATAATAGTGGGAATAAGAAAAAAAGCAGTAAGTGGAAAGCATTTATGGACAGCCGGGCTATGTTTTTATGAACTCTCAAGATGAAATTGTGCTTTTCTGTGTGATCTGCATGGTGAATAATAACAGCATGATAATCTCATTCTGACAGGCAGAGAAAAGATTGATAGACCTGGGGAAACTGAACTAACTAGGGATGTTAGGGTACAAATTATTTAACATGCTGGAATATCAACTGGCTATTACTTTTATGCATTTCTTGCATATATCTCTTATACAAACCTGTATAGAAACAATACTATGCTGAATGATTAAGCCACTTTTCTGAAGATGGTATCCAGTTATAACCCAATCCGCAAGACAAAAGCACCCACACAATAATGAATCTCTCCATAATGGTATTAGATACAGAATAAATATATTAAAAGATAACTTAAAAATCCTTGCCAACTAAGTAGTTAATTCATCTAGATTAAATCACTAGCAGGATCTGCTTTCTTATGTTATACAGAGGATTCAATATATTTATTTGAATGAGCAAATAAAACAACGTAACAAAGTCTGATATCTAACGAAACGAATGGCATTTTCCTTGTAAAGGAAATTCCTAATTTTGAGCAGAGGAAGTCAAAATTAATCTGAAACCTGAGGAAATCACTCTGCAATTTGCACACAAAAATGATGGGTTTGTTTCATTAACAGATGCCTGAAAACAACATTTAAATTGACACATAAAAACAGCAATTGTCTTAATTTGTGTGGTGCACTCCACACAAAAGCCTTAAATATGTTCAAATTAGAGCAAGCTGCTTGATTGTCACTGCAGTCTCATGTCATATTAATGCATGACAAACATTAAACCATACACTTAAATGGCAATTTATATCATTTAAATGTTTACTGCCACACCAGATCATCACTCATTTAAATGTGACTTTCTGACAGCTAATTTCAGTTAATTTTCCTCGATTCACTTAATTAGAACTTTCAATCAAGGAAAGACCTGTGCAAA
This sequence comes from Nyctibius grandis, assembly GCF_013368605.1. Taxonomy (NCBI): domain Eukaryota; kingdom Metazoa; phylum Chordata; class Aves; order Nyctibiiformes; family Nyctibiidae; genus Nyctibius; species Nyctibius grandis. Next base: position 70,074,145 of record NC_090663.1, on the reverse strand, counting down.
TCTTCGACATCATATCATTTTTTTTTTATTATTATTATTTTTATTAGGATTCCCAGCCACCAAATTGCTGAAAGCATTCTTTAAAATTAATTACCACACAGTATAGTATCTCTTTGGATGATCATATGGAAATACCTTAAAACATATATGCTTAGACAGGATTTTTTCTTTCTTACTTTTTCCTTTTTTTTTTTTTTTCAATTAAAAAAAACCCCAACATTTAGACACAGACACACAATTAAAACTATAAAAAACCACAAGCGGGTCAATTAAAAATTAATGATTTCAAAATTGTTTAATAAGATAAAACCAGTCAGGAGTCTCATGAGTGTCCATAATACTACAATGTGCAGCCATAAAATTCTACAGGGCTCAGCAAATGACAATGATAGGAATTAATTTTCTTTCTATCCTGCTAAAAAAAAATTAACCCTAGAATATACTTAGTGTTATCATTATAACTATTTAATGTCAGGGAAAAAAGCATTAAGAACTTGTGATTTTTTTTTATATATATATACATTCAGTATGTCCAGAGGTGGTTCATATTTTCCTTTTCTTCAAAAGCTAGATTTGTAATGGGTCATATTACCCTCACAAAGCATTTGGACATGAATAACTAAAGGAATATCACTCTGCAATCTCCTCAGATTAACATATATAAATGTGACTTTTTCTTAAAACAGCAAAGCTAAAACACGCTCTTTGCCTTTTCATGGAACGGTTGGGAGCCATCCTGAATTTATGTTTCTTTTTCAAGTTTAAAATTATTTTACACTTGTAATTTATACAGATTCAAAAGTAGATAATTTTCTTTTATTTTTTTTTCCACATTAGGCCATTTAAAATTTATTTTTTTTTTAATTTGGCAAATCAGAAATAAAAGGGCCAAATGAAAAATTACTACAGTCAGCTTCAATACCCAGGACCCTGAAGGACAGACCAAACATAGCAAGCAAATTCAAAGGCTAAATCAGCTTGCCTGTCATTTCAGGTTCACGGTTAAGCTCTTGCTTGGAGGGAAGTGCTTATGCTACGACCCAATCGATGGAGGAACAATAGTTAACAGTCTGTATGATGATTAAAAAATAAAAGTAGACTTTCAAGGAAAATAACACAATGTACCAGTACATGTGATGCACTTAAATAGTATATACCAGGGTGGCTATAAAGTATGGGTACTCCTTAAAAAAAAAACATTTGGGGAGGGAAAACATTCCAATTTGCATAACTATCCAGTTTTAAAAAGGAGGGTTTTTTTTAAAAAAGAAAAGTTACTGTTAGCATTTACCTCTTGCAAAACCAAACCAAGGGTATCGAGTGCTAAGCATTTAGGATTACTTAAGCATCTAGGACAGTCAGGGCTCATTAAGGCTCAAGTTAAATACGGCATGCAGCCACGGGATACTAACATCTTTCCCATGCTGCTCTTAAAGCAAACCAATCAATTGTTAGCGCTCCCACAGCAGACCAGTACATCATTTACTGTGTGCTCTGAGGAAAACGTGCAAACCAAGAAATCCTCTAAAACGTCCAGCATAATACAGTAATATTCAATCCTACTGAGTTATTGTAAAATAAATCAGTGACTAATGCCCAATTGTTAAAGGATCAAACAAGACCATGAAAAAACCATCACGTGAAGCCACACACAAATTGTCAATTCTGTCCACAGGGACCCATATTAACTTTGACAAACTGTCTTGGGGCTGATATCTGTTTCTTTAATGAGATCTATTAGGCAGAGACTAAAACACTTGAGATATGCTAAAAAGTACAGTATACAGATGTCAAACACGAACACCTATTAGTAACTTTCATTTCTCCATTCCCAAGGTAGAAACGCTTCAGACACATCAACAAATTGAAGCTTTGATCTTACAAGGAAATTTTAGTTTATTTGTAAATATTTTTCAAATACACAATCTGGTGTCACTAAATATGTGCAATCAAAACTACTTATTCATGAATGACTCTGAAATTCATTATTTTATGTGCATCTTTTTCTGCCCTGTTTTCTGAAAGGAATGAATGGAGAATAATTTCCTGCTAGCAACCGAAGACTTGTTATCAGTCTGATACTGATACAAATGATTTGGTAAAACATGGTCGGAACGACAAAACCCTAAAACTCACAGGCTAGGAAAGACTTTTCCTTTTTCCAGTATAAATACTCTAACCATTTATTATGATATATTTTCCCAAACAACATTATACCCTTGGAATCAAGATTTGTATCTTTAAAGTGACTACTATTAGCTTTTGCCCTCTACTTTTCTTTCTGGTTTAGATTATGTAATGACATATGGCATATGAAATAATGTCTATTAAAAATGAATATCTACTGTACTTGGGATTGGGATGTTCCAGTGCTGAAATTAGATGAAAAGATTAACTGTATTTCTTTTCACCAGAATAGATATTTATTCATAATCAAGCTATTCAGAAACAGACCACAGACTCGCTTGCCTTATTCCTATGCTGATTAAAGCAAAGTAATCTTGAAGCAGAGCATAAAGCATGCATGTAAATCTTATTTGAAAGACAGAAAAGAAGTCCAACCTATACAAAATGTGTTTTATATAGTCAAAATGAAAGTAGAAACTTTGATGAGAAACCAAAACTGCTTCTCATGCATGGATAATCTTTCCTATTCACTCAATTAAAAAACCCCAAAAACCTCAGGAATACACTAAGTCGGCAAGTAAGAAATTACAAATCTCAAGTACAAATAATTGCCTATTATGTTTAATGGGCTAAATATTTTAATTCCTCTTTGAAGTAAGGAATTTCCTTTGAAACACTTAAAATAATTGAGTCTCTTTTTTTACATTTCATTTGAAAAATATTTATGTATGAACAGAAAAGCATGAATTAGGATTTCACACACTTTTAGCACAAACAACTTTGACGTGAAAAATACTCTTCTTGAACAAGACAAAGCATCCGCATAACTGCAGCCCCAGGTAATTACTTTAAACTAAGTACGTATTCTGGCTTGGAAGTATATGTGCGCACGTACATTTAAAAAAAAACAAAACCCAAACCAACAAAACCAAACAACTGGAATTATGTTTGCATGTGCAGGCTTTCAGACACAAGTTGGTAATGCTGCCTTAACATTGATATATGACCTTTGTAAGTTACAATGAAGAAGGCTGTTTTTTTCAGCCTAATTAGAACTGTTTCAAATTTTCCTGCTAAATATATGATAGAAAGTCCTTTCAACTTTTTTTTTTTATTCTAGAGTTTCTTTCCATGTCAACCTTGTTCCAATCAAAATATGTTTTGAATTAAATTATTTTGATTCAATATGTGGATCACATTTCACTTCTAAGATTGAAAGTCCAAAAAGGAAAAGTTTAGGCTGTTCAAACAAAGCAAAAGCAGCCACTTTGCGGAAAGCTATTCACATTTACCAAGACTGACAAATTGTTTGTGTGCACCATTAGGTCTAGTTTCTGCAATAGTTGCCAGATTTCCTGTCCTCCTAATAACATATTAACCCTTGAAGTGCTGACTTTGTCTTTTGAGGTTTCTCAGTAACCACTAGTATTTAAAAGTAAATTACCAAACACACTTTCACTAGCAATACTATTTGATCACACGGGTAGACATCTGAGGAAAAAAAAAGTCTCAAAAAGCTATTAGAAAGATATTGAACCCAAGCCTGCCTTGAAGATATCAGGAGGAGGAGGAAGAAGACAGCAGATGTACTAAGGAGAAAACTCAAGAGTTCTGCACGAGGTAATACAAATTTCAAAAGGATGAAACGGACATCAAAACCGTTTACATGATTGGTGGTTCCTAACTTGCTAAATAACTGTTCCAAGCAAATGCATATAGTTTTATTTACTGTATTTTGCAATTTGTTTTAAACATTAAATATTCAGAAAATGAGCAATTACTTTACAGCTTATGTTGTAAGAACTATCTCATTTTTCCTGGTGTTTGTGTGTGTTCCAGAAGTGGACTGCCAATATATTCTTCATTACTGTTATAACCAAAGTTAGTATTTTACTTTATTTCTCTACTTGGTTACCAACACCAGGATAAAACAGAAAAAGAACTCTGGAAAATATAATCTTAATAAAAAGATTTAACTCAGATGCTTTACTGAAGACAACTGATCTTATAGAACAAAGGATATCAACAATCTGAGAAGCAGCTCAGACCCAGGAGATCTCTGGAAGATAAACTTCCCTTCCTCTGCTCCTTCTACTTCTCTGTATTTAACAATAAGGTACTAACTAATGATGAAAGAGAAAATTTGCGTAATAGTGTAACTTAATGAAATAGAATTTTGTGGCAAGGTATATTCTGCATAAGCAGCACGTAAACAAAGAAAAATATTTTGCAATCTAATGACTTGAACTCCTACCAGAATTTATCAAATTATTACCAAAATAAGAGTGAATTAGTAGCACATTTAGCTAAAAATCTCGAGCACTTTTGCATCTTTTGGTGATTTCTATATTCAGTCTACAACTGTTATTTTGTAGTTTAAATGGACAAGTCAGACAGCTGTTATGTATTTTATAAAATGAAAGCTACATTTCCTTTGAAATTTGGCTTTAATCTCAACTGAAATGTCTATCATTAGGTGCTAGGAGTAAAAGATTTAGGTGACTATGAAAACTTGCCTTGGAGTGTTCTTAGCTACTCTTTCCATAAAGGAGTGATCACCCTTAAAAAAAATATTTCTTAGTATATCCATGAGAATCTGTGATATTTTAAGGCAAAGTTGCTACAATTTGCCATAAACAGTATATAGATAAACAGACCAAATATTGCATTTTGTGGTTAAATTTCAAAGTTTAGACATCTACCTTAAGTGCCAACAGTGAAAACATTTACACAGATGTTTATCTTTACTCTTGTGAGCAATTCCACAGCCTTCATAGTAGAACAACTTAGAAAGGTGAAGTAAAGCATCCTGGCTTGCAGGATCTCCAAAGTTACCCGTTAGAAGAAGACACAAGCATATGGCTGTTAGAACATTTAGAGAGCTAGACTTAAAACCACAAACTTCCAAAGATGACACTACAGTGTAGAGAAACTGAAAACAGCTTAAATAAAGCCAACACGTGTTCCAAAGCAGTGTAGTTACGTCACGTGCTGAATAAGGGCTGATTTGCCCACAGTGCATGTAATTGGTATATCCTTTTCCTTGAGCTTGCACACTGGTACTCAACAGTTAATGAACTATAAATTCACATGTTGGCTTACCTCACTTGTTCACATATCTACTGGTCATGGTTGTAATAATAGTAACTTCCCCATTGAAAAAAAAGAGTGGGCAAAACCCATCTCAGCCAACTGGCTCCATAAACCAACAGATGCTTTTCAAAAGGCATACCAAGATTGGCCCCTTCCTAATTGTTTGATTTCTTCCCAGCCAGAGGCAGAAAAGATGCAGAAGAATTGTGACAGGAACAAAAAATGATCAGGACATCTTTATTAAATTTCCCTATGTGAAAAAATAATATATAAAAGCCATAATTAATTACAGTTGTGGAATCACACAAATGGCTATCATTATTCATAACTGTGATAATACGAAGGTATGTGGCTTGCATTTGTCCTTCCCCAGAGACACACAGAAAATCTAACCATGACCGGTTAGACCATAACTATTTATTACTACAAATATAGCTAAAAGCAAGTATTTATAACACCAGGAGGTGTTGCTGATTTCTCCATAATTTCCACCTCCCCCCACCACACCCCTGTATTTTTTGTCCACATTTAAAATGTCTGCTACATTGTCAGAGGATTCTCTCCTCCAGAAGAGTAAGCAACATCCCAAGGCCAAGACAGTGAATGAAAATCCTTTTTGAAAATCCTCACACACAGCACCAAAAGGAGACAGGAAACTCCCTCCTCTCTGAAATTCAGCAATTCCTCTCCCATTTCCTCCAGCACTTGTTTGCATGAAGACTGACAGCCTGGATCTGGAACCTATTACCCATGGAAGCACAGGCTGTTAACCACACAGCTGACAGTTGGCTCAGTCAAATTAGTTTAAATGAAGTTTTGTGTTAAAAAAAAAAAAACCACCAAACACCAAAACCCCACAAGATATGACTGTATGTCACAATGCAGTGTTGTGTACTGATCGAGCTGACCGAGCTGGCAGTGAAGCTGTGCAATCGTGTTAGCATCCCGTGCTGCCAAGCTAACATCTTTCCTCTCAGAAGGTTAACATAGGTATACTGCTTCTAACACTTCAGCTAACTTGCATACTTCTAGCCAAGGGACTCCTGCGTGGTGTCTCCTTGAGCCTTGTCAACGTGATCACAGTTGCTTCCGAATGTCAAGTATTAGCCAAAGACAAACTGAAAGGTCAGAGCACTACACACTTCTGAAAGGGCATTTGTCATGGTAAACAGTGATTCACCTTTTTATGTTACAGACTCTTTCCCCTTAAGAGAGGGGTGCAAAACACACACTACAAACCTTTAAACCATGTAAAATTTGCTTGCCTTTGAGGATGAACAAGTTTTTTCACTGAAGCTAGAAACAGGCCAAACTCTGAAATTCAGGAAAGCGTTATGCTTAGAGTACACTTACCCAGTGGTGGGGTTTTAGCTTACTTATACTAAACAAATACATAGCTAGCATAACTGAAATGTAATATATGGTGAACCTTTGTGAATGCAGTGAAGGTCATGAAGTTTTAGAAAACATCTGAAGCACGAACCGAACTTGCATGATCAAAATGCAAAAAAGGTTTATGTGAACACAGACAAAACTACACCTGAAACAGCTTTCATGTTAAGTATTAGGCTGGGTACTACCATCCCATTTAAACCTCAAATTAAAGTTTAAGCCTACGCACACTGTCTGGTGAATAACAGCACAACACACTTCAAACTGGGAGAAACTAGTGATTTTTAAATTTATTTTGCATCTAAACTGCTCGTACATTTATTCCTTCTAATTTACTCTGTAAGCCCTAAAAGTCAACTGTTGCTTTATTTTTTCACTCTGTTTCAACAGCTTGCAGCATTTACACTGTGCTTTGATGTGTCACTTGTACATGCAATTCACAAGAACTGCGATGATCAACAAGCATTAGTATGCATGTAAGAGGAGACAGAAATGGTTGCAAACACATGGTCTTCAAATCATGGCAAACAGCACAAGCAAACATCTTAGAAGAGCTGTAAAGACTAATTTGTCTTTGAAGCAAGTTCTGGGAAAAAAAATGTTCTAGAAAAAATTGTTTAAGATTAGGAAATGGTATGACAAAAGGTCAAGGAATTTAAAATTTAAAACACAGTTTAGATGCAAGTCAGGCGGACCAGTCATTTCAATCTTGTCCTTTGACTTATCTGCTAATTCACAGAATAGAAAGCATTCAAGAGCTTTTGGAGAACAGAACAAAAGATCTAGAAAGGTAATTAGGGTACCACATATGAATAATTCAGTTACAAAAATGGGAAATAGCACTATATCATCACATGGCACAAATATGTAACCCACTTTGGGGCTAACCTGCATAGATAAGCAAGGGATCTGCTTCCTTGCCATGATTATGAACAGTGAAGCCCTGATCTTTTACAAAGACATTCTGAGTGGTTGCTTAGGATGACAATACAAGGTATGTTTGGCAAGGACATCAGACTCCTTAAAGCTGGCATTTAACTGGAATGACAAAGAATCATTATTTGACTTGAACATTGACAGAGAAACTGAGAATTTGTGCATCAAGGGCATTATCAGCTTCTATATTCAGCATTTAAGAAAAAAATCAGATTTGTGGAAGGTACTTTTTGGAAAATGAAATGGTCTTTGCAAACTTGCCCAAACACAGAAGGTTCTCATTTGACAACTTGTTCCTGCATATTTGGCTAAGCCAGCTACCAGGAAGGAAGTCTGGATCCAGATGACCTGGTGCTCAGGGTGGCTCACCTTCTACCAAATACCCTAGGACAAGAACTTCCACAGCCCTGTGATTACGGAGGACACTGCCCCAGTCTTGACTCTTTGTCATGCCCTGTCCCAGTGGATCCCCTTGGCTGTCTCCCGCTCCCTGGGAGTAGTTTGGCTGGTGCTGAAATTTGTAACAGAAGAAAGAGATCTTAGGAGTCAGGTTCAATGCTTGAGAGAAATCAAACTGAAAATGGATTATATTTGTAAATTACTTCTTAAAATCTCCACCCTTAGAAAACACAAACACTCTCTTTTTTATTCTAATTTCACCATGCACTGCATGCTGAGTTTCAACTAGTTTTGCTCATAATACTTTCTTACAGATAGCTTAATTTCTTCTAGATTTTATTGCCTTCTTTTACCTGAACTGCTTCAGATTTCCACTATGACAGCTGTACACAGAAAGACAAGTGATATATTGAGTACATTGAGCATGCTGAGGAAATCAAGGCGTAAACACCTCCAAGTGCAACAGACATTCTGTAGCCAGTTGAGAGCAAACTTTTCATAACCTTTATATTACTCTGCCATGAACCGTGTTAGTGAGAAGGGCGTAGGAGATGAATACTATTAACGTTCAGAGGTTATATGCTGAAAAAGCATATGGTCAGTCATTAAGATTTTAATGAATTAAATTTTTCCAGTTATAAGCTAAATAAGATGCTAGAAAACCCTAGAATTTTCCCTTATATCAATAATGTGATTTTTTTCTTCATAGAAGATGGCCTAAAAAAAACCAACATATAGAAATAAAATAAAAATATATTCAATAAATCAGTATTTAACTCCCACCTTCCAAATAACCATTTAAGTCAGAGGCTGAACTCCCAGAGACAGCTCTTGCTCTTTACAGGGCAAACAAGCAAGCAACTTCCTATGACATTACTTTCCAGTATGGAAAAAGAACAAGTTTAAAAGAAAATACATAAACCAAAAAAACAACACAACGTTATGCCATGATTTTAAGTAGAGACAACCAAATTACAAGGTTTTAATCAAATAACATTCGAATAAAATGACCTACTCTGACCGAGGGTAACACTACTAAATGAATTTTTTAAAATAAAATCCCATACCTGTGGCATACAAGCTTTCTTACCCAGAATAAGGTAAGCGCAAGGACATTACCAAGGCCTTGTCTCAAAGTCAGGGCTGTTCAGAACCAGAACAGACTGATCTCACCCAGGAAAGCTGCAGGTCCCCATAGTCCCTCACCATCACAACCACACAACAGAGCAGTTACTGCAAGTGGTTCACATCCCTTCTGCAATCTCCATAACCTAGACCTGAACGAACTTTAGCTGAGCAGAGGGGAAACGAGCACTGTTTTTACAAGGTCTGGTAAGTCTGTATTTTCAGTTCTACCCTTTATTTTGCCATACACGCAGCTGCTTTTTTTTTTATGCCAGGCAGATACCAAAGAGCAAAGAAACTTTTTTGTAGTATTTGGAAACAAAAAAAGAAAGCGCACCGGGCTTGCAACCGGCCTGCTGCCGAGCTCCAGGCCAGGGGCCAGGCCCAGCCCTCCCCTCGGCTGCTGACGGCGGGGAGCCGGCCATGCCCCGGGTGACGGGCACTGCCGCGGGGAGCCGGCCCTGTCCCGGGTGACAGGCCGAGCCGCGAGGGGCCGCCCCGGCCAGCGCCGCCGCAGGGGTCGGAGGTTCCCGCCCCGGGCAAGCGCTGCAGAAAGCGCTGCCGTGGGCACCCCGTCGTTGCAAGAGAAAAAAACGCCATTTCTGCCCGCCGGGGAAATCACTCGTGTTTGACGAGAACGACGCGATCCCTCGGCGTTTGCCCCGAGGAGCTCGCCCCGCTCTCACGGCGGGCGGAGCGGCGCCCAGGTGCTGCTTTCCCTGCGCAAGCAAAAGGCCAGCAGCGCGGCAAGAGTTAACGGGGCGGGAGGAGGGGAGGGGGCGGCGGGGGGGCACAGGGAGTTAATCAGGGAGCAGATCCAGAGCCAGGCATGGCGAGGCCTCGCTAATGAGCCTCAAGTACCCTGCAGTGGCTTTCAAACCTAACTGGCTTCAAACGATGCCACCCCGTGACAGAGTACTGCTGGCCATACGATGAGGGTGATTAGAATAAATGACTGGAGTAATTAACTCTGATTGGGAACCACCTGACTGGAAAGAGAAGCTAGGAGCTGTTTAGCCGATGGTCTTCTGGTAGCAAAAGGAAGCTTTCCTTTACTGCAGTGTTTGCCTGCGCTAAAAGAGCTCTTCCTTTCAAATAGGTATGTGGTGGCACTAATGAAAAGCAGCTTTCATTCAAGGGCCTCCCCAGTCATGCTGAAAGGGGGAGAAAAGAAAAGCTTCAAAGTAGAACTCATTTACTTCATCCAAACCCCACTTTGGGGAGCCTGTAGTTTGTATTAACACCAGAACAAAATATTGGTTAAAAAAAGACGACTTTTTTTTTCATAGGAAGTTTAAACATTTTAAAGACACCTGTGAGTTGTTGGTTTGTTGTTTTGGTTTGGGTTTGTTTTTTAAATACAACTATTAAGGCCTTCATAAAGAAATCCACTTTGCATTTTCTATTTTTCATGCCCATGTTGCCAAATTTTCCGAAGTATGAACACGGTTCGTTCCCTCTAGCGCTGGGAACCTTTTTTTTTTTCGCTATGGAAAACATTTTTCTGGAAATAGGATTGGCAATCTCCAGCAGCCCTTAGGCAGGAAACATATTCGCCACACATTGGCTTTCTCTACCACGCTATCTTGCCACTTTATTTCACAAAGCACAATTACAAAGAGTGAGGGCATTACTACCTGCTGTTTTACAAGCAATCAGCAATTCATTGTACCAGTGTTGTCCTGTACCTGCTGAGTAAATGCTTTAAAAAAGTTCCACTAACTGCCCAGTGACAACCTACAGTATGGTAGCAAAAGCAATTCACCAAATGTTTATACTGAGCCTCTGATTTATTTGACAGCTTTACACCTTCAAGACATGATATAATTAAATGTTTTGACAATGAAACAAAAACTGTATAAATTAGAAAGTCGTTAAAGAGGTACAGTATCTAAAATTAAAATGTAGTACGGGTATAAAATACAATTTCTGAAATGCTCCTATAAAATAGATAAAATGTATTTAACTTTTAAAGAGTGATTTTTTTAATGCTTAGACTTTCTGCTACTGTATTAAACTGTTATACATCTAAAAAATTCCTAATTTAATCACTGCATGAATGCAGTTCAAGAAAATTAAAAATACAATTCTATGTTATTTTAAAAAGGCGATCAAATCATGACTTAAGCAAAAATAGCAGACCTAAAATATTAGGAGACTTTTTACAAGTTAAAATACTAAGCAGTAACTTAATTTATTGTGTCAATTGTTATTTTGATTGTTTCAAAATATAAATCAACAGCTGCCACGATGGCTTAGGGGACAAGTAACATGCTATGATGTTAATCCTACCCCTCCAAGGCACTCTAGTTCAAGCCTCAGACAGCCCTTTGTGCCTGCGTAGACTAGCGAGATGCAAGCTGGCACTTCCTACCCTAGAGAAGAGGGCACACATTGCACAAGGAATGCTGAAAATGGGGTTCAGAAGGAGAAAAACTAGCTGCTGACCATGTCTGTGTTCATGGGGTGACCAAGGAGAACAGCAGGAATCACTATTCATGTTCAAAATTAAAATGAGCGTGTTAAAAGTCGAATTTTATAATTGAAACAAATGTCCCTATACTATGGTTGCTCACTCTAAGGTCAGTTCATATCTTTAAAACGCAGTTTCATTATCATTTTTGGTAATATGTGTATAAAATGTGAGCTTATTGCTAGACTTAAAAGCTAATTGTCTAAACAATGTATAATTATATAACCATTATTTAAACATTAAAGCCTTTAAGCAACTATGTGAAAACATTTAGAATCAACTTTGTAATGCAGCTGAAGAGCACTGTTGTTCTGAAGGAAACTGTAATCCAGCAAAAGGTAACAATGACCAGTTGTTTATAAAAACCACTGAAATGTTTGGGAACTAGCTCACATTCTCATGCTATGTTTATGTTTCCATTTATCATCCTTCTCCTTGAGAAGATAGCTCAAAAGGAAGAAAGACTAGAGAACAAAATTTTGTTTAAATTACACATGCAGACATCAGGTAATTTAACAAATTGAGGCAAAAAAGGAATGCCTGTGTATAGCTTAAATCATTATTGCATTAAATCATTTTCTCCTTTCTCTCTCTCTCTCTCTCCCTCCCTCTCTCTGAGGGACCCATCCTTGCAGTGTGGTTTATATTTATTTTGTATATTCAGCTTTGCCAAGAACTTCTAGCTCACAAGTGAAGAAAAGGAACTAGAAATACAATCAGAATGTAAGAGTATACTATGGATAAATGTTACTGCAGTCTTGTTAATCAAGTAACAGACCCGATCTTTGCTTAAAGTGTGTATCTTAATGATTGGTTCCCACTCTCTTCATGCTTCCCTTCCTATTGTAACAAAATATAACACAATATAATATTCTGCCCATAGAAAATAAATTGGCAGTGATTGGACAATTTCAGGACTGGCACAGTGGGCAAATGGAAAACAGTTATTCATCAAACTGTTCATTAGGAGCATTATACGATTTGGTTACTTATGACTGTGGTGGACTATTTCTGAATAGAAATCTCTTTTTTTCCACTCATAAATTTCTGAAGCCACCTACATTTCCATAATGATGTACGTGATAACTGAATGTGGGGAGATTGTTTTTCCTTACACTTTCATTGAAGAACATTCAGGAAGTTACCATTTTGTTTAATCAAATGTTTGGGTTTCAATTCCAGATTCAGTTACATGTCTGCCCTCCAACTACCATGGGGTTTGAAATAAATGATTAAGAAAACTGTGTGAATCAAAGTAAAACAGGCTAGCGCCCCTTGGAAAGAACTTTACCTTAGTCTCATTGTCTACTTCATTATTGTTACAAGAAATACCTGGGACAACCACAAATAAAGAGCCACATTTGAATTTTTTTTTTCTGTGACAAGCTGACAAGAGAATTCTTGCCACACAAGGATTAGACAGGGTATGCTTGCTTACTACAAAACCATCCAAAGTAAAATGAACTTCTCTAACTGGTCCTATTGAGTTATTACTGTATTTAATTCAGAGAGTGGCACAGAGGAGGAGTGCTGGTTGAGTACATCAGCCTTAATGCAGAATATTCCAAATGTTTATAAATGTAATGCTAGCAACCATTTGTTAATCGCTCAGCTTACAGTGCCCTCAATTCTCCAAATACTTTTTTTCCCCTCAGAATGTCAGTAAATTCAAGTGAACATACTAAACAAACCATCAAAGTAATGGACATTTATGCAGCCACCATGCAGGTGGATTTTTTTATATGAAATGTAATAATAGAGTGTGTTCTACTACTTCTCGTAGCATGCATGCACACATACTAAAATCAGTTCGGAAACATTTTTCTATATTAATATAAATCTTGCTATTGTCACTCCACCTAGGAAGTGTTGTAAATTGCTTTATAAAATAATTCATGGTAAAGTTCTAGATTAAAAAAACCCTTTCCTTTCACTCTCAAAACAAACTTCTATTATAGCAATACTGAGAGTCTATTCCACGTATCAGGTAACATGGAAATACATGGAAAAATTCCATCTTACTCAGAAATCCTTTAGACAAAGTCAGGATTCGCCACTTGTCCTAACGCATACAATCAGCTAGACAATAACATGTACTATCCGCAACCATTTTAACGTTACAAATGAAAGCATACAGGATGCTGGACTAGAAATCCAGTTAAATTTGATTTGCATACATGTACAATGTATAGAGGAGTCTTGAAATGGTGCTTGACTGTTCCTGAAAGTGTAATCAAGGAAAACTTTCAGTGACTTTACATAATGGCCTTGCCACTGAGATGGCAGAATTTGCTACGTGTATAATTTAATGTAATTCATGCTTTAAATTCTTGTAAATCAGTTACATTAATCCCTATTTTTATTGGAACAACCACCTTCTCCAGCTTCCTCACGTGCAGGCAAACAATAAAATGACCAATGCCTTTCCACGGGCAAAAAGTGACTTAGAAAAAGATTTGTCTATCTCTACATTTCATTCTTTTGTAACTAATCTGGTCTGTATTCATCTCTTAATTGTGGTAACGTTGATGTTATTTTATTAATGAAATATTTTTGGAAAATTTCAACCTCTAAATGAGAGCAGACATATCAAATGACCCCACGCCCTAACTCATAAGGAAATGAAAACTGGAAATACTGAAGTATCGTAACCTGCAGTTTTAATGGAAATGACAAGCAGAGATTCTGCTACCTAAAACCTTTCTCAAATCTTAAAGCATTTAAGTAAATGCCCTGTTCACCAATTTTTAAAAAAATCACAACAGCCACTTTGAATATTAACAGAATTAATCACAAAAATCTGAGAATTAATACTATAACAATCAGAATCACAAATGCATATATTTCAAAGAGTTCTATTGCATTTTTTTATAAATTTGTTTTAGCTTGAGCAGGCTCCCCTCTTGTTATTTACATACTAAATATAGACATGATATAGTGTAAAATCTAGAACTTTTAAAATGTACATTTATAAAATCCCTAGGCATTTAATCACAGGAACTTCTCACGTAACATAGTAAACGCCGCAGAAGGCTTTACATATTTATGTCACTCATGCACTGTACATACACTAAACAAGCCGTTTAGTTTTCTTTTTTTGCAAAAATACACCAGGCCACATTATACAGATTTAGCATAGCACTACAGAAAATAAGGGAAGTGTGCTATGATTTATTAGCCAATTAAATGCATAATTACCAATTTTTCCTTCAAATTACATATGAAAAGCCCTATTGTTGTGAGCTGAAATGAAATTTTTAGTGTTTGACTATTTGCAATACTAAAAACTTTCAAAGAAAATGTTCAGTTTAGTGTGTACACACACACACAGATAGAAAGGAAGATAATAAAAAACTTTTTACCTGCAAAAATGAAAGTGTGTATGTGGGAAAAATCGTGATTATCAAGACATGATGACACTTTAAATTGTATGGTTTCATATTTGACATAACTATATCTGTTTCTGCCCAAAACCTGAAAGTTAAGATGTTGATAAAATATTTTCCTGGACATCGGAAGGCTTGAAATAGTAAAATGTAAAAGGTTCTTAAAATCAATTTGTGTTAATTTTTTTTTTTTTAAGTATTGCAATTATCTTACTGTCTTGAGCAGAGAATATATGTAAGAAATTCAGTATCACACTCTATGCACAAAAGGAAAAATAAAGATGCTTGTAGAAAAGAGATTCCTTAAAAGCTTGTGACTCAGTTATAGACAGAAACTTCATCAGCTGCCTTGTGTTTCAGTGTTTGTTTTCCAGTCATTTCATTGCCACTAGATGATAACATTACAATGTAATGCTTAGTATTTAGTACTGAAAAAAACTTGTGTGGGCAATACAAAAGCACACAACAAAACACCTTCAAATGGGGCAAAGACTAGGAACTTCCAGAATTACCAGGAACAGAAAGCGATGGTGGCTGCCTAACCACATAAATCCAGCAGAACGTGGTATCCCCTGTCAGGCACAAATCCTGTCTGACCAGTAACTGAGATCTCAGGAGCGGGGAAGAGGGAGGAAGAGAAGACACAGACCTTCATTCCTTCAGTAAGTTTGCACAAGGAAACCAGGAGGAGGAAGTAGAGGGGCTACAGTGCCAGCCCCCAAAAGCCACAATTCATTCTTTCCAGTTATAGAAGAGATAAGAGTTGAAAATCATTATCAAAAATTTTGGACCTCAAAAGATGATGAAATTTTTATTTGCCTGGGAAGATTTGAGGCTTCAGAGTTCATATTTATAACCTTTTATTCACAGAATTAGAAAATTGCTTTAGAAACCAATAAATGATAAAAGCTTAGACTCCTGCAAACTAACAATTTCAAGAGCAGCAGCTTAAGGGAAAACACAAACTATGGCAAAACTTAACGTGAGAAAGCCTGGTTTACTGGAGATGAAAAATGGAAAAACCTCAAAGAAAGGGTTTACTGGAAACTACAAGTAAAAAGGGATTGTAGACTAACTTCACTATATAACCTAAAAATCCTTCTACATAAAACAGTGGGGGGTTCACATTATATTGAGTGAGACATATACTAACGAACATTTTCAAAGGCCTTACAGCTGCTGGACCACTCAAGGGAAACAAACTGTTTAATACACCTAGTAAAAAGCACATAATTAATAAAAATATAAAAACAAGCAACTAAGTTTACCTTAAGCCTTATGTTAATCTCAACACACACAGGGGGATTAAATGGAAATATTACCAACAGTCAGAATTCAAAAACTTGTTTCTGTTACAAGGACTTCATTAATTCCATGTGTATAGCAAGCCTCTCTTAATACCTAAATCCCAAAGTCTTCCCCTTTAGAAAATTCGTAAGTTTGGACTTTGGCAAAACAAAATCAAAACTATGCCATACAATCTTTTTTTTTTTTTTTTCTAACTGTGCAAAATAACTCCACATCCCTCTGATTAGACACATCATAATGATTAATACATGTAAGAAGCAGAATTACTGTAAGGAACTAAAGTATAATTTACACACAAACAAAAATATCCATAATATCTATCATCTGAGTAAAAAAAAAAATTAAGAAACAAAAAATGCAACAAAGGAAGATTCAAGTACTGGTACAAATCCAGCTATAAAACTCCTCAGAATGATGTGTTGGTTTAAAGCTTGTGTGCTGAGTTCAGCTTATGTAGCAACCGTAAGGACTTAAAATACTGAATTCAGATTTGATTTTTAACTCTGTTCCCTAAGGAAATAAGCCTTAGGTGCTAAGTTCCTTGACAGTTTATCTGTTTGTCCATTCCTCCCTTAGTAACATGGAAATCTCTGGCTTATTTCAAGCAGATTTGAAAGATGGGTAAAAATCTCAAAGATCATTCCATTTGTACAGCTTTTCAGAAAATCCATGGTCAGACACAGGAAAGAGGGGTAAGCAGATACCCCCATGAAGGGAAAGCCATCCTGAATATCCATTTGGTTGTATCTGGTGAGGCAGCACACGCACACTGGCCAGTCCATTGGCAGCCACCAAAAGCGGTGGTGCTTCCCCAGCTGCAGTGTCGTAAGGAATTTTTGAGAGAAGTTTAGGTAAGAAGCAAAGGACACACATACGCAGGAAACCAGGTTTCAGCAATCCTGCTGCTCATTGAACAACTGGTTACTTTTCCCATGTAAGTGCTTAAAGATTAACTTCCATAATGAAACAGATGTTATTTTAAAAAGAAGAGGCTGTAACAATAATTTCCAATTCTATTTTGAGAAAAGTACAAGATAACATTGGGTATCTTCAGAACACAAAGTCAGCAGGAGGAGGTCCTTTTAAAGTTGCTTATAAAAATATATATATACCTATTTTTTTGTACTTACCTTTAAGTACTTAATGATACAAAATAATTTTAGTGTCTTTTTAAATGTACAGATGTCTGTTATTCTGACTTATAAAAAAGAACATAAATTAAGTTCAACCCAAGAAATTACATGCAAGTGTTAATACTTGAGTTAGAAAATACACTGACGTATTTTATAGCTTACTGTGTATTACAGCTTTCACCTTCCTAACTAGCTACGTAAACTGAAAATGTGCAATATTTTTAGTTAAGTAAAAAGAATATGGCCACAGATGCTAAAATCATAGACTTCTAAAAATCACGATGATTCGAGGATTTTGGTAGGTAAAACTCAACTACAGAAAAATCTTTATATGTTCCTTCAAACACTGAGCTGAAATCAACTTTCTCTCTATTCTCACAACCCACATGTGTCACATCAAATTCCAAATCCAGATTTTGGAGAGAAGGTGCATGTTTTTAGGACTGCTACAGTATGCTAGGAAGCTACCGTTCCTATGTATACCTAATATGAAGCAGTCCCTGAAACACTACCTGAACATAAATTAAAAATTTTGTCATTAATTTTATTTCACTCTGGAATCTCCATTATTGAGAACAATGGGGTACAAAGCAGAAATCCACTATACATTCTTACATTGCTTTGTGAAATTTGGCATCCGTCAGTGTCATATAAAACACATTAAAAAAGAAGCACTACCAGTTTTAGCAAAAATATTTAAAGCAGTTCAGTATAAACTTTATGTCCAAATAAAGTCTACTAATATCCAGCAAGCAGTGGTGCAGCTGCATTAGCTCATGTAATGTTTCACACATGGAAACCAAGATGCAAGATTACCTCATTTATGGTAACACTCATAAACTACACAGTACACAGTAAACATGTCTACCCAGCAAATTAAAATATCACTGCACTATGCAGCAGCTGAAGCTATCCAGAACCTGTTTATAATCCAATAGAAACAGAAATTTGTCTTCAGTTCTAGAAACAGGGGGGAGGGGAAGAATCAAAGTCTAAGTAAAATAAACTGCGCTGCAAGTGTCACTTGCCCCAAGACTTCCTGCTTCCCACAAAAGACATGCACCCATTCTGGAGATCAAAGGTCATAGCCTTACAATAGAATACATTGTAAATAGGTTTAAAATAATTGAACACAACTGCAAACCAAGGACTCATTTATAGCTTGCTAGGAAAAAAAAAATATAGCTGTTTTAAGTCATTCCAGTATATGAACTGAAGCCTGCATTATAAAACTGCATCTGCTTCAAAACTACCAGATCACCACCTGCATACCAGTTGGATTTGGTCATTCCACAGCCATCTAAATAATGAAATGCCTTTGAGTAAATTACATGCCACTACTGTTTTGATTATCCTCCGCAATGTCTGGAGGAGCACTAAAAACAGCCATACCTGCCGCCAAGAGGCTGGGTGCTCTGCAGCTTTCCTAGGACCCAAATCTCATTCCTAGAGAGGTAACAACCACTTATTCTTTCCATAACAGCAAGCATCAACGCAAGTGCTATAAATATTCACCTGCGAGATTATTTATTTCTCATGCTGTACTAATCAAGCTGAGTTTACTTCTTACACAGCTGTCTAGTGGCTCAGTGCCTGGGATGGTGACTGCCTCAGCAGAGGGGATGGCATAACGCGCTCCTCCATTCAGATGGCTTGCAAGACCCAGGTTTACGTGCCCCAAACAAATCGGCATTTAGCCTATGCCTGGAGGCGCTGCTGCCAGCATGTCATGGATGCGAGTACGAAACATGAAGTTAGGGATGTACTTACTAGTCGTTTACATCTACCTGCTCTTCTGCTTTTTTTTAAAATCAATCTCAACATGTGCTAAAGGAGTAAAGCTATCAAACATAGATGTAACCACATATTCCTCTCCAATTTGATAAACTTATTCAGTAACAGAAAAGGCTTCACTTCTGGGCTGAAACAACTCAAAAATTGTTTGGAAAATGACCATGCACAACACATACCTTACAATTTATTATAGCTATTTTTGCACACCACAGACTCATTCACAATTTACAATCAGCACTATTTTTCAACCAACCAAAGCAACTATGTCATACAGGTCCACATTCAGTATCAACAAGTAAAATCTTTAGAATTATGACAGTTAATAAAAGCACCTATAGCTCTTTACATGTCCAAAACCCTGCACAAGTTTTAATGGGACAATCCTGTGAAAACAAACTATCACCTGAAAATCAGAGAATCACAAAATTACGTTTGTTAGGGCTTCTCTGGCATGCAATCTGTCCCATATTAGTAAAGCTCAAATACCCTCCTTCAGGGCATAATAACTTTAGAGGTTTGTTGGCATTTGTTAATGTATTTGCTATCTCACCAGGATAAAGGCAGGAAATAATTCTATGATATTTACTTATCTCTGTTGTTAACCTTAGTTACCTCTATTAGACTAGCAATTATACCACTACAAAACCATAATCGCTAGTCACAGCAAAACGACCGTTCATCACAAGACTGAATTGATGCTCATTTTAACAATGACACATGAACAATTAACTGCTGCCACTTCCTTAAATCAGTGAGTTTCAACCTGTGGTTTGCAGATGCCTTTGGTCTAGGGACTACTTCTAAGAGACCACAAAGGGTAATTAAGGAAAGTCTTGGCTTACTGTCAGTCGGCTTAAATTTGCTATACAGGAAAATGTACCTTCAATGGAAAATTTTATGGGGTCCCAGAAAAAAAATGCTGGAAAGCCCCAGCAGAAAGATCTTTTCTTATGCAGCAGAAACAGACCTTGGAATTTTTACAATAGTTTTGACCTCCTAACTGCTGCAGGTGAAGAGTTTTCCCAACAAAACTGAAAGTCTGAAACGATCAGGAATTCCAGCGTAATGTCATTTCTAGTGGAACGTTCACCTTTGTAGGTAAGGTCTGGCAGATTCATTATCTTATTTCAATTGCTCTGTTCTGGCAGGGGTTGTGGCTGTTAATAGAAGCCTACGGAATACTTCTACGCAATAAAATAGATTTAATCCAAGAAAACAAGTAACTGACATCATAAATCTCAGAGTACCCTCTTTTGCCCTGTTGCACATTACTTATTCTGAGTGATAAATTTCAGATTTTTCTTGGAAAAATCAAAATTCTTTATGTAGACTACTACAAAACAACCATCTACTCTCACCTAAAAGGATTTTCTGGTCTCTTGAAATTTCTGAAAACATGTAACCAATTCTTTCCCACCTTATTCCATCAAAACAAACCAACCTCACATACTCTGTAAGGAAAAAAAAAAAAGAATAAATCTACAAAGTCGTATTTACATATGTTTTCTTGTGTGTCTAACCCATGACAGAAGAAGGGTAAGTATATTGAATACTTCACCTTAGTTTAAAAGCAAGACACAGGAAATGTCATACCTAAGAGAATATATGACTTCAAAATCTGCAGAAATATAGTATCTTTCTAAATTTTTTGGCAATGCACTTTGTTAGCACATTGGCCTTCAGAGCAATCTTCCCATTCCATATCATTTCACGGAATGACCATAATCATATTGGACATAGATAAACAAATTGGTATCTTCATATAAATAAAAACTAAATAATACTAAAAATCCAGAGTCCATTTATTTGTGTCATGGAAAGATTGGTAAGATCTGTACCACAGTCACTCAGTCCTTTCCACATCGGGACCCCATAAAAAAATAGAAGAGTTTCGTGTCTCCTTTTCCACAGAGAGAGTGGTTACATTATTTTTCAAGACATTTAAAAGAGAAAAAACTTTTGCATTAAATTCAACTTTTCCCAGAAAGCTGGATTTCATCCCTGCTATAGGATTGCCATCTAATTCTAAGTTAACTATACCAACGTTTTTACAAGTACTCATCAGTCAATCTATATTTTTGGGGTATCTGATTTGATACATAGGTTTCTCAAACTGTGATTAGTTCCGTGATTATTGTCACCATATTTCATGGTCAGGGTAAGATTTGTTGAGGTTTCAGCTGCAATACTGACTTAGGCAGTTTCTGCCCTGTCACACTTTTTCTAGCCACTCATTCTTGATACCCTAATTATACGAACACAACTATTTGTTGGGCTGAACGGCAAAGGAAATGAGAGCTGACTCAAATTAAAACCAACATTTTGTCCTTTCTTTCAGAATTTACAGAATGCTTAATACTCTGAAAAATGTCACCTCCTAATACTTTCAAAATAGACACCCATAATTAGTAGGGATGATAAATCACCATCTTTAGCCTCCTTTGTATTTATAAAATACGAATAATACCATTTCCTTATCCCATGAAAGTCATATAAAGGTAAACTTACTAATGTTTGTGGATGATTCAGATACTACAGAGTAAATATTAAAGAAAAGGCCATGTAGGATGCCATTTTCAGAATAGGGTTCAAATGGTGTGCAATAAATAACAGTATAGAGAAAAAAATACTAACTTATTAGATGAGCCCTCTTCATCCTGTAGACTGAATACAGCCAACAGAAAAATAACAGCATGTGATCATTTAGTTAGAGACTACATGTTAAGGCATAAGCTAAAGGGAAATGTATCCATGGGATACAGGTATAGTTTCATTTTTGTTTTTCAAGTACTTCAAGTCATGAACTTATTCCATAAACCCTACAAAGAGGAAAAAAAAAGGACCACTTTAGTTGTATGGTGTAGTGTATGAACATGTTTCTATGCAATCTGCAGTTGATTTCTAAACTCATTAAAAAGCACAAAGCAGTAGGTGGTGTAGAATCATAGTTCTGAAAGAATGCACAACCAAAACACACTTAACGTTTTTCCTATTGCTGGCTTTGTGGAAAGGCCCCTCAACTACCAAAGCAAACAACTGAATGATGTGAATTCAGACATGTAATGACTGTAAGGTCAGCACATGACCGCTAAGCATTCATGACCCCAAATTAAGAGGTATTACCCTCTATCTACTAATCCTTGGGTCACAAATGTACAGCCTACTCCAAGAACATTAAAAATTCCTGAAATTTGCTTACACCCCACTGCTTGAAAGATAGAAAGCTAGCATGCATGAAGTGATCAGATAAGTGAAAGGGGCAGTTCTGTTCTCAAACACCATATTAAAAATGCCATGTCTTTCAGTCACCTTTTCTGTTAATGAAGTCCACTATGATTTTATATTAAAGTATTATAGAAATACAACCATCTTCTGAAACTAAGAATTTTCATTTCACAGATCCTAACATTCCAAATCCAAACTAGAATTTTAAAGGACAATGGAAAAAGAAGCTACATTCATCTTACTAGTAAATGCATTCAGAAGGTATTACTAGTATAATAAGATTACATGGGATCCACAAATTAAGTTCTACATTTTGGCAGTGTGGCTTTAGTTTTTAAACTATATGTTTTAAGACTATAGTTTTTAAGACTATATGTTTATCACTTTTAGTGTTTTCACATCATGTAGAACATGTAAGAGGCTGCAACAGTCATTCCGTTGGTAAGATTATGTAAAGGTTTCTACTGAGAATAAATTCCCAGGTTTTTATGCCATCATGGCATGTTTTATGTCCAAAATTTACTTGTATATGCTGCTATTAATTTTAACATTTCCTATACTTATTTGTTACAAAAATTGCAGATTTTTTTTAAAAGAAGATACTTCAGGAATGAGTCTTCAGGAAGGAGTTGTGTTAATCTCCTAGCTGACATCAAATATCACTACAAACTTCATACCTAATATATAAACCTAAAATTTCAGGAAGATATCAAACAGATTTCATTTTAGGTTCCTGAATTAGGATCTCCATGTAATGATTGCAGATTTTAAAGCTGTCTTCATTTATCAATCCCTCCCATATCTCTGTCAATTTTGTGTGGCCACTCTACTGATTTGTCAGTGTAGCTTCTCATAGTTTCTCATGAAATTCTCTGCTTCTGCGCTTGTATTACAGCTTTCTGTCACTAAGCTCCTCTTTCACTATTCACATGCCACCACCTTCTGTAGCCTCTTTGCAGAAAGTGATCGTTGCACTTAAAAACCCCAATATGTAGTATTTTATTGCAGTTCATAACTGGTCCCTGGCAAACACAAATTCTGGAGACTACTTTAGTTGTTTTTTTCCTTACTTACTCTCTCACTTCTCATAAAATCCTAAACCTCATAACAAAAGGAGCAGGAAAGAGGAGAATCTTTCAGTCAAAGATGTGTGATTAAGAAAGAAGCATCCAACTCTAGGAAACCCTGTGGCTCACTCAGGGAATACCAACGGAATACATCCCTTCCTCCTGCATCGGGACCTAGTCTTGTTAGGGAAGTGAGAAAACTGACATATAACAGAGATGGCCATCTGGCAGACCACGGCGAGACCCAGCTTGCCAGGCGGCTTTATCTGATCCTCTAGCATGCCTGCCCATCACCAGATCAACCAAACTGAGGATAATGTTTATATATGCTGCCGCAGAAAGGTGTATAAATCAAATAAAAATCAGCAGGATTTATAGTATCAGTTATAAAACTGAGCTAACACGACTGTGTTCATCTATCCAGAAATAAAATTGACCCCTCAGTACATGGAATTTACTCATTTCTAGAGCACAGCCCAGCTTACAGCAGTCTTCTACATAACCACAATCTCAAAGTGGTAGCTAAAACAACGCAAGTCAGCACACTACTTACACCTTGGGTACAAAGACATGTACATGGGTCATAATCAGGTTAGAAGACATGTCCCATGGGAGGAATCTCAACGCAAAGCAAAATTTTCCATTAAGTGGTCACAACAATAAAATACAAACTTCTCACTATATCTGGGAGAGAAACATCCAAACCCAGAAGAATTAATCTGAATATTGCTCTCTTCTAAACTTATTCTAAACCACTAATGCATACAGGGCAAACTGCAACTGGGACAGAGTTCAATAAACACACGTAAAGCCAGAGAGGAACACAATCTGCTAAAAATCTGAGAATGGCTTGGATCTGTTCAGACTAACAGTAAAACTAGTCTTTAAAAAGCTCTGGATGTGAGCTATGTTTGTATGCAGCTTTGGAATGGATTTTAGTTATAGCTTAATTCTGGTGTATACACAGCCCAAGGGTGTGCCTGCATGATGTGTCTGCAGGGAGGATATTGACAGTGCAGACATCCAAGTCCACTGCAGTATGGCTAGTTCATGTGCTTTTAGTATCTTAAAGAAAGGTTTAATAAATTAACTGACTATAAATAAAATAGCCCTATCAGAATATGCAACAAAATTTAATTATTAGTTTATTTATATTAGTTTAGGCAAAATATATTAAAAACCTATTCTTCAAAAAGTTATTCTGTGATTTATTATGAAAACGGAGAACACTCCAGCAACTCTTGGAGCATGCTCTCACCATCTTCCATTCCTAATCCTCATTACAAAGTTCTTATTCTGCCTCAGAAAGCAGATGGCAAGAGATAATGTCAGTAATAATTAGGTGGCTTCACTGCTCTTAAGGACTCTTCTGCTACACACTTGAATATTTTTTTCAGAGATTTTTAGAAACAGGATACTTTGCACTATTTCATTCAAAATTCAGAACAATTACACAAGTTTTGTTTTGGTTTGTTTTTTTTTTTTGTTTAAATAATGGAGAATGTTGTATTTTATACAACAAATAAAGGCATTATAAATGAAACATCCAACGTTACTTTCATTCTTCACATTGCAAAACTAAAACCACTTGAGTTTCCTAATATTTTTAATCAACTTCTTCTAAGCTACTTGCATGCTGCTGAACCTTTCATGTTTTTGAGCTCAGTTCAACTCTCACTGGAAACAACTAACTTGGATCAGAGCCAAAATTTCTTCTTGAACTGTGGCTTAGAGAAATCCTACCCATTTGGACAAGGACAAAGAACCTCACAAGAGTATATATTATGTGAGTCTATCTAGGCAGAATTTTGTCTGCTTATGACCTATTTGAATGTCTATTACGTTTTTGCTATTATTAATATCTTTAATCTTGCTTTACAAGCTGTTGCTTTTTATTAACAATCCTAATCTACCTAAATAAAATCCAAAGAGGAAGTAAAATTTCAGAATGAAAATTTTTAAAAATGTTGAAGGATAGATAGATTTCATATAATTAATATGTTTGAGATAAATTTTGAAACCCTAGGTATTTTTAAACTGAGGAAAAGAAAATTATTTCCAAAAAGAAATAAGCCAGGGTAGCTTGGTTCTAGAGCATTCTTTGAGTTACCTAAACCTATCTTTCTATAGAGGTACTGTCCAATATCCTCCTACAAAGCAGCTACATTAATAGAAGATACACCCGCCCGCTGTTGATCATTAAAGCACCCCTCTGCCAAAAGCTACTATGCCTCAGATCTGCTACAGACACTGGCAAATGAGGACTCCCTAACATATTTTAGTCAAACTGAACCAAGATAGACAGCCTAAAACATTTTTTAACTACTTAAACTAACCTGGAAAGGGTCAAGTGAGCATAAGCATGAGAAATTCTAGCTCTGGTGTTTTTACTAACAGTCCTCTACTTCAGAAGGAACTTTCATGCTTCAAAAGCAGAACAATTATATTGGTTAAAATTGCAGAGTATACAGTATTTGTAGCTATCAGAGAATGAAACAAAGAAATTAAAACTGGTCTTTGATTGGATTTGGTTCTGTAGTAGACTATATACCTCACAAATTTTACTAATGCAGTTCAATAGGTCAGCAAGTAAATACTTAAAAGGGGTACCTTGAAGCTAGCATGTGCACCCTTTTAACTAAAAGTAGAGAGTAAAAAATTACAACCCAAGAGATTTGGGTTTCCTTGAATTGCTTCAAAAAGAGAAAGTGGAAAAGGAATTCACGGTCCTTGATTATTTAAGGATGGACCAACCATCTGACCAAATGAACAGACTGCCCAGTACATTCAGGTGAGCATGACCTTGATTGTCAAAAGCCTGCATTTGTTTTGCTAAATACATTCTCCTACTTGACTGATGGGCTATAGATTGGCCTCTCCTTAAACCAAAAGGGCTACACCTGAACTTCCAATTAAAGGGTAACAACTGGCAGATGTGAGGGAACATCTAGCAGGAGGCTGATGCTGAGCAGATGGGCTAGGGTGCAGTAACCTTTTCCATCAGTTTCCAACCACTGCTTTTGCAAAAGCGCATAATCATCACAAGCCTGACACTACACGTCCTCAAGCAGCAGTATGAGCCCCCTGCAGAGCCGTTGTGCTGCTATAGTTAAACTCATATCAGAAACACAGCTAACTAGAGCGTGACTAGCTCTACAAGTCTACACTGTTGACTGCGGTTTAATGAGATACCAACTCTGACAGAGAAAACAGTTTAAGAAGTTTCCACTCCGAAATGTTTGTACTTGCACTGCATTGCAGCTAACTATGCCATTATTTGTGTCAATGCCACCACCAGTAGAGCAATATTGTAAATCAGGTCACTAAAATAATAACCTAGGTTACAAACAGGCTTTTTCATATCATTTCAGTGATCTAGTTTAAAGTATAGCCTCACAAACATTTGTTCCTGAACAAAGACATAGATGGGGAAATGTGGTGAGGGACAGGAAGAAGAGATGGGTGACTTACCTTAGCTACATCCCTGCAAGTCCCGTATGTTTTGGAACTATGGCCTTTGTATAAAGCCAGAAGATCTGTTGCACAGGACTAAAGCATCATTACTTTGATATGGTCAAGAAAAAGATACTTCTGTTTATTAAAGCAAGAAGAGGTGGGGTACTGTTTCTCTCACAAAAGTCTCACTTATTCCTCTAGAGCTTGTCTTAACCACCAAACGTAAGATCTTGTATTTCATATTAGAAGTTTTGTACTGCCTAACCAACTTGATACCTTTTTATTTGTATAAACGTTCACAGTCCGTTTTGGTTCCTGTTGTTACTCTTTATGTTCCTGAGTCTATTTACACACTGAAAAATATTACTTCGTAGCAAATTTGAATTTTTCATTTCATGAACAACCTTTACATCCTTAAATTATGAAATAGAGTGTCATTTCCTGACACATCTTCTCAGTACTAGTCATTATTTTGTATGCTTTTATTATGCTCTTTCTTAGTCTCCTCTCTTCTAGGAAGAGGAAACTCTTTCCTCATACAAGAGTTTTTCCTACCTCCGTATCATTGTCATAAGCTTCCTCTGTACCCCAGATGGTTTTAGCAACATTACTGTTCCTCATCCCAGGCTTTCAAGAAGTGGAGACTTGCCAGGGAAAAGCACTGAAAGCAAAGCCTCAGCTGACTTTTTTTGTATCCTTCCATGTAGGGCACAGATGGCCATGTTTTCTCAACCCCTCCCCTACTTCAGCTGAAGACCACAAAGTCTCAGTTTATTTCTCCACAGCTCCACGTATCCAAATGTTATCAAAATCTCAGTTTCTTTTCCATCACTTAGGATGGAAACTTCTCTACATTCTGACTATATTACAAACACTTTATTTAGAACAAACTACCCATCAAATTCAAATTTAGCAGCATATTTTCACATATGATCTATAAACAAACTTTAGACAACACTGAAACAAATGCAACACCACCATATCCTACCAGCTCTCTCACCAGTACATTCTGTTGTACGGAAGTCCTGACCGTCATTAGTTCACCATACAGGAGGAACAACTTACAATATTTCTTTGCAAAGCAACTTCCAATCACAGACTGTAGCTCTTAGTAAATCGAGTAAGAAACTGCCATCGCTTTCAAACTTTTTTTCTTCCGTACATATACTGAGCTTATGATGCAATTTTTCCATGTTAATCAAAACTCTTAATACATTTTCAGCAGTATCCCTCAGAACACTGTTTACAGGGAGTGCCCAGGCACAGCATTCGGAGAACAGACAAACAGAAGACAGACAGATTTAGTGAACACCTGTTAAATGGGGCAATGGCTCCAGCACAATTGTTTCCCACTTCATTTCACACAGTAATAACTTTAATGTCCTCCATGGACTTGCTTTCAAACACCAGTTCTACAACATCAAACCACGAAAGAGCTGAAAGCAAATTTAATTGTCTAGATTGCTTCCAATCAACTTCTTTGGATAAAAGCAATTTTACCTGCCTTAGTGGTTTTTCTTGAACTGTATATGCTCAAACTGTGTTATCATTTGGATTTTTATAATCTTTCCCAACTGCATATCATTTTCCTCCATGTTTAACTATTTATCTTGGCTATGATAAATTCTCTCACCCTATTAGAAAATCTGCATCTCTCATCACTCTCTTGAATGTTCATAGTTTTAGTTTAGGCTTTGTTTCCTTTTGACTCCTCTACCTCCATCCTGGCTTTTTTTACTACTTAAACTCTTTTTTTTTGGTTGTTTCATTTTGCTCTCATTTAAAATATTTCCACTCTACTTTTTAGTTTTTCTCCTGCTCACCTTGTTTAGTCTGAGACTTCACTAAGAGATGCATTACAGATAACTGTGTAGTGTCATAATTATTAGCAAGTAATTTTAACTAGTTTTAAAATGTGATAGGTTGGGGGGGGGTTAAATATGAGAGAATTATGCTAGATTTAATACCTTAAAAGTTTTGAATGATAAAGATTAGTAAATTTTGACACCAGCTTCTTTAATTTTTTTTTCCCATAATTACAAAGACAAACAGACTGCCCAGAAAATCACATTCCATGATTCCATTAAGCTTTCTTCATTCAGGAAGACTGGCATGTATCACACTTTCAGAAATTATTTCAATGTAAGCATGTGTGGACCTTTTTTTTATTTTACTCTGCTTACAGTCCTGAAGTCCAGAGTTCAGTTGTAATTTCAATAAAGTAACTCGTATGCAGAATTCAAAGAGATGGTAGGAATCACCAACAAGACGTAATGAGGGGATTATTATGGAAAGAATAGATTTTACAAACTCTGCTTTCCCTTGCTATTCACATATCTGATTTGATATAAATGAGATCAGTGCTTTTGGATAACAAATGATGATACACTACCTAGGTTCCTGTTTTCATTGAAAAGGCAAAAAAAAGTGTCTTTACATTCATCACATTTTTGCTTTTTACTATATATTATAGATCTGTAGGTCCTACAGATGCAGCTCTTCAATGTATTCTATCATACATATTATCCAAACCCCACCTTCCAATATTAGCAGATTTTGATGTGTTATGAAACCAAAACTGAATGCTTTCAGTATTCTTAAAACAAGTTTTATTCAAAAGCATGGCTCAAGTTCACTTTTCATTACCTCTCTCATATTCTTGAATATATTTGACTTTCTTTGTATAGTAGTCTCCTTTACATATTAAATCAATAAAAATTCTTACCTGAAAATTAGTAAAACCAATATTCCAACAGAATTGGATTTAAATAAATGTCAATTTCTGGCCATATTTCTTAGATGGTGCTTCAATAAAAATAAGTTATTCTTATACGCAGAGAATCAATTGTACATACAGAAAAACTAGTCCACTTTTGTTTATTCTCAGATTTTCAGAATCTTTTCTAATAGCCCATATATCACATTCCTTTAGAAATATTTCTTCTCTACTTTTCAAAAATGTCTTATATTGAATGATCCTTTTATTATTTTCCCTCTAGAATACCCACAGGTTAGGTTTTCACTTGCACTGATTTCACCTAAGTGCAGTTCTGCTGGCATCACTAATGTTATTCTAGACTTATCTTCATGAGATCTGAATAAGGTGCTTAAAAATATGTAACAAAGGTCTGATACCCCTCCCTTTCTCTGCTAAAAATCAGACCTATAAATGATATAATTAAATCAAAAGACTGCTTACAATTATCCAGGATTTTTTTATTCTAGCCTGCACACAAGTATTTCTGTGTCAAAGACAACAAAGAGTCTTACTTTTAGGAAGTAATTTAACAGTGCTAAAAATTCCACAGTGACAAACACAGATGATGAAATTGTTGCACGTGTGGCTGAGCTGGTAGGAAATGAGTCTTAAGTGGTAGAGTATCACAATTATACCAATACACCACTTAGGTGTCAAACAAACAGGTTTAAGCCAATGCTGGTATTCTACATAGACAAATTGAAAGGGAATATCACGAGAACTGCACACCACAGTCATGGAAGCACCTTTTGAGGAAAGAAGGAATCCTGCTGCATAAATTTATACACCATCCTACACTTCAACTGTTTAAGAGACTTTCTGTGCTCCTTTGACTGTTAAGTACCTACATGGTGCAGCCCCTGTGCTTCCCAGGACTGCCTTGTTTTCATAGATGAGGAAAAAAATTATGCGTTAAACAATATCAAACTTGTAAATACACGAAGTCCAGTATGCCAGCAGGCTTGCCCTTTCACACCCAACTTTGCTGAAGCATAATATTCCTGACAACTTTCTGGATTAGACTGTTAAGTTTGAGACTTCTATGAATGCAAATCTTTATTTTGCCTGATACAAGGAATCTTACTTCCTGCACAAACCTTTTTCCATAGTCACAGCTTGAAAGCAATATAAAATGAATGCAGCATAGTGCTTTAAGATGCATTGTCAATAGTTGTGTTTAAACATATACTGACTTTAAATGCATTACACACACGTGGCATAGAAATACAAGTATTTGCCAGAAAAAGCAAAGTTACAGATCACTTTCCAACCTACTTTTTCTATTATAAAGTGATTTTTTCTAAAAATTAAAATGCTTATAGGTTAACAGATATCCTCCTTTCAGATGATATTGTATAAATCTTATATTGTGTGCAGATTGTCATTTCCAAAGAGAAGCCACAAGAAATCACTGAATATCAGAAATAAAAATGGAACTAACTCTTCAATTGCATATACATTTCATGAAATAAAGAGTTTGAAAGAACTGGTATCGAAACTCTCCTCCTTTTTCACCATGATCCATCACCTCTCTTCTAGATGAACAGGTATCTAACACGCCAACAGAACCATCTAGAAGAGCCTGAGTTCAGTGAAGAGTTCACAGAGCTAGGATTTTCCTTCTCCTCTATTCTACACTCAAATTCTGTAAACATTTCAAATCAGCTCAGATGGCCAGAAGCATCTTCATCACACAGTGTACACAGACCAATCTGCATTCTAGCTTTTTAAGACCACATCCCATCCTGCTTAATCTAGAATTTCAAAGTAGGTGCTGCACAGGTAACAACTCCTATGTTCCTAGTTAACCCTGTTTTCATTTTAGCGTTTTTCCTGCTCTCTCATGTTTTTAACATATTTAACGAGTAAGCTATTACCAGCAATATATGACTGATAATCTAGCTATCTATTACTAGTAATCTGCACTTGTGAGCCTTAATTCATAAAGTTCATATCCACATGATTTTCTACAGCACTCGCTGCAACACCTTTGTAAATACACAGCTGTGGAACCAGGAAAAATACTATGTAGAGTTTTTTCCAAGATAATACAAAAAATCCAGTACATTCCAAGTTACAGGCACTGCCTTAACTGCTGTTTCAATATCTTTATTTGACTAATAGCAATAGTTTTAATAGACTGAAAGCAGCATAATATTCTTGAAACCAGCTTTTGTTTTTTTTTTCATCCGTTCACTTTCCATGGATAGGAGGGAGTGAAGACTCAGAAAAACTGTAGTTCTGAGTATTGTTGGTGTGTTAGTTGGCAGCGAATGTTGCTTTTTCAGTGTTTTCTGGTGTAAGGTGGAGTAGCCTGTGCTAAAATGTAATGCACCATATCGACTGATAATGATCCTCTTAATTTTCATTGTAGATCTTTCTTATCCACCTGTGGTTCTTAATACTGATTCATTTTGCTCCACTAAAGTTTGTATTAGGATGAATGGCTGGCCTACCCTTTCTCTCCATTTTACTTATCGTGCCAGGATAAATTTTGTGTATTATGTATTTTATCACTACATTTTAAATTGTTTGAAAATTGGATTTCAAAACTTTCAATCCAGCACAGTAATCTCATCACTTTTCTGATTTGTCTTGCATTTTCCCAGCATTGAATCAAATGGATAAACCACTAATCATGAAAGGACTAACTCCGCAATAAAGCACTAAAATACTTAAATTAAGATATATTGTGGAAAGCTGTCTTGACAGGCCTCAACAACTTTATTATCATTGAAGCAATCTAATTCTCAAAAAGCTGAGGCTCATCAAAGCTGCACGAAATTTAGTTGTTATCAGTTGATTAATCATTTTAAATTAATTCTTACCTATTCAGACATCCAACCTTTAATGACAGGATGAAATAGATCACTATTTAGAACAAACAGAACTGCCTTATTGGGATTTTTAGTTCTTCGTAACTATCAGTGGAAAGTATGGGACATTTCCTTGGGTTGGCACCTGGTCTTTGTGAATGTCTACTTTGTCATGTATGGTAAGAAGGGCATTTAAAAATTTCTATCAGCTTTAATGGGGTAATTATCACTAACCCCAACAAGTGATTTTAAATTTCTAAAACAGAAAACTATTCTAAAGGAGGGCAGCTAACATTGTGAAGCCAACAAGACCCCAGAAAAATCTAAGTTTAAAAGGATATGCCTATTTCAGTGTCTGAAAACTACTGCTCTAGTTTTTGTTTAAGATTTCTGTATCCGAACAATATCTAAATATCTATCTCTTCATACTCTTCCCTTCACAGTTTACTTCCCATTTCTTTTTCCTATATGTCTCAGAAGCATGGGAGAACCAAAAGATTGTTGGGTATTTTCTTTTTATTAGATATCAGATCAAGTTGGCATTCTCCCTTTTGCTCACATACTAATGCCCTAAAGATATCGTAACTTTGAAATAATAAAGTAAGGATGCAATAGTATGTTGTATTTGGGATTTTGTTGGGGGGAAGAATTCTAATTTTATCTCATTTAAAAGTTTGTGTTTTTTTTACTTTTAATAATCTAATACTATAATTCTTATTACACATGCATATATATAAAATGATGGAATTATACAATAATACAATTATTGTCAACTGCATGTGTGTAATCTGAAAAATATTTTCAGGTATCTTAGCAGTTATTCTATGGCACTAAATATAATACAGAGCTTTAGAAATATTTAATAAGGTTTCAGAATGGTAAAAACCCAGTCACTTTTCCATCAAAAACTGTAGACTGCCTCAGAGAAAAATATCCTACCCATCCCCCGCTGATTTGTGCTATTATAAAATATTGTACTATTACAAACTAATACCAAGTACTAACTATATGCAGAAGCAATACATGCATTTTACACCTCTTCGTATTGCTTAGAATGACATCCTGATGCTATCGTTTAGCTCATCATGACATTCCATCAATCAAAACCCACTTTTAATTATACACCATTCTGCTTTTTCTGTCAGAGCAAACACAGAGGACATGCAACAATCTATTTCAATTAAAATACATACTTTATAAAATTAAAAATAGGTTGGGAATCACTTCTAAATCAGCTATCAGCCTGTCAATTAACGTTCTGAACCCCTGCTATTGACCCAGTACTGTACAAGCTGTTATTATGCACTGTCCTACATATCATCTGTTCCCCGTGCTGGTCTGTTCCAGAAAGACAGACAGCTGCAACAGTATATCCCTGCTCAACCTGAGGACCATCTGACTTTAATTGTAGCACACAGCTTGATGTGGGTCTGGTTATGAGAAGCCAAAGTATCACACTGTAATAATCTGGAAAAGCAGAAACCTGCCAACACAAGGCTGCAAAGAGAGGCTTGGGCTGTCTGGCTGGCTGACGGGCTGCAGGAAATATGATTAATGAGCAAGGTATAATGATATCAGGAACCCGATTAGCACCACAAAAAGGTCACAGATCAAAGTAGTATGCATTTCATGAGCTCCAATCATTGTATAAGATCTGTGGATTTAAAGAGGTAAACTGAAATGCAAAGGGAAAAAATATCTGGGTGTGATAGCTTACAAAATGAGCACTTAAAATACTATAATCACTATTTTGTCTGAACCAGGAGGCAGTTAGGAAATATTAAATGAATGAATGAGCCCATGCCACATTGCAGCAAGCTTTTTTTGAGAGTATTTGCGAGGAACTGAGCTTTAAGCGTTCTTCCTAAACACACCTATTCTACTCAAAAATAAAATAATGCCGATTTGATGCTGATGGTATCCAATCCGCTAAGTATTAACAAGAAAAAGCAATTTAATATTTGCATTTAATTTTCTCAGTTTTATTCCACTGGAAAAATGTCAGATTACAGAGGGCATCATCCATACCAGCACTAACAGGGCCACCACCACCACGATAAGGTTAACTATGTCACACAGAAGCAGTTAACGCAATTCATTGGCACTGAGGTTTAAATTTAATGCTACCAGAGTGACTAAAACTTGGTATCTGAAGTACAGCAACAGTATCAGGGATGTACAGTGTCACCAAAAGGGATGATGTCTGACACACTTTAATATACCGTCACTCAGTAAATTATTTCTTACTTTCGCAATTAACTTAAGCCTTAAAAAAATTTCTGTTCTGTCCACTTATGTAATACTTGAAAATTGCATGTTCCTGTAAAAGCTCTTTGTTTTGAAAAACTCTAATTTATGGCAACTTTTGCACAATCTTTCAATACGCCATTTGACAAGTGGTACTGCAAGGTCTACTTTCATAAGCAGAAGTTATGAAGCCAAGCAGATTACTAGCAAAGTCTTTTTAATTAAAATAGTTTCAAGTCACAATTACTAATGAATAATTACTTGGGGGGGGAAGTTTGAAAGAAGGAAACATTAATTATATTTATATAATAAATATGATATTTCAGTTTCACAAGAAATGCTGAGTGAAATTAAGGAAATGACAAAGTAATTTCAATCTTCATCATTCAAACACACAAAAGTTAACATACTGCTGTTTTCAGATTACTTTTCCTTGAAATGAAAGTTTTGGATATGTAACAAGCGCTTCCCTCATTCTAGAGTGTTCTGAACCGCTTTTTTTTTCAGGATTTAACAAAATAAAGATGTGTTTATTGTAGATTGTACATAAAAAGAAAAAAAACATATTTGGAACATGG
Organism: Nyctibius grandis; assembly: GCF_013368605.1. Classification (NCBI taxonomy): domain Eukaryota; kingdom Metazoa; phylum Chordata; class Aves; order Nyctibiiformes; family Nyctibiidae; genus Nyctibius; species Nyctibius grandis. The sequence continues at coordinate 70,038,832 of NC_090663.1, read as the reverse complement.
AATGAGATCATTACTCTCTAAGAGAAGACTTTAAAGGGATTTTATGTTTTGTGCCCAAGAGTTTAACAGTAATAATTGAATAGCAGTTGCTTCCTGCTGATGAAGCACTTCATCCTGAGAATATAGCACAAGTGAGAGATATCAAAGAGAGCTGCAAGAAAGGCAGATACTAGTAGCAAAGGCTTTGGGAAATGATGGAAGGATGAGGGAAGGGCAGGTCAGAGCGGACAGAGGTGAGGGTGAGAAAAACCTGGCACCAAGGCTAGAAATCAGCAAAAGAAAATTAAGAGCTAAAATCTTAGAAGAGGAGGAAGCAGGAGATGGAGAATAATTTCATAGTGGGGAAAGCCAAATCTGTAATTAATAGAATGAAAACTATGTTTTATGCAAAAGCTGAAATACCACAGTCATGAGAGATCAAGGCCACAGGCTGCCTTTGACAAGTTTTCTTAAGAACACAGGTTTTCATTTCTCAGGTTATCCTGAATCACAAACACACGCCAAGCTCAGAAAGGTGTCGGGCTACCTCCCTAACCTATTACCTATCAGCACAACTGTAAGATCAAAAGTTGCATTTGAATATGGTTTGCCAAGTAGTCCTGCTAAACGTTATTGTATTTCATACCTTGTTTAAATAAAATTTGCACATACCTCTATATGAAGCAAAACACTAAATTCACCTAACGTAATTTGTGATTATTATGGTGCACCGTACAACTGCCCACAGAATTCTAGGCCAAATAACATTTCTGAAAACCATGGTATCGCGTTGTCTCCGTTTAGCCCACACCCAGAGCTAAACAATAACCAGTTGTTCTATCACCCAAGACCCCTCCCCAGCTGAGAAAAGGAATTGGGAAAAGGAGGGAGACTCATGGGTTGAAATTTAAACAGATTTAATAAAATAAGAAAACCAATATCAATACTAATACAAAATACCAAAGTTATACTCAGCCCATAGAGTGGTGGCAAGTTCCTCCAGGGATCACAACCATTGAGAAGAGAGGAGAAGGAGAAAAGGAGAAGAGGAGAAGAGAGCAGAGCAAAGAGCCACTGATGCAGAATGCTTTAATTTTGAGAAGGGCCTAATGTAATAGCTGGGAGAATGTGCTGAAGCACCAACAACAATACTGTAACATCTATTCTGTAATTCATTACACTGCCCGGAGGCACAGTGAAGACAGACAGTGCTAAAAAAAAAAGGATTTTCCAAAACAGGGAAGGGAATAGTAATACCGGTTTGGGGAATGAAGCAGGCAAAGGAGAATTCACTTTTATTTTATTGTAAAAACCGCTCTGAAAAATATCAATTTAATGGAAGAAATGGAAAAGGTGGCAGAAGATTTAAAATGCAACCTCCTTTCCTGAGGCTTTCACTGATCTTTGGAGTTAAATGGATACTAAAATTAAAAAAAAACCTCTAAAATTATATTTAAGTAATCAGAGTGACAAATACTTGTATGATTAAAGCAGCTTTTTCAAGTCTTCTGTAAAGTGATGATTTTATTAGCTCTTTAGAACCACAAGAGCTGACACACAAACGGGTAAGATCTCCTGCGTATTCAGACCACACTCAAACTTTTTTGAGCAATTCTAAAGAATGAGCAATACTATATACCTTTTTTCTTCCTAAATTTGTAAATCTAACATTTCTTCAGATTATTTCAGCCCTAGTCCTACGTAGATTATGAATAGCTATATATTGCAAGCAAAGACCCAAACTGTTTCAGAAGAATCTTACAAGACAAATGTTACTTGACAGACAATAGAAGATAGCAATCTTACCAGTCTGTTTATGCGAACAAATTCTTCTGGGGTTTTGGCCCATGGTGGAAGTTCAACATCAGACACAACTGTTCCATCATCCATCACTCCCAAATTGTAATTATTGCTGTTGACAAATATCTCTGGGAGGTAATAGAATTCAGGAATCAGTTCCTGTACATAAATGAAAAACAATGCCATGTTATAAACTCTGTCAGAGGATGCACTTTGTCATGTTAAAAAAATAATTATTAGAGTGGCATTAGGCAAAGAGAATATACAAAATCCTCCCACAGACATCCCCCTTGCCCCCAGAAGAGGGAAATACTCTTTCATACTTTTTAAAATTTAAGCCTTTAGATATGATAAATCCTTATCCTGCTTTTAACATGACAAAGAACTAAAACACAACAGGCTATAAAACAAAGAAGTCAGAACATTGGTTTTGATTACATATTATGCACAGAGCGACTTATAAAACTAAAGTAATGAACATCACATGGTAGAAATAATATTTAGTGACAGACAACCAAGGATGTTAAGAAGTTGGGGAAAGCTGCTTTTTTCACATTTTAATACAATCCACATGTTAAAGTGCTAATGCAGAAATGGCAGTCTATAGTTTGGATGAAAGTAGCACCATATACATTAAACACAAAGGTGTGAAACCCAGTTATATTCGTATTCTTTCTAACATAAATGGTCTAAGAACTTAATGCTTAGGCTATTATCTAAGATTGTTCTTAGAAATAATCTTTTTGTAAAGTCTAAAATACCTGGAGTTATACCACATGTTCAGAAAAAAACACAGAGTCAAAGCTGAATCAAGTCAATATTTTTCTTTCATGAAAAGGTCATTAACTTAATTATCTGTCCAGTCTATAATTACAGGGAAAAATCATGTATAATTACACATATACACACACAAAAGAAAAAAAAAAAAAGGAAGGAATTTCACATGGTTACAAGTTCTGTGTATGCACTAAATTCCTCCTCAGGATCATCACCGCTTTAAACAAGTGTGCTCTACAGGCCTGCGCTGAACAGGACTGGAACGCAGTATTTAACACCTCCATGGCTGGTCCGCCCGGGCACTTCTGCAGGCAGAGCCTGCTACGCTAAACACGGTTGAGGAAAAATGCAAGCACATACAGCAAGGGAATTGTAATTTCCAAGTTCTTGTGAGAAAAACAAAGTAATATGAATGCCTAAACAAAGAATTTTTTAAGCAGAAAATGGTACATTCTTGTGCAGAATTGAACATTTGCTAGGAAACTAAATTAAGCTGAAAATCATACGGATTTTATCTTGGATAAGCAGTGTTGCCTGTTTTGCAACTTCCTAAGTTGTCGTTTATTTTGTAAAATATGTACTAGGTTATACATAAACACATCTAAGTTAATATGATTAGAACCTTATTTACACACTTTTATACGTCTGCAAAGTCCTGGCATAACACTTAATAGAAAAAGCCTATTAAGACCTAAAATATATATTTCTGCCCTTAATATATTTTAAAGATGCACTTTTTTTTTGGTGGAACTTGATGCTGAGACTTAAATACACCCAATAAACATGGCAATTTGATGGATTTAGAAAAACTGAGCCACTAAATTAGAGAATTTACTTCCTTTGTAAAGAAAGGATCAATACGTGTAATTGCTTCAGGAAGTGTATTTCATAGCAAATGACTGGTGTAAAATTGGTCTTCCATATGGCAAGTGCAAACTGCATGCCACTTAAGAAGTAGAAAAAAAAAATCAGACTGCTCCACTGGCTTTTTCTACAGTGGGTGTAGTATGTAGCTATGTCAGAAGCTCAGTAGATCAGATCTGAAACCCAGTCTTGACATGGGTCAATGGATCAGTGGTCTCCCAGATAGCCCCTCAGGGCCAGCTACGGCATGAGCAGCTTTCCAAATGGCTGAGTGCAATAGGGAGGTCATCAGATTGAGGACAAGGTCAATCCAAAGTAGCCAGGGCAAAGACAGGAAAGATCAAGCAGGAATTAAGCTATTATCACCTCCATCCTTGTGTGAAACACTGCTTGGCTTTGAATTGTACATCTTTTTGTTTACAGTCACCTTCATTAACTAGGCAGGGTAAAAACATGCTTCTGTACCAAATGCTTGACAAGTACTTGATAAAGAGAGATTTGAAACTATTTAATTGGATAAGCGAAAGAACAAGAATGTAGTAAGGATAAAGTTTTGTAAAAAATAAAGTAACACTGAAGTTTCTGTAGTTTTCATCATCACAGACAGAAACTAACAAAGAAAAAGCAGAGACACTGGACTATTAATTTGATAGCAGCATACACCACAAATATGAAACCATACCATGATTCAGAATACTTAAAACATAACCTCATTACATATGTTACTGATGTTTTTATTTTTATATATATCTGTACAGCTATTCATTAGTTTCTTTCAAGATCAGAAAACATTTGGCTTTCTAGAACACACATTTTTTAGATTACACAGTAACAATATGTTGCCTGGAAACTCAAAAATTATCAGTAACTTCTGTTAGTTTGAATATTAGAAACTTTTCATAAAACATTATTTCATTACTCTAGAAATGAGTTTTCAAAAAGTTTTTCACTGTCACCATAACGATACATTTTTACAAAAGGAGCTTTATTATCTGATTTTCTTATCTTGACCATGTGCTAGCATTTACACATGGGAAAAGGGAGTGCAGACAGATATACTGGGCCATTCTGACTGAGTAGTATCTAGGGCCAATTTTCAATGGCTTTATATGGGTGAAAATGACATTAGTTAAAGGCCAACAGTTTTTCCTAAAACCAGGGAATGAACCTGATAATAAAATATTTAATTTTTATCAAGTTTACGAATATTCTTTGTGTATTTGGTAACTGCAGTCCTTAACAGTCCTTCTCAACTGTATTTGTGGGTTCTTCTCCTTTTTTCTTAAAATCTATGCATCACATGCATGGACTGACACTAAGACAGCAAATGCTGACTCACATGTGTAACTCCATTAATAATGGAACTCTTTGGACACCTGAGAACATGAAAAAGATTAATTAATGCACTTTTTGCTTGTTTATTGGGGGGAAGAAGGAGTTATTGTGGTTTCACACAAATACCACATGAAGATGCAGGACCAGCCACGAGGGGCCAGACTGAAGGACCATTTAGTTTCTCACCTGGAACAGTGACAAGGACTGGAAGACTAACACGGGGCAAATACAGTCTTTCCACAAACATTTGTCAGCTTCTTACAGTTTTGAACTAATCTGTGCTTCTGATTTTTAAAATCATTAATCATGGGTTCCACACTGTAATTTCATCTACAAAGATTTTTCCTTCGGCTGTTCCAAAACTGCTTCCTAACAGTTCAAGTGGATGGTTCTAGTGCCCATATTGTGAAAAACAATAAATATTAATTACTTATTCTCTCTTCTATATGCCCTTCTGGATACTATAGACCTACATCATCACGTTCCTCCTCAGTGGTCTCTTTTTGCAAGCTAAAGGATTCTAGTCAATTTAGATTCGTTCCCTCTGGAGATCTTCCCTTCTGACTAACCATTTTGGTTGCCTTCATACTTTTCCTAATTCTGCTGAATCCTTCTGAAATTTTACTCACTCAGCACATGTACAGAAATGGTAAAATTGTCCAACATTTCTTCTGTTTATATGATTTCATGGAAAAACAAAAACATCTGTATAATTTGTTGAAGGTCTTGCTTTAGCACAATTGTGTTGAAAATTAGTTTCAGAAATTCCTCTGTTGGAATTCATCAGTTCTATAGGGTAGAGACAGACATCCTTATGATAAGCAATACTTCACTCCTTCTGCGATGTTTTTGATTTCATTACAACTGATGAAGGAGCTCAGAGTGAATATCAACATGAATCTAACACAGAGTATTTATAGTGGTATATATTTTTTTTAAAAAAAAAGGAAGATAAAATTTGCCATATCAGGATTCTTATTAAAATACATACAAAATTCTGCATATGATTAAAATACAATTTTTCTCTAACAAAAATTGCCCTCTACCACATGAAAACAATGATTCCTAAGGAAACATCACTAAAAATATTTTTTTAGAAATGAGTAATATCAACAGAATGTCAGTTTAACACTGGTAATTTATTATCATGTTTGCCACCACGCATAAAAAAAAAATCTACACAACATACTTTGTTTCTTTAATGTAATGAAATGTTATTGTATTATTTTCTTTTGCTTAGAAAATAATAGGCAGATGCATTTTGAAGCAGTTATATGATCTGCAAAGGCATCTAGGAACAGTGACACAGATTCCCTAACCATATTAAAACATTTATAAGATACCAGATTTTCAAACTAAATTATTTGACAATCACATGAAGCAATATTAAGGCTATATATAACCTGTCAAACAGAATAATAAAAATGCATATTAGAAGTCTAGGTTTTTATTCACTTTGCCACACTATTTCCTCTGTTAGGGGACTTAAATGGCATTCAAAAACACATACAAATATATTAAATTAATTCAAATTCCATTTTTTCATCACACTTCAATGTAATCATTTTCACGACTGTGGGAAAGTATAATTTCTAAGTACCTATGAGTTTCCCTCCATCTACTATATGTGTGTTAGTTCTCGCAGAACTAAGAAATTGCCTCAAGACATTGCTTGAAATTCTCCCAACTTGTAAGAAAAATACTTCAGTAGGTTTCCATTAAAATTCTAAATTGAATGAAGAAATTAATTTTGTCAATGTCTAATTATCCTGTTAAAGTTCTAAGAGATTATATTTCAAATATTTCCTAGTTTAAGAAAAATATTAAAATCTTCAGTAATTAACAATTAAGCATCCTTAAGGCACTTAAAATCCTATTAATCAATACATGGGTTATATATACACAAAATATTTTTACTTTTCACTGAGAATATATTTAAAAGTATGCAATGGTATTTATTGACCATATTTATACAATATGTAATACATAGTTCAGGTTAATTTGACATAGAAACGAGGAAAGTTGTATATACAACTACACTTCTTTCCTCTGTTTTTTTAAATTAACTGGGGGTGAAAAGGACTATATTGAATCATAAAAAGGTCTAGATGAAACCTTGAAAGGTCACCTTGTCCACCTGTCTGTTCACAGACAATTATAATCAGGTATTCTTAAAAGATGTTTCTCTGCCTTGTTCTTTTAAAATTTTCAATGATGGGGATCCTACGAATTTCTAGTGTTCATCTAGAAGGTCTTCTTAACATCTAGGCTGCTGCTGGAGCCCATTTCTTGTCCTGTATTGAGACTGAATACAAACAGCAGTTGACCCTTTTTACATGTATCGATGTGTAGGAGCAGCTTTTACCTTAGAGACAGTGAGATCCATTCCCACCAGCACTTTCTGACCACTATTCCCCTCCTGCACTAAGGATGGTAGCACACACGCCAGCACCAAAGCTGGCACGGTGGCACACTGGAACAGTAAGCATACAGCAGAATTCATCTTGATATAATAAAGAAATTCTTTACAGTGAGAATTATTGTTCACTGGAACAACCTCCCCAGAGACATGGTAGAGTCCCCATCACTGGAGGTTTTCAAGACGGGATTGGACAAGGTGCTAGATAATCTCATCTATGCTTCCCTTCCCACAAAAAGTTGGACCAAATGATCTTTCAAGTTCCCTTCAGCCTGGACTGTTCTGCGATTCCATCAAATGAAGTGCACTGTGCCTGCCAGCCAAAATTCCCAGCAGAGTAAAAGCATTACAACTGCCACTGCCAAAGCACTTTACATTTCAGTCCTTGTTTCTCTTTTCTCCAAAGTAAACAACCTAAAACCTTCAACTTTATATCACTGGTCTCATTTTCTAGACCTCTGGTCATTCTCCTTTGGACTTCAGCAAATTTGTCCATAACTTACTTGAAGTTTATTATTTCAACAGCTACACAAAAAGCTTGGAGCAGATATTAAAAGTATTTGTTTCATTTTCAATACAATTATGGCTGGATATAAAAAAAGTAGATCACAGATATTAGATGGAACTTTCTGATTGATACACCCAGATGTCTGTATTTTTAGCTACTGCAAATGCCACAGATTACTATACACAGATCTGACTGAATTTAGAATTATTATATTTTTTACTCAGAGAAGTATTTTCCTGTTAGGGATCTTGGCCACAATTTTACAGAAAAAACAAATCTTTCATGAAAACCAAAGATCTGCATCCTAAATATGTTAAAAGTTTTGGTACACCAGACATGCAGTTTATGGTTAAAAATCTGAATTACTATGTACCTGCATCAGAATTTTGCTAGTCATTGCTCTTGGACATCTTTGACCCTGCTACTAATATGACATGAAATTTCTCCTATACAAAGGTAAAGTTGCCAGTTTGGCAGCAACTTTATTCCTTGTAACTTTTGAAACTCCCGTCTATTAGATGTAGAAGTATAAAACAATGCAAAGCATATGTAGAAAAGCTTATCAGGTTACAGGGTGTGCTAGGCATGCTTATGTTATGCAGCCTGTTTCAATATGCGTAAGTTGCTGTTTTGCAGAGTTTCAACATTTTTTTTAACCTATATTTTAAAGAAAGTCATGAAACTTGTCATCCTCCACTTTCTGAACGTTCCAGCAGCTTGGAACTCTAGAGTTTCTTGCCTCTAGTATCAAGGTTTAAAATACTGCTTAACATGCCTTTCAATCAGGCATATTCAATCCTGCAGCTCACAAGTGCTCACTGGCCTATCTACAGCAACCTCCATTTCCTTCAAAAACATTTTAAGTTTCTTGGTCAATTTTAGCCAGGTTTTACAGCAGGTTATAAAGATAACTGAGTTCCTACAAGTTTAAAAAACAATAAGCAGGCAAGTAGAGCCATTATATGCATGTGTCTTGAGGGGCCAGTAAGTGCAGTGTAAGTTCACATTTTAGTAGTCTCCACAGAAGCTACACAGAGAGGGCACTATAACAAATGTCCCATCACTGAGAAATTCTTAATTTGAGGCTTACAGCTTTTTTGACAAACGAGTCAATCAATTGCAAGAAGCAAATCCATAGGAGACAAAGCATCATCTGTTGTAACACTTGCAGAGAAGGATTTTTTTTTTCCTTTATAGAATGTTACAACTATTAATAACCTTTTCCAAACATACAAAACCTGATATATTATTAGGTAAACAGAATTTTCCCAATTTATTGCCCATAAAGTTCAACGATGGAGTCCAGATTCTCAAGTCTTGAAGAATCTCATGCTTGAAAGAAAAAATCCACATTGAATACAAAAATCCACATTGAATACGTGTGACCCAATAATGACTTAGTAATCCACAGAACAGTCACAGAAACCAAGCAATATCTATGACTGCAAGTAACGTATCACAAAATTAAAATATTGGTAACATTCTATTTATATTTGGTTACAGATCTAACTTGTCTACCATAACAAAGATTTTCTGCACAGAGTTTGTGCTTGTTTGGATAAAATACATCAGGACCCACAGACAGAAGCAGGTTTAACAGTCTAATAAAAAGAGGACCCAGTAAGTCCTGCGGCTACTCAAAAGTTTCCCTGGATGTGCTTCTTTCAGTAAAAGTATGTGAAAAAGACATGCGATTACAGGACGTATTATGCCTGGATTTCTGTAACATTTCTCTATCAGAAGTCAATGGATTTTTTTTTTTTTTTAATAAATGCTTTGCATAGGTCTTTAAGAACTCACAGCTGAAAACTCTAGCCTGGATGGCTTTTAGTTGTGTAAGCTTTGAAAGTTATTTCACACAAAATATGTACTGGAAAGGAAGAAAAGTTAAGAAATAGTAAAGGACTGAGGTACATGGGCACATTAGATAATTACCTGAGCATCTATCTGATGAGATCAATGTATTAAATGATTTAATTTTGCTTTTACTTTACTGCAACTATTCCTTTAATTTTAAATATTTCAATCATATTAATCAGATGCATTAGCTATATTTTAATGCCACTGTCTAATTAAGAAGTCATGGCACCAAAACTCAACAACTCAATAAATCTTGTTAAATATTGATACTTGTAGCCAATGTTTTCTTTATTCCTTTTAAGAACAATTTACAAAACTTGAAGAACAGTACATAACAGCACCATGATAGCTTCAAATAGATTTTGAGAAAGTCCTATGGCCAGCAGAATCCTTGGTTTAGCACAGGCTAACTCTAGTTTAAACTTAGCACTGTCAGTTTTCATAGGCTGATTATATCAAAAACATTTTTGTCCAGGATCAACTTTAGTCATTAGCATAGAGATGACTTAGAGGCAAAGAATTAGAAAATGGATGAAAATTGAGAAGACAGAAGGCTACCTTCAGAGCTCTTTGTTTATTACGGTCTACAGTTCAAGACAACATTTTAGACCCATGATTATCACTTAAGTTATAATTTAGTTCTTGGACTTGATGATCTTAAAGGTCCTTTCCAACCAAAATGATTCTATGATGTCTTTTTAGCATTCTCCTGCTTCCCAAGCTGTCCCCTCCAGGGACACTCCTGGAGAATCTTGGCCAAACCCATTCTTCCCCCATCTCACCAGATACCCACTTTATAACACTATTACACTCTTAGAAGCCCAAGACAATCTACACATTATAGCAGACATTGTTTAGTACTGTTACAATTCAAAGAGACATGAAGCTTGATTTAAAGAAAAATTGTCCAAACTGATGTCATGCTAATGAGTTTTATAACATAGTTATATAAACAGCATTTCTGTTCCTAAAAATTAAGCTGTTCTATACTATGAGAACCTTAGGACAATATAAAGGGTCACAACTTGCCAAACGCACCTGTATAAGATATGAATTCAGATATTCAATAGCATCACACCAGCCTTACAATAGCTGTCACTGATGTGTGTCATATCACAAGACTGACTCTCATAAATTAGTATCCATTTTATGATGGAACAATGTGGAACAGCGTAATTGGAGCTTACTAACATTTTCTGTAAGTTTATGGTCTTTTAGTGTCTTCTTTTGAACAAAACTAATCAAATACACCAAAAAAAACCCTAACCCATAAGCACATGAAAAAGGAACACACACAAAGCAGTAGAGGGAAAGGCACGAAGAACAGTACATAACTCTATACTAGTGACTGTAACTTGGTTAAAAACGGTGTAAAAAAAAAAAAAAAAATCAATCGCATTAAGCCAATCTAATTTTGAAAGAAAAAGAGGTAAGATGTTGCTTCACTTTTGAGAAAGACCTCTGAGACTGTCTCAGCCTCCCATGACATTCTTATAAGCAAAGGAGAGAAATGGAGATCAGATTAGGTTACAATAATCTGGGAGTGCCCAAGCTGGAAATCCATATTCCAAGAGCAGTTATCAATAGTTCACTGTCAAACTGGGAGGACACGGTAATGGGGTCTGCCCTGCTCCTAATACCAGTCAATAATCCCATTAATGATCTGGCATAGAAGGTGCGGTAATAAAATTCCGGATGACACTAAGGCGGCAACATAGCTGTTTGCAGGACAGCATGAGGCTTTCAAATGATCTTGACAAACTGTATATATGGTATTAAAAAAAAAAATAAATCAGCAAACTACTACACTTAGAAAAAGAAAATACATGCAAAGAGCAACATGGGTAACAATTATGCTGTTTAATATATAATGATAAATAAACATATCGCAACAGGTTAGCTACCAAACCAGAAAAAACAACTGCTCCTGAACAAGTATATGAAAATCTACTCATTCATCAAAGAAAAATAGCAACACAAAAGGACAGATTTAATTTCTCTATTTCAGAACTTAGTCCAAGCCCCAGACTAGACTCTTTTTTCTGTTAAACACTGCCAGGCTATCCGTGTTTGGTTTTCATACAATATTAACAAAACTAACCAGGATTCTTTGATTCTTACTTTACATTATTAGTGCAAAGTAGTAACTGAATTAATGGTCATGTCTGTCTAGTACTTTAAAGGTACTAAATGGTACTCACACAGAATTGAAATATTGATATTATATTGATATATATTGGATCTTTCGAGGTCCCTTCCAATCCCTAACATTCTGTGATTCTGTGATCTAATATTCTTCAGTGCAGAAGACTTAACTTAAAAACATATAGGTAATCATTTAAAGGCAACAGTGCTGAGCTAATTAGTAAATAACAATGCCAGAGTGGTAGTGAGACACTAGCAAACTTCCAAAGGATTTTTAATTTGCATTGCTTAAATAAATGGCTAGAGAACTAGGAAATTAAATTTTATGCAACATATCATCTCTTGAAATCAAAATTTGAAAAGTTCAACCAAAGGTTATACTACAGTGCAGCATTACTTTCCTGCTTTGATCATCGATCCAAGGCTTTCACAGCTTATTGACAAAGATCAGCTGTGACCACACATATGCTTTAGCTTTCTCTGCTGAAGGGATACCAGCAAGAGTTGCTTCTAAAGCTAGCTCATGTTAGTCCTTCTTGTAATATACAGTGCCCCCAACTAAGACTAACAACAACCTTAGGACAGCAAGCATCAATAACTACATTCATTCTCTTCACACAAGAAGCAAGGAGAAATCATTTCTTGTAATCAGCTCAATGGTTCTAAAAATTCACAATTTTTTCAGCTGGAAGAGGAATTAATCTTTCTTTTTCCTTCAAGCCCTCTACTCCCCACACATCAAGATACACTACCATTCACTTTGGCCTGCCACTTTTAAGGTCTTAAAAGTGGCTTCCCAAACCCTTTGTATTCTACAAACCCATTCATTAAACTGCTAGGTTTTCATCAGTTGTGGAAGTATCAACAGGAATCTAGAGAGCTTATGGTCAAAAAAATGTAATATTATTCAATCAGCCACAATAGCTGACTACATTCATGCGCTCAGCCCATCAGAAACACAAGGTAAAGCTTAAAAGCCTTTCACTTGTTGAGAAATAAATGGTTTTTACCCTGCGTTTGCCACAGATTGAATGGTATGGGCTGTCAGATACCGCAGCAAAGTCATTTCCATGTCCATCTATATCTACATTTTCAAGAGATTTCTTCAGCAAGTCATTCAATTTGTTCTCAAGTCCTTAACTAACTGACTCCCCTGAAATCATTTTTGTTTCCCACAACTCATGTATGAAGACATCTATTATAGCTAAAATAATTTTCTTGTTCATAAGGCTACTCCCAGAGTGAATCTACTGTTGAACACAAACAAGCTCTATGCTGTCTTTAAAAAGGCCAAGTGTTTTTTGCACTTAAGTGGCAGCCTCCCCATCACACCTAGAATTGCATTCATCTTTGAAGGAGTCAGCTGCTTCAGAACAAATACAAGAAAAATTCAAAGTTGAAATAAAAAAATGGGTTAATGTTTCAAATGAAGTTTGAACTTAGCCAATTACTTTTGTCAAAATGCTCATCCACAGCAGAACAAACATCATCTGTAAATACATAGTTTAATAATTAAATCATACAGTACGACATTCTTCTTAATTACATATTGCTCAACCTCAAACAGATCACAAAGAAAATAACAATACCTCAACACAAGTAGATCTTTTCAACTTTAAAAATATTTAATATTCAGCCCAAAAAGCAATATACCAACCCCACCAGAAAAACTGGAAAGGGAAGCAGAAAGATTGAAGAATTTAGTTAAGGAATCTGCTAAAAAATACCAGACAAAACAGTAAAATGTAGCCTACCTATGAAATAAAAAAAGATAAATTCCTAATTATTTTAATGTTTTTAAATGTTTATCACTCAGTCAAACTGACTGGCCTACTGCAAATACAACACTCAGGATGTATCTTATAAATGTGCTAAAGATAGAAAACTGTTTCCTATGGAGGTGAAAGGTTAGAACATGTAGAGATCTCTGTATGAAGACTTTCTAGAAGGCCATTTTTTACTTAAATGGTCTTATTATTTGCTTGATATTACTATTTTTCATCTCAGCCCTGCATAATTTCCATGCAAATGTAACAATGAAAATTGTTCTCAAAACAAAACATCTTTTCCGATATTCCGGTTTCATCAGTTAGTGTTGGATTATAATAGGCATACAGAAGATACATGTTTGAAAATATGTAATAACCACATTGTAACATGTGACAATGTCACTTAAGTGAGAATCCAAGAAGATACATTTGTTATTAAACATTTTGTGAAAAAAGTAAAGGTCCCCTCAAGTGCCTCATTTTCTCAAAAATGAGATGAGAGAGAATCTTAATTTTGCACGCAACTGCATAGTCTTCACATTACAGGCGTGAGCTGTGCTCACACAATACATTTGTACACACACAGAGCTAAAAGGAAAATTGCATATTGTTTTGGGTAAAATCTTGGTCCAAATTAAGACAGACCAAAAGCGTGTTGATATCAGAAAAGAATGAACAAATTAGATGTCAAAGGCTTTTGAATAACCTTTGAATAATCATTAATGTATTAGTGTTTGCAAATTGCAAATTTCAAGGAAATCCCTCTAGCTCTTGCCAGTAAGCAGCATCTTCCAAGTTCTGGAACCAACTGAAAGAACATAAAGCTATCTACTTTTTAAAAAGTTTCTTTTGCTAACATCAAGTATTTCTCGTACATTACCATACAAGATGGTTAAAATGTAACTTCTGGGGTTTTAATCTATTGAAAAGGAGGTGGATACAAACTAGACAGCTTTTCTATACACAATTTCTGTATTAATGTACAATTTAGAAATGTTAAGAACTCCATCGATGACAGCAGTTGACACAGGCTTTCTTTCCTTTAATGTTATAGTCATCATCCCTTTGACTCTAGTGATGCAGAAAGCAACTTTCTAGCCCAGAATTACAAGGAAATCATTTCAAAACTCAACTTGAATCAGGAAATTGCATTTGCTTGACTACAATATTGTACGCTAACGTGATAGCAAATTATGTGTCCTTTCAGGACAGACCATAAGAAAGTACTTTCATAAAATGATTACAGAGAATGATACTCCAAGATTACAGGGAATAAGTCTAAAACTTATGGGTGTTGTGTTTAATAATATTTGTTAGCTGTAAAGCAGGTAGGAAAGGAACTCTAAAGGAAGAATAAACATTGGAAACTTCATTTCCCTGGCAGGGATCAAAACCAGAGGGATCTGTGTTCATTTAACTCCTTCCCTGTCTTCCTCCTCCATCCTTCCTGAATACACACATTCATGCACACATGTGCATACATCGTGAAAGATGGGTAAAGAAAACATTTTAGCTGGCCATGGATTGTTTCCCATGGAAGTTACTGCTTCAATTGTACATATTCTTGACATGTGAAAACAGTAACACAAACCATACCATTTAAGTAAGACTTCTATCATTAATTTCATCATGACAGCAACATCTAATTTAATTTTCTTAGTTAGTTAGTAAATAATTCCATTTACAAGCATGTATACAGTATGATGTTACCATTTACTACAGGACCACATAATAATCTACTTTATTCAGGCTCCTTGATGCATGTGTCAACTAAATTTAAGCACTAGTAAGCTAACACATTGCAATTCTGCATGTAGAAAACTTCTAGAGTCATATGGGACACTTTAGCCATGCATTTCACAAATATTTGTAAGGTAGAGCAGAACACCAAGTATTAGGAAACTTGTTTTTTACAGCTGTAGTGAAATATCAGGAATACAGGTATTTCCAACAAAATTGTGCTTTTTCAAACTTTTTCTTTCCTAATTCTTTCAACATGTCCTGTGGAAATCCTAACTCATCCCCCTTCCTGGCTGCTTATCCAGTCTCATGAACAGACTCCTCTAGTCAATCTTACTACTCACTCAGATGCTTCACGGCAGTATAATGTAATGCATGGCAATTCACAGACTCAGAAAGCTGCAAGCAACTTCGAGAGGCCATCCATAACAGTAGGGATGCCTCTAAAGGCAGTACCAGCTCACACATACATAATTTCCAAAAGGTATCTAAGCATTTCTGAAAAACTCTCACTACACTAATTGCCAGGGAAACATTCATCAGTTTTATTTGTTCTGTTAGAAAGGTTACTTTCACATCTAATTGAAATCTCCCTGATACTTAAGTCAATTAATTCTTATCCTATCCAGCATAGGTAGCAGAGATTTTTCCTTTCTTTCTTGCAGCAGTCCCTATGTAATAGAAGACTCCTAAGTTCCTCCTCAATCTTCTCTTCTTTAGAAGAAAAGCAAGCATAGCTACTCAATATTTCATTGCATTTTATTTTCAGGACCTTGCATTGTTATCATTGTTCCAGTGTGGATTCTCTCCAGCTAGACCACAACTATGGATGTAATACTCCAGCTAAGACCTTATCAAAGCCGGGCAAAGCTGAAGATTTATTTCATACATTTTGAAAGTTATACTATGTCTTGTTGATATATCTTCTATGAAACGTTACTCATCTTTTGTTATACCACAATATTGTTAATTCACATGCACTGGTGATATACTACAACCCTACATCTGTTTTTCGCACAGCACATTGTTCCTTGTGTTGTATTTGTACCTAACTGTATGAGAATCTGCATGAAAATTACAATTCACACTTTTCCCTAATAAACTTCATCTAACACTTTTCTCAAATCATTTTCCCTTCTTGCAAGAAGTGCTTCCAATTCCACTACACTTCTAGTACCTTCCAATCCAATATCAATGGAAATTGAGGCCTAACCTGTTATTATCAAGAAGAATTCCACTCAATACATCTTTCAATTTTAATAATGAACCACTGGTAACTATTCTCCAAATACAGCAGATTCTTTTAGACCAAGTTTTCCCAGCTCATTCATGAGACGTCAAAAACTGAGATCATCATCTGCTTCTTCTCTGTTTATAAGGTCTGCTACCTTTTCTCATCAGAAACTGTGATTGCTTTGACATAATCTCTTCCTGATAAATATGCGTTTCATTTGCTTGTCTCCTTATTATCTTCCAGGTACTTAAACATAGTCTGATTAAGTATTTTTCTGTGAATTGTTGCTGAACTCACCTCATAATTTCTTGGCTCTCTTTCTCTTCCTTTCTAAAAACTAAATATTTTATTTGTCCACCACTGCTACCTTTCTCCTCCACCATTTCTCAAAAAAACCCATGCACTCTGAAATTTTGCCTGCCAGCCTTTTAGGTACAAGAGAAGGAAGCTCAGAATGACCAGTCAATTTGTAAAAATCTAACATGTTTGTATTTTCGAAACTGTTCGTTCCCAATTTGATATAGACATTGTATCTTTTTAGATAGTTGGTTAGCATTCAAGGACTGCTTCTTCCGAGCTCAAGATCAGAGCATCCCAACAGGTAGGAAGTCAAGGAAGGGTACCAGGAGACCTGCATGGTTAAACAGGGAACTGCTGGGCAAACTCAAGTGGAAGAAGAGGGTGTACAGATCATGGAAGGAGGGGCTGGCCACTTGGGAGGAATATAAGTCTGTTGTCAGGGGATGTAGGGAGGCAACTAGGAAAGCTAAGGCCTCCTTGGAATTAAACCTTGCAAGAGAGGTCAAGGACAACAGAAAGGGCTTCTTCAAATACATTGCAGGTAAAGCCAACACTAGAGGCAATGTAGGCCCATTGATGAATGAGGTGGGGGCCCTGGAGACAGAGGATAAAAAGAAGGCAGAGTTACTGAATGCCTTCTTTGCCTCTGTCTATACTGCTGGAGGCTGTCCTGAGGAGCCCCGGACCCCTGAGGCCCCAGAAGAAGTCAGGATAGAGGAGGAATCTGTCTTAGTAGATGAGGGCTGGGTCAGGGACCAATTAAGCAATCTGGACGTCCATAAATCCATGGGCCCTGATGGGATGCACCCGCGGGTGCTGAGGGAGCTGGCGGAAGTCATTGCTAGGCCACTCTCCATCATCTTTGCTAAGTCGTGGGCAACGGGGGAGGTGCCTGAGGACTGGAGGAAAGCGAATGTCACTCCAGTCTTCAAAAAAGGCAAGAAGGAGGACCCGGGTAACTATAGACCAGTCAGCCTCACCTCCATCCCCGGAAAGGTGATGGAACAACTTGTCCTTGGTGCTGTCTCTAGGCACATCAAGGACAGGGGGATCATTAGGGGCACTCAGCATGGCTTCACCAAGGGGAAGTCATGCTTAACCAACTTGATAGCCTTTTATGAGGACGTAACCCGGTGGATAGATGATGGTAAAGCTGTGGATGTGGTCTATCTCGATTTCAGTAAAGCGTTTGACACGGTCTCCCACAGCATCCTCGCAGCTAAACTGAGGAAGTGTGGTCTGGATGATCAGGTAGTGAGGTGGATTGTGAACTGGCTGAAGGAAAGAAGCCAGAGAGTGGTGGTCAATGGGACAGAGTCCAGTTGGAGGCCTGTGTCTAGCGGAGTCCCTCAAGGGTCGGTACTGGGACCAGCACTATTCAATATATTCATTAATGACTTGGATGAGGGAATAGAGTGCACTGTCAGCAAGTTCGCCGATAACACAAAACTGGGAGGAGTGGCTGACACACCGGAAGGCTGCGCAGCCATTCAGAGAGACCTGGACAGGCTGGAGAGTTGGGCGGGGAGAAATTTAATGAAATATAACAAGGGCAAGCGTAGAGTCCTGCATCTGGGCAAGAACAACCCCATGTACCAGTACAAGTTGGGGGCAGAGCTGTTGGAGACCAGTGTAGGGGAAAGGGACCTGGGGGTCCTCGTGGACAGCAGGATGACCATGAGCCAGCAGTGTGCCCTTGTGGCCAAGAAGGCCAATGGCATCCTGGGGTGTATTAGAAGGGGTGTGGTTAGCAGGTCGAGAGAGGTTCTCCTCCCCCTCTACTGTGCCCTGGTGAGGCCACATCTGGAATACTGTGTCCAGTTCTGGGCCCCTCAGTTCAAGAAGGACAGGGAACTGCTAGAGAGAGTCCAGCGCAGAGCCACGAAGATGATTAAGGGAGTGGAACATCTCCCTTATGAGGAGAGGCTGAGGGAGCTGGGTCTCTTTAGCTTAGAGAAGAGGAGACTGAGGGGTGACCTCATTAATGTTTATAAATATGTAAAGGGCAAGTGTCATGAGGATGGAGCCAGGCTCTTCTCAGTGACATCCCTTGACAGGACAAGGGGCAATGGGTGCAAGCTGGAACACAGGAGGTTCCACATAAATATGAGGAAAAACTTCTTTACAGTGAGGGTGACCGAACACTGGAACAGGCTGCCCAGAGAGGTTGTGGAGTCTCCTTCTCTGGAGACATTCAAAACCCGCCTGGACGCGTTCCTGTGTGATATGGTCTAGGCAATCCTGCTCCGGCAGGGGGATTGGACTAGATGATCTTTCGAGGTCCCTTCCAATCCCTAACATTCTGTGATTAGTGGTATTAATTCCACTAGTCACTGATTGCCATTGATTCTTTTGGTGGGGACTCACAGATGCAAGACAGACATTACTTTTTGAGCACTATCAGTTGACAATTTTCTCATTCCATTAATCTGCAGATCAACCCTTTCCTTAATTGTCTCCTCACTACCCTCACTATGAATATAGTTATATAATGATTTAATGTTATTTAAGTCTCTTGCTAGTTGCGTGACATTCTTGAGTTAGCCTCTGATTTTCTTCACGTTATACTTTTCCGTCCTTCCTTCCATTAAAAAAAAACAATTCTGATATTATTCCATCTTCCTGGATTTGAGGTCAACAGAGCTTTCCCACCGCTGCCAGCATCCTTGTCTCCTTTGTTCTCCTCCTTGGTTCGAAATATTCCTCAGATTCCAGACTCTACTTGTTTACCTCATTCCGTCCTTCAATGGCTACCTACCTAAACCTCTGCCCTTGGAATTTCTGTATGCTCCTGCCTTAGCTTCTTGACCCACTTAATTCTAGGTCTCTTTCTATACAATGAC
This sequence comes from Nyctibius grandis, assembly GCF_013368605.1. Lineage (NCBI taxonomy): Eukaryota > Metazoa > Chordata > Aves > Nyctibiiformes > Nyctibiidae > Nyctibius > Nyctibius grandis. The sequence continues at coordinate 70,019,259 of NC_090663.1, read as the reverse complement.
TAATTACCATATTAATTTCTCTTCTATTCCCATCTACCTCTTGTTCACTAGCCAGTTCCCAGGCTCAGTGCCTGTGTAAGATAGTTTCAATATCATGCTAAATTGTATGTGTCATCTTAGTGTCCTCATACATTGGCTTTCTGTAGCCCTTTGTTTCTCTACCCAGTATACAGTCTTTCCGGAGTCTGCTTCCAGGTCTCCCTCTCAGCTCTTTATCTCATATCTACTTATTCCTCATCATAAGACTAGTTTTTGCCCCTTCTGCACCTAAATTAGCACAGCCTCCTCCTCCTGTTGGTCATAGTCAAAAAAGGAAATAGGCCACTGCAGAAATTGCCCAAAAATAAGGTTGGATGCCTAGAGCCAAAATTACATAAAGTAATATGAATATTAACTGCAACATTCTTAGCTGAGCGGGGCAGAAGCATGAACAGAGTATTTAAGGAACTTGGTGGTTAAAAATCTACACCAGTTTCTACTGACTTTTCAAAAGCTTAAAACTTGTGCAGAGGAACACAAAGACAGTGAAACACATATCTGTAGCACAAAGGCCAATTTTGCCTTATTTCAGTCTCAGGCCTAAAAATGTTTGCTAAAGTTTTACAGAAGAATTCACTGAAGTATTCTAACAGAAGTAAAACCGTGCGTCATCTCCCTTGCTTCTTTTCCCAAATGGTAGGATAGCTCCCAATCTTCTTCCTTCCCTTTTGCATAACCTGTGGTCCTATGATCACAGCTACAATAAAGGCAGATGCAGTACACAATATGTTAACACCTTTCAGGAAATTTTTTACCTTGATATCAGAAGTGTCACGCTGACTATTGCGCCATGCTCTTGAAATAGATGAAAACGTTCTATCTGCATGATCAAACTTCCCACCTTGTAGATTTAGGAAAAGTGTCGTAAAGGGTTCCTAAATATATATAAAAAGATTAATTAAAAACAGCAATGTATTTCTTTAGGAATTTCAGGGGAAAAAAGGGATTTATTATTCTTTTGGGGTTTGGTTATTAATGACACTATTCTTCTGGCAGACACATAATTGCAAAGGGTTAATTCTATTATCCAAGAATGGGAAATACAAACTGATGCTCTATTTGTTCAATAAATATTTTTTATTCCTACTCCATGCATACATATTCAGATAAGGAAAAGTAAATATAAACAAAAGAAAATATTTAAAGGCTGGAGGAGAAGCTGCAGTCAGTTGTGACACAAACTGCTCTCAAAAACATGAAAAAGCTCAATATTTTTACCTTAAGATTTTTTTAATGTCATAGCATGTAACAAAAATAACACATACATTTTATTTTGTTCAAGGTAATCTATTAATATAAAGGGTAGCATTCAATACCGATAGCTTTATGATTGTTATTGTTTAATATGTAATTTATGATTTAGAAAAGAAAAATGTTTGAAAGATTTAAAAGCCTCCTCTTAGTTAAAGAACACTTAAGCACATATTAGAGGATAATTGCTTGAAATTAGCTAAGCACTATAAATTACTTCAAGGATTTATGTATGCTTGTACATTCTAACAAGCTTTAATTAATGATGTGCTGCTAATGCTTTCCCAAAGAAATTACTCTCTAGGAGATAAATCGCCTTTCAATTTTATAGAAAAATGCATTGTTTAACCAATATATTATCAATATGTAGCATCTCAAAAGTTACTTCCATATAAATTGCAGCAGATTTTAAAAAATTAATTACATCACAGAATTTCACGATCATCAGAAACCAACTCATTCACACTCATTAGAAGGTGAAAATTAAATACATTCAGTAAGAACCACAAATGTTCAGTATATGGTCCAGTCAGAAAATATGCAAGGAAGGAAAGTTACCCATGTTTAAAGTAGTATAAGAAGGTACACTAAAAAGCAATTTTTAAGGAGAAAAAGCTTTACAGATTTGAAAAGGCTGTACCATAAAAATTAAAACCTTTTTTGCTCAAACTGCGGAATATTGATTACGATTACTAGAAAATTTCAGTACTTTTCTATGCCATTGAGTTTTAATATATTAATTCCTAGCTATTTGTCGCTTTCATTACCATTTAAAGGAAAAGCATTTTTAGAAGATATACTTACAATTCTTAATAACCATGTGAGTGCAAAACTTGCAGTTGAATAATGCGTGCCATAGTGAAATTTTGGAACCTGATCATCTTCCCATGATTCATATCTCTCAGCAAAGAACGCTGCTCTCTTTGGGTTCAAAGCTCCAATAGGCTGCAAGGTTTAGAAAAATAAATACGTTAAGTAAATAAAGGTAACGTGACCTATTATCACATCATACTCCCCTTGCTCTTTTTGGTAACCAGAATTATCGGCATGCATGGAAAAGACTGGGTTTGGTGTTTTGCAAAAGCAGGTCTTGGATTCTGTAACCACCTGAACAGATCTGTGTATTTCACACCAGGATTCCATGCACATGCACACGGCTCGTTGGAAAAACGTCTCTCGTGCATTCATATAGGCTTCATGTCTATATACTGCTGATTCAAGTCAATGACTAAAAACTGCTTCACAGTGGAATGTCTTGGACGGAGTTGTCAACTTGTGTACCTGTGGATACGTGTGCATGTTGAATACACTATTAAGAAAATGGTAAGCAACAATGAGAAACATCTCTGGATATTTTTGCGGGAAAAAATAGTGACCGATAGGGTGGAAGAATATTAACAGTGCACTTAGAATTTTGATATTATTATTCTTGTTTCTATGCTTTCTATTTCCCATCCCAAGACAAATTTTACTTAATGGATAAAACTTGAAACTTTGAAATAGACAAATAAAATAGCAGAATTTCTATATAAAAACATTGATATAAAAGAAACAAATAACATATACATAACTAAAAAAGTCCATCACACTTCCACCAACATTGTTATTATTTGTTCAGTGCTTACTGAGGACATAAACACCCAGGGATTTATTTAAATGTAAGAAATATAATATTTTGTTATCTATAGGTGTGTATTTCTTCAGCAGACTTTTACATAAAGGATTGGGAAAAATGAGTATATGTCACATAAATCACTGAGAAACCCAAAAGTTACTTTAGCCATTCCACATGTAAAATACTGTAAGAGGTCTAAAATATCTTTGTATATAGATGCAAAACACATATGCTATACAATTTTGTATACATATTGATCACACTGTATGTTATTAATGTAAATTATGCCCATCTGTACAATGGATGCATTCAAGTATAACTGAAGAATAAACATGCAAAAATATTTTCTTCTTTCTGTTCTGCAAGAATAAATATACTTAAGAATACACTACAAGGTAAGGAAAAACTTTAGAAGTCCTTGAACAAAAGTATCAGTAACCTAGTCATTAATTCAAGCACAGTTCAAGTGAAAAACTATGTCTGCTATTCAGATTATTATTATTTAAATAACTACTTCTTTGCAGCTCACGTGAAATTTGGCATACAAGCTTCAAAGTATTTTCTCTTCTAGGACAGATTAGACCTATGAATGGTCGAAGATCTAATCTTACATTTTTTACTTAGAGCGGCTTTCACATTGCAGAAGGATAAAGAAAACATCTTAGGTTAATTACTATTTTTGCAGTTCACCAATTTGAAATATAACCCTTTAAAAGAAGTGGTTCCTGTATAAAAGGATTTTTATCTGATTTAGCAAATTTATTCCAGGGAAGAATGAAACTGACTCCAAGAAGTCTCTTTGTTGCAAGAACCATTTTGGAATCTCCATCTGTACCGATTTTCCCTAAAGACTCAGCTATGCTTGAGGGAAAAAAAGAAGAAAGAAGGTCATTGGTAGACAAATTATATAAATTGAAAATAGAGTGTTGTGCTGTATGGTTCTGTAACATTGTATGTATTCTCTTTATCTGCCCCTATTTTTATTACTCTCCAAATGAGTATAGCCCAAATCAATAGTTATAGAATTACATTCCTTGAATATAAAGCTAAACCCAATTAGAATTGATTTCATTCTCTTTTTAAAAAAGAAAAAAAAAAGATATCATGCAGAGATCCATATAGCCAGAATCCACAGTATTGATTTTGGCTGTTATCGTTACAGTTGGTTTCTGAAGCCTGCAACAGGACAACTATCAAGACGTGTCACATTTATTTGCAAGCAAATAAAAAAAGTCCCCAAATGAAAGAAAGCTTAGGGAAAAAAAAAAGAACCGTGGAGCTGTGCACTGACAATGATACACTATCAGCTTACTCAGAGAAGTTACAGTGGGAATACACACATTGAATTATACATTACACGAATGCACTGATTTATTGTGGTAATAACATCCACCTCATTAAAAGATTCTGCTTTGCTGCAGTTGGAGGGCTACATATTGTTTACTGCTATAAATTAATGGCAGTGCACAGAAGACTGTAGAACCCTTCTAACAATAGATCTGTAATGACAGTGCTGTATATCACAGCTTCCCCAGCAGCTTCATAATAAAATGGAGACAATGTATTGGGCTAATACATTCTACCAGGCAGGCCCATATTTTTCTGACAACTGCTTCTAAGGATGAGGTGATTCTAGTGTGTTACACTGCACTGTGAACACTTAACTAAGCCTGAGCTACAGAATAAAGCACATACAAGGAATATTCAAATACCCTCTGACTTTTAATTTAGTAAACAAAGTAAATGAAATTTTGTAATGATTCCATAGTTCAAAATTAACAGGGAATCATGATTACATACTGGATTCCCTCCCCTGTGGGTAAACACCAAGGGAAAAAGAGTAAGTCCAAACTAAGCTATGCTAGATGTAGCTGTGAGACCACAAATTTACACTACTCAACATGGTTTCCCTATGGCTACAGACCACTAAGGAAGAACAAGCTGAAAAGCTTTCATATCCAGAAATTACAGAATATATTTTCTTTGCAGTACCTCTTTTCAGAGAGGAGAATTAGATATTAGTTCACCAATTAAAAATACTCGGGGGGGGAGGAGAGGTAGAAAAACAATGGATGAGATTACAGGAGTCAAGAAGAAAAAAAAGAAATCACTTATGGCTGCTAAGTTTTCAAACTGTATTGAAAAATGAATAATGCATATGGTTTTCAAGTCAGAGTTCATTCCAAAAAGGGTCCAAACTAGAGGAAGAATTGGGGTAAGGAAGTTTTTGTTTTCTCTTTTCCAAAGGCATGATCCCCTGTTTTTTGACCCAAAGTGGTTGTTATAACAACACGTGCTACAAATACGAAAGTTACAAGTTATTCTTAAAAAAAACAAACTAATTTAATATTAATTTTTCAAGTGCTCTCAAGTCTAGCAATACCTCAAAATAAATAAACCTCACATTTGGACCAAGACCTGAATATAGTAAATCTCAGTCTTTGGACCAAGCTCACTTGCTTTCTTTGAGATACAACAAAGAAAAATGGTTTGTTGAAAAATAACTGAGAAAACACACAGACTTTTACCATCTACTGCTGTTAAATATGTCCAGACACTATGGTGTAGTTATATTTGTTGGTTCTTGATCTTACTCTGTGCCAGACATTGGGACAGTCGCCCATCTTGCCTCCATTTTCAGAAGAGGCCCCGCTGCACCCAACAGAAGAAAGCAGAATGCTCACTGCTCACCGCACAGAATCTCTCCTGGATTCTGTTGCTCATGTTCAAGAAAACATACATTTTGGAAGATTGCTAATGACCTAAGAGAAGCAGACCAAAGTCTTATAAAGAAAGAATTATGAAGTATGTTTATATTTACACATTTAAGAAGAGGTGCTTTTTATTCCTATCTAATGTGTTTCATTTTTTAAATAGTATTACGCCAAATAAACAGACACTCTGTTCTTACCCATGCTGCCTTTTGTTATTGGCCTTTACACAGGCTTCTGTTATTAAAACAAACATCGCCACTTTTACTGTCTCCTATCCATTGTAATAGTGAGAAGAGTTTTTAACTCATTAATATTAAAAAATTCATGAAATACTAGAGTACTATGGCAGTAAATTGCATTTAATTACTGCAAACAATAAGTAGTCAAGATACCATTGTTTCATCTTCACTGTTAACTGTTACCTCTTTTGGTGAAGATGGTAATCTTAGCAATTACTACTGGAAATCAGGAGATCTGTGCCAGTGCCTGCGAGTTCTGAAAAGCAGGCAGTTCCAGAAACAAAGTCCATGCTGACCAGTGCAAACGGAAAGATTTAAATATTAATGAAAATATTATTCTTTGAAATTTGTATTTCAGAACTTCCTCACCACGAAAAAAAACTTTTTAAATGAAAGAAAATAATAATTAAAAGAAAAACGCAAAGAAAAAATGGGGAAAAAAGAAAAAATGCTTTTCCTTGTGATTTCTTACACTGTTTTCTTATCCACATCCAACCAGGTATTTGGATTCCTGTGAATACAATTGTCTGTATCGCTGAATTATGTTTTGCAGCGTCCTTGCCAAGTATGATGTTTGGTTTTCACACGTTTTATTTTCGAGATGACTATCTGGTTTTTATTACTGATATTTTTCATATATTCATTTGGCTTAAAGGACCAGGGGGACCATTAGGTCATCTCATCTAGCCTTGTGTTTGTATGACAACCCATTAAATCCCTTTCCATTACATGATTTTGAACCCAACTGTTTATACTTGTTAATAGCATGAGCTGTATTTGGCCAACCTGCTTTCCAGAAAGGTATCTGACTCTTGAGTACATGGACAATCTGCTATTTTCTTGGAAGCTTTTTCTACTGATACTCATTCTAAAAAATACACGCTTCAGACTGGCTATGAATTTACTGATGTGTTACCAAATAAATCTTGTTATGCTTCTCTCTGACATATCACAGAGTCTCTACTTACCCAGTATTTTCTGTATATAACGATACTTATAGACTGTAACTAGACTTTTTAATAAACAAAAGAAATTGAGCTCTTCAGGTCTTCCCTTTTAAGGCATTTCTTCCAGCCTTAAGATTTCTCTGCAGCCTGTCCATTTATCAATGTATTCTAATATACAGATACCTGAAACGTGTTCAGTGTTCCAGTGTTAATCTTCTCATTGTCGTAAATATGCCGAGTGCTATATACTCTGCTGCAATCTAACCACAACTGCATTTTTTGAGGATTACTTGTTTAGTTACTTTATGTATTACCAACACATAATTAACTCCCAGAACTAGCCAATATTTGTAATATTGTCAGTGGGACTTCCTGATCACCTGAGTAAAACTTCTTTTTCCCAGACAGAGCTATAAAGACAAGATGCAAGGGTTTAATTATACCCAAACTTTATTAACTTAGGCCAACTGGGAAATATCTGGGAATAAACTAATATAATGTAGATCACTACTCTTTCATCTGTCATTTTTGTGTTTGAGAACAGCCACAAAATGCCATACGCCCCTCTGAACCTATTTTCACTCACTGCTAGAACTCACCATTCTTCATCTCAAACAACTGAGTACTGCTTGCTTAAAAATTAGCTCCTGCAGCTCCCCCATCTTCTTTAGAGGGCATCTTACCTTTAATCCATATCTAACTCAAATTCATTAAAGAACCGTATCCCACAGAAAGCAATAAACACAATTATCTGCTGGACTGTTTGAACTGCCCTCATTGATGAGCTAAACTGGTCCTTGAGCTGCTCAGGGAAAGATTTAAAAAATGGAAACAATCTACTATGGAGAAAAACAGTCCTTACCAATTCATTCCCAAAAGCACTGGTTTCACAGCAGATGCCCAAATCCTACATCAAAGACTAGGCTAGGAAGGGGGAACTATGAATTCAGATGTCAAAATTAATCTGAAATCAAAGGGACAGAACTTGGCAGAACTTTTACATTTTTCCCCAGTGAGCATTTAGGTGATACACAAAAATTTCTGCTCCAATTCTAAACTGATTTACTATTTTTTACTCTTAATCGTAAATCATATTTTAGTCACTTATAACATGCAGTTTTTGAGAACTTCAACATAAGCAGCTACTTGAATTTCACGTGGTTTCTTAATGAAATAAGGAATCCTACGGTCAAACACTTTTTGGATACGTAATGTTGAAACTGTGCAATAATTATGAATATTAGCGAGTGTACTCTACTGATTTTGACATCAAGATATTAAATTAAAAAAATCATATAGGTGTGCTTCCTTCTTTTCCAGTCACTAAAGTCAACACACATCTCTGGTGAATTTGTTGAGTAGACATCCTCGGAATATTTGTTAATGTTCCATCTAGTTAAGCTTCTGCCCGTTTAGAATTGGCAGGTCATTATACTCAATTCTAATCGATTATTCTGAATATAGGTATTTTAAATAATTACGATACTTAAAAATTTGTAGGGAGAAGGGAAACAAATGGGACGATAATGTAAAGCAAGTTCTGAAGAATACTTCCTGTTCTTTTTACGTCAACCTAAAACTAAAATAATTTTCAAGTATAGACAAGAGTTGCAAGCAAGCAAGACTTCATAAAAGCCATAATTCCCTAGTTACAAAGCAAAGAAAATGATACCTTCTCATATAATTAAGTTGCTAGATTCATTGTTCAATGCAGACAAATATAAATAGGTTAAAAAAAGAAAGAAGACAACTAGACCACCAGTCCATCAGTGGCCACTAAACGTTACTGTCTAAATTATTTCTCCAGTTCACGAAGTAGTTAAACTTCTGGTTGCCAGACCTGGGAGGTTATCTGAAGGGAAGGATGATGCTTTACATGCCCTCTTTCTTTTCTTTTTTCACTAGGCTCCTGCTACTGGCTCTTCATTGAGGCAAGATATTAAGCTAGATGAGCTTCTGGACTGCCTCCTCTCTTATTACTTCATGTTAAATGACTCTGCATCTTCCCAAATATACGGGCTGGTGCACATGATACAATAAAAGACAGTCAAGAGCACTCCAGTACAACAAACTTGCAGTTACTTTTACATGCACATAATTTCTTTGCTTAAATATATCTTTTTATTTACACTAGTGAAGAAACACAGATAAATGGCTACCAGCGACCTCATTTAATACTTGCAGGCACAGCTTAGGGTGTAGACAACTATTTCTCAGCAGCTCCTTTAACAAAGTGACAAGTATAACCAGCTGACTGTGATCAGCATTTTTATCAAATGTAGGATCCCTGGGCATTTCCTGATACGCTGCATATGGGATGAAATTCTGTAATCCTCTTATCTCAATGTTTTCTAAAATAAATTTAATATAATTATGCATTTTAAAACCACTGGGCTTTTTCATATAAACATGCTTTTTTAAAATAGTTGTCAGTCCTTACAAGCTTTCTTTGAAAATACCCTATTTACCAGAAATCATATAATGAAATTTACCAGCTCACATTATATTACAAAAAGTTTTTAAAAGCTCAATTTTCTATTCTAGGGAAATTATGAATTCAGTAAAGGGCTGAAGTAAAAGCAGACAATAGTTGTGTGCATGCAAATTAAATTTAAAGTATTTGTACATATGGTTTATTATTAAGATTTTTCAGAGCTCACATATTCCTTTGAGACAACAAGGTCAGGAAAAACTGATCTAAACGTGGTCTAATAACTAGAATGTCTGAACATGTCAATATAAGTAACATCTAATGGTGCAAAACACAGAAGATTCCCAAAGTCCACTGTTTAAAAACAGATCATAAACCAATCTTAAGCATTAAAAATGAAGAAAAGCTATGTTTAGCAATATATTAGGGACAGGATACACCTCAGGTCACCTAAAATCTTGGAATAATTCGAATTTAAATGAAAAATCTCCATGCCTTCATATTACTAACAATAGTATCAAATCCTATTACAACCATCTGTAGCAGATTCCAAAACAATGCACTGCTGAACGGCAAACTTGCAAACTAATTAAGCATACATACACTTTTACATAAGGTTTAATCAATTGTTCAGCACAACTGAATGTGTCGCACACTGTGTATTTGAGGTATGACTACACCTTAATACTACTGGGAAGGCAAACTGAAGAGAGCTGTTATGTGTCGTACACTTCCAAAAGGTCAGGGAGAAAAGAAGTTGCATGTCTCTGGAAATCACGAGGAGAAATCAAGCTGCTTGCAGGCAGTGAGGAGGGTATGGCATTGGAGTTGCCTTACTTAGAAAATAACCCTGCCAACCAAAAGCAACTATTTGCATATACTATCCATGACATAATCATCAAATGAACAAAATCCCTGCATCATCATTCACTTATTTAAAAAAAAAAAAAAATCCTTTTCTGGATTTTGAGAAACAGGATTTAGTGAGAAGCCACATGCACTTGAATCATAGCAGGAGCTGAAAATATTCTCTGCCTTCCCTTCACAGATCATGCTCCTCTGCCAACACATCATACAAGCCACTGTCACAGAAAACAGCAGCTATTATATGAAACACCAGATCTATATAAGACGATCAGAATTAAAAACAATCCTTTCGGCTTGTACTAACAGCACAGGACCTCAAGCCAAAAGCTGACACAAGCTTGCATTTTCTGCAGATTAAACACTGTCAGGGCACACAAAATATACATTATTGTGTGTCGTGTAAGCACCAAGCCCTACAAAAAGATCAGCAGCAGGCTAGAAAGATGTACTTGGGAAAGCATAGAGAATTTTTTACTGTAATCTGTACTGTTTCGTAGAACTATTACAATCAGATTATATCAATCCTGAATATAAATAGTCAGCTAAGAGCCCATCAATGTATATTTTTTCACACATGCACTGCTTCGCTCCTAAGGTGAATTCATCCATCATTTTATTACCCGTTTCATAAGGTCTCCTGATTAGTCAGCCATCGTCTTCAATACCATCAACAGATTAGTATTATCAGAAAGTTTTATCAGCTCCCTTTTCATCTTCTGTTTCAGATTACCATATATGCTGAACAGTATTAAAGTACAAAAAAGACCTTTGGAATGCCAGTGACCACCTCACTTTGGAAACTAACCTTGTGTTTCTGATACTGAGCCAGTTTCAAGTGATTGGCTGGAAATTATATGTAAATTATTTTTTCTTAATCCTATTAGACTATTCAACTCAAGCTTTTAGGATCATACCATCCTAAAAGGTATTTCTCACTAGGTCTCCTAGTGACCTTTTTCTATTGATTTCCTTCATTTGACCCACACTTTCATCTGCTGATATTTGAGTTTGAGACAGATCATCTGATGTGTCCATCAAATTAAGTCCACAGCCTGAGAACCACCTTAAACTCCTCCTTAAAAAAGATCATCATTATTATTATTTTACCATGCTCTCATTTTCTCTGAGCACTATTTTTATACCTGGATTGTCCTTTAACCCCAACAGGTTTCCTGCTTCTAGGAGTTTGATCAACTTAGTTTTAGACAGCTCCAGTTAGGTGAGATAAATCCCATCCTCGTTTCCAGTATGAGTGCAATTTTCAACTTAGCCACCATTGTGCTTGTTCAGAAATCTGAATTACACAGATGTGTGCTGTAGCATCTCATACTCTGCTGGAGTTCAAATATATGAATATAAAAAGGAAGAGAGACTGTATCAAGAGAATAACATTCACTTTACATTAGGAAGACAGAAAACACATTTAAAATATCTATGGCCCAAGACATGTGTGTGAAATTACTTTATCTTGATTGCTAGCACATTTCATGACCAAACATGTGCCCCATGGTTTCTTGTGATCATTTAAAAGGTCATGAACCTCCCTCAATACATTTCCAATTAGAAGATGACATATGTTCAGGGCACCTAAAGTTGAAACAAAAGCAGGATGGACAATAACATCAGATCCAAACTAAGAATAGCATTTTGGACATTCACTGTTAATTCTGAGTTACTGTTTTTCTTGTCTTTGAGTATTTCTGCATTCCTCCTCGAGGCAGGGGAGGATTAAGATTATTAGGCTCATTACCAAAGTGATTCTTATTGATCCTGTAAACTTGGCTTTTTTTCTAATACCTAAACAAATAAATAAAAAGATTACTTGAAAATAATTAAGTGATCTTAGAAACTGCTATATGCATCTGAAGTGCACAGAGTATGCTGCTTGTGATTTCAAAAAATAAGCCTCTCGTGGGAAAAGAAGAGAACAGGGAAGAGAAAGTAAGAACGGTTGCGAGAAGCACTCTATCATCCACTTATACATTCTTTAGAGGAGATGATCTGACACAGAGAATAACCAACTAATGACAAGGAAAAAAAGGATGGTGATGACACTGTAATAGAGGAATGGAAATTCCCAGAATATTTTCAAAATTACATCTAGACTAAGAGTAGGATTTCAGAAAACATGTTTTGATAAATTATCTCAGAGATGTATTTGGGTGAAGTTTCAGTCTCAGCAGGTCTCTATAAGAGTTGTGGAAGAACAGGCAGCTGAACGTTCATGGAAATCACATGTTCATTCTGAAAAAGGTCCTGAGATAGATGCTGCATGAAGCTCAAACCAACATATCAGACAAAAATCTGTGTTTGAAAGTGAAACAAGTGGATTACAAACAGAGATTGATACTAAAATCCAAAAGAGCTAGAATTGTTTCAGAGGCAGCAAACAGTTTAGTGTCTTTAAGGATCATGTCTAAGTCGGGCTTGACAATCCAATAACGACTTCATTTAAATAAACAAGTCTTCCCCGTGGCTGTGTTCCTGCTTCTCAACTGAACTGCTTGGATCTGTCTTAGGAAGGCCCCTGTCCATGGTGCTGAACCAGCCGGGCTTAGGCTGGCAGACAGAAGGACTTGCTCTGCGTGGGTACCTGACCATGGTGCTGTAAAGACAAGCTTGGGGCCTAGGAAACAGGCGACTGTAGCAGATCAGCCCCAGACCCATGGGACCATTTGCAGCTTTGTCTTCTAATTTTGGCAAATGTGCTAAAGGAAATTATACAACAGATTGACTCGGCTGACAGAAAGGATAATTGACCAATTTTATCATTCACAAAAGTCTCTGATGGAATCTGTCTGAGGGTTACTGGCATTTGAGATTCTCACAAAATCACTTCCCCCCATTTAGAAATGCAAAAAAACTTATTAAACCAAAACTTTCCATGGGAATATAACAGACTGCTCAGCACTTTAGTTGGTATGATTTCTAATTCCACAATAGATTTTCTGGTCCAAACAAAGTCCACAATAGTCCTAAAATTATAGCACTGTCCTGGGATGTGAACAAGAGAACTTCATACTCTTGCACAGCTTTCTTCAAAGAGGGACTTGACTTTTGAGTTCTCATATCACAAGCAAGGACCCCAATCACAATTACAGTTCCCTCCTGCCCATCCCTTTTTAGCTCTCTCTTTACATTCAAACAGGACAGACTGGGAAGAAAGGATCTTTGTTCTCTCAGATTTTGCTCTTTTATCGTTTCCTACATGGTACTGACACATGCATCCCTAAAAATCAAGGTACCGCTCAGAATATTGCTTCCTGTTTGAATGCTTCACTTCCCCTAAAAGTTTCTTTTAACATGATTATGTCAGATGTCCAGATCTGACAAGCAGGTCACAAGCAGGTATGGAGATCAAATGTATATCTACAGTAAAGTGATAAACCAGTTTCTGCAATAATTTCTCTTAACTGTTCCCTATTCTGCATACAATTTTAGAGGATGGAGTGTCCCTCTCCTCAAAGAGCCAAGTTGCATTTCACAAAGAAAGCATGTTAACTTGTTATCTGATAATGAAGAGAATCTGATAAATACACTTTAGACTAAAAAAGTCAAAATCCAAAAACCACACTAACAAATTAATAAAGAAAAATGTGTCTCCTTTACAGATATCACTGCTTCAGGCTGACTGTAGATGGGGGCTGGTCTTGGTATCTCTACCACTGTTTGAGGTGATCCAAAATTTTGGTAAATATACTGGACCTTTTCTTAACTGCCAGGGATTCTGATACACAGTTTGAAATATTTTATTTCCTGTACTATCCTGTTTTAAGGAGGGATTCACATTAACTGCCCTGAAAGGAAAAATATTTGTATCTTCCTTCCAAGCTTATCCTGTCTGGTTTTGGAATGCTTTTTAATTACGTGGTGTCTTTTGTCAGAGGTACAGATGACAAATTTACTGCCTGAAACACCAGTGACAAGGCAACCAGGGCAGATGCTGAGCCCAGCAGTGTCAAGCATCATAGGTTTCAGTACCTAAATTGCAGATGTAATTGCCTATCAAAATAAGTCATCACTACTGCACCCACTATTGTTAGTTCTCACACTGTTCCTCTCACCTTCTTTTAGTGTCCAATTTTGGAATGTGCTTTATGCTTAGAAGGACACTAAGTCCTTCTGGTGAGCTTATCAGTTTTAACTGGTAGTAACCTGCACTGATTTTGTGTTGGAGAACGAGCTGCATAAAATATAATTTTCACTTCCTACATGAAAAGCACTGGTTCACAGAATGCCTGTACAAGTTTTAATGCCTCTCTAGAGAAAAAGATTTCTTTAAAAAAATTGCAAAAGTATCATAGGTGCACATCAAAACATTTAGAATCATAGAATCGTTTCTGTTGGAAAAGATCTTTAAGATCACCAAGTCCAACTGTCAGCCTAGCACTCCCAAGTCCACCATTAAGCCACATCCCTAAGCACCACATCTACATGGCTTTTAAATGCCTCCAGGCATGGTGGCTCAACCACTTCCCTGGGCAGCCTGTTCCAATGCTTGACAACCCTTTTGGTGAAGAAATTTTTCCTCACACCCAGTCTAAACCTCCCCTGGCACAACCTGAAGCCGTTTCCTCTCATCCTATCACTTGTTACTTGGGAGAAGAGACCAACACCCACCTCGCTACAACCTCCTTTCAGGTAGTTGTAGAGAGGGATAAGGTCTCCCCTGAGCCTTCTTTTTGCCAGACTAAACAACCCCAATTCCCTCAGCCGCTTCTCATCATACTTCTCTGAACACAGTATTCGAGGTGCAGCCTCACCAGTGTCGAGTACAGGGGGACAATCACTTCCCTAGTCCTGCTGGCCACACTATTTCTGATACAAGCCAGGATGCTGTTGGTCACCTAGGCACAACTGCTAGCTCACATTCAGCTGGCTGTCAACCAACACCCCCAGGTCCTTTTCTGCCGGGCAGCTTTCCAGCCACTCTTCCCCAAGCCTGTAGCGTTGCATGGGGTTGTTGTGACCCAAGTGCAGGACCCGACACTCAGCCTTGTTGAACCTCATACAATTGGCCTTGGCTCATTGATCCAGCCCATCCAGATCCCTCTGTAGAGCCTTGCTACTTTCAAGACTCACACCAAACTTGGTGTCATCTGCAAACTTACTGAGGGTGCACTTGATCCCCTCAACCAGATCATTGATAAAGATATTAAAGAGAACTGGCCTCGACACTGAGCCCTGGGGAACACCACTTGTGACTGGCCACCAACTGGATTTAACTCCATTCACCACAACTCTTTGGGCCTGGCCATCCAGCCATGTTTTACCCAGCTAAGAGCATGCCTGTCCAAGCCACGAGCAGCTAGTTTCTCCAAGAGAATGCTGTGGGAAACGGTGTCAAAGGCTTTACTGAAGCCTAGGTAGACAACATCCACAGCCTTACCCTCATCCACTAAGCGGGTCACCTTGTCATAGAAGGAGATCAGGTTAGTCAAGCAGGACATGCCTTTCATAAACCCATGCTGACCGGGCCTGATCACCTGATTGCCCTGTACGTGCCACGTGATGGCATTCAGGAAGATCTGCCCCATAACCTTCTCCAGCACAGAGGTCAGACTGACAGGCCTGTAGTTCCCTGGATCCTCCTTCCAGGCTTTCTTGTAGATGGACGTCATATTTGCTAACCTCCAGTCAACTGAGACCTCCCCAGTTAGCCAGGACTGCTGATGAATGATGGAATGTGGCTTGGTGAGCACTTCCACCAGCTCCCTCAGTACCCTCAATGGATCCCATCCAGCCCCATAGACCTGTGTGTGTCTAAGTGGTGTAGCAGGTCGCTAACCATTTCGCTTTGGATTACGGGGGCTTCATTCTGCTCCTCGCCCCTGTCTTCCAGCACAGGGGCCTGGGTACCCAGAGAACAACTGGTCTTACTACTAAAGACTGAGGCAAAGAAGGCATTAAGTACCTCAGCCTTTTCCTCATCTTTTGTCACTATGTTTCCCCCTGCATCCAATAAAGGATGGAGATTCTCCTTATTCCTCTTTTTGTTACTTTCTATCTCTTTGCCAAGGGGTAACAACAGATAACTAAGCAAATTTCATGCCCATCCCACTTCGTTTCCTTGCAGGGGAAAATATGAAGCACAAGTTATATGAGCAGTGAATTTGTGCTCCTGAAACGGGCACCTTGCAACAGAATTCAGGCTGGCATGCTGAAGAACAGCCAACAGTGAAGTTTACACTAGAACAGAACTAGTCTAATTTGTCATAGTAAAAAAATCTATTACTTCTTTTCTGTCAAAGTGTATTTGATATCAGTGGCTCCCACATACCAATTAAACACCTCACTTCACTGAAGGTGAGGGCTATTTGTTGCTTTTGTACGCTTGACTGGAAAAGAAGTCATTATGTACATAACTGCCACTATAAAATTGATGATGATTTAGCAAATATTGCATGAAAATGATAAAAATGAGAATAAAAATATGATTATGTACACATGTAGCTATAGTGAAGACAAAAGAAGATTTCAGAATAGCATAATTTTCTTCTTCTAGTAGTATCAGTTTATGATCCTACAGAAATTTTGTGCCTTATAAAAGACAAATTATCAACAGCTACTTGCATACAGCAAGATCTTGTAACAAACTTTTGAGTATAAAATCATGCTTCTATATCTCAGTATTTTCCATGTATTTTTACTACTTCTTTTTCCTTATCCAAGTCCAGAAACACAACACAATTTATTGCTTCCACTGAATAAAGAAAAGAAAAAAAAACGTGCTTTTGAGTAACATAAGTAATGCAGAAAATGGGACACATTCTGGTGGGAAACTGTGTCTGTTGTATAAATAAAATATATGCAGCTATAAATATAATATGTAATACTCATTCCAAACCATAGTCACCTCTTAAGAAATAAACACTCAAGTCAAAGTAGGGTAACAGACTGGCAGTGCACTCCTGGCATTTGTCAGGAGCATTCGTCAGGCTGACAGTAATATTAACCACAATCCATTTCAGTTGCTTTGGTTTATCATTGTGTGACTGATGTTCAAAACAATGCCATAGGAAGCTGCTTAAATAAAGTGTTGGTTTAACCTATACACTGCAGTTCTTTAAATCTGTACTAACTGTGGACTTCTAGCTAATATATTAACAAAACTGTTATTCATATTTGACACTTTATAATACCTAACCTTAACTTGCAATTTCTAAAAAAAAAAAAAAAAGGTTTCATTTTTAATTTTCTTAGGTACCAAAAAAAAAAAAAAAAAGGATGACCTGACATCCTTTCTGCCACATCAAAGTTCTCCTTTTCTTTACTCAGTTGGAGCAATAAATTATGATGCATTTCTGGATGTGAATAAGGAAAAGAAATAAAGTAAAAGATGTTAAAAGTAAAAGACTGTTAGAACTATGTAAAAAGTTAAATGAAATATCTTCAAATATTTTAAAAACCTTTAGCAGTGCAAAAGTATAGACATGATACAATACATAATTATCACTTATTTTGAGGCATTACACCCAAGATAACAGTACTACAATGAAAATACCATAATATACACAACATTCAAACATTTTCATAGTTGAATATTAGCAAGGTTTTTCAGATAATTTGCTGTGAATTCACCATCTGACACAAAGTTTAACATTTAAACTACCTAGAGTTGATACTGCTAGAAATGCCTAAACAGTAACCAAAGCTTGAACTGCTATATCTGAGATAGGTATGGCATAAAGATTTTCACTGTGTATATGGGAAGGACTGGCATTCATCCAGAACAGCAGTTACATTTTCAGAGATCAAGACACACTGTCTGATCAACAGCATTTAACAGAACATAAGGGAAAATGCATGTTAAATACACATATTTGTATAAATAGTCACTATTGCCTAACAAAACAGGCAATTCTCTGCCCATCACCTGTTAAAGAATAAAAGCTCCCAAGAATATCATGTTAGAGGCTTAAATATATTAATGAAACTCCTTCTACTCATAATACAGTATGACTGACATCTAATATTGTAATAATTATTTCCTGTTTTAAGTTCATAGTTTTCAAACATATGATTGAGAAGGTTAAGTATAGATATAGATACAACCTAAGTAATGTCCACTTGGTAATGTCCCTAAGTAATGCTCTTTCTCAGTAACTGCAATGGAAAGATTCCCTCAGAACTGAAGAGTATACTTAGTAATCTTCAAAGACTACTTTCATGAACAGAGTAATCCATATAACCAATCACTGTTAATAAAAAAAACGCATAGAAAAAGAGTGGGTTTGCTATCCAATTCCTTAATGGAGGCAAGAGTGGTACTTAACCTAAAATGAGGAAAAATTACTCTACACTGCACTTAGTTCTTATTTCAGGGTGGAGGAAGAAAGACTAGGACTATGGCGCTGACTGAATTGAGTAGTTTACAAATTAAAACACAACGAAAAGGAGATGCCTCAGAAATATAGCAGCTGGAGAATCCTTTTTTTGTCTTGAATTATTTCAGTAATGACACAATATATGCAGAAGTGTCATTTAAAAAAAGTTAATGGAAAATGAGGTTGCAAAAATCATGTCATAATCAAGGAAGTTGTTAATGATTAATACATTTAATTTATGTACTAATTCAAGCTATACAGAGCTGGTGTTATTCGTAAGTTTTCAATTTTCACTTAAGTGTAATTCACAAGTGTAGTCTAGGTTGGTTGTAGGTATTTTTAGTTGTAAACTACCTTCAGATATTTTTTAGCCTGGGGATTATTAAAAAAGCATTTATTAAATTCCACAACAAGAAATTATTTTAAAATATTTACCTCCGAAAGATTTGTTAAAATATATGTAGGTTTACCCATGAATATGGATTTGTGTCAGCCAGATATTCTGAGAAAGCATAGAGTTCATGACTTATTCAAATTAAATAACACTATTAGAAAATGTTACAACGACAGTACCTCTGTATATCTCTGCTTTGGACTTAAAAACATTACTCCTTTATTTTTATTTGTACTTACATATACACACACAAAAGGTACAGTACAGTCTTCAAATATATATACATATATGTGTATATACACACATACATACCCACATATATACATGTATATATATTTGATGACTATACAGTACCTTTTTTAAGGTTAAAATACTAAATCTGTAGTAAAAATAATTTTCTGGAGATTTTCACAGAACTATGTTTAGCTTAATCAATTGTGAACAGAAAGCAAGAATTGCCTTACTACTTCGGGGATTTTTTTTTTTTCCTATTGAATTACCAATTTGTATGGAAAACTTTTGTAAAAGCAAGCTATAATTAAAATACATTCTTTACCTTTTCCACTAATTAACTATATTGCACCATATGCCAATCATTTCCTATAACAGCTAGCTTTTAGAAAAAGATCCTGTTTGATGATCACTGCATCTAGTCTTTCTAGAGAAAATGAGAGATGCTTCTACTTTGTAAAATGAAATATTCCTTTCTTGGAAAAGACTGAAAGAGAATAATCACATTCTATAAAGCTTGAAACAGGCTTTATAATATTGCATCTGCATATGTTTGTTTGGGAAAGAACCTTAGAAAAACAAGGCTACTCTGCCAGAAGGGAGTTGTTTGGAAAAGTTGTTAAAAACTGACAATGTCTGTCTGACAAAGGACAACTGCATTACTTGAGCATATCTGAAGAGGATACACAGACAAAGTGAAAAAATAAAGTTTCTATCTGTGGGAATAAGGGCAATGATTTAAAAGTACTTAAAATATAATGGGATCACAGGCTTCGCTACTAAAAAAGCACAATTCTCATCAGAAAAACAGAAAATTATTTGGCTCATTTTTAACGTTTTGCAGCTTCAGCATTCCTAACTTCACTAGAATTTGAAATTAAATATAATGCATATGCTCCAACTAAGAGCACCTTCCATTAACAGTTATTAAATTGATACAATCAGAAGCAATAAGAATACATCAATAATTCATTTTTCCACAATCTTATCCCTATTATCATTATACGCCTATAGAAATGAACACTGTTAATGGTTGTGCATTTAACATTAATGTATCAAACGCAGCAGAAAGCATTAACAAGACTGAAAGCTACTGTGATAAATACTGGAGAGAAAAAAAAAAAGTATATCTGATGACAAATACCTTTGACAAATCCCTGAAGTTGCTAGGAAGTGTAAGGTCCAACTCCTCTGATTCATAGTTGGTGATAACCCAAGGGAAGACAGGGTACTGATTTAAATCATTGTAAGTTCGACCTGACAAACAACAACAAAACCCATAATGAGTTAAGAGTTATATTTAACTAAAATACCAGCCTCTAAAGATACAACCATATATTTATGAGCTCTTCAAAAGAACTGTAATTTATTTCATATCTTTTATCATTTTAATATTCAACTTTGCTTTATTGAAGAGGATAATGAAAAAGTTCACAAATTGCTAGTATTTAATTTAAAACACTGCAGCCCATTTCACTTTAATTGTAAACTCTTTTGCATACAATAAGAGTGACAGTTAAATCCATTCATTTTCTACGCATTTCTCCTTTCCTTGTTCATGTCATCTTGTCTTCTGTTTCTTTAAGGTGAAACACTTCAAAAACTGGAGAGGCAATGACTTTTGTTGATATTAAAAATTAAAGCAATATTTTTACATACTGTATTAAATTCAATATATGAAAGCAAAATGAAGCAGCTCAGGATTTTAGATTGAGAAATTATGCAAGTAATAACCATTTCATCTAGAGAATTCACTTTGAGGAGAATTCTTCCTTGATCATTGACCATCTATGGATATACCAACATTTACCAGAACAGAAAATCTGTTCTGGTTTCAGGTTCACATGTGCACCTTCATGCATCTGTAAGATGGAAATAACATCCTTCTTCCAGTAAAAAGAAAATATTCAATTAGAATAATCACATACCATACATAAACATACACCACATACCCTAGTTTATAATTTTAAAATGCATACTTTTTACGTGGATCCTGTCTCTTTTTATGATATTGTTGCAGAAGCTCATTCATTCACATCACCTCCAATCAGTATGTTCTCAGATTTTGTCTAGCCTGGTCTTAAAAGTCTCAAAGGACAGGTTTTTACTTCCTCCCCAGGAACATTACTTCACAACCCAATCTATCATCTTGTCAGAAAACATTTTCTAAAACTCCATCTAAGTTTTTCTTTTTCCAGTTTTCTTACACCATGCAGTATTTTTCCATCCTGTTTTACAGAATTTTTAAACGTTATAGTCAGATCCTTTCTTTCCCTAATCAGTTGGTTATGTTGCACATTATCTCTTATTCAGGATTAAGGCTACTTACATAACACTGTGATATCTATCTTTATTTGTTTCAAATTGATAGCCATCACAACAATCTTTCAACTTCCCATCATAGGCAACTAAACTTTCCCTTTTTCCATAATGTTATCTTTTTGTTCCTTTTAACCTCAAATATCAAGTAGGTAAGAATTCACTTTATTATTTCAATAATATATTAAAGCTGAAAAGGATCATTCAGTAGAGTCACAGAAACATTGTCATGATCTTGCCTCATTCCACTTCGGCAGTAAGGAGGCAAGCAGATCTACCCCTACTTTTATAAAATCTGCCAGCCTCCTGGCACCTCTGACTTAATGACTGATTACAGAAACTAGCAAAACTGACCATTTGTATAAAATGTAATTAGTGTGAGCAGAGGCATTTGTTATATCAATCGTGTTAGCAAGAGCCAAGTCTGAAAGGGAGTTAACAGACCTTTCAACACTGTCAATATCATAGAAAAGAGCTGAAAATTGAGAAATTTTGGAAGTTGCTCTGAGAACAAAATATGATGGAAAATAAAAGAGAGGTCATGAGACCTAACAATCAGCCTCCATCTACTAAACTGAAGTCAAGTTGGTTAGAAGCTAATGGGGTAATTGGGTTAAATGAAGTATAGCTTAGCATTTACAGAACGAGGGGTTAGGACAACCATACAGGGGTATGAATTAGGATTTGGGAATGGATGAATGGTGTCCTGGCACAGCAGTGCCGGTGATCCAGGCATTACACTCTCTTCCAAGACCAACCACAGATTTTGTAATGTAGTATTTATTGGCTCCAGGGATATCCTGCTCCCCAGCGGAGACTTCCCAGAGGGTTCCAGCCCTACAGAGAACTTGTTGCATCAGCAGTATTTAGGGAGGACAGTACTTAACGAATATTAAAACTATAGACTACTAAGGGATAAAGAAGTTACTATTTCTGAGACTCTATGTAGATCCTGTCCTCTCACAACAGTCAAGATATTCTGACTTTAGAGATATATTTTAAGTGCAGTTCAGTACAGCATTACAAATTGCATGCTTCTCTATTCTTACATAAACATAAAAATAATTATGAATAAAGTACATTTAGGAGGATTTTGTGAAGTTGTTCTTCAGAAGAAAATTGTTCATAGAAGTTATTTATTAAAAGGGCAAAATCTAGTAGTGCCCCATGTCTGTTGAGACTGTGCCACCACTAACTGCTTTTCTGAGTCATAGTTATTTGAGTTACCTGCTATAGTGTTTAGAAACATCAGGTATTCGAAGTTGGAAATTTCTCGGTGTTGCCATCGCTGTGTCATATTGGAAGCTTTGAAAATCTGTCGTGGACTAGCCAAAGAAATGCGTCTGAAAAAAAAAAAAAAAAATCAGAAAAAAAAAATGAGAAAACCCAGTGAGTCTTCCTTTTTACCTATCTGAATTTTACTGGCAGTTGTACATATTCTTTTTTTCTAGTTCTAGGCTAGATTTCTCTGGAGATCAAATTGCTATTTTGGATACTTGAAGTTCACTTTTAAAGTTTTATAATCTAATAAGAACAAAAGACTTAAAACATCTGACAGCTGGATATGTCAAGATTTGAAAGATTTCAAACAGAAACCTTTACAGCTGTGCAAATTCAGCTGCTCCATGAAGGTTTGATGTATTACAGAAATATGTTACTAGTGATTTAGAGAGATGGCAGACCATTAAATAAGAAAATTACATGACTTTTAGAATTTCACATAAGAATAAAGTCATCTTTTAGGAGAGGTTTTTAAATCCCTCAAGAACAAAGGAAAACAATGATAAGATTATAAAACTTCATTACAAAGTCCATCCTCTTGAGATTAAGTTCTGTGCAGTGTTGAGGAGTTAGTCATAAATAACTCAATTAAACTTTTAGAATTTGATGCCAGATTTCCTAATGTTTGTGAAAGAAGACTATAGAGTCATTCCTTGGAGTGATAAATCAAGCAGAGAAGAGCTTATCATAAAATTCCCAAGACTGTTTTGTTCATAATAAAAACATCTGTAAATACCAGAACCACATCACTTAGGGGAGGAAAAAAAAAAATCTAGATATAGTTTTAGTTAACAAATCTTTACAGGTATTGGTAAACAATTAAAGAAAACAGTTACAGTACCTGAGTATTTTTGATTTTAATAAACTGCATTATATTGTAAACAAATTAATCAGTATAAATGGATGTGAAATTTTGAACAAATGTGTCTATACTTTCATGCATATTTAAAAATTTTCACACATAATTTGCTTCTCTAAATAGAAATCCATAAGTTCTTACAGAGTGGCTATAATTCAAGAGATTTTTCTTCTGGACTTGATTAAAAAAAAGGTAAACTACAAAACACAACAGAAAACATCACCAACAACTTTAATGCCTTTTCTGTGCACAGAAATTTTTAAACAATAAAAATTTAAAGTAACAACAATCAAGATACTCCTTAAGGGTTGCTGTTTCTTCTGAAAATTTAGAAATTAATCTACTTAAAACCAGTTTATAATTCATTAAAATACAAGAGGTAACCAATCCAACTAGAGATTGGGTATACCTCAAAAACTTCTATTTCCAACAGCCTCAGTGAACATTAAACTGTGCAGCTGTGTTTCATCCAGAGCATATCTGGTAATCAAGCCCTAATCTTCTGCTAAAAAAGATGTAGCAAACTGAATCATATTCTTCAGTGTTAGGAGACAAACACAGAGCCTGACATTGTAATAATAATTTCTCACTATGTAAAATTTGAACAATGTCCTCCAAAACTAAAAGACGAGCACGCCATATCAGTCCTTCACATTCTGTTCAGCTTATACTGTTCTACACATCACTACAATGTCCTTCTGATGAGGAACGATCATTTTCAACTACATTTAAATACTACAGAGGATTCAAGGATGTTACAGTCAAGCGAATATAATTGAACACTGCTACAAAACCTAATCAGTCCTACAAGCAGTTTTAAGTCAGTCTTAAATTTTAGTGAGTTGACAAGCATAAAGAAACCTATTTTCCTTAAGTAGGGTAAGTGATTGAGTCTCACTGTCAAAAATAAGCTATCTTTCCTGTAATGGACAGAAATCACAAAAAAAAAAATCTCAAATCCCAAAGTTTTTACTACACAAACACATTGCAAATAGCATGCAGAAGTGATAGGCTAAGGATGTGCATGTTTTGTAAACCAGTAGGTGTAAATGCTTCAAACTGTGTAGGCTTGTTTGATTAAAAAAAAAGAACTCTTAGAACTGACAGATAAAACTAACTTAAATTGCAAAATACCTTGTCTGAGGTAGTCCAAAGATAGTACCAATTCCTACCCGAGGTAGACAATTAACCACTTTCTTTACTGTTGCTTGGTCAGGAAAGTTGAACATGACACCCACTGTGAACACAAGAGTTGAAATATGGCATGATTTTACACCTTTTATTTTAGTCTTTCTGGACCAGTAAAATTTAAATCCAATCTTAGGTGTTCAACAGGTAAAAGGTTAGACATATTTCCTTCATGTTACTATAGATTTATTTTTTTATAATTTCCAGAACTGCTTTTATTTACCACTAACAGGATTTTCAACAGAAGTTGTCACTATTACAGATCTTACAAGGTCTACATTTGTTTTCCTTTCTGAATAGAAGTCAAATCTATATGCACAGATTGACTGTCTAGAACTGATAAAAAAAAGCTTATCTATAAACTGGATCATATATTTACTAGTTTACTTTCTAGATATTTTCACGATATATTCTCCAAAATATTATCTTCATATTTTGTTTGAAAAATTCAATGACACTTAGGAAATAGCAACCTAAAAATCTAAATAACAATCTAATTATGGTATCACCATATTTGATGGTGATGGACATTTATGACTTCACAGAGTACAACTACAGGCTCCAAAATAGGAAAGTGTTTACGCACATGAATAATATTCTGTTGGACAATATGCACCACAGATATGTGCAACCATGCTCTGCGAAATATGTATCCAAATACATACCAGCCACGTTCAACATTAGAGATCATTTTAAGCTCAGACAAAAACTTTTTGACTAGCATACTAACTGCATATAACATGTCTCCTTTTAGCCCACACCCACAGCTAAACAACAACCAGTTGTTCTATCACCCAAGACCCCTCCTGGACCAAGAAAGGCAATTGGGAAAAGAAGGGAGACTAGTGGGTTGAAATTTAAAGAGATTTAATGTAATAAGAAAACCAATATCAATACTAATACAAAAGACACAAAGTTATACTCAGCCCATAGAGTGGTGGCAAGTCCCTCCAGGGATAACAATCATTGAGAAGAAGGAAAAAGAGGGAGAAGAGAGCAGAGCAAAGAGCCCCCCATCCCTAGCAGCTTTCCCATTTATAGTGAACCCGACATTAACATTCTAATAGAGTACAGCTGTGGGCCAGCCTGGGGCAGCTGCCCTGGCTTTCACTGCTAATGGCCTTGATCACCATCCCACAGCTGGCCACAAACTGAAACAAAATGTAACAGAAAAGTGATTCTATAAATTTTATCCCCACAAAACCAGGACATGTTATCCTATGAAACATTTACTGATTCAGGACGACAACGTTTCATATCATTACCAAAACAATGTTTTACATTTTAAAAGTGTCACCTTAAGACCTACTTTATTTGGTGTCTTTGTTTTCAAAATTTGTTTTTCAAAATGTCATTATCCATATAAAAGCACTAAAAGTACCTGAAGAATCTTAGTTTAAACTGCAAAGACATCATAAAACTTAGTGTAAAATAAAATTTAGGGGGAGAAAATAGCAGAAGAAATTTCTCCAAGTCACAATGCATTATATTTTGAGTAACTTGTCACAGTACATATATGTGTCTGAAAAATGAACTGAAGGGGAGGGTGAAAAAACTGTTCATAAACAAGATAAATCCATGTTTATTTCTTAGACTTGCACTAGGGTCTAAGTGAAAGAAATTACTACTAGAAACAAAGCATGAAGGTATGCTAGTCACTGGTCTAATCTGGTAGTGAAGTTCATTCATTACATTGTTCTTGGTGTGTATAACTAACAACTATTAACTCTCCAAAGGGACAAAAAAAACCCTTCATGCATAACCGATCAGAGGTAGGTATGCCTTAAGCAAGAGTTTCCAGAGAATGCCAAATAAACACGTGGATATAAATGAAAGTGAGGCATTGCTAATTCCCAGTTACCATGTTTGATCATAATTCCTCATTGAAAAAAAAAAAAAAAGGAGAAACTAAATTACAAAAAAATACAAACCTGAATATTGAGACACTTAATCCAAGCCCTTCTGTTATCTACACAAATCCATACCAAAAAAGACATGACAAACAGCCAAACAGAACGCACATGTTCCCACATCAACACTTGCCATTCCTCTAAACTCACAGTACCTCTATTTGCCATGAATATCTCCAGTGCTGTATTTTGCAAAAGATAACGTCGGGAAAAGATTGATCGAATCTCTGAAAAGAGCCATTTTCCATGGAGTCCTTCTGTATATGCCAGAATCTAGTAGAAAGAGACAGAGAGAGAACGTTTTAAATATGTTATCAATATAGGTAATACTTTGTAAAAGAGGAACATGGATTCTACCAATTACATGCAAAACCTGAAGCCAAATTAAAACATGCTCAAACTTCAAATCACACTATGGACCCACAAGGGTTTTTTTTTTTCAAGTACTAAATTCAACTATTCATGTAAAGGATTTTAAAAATTTGCTTGTATTTTCTCCTTTAAAGAAAACTGCCTATTTTCCATAACCAAGGGAGTTTCAGAAACATTATTAAATGTTTGGCACTTCAGCAAAGCATAAAAACATATTCTGAATGTATGACTAGTGCCATTAGATGTATCTGTACTCATGTTAGCGTTGTAATAACAGGTCTGTAACAAATAAGCAAGAAAAAAATGTCTTTGAAGAAAAAAAATGTTCCTTACATTTATCGTTAAGGCAACATTCATTAATTCTGGAACTATAAAGGTTGGCTGTATAAGAGGTTAAGTATCATTTTGTCAGCTAAGGTTAAACACAAACCTGCAAATGAACTCAGCATAATCTCTCTATGGAGTAAGCGGTTGTCAAAGTAACTTGTTACAATTCCTGTCATCCCATCTGACAGACACAGATGCTTAGTCTGCCTTCACAATTCAAACTAATCCCATTTTCAGTCCTCAGCCACTTTGTTTCTTTGTTGCTTCACTTTTTCCTTTTCATTTCAAAGCTTAATTATGTAAGTGTTAAGGGGCAGAGAGATTGGACACTTCTCTGCCTCAGATTAACAAACCAGAAGCGAAGGAAAATCTGAGATTTGTTAATTTTAGCAAATATAAAAGCACTTAACAGAAATCCATCACAGAAAAGGAGATTCAGCGATAACCCTAGTTAACATCACTCTTAGCACAATTTCACTTAAGTAATATATTGTGTATAAAAAAGTGAAATTCAAGTCTTTAACATAATGAAGACTGTTAATGAACCCAATCATTTGTTTATAGATTTTTTTAACAAAGGAGGATTTTGCCCCACATGTAGCACATAGTCACAAATAACCTGCATTTTTGTAGCACAGAGAGCAGAAGCACCATCATAAAAGCGCTACACAATGCAGTATAAAATACTGTACCACCTTTGTGAACTAAAAGCAAACAAGACTGGCAAACCAAAAGCAGACAGTACAGAAGATCAGAACGTACAAAGCAAACCATCTCCCACGTCATCTTTCTTTTTACTTAATCCCTCATCTTCCCCGCAATACAAGTGCCACAGACAACCTCTCCCAACACACACACAGAAAGAGAAGGAAAAAAAATGAAAAATTATTCTGATATCGCATTTGTAGAATTTTGTAAAAGGACCAGAGATTGTCAATGGTTGCTAATCATTTCTGGAACTGCGGAACTAATAGACTTGGGCCACACTGACATTTTCCATACCATATCCATAACATCCACACTAATTGGCAATTTGTATAATTCTATGGCACTATTCAGAACCACCACGGTTGGCTTTTGTCACATGCATATAAATATCCTTTAAAGAGCACAACATCAAAAGAAGTAACAAAGGAGACAAAGTTGCAGTGCTTCTGTATAAAAATCTCTTAGTACTTTTGCTGGTATTCATCCATTTTACAATCTTTCAATTGGAGCTTATAATTTCAATTATTATTTTTTGAGACAGAGAGGATTGTGATGACCTCCACTTTTCTGTAGTAACAATTAAAACACAACAGCCTGCTTGTCACTATCAGTCTGTGCATTGCAAATTCAAACACTTATCACATGGATACTGTGAGTAAAATCAGCAAGTTAATTATTTAAGTATTACTTTTACACTGTGAAGTGAGTGGTTTTTTGTGACAGTGGAAACCCTGCTCGTGGCCAAAAGCTTGCTGCGTGCAACTTCTTCAAAATTGGAAGGAAAAGCACTGACTTAATAATAGCAGAGGTGGTTTACATTGTGCACCTTGTACAGCCATGATAAAGTTATTTAATTCAGTATAACAGGATTTACAGCAGAAACTGGAACTGCACTGCAGAAACACTACCAGTCACCACTATAACAATTCTTTAAACCACTCATTAACAGAAGTTATCAGGAGCGAGAAGCAGCTGAGGCCTAGCTGAGCAAGGCCTTCATTTCGAGTTGGAATAGCGCCTGCCTGGTCTGCAGCTTCACTTCAAAGTCTCTGGAGTTCAATTAAAACTGGATTAGGTGGAAGCAGACCTTCTTTGGGACACTCTGTTCTCTGAAACTCCAGGCACACTGACAGCACCCTAGCCAGAGGTCTAGCCCGCCAATGAACCAGTTGCTATGGAAACTGCATCATTACCACTGCTCCGCGCTCATCACACCACCTATAGTAGATGAAAGGTCCAGAAGACAAACACATTTCTTTTATGTGTATTACTAAGTATTCCTCATGAAAATCCAATTCAACCTTTTATTCCCTGTCAAATATCGGATTTTATTAATAGAACCTCCTAGCTGCAGAAACTGACTTGTACTTCAAATTAAATCCAGCATTTTTATTGTAGCAAAGGGATTTTTTAAAAATTTTTTAATTAGCATTACCACTTCTGATCTTATCAGAATTACAACTTTCAAAAACTATTTTTGCATTTGCCTGTTTTTACCCATAAGCCACACAACACAGAATTCTACTTAAGAATTTAAGAACAACTCTCTTCTTCATACTATTGTGCAATATGTTGAGTTTAAAAACAACTCATTTATTTCTGCTCTTGTCACCACCAGTTTTGGAACAACTTGTGGAGCAAAGACTAACGAGGGTGTACAGTCTAATTTAATCTGCACAAATAGTAGCACCTTCCCCACATGAAAAAGTATTTATAGAATTTGAGTTGATTCGACACATCAGATTGAAGTTTAATCTACTGGACGTTTCACTTATTTCAAAAGATACTGCACCTCACAAGAGGAAAGACAATTTATACAGTTTACCATTTCATTTAAAAATTCATAAATAAGCAAATAAGCCAACTGTACGGTTCCAAAAATCTCATTAAACAAACTCTTCTGTGATTAAACTTCAGCAACACCAGATGAACAGAGGGCATGACAACACTACTAAAAATTGAAAATTACTTTCACCTTTGCATTAAGTCCCTTCTTTACTTCAAGTAATAGAAATGAAGGTCTAAAGCTGTAATCAACTCCTCATACTCATGCTGCAGGCCCTGACACTGCACAGGTGGAAGGAACTCCCCAAGAAACTAGTAAGTAAAGAACAGCCAGCTTCAATTTCCACTTCAAGGAGATTCTGAAATCAGAGTTGCATGAAAACTCAGGTAGCACAGTGATGATGACAAATTAAGATCATACATAAGGATGTCCTCTCCTCACGACTCACAGTTGTATATCAGCTAATTTCCCAACATTAAAACAATCACTCAGAAGCTATTCTCTCATTTTAGTTTTGAAAACAAATGCCGCACCCTACCTTTTCTTCAAAGCTCTCCTTGAGTGTTGATCATAAACAATGTCTCTCATAAAAGATTACATGCAATAGTTAAAAGATACCATCACTACAGCTGCCTCCTGAATTAGAAAAGTAATATTTTACTGAAGACAAAACGAACATTTTGCTTTACCTTTAAGCAAACCAATCAGCTATGGTATATTTTATTTTATTTTAGAGAAAAGTACTATTGATCTGGAAAATGTGAATAGGCTAGAAGTAATTAAGTCTGCAAATGGGTTATAGAACTGAAACAGTAATTGAATAATTATATTACTTTAATGTGCCAACCAATTTAACTGCCACGAGTAAAATAAAAACTAAATAGCTTATTTTAAAAGCTGACGCACATTTGTATATTTCTGAAAAAAGTTATGATGTATAAAAAAAAAACAAATAAAAAAATAAAGCATTTAATTTGCATTTAAATTTCATTGCAGTTGAGAGATAAAATCCATAAATACATTCTACTAGCGACATTTTCTGTCATTTAGGGTAATTTTTGTTCAGGAAGGCAAAATTACAGCACTTAGAAGTTACAAAACCTGACTATCATTTCAGGAGGAACCTGGATCTCCACCACAATCTCAGCCCTGCAATCAAGGATCTTCAGATCCTACTTGTCCAGGTACTATTTAGTTCCTGGCTGCAGGATTCACAGTGAAAGGGTCTTACTCTGCTCTTTGTTTAAATATGTCCAAATACAACCAAACTAATAGGGAATTAGATCAAATTATTAATAATTTTAAATATCCAAATACTCTTAACTAAATCACAGTGCTTATTAGTTTATTTTAGATTTCTCGAGAGAACAATGAATAAGATGTTCATTTTAAATCTCAGATATTTATACAATCAGCCACTGAAATCCACAGGCAAACAGGAGTACTCTCCCATCCAGTTCCTCCTGTGAGCACATACCGTCTGCTATACAATCCCGTTCAGCATTTTCATGGGTGACAAACTCAATTAAACATATTCATTACTTTAATGTTCCACTAGACAGTTTTACCCAGCATTAAAAAAAAAAAAAAAAAAAAAAAAAATACTCTGTGACCTTTGTATCGATCAGAGCAAAATGGCTTATGCCTGGGTGTGGGTGGTGAAGGGACTGGGGAGGGGGCTGGTAAAGGACTCTTATGTTTTCTCTTCCAATTACTGGAGGAGATGATAAAACCACAGCAAATGATGTATCAGCTCATTTTATCTTATCGCTTTGGGGCTAGGTGACAATGAAGTTCATATTTCACTGGTTCCCATTGAAGATTGTGAAAATTACTTGCCCTTATGACCTGAAATTTCACTGGAAGACAGAAATTTCTCTTCTGCAAAGTAATGCAATTTTTCAGATGTCAACCTTTAGCCCAGCTTTAAAAATTAATTTCATTTATATTAACCAATGATATTGATATTTTCACAGAATGCTCTTTGATACATGAACCACCGACTAGCAAATTGATGTGCTCTAGAAGGATTAAAATTATTTCATCTGAAGCTGCTGGGGACAGACAGATTTACCGCAAACTGAAATTCCTATTTCACAGTATACTATTTATACTAGCCTCATATACCGTAAGGCCTCTGGACCCGTAAATAGTTTAATCTTTAGTTAGGACTTAGTTTTGCTTCTAGATCTATTAAGTTTTGAAATAATTTCTATGTACGTGATATACAAATAAAAACACCATTTGTTTGGAAATGAATAAAATCTAACTATCACAGACCACAGATCAGGACACATGTGATGACATGAAAAATACTTCCCAGATGATTAAAATAGAGGAATGAACAACTGTATTTTCTCTCTTTATCCTGACACTAAAGCTATATTTCAAAGTGAATAAAGTATGCACTGCATATTTTCTGAAAGTGGTCTTCTACTAACTACAGGTAACTTTTTCCCCGATTATCAAGATCTAACTTGGAAAAAAATTTATTGGGGGAATCTGTTCAGAACTTTTTTGATTTGACTATGAGGTTCTAAACACCTCATACAGACTAATAAATCTGCAAACAATGTTAGCAAATTTAGTACCAATTATCTTACTCTTTTCTACTGCATCCAGTATATCAAAGGTTTTCTTTCCCTTTTGATGAACCCTGCTGACTCTTAGAGAGCAGGAGTTCATTACCACTGGCAGACAAAATTTAGTCAACCCAAAGAACACGAAGATTTGATTGCTAAAGATAGATATGTAAGTTAAATTATGCAGCCCAGAAAGCGGAAGTTCAAAAAGAAGAAAATGAATATAGGTTTGGGTGGCTGTTCATGCCCTGCAAGGTTAAGGATGTAAAGTTATGCCTTTCTTTGGAAAATAAGACAGCAGGCTTATTTATGATACAAAGGAGCCAGAATTGCACAAATTCACATATTCTCGTAGGAGTTGACTGATGTCTTGATTTAGTGAGCCTATTACGTTCTGATTTAAGAGTTAGTAGGATCTGCTCATCAAGAGGTAGATACAAAAGGCCCATCCAGCTGTTTACATCATCTGGGACAGTTTGCCATCAGTAATTAACTGTAACAATTTACAAATTATTTAGCTCACACCTTCTGAAACAATGGTTATTTCAGCTTCTGCGTCCATCCTCAGGTTCTACCACTAACTCGAGACCAGGCTAGGTAAACAGTGATCAACGAGTTGTTCATTGACATGTGTGAAGCAAATTGATAGTCTCAGTGTGTTTCCAATAAACATGCATGCAAATGATAATTATCAATTCCGGAGATGCAAAATGCTACTAAGTAAGAATTAGCAATAATTTCTTACCAAGACTACCAAGGGCAGCCTTTCTAAAGCAATCCCCTATAACATATCTCAAACACACTAAAAAGGCAGTGTGGCTACCAACCCAGCCCACAAACCATGCACTCCAGAAATGTCAATGCAACACCTGCAAGCAGCAAAAAGATGTATAAGAAAACAGAAAATCATGACAGGTTTTTTTTTTATGTGATATTTTAGACAGGTAGCTCTCTAGCCAATCATCCTCTCTTCGTTTGCCTCAGTAATTTTTGGTTTATTCATAATACACTTGAAATGTGATTTTGCAAAACAGTGTTGCAAAAAACCCCACCACACACAACACCACTTTTAGATCACACGAAGATCATCAACAAAAAAGTACATGCATTAACCTGAAAGTTCTCATTACTACAAATTTTATTTATGGTAGTGTTTATAATCCATACACATAAAGAGGGAGAACGGCAATGACTTTTACGCTCTCGGTGTTACCTGTTTATGCTATTTGCTATAGCATTGATGTTAATACCTACACAGACTTCATATACCTAGTAAGTACAAAGAGACAGACAACAAGTCAGAACTAAGATATCTTCTATTCATACAGAAATAACTCAGAATAGTCAAAAGCATAAATTGTATGAAGGAACCTCTGAGATGCGCATTATGCCTTCCACACTGAAGTGTGAATCACTCTTCGTCTATGCCTCATGTGAGTGGGTCTGTATGGATCTAGATTTGCTTATAATCTTTGCTTAAATTATCTAAGATTGACGATACTCTTATGAAAGTGCATTGGTACACACACATGTACATACACACGTGTATATATACATGTGTGTATATATGTGCACACATTAAAATATGAGTGAGAAACTACATAAAGCATAACCTACAGTTATGCACAGTGGATAAATAGAGTATTTTCTCATTTTTTCCTTCATTAGATCATAAGTTCTAAAATTTGGAGAGTGTTTTTAATCCATTCTAACTAGTAAGTACAATTCTGGCTAGTCTTGATGTCTGCACAGATTAACAGATTCCATAACCCCTTTGTGAACTGCATTACATTTTACAACTTCATGCTTTCATGTGTCAATTAATTCTATCAGTTAAACATACACATACTTAAAAAGCTAGTTTTGTTGATTTCATTTTGTATACATTGAAAAAATTACATTACCTGCAAAAGCTCAAGAACTTAAGCATCACTGAGCAAAATTCAATTAAAATATTTCTCACTGTGTAGAAGCTGTCAAAGAAGCTGATCACATTAAGTCATGAAATCTGGATCAAAAATGCTGAAATAAAGCATTAAATCTCTGTCGTAATGAATGGTGCAGTGGTGCATTCCGTGCTAGGTACCCGACAGTAGACAGAATTTTGGACAATTAGGTGGGGAAACTCCATTTGCCATCATTTTACCTATGCAACTGAGGAGCAGGTGTCCAGACCTCTCGAAAAAATTCCTCACAACTCTCTTACTTTGGTGCTAACAACATAACTTTGTACCAGCACAAATGTTTCTGTCTCATTACTTAGCTCACTTTCAAGATTATTAATACAAAAAACTAAAAGACAAAGAACAGGAACCTTCAGACGTTCCAAATTTTGCCTTTGTGAAAACTGATCATTTAATTTGTCTTCCTGTCTCCTTGTGAGTTAACAAAAAAGGAAATACAATTTCAGATTGTGATCATCTGAAAGTGATCATTATGGAAATGAGGTTATAAAACAAATACTCTTTTAAAACATAACCTCAAAGGTTTTTAGTATATTCCCCAGCACTGGATATTACCATTAAGCAAAAAACACATGTATGTTTTTGGGGTGATAAGTATGACAATGATCCAAATTTTGCCAATGTACTGAATACATAATCATATAGAAAGCTTACAACTAGAAGTAAGACAACATAGGACTCATTCAGCTGCAGTTTATGAGGAAGATATCCAGGTGTGTGTCTCCGAAACAAGTGAGTTAAAAACACTCTCGAAGAATACCAGTAAGGACTGTTTTTAACCACTCTGCATCTGAACTCTCCAGTACAGGATACCTTTGAAGAGTCTCAAGATCAGGTTTCTTCCTGGAAAGATTTTACGTAATAAAGGGTACCAATTCTTTTTGTTCCTCGTGTAAGACAACTGAAGCAAAATTAGGGAAAGCAAGTGGTAGGGATGCGGTCTCACCATCTATGATTAATCACTCACGCTGAGATCAGTTTGAGTTCTCAGTCAGTCTGTTTTTCAGACAATCAAAACTGACTGTGGGAATTACTGTCTTATTCTCTCCTATACCATCAGACCTGAGACTCTTTGAACAGGACTCTCTTTTCATAATTCTAAGAAAAAATTTTTTCTTCTTCCAGATCAGAAGCATCTTCTAATATTTGACAAACTTGT
The DNA here is from genome assembly GCF_013368605.1 of Nyctibius grandis. NCBI lineage: Eukaryota > Metazoa > Chordata > Aves > Nyctibiiformes > Nyctibiidae > Nyctibius > Nyctibius grandis. The sequence goes on along the minus strand of NC_090663.1, from coordinate 69,983,749 downwards.
AACAATTAACATTCCAGCACTTACAGGACTTTGTCCCTTTCCAATTTTGAACAGATTGTACTGTTGTGCTTTGCTCATCTTATTTCTACCAGTGGCTCAATTCTATGCCATGATGTTGTAACACTATTGCAATAAAAAAACCTCTCTAAACTATTTAAGGGATTTCAAAATAAGCCCTAAAAGCTGTCTCTTGTTTAAAAGATGGAAGTACCTGAGAAAGTCAGAAAATGAATCAACCAGAGGTGTTTTTTTTTTATTACAAGAAGTATTACCATGTTGTGGGTTGGAGGTTTTTTTAAGTTTAAAGTTCTGGTTGGTCCCTCTTCTTTTATAAAATTCCTAGTGCAGAAAAGCCTTGGAGATAATCTTTATCGAACTATATTGGCTGATCTCTAAGAAGTACAGAGTCAGAAAACTAGGACAATTGCCAGACTAATGACTCACAGCAGTTCATATCCACAGCAGTATAACTAGATGTGGTGAAAGGTAACATACAGGGGCATGTATCTCAAAAGCAAAGCACAGAAAACAATGTAGAAGCTATCTTTGTTTTGCTGTCTCTTAAAGGTATTTAGCCATTGAGGGTTTTTTTAGAAAAATAAGGTTCATGTTTGCTGTAATTGTCTCTTCAAATTCCTGTTTTGAACAGCGAATCAGAATAGTAATGTTACATTTCCCACTGCACCTGTCTATTTCACCACTTTCAGGACATGAGATCTCCCACGGGCTGCTTCTCTATGTATCCAGCAAAGGTCTATCCGGCCAGAACACGTGCAAGTGGAAGCAGCAACTACAACCAAGAAAGAAAGGAACTAATGCACCTGCAATATTGGCAGCTGTCCAGTGTCTGCCATTTTCATCTGATCTTGCAGAAGATGGGTGAGGAGAAGAAAGCAAGTGGGCAATTAAAAAACAAGTTTCAATGCCAAAAAGGATTTTTTTAAATTGATGACCTGTAAGCTGACCTTCATATCCCTTCATCAGAAACAAAATAAAAACAAAAAACACCCCCACACATCTGGCAGGAAGCTAGAGTACCAGTCATCATGAAAGACTGCATCTGATCAGCTCATTAATGGGAACCAAGCCCATACATAGAAGAACAGATGTGCCTCTTGAAGGCAGAGAGAAAAGTCAGACTCCAGAGCTGCCAATCCCACAGTTTACATTAGAAGATTCTGTGCTATGTTTTATGAGAGATATGGCACATAAGATGCAGCTTGCAACTGGATGGGAATGTAAAAATGGCTTAATGCCACCTTTGTGCTGCACAGACTCTAGACTGCTGCAGGAACCAAATCCCCTTTGAGTAAACTGGAGCAGCTGCAGGGGCTGCTGTGTAATTACACACATTTGCTGTATTTAGGATGCCTGGTGGCTGCCCCATAGCCCAGGACTGTAAAGTATTTCATGCTATAGAAATTTTTCCTCTTGCTCTCCGAAGCTGGGACAGAAGATAGCACAGTGCTGCCAGTAAACCCTCCACTGCTCAAGCACTTCTCCACTCAGTGCTACTTGTTTACTGTAAACCAAAGCAGAATGCAGGTATGACAACAATGCAGAGAAATTCTTCTCAGTTATCGAAGGACATGTCCCCTACATGCACTTTGTTTAATCAAGACACACATGAGTATACCTCATATTCTGTATCTGTATCCTTACATTTATCTGATAGTCCTGTAAAAGTAATTTCCCAGTTAAAGGAACTGACTATAATCAGTGACAAAGATTTTGCTGTGGACCGTGACTGCAAGGGAGAATCTCTTAAGATCACCCATAGCAATAATTTGACCAATTAAAACTTATCATGTGTTTGTAAAGGACAAAAAGCAATGTGAAGAGGAGGTTTTACACAATTACTGCTGGTTTTCAGCTTAGCAGATGGTAAAATAAAGTAATTTAAATTCAGCTTCAAAGCATTCCTACAAGTACAGACCCTTTTCCAAGAGTTAAGCAAGCCCTGGACTAATGTGAGGCCTACAACCACACCTAGGATTCTAGGGTAACAGGACAAGAACATAACCCTAATTTCAGTTTAAAAATGCAATAGGAAATTAAACTGCATTTCTAGTCCAAATGATTGATAAGAAAGGCTCGGAAATGTGATTCAAGTGTAACAGATACACAGACAGCAGTCTGGGGATAGCTGAACAATTGATCCAACAACATGATTTGCCTTGCCATTCCCCCTGGGGTATTAAATCTAAAACTTGCTACTCCTGAGGGCCCAATAAAAAATAGCCTATCAAAGAATTCTGCAGATGACAGGAGGAGAGAAGGCAGTAAGTTTATGTGAAAATACCAGCTCTTGTGAAGAACTGTAATCTGGGCTGTATTATGCATTTATCTTACAAATCCACGATGCTGTTTTGCACAACTAGAAGTTTTCCTAAGAGCCAGAAAAAGTCAAGTCTAATGTGGGAGTATTTACAAAGCACCCAGTTCCAGCCAATATGTAACAGTGTTTCATAAATGCTTAAGTCAAAAGGGAAAAAAAGTATTTTAAACTGCTTTTTCAGACAGACCTAACCTCATAGCAACATCCTATCCATCCTGCCCAAAGTGCTGCCAAAAACTAACGGTTCCTTGAGAAAATACAACAATTTATCCTGCTTATGCATATTTCATTTACAAAACTAACTTAAGGCAGGACTTTCATAGGCAACTCTTATCAAGTAAATTAATCGCATTTGAAGGAATGATGTGGGAGCCCTTCTTAAATCTTTTAAGTGGGAAAAACCCCTAACTGGATAGCAGCTCCCTTCCCAGTCAGCTCCACATTTTGAAAATGGTATATGTTTTTTTAAAAAGAGCAGGAAATTGAAGGTATAAGAAAAATTGATTTTGCAGAGGCATTTTCAGTTAAGTGATTTAGTTTGTAACTCAATGTTCTTCTGTAAAAAAAAAAAAAAAGTGTAGTTTAAGATAGAAGACCTACCTTTAGGTTAGTGAGGGTTTTCTCAATGAGTAACTGCAGCTGGAGTACTTGCAAGTAATTTAACAATTTGGGATCTGGCATCAGTGAAAAATCAAAAATACCTGTAATCAATTCTTTCCATAACATGTTAGCAATATAGATATTCAAGTAGGTTAATAATTTTAAGATACGTGCAGAGGAAAGAAGTACTGCATCTGAGATCTGAAATATAAAAATATCACACACTACAAGGAGGAACACATTTACAGGTGGAAACTTTTGCAGATTTATCTCTACAAGATAATCAATTTTCTACTCAAGGAGTTGGAAGTTAGAACCTTGTGGAGTTTAATGGCAAAGTACTTATTATAGGGCAAGGAAAGCATTCCTTACTTTTCCTTGAGTACATGAAAACTAGCTACTCAAATGACTAGGACGCAAAACTTGAGGCAGTAGCACGAAGACTACAAGTAACTCATCCAGACACATCTAGGAGTGTTCCACCAGTGAATAACTGATGAACTGATCAACAAAACATTGTTCCTGCTTGACAAAAGTTGTATTTGTTTATCCTCATTTAATAATTATACATTTTTTTAAAAAGTGGATTTTAAATAAAAAGTAACTTATCAACTTTAATTTGTTATATTAATTGTTGAAGCTTCAAATATACAGTACCATAAAGAACCAACCAAAAAATAACTAAAACTGGCAAGTATCTGCTTCTCAGCATTCCACCCAAACAAAATGTCGGTGTTGATAAAATCCACTTTTTAAAACATGTATCCTTGCAAATCTTAAGTACTGTCATCTCATCTCCCTGTTGGAGTTTGATTGATTACGTCTTTTCCTTATGTTCATTAATCTCATCACCTTATCTTTTACACCACTTCATTTTAGCAGAAAGGCAATAATAAAACCCTCATCCATTATCCTTTTACGCATCTAGTCAAGCGGAAATGGTTAATAACATGCTACAAATTGAACTTCAATCACCTCATTTTCTCCTTTGTCGAATGCACATTAAAGTATATTCCAAAAGTGCAATTTGTTTTACAGGGGAATTTGTGTTATATTGCTACAGACAACTAAAATTAAGTGTTTCTCAGTTTGGTTATTAAATATATCCAACTGTCCTTTTATCTCTGATACTAAAACATTAACTCATTTTATTAGGGTGTAATAATACAACAGCCTTATCTCCCAGAACACAGGGACATCTAGTCTGCCTAACAGTAAGTGTTATACAATGGGTCATTTATCTTTTTTTTTTTAAAATATGCTTCTGATAGTTTATGAATTGGTACATTATTGCAGATGAAATGGCTCTCCATTTAAGAAAAGTTAATTTGTTTACATGCAGGCTTATCTTCAAATGCAAGCCCCATTAGAGAAGCGGTCTATAACTGTCAGAGCAAGTGAAGAGGGAAAGTAGGTGGATGTAGAAAAATTTAGAGCCCAGTAATTTAACTCTGATCACCAATTTCCTGTTTGAATATTAACCGTGTTCCACATGCACTTTGCATACATTCTCTGATTCTACAGAAACACTAACTGAAATAAGAGTCCCAGAATTTGTTTTTGTGAACTCTTCTCATCATTCCAAATACAGGCGTATCTTAGTAAACTAAAATAAATGACATTTCCCCCCAAAAAAGCCCATCTAGTAAAAAAATGGTCCCAAATGAGACACGTTTGGAGTTGTTTCTTCCAAAAAATAAAAGGGTGTGTGAAATTCTAGCTCTATTTAATTCAGTGACAGTAATACCTTTTACAGAAGGGGAACAAGATTTTCTCCGCTGTTTTGATATCCCCCCTGGAAAAGTTTTCACTTACACTTTGGTCATTATCTCAATGAAACAAGACTAGTTTGACCAGCTCCTCAATAAAATTGCATATCAGGATAAACAAATATAACCACAAATAGCATGCAACTATTACAGTAAAACGGTATTTTCCCACGCTTTGTTTCATCTCAATTCTACAGAAGCTTAGTGTTAACCTTCTAAGAAGCCTGAGAACATCAAAGTTCCTACCTTTATTCAAAGAAGATTGAATTAGGGAGAGTCATTTTTATTACTGTAAAAACTTGCAATAGTTCGTGTTACAGCATATATATACATTAATGATTTAAAAAATGAAGTAATTACTACCTTTTACATTCAAGCAAAGCACCAACACACATCTCTAATTTACTTATAAAAAGATTTAGAATCACTTTTACATTTCCCTCAATGGTTTACCTTTTTTCCAACTCTCTTGTCCATTAAAAGTTTCTCTTATTTCCCAAGCCATTCAAACACCATTTCCTCTCTCATGCTCTATCATCTTCCATTCAACCTGCAGTTTCACAAGCATTTTTGCAGGTGGCTGACCAGCTCATGTTGCACCTCATCTCATCCATCCCCAGTCACTTTCTACTGCTACCCCAAACCCTCTGTTCTAACAGTAGTACCTTTGAGGTCATGCAGTAAGCTGAAGTTGGATAAGTGATTGAGATAGAAAGTAACCTAAGGTGGGGAGAAGTAAAAAAAATGAAGGGGTGAAGGAGATTATGAGAATGGTTTAGTCTGACTCACTTACCCACTCAAAACACTTTCCCAAGAACACCTGGGGAAGGGAGGGGAACAAGCTGATACAATGGCACCTAAGGACTGCTTAAGCCAGTACTATCACTGAAAGGAATGTTTCTAAAACTTTGGTTTAGTAAAATCATGACTTCAGTCAGATCAGCCTCTACATATGATTAGTTTGGTTTTCAGTCATGCACCTCGCCAGTTTCTTCCATTTCTCTAAGTGTTAAAAAGAAGCCACTCATTAATATCTGAAGCTCTGCTGTGCATCTTCTCTAGAAACTCTCTTAAAGCACTCCTTTAATGCCATGCCTCTAAAAGCTTCAACAGTTTGCTGACATAGATAGCTGCTGGTTTCATGTTGAAAATTTTTTCTTTGGTCTTTGAAAATGTCTTGTTTCTTGTTTTCTTGTACTTCGGCCAATATGTAGCTATCTGTTGCTTCTGGTTCTACATTTAGAGAGGAAGATCTGTGGCCTCTGTTTGTAAACTATGGTTCTCAGATACTGCAACAGTCCATGACTAGGCTTGTATTGCACCCTAGTAATACAAAAAGCATTCTGCTTCTTCAAAGCACAGGTCATCTTCACATTACTTTGTCTGTATTTCTGACACATTCAGCCCCGGAATAAGCAAATTCAATTCTTACTGAAATAAATAATTTGACCACTCAAGAATTCAGGCTGCTTCTTCTTCATAAAGTTTGAAATACTTAACTAGTTTTTGAGCTATCCAAGCCACATTTAATCTAGACTGAAAAATACATAAACAAGTTAATATGCTTGCTATCAACTCATTGCAGTGTCACTGAACTAGACCAAAAATATTATGTGCTGAGACCTGCATGCTTAAAACTTTCTTTTCTAGTTTCACATACTAAGACCAAATTGTACTTGGCATCTGTTTCCATTTAGCCCACACCCAGGTCTAAAAAATAACCAGTTGTTCTATCACCCAAGACCCTTCCCCAGCTGAGAATGAGAATTGAGAAAAGGAGGAAGACTTGTGGGTTGAAATTTAAACAGATTTAATAAAATAAGAAAACCAATATCAATACTAATACAAAAGACACAAAGTTATATTCAGCCCATAGAGTGGTGGCAAGTCCCTCCAGGGATCACAATCATTGAGAAGAAGGAAAAAGAGGGAGAAGAGAGCAGAGCAAAGAGCCCCCCATCCCTAGCAACCTTTCCCATTTATAGTGAACATGACATTAATGCTATAAAATACACCTGTGGGCCAGCCTGGGGCAGCTGCCCTGGCTTTCACTGCTAATGGCCTTGATCACCATCCCACAGCTGGCCACAAACTGAAACAAAATGTAACAGAAAAGTGATTCTATAAATTTTATCCCTGCAAAATCAGGACAGCATCCAGAACTCAAATTTCAGCATGACTTGCGTGCAGTCAGCACTTCCAGGTGGCACCTTAAAATATTAGAAGCCTACTAACATTAAAAAAATTAAAAATACAACTTTCTAGACTATGCGCATATATAGAATTTGATCTTAATTATCAACTGACTTCTTTTTTTCGTTTTGATCATTTTTCTGAAAGCTACCTTTCAGAAAACTGCTTCAAGTACCCTCTCTTCATAATGTCTCCCTCTTCTGAATGTATAACTGAAGATGTTTTCTGCTTGTTTCCTTTTCGTTATTTAATTTACATTAAAACAGATGTTCAAGAGAGCCTTTTAGGTTCTTTATGAGAAAGTCTAGTACCCAAGTGAAATAAATAGGTAATTAGAGCAAGCTATAAACTTGTTCTAGTTCAGAAGCTTTTTAAAATGTTTTTTTAAATTCTTTTAGAAGAGAATTTTCTCTTCTTTAGAAGCTTCTAAGTTGCTGTCTGTAGTTTACCGACAGAGGTGCAAGTTTACACAATGTAAGTTCAACCCTTCAGCTGATGCCACACTTTTGCAAAATGTAAATCACTGATGCTATAGTACTTGAATGCAGCAATTGATTGCAGAAATAAATGAATACTGAGCAAGTCAACATGAGTCTTGATTCTAGTCTCTAACCACCATTCCTGTACCACATAACATGTCATCATCCATAAGTAAATGAGTTAATCAATTTAATGAGGATTCAGACAAATCGGCTGCCTAATGAGCACTCAAACTGATGTGGCAAGGGTTATGCTCCAGTGCTGACAAAATCAGTTTGATGAAACTGTGACAAAAGCAGCAAAGCACTATTCCTTCGGCTCATTTTCCTGCATCTTATTAACACGAAATTATAATCACTATTTGCAAACTGTATAGGGAAACCATTTATTGTGTAAGTCATGTAAACATATGCTTTACCTACTCTTCTTTCCAGCAAACCTGTGTACATTGTCGGAATTCAGTTTAGTAATTATTCAGTCCTTTTAGAAAATGGCAATCAGAGAGAGTTGTTTAAAGTAATTTAGATTGAGTATGCCAAGAGAATTTCCAGAGACATTACGTTGTATGATTTTGCATTTTATGAACATTGCATTTGGCAATAAATATAAAATAAACCAACCAAAGTAAATCAAAATACTCTGCAGCTTTGCAAACAGTTCAGGAAATTAACACTGGAATCTCTTTAAAAGCAAATAGAAAAAATCCCACTCCAGTTTTCAGATGAATGGTAATACTCTTATGCTGATTTCCCAACTCCATAATGCTAACATGCAAAAATCACAGGCCAAGGAAAGAAATGAACCTAACTAGTACCTTAACTGCTTTACCAGAATCCTTTAATCGGGGCTTCTGTACGAATTTTCTAGCAGTACTAACTAGTTATGTCTAGGTTCAAAATGCAGAGCCAAGGAGCGTCCAGAAGACTTGAACATAAGACTTGAAAATAATTTTTAAAAGTAAAACTTAACTCTTACTTTCCAAGTATTATCTGTCTAGAAAACTTTCTGCAGGGAAGGAAAAGCACCTCTGCACAGGGTTGTTTAAATGCAAGAGATACAAAGGTATATCAGAAAAGTTTTTACCGGTAATAGCCATAATTAAAAGCAGCTTCTAAATAGCATTGCTGTATCTGCAGCCATACAGATCACATAACGCTGCACTAGGGTTCCAAGAATAAATTTCTGGATGTTTTCATAGAGCCAGCAACAATTTAATATTTACACATCAATGACTTTCCTTTCTCCAAGGGAAAGTGTCATGCCTGTAATATCTGATTGCTGTCCTATGAGCACTACAAGGAGGGGGAAAAAAGTCATAGAAGTCACAACTTTTGCCCAGGAACATGGGCTTTAAAATTTCAGTGCAAAGTTAGAAGAAACAACTGACTTTTACATAAGGATACACAACTTCAGAGATCAATGAAATGGCATTCTCTGGAGGAAGAATCTTTGGCTTGGGGATTTGTGTTTGAAAAGCAATCCAGAGACAATGTAAACAATGTTGCATCCAACATATATAAAAGGATGTCAAACTGCCAAAAGAGTAATTAGGAACATTCCCAAAACAAGAAATACATGTGTGTATTTTTAACAAAAACCACATATTACATTAAAACAACAGTAGAAATCAGTGGCAATTGACAATGCTAACTGGTATATCCTCATACTATTTTAACACCAGACACTTTCTCCCCAAAGGACAGCGTTCTTGTAACACGGTGATTTAAGTCTGAAAGGGCTGAACTTTCCACTTCCATGATTCTTATCACAACATACCCCATATATGTTTCCAACCCATTTAAAGGATTGCGATCAAAATCCTAATTCACCTGGTATCATTTGACTGAGTGGTCACAGTCTATGGTTATGGCCCCACGGCAGCTGGCTGCCACGAGGATGGTCTGGCCTGCTCCAAACTGTATGGTCCCACTGCGTCCTTCCTCCTGCCACTGATGTTCCTATGGTCCCAGAGGTAGTTGGCCCAGGGAATTACCCCTGTAAAAATCCAGGGAAGGAAAGGTAGTTTCCTGTCAGGTCAGTTCCCTACCTTGACTCATCAGGTAAATGCTGCTCATGACACGGAGTGGGGGGAAAGGACTAAACAGCCACAAATTGGGTCCAGTGATTCTTTCTGTGCCAGATCCCATTTACATTAAAGTGGTGGTGGAACCCTCTTCTCAGTTGCAGGGACCATTGCATACTTTTGTGGCTCTGAAAAGATCTTGCCATTGCAACTGTACAGGTGTTTTCCAGTACGGCTTCTGTCTGCTAGCTATATGAACACGCCATGGAAGAAACAACTCGGCTAGTTAGTTTTGCTTGATTATAACTTCATAATAATTTCCAAGAAACATCCAACTATAAAGATTACATATCTTTGGGATATAAAAATACCCCCAATTAGACTGATCCTACTGTCATAAAATTTGTACTCCAACATAGCTGTGTTCTTTAGTGACAGTTAGAAAATCAGTGGCAAATCCAGGTTCCTCTGGATTGTCTATTTTTTACAAAACGTTTACATCTACAAAAGCAGATAACTTCTCTAATCCTATAAGCAGAGACCATCCGTGATTACATCATAAGGCCACCTTTAGGTGCAAAACTAAAAGTTTACATTAATTCCAGTACTGTAGCTGAGAATAAGGGCAAATATATTTAGTATAAAAAGCATACAGAGATTGGGAAATTAATATTGAATACAGAGTACCAAGTATCACTTATTTTTTGACAGAATCTAGAGGGAAAGAGACTAGATCCATTAGCCTTGCTTTCATACTTAAAAAAAAAAAAAAAAAGTTTGCCTTAATCTAACACAACTTGCAAAATTGTCATATTGTAGTAGCTTGTCCAGTATTTTTTCCTGTAAACGCCACCATTCCACACAACTACAAATACACTGAAAAAAACCCAGCCAACCAAACAAGCCCCAACCTCTACTCTTTAATTACTTAGCCCTGTAACACTTAAAACATGTAACTGCCCCATTGTACTTAAATTTTTTGGCCATTAATATTCTATATCACCACACCTACAGAAAAAAAAAACAAAACAAAACAAACACTTAGGCTGACATAGTGACTCCTACTTGTACTTACCCAAAAAGCACTAATTTATCAAAAAAATTTCATGGCAGTTTTCTGTCTGCATCAAATGGATATGACTGTAATTTGTTGAAAAGCCATGACTATTTCCAAAGTCTTAGTTATTCAAGTATTTCGGTACACCCCCCAGTAAACAGATTTTGTGATGGCAGTTTATTTTAATTACACTGCAACATACTTAACTATAAAAGGAAAAGCACAAAGTAGATGAGATACATTTTACATGTGATGTTGGGAAAAAACTTTGTCTCGTAACAAAACCAAATGAGACTGCTGGCCTAATTCTGCACTACCAAAAGGAAGTATTCAAAACCAAAAGCATCCTGAATGCTTAATTCAAAAAAGTTACCTTCCTTCTCCTTAAAGGATATACTCTTAATAACATGGATTTACTTTTCCCAATTAAGGGCTCTCAGTGAAAGATCTGTAAAGGCTATTGCTTTATATACAATTAACAGTCAAACTGTAACACAAATTACACGTCATCCTTATCAGAGTTTACACATTGAACTCCTGTATCTGTTGCCAGCAGGCAGCCCTCTCTATCTAGGGAATATCACCATGAATTTGTTCAGTGTCTCAGCACAAAAATCTCAGCCCAAAAGATGGTTTACTATCCCCTCTGTGTCAAAAGCACATGGAGCTCCATCACACCATTTATTCCGTGCAGTC